>NC_134403.1:257962992-259320492 GCF_038048845.1 Mixophyes fleayi
GTATTCATAGTATTCATTAAGGCCTTATATATAAATTATATATATTTATATATGTGTACTCATGGCAACATGACCCCTATGTTTATATAGATATATAGGGACTTGCAATTATTATATTAAAAATGTCATTTTGACAATATCATGTGGGCTCCACACAGGTTGCCCTCATCCAACAATGCCACCAATATATCCCCTTATAGGGACACTGCCCACACTTTGCAAACTCCTGCTGCATACCTACTCTTTCCACCGTTTCAAAAACCTCCAAAGGCACAGGATAGATGTCCCTATAAAAGAATCCTACTGCATCATCCAAAAAATAGTGTCTAACGCACAGCCGCTATATCGCGGGTTAGAATGCCGTTTCGCGCATGCGCGATGACGTCATCGATGACGCGGGCCCAAAATGGCGCCACGCATCGCATAAAACAGACCTAAACTTTCACACAAGCCACTCTATTACTCCTGATGAAGTTCTTTGAATGAACAAAACGCGTTGAGCCCCTACACCACATCTGGAAGACCACTGGCTGTACTGCTACACCCTGAGACACATACCATTAGAATTTCCTGCACTGAGCTTCTGTGTGGAGCCTGCTGAGAGACTTCTACTATACAAGGGGATGAGACTGCAGACCAGTCACTTACAGATAAGCCTATTTAAAGCATATATATTGTGAGTTTGTACTCTAAATGCTATACTTGAATAAAATGTTTATATAAAAATACTACACCATATGGCTTTTTATATATTTCCTTTTATGATGAGCGGATAAGTTTGGTGTCGCGGTTGTTTTAGAACATAAATTTTATCCATCGTTAAGGAGAATTGGTTGCAGATCATACTCCGGGATTTCTAAGGAGCTACTATACAGATAAGCGGTTTGATTTTATATATCTGGTATGCACACCACTTCTATATATTCTGCATGATCAACTTCTGATTATATTTATCCTATATTACAGTGATTTTGAGTTACCTGCGGTACTGATACAGACACCGTCCTGTTCTAACTACTCTGGACTATTTCTGTGTACATTTGTGCTTATATGTTTATATACATTGTATACACCTGAAGGCGCCGCCCTTTACTATCTATACCCCCCGTATATGTATATATATATATATATATATATATATATATATATATATATATATATATATATATATATATATATATATATAATTTTACAAAACACTGGGGAATACTAATGGCAAATTGTTATATATTTTCTTAATTTGGTAAAATGTATTCTGACACATGATTAATATATAATTAGTTAGGGATTCCATTTAAATTCTTCATCCATACCTAATGGAAATATAGTTTGGAGTGGCTCACACTCTTACTTTTTAGAAGCATGTGAAGTTTCTTATACCAGCTTGCTTAATCTCCTCCATGCCAAACACAGAAAACTTCTGTTTTAACCCACCATTTTTATTACGAAAATGTTTAATAGTATAATTAGTATCCACTTTTTAGTAGCTGATATGTTTTTTAACACTCCTAACCAGTGCTTTAATAGTGTCTGGCATATTGTTTACCACACACTTGCAGGAGATACATCCTTTAAAATTAAACTTTAATGATTATCTTTTTGGTTAAAATAGCCTTAATTTACATTTACAATATTACTATTTAATTTTACTGATACAGCTGGTACAAGATGATACCCCAGAGTTCTATTAATACTAAATTTAGACTACAAAGAAGTACAACTATCTTATTTATTCTGCAGAAAAAGAATAGGGGGTCTATTTACTAAACTGTGGGTTTGAAAAGGAGATGTTGCCTATAGCAGCACACAATCAGATTCTAGCTGTCATTTTGTAGAATGTACTAAATAAATAACTAGAATCTGGTTGTTGTGGGCAACATCTCCAGTTCTGTAGCCTATTTAGGCAATTTAATATTTTCCTAGTTCAGAACATCTCAATTTTGTATGCTTTTCCATTTGATGGGTAGTTTTATACAGATGTGACCAAAAATATTGGCACTTTTTGCAGTTTTTTTTTTTTTTTTTCCTAATAATGCACCATTTCTACCAGAAACTTGTTGAAATGAAAAAATATTTTGGTGCCTACGTATGTATTTCATCAGTCTGCAGTTGAATAAAACACAAAAAGCAGCAACCTTTACCAAGTCGTAGCTTACGCCACACAGAAATCCTTAACAAAGAAAGCCAGATAAAATAATTGCCATGTTTTTAGATGTCATTATAAATAGATTTCAAGCAGGTAGTTTTCCTTCACTTTGGAACTGAACAGGAATGTGGTGAGTAGCAGGTGCGTGCAGTATATAAATCTCTCATTAATGGAGCTTGAATAGAGAAAAGGACTCCTTCTCCTATTTTTGTGTCTCTGTGCGTACAGCAATGAGTATAGAGGAAGGTGGACAGAGAATTGTCTGAGGAGATCAGACAGAAAGCATGGACAATCTCCATGCTGCAGTTCAATCTCCAGAGACCCTGTTGTTTCACCTCGATGATCTGAAAAACAGATTCAAGCTGACCTTCAGACAGGCGACAAGACATCCTCAATTAGCACTATCCATCATCTGCTCAATGAAAGGGGGTTGTATGATAGGAGGGCCCAATTGCCAAGAGGGTCACAAGAAAGCAAAATAAAAAGAACATCTTCCCTACAGTAAAATAGAGGCGGTTCAGTGATGTTTTGGGGATTCTGTGCTGCATCTGGTACTGGGTTTGAAATCTGGAGATTGCCAGGCCATTTTGGAGCACAATGTTGAACTCCGTATCAGAAAGCTGGGTCTCCTTCCAAGGTCATGGATTTTCAAGCATGACAATGACCATAAATGCAGTTCAAGAAGTACCCAATAATAGCTCAAAACAAGACATTTGACAGTTCTGAAGTGGATGGCAATGAGTCTAAATCCCATAGAAAACTTGTAGAGGGATCTGGAAAAAAGTAGCAGGGAGAAGACACCCTGAAAATCTGGCAGAACTGGAGCAGTTTGCGCAAGAAGGGTGGACCACACTGCTGGTAGAGAGGTGCAGAGAGCTTGTCCATGGCTATAGGAAGTGGTCAATTGCAGTTATTTTGTCCAAAGACTGTGCTACCAAATATTAAGTCTAGGTTTTCCATAATGAATTAATAATTTTGCCAATGCCATTTGTTATTTAAAAGGGTATACAATAATAAATTCAGAATCGAAAAAAATAATTCTCTGTTTAACAGAGAAAATTGTGGAGACCAAATACTGTTAGTTTTATTTTTATATTTTAAAAAAAAATGTTGGTTATTTGAAAAAAGGGCAAAGGGTGTGAATATTTTTGACCTCGACTGTGTTATGTATCCTTACTACTATCCATCCCAAAAGAGCTCTTGTAGTGCTTAACTACATCCTCCCTGTTTTAAAATTAAAAGCCTTCAGCTGATGTAAAAAACATTGTTTATGACCACCAGCTTTGAGTCTAACAAATAATTTGTATGATTCTTGCAAAAATATAATATTTGTAATAGTTACTTTGTAACCAAACATTTAACCATAAGGAATCGTCCTTATTACATTCTTGGAATGACTACACAAAGCAAAAGAAATTGTATTCCCTGAAATGGATTTATAAAATGCACCAAACTCTATCTTGCTATTACTACCAATAAAGAAAATCAAATCAAGAAAATATATAGTGCATATATTTTGTTATATAGTGAACTTGATGTTTGCATTCTTATTATTATTAACATGGAGTGTGAAAATCCCAAAAGTTCCACCTGTGCAAGACCATATTGTAATTGTTACCTATATAGTGTTTATATGTCACAATACAATCAGAAAAGGGATCATCAGAAAATATATAATTTGCTCTCTTAATCCCATATGTCCGTCATAGACTGGAACATGTCTATGAAGGACATGACTGGTCCATGGCAGTACCATTGTTCTGTTTTGTATAGATTTTTATCAAACAAAAAATATTGAGTGTGAATATATTCTATGGATTGTAAAAGAAATATATTCTAAACTGTCAAATTCCCATTAACTTTTAAGTTACATAATACATTGCCTCTCAAACCATCAATATGACCAATAATGGAATATAGAAAGGACACAATCATAGTGACCTGTTCATATCCCATTTTCCTAACCATACATTCAAATAGTCACCCCCCCCCTCCCCCTTTTGAGTCTTTCAAATATGTAGTTAATCTGCAAACAAATGGCTGTAACGCTGTATCTACATACCCATACCTTCAGAATCCAACCCACTATTGGTTTAGACGATTGATTTCTGTAATGGGTTACAAAGATTACAATCCTGAAATATAAAGCATGAGAGAGAATGTCAAACTGACACACAGGATGTATAGGAAAATGGTTTTACTTCAAAATAAGGTTAAATGATTTTCCAGATATATGCATGGTGACCCTGCTCTAAGCCTGTTGTGCTTAGGTTGAAACATGCTTCCTAAAATCTTCAAGGAGGACAACTGGCACAGGTCCGAACGAATGTCCCACTGTACAGTCTATTTATAGTTTTCTCTGTCTTTACTGAAATAATTGACTTAAGTATTACTAACTTTGGACAGTAGATGGCAGTAGTATTGAAAGTATAAAATGGAAACTTTATGTAATATATACTGATGAAAATATAGTTTTTCTGATAGGACAAAAGACCAAGGCCAATTTTAGACCTGTGAATGTGGAAGTATGTCTCTTGTCTGGTCTTAATGATCAACAAAGAAGCGCACATACAATATCCTATACATGCAGTGAAAATATATAAATGTATACAAACCATGTTCAACTAGACGTGCATGTGTGTTTCAAAGCCTTCACTATATAGGTCAGTTGTGATCAGGGCCGGATTGAGGGAATGGAGGCCCCTGGGCTAAGGGGGCTTCCATTCCCCCGTGTGTATGTGATCTGAGTGTGAAACATTAATAAGTGGTTTTGGTGAACGTAAGGACCCATAATAAATCCATGTGGTGGCAGAAAAGGGGTATTCATTGTTAATTGACTAATGTGATGCCAGTCATGGCCAGCTGTTCAGATTGCTGTATCTGGGACAGGCTGGGCGTTCGTGTCATACTACATGGAAAAAGTTTGCAGACACCCAAACATAATATCCATATGTGCTCAATGAACATCTCTCCACAACCATGGTCCTTAATTATTTGCTGCTATACCAGCTTCCATTTTCTGGGAATGCTTTCCACTAGATTTTGGAACATGACTGCAGGGATTCATATCCGTTCAGCCAGAAGAGCATTAATTAGGTAGGATAAAGATAGCCTGGCTCGCAGTCAGTGTACCAATTCATCAATGTGTTATGGTCAGGGCTCTGTGCAGGCCAGTTAAATTCTTATGACAAATAACACAATAAAATGGCTTTCTCAGTTCTATCCTACCTCTTTAAACCTTCATCATAGATACTCTCCTGCTGTCCCTTTTGTAGGATGTCTAGTTTCTCACATAAAATTGGCAGTACAAATAACGCACTCAGCCTGACAGATGGTGAGGTGTGATTCGTCACTCTAGAGAACATATTTCCACTGCTCTAGAGTCCAATGGGGGTTTGTTTTACACCACTCCAGTTGACTTTTGGCATTGCGCATAGTGACCCTAGACTTGTCCATGGAAAACCAAAACATGAAGCTACTGGCAAACAGTTTTTGTGCTGACATTGCTTTCAGAGGCAGTTTGGAACTTGGTAGTGAGTGTTGCAAATGAGAACAGGTGATTTTTATGCTCGGCAGTCTCGTTCTAAGAGCTCCTGTGTGGCTTCCTGCTTCGTGGTTGTTTCCGCTTCACAATAGCCACACTTAGTTGACCAGGGCAGTTCTAGCAGGACATAACTTTGTAAAGGTAGAATCCCGTGACAGTGCCACATTGAAAGTAGCTGAGCGCTTTAGTATAACCCATTCTAGTGTTTGTGTGTGTGTGTAATATATTGGAGAGATGCTTTTAATTAAATTATACTTCATCATCATTTATATAGCGCCACTGATTCTGCAGCGCTGTGCAGAGAACTCATTCACATCAGTTCCTGCCCCATTGGAGTCTATATTCCCTAACACACACACAGAGAGAGAGACTAAGGTCAATTTTTGATAGCAGCCAATTAACCTACTAGGATGTTTTTGGAGTGTGGGAGGAAACCCCCACAAACACAGGGAGAGCATACAAACTCCACACAGATAAGGCCATGGTCGGGAATTGAACTCATGACCTCAGCGCTGTGAGGCAGAAGTGCTAACCACTTCACCATTATACTTGTAAAGAAAATCATGATACATTGCAACCATGTGTCACATATGTAGGCTTAATGTAACTCTTATCATGAATCGCTGTTAATTACCTCCTGTCACACTAGGCATGCCAGAGTGTATGACCAGAAACTGTTTTGATCAATCAAGACTGCAGGTGCAGTCAGTGGATCCCAAACTTTTTCAGTTCAAGGCACCCTTAGGGTCTCCATAATTTTTTCAAGGCGCCCCTAAGCCAAAATAATTACTAAGTGGTCCCCCGCTTTGCTTTCCACTGACCCTGGCCGAGGCACCCCTGTGAGATTGCCGAGGCACCCCTGTGAGATTGCCGAGGCACCCCTGTGAGCCTTGGTGCACAGTTTGGGAACCACTGGCTGCAGTAAAGTCATGTAGGAGAGGAGAGCTAAGAAACAGTCAATGAGACAACCAACACAAAGAAAATTTGTCTTACCTAGTGGCATGCTTGGGATTGGCGCAGAATGTTCAATGTGCTTGAACTAAACTCCACACTTTTACATCTTACTCTAATACCATGGCAGAAAAATCACACGGGTGGAAATGTGTGTGTGTGTGTGTGTGTGTGTGTGTGTGTGTGTGTGTTTATTGAAGTTACTTTGCTGTCTTTAACCAGATGAATGCATCAAGAGAGCAGCACCATGACATGAAGTGAACATGAAATAAACAAGTGACAAATCTGTATAGGTTATAAAATTGTGTGTTTTTTACATTGCTGGACTAAGCAGTCTTTCAAAACATCTGACACAACTGGAAATAGTCTGTTTGTAAGTGTCCCACTTTTACTTAAAGTGGATTCTACACATACTTTTTTGTTGTGGGGATTTTCAAATCAATTCTGTTAATGAAAATATTTGGTGATGACAAGCCAGGCAGTACACTCCAACACAGGCTTCTCTGCATGTTGTTTCATCCACTGGAATTTACAATTTCTCAGGTGTTATCTTGGTGCAGAAGTTGGTTCCATGGGATGAACCCTCACTTTACAGATAAGGGTTGCAGGCAAAATAGTGAAAGTTTTGGGATGAGCCCCATCTACACCCAACCTCGTCACTACCGCTGGAGCCCCAGGGAAAGCCCTGGTAATGAGACACCACCACCCACTATCAGCACCCTGATCATGTCATCGGTATTATAAATGTTTAA
Source organism: Mixophyes fleayi (assembly GCF_038048845.1). NCBI lineage: Eukaryota > Metazoa > Chordata > Amphibia > Anura > Limnodynastidae > Mixophyes > Mixophyes fleayi. The sequence goes on from NC_134403.1 coordinate 257,970,386, forward strand.
GGAGTTGGCAGCTACTGTAATTAATTTACTTTGCATTATCACCTGAAGAATGGTGGGTTACTTTCCCTGGGACACTGGCTGCTTCATAAACTGGCAAAGATTTATTCTCTGGGCATCACTGACTTTAAGGAGTTGGGAGCATCTTGCATAACATTGGAACTAGTTGTTAGTGGTCGCGGCGGCTGCAGGCACCGCCGCGACTCTCTGGGCTCCCCTGCTGGCGTCCCGGCCGTCGCTATGGCGACCGGGATGTCCCTTCCGGTTTCCGCGTCCCGGTTGCCTGGGCAACAATCGGGACGCTCCAGGCTCCCTGTCGCCGCGCCCGGATAGCTGGTTAATAGGCGGGCGTGCGTGCACAGGGCTAGTTAGAGTGTAGCCAATCATGACTATTCAGGTGTCTAGGAGGCAGTCTACGTTTAGGTTATTTATTATGCAGCTGAGCACTGCATTACTATTGGCCACCAGCACTAGTATCAATTAGGCTACTCCTGTGAATGCTTGTGGGGCTCTATTCTGATTGGCTCCTTGAACTATTTAAGGCAGGGAGGTCTGAGCCTCACTGCCGGTTATAGCGTTCTGTTCAGTTCTGCTGCCTGCTCCTGTTCCAATCTGTGGTGTTTAACCTGCGATTGATTACCCGTGTATGACCTTTGCCTGTACCCGGATTCTGAACCTCCGCTAGTGACCCTGACTTATCGCCTGCCCATGGAACCTGAACCTGAACATGTGCCTGTGACCTTGACCTTCCTGCCTGTACCCGACATACCCTCTGGTGCCCTGTCCAGTCTGCTTAACTCTGGCCTGCCGCTACTCCGTGTGCAACCTCCTATACCTGTGCGCTGCCGTGTTAACATAAACCCCTACTACTCTGAGCACAACCAGTCTCAACGGGAAAGGCGGCTGCTAAAGGTGAAGACCTCTTCTACCTGTTCTATGAGTTTATGTTGCACTGGTAGTCATAACACCAGTCTGATGGTGTGCTTTTATCCACCTTAATATTCTTCTGGCAGAAAATTAAACATTGTCAGGCCACATCCATTCTACAGTGAAAGTATCAGAAAGGGAGAATTAGAATTAAAAACTTGGAGGGTGACATCTGCTTTGAATGCATCCTTCAATACTTTTAAAACACAAGTTATATTGTAGTATTTAACAAGACTGGTTTCCAATGACCATTGCTTTTTTGTCAGCACTGCAGCAAAATGTAGTGGTAAGAATGTTGGCTGTAGAGCCCTGAGAAATGCTGCAATGAACTTTGCCTTACACCAAAAGGCAGAGGTAAATTAATGCAAATTGATTGTGGTTTAACATGTATTTTCTGATTGTTTTCGGTGTTCTCTAACTTTTTTTTTTTTTTTTTTTTTTTTAATTATCACCTTCCTAGGTTATTCTTGTGCTAACCACTTTTGACATTCCACTGATTATATTCTCATATGGACAGTCATATCTATACAGGAGGTGAGTCTTTCCTTAGTTTGTGCAGTGGTACAGTACTCCCTTTCAATATTGTCGTATTGTATTATAGGTTAGTAGTTGCTCATTTAAAGTAAATATCAAGCTTAAAACACTTTATCTTTGGAAATTAAGAGAATGTATCATTATTTTGTTTATCCTTTCAGCAATGATTACGGAAAGACTTTCCAGGAAATTACCCCTCTCATAAACAACACCTTTATACGCACAGAATTTGGCATGGGTCTTGGGCCTGAGAATTCTGGAAGGGTAAGTGTGTTACGGTAAACTATAGCTTGTATGGAAAAGCATTCTTTGTTTGAGATGCTTATGCATTCACATAGTTAAATTGCAAGAGGACCCTAGATCATGAAGTTTAATCTTTTCTAAATGCTTTTTGTGTTAATCCAAGGGAAGGTAGACAAATTTCCCAGTGAAGCAGCTGCCCATTAGTTTTCCTTCCACCAGCATCAAAAAGGAGATTAGCAGGGAAAGGGAGGTCCCATGTTTTCTAATTGGGTAGCGGGTCCTTCCAAATGGGAAGTTCCTCTTTAAATGTGCCTTTTATATGCTGTGATACTGTTGGTCAGGTTTTCTGGGGGTTTACAGGCTAACCAGGTAATTAAATATTTGCACAGGTTTTGCTTCTCACACACAAATCTACCCTTTTAATGTCTCATTTTTTTTTATGGTCTTCTAGGTTGTTTTGGTTGCTGATGTGTCTGGAGGGAGCAGTGGTGGCCGTATCTTTCGATCCTCAGACTTTGCAAAGACTTTTGTTAAAACTGATTTGCCTTTTCACCCATTAAGACCGGTGTCCTACAATCCTGAAAATTCTGAATGCTTGATGCTCCTTAGCTTACATGTGAGTTGAAGTGATGTCTAAGCAGCTATTGGTAATCTGCACTTTCTAAATTTTTGGGTGATATTGCTGCCACTGAAGATAAAAATCTGAAAAAAAAAATGTAGGTCAGAGAGACGGGCATTAAGAGAACGTTAACAAAATAAAGAACTGATCATAAAACCAGCAGACAAGGGAGGAAGGATCACCACGCAAAATATGGAATATTATTTACAGGAACTAGACAGACAGGGGATAGATCGACATATGAACTCCCCTCAGGAGACACAGCATAGCTTTTTAACGGAGAATTAGAAAAGCTCTCCCTCTTTCCCCAGGAAGACTAATAGAATTGGGGATTAACTCCTTAACCTGTAACCTATCAAGCTATGTAGATATATTACTTCAACCAATCATCACTAAGCAGGTTATCGTAGACACTGGCAATGTCCTGAGAACACTAGTTGGCATTACCTGGCACACGGATTTCACCCTAATAACGTGACACTACTTCGTTCTATACCATTATCGACCCAAAGGCAGTATTTCCAGCGCCCTTTACTTTCTTCATGAAGCAAAGACTGGCTGTGCCGGCTAACGTCTACATTATTTTTATTTTTTTCTAAACTCTATGAGCTGGCTGCGTAAGTAATAATAATTATCCTTTTTATAGAGTGTCACAAAATGGTTCGCAGTGCTGTAGAGAAGGCAAACAACAAAATGGTACATGATATTACAGGACCATACAGATGGCAATACAACTCTCAACACGGCTAATAGCCTATATTCACAATGGGGGTGCAAGGGGTATATATTCAGCGCAAACTGATATCTGGGCGCAACTAGCAGGATCAGAGCCACTTTTATAGGTATGAAGACAATATTTGAGTGGAGTCGAGGAGCAGAGTGCCCAAGGAGAAGGTGCAAAGTAGCTGGTGAGCAGAAGTCATAGGTAATGAAAAGAGGAGGAACAAAAGGAAGAGGCCCCTGATTAAGAGAGCTTACAATTTAAATGGAAAGGGGCAGACAAACGGTTGAGACTTGAAGTAAGAGTAGGTGAGGTGGAGGATGAAAGAGGGTGAGGTGTACTTCTTAGGGCCATGGTTAACTGGAATGGAAGGATTGAATTAACAGGTAGGTTTTCAAGGAGCATTTGAAGCTTTGCAGGCTAGAGGATAGTTTGATAGAATTGGGGAGATTGTTTCCAGTGGTGGGGAGGCGGAAATTTTGGATTCAGGAGTGCGATGAGGTGAGGGAGTATGTATGGAGATGTAGGGAGCAGTGGAGTTGGAGAGGGTTTTGTATGTGATGGTGCGGAGTTTGAAGAGGATTGTGTAGGGAGAAGGAGAGCCAGTTAAAGGTTTGGCAGAGAGGGGAAGCAGAAGTGGAGTGGTGAGAGGAAGATTAGTCTTACTGCAGCATTAAGTATAGATCGAAGAGGAGCAAAATGGGAGTGGGGGAGGCCAGTAAGGAGAAGATTGCAGTAGTCTATGTGAGAAATGATCAGTGAGTGGATATGACTTTTGGAGGCATCATGCGAGAGCAAACAACAAAACAGTACATGGTTTATGAGCGCTGTTGCAGAGATGGAAGTAACAGGATAGGAAAAGATTGAATGTAGGGGGCGCATGAAGAGTCAAGAATGACACCCATGCTATTGACTTGGGGAACAGGGTAGATGGTGGCACTGATTTATGCTTATTAGAAAAATAAGAGGCCTTTCATAGTTAAATAACAAGAATGATCTAGGTAATGGCTTAATCATTTGATAAATGTTCAAGTTGAAATGGTTCCCTGAAACACATTAATCTTACATCTGAAATAACATCCTCTCTAGAGGAGTAATAAAACAATGGGCTAGAATTATTGAGGTAACCGTGAATTACTCAAGTAGGCACACTATTTTTATTTTTATTTCAGGATTTACTGTGGAACTGGGATCAATAATTATTTAAGTGATGCATCATTTGATAGAAATTCACATTTCTGACAATTGATTGTGGTTTTCCTTTTCACTGATTGATACATTAACCTTGAAACCACAAAGTCGTGGAACCTGTATAAACTCAAGATGAGACGTGTTATATAATTTACAGGTCCGTTTTCCTAAGCGCCAATCTGTCAGGCAAATCGACCTATAAATCACCAACTTTATTTTTCAGTTGGAAACAAGTAAGATGGGGAAACAAAATCTTTTCTGAATGTCCAAGTATTGAAATAGATAGGCCTACTTAAACTAAATAGAAAAGCCTCGATCTATGGATTTTTCCATTACTAGCCAAATAGAGAGGTTATGGAATACTGACGCCATGCTGGCGGTGTCAGGTGTATTACTAATGATCCTGCTTTTTTTTTTTATTATTTTTTTTTTTTTCTATCCTAGGAGAGTCATGTTGTTTTTACAAATCAATAGATTTCTAAGTCCTAAGTGGTTAATTATATTTTTAAACATCTCCGTAATTATTCTCATTATTGAAAGTCTAGAAATGTAATTTACGAAACTTTGAAAATGCAGTTAAAATGTTTTGAGATGTAATGCTTCTATTCTTATGCTGCTGCATCAATTTCTACAGAGAAGATTATGGATAGCATGTTAAGATGCAAAGGGTGCAAAAACTTCCACCTTCTTAAGTAAGATGCTTGAACTGGGAGGTAAATGTAGGCTAGATGTATTTCTGAGCCTGTTATTGCATTCGCATGAAAAGTGAGATTCTATATTGTGGGATCTGACCTTTAAAATGAACTTTCAATGATTGTCTTTTACAGGGAGCTTTCCCAGGTTAAGGGGCCAGTAGAGCCCTCCTATACCTTCCAGATTCCCTTTTATTCTGGAAAGAATGTTTTCAGATTCACTTCTACTAATATAATAAATACATTCAAATGCACCATGGTGACATATGTAATAAAGGCAGTTCTGATGTTTCCTCACTATTGTGATTAATTTAAAACATAAGTTATGCTTGACTGTAGTGGTTTAGAAGGAAAAGGAACAGTTGAAATGAATGCAGGGGATGTCCCTAAAGCTAGTTAAAGCAGGAATTTGAAGTGACATTTTTACTCTTTCAAACTATGCACATTTCCTTCTGGTCCCACAATCCCACAGAAGTTTGCACTGGGGCAGTGATGGTGATAGTTTGGTATGATGTGGGACTGGAAAGTGGGGGATTAGTTATGGTCAAACCTGCCAGGCTTTTGGGCTAGCATATTAATTGGGGACACCATATATCCAGTTTTAAATAGTCCAGACAGTGGGTTATGTTGTATCTTATAGTTTACAGTAATTTTCTCGTCCTCATTCCATCTAATTTTTTTGACTTGTAGTTTGAATTGTGGATATCCAAAGACTTTGGAGAATCATGGACACTAATCCATAAGTCTGTTTGCTCTGCCAAATGGTGAGGAAATCTAGATAACAAACAAGACATCAGCAGCATTAGACTTTTCCATTATTTTATTCTTTCTCCCTCTGCCTTTACTTTTAGGGGACCTGGAAACATGATTTTATTCACCACAACAGGATCAAATGAGTCTTGTTGTAAGTATGATGGAGCGTGCATGTGCGTTTGGTTTTAAATGCAGAAAAATATGGGCAATAGCATTATGCTTCTATTTTTTTTTTTAAAGCTGACTTGTCCAACGTGATGTGGGCACTAACTATGAAAAGGACTTCAGATTATGGCCAAACATTCAAGGTTCTGAAGGATCATGTCCACTCCTTTGGACTATGGGGTCGTTTTTTACTTGCCTCTGTGATGGAAGAGGTGAGATGGTACTTTTTTAAAAAAAAATAATGAAATAAAATTGGAAGTAAATAAATAAATGCAGTACATTTACTCCATGTTCTGTGTGTGACTATTGCAGGATAGAATAAAGAGAAGAATCCATATTTCTCAAGACCAAGGGAATACATGGAATGTTGCTCAGCTCCCGTCTGTTACACATGAGCAGTTTTACTCTATATTGGCAGCCAGTGATGATCTGATATTCATCCATGTAGATGATGAAGGAGGTGTGTGCACAGGACACTTGAATCAAATTAGACAGTATATTTCGGGGGGGGAAGGGCACTCTTTTCATTACAATTGACTAGGTGAAACCTATTTCTACTTACAAATGTTGGAAATTAAGGTCTTGTGAGGTGATAGAAAGCTTCAGTTAAAGAAAAATATAATGCACATGTTCTATTTTCCAGACACAGGATGTGGAACCATATACACTTCCGATGATCGAGGTATTGTGTATTCCAAATCTCTGGAGAGACATCTTTATACCAAGACAGGAGGAGAGACTGATTTCACCAATGTAACATCCCTGCGTGGAGTATTTATTACCAGTGTACTCTCTGAAGGTTAGCAGAGGGAGATTTTGGTGGTTGTATTCTTAAAAGAAGCTTGTATTACAAGGTGTTAATCTTTATGTATTTTGACCTTTGCCTCCCTCTGCTTCCAGATAACTCTATACATTCTGTGATCAGCTTTGATCAAGGAGGTGAATGGAGCAGGATCAGGAAACCAGAAAATGCTGAATGTGACTCAACCTCCAAGGATAAGGAGAAGGTGGGGTGTGTGTTTGTGTATGATTATATTTTTTTGGCCATTTAAATAAATGAGTGGGGATTTTTGGAAATACAATTTACTACTGAAAGTTTCATGATTATGTATGTACAATGATAGTGTGACTATAATCGATAACTGGATTTTCTGCCTTTTTTTTTTTTTTTTCATGTGCTGGGTATATAATGCAAATTTGCATATATGCCTGTGTTCAGTAGTTTTACATTCAAGTGTGATCTCCCCATTCTTTTTCCGAATTTGAGTGAAGTCCTGGGGGTATATTTACTAAACTGCGGTTTGAAAAGTGGAGATATTGCCTATAGCAACCAATCAGATTCTAGCTGTCATTTTGTAGAATGTACTAAATAAATGATAACTAGATTCTGATTGGTTGCCAACATCTCCACTTTCTCAAACTTGCAGTTTAGTAAATATAGCCTCTGAAGCATAGTAAGTGTGTGCCTTTTCTCTGTACTATTTTGCTTTCAGCGTAGTACCCTGTACACCATATATGGCAGTGGAGACAGTTACAGGACAATGCCCACTCTTCGCTGAGATCTGCTGTAGATTTAGAGATCGACCAATCTTCAGCACCATGCTTCATCTGTTTCATGCCGTGTGTGTGTGTGTTTTGGGGGTTTTTTCTCCCCTTTTCTCTCCCATTTAGCTTGCCTTTAATGTAAAGTTGCCATCTGTGCACTGCAAGTGTGTGACCTGCGCTATATCCTTCCACCACTGATGATTTACTTGGTCTTAGTTTTACAAAACCTGGCTGGAAACAACTGCTGACAATTTTTCAAGGGTTTTCCCATGCTGCTAGAAATAGATCACCTTTCTTGCAACACATCTTTGTGTGTGTGTATATATCTCTCTGCTATTCATCTTTTAAAGGCCGAGTCTTATTTCATTCTTCTCAGTGCCTTCTGTTTCGCGAAATAGTACAAGTTTTTTTCCTTTTCCTCCTCCATGACTACAAATACCAAGAGATTTATCCTCCATTTAACTGGAATCGGGACAGAAAAGAAAATACCTCTGAAGGGTATATTATGCCACTCTACTTTTCTCCAGGTTGCAAGAGTCCGATACAGGTAGCAGAGTTTTGTTCTAAAGTTGTTTATCTGTGGATAAGTGGTACTCTAGCAAAGAAGAGGTGAAAGTTCTTTCCTGAAGTTCCCTGGCATTGTACAGCGGTGCTAGCCTGGGAGGAAATGGAGAGCTGGCCTATTGCATAGATGGTTTTCTGCCTTCTGCCAGAATAAATATGCAGGGCTTTTGGGGTCTACGTTTTAAAGCAGTAGACAAAGAGCATCCACGTGGCACACGCAACTGATGACCATGACATAACGCAGTGCTGCGTTATGGGATATACACTGGGATGTATTTTTGATACTCCATTTAGTTGTCTGTTCAAAAAAACAAAAACAAACAAAAACAAAGGGTCCTTGCTTCTGCAACCTGTGGAAAACATCTTCCAGAAGGCTATTGTGGCAAATGATGTCAAAGTTGTGTATAAAATTAAAAAAACACCACCTCCGCAGATGGCTGAATTGATCAAGTGGATGATAATTGCATTTGCAGACACCTTTGCAACAAAAGAGGCTCTTTTGGTAAATATAGTCTAAAAAATCTTCAGGAAAGATTAGACACAGAGGAAGTTGGCTGGGACAGTAATATGTTACATCAATCTGGGCCTGACAATGAGAGAGAGAAATTCCAAAGGAAGTATTTTTCAGCTTCAGGGCCCTGCACCTCTGTCGCTGTAACTTTGAAAAGAACGTTCAGGATGATTTTCCAAGCTTGGAGATGGACAGTCTCTTTGTGGTTGTATGGATAATTTTCAGGAACTCCGGTTTTCTCCCCCACATCAAAAAACTAGTAGATTAATTGGCTGCTATCTAATTTACCCTAGTGTGTGTGATTTGTGTTGGGGAATTAAGACTAAGCTCCAATGAGGCAGTGACTATGTACAGAGAATGTGTGTCACTCACATCAAAGTGAAGATGTTGCCTATAGCAACCAGTCAGATTCTGGCTTTCATTTATTTAGTACACACTACAAAATGAGAGCTAGAATCTGATTGAAAAAGTGCAGATGTGCTTATAGCAACCAAACTCGCAGTTTAGTAAATATACCGACTAAGAGTCCATTAAAGCTTTGCAAATAGACTATTTGCCAGGACTATGCATCTACTATAGTAGCCCGCTGAATAATATTGTTGAATTCATGGATGGCAAATATTCACTCCAAAAATAGGTTGGTGTTGCGTCTATTTGAAGGTGAGTCCTGTTTGGAGAAAACCTGTCTCATTTCAGTTATCTCATACTTGCCACCTCTCCCTGAATGTCAGGGAGACTCCCTCACTCCCTGAAGAGTCTGGCATTCTCCCTGATGCTGAGCCAGTACAAGACGTGGTTGGCTTCGCCATCTGCGGCATGATGACACAGTTCAGAAATTGTGTCCTATGTCCATGTATCGATGCCTATGGAGGTGTCTATTTTCATGGAGACCAAGATTTAATCAAAGACTGACAGGTAAGACAACATGACTTCAGTAATGGAGACAGAAATGTAAAAGACACTTCAATCTCTAGAGATTCATTAGCTGCTTTTCTTTAACACATAGTTAGAGAGAGCAGGGCAACCTCCCAGTTCTCGCACCTGCAATACATAAGTGTTGGGAGGGTGGGGCTTAATGATGCAAATATTGTCATCTTAGCCCCGCCCCCTGCTGTAATTTGCCAATATTGTGACAATTGTTTAGGGGGCGCAGTCAAAATGATGCAATTCATTAAGCCCCTCCCCCACACACCCACCTCCTCCGGGATCTCCCTGAAGCCAACAAGGGAAAGTTGGCAAGTATGAGTTATCGGTAAGGAAGTCCATAAGGACAGGCCCAACAAAAGTAGAAAACCGCTATGGCAAACCATTTCACTTAGGAATTTCAGCTACAGGAAGGCAAGGGTTTTTTGTTTTGTTTTTCTCCTTCATCCTATCTGGGGGGACACTGCTACCATGGAGTTGTATGAGGGAACATGGAGTAGGCACTCAAATAGTTAACTAATTTAACTTCCTGCCAACAGGCAATATATCCCCTCTCCAACCCCCGGCAAACCTCAGTGTGTTTTGAGTGCCAGAGGAGTAGGACCTCTGGTGTACACTTCTTGCAAAGATAGGCATTTTGTTTAGCTAATAGTTTAATTTATTTTATTTGCTTTTAATAGCGGTGGTGGAACAAGCACACTACTCACAGTTTTCAGCTGAGTAGTAACAGTCACAGTGAAAACAGACTGCATTTTTCTCTCCCCTACAGATGCAGTCTGGTAAAACCCGTGGTCAGTGGCGCAGTGGTCTTTTCGGAGGAGGGGAAACCCCTCCCCTTTAAAAATGCTCCGTGCGCCCCTGGTGGTCATATTGTTCTGAGGAACGGCGCTGCTCTGTCGGGCATAGACATAACAATGATGTTTTGCCTCATTTTCGATTCTGAAAAAGCGCAAAAGTACAGAGTCGGCTCGGTACTCGGATCTGCTAAGTTCAGGTGTGTTCGGTTCTCTGGGCACCGAGCCTGAGCATCTCTAGAAAGAAGCCTACCTTTGGTCAGCATTCTCAGACTGCCAAGGAGGAAAGGAGCAGTCAGGGGGAGAGAAAAGATATAGAAATTTCCCTGCTTTTTTTGCAGCAGTTGGTATGTTCACAAGAGGGAAATACAAGCGAGGCAGCCTGTAATTTAAACAGGACATTGCTGCACAGGATTTTCTCCTCTACAAATCATTTTGAGCTGGTCCTTGGCCATCTAGGAGGGCTAAGTACCTTTTTTTTTTTTTTTTTTTTTCTTTTATTTACACATTATAAAAGAAAACATGCACAGTGTTTATATTGTTATAGTGAATATATTTATGCTGTTTGAAATAAACATTGTGCCACATAAATCACAATTTCTGTATCTAGGTTGATATAGGAGTCAGAGCCGGATTTAGACCTCATAGGGCCCTAGGCAGGATACTGTTTTTGGGCCCCCTCCCTGAAACAATCCATAGCACTATATTTTTGCAGCCTACCATATACCCCTATAGTTACGTAGAAGTGAAAGCATGTGCCGCCGCATGCCTACCATATACCCCTATAGTTAAGTAGATTTGAAAGCATGTGCCGCCGCGCAGCGGCGTCACGCCGCCAAAGGAGGTGAGGGCGTGGCTTGCATCTTTGGGGGCCTACCTAACATGTGAAAAGAGCAAGGCCACCCTGCTGCAGAAAAAGGCACCCCTAAATAATTACCAAGCAGTCCCGTTTTTTTAAGTAGTTGGGTCAAAACAACATAATAAATATTGAAGTCAGGGCAGAAATACTTACTTAAGTTGTTTGCAAAAATAATACGCATAAATCCAAGTATGTGCTCTTGTCACTTTTGTCCCTCTATCATCACACTGTGCCCCTTCATTGTCACTTTTGCCCCTTCACAATATCACATGTGCCCTTTCCCCATCACCATCCCCACCTCTGTGCCCATCACCATCCCCACCTCTGTGCCAATCACCATCCCCACCTCTGTGCCAATCACCATCACCACCAATGTGCCAATCACCATCACCACCTCTGTGCCCATTACCACCTCTGTGCCAATCACCATCCCCACCTCTGTGCCAATCACCATCCCCACCTCTGTGCCAATCACCATCCCCACCTCTGTGCCAATCACCATCACCACCAATGTGCCAATCACCATCACCACCTCTGTGCCCATTACCACCTCTGTGCCAATCACCATCACCACTTCTGTGCCAATCACCATCACCACCTCTGTGCCTCTTCACCATCACCACCTCTGTGCCTCTTCACCATCACCACCTCTGTGCCCTTCACCATCACCACCTCTGTGCCCTTCACCATCACCACCTCTGTGCCCTTCACCATCACCACCTCTGTGCCCTTCACCATCACCACCTCTGTGCCCTTCACCATCACCACCTCTGTGCCCTTCACCATCACCACCTCTGTGCCCATCACCACCTCTGTGCCCATCACCACCTCTGTGCCCATCACCACCTCTGTGCCCATCACCACCTCTGTGCCCATCACCACCTCTGTGCCCTTCACCATCACCACCTCTGTGCCTTTTCACCATCACCACCTCTGTGCCTTTTCACCATCACCACCTCTGTGCCTTTTCACCATCACCACCTCTGTGCCCATCACCTCTGTGCCTCTTCACCATCACCACCTCTGTGCCTCTTCACCATCACCACCTCTGTGCCTCTTCACCATCACCACCTCTGTGCCCCTTCACCATCACCACCTCTGTGCCCCTTCACCATCACCACCTCTGTGCCCCTTCACCATCACCACTTATGTCCCTTGTTTTACTTACCTTTCTATTGCGCGCTGCTCCTCCTCCGTCAGTCCAGATGTAAAAAAAAAAAAAAAAAGTCACGTGATCGCTCGTCGGGTCCCGGCAGCCTCTCCTCCTCTCTCTATCACTGAGACACTGAGAGGAGAAGAGGCTGCCGGGACCCGATTCGCGGCACCCGACCCCCCCCCCCCCCTCCCCCAATTCGCGGCACCTCTCCCCCCGACTCGCGGCACCCCTTCCCCCCGCACGAGTCGCGCGCGGGGGGGGGGGGGGGGGGGGGGGGGGGTGCCGCGAGTCGGGGGAGGGGCCGAATTTTTTTTTTCCATTTTTTTAAAAATTATTCCTGTCCCCCCCCCCCAGCTGTGCCCCCCGAGAGCCGCTAGGCCCTAGGCAGGTGCCTAGGTTGCCTAGCGGTAAATCCGGCCCTGATAGGAGTTTAGGCTGGTACCTAGGTGCATTTGTGTGTAAAATATATATATATATTATATATTTTGCACATATTTATATGGTTGGAAGGTACTGAGGTGTATGTCCGAGACCAGTGTTTCCCAACTCCAGTCCTCAGGGACCCCGGACAGTGCAGATTTTCCAGGTCACAAGTGAAATAATTAGTACCACTTGTGGATCTTTCAAAATGTGTCCGTTAGTAATGAATACACCTGTGCTCCAACAAAGAGATATGGAAAACATGCACTGTTAGGGGTCCCTGAGGACTGGAGTTAGGAACCAGTGTTCTAGACAAAACAGTATCCTCAAAGTTATTTTTCTTTTCTTTTCTGAAGGGGGAAAAAAAAAACCCACACCTTTTTCCAATTATCCCTGGATGTGGCTGCTACATGCTGCCTCTATTGAAACATTTTGTATCTAGGGTTCTAAAATACAGAGAATACATTAGGACGTGTGTGTGTGTGTGTGTGTGTGTGTAAAATAAATATATATATATATATATATATATATATATATATATATATATATATATATATATATATATATATATATATATATATATATATATATATATATATATATATGGTGTGTATATCCTCCCTTTTCCTAGAAAAGAAAACTTTTATTTTTGTTATTTGAGCTGTTACCTTCTGCTTTTATACTAGACAGGTGGCTGGTAATAGGGGGAAAGTATTCCCTAATATATATATATTATATTCTCTATCTAATTATCTAGATATTATCTATATCGATGTTAGAAAAGGGTGAGACACCCTGGACTAAATATTACTCCTGCTCCCATGTAAACTCGCGCATCCTAGTGGACAGTCGGACACAGGGGTGGTTTGTGCAGACTGTGGTGTGGTGGCTGGGGGTAAACAGGCCCAGGGTTCTGCTCCACAGTAGTTTGAGGAACCGGCATGGGTGGTCACACTGGCGCAGTCGGTATTTTCTCTGACTCAGATGCTTGCCCATTCGACAGAGATCCCAGCGTTCGCTGGGGTACTCCCCCGGCTCCCGTCCCTTTAGCTCCGTCTGCTGCACCAGGAGCAGGGCGACAGGATGTGAACCTGAGCCTTCTTGGTCAGTCATCCACCTGCTCTTTCAGAGGCCCCTCTCAGGGACAGCCTGCATGGTACACATCCTTGGTTAAAGGCCTGGACCGGTTAAATCTGTTTCTGGACACTTCCAGAACCCAAGCATGACGCTGCAAGCATCATAGGTCTACTCATCCTCTCCTTCTGATTCAGAAGAGTCTTTGGTGGAGGAAGGTGAGCTTCTTGAGGATTCGGATACTTCCCCTGGTGAGTGATATGGCTGAACACTCAGGGAGTCAGGGCATTGAGAATCTGGTACTGGCAGTTCGCCAGACATTGAATCTTTTGGATTCTAGAGGAACCTCTGTCAGAACTAGGTCTCTTTAAGTGCAGGAAACGTCATGTTGTCTGTTTTTCGACATCAGTGGAACTCCGAGATAGCTGAGTCAGCTTGGAAGCAGGCAGATCGTAAGTTTGTTAGACCACACAGATTCCGCTCGGAACAGGTTCCAAATGTGGACATGCCAATGGCCAGGCTGACCCGCCATACTACTCTCCAGTGCCGGGTTCTGCGGCACTCCCTGACGCCACTGACCGCAGGGTGGAGGGTTTTCTTAAATCCATCTTCCTGGCGGCAGGCCCCTTACTAAGACCTGTGCTGTCTTCAGCGTGGGTCACCGGTCAAGACTCGGATCTTCTTTCTCTGGCTCTACATTTAAAGGAGGCCTCGGGTTACCTGCATGTGGCTGCTCAAAACACAATCCGTTTCCTCATCTATCTCAGCATTGGCAATAGTGGCCCATAGGACTCTGGCTCAGGTCCTGAGATGCTGATGCAGAGATTCACAAAATCTTTGAAGGCTCTTCCCTACCCGGGATCAGCCCTTTTTTGGCCCAGAATTGGATCATATCATCTCTCAGGCCATGGGAGGTTAAAGTACCTTCCTTCTGGTGAGTAGCCCTAAATCTAGGGTTCCTAAGTTTGGGTCTTTTCACAAATTCCTTCAGGGGGGTTCCATTGGTGAGAGGCCAGACCATTAAGGGCAGTTCTTCTGTAGCTAGAGGTCATTCCCAGAGAGGTAGAGCCCTACTCTCTACAAAACAATCAGACCCCAGGCTCCTAGACAACCTGGAAGCCTGACTGGACCCTTCCCCTCTTTGTGACTGCAGGGGTAGAGGGGTCAGCATACCTGTTGTTCTAGGGTTGCCCCCCCCCCCTTGTTCTTTACACATAACAATGGCACTAAATTGAAGCCAGGCTGTCGCTTTGCTTCCTTCAGCAGAAGTCATCTGCTGGAATATGACTTGGAGAAGGTTCCTTTCACTCCCTTAGCACCTCAGACCTCTCCTCAAGAGATGGCTGGGCATAAAAGTTTACACTCTTAAGATAACCTGGGGGGCCCTAGTCTCGCTACTTCCTGTAGGGCCCCTTGAGCAGGCAGAGGGACTTTCCATCCCTCAGAGCCCCAGAAGTTGCTGGCCTTTCTAGGGCAGCTCCTGGTGAGCCTGAGGGTTCCCAATTGGACCCGACACATCGGGTCCACAGACATTCTAAGCAGGCTAGCAGTTCCTAGAAGGTTTCTGCTCCGTTGAGGCGACCTGTTATAGCACGGCCCGGTTCTTTACCAGAACCTACCTCTGTGGCTTTTGGTGACATGGTCTTTGAGGCCAAACTCTTGCGGTCCAGAGGGCTTTCCTCCAGAGTGGTAGACGACATGCTGCGAGCCAGGAAACTGACCTCCGATGCATTTATTACAGAGTGTGGCATACCTACATTAAGTGATGCGAATGGAGACTCTGCCACTCGACTCATTTTCATCTTTCCTATATCCTAGCCTTTCTCCACGATGGCTTGGACACAGGTCTGCAACTTGGGTCCCTTAAGGTCCAGGTGTCGACCACATGTATGTTTTTCCAACTGAAACTAGCTGATTTTCCTTCAAGGGGTACTGTATATACATCCCCTTATGTTACAGCTTCCAGGGACCTAAACTTTGTTCTGACCATGCGTCAGAGTTCCCCCTTTGAATCAATGGGTTCAACGGTGTGGGGTTGGCCGGCTTCTAGGCAGACCATTGCTAGGTGGATTATGCCCACAATCAAGCAGGTCTGCGTCCCTTCCGAACGGCCTGCACCTAGTCGTATTGCCACCCATTCCACCCGCTTAGTGGGGGCTACTTGGACTGCGCATAATTGTATCTCAGCGGATCCGCTCGGCCAGGCGGCCACCTGGTCCTCTGTCCATACCTTCACTAGGTTTTTTCAATTTAATGTGGTTGCGTCCCCGGACAACAGTTTCGGCCACACAGTGTTGAGCGGCCCCTCCCTTAGGGGGCTGCTTTTGTACGTCCCCATGGTAGCAGTGTCCCCTAGATAGAATGAAGGAGAAAAGCAAATTTTTATACTTACGATAAATCCCTTTCTTTGATTCCACCTGGGGGACACTGCGTTCCCTCCCTTCTGCTCTTCTGTTGTTGTTCTTCGGGAGTTCCGTTCCTTTTGGGCTTTTGTATTACACGCTGAGGTTTGCAGAGGGGATATAGCCTGTCGGCAGGAAGTTGAATTAGTTAACTATTTGAGTGCCTACTCTATGTTCCCTCATACAACCCCATGGTAGCAGTGTCCCCCAGATGGAATCCGGGAAAGGGGTTTATCGTAAATATAAAAAGTCTTTCACCCCATTTTTGCCCAAGAGGTTCGTCCTTCTGGGGATCCAGCGGTGGGTGGGGAGACAGGATCACCAAGTTTTCAGAAAAATAGACTACCAACATATGTGTCTTAACAATTGTTAGAAAAGGGTAAGCATTAGAATTTATGCTCTATCCACCACACAACAAAAATAAAGAATTCTGTGAGAAAGATCTGCTATGTTGGACTGTGGGGAGTTATTATAAATCGAGGCAGGGATTGTGTGCGTTCTTGTTCATTAAAAAAAAAAAAAAAACACAACAAAAGTTTTCTATTCCATGATTTTTATTGTAGACAAAAGACAGTGGGGGATGTTAAATGAATTTGCATTTTAGAAACCTTAACAAATATATAGGCCATAAAATTAAAGATGGTATCCCTGCAATCTATCCTGAATGTAGTGAAGGTGAGGGATTTTCTCTTTACTCATTCTTTGCTATTGTGGGGTTTAGGCTTTATTTGCTTGTGCTTGGGATGGTGTCTGACAGTGAAGTAATTTTATGACGCTGTGTGCTGTGCACTACAGAGTCCACTTTGGATATACTGTTTGCTTGTGAAGTGCAAGACGGGCATGTAGCCTCCATGTTGCACTTTGGCGGTTAAGCACACTCCATCAGCAGCAGCTGATATAGCACCACCTATTCCGCAGCACTGTACAGAGAACTTGCTCATATCAGTCCCTTCCTCATTTGGAGCTTAGTCTAAATTCATTAACACACACGTGCAATGTTTGTGAAATATATTGGTCAGAAGACAAAAAAATCTCAGCCTTCTCTATGCTTATGTTGTTGAGATATTGTAAATTAATCATCTACAAGAGTATTTAATCAGCAGTGATGATGCAGAACAATTTTATAATGTCTCAGTACATTTATGAGCCATAGGTGTCTACTATTGGCTAATAAACTGTTTCAACATACTGATGCAAGGTTCCCAGATATAGACAAAATGGTTTTTATTTTCTTCTGACTGTATGGACAATCACACACTGTTTCTTCATGCTGTATGTAATTCTTAGTGCACCTTCTAATTTATGTGGGCACACTCAATAGTGCTCCATCTTGTTGGAAAAGGCATTTTTCGTCACCAAACTATTCTTGGATGGTTGGGAGAAGTTGCTTTGAGGATGTTTTGGTACCGTTCTTTATTCATGGCTGTGGTGTTTGGCTAAATTGTGAGTGAGCCCACTCCCTTGGCTGAGAAGCAACCCCACACATGAATGGTCTCAGGATGCTTTGCTGTTGGCATCACACAGGACTGATGGTAGCGCTCACCTTTTCTTTTCCGGACAACCGTTTTTCCAGATGCCTCAAACAATCTGAAAGGGGATTCTTCAGAGAAAATGACTTTACCCCAGTCTTCAGCAGTCCAATCCCAGTCTGTCCCTGATGGTTTTTCCTGGAGAGAAGTAGCTTCATTGCTGGCCTTCTTCACACCAGGCCATCCTCCAAAAGTCTCTGCCTCACTGTGCGTGCACATGCACTCACACCTACCTGCCTGTTGCCATTCCAGAACAAGCTCTGCACTGGTGGTGCCCCGGTCCTAGCGCTTGCTGCGTGTTCTTTGGCGCCCCGAAGCCGCCTACACAACTATTGAACCTCTCTCCCTGAAGTTCTTGATGATTCGATAAATGGTTGATTTAGGTAGAATGTTACTAGCAGCAATATCCTTGCCTGTGAAGCCCTATTTGTGCAAAGCAGTAATGAATGCACGTGTTTCTTTGCAGATAACCATGGTTAACAGAGAGAACAATTATCTCAAGCACCACCCTCTTTTTAAAGCTTCCAGTCTGTTATTCAAACTCAATTAGCATGACATAGTGACCTCCAGCTTTGTCCTCGTCAACACTTTCACAAGTGTTAGGGAGAGAATCACTGACCTGATGTCAGCTGGTCCTTTTGTGGCGGGGCTAAAATGCAGTGGAAATGTTGTTTTTGGGATAAAGTTCATTGTTGTTTCAAAGAGGGACTTTCAAATTGATTGCAATTCATCTGATCACTCTTCATGACATCCTGGAGTATATACAAATTGCCATCATAAAAACTGAGGCAGCAGACTTTGTGAAAATTAATATTTGGTCATTCTCAAAACTTTTGGTCATGACTAGTATTCTCTTTAGTAGTTACTGATGAACATAACTACATTTTTCCCTAGGGTGTCCATTTTAGGTCATATGTCATGAATGCTAGACTATCATCGCTAACAATATATCACAATTCTTAATGCTTATCTGATTCAAGCCTTACTCTATTGTTCCTGCAGCCATATATTATATGCCGCAATACACACAGGGGTGGTCCAAATGTAACCTCCACAACTATATGCAAACAAGTCTGACAGACCCTTCACCACCTCTCAAAATACCACTGAAAAAAACGTTTTGTTCTTTAAATAAATTTATACATAATAGGTGTGTATGTAATTTAATTATGTGTGTGCTACAATTTACGTACTTGTTCATGTCACACTGCAGCATCCATGTACATTATCTGTTCCTCTCTTGTTTGTCTGTGCCACAGTGTAGTTTACATATACATGCCCAGTACAGCATCTCGCAGAAGCTTACAGTACCGCTACCACCACTGTCTGAGCCCAATGCTGTGGGGATAGTAATTGCTCATGGTAAGTGTGCATACTTCACAAAATTACATAATTGTTTTGCATTGTGGTTTGAATCACTGTGTTTTTACCATATCACAGGTAGTGTGGGGGATGCAGTGTCAATCGCTAGTCCAAGTGTATATCTCTCAGATGATGGCGGTTACTCATGGAACAAAGTGTTGGATGGCCCTCATCATTATGCAATCCTGGACTCTGGAGGACTTATCGTGGCAATAGAACAAAGTGATATGCCTGTCAACACTATCAAGTGAGAGGAATATGATTCATGGTATTTGGGTAAATACTGAATTATGAAGGCCCAAAAGCAAGTTGTGAAATAAACCTGGAATATCTTATCTGTATAGTATTGTGTTTAAAACTCTGTTTTTGGTGGAATACCAGTAAAAATGAAATTGTAAGCATTTTTTTTGTCACTTTCTGTGTAAAGTTGTGTGTCAGAAGTTTATTGGTATTATCCATAGCCCTATATAGTATACATGGTAACCTGGTGATTTCTACATTGCATGCACTGATAGGTTCCAGCCATGGGAACCCCATAGTCGTACTATTTGTACAGTAGAGTTCACGCTATCTTTAACATGCTTGAATGTTTAGATTTCAATAAGGTGATGTAAGTAATAACAGGAGTCGGTCAGCTGCTACAATCTGTTTACAAGTTATTAAATGTTGTCCATGTAAATGGTGCAACAAAAGCTTACATATTTGTAATGTATATGGATTGTGTAGTTTCTCTGCTATTATTTTCTTGCCCTCTGTCAGAAACATAGCACTCCACTGCAGCCTGGCTTGCAGATCATTGGTGGAGGTCCAATTTATTCTGATGCCAGTGGTGGAAGTGGGGTGGTATGTGCAGGTATGACATACCGCTACTTGTCCCCACTTCCTTTGAAGCTATTCCTAGTTGTACATGAACTGCTAGCAAAGTTACACCATTGAACTGACTTTACTTACATTTGTACATTAATTATTATAACCACTGCTCATCTCGGACTTCTCAAGCCTGTAATCAGAAGTGCAGCAACAGGATATCATTGGTCAGAAAAATAAGGGATCAGGTTAACAGGGCCGATACAGGAGCGCCTGAGAGCAGTAAAGCACTAGTCCTCTGATGAAAGTTGTAGTCTACGGTAGTTAGTATACCATTAGTAGACAAGTCCTTTTCAGTCAGTTGATGGCTATATGCTGTAACAAACAACAATGCTGTGCTTACAAGCTACATATAATGATAATAATGATCCTCTGATATAGGGGATCAGTTTACATGCCAGTGAGTTTAGGGTTAGCAGACAGATAATCTACGGTCTCCAACTTGTAGCTGGATGCTGTATCATGCAGATAAAATTATTTCAGCTAAGTAGCTACTTGGGTGGAGTTTGTGGCTTGTACAGAGTTCATTAGATACTGTTACTAATGTGTTTTAAGTGATACAATATTGTATTGTTTATTGGGATTTGTATAATTTATTAAGTGCTGACCTACTGATATATGCCGGACAATGTAAAAGATTTCAATGCTGACTCTAGTGCTTAACATGTATCATAAAGACATAAGTTCTTCAATTACAAGCTAACTCCACTTTCTGAAACAATATAACGGTATATAAACTGATCATTTGCTAAATAAAAAGTACTACATCTCTCCTTTTAGTTTGTAAAGTAATCTCAATAAGGATGTATATGATTGCAATTATCCTGCAATGTTGGGCAGCACAGTGGTTGGCACTTCTGCTTCACAGCACTGGGGTCATGAGTTTGATTCCTGACCATGGCCTTATTTGTATGGAGTTTGTATGCTCTACTCGTGTTTGCGTGGGTTTCCTCCGGGTGCTCTGGTTTCCTCCCACACTCCAACAACATACTAGTAGGTTAATTGGCTGTCATCAGATTAACCCTAGTCTCTCCCTCTCCTGTAAGCTCCAATGGGGCAGGGACTGATGTGAGTGAGTTTTCTCTCTACTGCGCTGCAGAATTAATGGCACCGTATAAATAGCTGATGATTATGTTTAACCTTGTCCAGGGGAACAATAAAGATGACCCTGCCTTCACCAGTGTATCATTCCACTGGGTTTAAATTTGCAGCACAAATACGGCAGTACCATAAAACACAGTCTCATGTTGAGCATCCCTCCCCCCCCCCAGATGGTTTCTCATGTTGTGATCACATCACACCTCCAGGCATGGAGGCCATGAGGTGCACCATTGATAGAGCTGACAGAATACAATAACCGATAAATAATGACGAGTTCATCTTATTCCTGTCAGCAATGCAAAATATACGTACGTACGTACATTATTAATGCATAAACTCCGTAGTAATGTGGAAAGCAACAGGGGAACCAGAGATCTGGTTAAAGCAAAGCAAGAAAATAGAAAGTGGAAAGAGCCAAGCTAAGAAGATTGTGTACTGCACTGATTGTGATTAACTTTTACATATTCTACTCAAAAATAAAGAAGAATGCTTTGCATTATTTGACATTCGATATTTTATAGGCTTTTTAGGCCATGTGCAGTGGCAAACATCTGATACAACTCAAGGGTGTCTGGCAATATGCAAGAACCAAGTTGTTCCTCAACATACAAACTTTAAAACGGGCAACCATTTAAATCCAGAGAGGTAATATCTACTTTGTGTATGAGACCTTTTAACCTTTCATATGTTTGTCTTTTCCACTCTAGATTTTCAACAGATGAAGGCCAGTGTTGGTTCTCATATAATTTCTCCAATGATCCTCTGATGTTCACTGGCCTGGCTTCAGAGCCAGGTGCTCGTTCTCTGAATATCACTATATGGGGGTATCCGCCTAGTTACCTAAAACACTCCTGGTTGTCCTATACTGTAGACTTTGGTTCACTTCTAAAGCAGAACTGTGAGTATAAAAGTCTTTCTGAACTCTTGCCACTATGCTCCTCTCTGTATTTATCCCATAGCCCTGGATGATTTCAATATTTGAATAAGCTGGAATTCTAGCATTCCATTTATAATGGGAGGGTGGTTATTGGTTGTTATAAAGTGGATTGAGTTGTATTTACACTTTAATGTCCTTAATTAGGTGACGATAAGGATTATATCAAGTGGTTGGCACATTCCACAGACCCTGAAGCCCCATCTGATGGTTGTGTTTTGGGATATAAAGAGCAGTATCTGCGCCTGCGAAAAGCCTCGATGTGCCAGAATGGCCGGGATTACCTAGTGAGCCGAGAACCTGTGTACTGTACATGTACATTGGATGACTACATGTGGTAATGTCACACATAAATATACGAACATCATATGCTGGCCACAATATGCATGTCCGTTAACATCTGGAAACATATCCAATGACTTTCACTCTTCTTATACAGCGACTTTGGATATTTCCGTAAGGAAAATGAGTCAACTTGTGAAGAGCAACCTGAACTCAAGGGCCATGAACTGGAACTATGTATATATGGAAAAGAGGAAAAATTGAAGACAAAGGGGTAAATATGAGCATCTTGAATTCTTAGTCCTTAAAGAAAATGTAGTGGTTTTGACTGATAGAGGCAGTAGTTTAAGTCTGCTTCTCCAAGATGATCTTGACCCCCTCCCACCATTGCTGCTTATGTTTTAAGGTTACTTCTTAAATAAGGCATAGTACTCTTTGACCTGTAGGTACCGTAAGATTGCTGGAGATAAGTGCACTGGTGGAGTAAACCCTATGCGAGAAGAGATGGACATGAGAAAAAAATGTACAAATGATTTGTCTCCAACGCCACAGGTATTTGAAATAACCCTTTTACTTATCTGAGGTCTGTCATATTCCAAAGCTAATGTAGATCAGGAAAGACTGCACGCCTCAAGTTTTTAGTGCAGCTGCTGTTCTTTTATATAATTTTCCATACAAAGCACAGCTTTTACCATAGAAAAGATGCATAGGAATTCATAAGATATGATCCTGAAGTTCAAGCAAATCTGTCCAAAGCACCATAATGTTTCCAGGGTATTTGATCCTATATCTGAAATGTTAGTGTACTTTGGCCACATGACAACTCAAAAAATATGATCGCTTATATGTGCAGACATATCTTTCTGTAGTAAACTAAAAGGATTAGAAATGGATATGAATGTTATGTAAAAAAAAAATCTAATTTGCCTGTTTTCTATTGTAATTAACAATATGTGCAGTACATTTAATTGAGTATGGGAAACAAAACCCTACGTGGAGTTAAAATGAAGCATGCAATATTTCTGATCAGTGCATCAAAGGAAAAAAAACCCTCAAACAACTGCCATTCCGAAAAGTTGGATGTGGATGAATTCCATGAAATTCAAAATAGACTCCTGTATTCATAAATATATTCATTTTAAAACCAAGAAAAAATTGATATACATGTAATTCATGCAAAGCTGGTCTTAGTTCTGAGCCCCTCAAAGTTTCTGTAATGTGAATAGAAATAGTTTTAGAGTTCTTGGCCCCCACATTAAAACTGCTTAGTGTTCAATAAAATGGAAAGACAAGCTGAAAGCTTTTGTAAACATTCTGGCCTTTGATATGTTTGCCTTTCTTTATATGTAAAACATAATTAGAAAACATAAATTGTAAATTACTTTTTCATGAAAAACACAAGGTATCATTCTGTTGAGACTGCCAAATTCGATAATGGTCTAGGTCTGTGCCCTGTAGATAGAGGTGTTGGAACATAATTAACAATATCATTAAAGCACCAAAAGAATTGAAAACACACTTCCTGGGTTGTGGTATTTGGTATTGTCCTTTTTTACAAGGGCTTCAAAGGCCTGAGGAAAATGTAACCCGTTCACCCGTGGTGCAAAATATACCAATCCCCTCTGTCAGATTTGTGATAGAGCGGTGTCTTGTCCCCCACCTATTTCATACCCTGGAGCTGAAACTTGTATGGGAAGGCCTGTTTTTGTGCTCCTGCTGTCTTGCCATGGAAGCTGTAGTAATCAATCGGCACAGAAACTGAGTGTTTGGAAGCAATGTGACAAGCGGCCAATGGAAACTGACCTCCCACTGCCTGCCAACAATCACCTGGGTCTAGTTGGGCAGAGTTCTGTTGTAGCCCCCTGCTGAGACTGAGTGTGTAGACAACTGATATGAGCTGCTTGCTTTCTCTCCATAAAGCTAGACTTACTGACCATATCCCACCTGCTTAATGATGCAGTCATTTTGAGAGTAACAGGAGACAAACTTTTTCTTTATGAATTGTTTAAAGATTTGGGGGTCTGAATCACCCAAAGGCTTTAGTGTAGTGGCACTATTGTGACTTTTTGAGGAAGTCAACTATTTAAACACCCACCTCATTGAAGCAAACTTTTTCCCACATATGTATTGATATTTATTTCATGCATATTGCACTCAGTCAAAGAAAACACCTTATTCACTATCCACAATCCAGATTTTAAAAAAATGTTGAAGCACATTTTCTTTCCTTGTGGGTAATTGGGGTGTGACTGGATTAAACACAAATACTAATCACCAAAAACAGCACAAACATTTTCCTGCAGCCAAACATGCTTACAAAATTATTGTCCCAGATAGCTATTTTTTCTTTCCCTATAGTCAATTAACTAGGTAAAGAAAGGTATACAAAGAATAGGATAAAGATTGGGATGACACATTTGACCTAATGATGGCTTGGTCCCTACCACAACCAAAAGCATAATTTTCTGATAACCTGTATTATTGAACCAACACTTGGTTTAAAGTAGTAGAGCAGTGGCACTGACTCAATGATTCAAGCATCATTGAAGTGCCCCCAAAAAAATGATGGAATGGCTAGTCCATGTTTGTAGATGAGATGATAAAGCTTGTCCATCTGTTGTCTTATTGATGGTGTAGGCCAGTGTTTCCCAACCCTGGTCCTCAAGTACCCCTAACAGTACAGGTTTTCCAGGTCAAAAGTGAAATAATTAGTACCACCTGTGGATCTTTCAAAATATGAGTCAGTAATGACTACACCTGTGCTCCAGTAAGGAGATATGGAAAACATGCACTGTTAGGGGTACTTGAGGACTAGGGTTGGGAAACACTGGTGTAAGCTGTCATCCCTAGCTAGTACAGAGCTTCTAGGGCTTCTCTTACAGCACAACTAAAAATGGGGAGTGGTGTTGAGTCGGAGGACCACTCATAGGCTGAAGTGAAGATTGCAACTTGATTAATTTCCCGCTCACATTCTCCACTGTCGCCATAATAATAAAAGGCTACATATAGCAGCACCCAGGGCTCCAGTTAGGAAGGGTCTGTGCAACCACTTTTTTTAGTGCAGCTTTAATAAACTGTGACTTGGGGCTTTTTTTTTATTTAAACACAGATTTATTTATTTTTTTTTGCTACTTTTATTACCATTAACATATATTGTCCTCAAACTACATATAAAATTATAATTAAGTGGCAGTGACTGAGACTGTAATACCATAATGTGATTATCGGCCTCAGAGAGATGAGGATGATCAGTTATTCTTCCCCAGATGAGGAGGGTGATTTAGTTTCTAGTGATAAGCCTGCATCTTGAATGTGCAAAAAAGGTAAAATGTGCACAGACAACATGCCCCATTACATTGTAAAAGAAAATAATCCAATACTACTGTCAGTGGTAATCAAGCAAAGAAAAACATAGTATGCATGCATTCTCATCTGACTTCTTTGAAATTAAAAAAAAACCAACATTAAATTGGTGACAAAACTCAAACATTTGGCATCTGTGTGCAATGCAAAGCAGTCTGTATTTGCAGATTCTGGTGGCATAGCCTCACAAAATGAAATTGCATTATACAACCTATTTTTGAGGTCTTGTATCAGGCAGTGATGATGAAGAGGAAACAGTCACGCAAACTTCCACTGTCATTCAACAGACACATTAAAAAAAAATAACAAAAAATGTCTCGGCTGAGAAGCACAATTTCTCCCATTCTCTGTCCCTGCAATAAAACATATTGTAAAGCAATGTGCAACTTTATTATAGACTAAGTGAAACCGATAATGCAAAACCAGTCCGTGTTATGGCTTCTATTATCCCATCCCCAACAACCTTGCAAAGCAACACCAAAAAATCCCAATTCAAGAAATAAAAGCTGTACTTTATAAACTGTTTAAGAATTTCTGATAAACCCTTTTATTGAATACAGTATGTCACCTCTTTTGTTCAAATTTGTCCTGGATATATCAAATACAATTGGCCTGCTTACAGAAAGAAAGCACTAAGCATTACAATCACAAACATACTTATAGAAATGATTGAAAGACGTTTTTATCTTAGGTGCCGGTTTTAAGAGACTCAGGTAGGGTGCTTCCACAAATGGGAAGCTTGGTGGGAGTTCTATATTGAATTTCTATATTGAGTGGAGTTATGTTGGTGGGTTTTGTAGTTGCACAAAAAAAACCAATATGGCAGCAGAGTGGGTTGTAATAGGCTTGCGCGATGTGCTTACTGACCATGAGAGTTAGACTGGATTTGTTTCTATTGAGTGCCCAATTTGGAATACATTTTATATGTAGTGTTAGCCATATGCAAATAAGGTTAGATTTAAGTCATGAACACACAATTACATTTGGACACTGATCTAAAATTAATGTTAGACTTCACATTGGTAGATTAGGTGTAATACTTTTTTAGGCAAGTTTTTAGCCCTTGCAAATCATAAATCAGATTGCAGTACATTGAAGAGAAGCTTGAGCTATGTGCATACAAGTTGCTGTAATCTGCTTATATAGCACTGATTTTTGTTTAATAAAAATCTTTAGTGCAATATTCCCAGATTCTGCTAATCAACTCTCCATGTACCAGTTCACACTGAATTTAATTTCTGATTTGTAGGATTGTCACTGTTTAATAGTTTGGTCAAATGCAAATTGAAACAGTCCAAATACATTTTGCTTTGTATAAGTTGGTCTGGAAATTAACACATTTTATTCATGGTATAGACTGCAAAGAGTTTTTTTTTTTTTTTTTTTTTTTCTCCCCTTAAATAAATCTTACCCTATCCCTGATGATACTAATACACCCTCACAGCTGTCCCTATCTCCACTCTGAGCCACACTTGCCCCTTTTGTCTCAGCTGTGCCCTCTTCCACTTAGAATGTAAGCTCTCTAGTGAGCAGGGTCCTCCATACCCTTTTATTTTCATAAAATCAGCAATATAATTCCCGGGCGCTGAAAACTAAATTGCATATATTGAACAAAAAAAAAATTAGTGGCTCAGTTCCTGCAGTTGTACGAGAATCTGTCAGTTCTCATGAAGAAATGAAATCCAAACAAAAACACAACAGCACTGGAAAATGGCACACTATTATCTCGAATAATGAGTTTGTCAAATTAAAAACCTATAACAACGTTCAATACATGCAAAACAAGGTACATATAAAAAAGTCACAAAAAAATACATTAAAAAATAAATAACAAATTATATATATATATATATATATATATATATATATATATATATATATATATATATATATTTCTCATTTTGTATTAAAAAACAGGTACTTATGTTGGGGTATTACTATTTCAGTTTTGATCAAATCAGGCTGCTTTTGTAACTGCAAGTTCTGTTCAAAAGCCTAAACATTCAGTGTAACTATAGATAAAAACTTGAGTCCTAAAAATTAGAGAGAAGCAAATGCAGAAAAACTCTACTATATCCTTTAATCCTTACTTGCTCTATACTAAGTGTAATGACTTAAATTAAACACAGGCTAACATAATTCTCGCCACTCTTTATTTTTTTATTTATTTTTTCAAAAGATTTTGCTTCTCTTCTTAAGTCACAACTATCCTATAACTAATAATTATTAGTCCCAAATAGCCCCTAAACATGCATGTGATTTGTAGTGCTAGTTGGGATAGGGTTGGACTCCGATTTAGTCATTGACTAGTATGATGCCTGTGGAACTGTGTATTTTTATATTAAAATAACCTATATACTCAAATGTTTTTGTTTACTTTGCACATTTTCTTTTAATCTACTTTTGTCAGGATAAAGCAACAATAACAACGACAAGCTCAATCCCGGTGATTCTTTCTGTAGTCGTGGTTCTCTTGGGTGCTGTAGCTGCTGCCATCATGATAATCAAGAAATATGTTTGTGGAGGAAGGTAAGCGTAGAAAAGAAGAGGGGGAAAATGAAAGCTGGATTACCATGAATTGCTTCTGAAACTGTTATTTATTTCATCTATCTGGGGGACACTGCTTACCATGGGGTTGTGTGAGAGGAGGAGGAGTTTGCCACTCAGCTAGTTAACTCTGAGCTGCTGACAGACCCCTCCCCCTGAAAACCCCTGTAGTCTTCAGTTTTTTGTGAGTGTCCAAGGGAGTTGGGCTCACGTAGCTAGGTAGGGAAGATTTTTTTCTTTTTTTTTTCTTATAAAATGATTTATTTTAACTTAAGAGGTGTGCGCTGTATTATAGACAGAGCACACTGGCTCTCATCTGACAGCTGCTTCTCTTAACAGACTGCTCTCCATGACAGTAGAGGAAAAGTTTTTCATTTTTCTAAGTGTAAAGCTAAATTAGCCAGTGAACAGCAGGACCCGGGGGCGCTCTGTACTGACTACGGTGGGGCTCCCATGGCGGCTCAGTCAGACTACCGCCCTAGCCATAACGGGAACAACAGTGTGGACGGCTGCCCTGACGCAGGGGGTTACCACATTGGTACAACTGCCTTCTAAACCCACAGAAATTCCAGTGGTTGCTGCGTTACTCCCTTCAACCTCTGGAATGATAATTGTGATAATAGTTGTAAGAGATCGCAGAAACTTCTTGGAAACAACCTCACCGTTGGTTTGTTATTCCAAAAAGGTGCCTCTCTTTATATCCTCTACAGGAGGGTCATGTAATCTGTTGGGAACAGGTACAAAGGTTGGATACACCAGTGGCATGATTAGCTTGCCACACTACGATTCCTGTTCCAGGAACTGTTTCCTTGCAGGACCCCACTGACCGCAAGATAGAGACTTTAAGAAAACCTCTATCTACAGGGCAGCAGGTACTTCATTCAGACCCACGTTTTCATCAGCATGGGTCGCCAGAGGTATGGAAACTGTTAAGGGATCAGTGGGCAGAGTCCTCAGAGGGCAGTTGGATTTGCGGAATCATAAGAGGTTATATTATAGACCAGGCGGGTCCAGCCTCTCGAAGGTTCTTTGAAGCATTGCTTGTTTTTTTTGTGGATGGTGGGGCAAGCTGGTTGCACAGTGTTGCTTCTCTTTCAGCAGGAGTCATCCATAGAGGTTCCGGAAAACCAAAGGAGACGTGGGCTCTACTCAAACCTCTTTTTGGTCCAGAAGCCAGATGGCTCTTTCCGTCCCATCTTAAACCTCAAGCAGTTGAAACTTCACCTGCAGGTGGTCAGATTTTGAATGGAATTACTCAGGTCTGTTATCAATGGACTAGGGGCGAATCAGTTCATGGCGTCGATAGATATCAAGGACGCCTACCTCCACGTTCCTATCTGGAAGGCACATCAGGCTCATTGCAGATTTACGGTAGGATCTGCTCGCTACCAGTTCAAGGCTCTTCCATACGTCCTTGCAACCACACCAAGGGTGTTTACAAAAATGATGGACGTAATGGCAGCTTATCTTCATTCCAGGGGCGTGCAATTAGTGCCCTATCTGGACGACTTACTAATCAAAGTTGCCTCAGCTCACCTGCTCGAGCAACATCTTCAGCTTACCATCATCATTTTTTTTCTGGGACTGATAATGGATACCTACAGTCAGTGTTCCTTCCAGAGGACAAGATTCGGTCCCTGCAGAACTGTGACTCGCGTTTTGTCCTGCCGGAGACTGTCGGTCCTCCTATGCATGCGCTTACTAAGGAAGATGGTGTCGACCTTTTGAGACTCTCTCACGTATGGTCGAATCCATTCTCGGTGCTTCCAATAGGACTTGCTAAAGAAATGGTCAGGATCCCATCGGAAGTTAGAATGTTAGTTGATTCGCTTGTCACTAGAAGTGGAAGAATCCCTCAGATGGTGGATAGTCCGGGACTACTTGTTAGTTGACAGGTCCTTTGCGCCTTGGATCTTGGGATCCACGGATGCCAGCCTTCAGGGGTGGGGGGCTGTGGCTCTTCATCTGAGACTTCAGGGGTTTTGGTCCGCTCAGGAGACCCTTCTCCCCATAAATGTATTGGAACTAAAAGCCATGTTAAAGGCCTTGCAAGGAGCACAATTCATCCTTCAGGGCTTACCGGTTCGGCTCTAGTCTGACAATGCCACGGCAGTGTCGTATGTCAACAGACAAGGAGGCACCAGAAGTGCAAGAGCACTGGAGGTGACAACTCAGATTTTTTTTCCTGGGCCGAAAACAACGTTCCCGCCATTTCCGCAGTCTTTATTCCAGGCATCCAGAACTGGCAAGCAGACTATCTAAGCCGGAATGCAATTCTGCTGGGGGGAATGGGCTCTTCATCTGGAAGTTTTTCAGTCCCTAGTCGCCCGGTGGAGGGTCCCGGACCGAGGTTCGATGGCATCATGCCACAACAGAAAGGTCCTACAATTTTGCTCAAGGGCAAGAGATCCCTTGGCAGTAGCAGTAGACGTAATGACTATGCCATGGGACTTAAGGTTTGGTTACCTGTTCCCTCCCATTTCCATGATTCCCCGGGTCCTTCAGAGAGTCGAGCAGGGCGGCCTGTCAGTCATTCTTGTGGCTCCAGCTTGGCCGCGGAGGGTCTGGTATCCAGAGATTATGTTGATGGTGGTAGGTCCAGGTCTTCGGTTACCTCTTCGCGAAGAACTTCTACTTCAAGGACCATTCTTACATCAGGATTTACCACAGCTGAATTTAACGGCATGCCTGTTGAAGCCAACCTTTGGAAATCCTGAGGGTTCTCTTCATGAGTAGTGGATACCCTCCTTAAAGCTAGAAAACCAGTCTCTGCTCGGATCTACCACCGTATCTGGCTTACATACATTAAATGGTGGGAGAACCGGACCTGCCACTGAGTTGTTCCGTCTCTCTAGGTTGCTTGCCTTTCTCCAGGACGGCCTGGATGGGGGTCTTCGTCTAGGATCTTTTAAAAGTGCAGGTTTTGGCGCTTTCAGTGTTTTTTCACAAATGCCTGGCAGACATACCGGATGTCGGGACCTTCCTACAGGGAGGGAGTATTGCATATCCAGCCTCCATATGATCCCAATGAGCCCATGGCTCATTGGGATCTTAATTTGGTCCTTTTAATATGCTTCAGGAGCCTCCCTTTGAACCGTTTCAGACTGCAGAGTTACGGTTTTTAACATAGAAAGTGTTTTTCCTCCTTGCAATTGCCTCAGCCCGTAGAGTTTCCGAGCTGGGGGCGCTGTCTTGTCGAGAATCTTATCTGGTGTTTTATGATGACAGAGCAGTCCTCAGAACGGTTCCATCGTTTCTGCCAAAGGTAGTTTCCGGTTTTCATGTAAACCAGGAAAGGGTAGTTCTGATGTTCACAGATGACCCACAAAGGCCTGGAACAGGATCTCTGATTCGGAGAGCTCTGACCACATCCAGAAATTTCAATGTCCAGAAGACAGCAAAGATTCGCCGTACAGATTCTTTGTTTATTTTATTTGACTTTTCGAAACGTCGTTGGCCGGCCTCCAAGCCATCTATTGCTAGATGGCTTACGTTGACTATTAAGCTAACTGACCTGTGCCAGATGGTATTGTTGCCCATTCTACCCATTCTGTGGAGGCATCTTGGGCTGCACGAAATAGGGCCTCAGCGGACCAGTTATGCAGAGCAGCCACCTGGTCCTCTGTCCATACCTTTACTAAATTTTACCAATTCAATGTCTTTGCATCAGCAGACGCCAGTTTTGACCGTAGTGCTCTGCGTGCCGGGCTGTCAGTGCGGTCCCTCCCTTCAAGGGGGCTGATTTAGAAAGTTCCCATGGTAAGCAATGTCCCCCAGATGGATGAAACAGAAAAGTGGATTTTTATACTTACGATAAATCCGTTTCTCTGATCCCATCTGGGGGACAATGCATTCCCTCCCTTCTGCTCTTCTGCTGTATGTTCTTTGGTTGATTGCCCTATTCTCCTTGGGGCTCTATAATTAAACTGAAGACTGCAGGGGTTTGCAGGGGGAGGGGTCTGTCAGCAGCTCAGAGTTAACTAGCTGAGTGGCAAACTCCTCCTCCCCTCACACAACCCCATGGTAAGCAGTGTACCCCAGATGGGATCAGAGAAACTACTATCGTAAGTATAAAAATCCTCTTTTCCTGGTAGAGCCCTGCCGTGGAAAATCCTATGCAGACCATTTTAATTGTATTTATTTTTTTGTTGTCAAATGTTATATTTTTAATGAGGTTCATCTGCGGTGCTACATTAAAGAAAAAATGCAGGTGTGCACAGGAGATCACAGTATGGGTCTTGTGTGTTTGGGTCTGATAATATGGTTCTATCCCTTCCTAGTAGATTTGCTTAAGTATACCTCAAAATGGTTTGCAGAGCAAGATGGCAGAAATTACAGTGGAGCAGGTATGTGCGCTTGGTAGATAAGGTCCTATATGAATACTCTATATACCCATTTTATTCTGTATGACTAGGATTTAAGGATCAGGTTACTGAGGAAATCATTACTGTTAGGATCAGGTAGACATTTGTATGTGCAGAACTGGTGTCGGGTGCTAGTCTTCTGCATCAAGCCTGGTCAGGACTCTAATATGTAGTTATGTAGTGCAGTGAATGAATGAGGATTATGTATTTTGTCTATTCTCTTTACAGGTTTCTTGTGCACAGATATTCTGTCTTGAAGCAGCATGTAGACAGACAGGGTGATGAGCAGTTGGATTCTAGCATAAGTGTATCTCACAGGAGTAGTGGCTACCATGATGACTCTGATGAGGTAAGAGGAGAGTGCTGTAGGTTGTTAGAAATCAAAGAAGCTACTCTGACCATACAAGGGACTTAAACGAAGTGTCTAATTTTTTGTTTTTTTGTTGTTTCAGGATCTTTTGGAGTGACACTGATATTATTGAAAAATATGGATTGCACCGTGTGTGACTCTTCAACAAGCTCCTGAATTTGTGTTGAATTGTCTTACTGCGAAATGAAGCTCCAGTGAGACCGAGGGTACAGATCAAGGATCCTTCCTGTTCCTTCCATTCCTGGATACCCTAGTGTCTGCTATTACAAGAGATGAAAAGCATATTACAGTAAAGGAATGGAAAATTAAATGACTTTTTAGGGTGCTATAGTGCTGGGAATTGCACCACTGTCCTCATTCACCACTTTGTTCAATTTTAGCTTTTTCTGTTTTTTAAAAAAAACAATTATTATATTTTTTTTGCAACTTCATTTGGGAACTCTGTGATTTGGTGGATACGAGAAAACTATATGCAAAATACTCTAATATTTTTTAGCTACTTTATTTAAGCATATTTAAAACACCAATGTCTGACTCTGGTCGCAAAACAAGCCTTTTTTGATCTGTGAAAGCATACTATGTTCTGGTAAACATCATGCAATGTTGACTCCATATTTGTTTTGGTCACCTGTGCCATCATTGATGAAGGATGTTTTCACTTTTTTGATTTGCCATCTTGAATTATTTTTCCTATTTTTATTTTCTTATTAAATTGGGCTCCAACAGAGTTCAGTGCTGTCTACACAAAGATATAGTTCTGCCTAAAAACAAGAGCCAGGCGTTTGTTCTGTAGATATATTCTGCTTGTTAATATAGAGATGTATTAAACTTGAAAGGAAAGGGTGTGAATAAGCAGGCTACCTGCTCGCTAATGGACTTTCTATGTATATTTTGTGATTTACAATCTGCAAAAAATAAACGAATTACATTTTTTATTCCCTTGGCCTATTTTGGTTCACATAATAACCAGTAATTCCACAGGTATAAATTTAATGAAAATTACAACAAAAAAATTAATTGCATCCAGTTCAACTTGATTTTGTCACATGATACGTGGTTTGACAAACGGCATGTTCAGTATAGTGAATTATTCCAGTAAGGCTTAAGAAATAACTGAGAGCACTAGAGCTTTTGTTGTTGATATACAACCATTAGTGAACCTATTGTAGAAGTCAACTGGCAAATGTAATATCAAGGCAGTAATTGGGAAGCTTATAGTCTCATTAAGCTCTCAACCTCAAAACATCTTAGAAAATCTTGATTTACAGTTGAGCTATTAAAATCTTACTTGCTGCTTGCCCTCAACGGAGCACGGGGAACTGCATGCTGAAAAAAAATCCTGGGTCCCCTCCTTTTTTGCTATATAGAATTTCACAAATCTTTTTTTGCTTATCGCTCTAAAATGGGTGTGAGCAAGATGATGTCCATGATTTTGATGTGTTTCTACTTACTGTTGTGTGGTCATGCAGACCCACGGTAATTTAACAGTAAAAAAAAAAGTATCATGGATTGCATTTTGCATGCGCACTACAATGCTAAAGACTATAAAACTGTTTACTGCTTAATTGCAGACTCAAAAAAAAACAAAAAAAACAAAGGAAATAATACTGAGGACTTTAGCTGGGCTTCATGTTAAATTGATCATTTTATGTAGTGCAAGTGTGGAGGAGAGCAGGGCGCCATGAATCTCATAATCTTGGCCCTGCGGCACAATGCCAGAATCTTATTATGATGCGGGCAGGATGGGGGAGAGTGGTCTGCTCTCCAGGGGTCTGGAATTTAGGAGTCTTCCAAACATTCTGGAAGAGTGGATAAGTAGTATGTATATACCAAGGTATTTTTTACATGGATGTTTGTTGGGAAATGCAAGAATTTGACCATGGAACAATGAAAGTGAAAACACTGCACACCGCTCCCAGATATTGACCAGGCTTTGAGACAAACAGAGATCTGGAACAATATAGCTGCACTGCGCTGCCCTTGAAGCTCTGAGAAGGAAATATATCTTCTAGGTGTGCACACATTTTAACCAGTAAGAAGTAAGGTTATTTTAAAAAAATAAATAAATAAATAATAGAATGCTTGCTATTTTGCAATTTATCATTTGTTATGCTTGGGTTAGGGAATGTCATTTCTTTAGAACGTATTGTATACATAAATGGAAATATATAGAAATGCTGTCTAAAAAAAAAAAAAATCTGTTAGAGTAAAAATAAATGTAGCAGACCAGCGCAGACCTACACTGGAATTCACAAGCGCATGTATCTTGAGGTCCGTGCAATGAATTCGGGAGTACGCAAAGCCTAAATATGTGCATAGAGTACTGAAAGTGGGTTGTGCTCAGAATATATATAGTTCTTGACTTCAGAGAACAGATGGGGGGGGCTAGCCTTTGTGTTATACATGGTGTAGTGCAGGGTTGTCCAACCCGCGGGCCGCATGCGGCCCAGCCCGCCTGTAAATGTGGCCCAGCAGGAGTTTTGGTTGTGGCAAGGGGGCAGTGCTGTTAATGGAAAAAAAAAAATCCTGCTAAAAAAAAATAAAAAATACTTACCTTGCGGTCACGTCAGCTGGCGCTCCGGCTCCCTCCCTGGTCTCCTCCATGCGGTGCTGGCAGTGAATGTCGGGGTGACGTCATCACACCCGACATCCATTGCGTAGCGCAGCACAGAGGAGTCACCCGCGCAAACTATCAGCAGCAGTGAAAGATTATCCAGTATCCTATTGTTGTTACTCTGAATTACTGCACCATGCAATTATGAACTAGCTGTGTTCTCTGTATGTATTTAATATAAATATTAAGAGATGATTGTATTTTTAATATTTTAAACCATTTTAAATGTGCAGTGCTGAGTAGGGTGAAAATATCACCCACTGTTACCCTCATCGGAGGCTGCTCCATGAGCCATTTTTCCCGCCACCCTATCTTTAAATCTCTCTAGATTTCTATTAGTCCTCCTGATGCTACCTATATTGGTGACCATTTCAAACTGGTCAATAAAAAAAATGATTCATGAGTGCAGAAAGAGGAAAAAATAGTTTTTGGAATTTAATTCCCTGAACCCCACTAAAGGATGCAGGTAAGTTAAATTGTAGCTGGTAATGGGACTACTGCTTTAATCATGATTCTGCAACAGGTTTCCTAACTCTTACTAACTTCATTTCCAAGTAAGTTTAATATGTTAACTATGTTTTCTATGTTTTTTTTGGATGATCAGCTATCGTTAGTGTTAGTGTATTTTATGTGCGGCCCAAACCAACTTGTCGTCCAATGTGGCCCAGGGAAGCTAAAAGGTTGGACACCCCTGGTGTAGTGAATGTTATATTGGTATAACCCCTTTAAGAAGACATTGTATCCTTATGATGGAATTATGTTCCTTTTTAAGTCTATAGACACACATATTACACCTAAAATCAAAACAATTCAGCTGAACTTAGAACAATACAAGAATAATTTATGTATACTACTGAAGCAAACAGTTATTTTTGTTTATTTTTTTAGTATAATTTTAAAATTTAAATTTGCTCAGCTTACATAGTGTTTTGTTTATACCTACACAAACAACATTGGTGTCTTAAAATCCCTAATATCAAATCACCTAGTTGATCAGAAAGGAATGTTAGTCATTTATTTTCCATTTTTCCTCCTACACAGTTCTGAGCATACTTCCTCTTACTAACATGCCTGCTAAATAGAAATAATTATTTAGCATATAGTTTGTATGGTAAGTTTTGCGGGGACCTAATTTTTTGTCCCCACTATGACTGAGGTCCCCACAGTGTTGGTGTGTCAAGTCAATGTCCCCATAAGTATAGGAATACAAGTACATACACGCTCTACTGGTCAAAAATTTTAGAACACCCACATTTCTCTTTCATCCATCTGGGGGACACTGCTTACCATGGGTTGTGGAGGGGAGCATGGGAGTTGGCACCTAGCTAGTTAATTCCAAACACCCCTCTATAACCCCCCCCCCCCCCTGCCTCTTCCTCCTCAGTTTTTTTTCTAGGTGCCATGGAGCTAGGCACTGTTTTAGTTGCTGCTAAAGTTTATTTTCTTTTTTTTTCTAGGAGAATATCTTGGGCAGACTTGGGAGTGTGTTCTATTATAGAGTGCACACTCCCAGAACAGCAGCGCAGGCACTACTCTGTCAGCTGAGAGCCAGAGGCTCTCACTGGCAGAGCAAATAGGGTGCTTGAATACAGAATGACAAGGTGTCTCTCCGGACCGCTGTCACTCTTGGGGACTCACCGATAACCGGCGCTGCCACTGCGGGCATGGAGTGCCGGTTATCGGAATGAAAAGAATGCCGGTGGCCATTTTAAAGTCCCCGGAGGAGAGAAAAAGGAAGGGGGCCATACTAAGACCCCCTCCTCATACATAGGAGGGGGCATCGGGGTGAAAATCTGCTGCGGAGACCTCAATTGAGGTCTCCACTACTTTGCCATATATTTGGGTTTTTTTCTCTCCTCCCGCTAATGGGGCAGGAAAAGCACTACACAGAGACAGCATTATCAGAGGGGGGAGGGGGCTAAGATATAGAGCTCCCCTGCTCTCCAGGAAAAATTGGACTAGCCCGGCCTTTTGGCGCCAAATAAAAGCCCGGGAAAGGGAGCAGAGGGAGCAGGCACCAGTCACGGCTGTTGGACTTCTCCCCTGTTTGGCCGGTGGCTAAGTATCTGATTTTATTTAAACATATATTATTGTATTGCTGACTGCAAAGTGGGCTAGTGGGAGTTATATTGTAGTTCTCTCACTTGCCAAGTTATTTTATTGTGGTTTAACAAATTACAAGTATAACTTTTATGTCAGATTAGTTGATTACTTGTTTCTTTTTCATATTTTCTCTGCTGTCTCTCGCTCTCTAACAGCTAAATTTAAGTCTGTGTGTTTGGTGTGCCTTCCTTTATAAAATGACAGATAAAGGAAAGGGCCCTAAAGTAAAGTATTTCACATTTTCAAAATGTAATGCAAAATTACCTAGTGGGCAGAAGGACCCGTTGGCACTATGTTCTGTCTGCGATGCAGGGGGTCCCCCTACGCAATCCCAGCTTGTTACAGCCCCACTGACGGAGGAACCGGCCTGGGTGGCCTCCCTGACACAGTCGGTTTCCTCTTTAGCACAGATGGTGTCACAGTCCAATCAGTTGATGTCTACTGTGGCAGCCGCGGTGGCTAATAATGCTAGTATGCCTTTGGGCCTCCCTGCTGCCACAGGTTCTATTGAAGCGTATATGCCAGGACCTTCCTCATTGCTTACAGACCAGGCCCCTGTTCCCACAGAACCGGCATGGTCCGCAGCATTTATAAAGGGTTTGGGTAAACTAAACCAGTTACTTGAATCCCCAAACATCCCGCCTGCTAAAAGGAAGAGTCCTAGATCCACTAATACCCTTATGGTCCTTCCAGACCCGGAGGGGGTTTCAGAGGAGGAGGGGGAAATATATTCTGATCCTGACCAGGTGCAACCTTTGGAACAGGAAGAAGACCCTAAAAGCCATTTTATTAATGATTGGGTTTTAGCGGTGAGAGAGGCATTGGACCTCCCAGAACCGGAGGATCCTACTCCTAGAGACAGAAGTCTCTAAGAAGGCCAAAAGGAAGGCTATCCGTTTTCCCCCTTCTGTAGAACTCAGAGATATTGCAGAGGGAGCCTGGACACAACCTGATAAAAGGTTCTCTGTTCCCAGAAGGTTCCCTTCCCTGTATCCATTACAGGAGGAAGACGTGGCCCGCTGGGAGAGTATTCCTAAGGTAGATATTCTAGTAGCCCATTTGGCCAGACACTCTTTACTACTTACTGTCCAGGTTCAGCAACTCTGCAGGATGTCAATGATCGCAGGGTGGAATCCCAGCTAAAATCTATATTTGTAGCTGCGGGTTCTTCCTTTAGACCCACATTTGCTTCAGCTTGGGTTGCTAGAGCCATGGAAACATGGGCAGACCAACTGGCAGAGGCCTTACAGGACTCTGATTTACTTCCCCTGGCTTTGCATCTGAAAGAGGCATCGGGGTACCTTTATGAGGCGGCTCAGAACACAGCGTCTGTGTCCTCTATTCAGGCTGCATCCATTTCAGCAAGAAGAACGTTACGGCTGAAATCCTGGGAAGGAGACTCGGAATCAAAAAAAGTCTGTTGAATCCATTCCTTTTTCAGCAGCAGGTTTGTTCGGGCCGGAATTGGTTACTATGATTTCCCAGGCGACGGGGTAAAAGCACTTCTTTGCCGGTATTCTCAGGTAGGGGCAGGACTCCTCGGGTCAGCTCCTTTTGTCAGCCCTTGAGAGGGACCTCCTGACCTAGAGGACAGTCATTTAGAGGTAGACAACCAAATGCTCGAGGCTCCTCTGTCAGGGGTAAATCCTCATTTGCGGCTAGGCGTCAGGCCTCTAGGACACAGGAGAAGCCTGCGTCCTGACGACCACTCTACTCTGCCAGAGGGGGAGGGGGGGCGTCTGTCTCTGTTCGAGAACAGGGGGCAGCGTCATCCCAAGACACTTGGATTCGGGGTATTATAGCAAGGGGGTACAGGATAGACCTGCTGGGTCCGGTACCACATTGTTTCTTTGTAACACCACTACCCCGAGAGCGATCAGGAAGTCAGGCAATACAGGTTTGTGTCGCCTCTCTTCTTTCACAAAGAGTCACCTGCAGCCTAAGATTCACAGTGGGGTCCTCCTATTACCAGAGAGGTTGGGGAGCGGTAATCTTGCACCTCTGGCTCCGGGGACCTTGGTCGGTTCAGGAATCAGCCTTACCAATAAATGTGTTAGCCCTTCGGGGGGCCCAGTCCCTCCTTTAGGGCCACCCTGTCAGAATTCAGTCCGACAATGCCACGGCTGTGGCATATGTCAACAGGCAGGGAGGAACCAGGAGTGCAGCCGCAATGAAAATTGCAGCGCAGATTTTTTTGTTGGACAGAACAGTATGTTCCGGCAATTTCGGCAGTATTCATTCCAAGAATAAGGAATTGGGAGGCCGACTACCTAAGTCGAAATCAAATGATGCCGGGGGAGTGGTCACTCCATCCGGAAGTATTTCAGTCTCTAGTTTAGAGGTGGGGTCTTCCGAATATAGATCTCAGGGCCTCCAGACACAACAAGAAGGTTCACAGGTTTTGCGCAAGGGCAAGAGATCCTGTGGCGGTGGACGTAATGACGAGGTCATGGGAGGTCAGGTTGGGATACCTGTCTCCTCCGATTCCCACAAGGGGGTCTTCCAATAATGCTAATAGCTCCCTCATGGCCACGCCGTGTGTGGTACGCAGACATAATCTCTATGGCGATAGGATAAGGATTTCGTCTTCCGTCACGAGACGACCTCCTTCTTCAGGGTCCCTTCCATCACCAGAATTTACCTCAGCTCAGTTTAACTGCATGGCTGTTGAAGCCAGCCTCTGGAGGGCTAGGGGTTTTTCCCCCAGTGTAGTTAACACTATGATGCAAGCT
Source organism: Mixophyes fleayi (assembly GCF_038048845.1). NCBI lineage: Eukaryota > Metazoa > Chordata > Amphibia > Anura > Limnodynastidae > Mixophyes > Mixophyes fleayi. The sequence goes on from NC_134403.1 coordinate 258,010,645, forward strand.
CGAAAACCAGTTTCGGCTCGCATCTATCAGTGGATTTGAGGAGCCTATATTAGATGGTGTGAAAATAGGCCATATCACACGTCTTCCTTCCGTCTCCCTCGCTTATTTGCTTTTCTTCAGTATGGGCTGGAAGCAGGTCTTCATTTAGGTTCCCTAAAGGTTCAGGTATCGGCACTGTCAGTCTTTTTTCATCGGAAATTAGCGGATTTACCAGATATCAAGACTTTTCTTCAGGGAGTCTTACATATTCAACCTCCCTATGTTCCACCTACAGCACCATGGGATCTTAACCTGGTACTGGACATGCTTAAAGGGCCTGCCTTTGAACCTTTACCTGAGGCAGATTTTATGTGTTTGACCTGGAAGGTTGTTTTTCTTTTGGCAATTGCATCGGCACGTAGGGTATCGGAATTGGGAGCTCTGTCTTGTCGGGAACCATATCTGTTTTTTCATGAGGACAGAGCGGTTTTGAGAACCCTCCTCTCTTTTGTTCCAAAAGTGTTGTCCTCCTTCCATTTGAACCAGGAAATTGTAGTTCCAGTTTTTTTATCTACTTCTCAGTCTGATCGGTAGTCTATGAAAAAGTTACATGTGGTCAGGGCTCTCCGTATTTATGTCAAAAGAACATCTCAAATTAGACGAACCGATTCTCTGTTTGTCCTATATGATTCTAACAAAAGAGGCTAGCCAGCCTCTAAACAGTCCATTGCAAGATGGATTACGGCAACTATTAGACAGGCTTACATAAGAGCTAACCTACCTGTGCCAGAGAGACTTACGGCCCATTCCACCAGATCGCTAGGGGCGTCATGGGCAGCAAGAAATGGGGCTTCTGCTGACCAGCTTTGCAGGGCAGCCACCTGGTCTTCTGTCCACACATTTACCAAATTCTATCAATTTAATGTATTCGCATATGCGGATGCAGATTTCGCTCGTAGTGCTCTACGAGCGGGGTTTTCAGAGTGGTCCCACCCTTAGGGGGCTGCTTTAGAACGTCCCCATGGCAAGCAGTATCCCCCAGATGGATGAAAGAGAAAAGAGGATTTATATACTTACGTTAAATCCGTTTATCTGATTCCGTCTGGGGGACACTGCGATCCCTCCCTTCTGCTTTTCCTCTGTGTGCTCTTGTTTGATTGAACTTTTCTCCTTGGGGGCTTTTTAAATTAACTGAGGAGGAAGAGGCAGGGGGGGGGGGTTATAGAGGGGAAGGGTCTGTCAGCAGTGTTAGAAATTAACTAGCTAGGTACCAACTCCCATGCTCCCCTCCACAACCCATGGTAAGCAGTGTCCCCCAGACGGAATCAGAGAAACGGATTTAACGTAAGTATATAAATCCTCTTTTTTCCAGTTTTTACTAAAAATTTAAGCAAGTCAAGACCAGTGAATAACTTGTAATGGTACAAAGGTAAGCAGTAAACTGCTAGAGATTTAAAAAAAAAAAGCTTAGGTTAGTAAGTAATGTAAAATGTCAATTTCATGGCTAAAAAGGTATTTTTCAAGGAATAGGTAATGGATTAGCAACTTACAGTTGTTGTGTAGCAATGGTAGTACCCTGAAACTTGATTCAAACAATTCCTACAGGAATTACAACTTTTTTGTTGGTTATTTCATTACAAGACCCTTGTCTGTATAAATGTTGGTACAGACTGTTCTTATACTCTGAAGCATTATTTGGACAATATTGTGCTGCAGGAAGTGGTATACTGCTATCAGAATGGCAAGGAAAATGCAATTAACAAATGAATACAGACACCCTTATAACACTTAAAAGTGTAGGTCTTTCTAGTAGAGAAATTTCAAAGAGAGGCAAGCTGTCAGTGAGTACAATGTCTTACACCACCAAAAGGCATTTGGAAATTGACATTAAGAGGTCTGGCAGACCCTAAACAACAACAGAATCAGAAGACAAATTTCTGAGACTCAGCTTGCGTAAGAGGTTGCTCAAAAGACAACAGCTTCAAGCACAGCTTGTGGTCGAAGTATGAAATTCCTTTTCAACTGTGAAGAGAAGACTTTGAGCTGCACGGTTGCCAGGTCGAATGGCCGTAAGTAAGCCGTTAAGATGGCAAAATAAGAAAAAGAGGCTTTTCTGGGCCATGAAGCACCACCAGTGTACTACAGAAGACTTGAAGATCTTATCGACTGATTAATCAAAGTTTGAGTTCTTCAGTTTGACACCTAGGGTTTTTTAATGCCATTAAGTAGGTGAAAGTATGGTTCATCAGTGTGTAACCCCAACTGTCAAACATGGAGGAGGAAGCATGTTGGTTTGGGGCTCTCTTGCTGGATCCATACCCCTCAACTTGCACAGTGAATGGCACCCTGAACAAAAAGGGCTACCAAAGCATTTTACAGCACCATACACCATATGGTCTACACTAAGTAGATAATCAGTTTATCCTACAGCAAGATAATGACCCAAAACATACCACCATGCTATGTCAGAACTACCTTCAAGGGAAAGAACAAGACGATGGGCTTCGAATCATGGAAGGGCCAGCACAGTCTGATGTACCAGCCACTAAGAAAAAAAAAACATTTTAGGGTTTGCTCAAATGTGTGAATCTATAAAATTTGCTCATTTGATAAAAAAATGCTTGAATAATCCCAGACTAACACAGGAGTAGCACCTTACACAAAATATCCTTATATGTATCTATAATATAAGGAACAATCTTGTTCATAAAATCTTGTGCCAACCAATTAAAATACTATACTAAATACTCCTAATACACATGTTTTAGGAGTTTAGCAGGGAGATACATGCATGGTTTAGTTAGGATAATAAGAAGAGTAGATTAGAACAGGGCAATAGAAGTGAGATACAGGCATTAGCAAAGAGACTACTATGACAGTACCAAGACCCAGGAAGAACTTTGAAGCTCTGAATGTTGACAACATTCCACATAAGAGGTCAGGGAGCACCTATAGCCTTCAAACCAATTGCTGGCTAGGCAGACAAGTTTAGTTAAGAGTACGCTATTACGTTTGGTTAATGTGGGGGGGGGGGGGGTGTGCACTACATAAATGAAATATTAAGATTGAATCATTCTAATAGCATAAATACCATTTGTTGTGGTTAGTTTAATGGGTTTAGGATAATCTGCTAATGGTCTATCAATAATTGTAAAATTGTTATGCATCTTGTTTTATACAGAACATAGCATGAGAAAATCCTCTTGAAGAGCGTGTATGAAACTCCTTGCAGGGCTGTAAGACTAGATGCTGAATTTAGTGTTTCTATGAGGCAAGTTGTAAACCACATAGGTACATGGTGCTATGATGCTACGTCCATGCAGCTTACTAATAGAGCTGTGTGTGCATAGCTCATTGTCATTAATCATTTATTTTATACTGTGCAATTAAAACACTTGGTAAAACAATAAATTGAATAGTTATACCCCATTCATACTAGAGATGAGCGCACTCGGATTTTGTGAATCCGAGCCCACCCGAACCTTTCCGATCCGAGTCGGATTCGAGACAGATCCGGGTATTGGCGCCAAATGAAAACTTGAAACTGAGGCTCTGAGTCATAATCCCGCTGTCGGATCTCGCGATACACGGATCCTATAAATTCCCCGCTAGTCGCCGCCATCTTCACTCGGGCATTGAACAGGGTAGATGGAGGGTGTGTTAGGTGGTCCTCTGTCCTGGTAGATCTCGTGCTGTGCTGTGCTGTGTTCTGCAGTATCAGTCCAGTGGTGCTGTGCTCTGTCAATTTTGAGTTTAGTGGTGCTGCTGGGTCCTGTGCTCTGTGCTTCTAAGGGCATAGTTATTTCCCCATTATTCCCAAGTGTTTTAAAAAATAAAAAAAAGTTATAAAAAAAAATACAAAAAAATAATTTAAAAAAAAATTAATTACAACAAAATTTGCAAAACCAATCCTGCAGTATAAGCCCATTGGTACTGCAATATTATATTACCAAGTTCACTGATTCAGCAGTATAAGTCCAGTGGTACTGCTATTACAAAGTTCACTGATTCAGCAGTATAAGTCCAGTGGTACTGATATTACAAAGTTCACTGATTCAGCAGTATAAGTCCAGTGGTACTGATATTACAAAGTTCACTGATTCAGCAGTATAAGTCCAGTGGTACTGCTACTACAAAGTTCACTGATTCAGCAGTGTATAAGTCCAGTGGTACTGCTATTACAAAGTTCACTGATTCAGCAGTATAAGTCCAGTGGTACTGCTATTACAAAATTCACTGATTCAGCAGTATAAGTCCAGTGGTACTGCTATTACAAAGTTCACTGATTCAGCAGTGTATAAGTCCAGTGGTACTGCTATTACAAAGTTCACTGATTCAGCAGTGTATAAGTCCAGTGGTACTGCTATTACAAAGTTCACTGATTCAGCAGTATAAGTCCAGTGGTACTGCTATTACAAAGTTCACTGATTCAGCAGCGTATAAGTCCAGTGGTACTGCTATTACAAAGTTCACTGATTCATCAGTATAAGTCCAGTGGTACTGCTATTACAAAGTTCACTGATGCAGCAGTGTATAAGTCCAGTGGTACTGCTATTACAAAGTTCACTGATTCAGCAGTGTATAAGTCCAGTGGTACTGCTATTACAAAGTTCACTGATTCAGCAGTGTATAAGTCCAGTGGTACTGCTATTACAAAGTTCACTGATTCAGCAGTATAAGTCCAGTGGTACTGCTATTACAAAGTTCACTGATTCAGCAGCGTATAAGTCCAGTGGTACTGCTATTACAAAGTTCACTGATTCAGCAGTATAAGTCCAGTGGTACTGCTATTACAAAGTTCACTGATTCAGCAGCGTATAAGTCCAGTGGTACTGCTATTACAAAGTTCACTGATTCAGCAGTATAAGTCCAGTGGTACTGCTATTACAAAGTTCACTGATTCAGCAGTGTATAAGTCCAGTGGTACTGCTATTACAAAGTTCACTGATTCAGCAGTATAAGTCCAGTGGTACTGCTATTACAAAGTTCACTGATTCAGCAGTATAAGTCCAGTGGTACTGCTACTCTCCTGATAGCCACCAAAGTAACGTGGTCCATTTAATTTCACTTTCTAGCTCCACAGTCTGTGCAGCCTGCTTTTTTTTATCTTCAAAGTATTTATATTTACAAGCCTTGCAATTTAAATTAACTAGAGGTAGTGACGTGGTAGAACTCCAAAAGGCAGTTTGGAAGCCCCTGTACAAACTGGCTCTATTTTTTAACTGAGTTGTCCCCCCTCCAGTGTGTACTCGGAAAGAGTTTTTAGTGGAGCGGGGAACCTGGTCAGTGAGCGGCGAAGGAGGTTGCTTCCTCACAACGTTGAAAAAATGATGTTTATAAAAATGAATAATCAATTCCTCAATGAAGTACAGCACTGCCCTCCAGACAGTACAGAGGGACCTGTGGTTGTGGAGTCCAGCGGGGACGAATTGATAATGTGTGAGGAGGAGGAAGTACACACTGTAGGGGGAGAGGAATCAGAGGTTGAGGATGAGGACGACATCTTTCCTCAGTAGAGCCTGTTTAGTTTGTACAGGGAGAGATGAATTTTTTTATTGGTGTGGGGGCCCAAACAAACCAATCATTTCAGCCACAGTTGTTTGGTAGGCCCTGTCGCTGAAATGATTGGTTTGTTAAAGTGTGCATGTCCTATTTCAACAACATATGGGTGGGTGGGAGGGCCCAAGGACAATTCCATCTTGCAACTATTTTTTTGGCATTATGTGACCATTCAACAGTCGTTTGCCATGTTCAAAAAGTAAAAGAAAATGCCAACAAATTCAATAAATTAAATCAAAAGTTAAATGCCCTGTCATTATCTAAAACAAGAGGTTTTGACGTGCTAGAATTAGTGTAGTGTTAAGATGTTATAAACACTACAATTGGAACTTGGAGGAGGTATTGTGGCCCCGGTATCAAATTGGGTACCGGGGCCACCCCACTACGCAGTCCAGATACTTGTTTGGTGGAATTCTGACCAGTTGAGGGTGTATTTATTTTATTGTGGCCCCGGTATCAAATTGGGTACCGGGGCCACCCCACTACACAGTCCAGATACTTGTTTGGTGGAATTCTGACCAGTTGAGGGTTTTATTATTATATTGTGAGGACCACTCTATACCACACTACCACTCTATACCACTCTATTTAATACTTTAATTCTATTTAATACTTTAATTCTATTACTAATTCCCATAAAGAGGAACTGCTGCTTCTATTTAATACTTTAATTCTATTAGTAGTTACCATAAAGAGGAACAAATTAAACAAATTTTACCAAAAGTATAATATGACTTACAAACACTACACTTGAAAGATGGTGCCTTTAAATGAAAAAGTCAGTCTTCATTGCACGACTATGTGCAACAGGGAGTTTTTTGGTTTACAAAGTCAACCAATAACACTTCGACCCTGTCTGTCTTTAACATACTTGATGGGATCTCAATGATGAATGGTGTGTACCATGGTTGGACTATGCAGTCCAGATAGAGGTGTATCAGATATTAAACAACGTTGACTGTTGCTGTAAAATTTTTAAATAATATTGTGGGGAACACTACACTACGCAGTCCATAAACCTTTTGGGTGGAATTCAGACCCGTGTAGGGTTCTTTAATAATATTGTGGCCCCGGTAAAAAATTGTGTACCGGGCCACCCCACTACGCAGTCCAGAACCTTTTTTTTTGGGAATTCTGACCCGTGGAGGGTTTTTTAATTATATTGTGTTGACCACTCCTCTACACAGTCCAGATACATTTATTGGTGCGAATCATACAAGTTCAGGGTTTTTAATTTATATTGTGGTGACCCACTCCTCTACGCAGTCCAGGTACATTATTCGGTGCGATTCATACCAGTTGATGGTTTTCTTATTATATATATTGTGGTGACCCACTCCTCTACGCAGTCCAGGTACATTATTGGTGCGAATCATACAAGTTCAGGGTTTTTAATTTATATTGTGGTGACCCACTCCTCTACGCAGTCCAGGTACATTATTCAGTGCGATTCATACCAGTTGATGGTTTTCTTATTATATATATTGTGGTGACCCACTCCTCTACGCAGTCCAGGTACATTATTGGTGTGAATCATACAAGTTCAGGGTTTTTAATTTATATTGTGGTGACCCACTCCTCTACGCAGTCCAGGTACATTATTGGTGCGAATCATACAAGTTCAGGGTTTTTAATTTATATTGTGGTGACCACTCCTCTACGCAGTCCAGGTACATTATTGGTGCGAATCATACAAGTTCAGGGTTTTTAATTTATATTGTGGTGACCCACTCCTCTACGCAGTCCAGGTACATTATTCGGTGCGATTCATACCAGTTGATGGTTTTCTTATTATATATATTGTGGTGACCCACTCCTCTACGCAGTCCAGGTACATTATTGGTGCGAATCATACAAGTTCAGGGTTTTTAATTTATATTGTGGTGACCACTCCTCTACGCAGTCCAGGTACATTATTGGTGCGAATCATACAAGTTCAGGGTTTTTAATTTATATTGTGGTGACCCACTCCTCTATGCAGTTCAGGTACATTATTCGGTGCGATTCATACCAGTTGATGGTTTTCTTATTATATATATTGTGGTGACCCACTCCTCTACGCAGTCCAGGTACATTATTGGTGCCAATCATACAAGTTCAGGGTTTTTAATTTATATTGTGGTGACCCACTCCTCTACGCAGTCCAGGTACATTATTGGTGCGAATCATACAAGTTCAGGGTTTTTAATTTATATTGTGGTGACCCACTCCTCTACGCAGTCCAGGTACATTATTCGGTGCGATTCATACCAGTTGATGGTTTTCTTATTATATATATTGTGGTGACCCACTCCTCTACGCAGTCCAGGTACATTATTGGTGCGAATCATACAAGTTCAGGGTTTTTAATTTATATTGTGGTGACCCACTCCTCTATGCAGTTCAGGTACATTATTCGGTGCGATTCATACCAGTTGATGGTTTTCTTATTATATATATTGTGGTGACCCACTCCTCTACGCAGTCCAGGTACATTATTGGTGCCAATCATACAAGTTCAGGGTTTTTAATTTATATTGTGGTGACCCACTCCTCTACGCAGTCCAGGTACATTATTGGTGCGAATCATACAAGTTCAGGGTTTTTAATTTATATTGTGGTGACCCACTCCTCTACGCAGTCCAGGTACATTATTCGGTGCGATTCATACCAGTTGATGGTTTTCTTATTATATATATTGTGGTGACCCACTCCTCTACGCAGTCCAGGTACATTATTGGTGCGAATCATACAAGTTCAGGGTTTTTAATTTATATTGTGGTGACCCACTCCTCTACGCAGTCCAGGTACATTATTGGTGCAAATCATACAAGTTCAGGGTTTTTAATTTATATTGTGGTGACCCACTCCTCTACGCAGTCCAGGTACATTTTTTGGTGCGATTAAGACCAGTTGATGGTTTTCTTATTATATTGTGGGGACCACTCCACTACGCAGTCCAGAAAGATACCTCGTTGCAACGTTTTGGACTAATAACTATATTGTGAGGTGTTCAGAATACACAGGTAAATTAGTGGAAATGCTTGTTATTGAATGTTATTGAGGTTAATAATAGCGTAGGAGTGAAAATAAGCCCAAAAACTTGATTTTAGAACTTTTTATGCTTTTTTCCAAAAAAATCCGAATCCAAAACCTTAAATCCGAACCAAAACCTTTCAGCAGGTATTTTGCGAAACAAATCCGAACCCAAAACATCGCGGAAATCCGAATCCAAAACACAAAACACCAAAAGTCGCCGGTGCACATCTCTAATTCATACTGCACCAAAATCCCGGGTTTTTCCCGGGGCGAGCTCAATCGACCCGGGTCTTGGTGCAGTATGAATGGTACAAGTCAAAAATCCCGGGTCTAAAAACTCGGGTCTTCAACCCGGGATTAATCGAGGGGTAATTCCCGGGTCGGACCCGGGTTGCCTACACTATGAATGGGTTGCACAGAAAACAAGATAATTGGCTGTCTGCCTGTCTCTGGAGGATTTAAAGCAGGAGAATACAAAGAATGTATATGAAAAGAAGGGCAGTTTATAGAAATTTTATTAATGGCTATTACATACATAAATATACCATTGGGTATACATGATTGGAGCTATATAGAGAAGGCATACCTTCACTATTGTACTTTTTTATATATATATAAATCATGCTAATAGAGTATATTTCCCTTTAAAGGTTACTTGTAATGATTAAAGTGCAGTGCTGTGTATTTATTTGGGTGTCTGATGTAGCTGATATCCCACATTACAGAGGTACAAAGTCTGGGAAATACTAGTTGTGTGAAAGGAAGCAAAGTTCAGGTTTTTCTGCCAGGATTTAAACACTGGAGCAGCATCCAGTCTTCATTTTTCAGCCAATAAAAACTGCTCTGGTGATGACTCCCACAAATTGCCAGGGCACAGACTTGTGCAGTATGAATGGGGTCAACCCGGGAAATTCCCGGGTCCGAGGTGCAGTATGGTGTTTCTGAGCTGGGACGCTCCGAGCCCCGGCAAAAACCCGGCTTGAAAAACCCGGGATATTGCCGGGGCGGCAGTATGAAAGTGGTATTAGTAGTGGCTGTCTGTAGCAATAGACTGAACAATTTACTTGCCTTATAAACGGCTTGGTCTGTAATCGTTAGCTATATCCAGAGACCGGATTTCTGTCACAGAAGTGATTTACTAAAAATTAATTGTAGTTTATGATTAAAGTGAGATTAACTAAATTGACAAGACAATATTGTAATATAGGAGCTCATTCTATTGTAACTTTCTGTGTCCTTGTGTTGGTAAGTTTCTGCAAGATAAGTGAATGTTTGTGACTCCATAATGTTAAATTTAGACATACACGACAAGTAAATGTATAACATTATTATTGTTAATAGTAATAAGAACAATATCATCTATATAGCATCAGCATATTCCACAGCCCTTTACAATTGGGGACATGGTAATAAAAGACTGGGGGGTAAATATATCAAGCTGAAAGTTTTCCGGCGGGTGTGAAAAGTGGAGATGTTGCTTATAGCAAGCAATCAGATTCTAGCTATCATTTTGTAGAATGTACTAAATAAATGATAGCTAGAATCTGATTGGTTTTTCAAACCTGCTGGAAAACTCTCAGCTTGATACATTTACCCCTGGGTATTAAAAGACAGACAAAATGGCAAGCAGGCCCTGCTCACAAGCTTACATTCCACATGAAAATAGGAGTTTAATACATGAGGTTAAGTGCCACTTATTACATATAGGTTCAATCGGATAGAAATGGGAAAAGTGTTTAGTAGGGCTATGATACCGTCAGAGGGGAGAATAAACTTTGAACTGTGTACAGTAGCAGGAATCCGGTAGAATAGCCTAGGGAGGTTAAGAAGATGGCTTGGGAATTTGATACACTTGCCCAAAGAGGTGTAGTTTGAGGGAATGTTTAGATGCCAGGGTAAAGTCTTGTACGAAGTTTGGAATTCCACAGAGTGGGTTCAGTCCCCCCAAAAAACCTTTAACCAGGAATGGGAGCATGAAAGGAGTTTGGAAGAGAGCCGCAGAGTGGAGGGCTTGAGTTGGGATATACAGTATTTTGAGACAAGGGAAGGGATGTAAGTTGGTGCAGTTTTGCTAATGTATTTGTATGTTAGTAGAATTATTGGATTAGGTAAGGACTGACAGCAGCAGTAGAAGAAAGTTTTTGAAGGACAGTGAATCTAGCTGCTGCATTCAAAATAGATTGTATATGTAAAAGTCTGGTTAGTGAAAGATCGATAAGGGAAATGCAAAATTCAAAGCTGGAGATTGAGTGCATGAAATAAATAGTATCTTGAGAGAGAAATGTGCATATTCTGGAAATGTTTATTTCTTGTATGTTACAGGATTTTGAATACAGACTAGATATGGACAGTTCTGAGTTAAGTATGACCTCTTGGGAGCAAGCTTGAGGGGTTTGGTTTATTGTTGTGTTATTCACATATATAGAGATATCAGGCGGCTTCTGTTGATTAATGGGAACATTATCAGCTCAGTTTTTTTAAAGATTGAGTTTGAGAAGACCGTGGTTAAGTGTCAAATGCAGCAGAGTGGTAAGGGAGAATTACTTTCAAGTGATGGCCTGTAGATTTAGTAGTGATGAAATTATTGACCACGTTAGTCAGTGCAGTCTCTGTTGAGTGTTAGGAACGAAAGCTTCATTGAAGAGGCTCCAACAGGTAAAGTGAGGAAAGGAGGGTTATATGAATGAGTGGTGGAAAGGTAATCAGTCAGAGAGTTTTAATCAGAATTAGCTTTTTCATAATATGATTCTGTGGAAACAAGGTCTTTCTCACAAAATGTGGACAGTGATCACTATACCTTTTAGCTCTGTTGCATTCCCCTCACCCCCACCCCCCCAAGGTCATCCAGTTTCCTGTTTTCGTTTTAAGCCCATACAGTTACAGTATATGTAATGATGGTAAATAGCCTGCGGGTGCCCCAGTACTGTAACACAGAGTAATTACTGAATGTTTGAATGATGATGGAACAATACTAATAAAGAGAGATTGCAGATGTTGGTTAAGGCCAGGATAAGTATAGGGAGGGTCAAGAGGACAGATAGTAGAGTGGGAGGAGAAAAATAGTAGATACTTCATCTTCATTTGTGAGATCTAATAAAGAGAAGGTGCAAGAATGGAATTCAGCAGGTTGTTGCTAGAGGAAGAGGTTATCATTTCATGTCTGATCTTGTTAATCTTGTTGTTGAAGTGGGAAGCAAGATCTTTATTTGTGATGGTTGTCAGAGGGTTAGAGGTGGGAGGGTTGAGAAGAGATTTACATTTATTATAGAAGCGTTTCGAGTTAGTAGCCTGAGCGGACATGAGAGATTGGGAATATATTTGGCAGTGTCCAGAGCTTTTCTACAGAAGTGGTAGCAGTATATTTGAGGAAGTCATAAAAAATCCAAGAGCTAGATTTACTAAACTGCGGGTTTGTAAAAGTGGAGATGTTGCCTACAGCAACCAATCAGATTCTAGCTGTCATTCTGTAGAATGCACTAAATAAATGATAACTAGAATCTGATTGGTTGCTATAGGCAAATATACCCCCAAGATTTGTTCCAATGAGGTTTTACTCTGCTGTTGTTACAAGCCGCCGCGACTCTCCTCACCTGCGTCCCGGCCGTCTCCATGGTGACCGGAACATCACTTCCTGTTTTCTAGGCAACGGCCGGGACACTGTAGTAGCAAGCGCTACGTCCCGGCATTAGGGACAGCCGGGCGCGTGCCCAACCCTGTTAATTTAATTATATTTATTAAGCAGCTCCTGAGGCTGATTTCTCCTGCTGGCCGCCTTATGCAGCCATTGGCCAGTCTCTGTATTTAAGCCTCCCTGCCGGTTATAGTGCTCAGTATCCTGTCTATTTGCCTGCTCCTGTGCTGTTTGCTAAACTTTTGGACTGACTACCGTGTTTGACCTTCTGCCTGGAACCTGGACCTTGATTGTTCGCTCGTTGCCCTGACCTTTGCTTTGTTATCGGGACCTCCTTTGATCGCTGCCAGCCCAGACTATCTGTCTGTACCTGGCCACGTATCCTGCTTCCTGCTTCAGACCCTAGACCTTTGGCTTGTCTTTTACTCCGCTTGTACCATCTCCCGCTACCTCGGGCGGCAGTACGTTCATAAGCTTGTACTACTTGGAGTGTAAGTCCTGGGGGCATCTGAGTAGCTCTGAGCATAACCAGCTCTATGGGAAAGGCAGCTGCTATAGGTGAAGACCTCTTCTACTGGTTCTACAGGCTCATGATTATACTGTTAGCCGTAAAAGCAGTAGAGTTTATGAAGGCGGCTTGGAACTTTAGAAGGCCATGGCTGAGATTGTGGTCACTGCCAAGAGGACAAAATAGCTGTTACCACTTGATCAAGGGCTGTTGTTATTGTTTGATTAAGTTGTGTTACTGTTAATGTGGACTTATATGTGTATGAGGCTTGGTGGTGCAACAAGTCTGGAGAAAACAAGAACAATGAAGTGACCATCAAGATTAGTAGATAAGTCGGTCCACTGAGAGAGGCCAGGAAAGGAGGCTAGAGAGAGTAGTGTGGAGGCACAAGACTAATGTGGCTAATCAATAGGGATTTTGAACTCGCCCATGGATCCTCGCCATGATGATAAATGAGGGAGCCAGGCAGAGTAATGTACAAGGAATTGTTGTTGTTATCCAATGTGATGATAGATCACAGCAACATAGAGAAGGGTTGAAAATCCTGATAGTGTATACTAAAAAGGTAGGGAGCATACGTGAGAAAAACAGATGGCAAAGCTGTAAATGTGCAGTGGAGGGAAAGTAGGAGTCTGACCACACCACACCACCATCTCTGCTTCCAGGCCTGGAGGTGTGTGTGAAGTGGAGACCATCACGTGAAAGGGCTACAGGTGAGGCAGTGTCTGAACTATGTTTGCCAGAAGTTTGAGGTTGTTAAAGAGAAAGAGGTCATGGTCGGTTTACAAAAGTGTTCAATAGGGCACATTTAATGGATTTTGAAAGTGATGGAAGACAAGTGATGTGTTTTATCATCAATTATTTATATAGCACCATAAATTCTGAACTGCAGTAGTGAATGTTTGTCATTCCCCATTAAAGCTTACAGTCTAAATCCCTAACACACAGACAGACACACAGACTAGGCTTTCTTTTGGTTATTTTTATTACTGTTTCTAGACAGGGATCAATATCCTGTTTTCTTTTTTTTAAAGCAGCAGATTGTAAAGGCACAATTTTAAAAATATATTAATCCTAGCGCCTGATATTTTTTCTTCATTTTTTACATTCCAAAAGTTTGCTGATATTTTCAGTAAAAGTTCTGCAGACTGTCTTCTCACAGATCACATGACCACTGACCTGGTCCTGGGGCATAAAAGTAGACTGTATTCTTTATAAGCTACTTAAACCAAATCTATGGATGAATACATAAAAGAAAACCTTTAATCGCCCTTAAAAACAATATCTAGCTCCCACTGGTGATTTATGTGTCCAAGAAAGATGGAGGGTTACTCACTTTCATTGACCTCCTCAAGCTTAATGAAATAACTATAAGGAATAAATATCCACGTCATATCTACTTAATTTCTGAACTTTTTGACCACCTTTGAGGAGCTCTTATTTTTAAGATTAAGAATTTTTAGAACGATCTTTGACGGGTGTACAATCTGATTAGAATAAAAGCTTGTGAAGAATGGAAAACGGCCTTTAATCCCAAATCAGAACATTAGGAGTACCTGGTAATGCCATTTTGCAATGTTTCTGCAGTGTTCCAAGACCTCACCAATGATACTCCCCAGGATTTCTTGGCAAATTTATCTTGACAATATCCTGATTTATTCATCTAGTCTCACAGAAAATAGAGTCCATGTATGTCAAGTCCTTGAACGCCTAAGACTCAACAAGTTGTTTGCCCAAAGGGATACATTTTAATTCTTATTGTTTCAAGTCTCATTTTTGGGCTGAAGTCTTCTCTATGTATTCCATCAAGGTCAAATAAGTAAGATGTCAGGGGCAATAAAAGGTCTTATAATTTGTAATTATGTTTGTAGGGACTAATATTTGATGGTTAAATAAACTAATATACCACTACTACTTTCCAAAATCTGTGGAATAAAAAGAGATTGTCACGAGCCGCGGCGGTACTCATGCGCTCCAGCGTCCCGGCCGTCACCTTGACGACCGGGACGTCATTTCCTGTTCCTGCCCGGCCGTCACCATGGCAACGGCCGGACGCCTCTGCTATAGCGCTGCGTCCCGGCGGTAGGCGGGCACATGCGCATGTCAGGCAGCCTGTAGGCTGATTAGTCTAGGTCTACAGGCATTAGCCTGCATCTAGGTATTTTCAGAGACAAGCCCTGATTGGCCCTGCTCTGTATGAGCAATTAGTCTGCAGCAGTGTATTCTACTCCTGATTGGTCTGTACTTGTATTTAAGGCAATGAGGTCTGCTGCCTCATTGCCGGTTATAGCTTCTGTGCTCCAGTCTGCTGACCTGCTTGTTCCTGTATCCTGATACTGCTACTGATTTCCCGTGTATGACCCCTGGCTTTGAATTGGACTTCGCTTGTGTTTCCTGTGACCCTGATCTTCGGCTTGTTTACCGTTTCTGCTATCTGCCTGTGACCCCTGACCTCAGCTTGTTTACCGATACTGTTGTCTGCTGCCGGCCCTTGACCTCTGCGTGGACCTCACTCCGCTTGCCTGGGTTCTCCCCAGCCGGTACACACTTCACGACCCTCTGTCAGTCTGCGGCCCAGTCTGTCCCCACCATCAGGGGCTCCAGTGAACACCTGATTGGCAGAGTAGATTCCAGGTTGTGTTGTGCCGGCTGGAGGGGTTCCTAACAGAGATCTAGAGAACATTTCAAACACAAGCTACTGTATTAGAGGAGGCCATAACCCAGGCTGGGAGATGGACCCACAGATATCAGAGCAAGAAGACTTATAGGTTGAAATCAAGTTTCTATCTTGTTGGCCATGTTTCTGGAAGGTATGAATATTGTAGAACATTCAGGTCTTTGGAGTTTAGATATAGTTGGTTTTGGTGTTGATTGTGATAGAGGGGTTGAATCAGTTGAAAGTTCTGCTAATGAGATCCCAAATTTGGGGAGATACGAGTCTGGTTAAATGCATTCTGCCCTTGAGCCAGATGAGGATACATAATAGGTATTCCCATGTGTACTTGATATAATTTTGCTGTAGAAATGGTATGAATGGCTTTGTGTTGTGGGGGAGGCATCTTTGAAGATCTATAGGATATTGTTGTCTCAAGTAAATGAGTTTTTCCAAGATTCTTTAATATGGCTTCTTTAGCAGTGTAGTAATACAGTCTAAGGATCATAACACAAGATTGGAATGGATCATGAGATTGTGGTCTTACTGCCCAATGAGCTGTCAAGGGGATGATGGTTTTATGGAATTGCTGAGAAATCTGAATCCTTTTTAAGGTAGTTTGAGATGTGAGATTTCAATCTCCCCTGGAATCACTCCAATTCTCAGGTTGTTTCTACTTACTCTATTATCCTGACCTCCTTGCAGATGTGTTATATCCTGGCAAACTTATTATTTGGTTTCAGCTGTTTTCTGGTATGAAATCACCTCCTGGACTTAATCTTCTACCTGAATCTCAGACCTTTTGTACTGCTTTTACATCGTTCATCTTCTTGAGCAAATATATGAAATCCTTTTCTTGTACTAGGTGTGAGGTCTTCATTCTCTGAGTTAGTGTCTGATTGGAAGGAACGGGAATTGGGTTTGTCATGTTTGTTAAAGCTATTTTCTTAAAATATTGGGCAAGTTCACCTCCAGCAGATTTCTTATACTTTGGCATATTGCCAAGGTAGTTGGACTGAGGGTAAGGGGTAAATTTACTAAAAATCGTGATTGGTGGCGATTTTAAACTACCAAACATCACGGGAGGTTTAGTACTCCAAACCGCCATTTTTACTATAGGGCAGTTTGAGGCTGCAATGTAAAATGCCTGGCGATGTGTGACTGACTGAAAACAGCTAAACTGTCGGCTGCTTAGCCAAAATCATCATCAAACCCGCAAGGAAAAAGACACGTTTTTCAATACCTGCTTCTGATTAGCTTGATAGCTCGACCAGCATGTTTGAGCTATCTTGCCATTCCGAAAATAAGAGGAGGCACTACTGACATATAAATTATGGGGGCAATCATTATTAATTAAGGGGCAAAATTAATTTATAAGGAACTTATTTGGGAAAATTTTATTTGTCACTATATTAAGGGGACAGTTATTGTATCATTATATCATGTGGGCACTATGTAATGCCACATGTGTGCATCATAAATTAATTATTGTCTCCCTTAACAATCAAATAGTATTACCCAGTCTAATTATATATTCATATTCCTCCCATATTATAATACAATAATATTGTCCCCATAATATAATGGAAAACAAAATTTGTCCCATGTTAGCTATAAATTAATTTTGTCCGTTAATCAAATAAATAATCCCCCCCCCCACACTCATTTATGTCAATGGTGCTACCTCATATTCTGAATGGCCAGATAGCTCAAATCTCACCTCTCGCAACCACCTCTTTTGTTTTGGCTGTTTGGATGGCACTAAAAAAGTTAAAAGTTCATTCTGGACATCTTAATGGTGGTTCGGCCTTTAGTAAATCCAGCGTTTAAAACTGCCGGAAAAACAGCCAAACACTGGTGGTTTCATCAAACTGCCCTTTAGTAAATCTAGCCCTAATGTCAGAAATGTTTTATGTCTCTCCAGTCTGGAGTCTCAAGAGTTGAAGGGAATAGTAGATATATATTAAGTTATCATCTTCGCTTTAGGCACTTCAGGGCAGAAACAGGAGTGAAAATGATAATTATACTTTTTATTTTAATGTAGTAATTTTCATACTTGCATTATGTAGGCCTTGGTAGTTTTGAGATCCAAATTGCTGTATGTATTATATTGTATAAATACTCTTCTGCGCTTGTGTAAGCTTGATGTAGGTACTACAGAAAATTGCTCCCAATGCGATATCGTTAATAATTTTACCAATGACTGAAAGTTCTGATCAGCATGACGATTTGTGTGTGTACACTAGATGTTTTACAAGATTCACCTTTAGATCTCTGCTCTTAATCTGTCATAATCATCAGCTGAAAAGATTGTGAGACCACCGGCTGTGCATACACACTTCAGAATTTGCCTAACATCGTTTACAGAGATTTTTAGTCTTTTTATAAAATCAAATGATATGATGTGGTTTGGAACAATAATAGTCGTTTATCGGGTGAAAACTTGTAGTGTGTACCCAGCCTAAGACCTAAAGTTGATTCATTGTTGTTACTTACTGCTAAAAAATTGTAATAAAAATGCAAAACATTGGGGCCCTCTAATGTTCTTTAATGGTAACCCCGGTATCAAATTGTTTTTTTTCAGGAACTAGGCGAAGAAAGCTTGTGTACTAACTGTAATCCACACTACAGAAAACTACACTACAGAAAACTAAGTTTTCTGGCAGCAGTTTTAATCTAATCAGGTTGGAAAGCTCTGAATTTCCCATAACATATAGAGATCTCACTCGTCAGGTTTTGCAAACAGTATAGGCAGTATGTGAAACAGAAGGCAGCTGCTCTGATTGCTTTCCTTTTAAGGCAACTATGCTGTACTAGCCCTCAGTTGATGTCCCAAATATGTATAAGGAGTTTGCAGGGCGGCATAAAGTCTTTATTATGAAAGGGAGACACTCATCCTATTATTACAATATCAGAGCCTGTTGTAGAGGCCTTCTGTCAGCCAACACCTCCCTCTACAGTATGGGGATTTCCTGTGCTGTTAAAAAAATATGTTGTTCTTGTTGGTGGTGGATGGGGAGGGGGTGTTAACACCCGATGACATCATTAAGCCCCAACCCCTCACCCATTGCCTACAGAAAAATGAAGAGCAAGGGATTGGGGGTGAACACCTCCAAAAGTGCAATATCTCCTCCATCCTACCACCACGAAACTTAGGGCCCCTAAATAGCATACTTGCCTACTTTCTAAATCTGTACTCCAGGAGATCCCAGAGGACAGGTCATCTAACAGAGGGTAGGAGGGGGCGTGATGACGTTGTTGCATCACTATAGCCCCGCCCCAACTAATTACAGAAATTCAAGGAATTGAATAACAGGGGTGGGGCTTAATGACGTGATTAAACCCTGCCCACCGTTATTCAATGCTGTGAATTTCAGCATTTTATAGGATCTGGGAGATTTGCCTACTCTTCAGGGAGGACTCCCTGAAATTATGGGAGAGTATGCAAGTACGTTTAATAGTTATTGTCTGGTGATCATGGCTTCAAAAAAAAAAAAAAAAAAAAGAATCAGGTGTACCCTCATGTGAAAGAGGGAAGACAATAATATCCTACACTACACAAAACATTAATGAGCCCAGAATGGCAGAGTGGTTCTGTAATGTCCAGATCTTCCCCATTCTAGCACTCCTTTTTTCCCTGTAATACCGATTTCATACTGCAGCCCAGGCAATATCCCGGGTATATGAACCTGGGATATTGCTGTGGTACAGAGGGTCCCCCGGAGTAAAAATCCCGGGTGGACCGTGTTCAGCCTGGAGTCTCCATGGCTGATTGGCTCCTCTTGTGATTTTTTTTACGTTTAACATTGTGTCTGGTGAGACCCGTGTTGAAAAACCCAGGTCACACCATTCATAGTGTAGGCTTCACGGGACAGACCCGGGAATTACCCTATCAAAAGACCCGGGTCTAATTCCCAGGTCTGATGACCCAAGAATTAGATCTGGGACCGTTCATACTGCACCTCGAACAGGGTCGTCTGGGCCTGCCCTTTTAAAAAACGGGTTTTTTTTGTGCTGTGTGAATGGGGTATAAGTGGACATACAAATGTTTTAAGGAGAACACTGGAAAAGATAGACATTTAGTAATTGTAAGAGACATTTAGTATTTGTAAGCACACTTTTTTGGGGGTGGACAGTTGAGCTTGGAATACATCTTTATAAAGCAAAGTGGATGTGGGTAAAACAATAGTACAAATTGTACTACACCACTATTATATTGTCATTGAATTTTAATAAGGGACTGAGCTGAAATCAGCAAGTTCCTCAAAAAAATTAATATTCTTCAGATGTGGAAAAGTACATTTAAATGTGGTTTTATGCATCTTACTTTTTTTATTGCGTATAAAGAAGCACCAGTTGGCTTAGGACAGGGGTAAGTGTGAAGAGAACAGACTTTATCAGTGGACAGGAGGGGATGAAGAAAACACCCCATTACACTCCAGATATTCCTCTAATAATACAAAATATAATGAAAAACTAATGTAAGTACAGCAGAATACCATCTGCCCTGTTTCTATGCAGGTACTGAAAAAAAGAATAGAAAAATAGCAACGTTATATTATTTTCCAGTGCTCTGTCTCCTACTGGTGAAACAAAGTGTACGCACAAAGAATTAGGACTAGTTTATGTGAAATTGGGATTTTATATCTCTCTCTGTTTAATTTTCAAATAGCACATTGTTTTTCATTATAAAGAAATGTGGTTCAAATACATAAAGGAAATGTTCTAAACTGATCCTATACAAGAACACTCCCAATGGCGCTCTGGAACTTTACAATAAAATGGCGAAATAGTAAAATACGTTCTTCAAACAAATTAACATGGTGCCATAATACAAAGTCCCTGACAAATTACCCCAAGAGTTCTACACACGGGTTTATGGAAAGGCGGGAGTGCTGGCAGTGTGTCGCACCTCTCTGCATTCCGCCATGATGTTGGAGTTCAAGCTAAACAGTCACGGAAGTTATTTATTTACAACCTGTAACCGGCCAAACAGTAAGCGATGGCAACATGGCAGTAGTTAGCGTTGTTCAAGTAGCGGTATAACTTAAAAAACACGTATGTGTATGTTATTTTACTATGACAAACCCTGCATGAAGTCAGTGATCAAACTGTACACTACCGATCAACGGGCCCTGGGGCAAATAAAACCCGGGTCTCTAGGTCAGACGATAACTACCGATACTGTATAATGGTTTTGTTTAATTCAATGCAAGTTGTGTACTGTATACCACCTTATATTCTCAAAAGCTTCCTACAACATCAATCTCTATATTCCGTACAGTTTAACAGAGATCCGGGATTCTTTCCCGTCCTAAACCCCTTCTAATATGGCGTCGTCTGGCCTCACCTCCTGAGAAGTTGTTAAAATCCAACTAGAACATTCCAGAGCATAAGATCACCGACGCGCATGCGCATCGGACCGACAAAAGAGGTGTGGTTTAAGGTTTCCTTGATACGCCTGCGTAATAAGATGGGCGGAGCTTGTTGCACATGCGCGTGTTGTGTAGCCTTTCGGCGCCTTTGTCCTTCCGCCATTTTGCGTGTCTAAAGCGCTGATTGGGCTCCGTGCTCCGGTTCTGGAACCAATCAGAGCGGAGAGAAGAACCGAGACCGGGAGAGGTGGTGAGTAGGACCGGGGGAGAGAGCCAATAACACCACGGGGAGGGAGAAACATGACCTCAGCCGCACAGCCAATAACACCCATGTACCAGGCAATAACATAAATAGCCAATCCGGGAAGACGGAGGCGATAAGACACGGGAAGAAGTTTTATAATCCAATAGCAGAGATCTGGAGTGTACTCTCCTGTAATCCTGACAGTCCACTGCGAGCACCGACCGTGATACATAACACTGTAGCGCACAACACAGGGGCAGCTATCGGTCCTATGTCCTACAGCAGATTATAACATCCAGTGGTGTAAAATCTCATTACTAAGTCAGCAGAGAGATCTGTCCGCGGAGATGGGCTGCTGCATTGTTCAGCACAGGTGTAAGCCACAGTGACTGCCCCGGGGCGAATGAGCTGGAGGTGTGGGGCAAGAGCGCTAAGAGGGACTTCGTATTTAGTATGGGCAGCTGAGGGCTCCGTGAGACATGTACCAGAAAAGGATTGGTGTACTTACCAATATAATTGTGTTTAATATTAAATGGTTATATAATAAGTAAAGGGAAATTAGCCTGGCTATGGAGCAGGAAATGTACAAAAAGTGCCTAGGTTCTTTGTTGTCTGTGACCTGATAATTTGCTGCTTGAATGTTTGATTTGGTTTAATTCTGTGGTACCATGTCTGTACAACAATGAAGCTGTATGAAAGGTGCTAACTATATAGACCAGTGATGGGAAATAGGCTTCACTCCAAACCTTTGACTGCACCTTCCTCCTGTGTTGTCAGATTTGTTTATTATAGTTTGGAACAATTGTTTAAAATGTCTGCTAGCATGTTATTACAGATAGGTGCTTCTTTGATTAAATTTATTAATTGACTTTATTACTGCAATTAGGGGAAACGTGTGGTCCCTTTGAAGGTTAGAGCACCTTGTGCAAGGATGCCTATCTCTGATACAGACAAACCATGACTGTTGAGTGCAGAGACCTTATTAATGCATGGGCATATTTTAATGCACCTGCAAAACCCATGCCCTGTTCCAGCTCAGTGATGCTTGTCTTTATACATGTAAAACAAGAGCTAGTTTAATATGGCGTGGCAAGCCCAAGTAGTACATACCCTGGGCCCCCAGTATTGGCTTCGCTCCCATCTTATTTGTTCTTCATATAGAATACCTGTGTAAATCGCACTGTTACGTAGACATACATGACATACTGAAACTCTGCTAGGTTTTGTGACAGACCAGGCGCACTCGTGTTATCATTCTGGGGTTCTTTGTTAAGCCTCAGTCTTACTAAGTTAAGACTGGTGACATGGGTTAAAAATAGAAATGTGTAACATCTATTTTTATTTTATTTTTTTTAATTTAAAAATAATCACATTGCTTGTGCTCAATTTTGAATATCATAAGCCAATTTCCCATTGTGTTTAAAAGATATCCACTCAAACAAGATTATCCTCCTATTTTGTCTGAAGTTCAGCTATGTAAAAATAAAAAGTACATTCTGCTGCACATTGATTGGAGATGCTGCAGGTGATGGCATGCAATAAATAGTGAATAGCTTTGTACCAGATTATACATTCTAAAGACCTTATCTGAAATAATGGTGAATCATCCAACAACTGTTTGGTACCATTTACCGACAGGAGGGTCACACAGATAAGCCTACTATTACTCCTGATGTACGTGTTATACCTGTGTTATTATTGTGTACATAGTGCCAATCACCTTACGCAGCACAAAACGGAGAATATGTAGTCATTCATATCAGTGCCTGCCTCATTGGACCGTACATTTCCTTCCATACATACTTACTAGGGTCCATTTTGACAGAAGCCAACTACCTAGCAGTATATTATTGGACTGTGGGAGGAAAGCCATGCGCACACAGGAAGAATATTCAAGCTCCGGCAGATAGGGCCTTGATTGGGCTCAAACCATGACCCCAGAGCTGTAAGACAACAATGCTAACATCTCTGCTACATGGCTGATAAATTGAGCACAATGGGTTTGCACACAATGGCTGGTGTCAGAACACGTCTATTTTTTTCATGTATGGGTCCAAGGATGTTTAATGCACAGGACTTCATTGGTGGTATAATATGTTGGTCAATTTATTTAATCGCATCTGCTAATGTGCATAGGCTCCAACTTGTTTACTGTTAACTCGTATAATTTTGGCTTCTCACATTTTGTGGTCATTTATTCAGGCCTGCTGTAACAAATGTGTGATATATTGTATTGTGTAAGGCTTTGTAGAGTTTGTAAGCCTATTAAACCTAGTGTAAACCATTGCCCCCTTGCACAGAACTAATACCAGCCAAAAGAGGCGTTTAGCGTTGTTCTCAATAGGGGGTGGGAAATGGGAGTTTAGCAGATTTGGCTCTTGCTTTGAGTACTGGTGGAAGGTTTAAACTGAAGAACACATGGTTCTGTGTATATCTGTGTATTTGTAAATGATGTGTCTCTAATGGATACATTGCTTAACAAAGAGGAAGATTCTCTTTTGCAGAGCTACTGTTATCTGGCAGGATAAATCAGATATTCATTTGCCAGTATGATAAAATTGTGTAATTATCTGCTCCTGAGAGGTTCTGACTCCCATTTGTTTGCCTTCAGCATTATCTTGGTTGCTACAATTCCTATAAATTATGTGATCTAAAATCTGAACGTGCTGGTCAAATTCCACTACTATATGCCCCACACCTCTCCTATAGCTAGTTCTACTAGCTATTGCTCTCTCTCGTGCCCGCAGAGTAAGGAGGGAGAACACACTGCGCTTCCTCTTTCTCTGGTGTACTACGTGACCCCTCCCCCCCGTGATGCATAGAGGTCATGTGACATGTAACTTGTCCGTACCCTTTTAATCTTAATGAAGGCTCACCAGGCTGCTAGTTTCCCAGTTTCCCACCACTGGTCCTAGTGGTTGCTTGAAAATTTGATCTTGCCGTACACCAATTTGGGATTTATTTCTTATACCATCATTAATAAAAGTGTGTATGCTATATATTTGTATCTGATGTTTTAAGCTGTCATACATTGTTTTGATATCTACATTTGGGTTTTTTTCAGGTACCTGTAGATTGCACAGCTGCAGATGGAACAATACACAACGAGCAGCAATGGCTCTCCGGAGCAGATTGTGGTGCAAGCTGGGCAGATCCAACAGCAGCAGGTGAGATTTGGTGTCAGCAAGTGGGTTATGAAATGTAGAAGGATTGTCATGTGGCTGGTAGTGCCATCTGGCTCTTCTTGCATATTAATGCTTTTGCTCCTTTAGTGATGTGCCTGATATTTTAGTGTTTTGTGATTCCCTCACCTTTTTTTATTCCTTGTGAAACAATCTGGGGTGGGGGGGTAGATGGGATAAAAAAAAGAGGTTCTCCAGAAAACTAGATGATGAAACAGTATTATCCCTAAGTCTATGACCTCCTCTCATGATGAGGCTATCTCTCCTTGTTCCTTTCCTTTTTCTTAGCCGGGTTCGGTCACTGCTGTCCAGTTACAGACCGAGGGTCAGGTGGGAGCAGCCTCTGGGCAGCAAGTACAGACCCTCCAGGTAGTTGTGTCTGGCGAATGCATGAATCTTAAGTACAATACTTCATGCAGTTTATCATTGCTTCCTTAGCCATTTGATACAAGCATGGGATCAGACCTATTGTATGAACGTCTTGCAATGTTTGCATTCTGCATGAAATTTGTAGATGACACATTCAGCATGATTCCATAGAATGTTCCATTTCAACCACTGCATGATTTTCTATCGTCTTCTCTATCATTGTATTTGATTTGTAAGAGTGATAGGGCATGTGTTTTATAAGTTTGTATAAAATCCTCTACTACTTTGTTTTTTTGTTTTTATTGACTTTGGAAGACCCCAGTTTTTAGGACCCCTTTTCCAGTGCTAAAGGATTCAATGTAAACTAGTTCTGTAAGATCCAATTGACATTGATCTAATAATGCTAGGAGCAGAAGAGACCTGATGCAGGAATTTCCTGCACTGCATTGTGACCACCTCTGCTGGTGGAAGTTCTAGTGGTGTCTCTTTTAGACAAGGAATCTTTACATATTGTTCAATGTAAAATTTGTGCTGTGAATTATTGTGATTGTGTCTGTAAATGCCCAGATCCAGTCTCATTCAGTTCTTGATACTTTTCTATGGATTCTCCATTTGACATTCACTGCTGGGCCACACATTGCTCTGCTAGAGGGACTATGGTGCCATTTTCTAGCTGCTATTTGAAAGGGCAGGAAAGAATAGAGGGGACGCTAGTGAACACTGGAGAACACAGCTGGTATAGCAATGATATTTTGGCTGTAAACAAAGTCATTATAGAGTATATAATTTAATCCATATACATAGCAGTAACGTGTAATTATTTATTTATTTTTTTAAAGTGATAGAACGCAAGATTATCTCCTGCATGACACTTACCTATTTCTTCTGTTCAGGTACAAGGTCAACCGCTCATGGTGCAAGTCAGTGGGGGACAATTAATTACTTCCTCTGGGCAGCCAATCATGGTGCAGGCAATGGGTGGACAAGGTCAAACTCTTATGCAAGTGCCTGTGTCTGGATCTCAAGGACTTCAGCAGGTGGGTGATTGTAATCATTCTGTTACTGCTTGTGAAGTACTGAGCACTTTGCTCTAGACCCAGAAATTTGCCAGCGGAGAAGAGACAATCCTACTATTGATCTTTCTGTCTAGGAATCGGGATTTGTTGGAGGGAATGTTTAGTTGTACTAAATCTATAGTTATATTTTTTCATGTAACAGATACAACTGGTGCAGCCGGGACAAATCCAGATCCAAGGAGGACAAGCTGTACAAGTACAACAGGGACAGCCTCAGCAAATAATCATTCAGCAGCCACAGACAGCTGTTACTGCAGGACAGAATCAGGTATGCACAGCATAGATATTGGAAGAAACCGTTATCTCTGGTTTTGAAATCTTCTACCTAGATGTTAATCACCTGAACTATTTCCTGTTACATTTTTACCAGCAGCAGATAGCTGTTCAGGGTCAGCAGGTAGCACAGACAGCTGAAGGTCAAACCATTGTTTACCAGCCAGTAAATGCAGATGGGACTATTCTACAGCAAGGTAGGTGTTTCTTCTTCCACTCCTTTTCAGCAGATTACTGGCTTTATGGCAAATTTCCACAGACCGTTATCCTTGAATATGTCCTTTCTGCCATCTATAGTTCCTTCCTTACCTTTGCAATTTTTTAAAACTTTTTCTGTGATAACATTTCCTTCTCTCTGTTTGCAAAGTGGGATTTGTGTACTCTCATGTCCATGGTGAGCACTAGAGGTTCCCCTGGAATTAATTATGTGCCCTCCCTTTTTTTGTCCCTCTGTTTTCTGTTTTTGTTATTTCCTAAAGTGACAGTCCCTGTTACAGGAATGATAACCATACCTGCTGCAAGCTTGGCAGGGGCTCAGATTGTGCAAGCTGGAGGAAACACCAATACAACAAATAGTAGCCAGGGAACCGTGACGGTCACACTACCTGTGACAGGAAACGTTATGAACTCTGGTGGCATGGTGATGGTACGTTTGGGGCTTTGTGTATATGTTGTTTCTTAGTACTGGTGGCTAAAATCTGCTTATTCAATGAGTTTTCCCTTTTATTTAGATGGTTCCTGGTGCAGGCTCTGTTCCTGCTCTGCAAAGAATCCCGCTACCTGGAGCTGAGATGCTGGAGGAGGAGCCATTGTATGTAAACGCCAAGCAATATCACAGGATTTTGAAGAGGAGGCAGGCACGAGCCAAATTGGAGGCAGAGGGCAAAATCCCCAAAGAGAGGAGAGTGAGTGCTTATTTTTCTATGTGGTGCAGGAGATATATATAATTTATTTATATTCGAGAGCGTTATGTATATATTAGAGGGAGAGCTTTAGATGGATATATAGTTCTATTATAGAGCAGTGAGGAGTGGCCCTCCTGCCTTCAAAAAGGACTCAGAGGAAGAAGGGAGAGCACAGTGCACTCCCTTCTCTAGGTATGTCACGTGACACGGAAGTCATTTGGCCCGTTCTAATAAGAACCGAAGCAGCCGGCTGTGGGACTGCAAGAGAAAGCTCTGAGGGGAGCTGTCTGTTGCACACCGCTGTAGTGTTATACATACACACGCGTACAGGTATAGGGCCACATGATAACTAATAATACTGATCAACATGTGATGACACACCATTCTTTAAGGGGTATTCTGTGATTGTCTTATACTTGCCCTTCTGCAACTTGGACTATAAACATAGATTTATCTTTATTCTTTGCTTTTTAGGAAGCTCTTCTGGCTGAATTGTTTATTTTTGTTTACCTTGGGTGTAGTACAAAAGTACCCTCTGGTAACCTTATTTGCGGTGATTATTCACCAGTGTTGGCTAACCTGTGACACTCCAGGTGTTGTGAAACTACAAGTCCCAGCATGCTTTGCCAACATATAGCAGCTTATTGCTGGAAGAGTATGCAGTTTTAAAACACCTGGAGTGTCACAGGTTAGCCAACACTGTTATACACTATAAACTGTTTGATTATAAGCACAGAAAGACCAGGATGTTACATCAGCCTTTTTGTAGCGTTTGTTGCTGAAGGACATTGCCTTCTTGATAGAAGAGGAGTGTTTCCACTTTATAATTGTTTGGCAGCTAGTCCACTGGGTTGTATTAAGATCTTGCTTGAATAGAATGATCACTACTAACTTGCAGGCAATACGTTTTATGCACTATATGATTGCTGTCCATATTTTACTGAACATTGTTCATACAAATTCTAAGTGGCAGATTCAATTCGGCCACGTTCGTCTAGTATTAACGTGGCGTAAGTAGTATTACGTTTAATACAGTTATTTTAACCTGGATTTTTACTCCCGGCCCGAGAAGTGTGAGCAAAAATCAGCATTAAACTTGCCGTACTAACGGTAATAATACGCACTTTTACCGTACTAACTGCCATTTGCCCCTAATTGTTCTAAACAGTACTTGGAAACAGAGCATATCCACTTGTGTAGCTGGACTGTGATTGATAACCCATGATTCTAGACATAGTCATGAACTGTTCTTTTGAGTTCCTGATTGTGATGAGAGCTTAGCATTTCCTGATGTTCAAATAATGACTTGCACTTAGCAGTACCTGCTCAAATTACCTTCTTTATTGGTGTTTAAGCAGTATAAGCAAGTATTTCATTTTTAACACACTTTTTTGACATCCTAGAAATACTTGCACGAGTCACGGCACCGTCATGCTATGGCCAGAAAGAGGGGAGATGGTGGACGCTTCTTCTCCCCAAAAGAAAAAGAGGGTCATCACTTACAGGTAAATGGCTGTTAAAATAGTTTACGTTGTTAAGGTACATACTCATAAGCAGCTCTTTATATCATTTATATAACCAGTACAATTTTATTTTTATTTTTGCCTGCAGTGTTTGGTGAAATTGCAAAGAGTTTGGATAATGGTTTTCTCAAAGTAAACGTTAGATCACTGTTCAAGTTGAGCTACCATCTGCTCCTGATTAAAGCGGCTCAGCACAGCCTATCAAGAGCAATTGTATAACAGCAGTCACTTTAGAGATTCTCTAGAAAAGAGATGTCATTACGCAGATGAAACAATGACAAGTGATGTTTGCAAAATATTAAGACCTGCATAAATGGAGAGGTTTTGTCAGACCATTAGAAGATCAATTGTATTTTTTTTTATTAGAAAGTTGTGGGGTTTTTTCCACCACACCAGTCAAATTTCAATACTAATTTTGTCAATGCCTGTTTATATCCCTAATCTTGTCTTTGTTTAGTATTTATTCACCAGTAAGGGGTGCACCTCAGACAAAGTAACCACTTGTCCCTTCTTGAGAACTGTATAGAACGGTTGTTGCATTTTAACATAGAAGCATAGAATTTGACGTCCGATAAGAACAGCTTGGCCTATCTAGTCTGCCCATTTTTTAACCTATGGTAAATACAAACCCTATTTCATCTTTAGTTCTTTGTAAGGATATCCTTATGTATATCCCAAGCAAGTTTAAACTGCTCTACTCTATTGTCGTCAACCACCTTTGATGGGAGACTATTCCACTTATCCACTACCTGTGAAGTAGTTTTTCCTCACATTCCCTCTGAACCTACTTCCCTCCAGTGTCAGTTCATGTCCTCGTGTTCTAATATTTCTCTTCCTTTGAAGGATGTTTCCCTCCTGTACCTTGTTAAAACCTTTGATCTAGTTGTCCTCCTTTCCCTTCTTTGCTCCAAACTGTACATACGAAGATGTTTTCGTTTTTCCCGGGTAAGTTTTTTTGCTGTAGGCCATGCAACATTTTAGTTGCCCTTTGTACAGTATTTATATCCTTCTGGAGATAAGGCCTTCAGAATTGAACACAATATTCTAGATGAGGCCGTACCAATGACCTATACAGTGGCATTATTACTTCTTTCTGTTGCTGATTCTTCTCCCTATGCAGCCAAAAATCTGACTTGCCTTCCTCATTGCTTTGTTACATTGTTTACCTATCTTTTAGTCACCTGAAATAGTGACTCCTAGATCCCATTCCTCCTCAGTAGTTTTCATTATAGTTAATACTATAATTAGCCTTTGGGTTTTCGAGACCCAAGTGTATTCATTGACGTCAAACTAGTTGTCACACTTCTGACCATTCCTCTAGTCTACCTAGATCATCAGTTACTTTTTTTTTTACCCCTCCTGGTGTGTCTACCCTGTTGCATATCTTTGTGTCATCTGTAAAAAGGCATACTTTGCCGTCGGTACTATTTGCAATGTCCAAAAAAACTATTAAAAAGCACTGATCCAAGTACAGATTCTTGGGGTACTCCACTGGTAACTTTTCCCTCCTGTGAATGTACTCTATTTACTACAACTCTCTGTTTTCTATTCTTCAACCAAGATCTTATCCATTCAACCATCTTAGAATCCAGTCCCAAGCTTTCAAGTTTAATTGGCTGTGATGTGGGACAGTGTCAAAAGCCTTACTACGGTCTAGTTCTTCATTTCTTGCAAGGCTCTTTTACATTGGCGTATTTTTTGTTCAGTTAAATAATGTCAGAATAATATGGGCTCTTGGTCTGTGTTCTGATTTTTCAGATTTTTGGCTTGGTAACAACTAGATGACTTGCGTCCTGATTTATCTAAAAGCACAGATTTTTCTACTAGATTTTTTTTACCCCTTCATCTCACCCATGGGCCACCACTTGCACACTCTCATTGTGGAAGATTGTCAACATAAACAAATTTATTTATATGATAATGTCCGTAGTATTCTGCTGCAAAGAAGAACTGACTCCCCCTTGAGATTTTTGTTTGCCAATTGATACTCTTTTTTTTGGTTTGTCTATTATGGGTAGGTGATAAATGGAATGTGTGGTCCTAAGATGCCTTAATTTCAGTTTTTTGGTAGTGTCCATATTAATTAGCACTCTAGAAACCTTTGTTTATGCTGTGTACCTCTAATGAATCCTTATGCAGTATCAGAATGTAGGATTTCTGATATGAATTGTGGGGCATGAATATTCGCTGACTTTACAGTAAGCTCTAAAAGCTTGTATGACCTACAGAACTTCAGATAAAC
Source organism: Mixophyes fleayi (assembly GCF_038048845.1). Taxonomy (NCBI): domain Eukaryota; kingdom Metazoa; phylum Chordata; class Amphibia; order Anura; family Limnodynastidae; genus Mixophyes; species Mixophyes fleayi. The sequence continues at coordinate 258,041,182 of NC_134403.1, forward strand.
AATAGAGGAGATGTTGTCAGAGGAATGTAACCCTTGCATATTTAAGGTTCATTATTTTCTCCTGGAACAGGCTGTAAAGCTCTGTCCAATCTCTGGGGCTGTTCACTTTTCACCCTGTTGCTGATGCTCTCACTCTTAGGTGTACATTTACTAAACTGCAGGTTTGAAAAAGTGGAGATGTTGCCTATAGCAGCCAATCACATTCTAGTTATCATTTATTTAGTACAGTTTACAAAATGACAGCTAGAATTTAATTGGTTGCTATAGGCAGCATCTCCCCTCTTTTAAACCTGCAGTTTAGTAAATATACCCCTTGGGCTCTTCTCTCTGCACAACATGGCTACTTAGATTCGGTAGCTCACTGTTCTGCTGGTGTTGAAAATTGGTGATGTACCTCTATGTTCTGTGTATCTGTATTAGTGTGGACGCTCTGTACCATCCGCTGCTTGGACCCGGGTCTTCTTTCCTACAGGGTTATCATCATACTCAGAATCGCAATCTTACCTGGATGCCTTCTACTTGATTGTACATGGAGCCTGAGCTGTGCACAATTTTCAAAATGATAACCACAAACTTAACTAATGGATAATCTGAAACTAACAAGCTAAATACCAATATATACCCAAATGACACAATAAAACAAAAATGGTTTAATTACCACATTTATTTTTGTGGGGGAGGGGGGGGGGGAGATAGAGGACAACCTAAAAATAAGCTTTTTGTCTAAATTGCAATAAACAAATATACTAAAGTTATCCTCCTATTGAACAAAGATGTTTTTTTTTTGTAACAAAAGAGGCCGAACAAAATATAACGGCCCTTTCCATACACTAATATTCAAATGTTTTAAAGAATTAACAGCCCAAACAGGCTATTAACTCATAGAAAATGCTAACAAGTTAAAATGTCTTGAAAATCAGACCGTTGTAAGAAAAGGTTAAAGTGGACTAAGAATGTGTTCTCTGTAGGAGGCCTTATATGTGGCTGTACACCTTCACAGTAAAAGTACTGTGGGCAGACTTTACTGTGCTTTTCATATATAAACTTCCATCTAAAGTACTCCGGAGTGAATGAGCCTTAATATACCAATTAAAAAGGAATAAGTAAGGAACCAAGACAATAATTATCTCAGTAACTTCTATTTTTTTGTGCCTATGCTAGAGTTAACAGCTTGAAACGTTGCCGCCCATAGTAATTAGTTGGATTCTATCTGTCCTCTTTCTGATGCAGTTTAGAAAATTAAGCACTGTCTGGATGATATTGGCAGCACCACCTTAATAGCCTATAGCACAGTTTCAGTGTTTTCAGAAAAATTTGCCAGCCGGGTGGCATTAATAAGCAGCTGGGTGGAGGCACTTGTAATACTTTGCAATAATTTTGAATAATGTTGGAGGTTATTGCCCTCACCAGCCAGGACTGGTGGTTAGTGGTCTAACACATACTGCTGGCTGTAGTGCTCACATAGCGCCTGTTCTATAGTTTATTATATTATAATAAGACTCTGTTGGGCTCCAAGACCTGGGTGGCAAGTAAAAACAGCCAGGCAGAGTACCCGAGAAATAGGTGCTGGGTGGAACACTAGTTTTCTTACCAAGTTTTAGTAACTGATTAAAGTCTGTTAGTAGCTCACGTTGATCCTGCCACCTTGTGGTCAAGGGCATCATGATCTGCCTCCTAATTGAGTCCTGAAACTTTTTGCACCATATTACACCAGAAATGGTAATATACATGTCTAGTTGAAGTATGAAAGCTGCTAAATTACTTAGGTTTTTTTTAATTTAAGACTGGCAGTTTCATCTACATAATTTGTCTTTATGTTCCAGGAAGTGGAGTTTCATTGAACACAAGATGGAGCCGAAATAACGGTAACAACATTACTGAAGGCGGTTTAGTTGCTGGCTGGTGTGTAGGGGTATGTTCTAATTTTCCTCTCTTTACAGGATTCATCTCAGGGAAGAGATGTTTACAAAGATGATGCAACCACTCTAGCGACATCCTGAACACAGCAGAGATGAAGCCAGAGCAGCCACCTTATAACTTCCAGTCTTTGTCAGATTTATAACCTTCCTCCACACATGTTTAACCAAAAGGAGCAGTGTCCTTAAAGTTCACCTGTCAAAAAGATTTAACGTTTTATTAATTAATATTGCATCACAAATTATGTATCATGCTAGCTATTTGTTCCATGAATGCCTACTTGTTTAGTTAAATAATTATCTGTCTTCTCAAACTCGTTTGCCATTGGCACTGTTTGTAAATAGGAGGTAGGAAACTGACTCAGTTGTCTCTAGTAGTTAAAAGGGACAATTCTTCAGATAATAGACTGAAAATGCAGCGAAAAAGTCACTTTGTTTTTAACAATGAAAACATCAAATGAAGATTTACTTAGTTTAAAACTCAAACTTGTTTGTATGTCTGGATGACCCCTCTATATTTCCCCATGCAGACAAACAGGTTCATGTGGGATGTTTAACTGTATTCTCACATTTCTTTTTGTGCAAGGAAAATTGAAGTCTGTTCACTGTTAATAGCAGCAACGGTCATCTGCCAATTAAGGGAAATTTTACAACTTTATACAGAGTTTAGGTATTTTGTATAAACATGTATTGTATATTAGTTTTAGGGGCCTTAGTCTTGTTAGTGATATAAGAATCTTGATGCCCAAAGTTTTGGGAGGGTAAAGCGATGTGTGGTAAAATTAGGACCTTGTTGTAAAACTGACTTGTAATATTACTTTTACTTTTTATTTTCACCTTGAGCTTTCATTTAATTGGTTCTTCTCAGCTGTAACCTTTTTTTGTTTTATTTTTTATATATATATATTTTTTTCATGCTCGAAGGTATCACTCTACACTTTGCATGTGGGAATGTTATATTTCTGACTAGGTGTATGTCTGGAAAAAATAGGGCAGACATATAAATTGTGAATTTGTTACTTAACAAAATATTTGTACATATATTCTTTTTTTATTTTATATAACATTTTTCAAATGTTTTTCTTTTCCTGTTTTGTTTTTTGTTTTCCCAATTAGCTGTATTTGTAAGTACTGTGTACCTTGCCCAGCTAATAAAAACTTTATAAACTGGTTGATTTAATTTGCTGTCTAATATGCTTTATAATTGTTTGAGTAATATATACTGTGTGTACATACATACACAACAAGCGGGAAAGTCTTGCACTCCATGGCATCATCTCAGAAAGAAACAAATTGCAGGGTGAGAGCACTTGCAAAAGACTTTTACAAGGTACTATTGAGGCAGCTTGAGTAGAATTGCCAACATTTCCAGACTTTTCCTAAAGCATGTAAATAAGAGGATTTATGTACTTACGTTAAATCCGTTTCTCTGATTCCGTCTGGGGGACACTGCTTACCATGGGTTGTGGAGGGGAGCATGGGAGTTGGTACCTAGCTAGTTAAGTTTTAGTACTGCCGACAGACCCCTCCCCTCTACAATCCCCCTGGACTCTTCAGTTTATTAAAAAGCCCTAGGAGTAAGGCCAGTCAAACAAGAGCACACAGAAGAAGGGAGGGATCGCAGTGTCCCCCAGACGGAATCAGAGAAATGGATTTAACGTAAGTACATAAATCCTCTTTTCTCTTTCATCCAGTCTGGGGGACACTGCTTACCATGGGGACGTTCTAAAGCAGCCCCCTAAGGGTGGGACTACTCTGAAAATCCCGCTCGCAAAGCATTACGAGCGAAATCTGCATCCGTAGATGCAAATACATTAAATTGGTAAAACTTTGTAAATGTGTGGACAGAGGACCAGGTGGCTGCTCTGCAAAGCTAGTCCGCAGAAGCCCCATTTCTCGCTGCCCACGACGCCCCTACCGATCTGGTGGAATGGGCCGTAAGTCTCTCTGGCACAGGACGGTTAGCCTTTATGTAAGCATGTCTAATGGTTGCCGTAATCCATCTAGCGATGGACTGTTTTGAGGCTGGCCAGCCTCTCTTATTAGCATCATAGAGAACCAACAAAGAATCTACGTCTAAGTTGAGAAGTTCTTTTTACATAGATGCGCAGAGCCCTAACCACATCTAACTTTTCCATAGTCTGGTGATCAGATTGGGAAGAGGATGAAAAAGCCGGAACTACAATTTTTTTGGTTAAGGTGAAAAGCCGAAACTACCTTCGGAACAAAGGAAGGAAGGGTTCTTAAGACCGCTCTGTCCTCGTGGAAAACCAAATATGGTTCCCGACAGGACAAGGCTCCTAATTCCGAAACTCTTCGAGCAGAAGCGATAGCTAAAAGAAAGAGGACCTTCCAGGTCAACCACTTTAATTCTGACACACGCAAGGGCTCAAAAGGAGGCCCTTTAAGCATTTCAAGTACCAGGTTGAGATCCCATGGTGCTGTCGGCAGAACATAGGGAGGCTGAATATGCGGTACTCCCTGGAGAAAAGTCCTGATATCCGGTAAATCGGCTAATTTCATATGGAAAAAAACCGAAAGTGCCGATACCTGGACCTTTAGGAAACCTAACCTGAGACCTGCCTCCAGGCCATCCTATAGGAAAGCTAACAAGCGAGTGAGGCGAAAGGAGGATGAGTGGCAAGTCCTACCTTCGCACCATCTAATGTAAGCTCTCCAAATCCTGTGATAGATGCGAGCTGAAACTGGTTTTCTAGCTCGCCTGAGGGTGTTTACCACGTTTGGGGAGAAACCTCTAGCCCTCCAGAGGCTGGCTTCAACAGCCATGCCGTTAAACTGAGCTGAGGTAAATTTTGGTGTAAGAATGGACCCTGAAGGAGAAGGTCGTCTCAAGATGGTAGACGAAACCCTGGTCCTTCTGCCATGGAGATTATGTCCGCGTACCAGACTCGGCGCGGCCATGAGGGAGCTACCAGAATTACTGGCAGACCCCCCTGCCTGACCCGTCTGAGAACGCGAGGAAGCATGGTGATAGGAGGAAATAGGTATCCCATCCTGAACTCCCATGGCATGGTCATGACGTCTACTGCCACGGCTAAGGGGTCTCTTGACCTTGCGCAAAACCTGGAAACCTTCCTGTTGTGTCTGGAGGCCATGAGATCTATGTCCGGAAGGCCCCACCTCTGAACCAGGGACTGAAACACTTCCGGATGCAGAGACCACTCCCCCGGCATCATCTGGTTGCGACTGAGAGTCTGCTTCCCAATTGCGTATTCCTGGGATGAATACAGCCGATATTGCCGGAACATGAAGTTCTGCCCAAGACAAAATCTGGGCTGCAATTTTCATTGCCGCTGCACTCTTAGTTCCTCCTTGTCTGTTGACATATGCCACAGCCGTGGCATTGTTGGACTGAATTCTGACGGGGTGGCCCTGGAGGAGGGATTGTCCTCCTTTGAGGGCTAAGAAAATAGCCTTCAGTTCCAACACATTTATGGATAGGGATGATTCCTGAACCGACCAAAGGCCCTGAAGCCGGAGGTGAAGGATTACCGCCCCCCAACCTTTCAGGCTGGCGTCTGTTGTTGCTATGACCCACGCCCCCGGAGAGAAGGATCTGCCCACTGTCAAGTGATCCTGAATCAGCCACCACTGGAGAGATTCTCTGGACCTCGGGGATAGAGAGATCTTCTGTAGGTCCAGGCGTAGATGGGATCCTGACCACTTTAACAGATCCCACTGAAAACAGCGAGAGTGGGCTCGAGCAAAGGGAATGGTCTCGAAGGAGGCCACCATCTTTCCGAGCAACCGCATGCACAAGTGGATTGAGGGTCTGGGAGAGGACCTGGGAAGTTATACTCTGAATTGAGGTGGCCTTTTTGACAGGCAGGAACACCTTTTGCTGGCTGGTGTCCATGATGAGGCCCAAGAAGACCATGCGCTGACACGGAACCATCTGTGATTTCTTCAAGTTGATGAGCCATCCGTGGCTCCTGAGAACTGCCAAGGCAACGGATAAGTGATCATGCAAACAACTCTCTGAGGAGGATTTGAAGAGCAGGTCGTCCAGATAAGGCATGACCTGGATGCCCAGAAGGTGAAGACGAGCTGCCATAACCGACATGACTTTTGTGAAAACCCTCGGCGCTGTGGAGAGGCCGAAGGGGAGGGCCCGAAACTGATAATGGGAGGGTCCTACAGTGAATATGAGGAGGGACTGATGGCCCTTCCAAATGGGAATGTGGAGGTATGCATCTTTTATGTCTATGGAAGCCATAAATTGATCTTTCTCCAAACCGTTTATGACCGACCTCAGAGATTCCATCCGAAAACTGTCGACTCTTAGGTGCACATTGAGGCTCTTTAAGTTTAAAATGGGTCGGAAGGAGCCGTCCGGCTTCTTCACAAGGAACAGGTTTGAATAAAAACCCTGTTCCTTTTGGAATTCTGGAACCCTGCAGATAACTTTCTGAGAGAGAAGAGAGGCGACACAATTCTGTATTGCCTGTCTTCTGAATGGATCTCGGGGTAGGGGGGTTACGAAGAACCGATGGGGTCTGGGACCCAGTAGGTCTATCCTGTATCCCCTTGATATGATGCCCCGAATCCAGGAGTCCTGGGAGGACTCTGTCCACTGTTGAAGAAAAAGAGACAGATGACCTCCCACTGGGGTTTCCCCCCCAGGGAAACGAGTGATCGTCAGGACGCAGGCTTCTCCTAAATCTTGGAGGCCTGGCGCCTGGCCGAAAAAGAGGATCTTCCTCTAGAGGAGGAGCCTCGGGCATTGGGCTGTTTACCCCTAAAAGACTGTCCCCTGGACAAGGAGGATCCTCGAAAGGGCTGACTGAAGGAGCTGAACCTGGGTTTCCTGCTTCTACCTGGGAAAACCGGCAAGGAAGTACTTTTGCCCCCAGTTGCCTGGGATATCAAGGTATCTAATTCCGGACCGAACAAACCTGCTGCTGAAAAAGGAATGATTTCAACAGACTTTTTTGATTCCGCATCTCCTTCCCAGGATTTCAGCCATAGAGTTCTTCTAGCTGAAATGGATGCAGCCTGTATAGAGGAGGAGACAGCTGCTGAATTTTGTGCCGCCTCATAAATGTACCCCGATGCCTCTTTTAAATGTAAGGCATGGGGGAGTAATTCAGAACCCTGTAAGGCCTCTGCCAGCTGGTCTGCCCATACTTCCATGGCTCTAGCAACCCAAGCTGAAGCGAATGTGGGTCTAAAGGACGAACCTGCAGCCGCAAAAATAGATTTCAGTTGGGATTCAACCTTCCGGTCACTGGCATCCGGAAGGGGCGCTGAACCAGGAGCTGGAAGTAAGGTGTGTTTAGCCAATGGGCTATGGGGACATCTACTTTTGGGATACTTTCCCAACGAATTACCTCCTCCTCCTGTAAGGGGTACAAGGAGGAGAATCTTTTGAGAACTGAGAACCTCTTCTCAGGTAGTTTCCATGCTCCTTCTGCAATGTCTACGAGTTCCCTAGACGGGGGAAAACGGCAAGCCTTTCTTTTGGCCTTTTTAAAAAGAATTCTGTCTCTAGGCGTAGGATCCTCCGGTTCTGGGAGGTCTAACTGCAAAAACCAAATCATTAACAAAATGGCTTTTAGAACTATCCTCCTGTTCCGAAGACTGAACTTGGTCAGAATCGGAATAAACTGCCCCCTCATCCTCAGAAGATTCCTCAGAATCTGAAAGGACCATGATAGGGTTATCCGATCTAGGTCTCTTTCTTTTAGCGGACGGGATGTTTGGGGACGCAAGCAACAAGTTAAGCTTATTTAAACCTTTAAGGAAAGCTGTAGACCATGCCGCTTCTGTGGGGATAGGGGTTTGGTCAGAAAAGGAAGAGGAAGGTCCTGGTAAAGACGTTCCAATGGACCCTGTGGTAACAGGGAGGCCCAGCTGAGTGCTATTATTAGTAGCCACCGAGGTAGCCATATTAGATAGTAATTGGTTAGATTGTAATACCATCTGAGCTAAGGAGGAAACCGACTGTCAGGGAGGCCACCCAGGCCGGCTCCTCTGTCAGGGGGGCTGTGGACTGATGAGTCTGCACAGTGGAAGCCCCTGCATCACAGGCAGAACAGAGCGCTAATTTAGGGTCCCCCTGCCCACACAGTAATTTAACTTGACATTTTGAACAAGTGAAATATTTTGCAATAGGGCCCTTTCCCTTATCTGTCATTCTTTATAAAGGAAGGCACACCAATCAAACAGATTAAAGGGTTAATCTAGCTGTGTAAACAGAGAGAATAGAGAGAGATATGTATGCAGGAAAACAGATTATATAACAAGAACAACTAATCTATATAATAAAAGTTGTACTTGTAATAATTAAACACCAATTGTTTGTAGGCAAGTAGGAGACTATAATGTAAACCTTACCTTTTTTTCACAGAAATAAACAATATGTGTGTTTAAAGGCAATACTTAGCCCAGGGCCATAAAGGAGAGAAGTCCACGGCAGTTTGTCCAGTGTCTGCTCCTTCAGCTCTGCTCTCTCTTCCCGGGCTTCCTTTGGTGCCAGAAGACTGGGATATACCATCTCTCTGTGGAAGGAGGGGGGAACTCTATATATTAGCTCCCCCCCTCTTCAATAGCTCCAAAAACGTTTTGTTTTTTTAAAAAAAGAAAAAATTGGAGCGTGGCAGATAGTGGAGACCTCTATACAGAGGTCTCCGCAGCGACATACCCGGCGCCCTCCTCCTATGCATGAGGGGGGAACCGTGGTATAGCCCCCTTCCTCCTCTCTCCGTAGCGCTGCTGGCCCGAAAATCCAAGATGGCCACCGCTACTTGTAATGCCGATAACCGGCACTCTTTGCCTGTAATGGCAGCGCCGGTTATCGGGGAGGCTGGAGGAGTGCAGCGGTCCATGAGACCGCTTGTCACTCCTCAGTTTTGGCACCCTTTTTTTAAGTTTCCCTGTCAGTGAGAGCCTCTGGCTCCCATCTGACAGGAGAATGCCTGCGCTGCTGGCTGTGAGTGTGTTCTCTATTATAGAACACACTCCAGCGCTGCCACCTGTAATAGAGAATAAAAAAAAGAAATAAAATCTTTTAAAATTATACTAGAATAAAAAAACACTGCCTAACTCCAGGGCACCTGAAAAAAACTGAAGAGTCCAGGGGGATTGTAGAGGGGAGGGGTCTGTCGGCAGTACTAAAACTTAACTAGTTAGGTGCCAACTCCCCAAGCTCCCTCCACAACCCATGGTAAGCAGTGTACCCCAGACTGGATGAAAGAGAAAATTAAATATGGGTCAAGAAGTGAAAACGAGATTATAATGTCTACAGTGTATTACGTTAGATTTGTGTGCACAAAACTAGTTTAACAGGTCAATTTAAGTAGAACCAGTTATAGCACATAACTCATTTAGAAATAACCATAAATTATATAATCAAGACATTTTACGTAGTCCTATATCTCTTTTGAGTTGATACAGGACTACTGCAAAAGGTGACTTTGGTTATCCTCAGCCAGGACCAAGTTAACATCCCTGTAAAGTCATTTTGCCAAGTAATAACATTAGCGTCATGTTCCATAACTTCTCTGCTGGACTTTGAAGTTCTATCCCAAACTGGTGTAACAAATAATCCACTGTACCTTTTTTTTTTTTTTTCCCCCGACTGTAAGCAAAGTAAAACAAATGTTATTATTCCATAAAGGTATGTTTTCTCTGTCTTTAGTTTCTTGATAACATTCCACATAAGAGCAACCCAATATGTTTGCCACAAGATACCTAATCTGAAATACTAATTTTATTGGTCACTGCCATGCAAAGCTCATGTGAGTATGGGTGATGTGGGGGTGAAACCCCTGGGGTTAACAACCCTGTGACTCGTCTATTCACTTATTCTGCTATCCCTACGCAGGGCAGGCGCCCATGGAAGATTTTCTCTGACAGAAAGTGTAACCTAGCCTCCACTCAGCTTAAGTGACAGCTGGCAGTTTGTTTACACCCAACTGGGTCATAGCTGGTTTTTGAAAGAAGCCATTCAGCCATGGTCAGAGCAGTTAGGCAGAGGTATTTTGGATGTTCCAAGAACAGAGCTTCTCACTTTTGCAGAATTACAGTGTAGTCTCTAGAGGGTCACTGGGGGTAAGAGTACATCTCTTCCCGTCAATTCCACTAGACCACGTTAAGGGTGGTCTTAAACCCTTCGGCTTTTTTTTTGTTTATTGGGGTCTGGGGTGCCCCATCAACTAGTCTCTTCTGGTCTCCCATAGGAGCATATAGTACCTGCACAGGTGCAGTTAGGTGAGGAACCTATAAACTTAGTGGTATTCCCGTAGGTTGGGGTATTTTATTCCAACCTCTTCCTGGCCCACAGACGGATCCTTTTGTTCCATTTAAGCTGGCAGCCTCTCATCAGGCAGGCCTGCATTATCTTTTTTCTAGTGTAGTCACTACGCACAGTCATTGCAAGCAGTGAACAGGAGAGTTCCTGGCCTCAATATACATCATGAAGGTCTTCTTACATGTACCAGTCGGAAAGGGGCACTGGTGTCTCTTTCGCTTGGGCGGTACAGAAATTTTCAGTTCCGACTCTGGGTCCTGCCTTTTTCATTCTGGGTATTGCGCATCAAGGGTTTCCGAGGGTATGGCAGTCATGGCGGGACTACGCCGCATCTGGTGAGTCACTATAGTACCCTGTCTGGATGACCACTTTCCAAGGGCTCTGTCCTCTCTCACAGATAGATCTCCATCCAGTTCCTGGAAGCACATGTCTGGATGCAGAGACTACATAGATCCCCACTCAATCTGCCACAGCAGATAAGTTGCTTAGACTTCATCTTCTATAGTGGCTCCCACATGGTTTTCCTCCCGGAGGAAAGGGCCCTATCATTTCAGAGCAGGAAAGGATGCTACTGGCGAGCAGAGAAGTTTTCTCTTCTCGATTGCATGAAGCTTCTAGAAAACGGGGGTACCAATGTTCGAGGCAGTAATGTTTGCATGATCCACTCGACATCTCCAGAGGAAATTTCTCCAGAAAGGGGCTGCTTCCCAGGTTATTGGACTCGCAGATCATCTCTGTCCAAACCCACACGTCTATCTCTCTCGCAGTGGTTAGCCAGACAGGAGTGAGGTCCAGTCATTCACAAGGTCCTGGACCCCGGTCCTGACAGGCTGTAGTCTGTTAGAGGGAGGTGGCTTAATATGATCCTTAGGGTTCCAGGGTCTTTTTGGGTCCTCCCTAGAAGAGCATTCTTTCAAATCTAGTGCTCAAGTTCTTTTGAGCTACTGATGTCCCAGCAGGATGCACAGTCCACCAGAAGCCTAGACATCAACGCTGGAGCTCTTCCCAGGGTCAAAACAAAATCACACACACCCTCCCCTGTATCTCTTTTTCCTCTATACTAGTGGTGTCCAAACCCAGTCTTTAAGAGCTACCACCAGGTCATGTTTTCAGGACTTTTGACTGTAGAAACAGGTGGAGAAATTACTGACCCAGCCAAATAGACTAACTCATCTGTGCATGTTTAAAGAAAACATGAACTGTTGGTGGCTCTTGAGGACTGGGTTTTGGAGACATGCTCTATATGCTGTAGTTTTCCCACTCTTCAGGGCTGGCCTTAGATAATGGGATCCTCTTAGAATGGCTGTCTGTCAAAGGAGCAGTTACAGTACTATCCCTTCTGAACCTAACACTTCCCTTGGTCCCCTGCTGGCCTGACACCAAGGTGTCTAGCTGAATACAAGCTGAGACAATGGGGACATACTCATGTTGATTAAGGGGCAAGGCCAAGATGATTAAGTTATGCAGCCAGTGAAGGCCATGGGCATGGAGCTGAAAATTATATACGGCCTATTGTGAGCAGCACCTTGTCGGCGGATGGATTATGATAGCATTATGGAGGGTGTTACGTCCATATCTATCGTTTGCAATAAAGATTATCCAATGCGATCAGTGTAGTTCCAAAGCACAAAGGGTTTTATTCGAAAAGTTTTGCAAGCAAGCGCTTATGCTGTTAGCACTAACACCATCTTTTATCAGAACACTCTGGTTTTCCAAAGCCAGAGGTGAACAATTTATACAGTGTACAGTTGTAAAAAGCAATGATATCACAAAGATACACAGTTACAGTATTAAGGTCAATGTTCATAGGTCAAAGGATCTTGACCTCCCAAGAACTTGACGTGCCATTGGTTGATTCCTCTGGTCATTGTTCCATGAGATCGCCTGGTGTCCTTCAGATTCTCGCCTCCAGACCTGTATAAACTGATTCCTTTATGATCCCTGTGAACTGGCTATTTAGGGTATGAAAGTGTTATTATTTACTACTAGCGTTTTCAAGGTGCGAACGCTACATAAATAATACCGGAAACGTTCTCATACAAATGCGAAAAAAATGACACCATACTCAATGTAATTAATATCTTGGAAACATTAATTAGCGTTTTCACATTATTATTTATATTAAAATAGATTAAACTTATTTGCATGTAGTTATTTGCTAAAATAATTTTTCAATTGTGTACTAATTGCAACACAACTAATGTACAGAAAATATTAATTCCCATTTTTATCCAGTTATTAAACTTCAACTGGGCATGGCTAGCACCTTTCTCCAGTGACATACAGTATATTTATTTATTACATATAACTACCACTGCTTGCCTATGCTCCAAACCAATGATCTCCTTCTGGTGGTTAGTGTTATCATAGTTACTTGTAAATTATGCAGTCACCGCTGTAAAAACAAAACTGCGCCGCCTACACTTGTACGCCTGCTTCAAATTTCCCACTTTACTTGAACCACTGTGGCTGGTGAGGAAGGTGGATAGCAGTCACAACAGCAGCAGACCCTAGCCTCTGTAACTCAGACAGTTCATCCGCCACCATATCAAAACCTGCTTGCTAATGCAAATATCTGTGACAGTAACTCAAATAACCATGTGTTACAACAGTGGTATACAGAAGAGTATCTCTGAATGCACAGCACGTAGAACTTTGAAGTGGGTACAGCAGCAGAAGACCACATTGGGTTCCACTCCTGTCATCTAAGAACAGGAAACTGAGGCTACAGTGGGCACAGGCTCATACAAACTGGACAGATGAAGATTGGAAAAACGTTGCCTGGTCTGACAAATCTAGATTTCTGCTACATCATGCAAATGGAAGTCAAAATTTGGCGTAAACAATATGAATCCATCCTGTCCTCTGTCGACTGTTTAGTCTGGTGGTGGTGTAATGGTGTTGGGAATGGGTTTTTTTGGCACACTTTAGGCCCCATAATACCAACTTAGAATTGTTTAAATGCCACAGTCTACCCAAATATTGTTGCTGACTTTGTGTATTCCTTTTGGCCACAGTCTCCAGCAGGGTTATGCACCATGCCACAAAGCACACGTCATCTCAAGCTGGTTCTACAAATATGAAAGTGGAGCAGTTTGCACAACAGTGGCCCACATTGCCAGCAGAGAGGTGCAGGAAGCTTATCCATGGCTACAAGAAGTGGTTGATTACAGTTATTTTGACCAAAGGATCTACTACCAAATAGTAAGTGAGGTGCCAATAATTTTGTTAATGCAATTTGTTTCCCTTTATTTTCTGATTTAAATTGACAGCATTAATTACAGAATCAAACACAAAGAGTTCTCTAAAGTTAACAGAGAAAGATTGATGGAGACCAACTTTCAAATTACGTTTAAGTTATGTGTAAATTGTGAGTAACAGGAAAAAGGTGCCAATAATACTAGTAGTAAGTACTCTCTCCCTTTGCAGAATAAAGTGCTTGCTTATATGCATTGTGTTAGGGTTCAAAAAAGTCCCAAAAGAACCTTCTTGTTGTCAGTGGAGCAGCTCCGGCACTAACTCTATGTGTACCACTGTGGAACGCATCTAACTTCCGGGTACGTTCAGAATCGGCAGTAATGCACTCTAAGCTGTAGAGCAATGAGCCCTCCCACACAGGGGAACGCAGGTGTAATCACCATCGGCATTCACTGTGACTGCATTTCGGCACTGACGGCGATAAATATATCGGTACCCAGCGGGACCCTGGAGCCTTGAGAAGTTTTCTCAATCCCACAGGGACCATTCGTCTGCACTGACTGGCGATGGGCTTGTTTGTGGAAAGTGGCCTGGAGCTGCAGCCCCATTAGGCCCATTATTAAACCAATCCTACTCCCAGTATTAACCTCTTACAAGCTTTTTCAGCCATTGCCAGCTCTCAGCTGATCAGGACTTCCTGTAGAGAAAGGAAGAGGGAATGAAGCGCCAGCTCCCTCACCTATATTCTAGAACTGAATCCTACCCGATCCTTACCCATAATCCACCTGACTTCAATTTAAAAACAGTATCATTGCAATATCAACAACATACATATTTACAGTGAGTAACACATAAGACATTATCTCTGGACACCCCCGTGGGTAAACACTTCTGTGGACTAGGACACAGTATGACAGATTTAAAAGTCTTAATACTGAAAGGTCTTTTTAAAAATGACAGGGAGAGAAAAGCATGGGAATTCAAATTGATAAGAACATTCCAGTCATTAACTGAAGGACTCAATATAACACCTGGATGTAAGACCCACTACATGGACACAATTCACACCCCACAGCAGAGTAACTCCAGATATCTGAACTCCTAAGACTTTTACTCTTCCATCCGTAACGAAAACCTTCATTTTATTACTTTAGCTTATCTTAATTATGTTTTCCCAGCCTTCCTGTACAGATTTCTTGATATAATAGCTCTTAAATGTTTTGCCTTTTCCTCAGTCATTAATTTGTAAACTTGCCTGATGAAGGGGCCTCTGTGCCTTAAAGCTAGCAAATATAATCTTTTTTTTTTTTTAATAAAGGTATCACTCCTATTATACTTTTGTCTTTTTTGACACACAAGTATTTAACATCACATAGATTTTTCTGGCTAACACTGTACTGCAATAATAATAATAAAAAAAATATTTTTTTGCTACACATTTTAACACATAGTGAAAAAGTTATCTATATAGGAATGTCTATGCTGTCCCATTATCCCCATGTAATGAGACAGAGCACTTGCATTTTGGGAATTTGGGGAACACTAACAGGGCTATAAAAAGTACATGTTGTTATACTCCACATTTTGTGAGAAATGAGGGACAGACTGGTTAAGGTGATATGAAACCTGTTTCATCACACACACTCATCAGCCTACATAAACTTCACAACCACAAATCACCCTCCGTTGTCCCCTTTCTCACCCTGCTCCTTCTTATGGCTGCTGGTGACACCTCACCTAACCCTAAGCCCCATACAATCCCCACCAGCTGCTCACTCCACCCCAAACCTTTCCACCCTCCCCGTACTTCTAATCCTGCCAACATTATCCCCATATCTCCACTACCCTCTCTTCCCTTCTCCTGTGCACACCGGGAGCAAAATGTATCAATCTGCGATTTTTTCCAAAGATTTCAAATTGCTGCAAATTGCTCGAGAACACCAACGATTTTATGAGCAAAGTCGCCATATATATTAACCTGCGATTATGAAATGCCAAAATCCAATCACCAGCGATGTATGTCTATTTTATAACACCTATCCCTCCAGTGGTTTAGTCTAACTCGCTGGAGAATCAACAGAAAGAGAAACAAGTATGTACTTTAAATGGTGTCCCCATCTGTAAATATTAAAGTTGCAACATCAGGAAAAAATTATTAATGCACGATTGGTAATGAAATAGTATGCCACTATAATATAATATGATTTAAAAATTTACATGCAATCATTAGTGAAATTTGGACCTCTAATTTATTGATAAAATAATTTGGCCCCTATAAGATAATTAAAAATAATTTTTGCTCCTCTAAACAAGAAATCATGATTACCCTCTGTGATGCCTGTTACTTATCTGCTTCTGTTTCCTCCATGTTCTGCAGAATGTGAAAGAAACTGGCCTATGCCAAATGACGAAATATAATAACATGTGAAAGAGTAGACAAACTTGTCTTAATCCGCAAACTTTCAATTTTCAGAAGTTCGTGAAGATAATGAAAATGAAGCCGCACAAGAAGAAAAACGGCTGAATGAGATAGCTCATAAAATTAGACTAATGAGATGGTTTTATGTTGCGGCAATAATTTAATTCTATTTCCAAAACTTGTTTATTATTTACATAAAAACTTTGATTCACTGTGTTGATAACTGTTTCCTGAGCTATGTGTTGCTCCATTTGTAACAAAAATGAAAAACCGTTTAAAGTTAAAAGAAAAATGTGTAAATTCGTAATTGCTCCCTGAAAAAATGACACCTTTTTGATTTCATAAAGATACCAAATATGAGCAAACTAAGTCATACATAATACAATTTATGTTCCTAAAGTAGCAATATGATTTTACATCTGTACAGGAGGTAAGAAAGTACTGCATATATTTCCATTTTTCATATTTTCATTTTTACCATTAGTTTTTCGTCTCACCCCTTTCAATCATTTGATTGAATCTTTTTACATCAGGAATGTCAGGTTAACACTGAGCAATGCCTTTTACCCTCATGGTTCATATAGGAAAATTTCAAGTTTGAGTTTTTGTGGTGCTTTAAGAATATTTTTGGTAGTTTGTGACAGGAAAGATTTGATTACATTTTTACATGTAGTGAATGTAAGATTTACGAGAAATTATTTTATATATGTAACACAAGACTTTATTGTATTTATCATGTTTTATCTAAAAGGTATTACATACAAATATATTATGCTCTTATGAAACATTGTATGCATGTATTGTCACTATCTATATTGTAACTATCAAATAATCCAATTATTATAGAGATTCTGCAGTTTAGATATTAGTTGTCACATTCCTAGTTGATATTGTAGACAAAGCCTAGATTAAAATGATATATATGACCACTTAGAAATATTTATTAATCTTTATTTATATAGCATATTATGTAGCTAAATACGAAAAAATATTTAATCATTCAAATCAGTCCTCTGTCCCAGTGGAGCTGACAATCTGTACTCTGTAAAATAATAGACTGAAATAAATTATGTATTGTTCCTTTGATTGCTACAATGTTAAGTAATATATCTTTATAATGTAAGCATTAATGTACCACGTATAGTTTACATTTTATTCTTAAAATACTACTGCCACCTACTGTCTAATATTAGTATTGATTATAATTGGTTGTATGAAACTTGAGAATGCATTTTCAGACTGTAGACTAGGGAATTCACTGAAATCTCTTTAGTGGATGAGGTGACATTGTGCTCCAGTCTTCTCGATATAAAGATTATCTTGAAAATTATGCATGTTTCAACCTACAGGTGTGCTGGCTGAATTTGGATCCTCATGCTGATTCAAAGTTGTTTGTATGATAACTTATTTTATCTAAGCTAAGTAAACATAATTTTTCTATTTCATATGTTGTGTAAGTTGTAATGGGCTCGAATGTCTTGATTGTAAGTTTAATAACCTGAAAAATAGCCTGTCTTCAAAGAATCCGGTCATTTATCAAATCATATGCATTAGTGGTGTTATACTGATCTCAAACTAGATCAATCGACCTTGAAGTTTACAGTGGCAAGCTGCAGCAAATTATCTTATAATGCAATAATGTAACGCATCAGACCTCATTCATATCCTGGGCTTCATTAGCTAAACCATATTCTAAAGATCTCTGCAGGGCAGCTATGCATAAATGTGTTATACCATACTTGCCAACCTTTTCAGAGTTCTTTCCGGGAGATCGCAGGCAGGGGGGCGGTGAATTGCATCATTTTGGCCCCGCTGCCCGCTACAAAATGCTTTTTTTTTGTCGCGGGGGGTGGGGCCAAAATGACGTGATTTACTGCGTCATTTTGACAGCAAGAGGCCGTTTGCGGGATATTTGCCTGCTCTCCAGGTAGTCAGGGAGATCTACCTGAATTTCGGGAGTCTCCCGGACATTCCAGGAGAGTTGGCAAGTATGTGTTATACCAATAGTGTTGTTGCCCTTACACATGATGATGATGATGATAATGAATATTAAGTAGACCTTCATATAAAATGCTAATTAGCAGATTCAGGTATATTTTGTCATTCCCCAATTTTTTTTTTTTAATTAACTAATAAATTCCCGCAGGAAAATAAAATTAAGGTACAAATGTATACATTTTTCACATTGTGATGATTTTATGAAAATTTTGGTTACAAATTTTAAAGTGTGCTAGACTAAATTACAAATGCAGTGAATCAAAACATACAGTACATGTAATGTCCTTGCTATGGCATGACTGAGTTATGATTGCGTTAAAGTCTGCTCTCTATTTCTGTCTATCTAGTTGGATTGGATTTTAAGCTGTTTTCATTTAGTGTGTTCTTCAATCTGCAGCTTGATTTCTGCATTTGTAAAATCACTCTCTCTGATTCTAGTCTGTTGGTGAATCCTGTGAACCTGGGAAGCCTGGACTGAATTCCACTGTGTTCAGAATAATTGTTCTCCAGCATAGAAGAGTAATGTTTGTGGCACTGACATATCTATATGGTCATGCTCAGTAAATATAAGGTACTGATTATTGTGTCATTGCACATGACATTGGTGATTGTGCTTGGGTGTGCCTTTTGCTGGGAATGGGCTTTTTGGTTTTGGGCGTAGTTCTCTTTACACTGGAACATCAGGGCATAAGAGAAGACCTGAGCCATTATGGGGTTCACTCTTGCAAGTACTCATCAGTGTAGTGCATATAAAACAAATTAGGGAGAGTTTCTAGCAACCCCCTATAGAGAACTATGCAAGCCATTCCACTTCTGGAGAACTGACTTGGTTATTTAAATCACAGCTGTTTGAGTCAATGCTTTGCACATTGGGCATTCACAGCAGAAATGCAGTGGCTTATTTGCATATGTCTGCCCAGGGAGTCACTTCACACTCTCACAAATGTTTCTCATTAATTCATTTGAGCTAACTCTATGGTACTTCACGTACCGAGCAGAAAACTCATTATCTGAATATTCAGTGGGAAAAGCACTTCCGCAATATCTCAGAAGTCTGTGCTCTGGAAATGGAGTAGCTTAGTTGCCTATTTATCCTAGAGAGTTGTTTCAAATGTCCCCTAAGTTTTATTTGTTTTAGTGAGACTAGCCCTTTATGAATAATTTAGCAACCTTGTTATACTTTCAATGGGTATAGAGAGCAAAAAATTTATTGTAAGAAGCAGGTTTTTGGAGCAATATGTAATATAGTTGAAAAGAGGGGAGAAACATATTTCCTGCAATATTGGACTTATTACCACTACTATTACTCACACAATTTATTTTCTTTATAGATTTCTTTTTATATGCACTGTACCCTCATTCATTTGTGTAGGTGTACCTACAACTTAGAGCCATGAGCAGTCCTCAGTGGTCCCTTCTGCTCTCTTCAAGCCTCCCTTTATAGCACAACCTCATCTTCTCTAATTTCTGATATGACAATAAAATAATTGGACCCGCAGTGGAAAAGAGGAGTGGTGCTTGCGAAGGTGGGAGGCAGGAGTTTTTAGGCACATAGAATGGTAGAAGGTGTTACATGAAAGAATAATCAACTACTGTCTTTATCAGGCACTGTCACAGAATATGCAAAAAGTTTTCCTGTACACATTTTACATATATGTATTTCTTTGTGACCCCATTATATAAAACGTATGGGAAAGCTTTAAAATGGGAATACAGTGATTTAAGATGGGACATGAACAGTCTATATCCAGTTCTCATATGTCATGTCTCTGAGGTCTCAATGAGCGGTTACAGGTCAAACAGATGCCCGCTGAAATAAAAAAGAAACAGGTCAGTATCTTATGATCTCCACATTTACAACCAGCAATCCCAAAACTTACCAGATAACCTTTTGTAGTAGGTGAAGAGAAAAACACACAGTACCATGCAAAGAAAAAATATCCATCGTAGAATCTCCCAGGCTCTGTTGTGTCCAGGTCCACTCCTGCCATAAAAAGGACCAAAGAGAATGGTTATATTATTGGTAGTTCAGATGGGCAGCACAGTGGCCTAGTGGTTAGCACTTCTGCCTCACAGCACTGGGGTCATGAGTTCAATTCCCGACCATGGCCTTATCTGTGTGGAGTTTGTATGTTCTCCCTGTGTTTGCGTGGGTCTCCGCTGGGTGCTCCGGTTTCCTCCCACACTCCTAAAACATACTGGTAGGTTAATTGGCTGCTATCAAAATTGACCCTTGTCTCCCTCTCTGTCTGTGTGTGTGTCTATATTAGGGAATTTAGACTGTAAGCTCCAATGGGGCAGGGACTGATGTGAATAAGTTGCGGAATTAGTGGCGCTATATAAAGGATGATGATGATGATCTCTAACAAATATTTCAGAACCTGAAGGTTATTATATGTATGATATAATCCTATATGATCAAATTCCCACTGAAGTTTCCTTTACCACAATGCACGGTTTTCATGGTAGTGAGCCACCCAGCCCATTCTAACTCCCACTGATACATTACACAGCTTTGAATGAAGTCAATACACTGTGCTGTGTTGTGTATCCTTTAAAATGTAGATAGTTCAGCAAATCAATATTTACAGTTAAAATTGATCTGTCACTTTAAGTAATTGGACATTTCCCGATTTAGGAATTAAATCAGCAAAACAATATGGTTAAAGTTAACATTTTTTCATTTTGTTAAAACTTACATTTTTGATCAAGTAATGGAAAGGGTGAAGTGTTTGAAAGTGAACACATCTCCTTTGCAAATGGATATTGAATGTTTCTAGTAGTTTTGGGAGCCAAGTCATGAAATATTTTACAGCTTTCCTCCATTCAGGCTACATAACTGCAACATTTTATGGTGGGCAAGATGTAAACTTCCACCTTTTTCATTGTTAAAATGGGCATGAATTAAAATTCAGTTTTAATAGTACAAAAGACTACATACATACAGTTATTTTTGCAAAAACAATGGAACGATTAACAATGTCATTTATGTATTAAATTTTAATTTCTGATAGCATTGTACATTTGAGGATATTCCTGCCATGAAATAAGGTGTCATCATCTCAGGTAGCAGAAACTAATTGGCTGCAGGGAATCACAAGGCTGTAACTATGCCGCCCTCTAGTATACATTCCCCTGCTGTCAGTCACTGCAACACCTGCTCCACCAATGCTAACCAGAGGGAGTAGGTGGTGATTGATCAGTGAATGACTGGAGGAAGTATTTGGGCTACTCACTGACTTATCACCGTCCCTTTTCTCAGTATTGGAGGAGCTGTAGTGGTGGTATATGACAGCAGGGGAATCTATTAGATAGAGTAATATATTAGAGGGTAGTCATTCATTATTTGTTCCATCCGTATCACCAGTGCATACCTCCTGTAGTATATGTGGACTACTTTATAGTTCAGTGGAGGTAGACGTTAGGAGTGTGTTCTAAGAAATTCATTTATATCATGAACCCAAATGTCATCTTTTACATAATGCGCATGAGCTCAGAAGTAAATGGTTCAGCAGCCGCAGTTCCTAATCTATTCAAATAGTCAGCGTGTTTATGCACAGCAACATATGCTACAACTGACAACGAGGATAAAATCGCATTGCACAGAATGTCGTATCAGCTTAGAGTGAGGCCAAGAACACGTCAGTTAAATAAGCCATTATTCAAGTGTACAGTGAAGGAGGCAGTCCCCCTTCCAATTTTCATTTAAATGTCAAGATACACTCGCCCGGTGTAACCCATAGATAGCACTATAGGGGATTGGGCCACATATGTAGAAATTGTGGAACTTTATTGTGATGAAAATAATGTTAGTGGCAAAAAGAAATTGTCAGTCCTTCAGAGTTTAATGGGGGCATAAGACATGTATGTTGTTGTGCAGTATACTAATACCAGTAAAACCCACCAGAAAACTATTCATTAAAAATGTAGGAAATATTTAATAAAAGAAGTCAATTTAAAGGAAAAAATATGTTTGCGTATGTAGCAGAGTTGAGAAATGTGATTTTGCTAAGCTGAAGTCATCTTGTTGCCTTACAGCCATTTTGTTCTCTTAAAGCTTAAAGACAGATTAGATACAGCTAGTTTGTAGGAGTTATTCATTGTTTGCAAGAAACTGCCCATGACCTTGAATATAGTAGAACAGGAGATAAACCAACTCCCCCCTGGGGAGTATTCCTGTGTGAAAATGAGAGACTGTAGCAACATCTGTGTAATGGGAGCATGAGTGGTTAAAACCTTTTGGAGCGTAGTTTTCTGTAATACGTGATTTTGTGCTATATAGATATGGACTTGTAACTAATAAAGCATCATCATCATCATCAACATTTATTTATATAGCGCCAGCAAATTCCGTAGCGCTTTACAATTGGGAACAAACATTGATAAGACAATACTGGATAATACATACAGACAGAGAGGTAAGAGAACCCTGCTCGAAAGCTTACAATCTATGGGCAGAGCTAATTGTACACGCAAACCATGCAGTGTATTTAATTCTCTCCAGCTGATGAGCTCATAACTGATAAACTGACACTTACAGGTTAACAATCTGATTTAGATTCAACAGAGTTGAGTTATCTGAACACTGTCAATTTGGAATGAGTATCTCATTTGCAATAAGAGACAGGCTGTTGTGTGGTATGCACAGTGGAAGTATTCAAAATAGATTATTAATTGAACCACAGTTAACATTAGACCATGCACTGTCTATTGCAATTTTAATGGAGACAGTGGCAAGGGATGCCTAAGAATTACAACAAAAATGGCTTGAAAGTATAATACAGGAAATGTCTTTTAAACAGAGAATATCTTGTAAAACAACAAACTCACAACGCACAAAATAAAACAGGAACATAAAGTGACTGAAAATGAGTCAGGATCAACTAACAGTCAGGAAACAGAAAAAGATTTATCATGGCTTGAATTGCGCAATATAGTGGCCGCAGACTGCTAAGCAGTGTGGATTACCCCTGAATTGGCAGGAATTAAGTTAAAAATAGAACTGGACACAGGACCTACCCTTTCAGTTATTACATCAAATGAGTATTACAAGTTATTAGCTAAACTTCCATTACGAAAAACCTCTGTATTGCTGAAGACATATGAAAAATGGAAAAAAAGTGCCTCCTAGAGAAACTTACAGTTGATGTGAAATACAAAGAGACAATGCACAAATTATATCTGTATATATTACAAAATGGTGGACAGGCATTGTTTAGTCATGAATGGGTAACATAAATTTAAGTTGACTGGCACTCTATTCAAACATTAAAGGTGTCAACGTCTAAAGAATCAAATAGTGACACTATTAAGAGAACAGAACTGAAGAACCATAGGTAAAGTGGGAAGTGTTCGCATATGCAGAGACTTTAAATTTAGCACATAAATACTTACAAATGGAAGTTGAAGAGATGTCAAATAAATAAATAAATCTGTCATGCATCCTGCTGGATACTCAGATCTGCTAGGTGTTAGTGTATCAGGAACCCATCACTTCTTATCAAGTTGGCATGTGATGCTTTACCTTGATTCAATACGGCTAAAGGAAGCCATATTTTTAATAAAGGACAAGTTCATATTTACCTACCATAGAGTAGCCTGGCGTGGAAGGCACAAGGATGCCACAAGTGCATTGTCCTAGGGTTGCGAACCCTTAATCAGGTCCTTATTGGACCACAAATGAGCCCTTGATCTACCCACATAATTATTTTTATTATCGTGGATTTGTAAGGCACCACAGTGCTCCGTAACGTTGTACAGTAGGGAAAACTACGCTCATAAAACAGGGACATACAAGGTAGATAAAAGAAATTCAGGCATGAAAACAGAGGGTATGGAGGACCCTGCTCATTGAAGAGCTTACATTAAAAGTGGAAGATGGCACAGCTGAAACAAGAGGAGAAAGTGTGTCTCAGAGTGGTGTGATGGTGCATTAGTGTGACTAGGATCATCGGGGATAAGGTGAGCTCTAAAAAAGAGATGGATTTTCAGAGAGCTTCTAAAAGTTTGAATGTTGTGGGAAAGCCTGATTGGACGTGGGAGCGAATTCCAGCGTGAGTTAAAGGTGTTTACCAGAGAAAAGACAAGACGTAGGTCAGATAAATCTAAGAGGATAGGAAGAAGAATATTTTAATATGAGATTTGAGATGTATAAAGGGGTGGTGTTGTTGAGGGTTTTGTAGGTAACAGTGACTGATTCTGGAGGACCCAGGGAGCCAGTGTACAGATTTGCGGTGCAGCAGATGTGCAGTGGTGAAAGGGGATCATCAGTCTTGCTTCAGCATGTAGGATGGATTAAAATAGGGATACGTAAATTTTGGGAATGCCAAATAACAGGAGGTGGCAGAAGTCAAGACAGGAGATGATGAGAGAATGGATAAGAGTTTTGGCAGCATGTTGGTTAACAAAAAAAAGTATTCTGGCAATGTTTTTAAGGTGTCGACAGGACTGGGAGAGAGTCTGGATGTGAGAAATAAAGCAGAGGGCGTAGTCATGTGTGTCAAGGTAACGGGCTTAGGAGACTGAAGAAAATGTGGTTTATTGATAGTGAGGGAGATTTGAGGAGAGGTGGTGACTCTGGCAAGAGGGAAGATAATACGTTCTGTTTTGGACATGTTGAGCTTTAGGTAGTGTTGGGACATCCATGTGGAGATAACAGAAATACACTTGGTTACAAGAGATAGCACAGAAAGGGAGAGGTCTGGGGAAGAGAGATAGATTTGGGTGTCATCACCATAGAGGTGGTTCTGGAGTCCAAATGAGTAAATTAGTTCCCCATAAGAAAAGGTTTACACTGAAAAAAGTAAAGGGCAAAGAACAGAGACCTGTGGGACCCCAACAGATAGCGGGAGTGGAGGGGAGGATGTGCCAGAGGTAGAAACACTAAAGGAGCTGTTTGATAGGAAGGAAGAGAACCGGGAAAGAACTTGACCAATGGTGGGAAGTGTGTGTAGGAAAGAAAGTGATCAACAGTGTCAAAAACAGCAGGTAGGTCCAGGAGAATGATTATGCAGAAATGAACGCAGTAAGTAGATTAATGATCACTTTTGCAAGAGCAGTTTTAGTGGAATGTTGGGGACGGAAGTCTGGTTGCAGGGAGAAAAAATGGTGTTAGTGGAGAGAAAATGAGACGGGTGGTTGAACACTAATCACTCAAGTAGTTTGGAGGCAAACAGTAGAAGAGAAATTGGACGGTAGTTGGAGAGAAAGGTTGAATCGAGTAATGGTTTCTTTAGAATTGGTGGTTTCTTTAGAATTTAGAATTTGAAAGAGGAATTTGAAAGAGGATGCAAATGTGCCAGTGGAGAGAGACAGGTTGAAGAAGTGAGGTAGGGGTGACAATGCAGTGTGGGTGGGGGAGAGGGAGCATCGAATTTTGGAGGGAATAGGGTCAAGGGGACAGGTTGTAAGGAACGACATTTCCTCAAGTGGCACTCTGCAGTGCGAGAACACTTTTGCAGGTAGCAGGTCTGTTTGATGTGCCATGGCTGGGATTTGGATCGTCGGGAACTGTATGTGGTAGCTGGATCTGTAATGTATAGGGCTAAAGTCAGTGTTTTGTTGTAGAAAGAGGCAGCCTGATTAGAGCAGAACAATGCAGTCATAGGAAAGTTGTTGTTTTAGTCAAAATGAGAAGTGGATTGGGTTAATTGTACGTGTGCATTTGGGTGCAGAGGCAGGACATGAGGTCAGATGAGGCTAAAGGAAAGGAGGTTGTGGTCAGAGAGTGCGAAGGCTAAATTGGAGAAACTAGAGATGGAGCAGTAGCAGGAGAAGGCAAGATTAAGGTAGTGGCCATCACAGTGGGTGGGACATGAGGTCCACTGGGAGAGACCAAAGGAGAAAGTAAGTGAAAGAAGTTTAATGGCAGAAGAGACAGTGGGATTATCAATATAACTGTTGAAATTGCTTAGTATGAGAGTAGGGAGTTTAAAGGATAGAAAATGAGTGAGCGAGGCCACAATGTTTTCAAGGATTTCGGAAACTGGACCTGGGGGGTAAAATATGACAGCAACATGAGAGTAGAGAGGATAAAATAGACGAATAGTGTGAACTTCAAAGGAAGAGAATGAGACAGAGGGTTCAGAGGGTATGACTTGGAAGTTGCAGCTTGGAGAAAGTAGAATGCTTACTTCACCACCTTATCTGTTTCTGGGTCTGGGAGTGTGGCTGAGGGAGAGTCCCCCAAAGGAGAGCACTGAAGGATGTCAGAGGAGGTGAGCCAAGTTTCAATAATGGCAAGGATGTTGAGGGATTTAGAAATGGATAGATCATGAATGGATGCAAGTTTGTTATAAACAGATCTGGTGTTCCATAGTGCACAGGAGAAGGGAAGAGAGGGTAGTGGAGATATGTGGATAAGGTTGACTGGATTGAAAGTACGGGGTGGGTGGAAAAGTTTGGGATACAGTGAAAAGCGTGAGCAGATAGTGGGGATGGTAAACATTGCCTATAGGTTAGATGAGATGTCAGCAGCAGCCATGAGAAGAAGCAGGGTGAGACTGAGGATGATTTGTGGATGCAAGGTGTATTTCAGTTTATGTAGGCTGGTGAGTGTGGTGGGTGAAGGAGACAAAACAGTTAATTTGTACAGACTAGCAAAGAGGGAAGTAGTGATGGAGAAATAGGGTGATAATGAGAGAATTGGAGTCTGAAGGGAAACGGGGTGAAAGTGAATAGGAGAAAGAGGAGTATAAATTGAGTAGGTGCATGATGGGTTGCTGTCAGAGATGTGGATGAATGTGTATTAGCTAGGGTAGGTAATAGGAAAGTTTGAAGGAACAGTTAATCTAAATTGTGCAGGTCAATGGAAGAGGTGAAATATAGCTCAGTGCTACTGTGACATTTGCCAACAGTATTCAGAGATATCCTTTATATTTGTGAGTGTGACGATTAGGTAGTATATCTAATGACTGATTGTTATTTTCTGTTGAATTCATGCATGACAATGTATATTGTATGTAACCTTGTAATGTAATCTCAACGTGTGCTTTGCTAAATTACATGAGTTTGAACCTATGCAAGTGTCAATAATCTTTTGAAATTATCCAGAGTTAGATGAGCATCTCCGAGGAGTTTTTTTTGTATGCAGATGATATCTACCTGAACAGCCAAGCCGAAGGAGCAGAGGTTAGAATTCAGGTCATGTGAACATTCCAGATCTCAGGACATCCCTAGCTCACTTCGAAAGCCCTGTGACATTTGAGAGATCAATCTGTGCTTATTGACGGCTAATCTCCAAAGTTGGGGGGTGAGAGCTATGTGGAAAAGAGTTTAAAATCTTCTGCCTTAGATAATAACGTGTGCATTAGTGGCGCCATATAAATAGATGATGCTGATGATGAATTGCATTTAGTTTAAAGAATATCTCACATCCTGGGGCAAATGTATCAAGCTGAGAGTTTTTCGGCGGGTTTGAAAAGCCAATCAGATTTTAGCTATCATTTATTTAGTACATTCTACAAAATGATAGCTAGAATCTGATTGGTTGGTCTAGGCAACATCTCCACTTTTCAAACCCGCCGGAAAACTCTCAGCTTGATACATTTACTCCCCTGATGTTAATCTTTGAATAAAAGGACTTTTTGGGCTTGGTTGAGGAAGGGGACTGGTTTACCCCTGCCAGGCTGTGCCAGGCTGTATACCATCTGTACTTCTGGAGATCCCTAGTACCTTAAACTAGTGGATTTAACTGCCCTTATAAGGGCTACTTGAGCTAATAAAACTTCATTGCTTCACGACTGCTTTGACGACTACTTACCTGCTGTAATTCCTGTGACCTGCAGATTATCTGTTATCCAGCTGTTCTGAGTTTGGGACCCAGCATTCCAGTACCAATGCTTTGCCCGTTACCTGCAGCTCAGGCCAGTGTGATAGGCCAGGGGGAACCATTCACAGTAATCCTGATCTGAAGGCAAGAAAGAGGTCAGGGGTACCAGCCCAGGTGTACCAGCAAAGTTATCCAGAACGCAGTTCTGGACACCGCAAAGGAGTCCAGTGGTAGCAGCAGCATAAGCCCCTCCTACTTCGGTTAGAGAGTGTATTTGGGATAAAAAAAAGGGGACGGTGGCAAGGCAAGCCCAGCCTTTCCCCAACACAACAGACAGGGTGGCATAGGCAATCCATTCTGACACAATATATACAGTGCACCCGGTATATGACAGCACTTCACTTTTTCCACATTTTGTTATGTTACAGCCTTATTCCAATATGGAATAAACTCATTTTTCCCTCAAAATTCTACACACAATACCCCATAATGACAACGTGAAAAATGTTTTTGGGAGATTTTTGCAAATGTATTAAAAATAAAAAACTAAGAAATCACATGTACATAAGTACTCACAGCCTTTGCCATGAACCTCAAAATTGAGCTCAGGTGCATCCTGTTTCCACTAATCATTCTTGAGATGTTCCTACAGCTTAATTGGCTAGTGGCCAGACGGAAGCCACTCCTTAGTAAAGAGCACATGGCAGGCCGCCTGAAGTTTGCCAAAATGCACCTGAAGGACTCTCAGACCATGAGAAACAAAATTCTCTGGTCTGATGAGACAAAGATTGAACTCTTTGGCGTGAATCTCAGGCATCATGTTAGGAGGAAACCAGGCACCGCTCATCACCAGGCCAATACCATCCCTACAGTGAAGCATGGTTGTGGCAGCATCATGCTGTGTGGATGTTTTTCAGCGGTAGGAACTGGGAGAATAGTCAGCATAGAGGCAAATATGAATGCAGCAATGTACAGAGACATCCTGCATAAAAATGTGCTACAGAGCGCTCTTGACCTCAGACTGGGGCGGCAGTTCATCTTTTAGCAGGACAACGACCCTAAGCACACAGCCAAGATATCAAAGGAGTGGCTTCAGGACAACTCTGTGAATGTTCTTGAGTGGCCCAGCCAGAGCCCAGACTTGAATCCGATCGAACATCTCTGGAGAGATCTGAAAATGGCTGTGCACCGACGCTTCCCATCCAACCTGATGGAGCTTGAGAGGTGCTGCAAAGAGGAATGGACGAAACTGCCCAAAGATAGGCGTGCCAAGCTTGTGGCACACCTATTCAAAAAGACTTGAGGCTGTAATTGCTGCCAAAGTTGCATCAACAAAGTTTTGCGCAAAGGCTGTGAATACTTATGTACATGTGATTTCTTAGTTTTTTATTTTTAATAAATATGCAAAATTCTCCCAAAAACTTTTTCACATTGTCATTATGGGGTATTCTGTGTAGAATTTTAAGGGGAAAAAGGAATTTATTCCATTTTGGAGTAAGGCTGTAACATAACAAAATGTGGAAAAAGTGAAGCGCGGTGAATACTTTCCGGATGTACTGTATTGCAGAATATATTTTAAATAGTGATGTTCTTAAGTTATATGTGACCATTTTGTTCCAAGTCAAAGAAATGTATTTTTGACACAAAACTTGCAAAATCCCTTTCAGAGTCTGTGTGGATGAGGAGAGCGGGACAGCGTGAGGATCCAGAGTGGAGGGGCAGCATGTGGTGGAGGAGTGGAGGGCAGCATGTGATGAAGGAGAGGGCACCCTGTGAGGAAGGAGGGTTCACAACCAAACTAATTTGCCAAAAATGTAAAATCTTATTACAAAGAATACATATTCTTCATTTATATTATTCATAAAGCAATTCATGGTTGCTGTTTAATGTATTTATTTGTATTACTCTCTTTATTAAATTGTATTATATGATTTGTATTAAAAGAAAAAACATTATTAAATGAACAAATAATTTATAAAGGAGGAGGGCGCAAATTTATTTTTTGCAGGGGGGCGCCTGATATGCTAGCACCGGCCTGTACTAGTGCAAACACCCTAGCCGAGGAAAGAGGGTGTTACACTATAATATCTCATACATATGACTTAGGCCATTTATGGAATGAGAGCTACTTTCTGTAGCGATTTCTGTCAGAAAGGAACTGTATACAATACTGCAGCATGTGTGGTTCAATACTGCAGTGCAAGATGCCTGATAATAGTCCAATCTAAATTGTTTGGATGTTTATTGAACATTATTGATAAATACAAGTTGGAGATGACCGGCCTTTGTGTACAGTCATCTTCTGACCCAACCAGCAGGCCACCAGTGATGCTGAAATCTATTCAACTGCGTGGATCGAAGGGCATACAGGGTAGTTCTTGTCCATATAGGCTACCAACATGCAGGGGCGGGCTGGGCAGGGGGGCAGATGTTCCCTGGGCCGGAAGATAGAATTCTATTTTGGGCCGTCTGGTGGTCCAGTGGTAATGCGATGGAGACAGCCTTTGTGGTCTGTGCAGGGGCTGCAGAATATTGTACTACAGCTTGTAGTACAATATTCTGTGAATGGATGCCCCCGCAGTGAGTTCTACACGATGTGACAGCCCCTGCACAGACCGCAAAGGCTGTCTCTATCGCATCTCAGTAGCAGGCAGCTTCCAGCACAGGGTCATGTGACCGCAGTGGTCACATGGTAGGAAGTGTAGGCGGGGCTGATGGAACTCTATAGTCAGTGTGCAGGAGCTGCAGCATTTCTCTCTGCCCCTGGAGCCACTCGTGTAGAAAAAGGTAAGAGGAAGGGGGGAGTTAGTGATTGATTCTGCAGGGTATAGGGGGACATGTGTAGCTAAAGGTGCTGGGGCAGAGGGGGGGCATGTGTGGCTAAAGGTGCTGGGGGCAGAGGGGGGGCATGTGTGGCTAAAGGTGCTGGGGCAGAGGGGGGCCATGTGTGGCTAAAGGTGCTGGGGCAGAGCGGGGGCATTTGTGGTTAAAGGTGCTGGGGGCAGGGGGCATTTGTTGCTAAAGGTGCTGAAGCAGAGGTGGGCATGTGTGGCTGAAGGTGCTGGAGGCGGGGGGGAATGTGTGGCTAAAGGTGCTGGGGCAGAGGGGGGAATGTGTAGCTAAAGGTGCTGGGGCAGAGGGGGGAATGTGTGGCTAAAGGTGCTGGGGCAGAGGGGGGAATGTGTGGCTAAAGGTGCTGGGGGCAGAGGGAGGGAATGTGTGGCTAAAGGTACTGGGGCAGAGGGAGGGCATGTGTGGCTAAAGGTGCTGGGGGCAGAGGGGGGGGGGCATGTGTGGCTAAAGGTGCTGGGGGCAGAGGGGGGCATGTGTGGCTAAAGGTGCTGGGGGCAGAGGGGGGCATGTGTGGCTAAAGGTGCTGGGGGCAGAGAGAGGCATTTGTGGCTAAAGGTGCTGGAGGCAGGGGGGGCATGTGTGGCTAAAGGTGCTGAAGGCAGGGGGGGGCATGTGTGGCTAATGGTGCTGGGCAGAAGAGGGGGCCTAATTATAAAACGTGGGTGATATATTGATTTAACGCCAGGGATTGTAGAAGTTTTCTAAATTTCATGTACCCATTTTTTTTTTACCAAATAGGACCTCCAAGGATCCAAAGCTAAAGTAACCAGCAGCCACAAGTTGTGACAGTGACAAGACAGGTAGGAGAGAGCAGGACAGTCTGCCAACTGTCCTGAATCTGGTGAGACAGTCCCAAACTTGGGTGACTGTTTCGCTTAGGACAGTTGGAAGGTATGTCCCGCTTCACCGTGTACTGCTTGTGAAGGCAGAACTGTGTGCACCTAACAGTAGTGCACACAGTATTGCCTGTGTATTTGTATAAAATGAAAACCATGCTACATCATAGGGGGTTACCCAGTCCAATATGCCCAGGCCCCCCAGAGCCTTAATCCAGCTCTGGGCATGGGCATAAAAATGTATATATGGATTAAGCAACACTACAATAGCCTCTTTTTATATAGATAAATATATATTGTACCAAAAACCACCCTTTAAGGATGGGCCGCTGCTGTGCGCGTGCCCCCGGGCTGAAATCTGCCAGTCCTTCCCTGCCAACATGTATGATCAATTGCATATTCACCCTGCCACTCAGACCTCTAGCCAAGCAGCAGGATCAGTCTATTTGTTCCCAAAAAGTTTACAAGACATTTGGGGCTAAAAAATATTATTCTCACTTACTTGGGATTCACTGTAGCAGAAATGTTTTCCAGGTCCCTTAGATGGGTTATCCCACCAATTAGATTGATGTATTTTCTGTCTGCTAAGATAAAAGAATTGTTTCAAATTGAATTCTTTATATGCGGCGGTTTATAATTTGTATAGGGTATTCACCTGTGTTTACTGGTGGCAAGTGCGCAGATGGCCTTGTGTTCTCTAGTATAGAAGGAGTGGTGGGCACCAAAGTGTCAGGAAGCATCTCTTCTGATAGAAACAGACTATTTTAAAACACCATTAAGTGTTTAAAGATCACATAGTGTTGCAGAGGAGGCACTCAGTTTGTACATAGTAGTTTTCATGTTTTTTTTGCATATTAATATTTATGCACTTCCATATTATAAAAATGTAAAGTAAAAACAAATGTATAATTAGCTTTCATGAACCTTTTGCCTGGCCCACTGTCGTCCCTGATGCTGAGTGGTAAGAGTACTGAGCAGAACAAAAGTGGGTGCAGCAAGTGGGACATACAAGGTATGTATACATATTATAAAGCACATTCAGCTTCGTTTTTTCTTTTTTAACTATTGGCTTAATTAGGGCTGGATTATTTCCATGTATTTATCCTATACCGATGGGATGTTGTGGTCATTGGAACCACGGAGTGCTATGGCAGCAAGGGGAGTTGTGAATGGTACAACAGAGTGGCCATGAGGTACAAAAAATGTAAATGTAAATGTAAATCTGTCATATTGATAACGATAACATTGTCCACTTACTATCTTACCATTGTCTAAAGTTACGAGCAGCAAGACTTCATTCAGTATGTTTTG
Organism: Mixophyes fleayi; assembly: GCF_038048845.1. Classification (NCBI taxonomy): domain Eukaryota; kingdom Metazoa; phylum Chordata; class Amphibia; order Anura; family Limnodynastidae; genus Mixophyes; species Mixophyes fleayi. The sequence goes on from NC_134403.1 coordinate 258,073,754, forward strand.
ACCACCGGATTCACGGCATTGATAGATACCACTGTCCCAAAGCTCCAGCTGTGTCAGTCTCATTATTAGCACCCTCTTTTGTTTGTTATTGAAGACAAGGACTTTTGACTTGTAGTCTACATTGCTGTTTCCATCTGAATGAGCCACCCATTCAAACGTATCGTGATCCATTTGCTTGACCCAGGTCTTGGACCATGTCTGGTTCTGATTATATTCACAAGGCAATTCCACAGTGTCATGAACCTTATATTTGATCACATGTAATTTGGAAGGTAACCCTGCAGAAACACAAATATTTGCATAAATATGCATAGAAATGATAAAGAAATAAAAAATATACTTTCCTGATACTTAAAGGAGAACTTCTCCAAAAACATAAACATTGGTTTTTGTTGGCGCTTGTCAGTTAATACAAAGAAACACAATTTTACTTACCATCAATGGCTGTAATGGTCCTATGTCATGTTTATTTATCTTCTTAGCCCTCATGAACTTTCTATTGGTATGAAATGAAAGTTAACTTTTAAGGGGCATCAATTTCCACTTGAACTGTCTAAATCAGGCAGAGAGTTAAGAGGAGAATTGAGTGTAGTATGGAACCATTATAGCCTTTAGGGTCCTTGACGGTTCCAGTGAATCACAGATTCACAGTAAATACAATTACATTTTTATGTAGAGATGTGCCCCGCTGCCGTGCCCTGGAAGAGGGGGAAGACAGAAGAGAAGAAAATCTACTCACCGGTCCTGCGTTCCAGCGGTGAGTACTTCTCTTTCTTTTCTGCAGGTCCCAGCAGCAGAGGGCAAGTGAGCCAATTAGGGCTCACCTCCCCCTGCTGGGCAATCAGCGGCCAGATAGGTGAGCCAAACCAGGCTCACCTCTTGAATTATTGGCGCCGCGGCAAGCCAATCAGCGCTCACGGCGACACTGAGTGACATCAGCGCGCCGGAGGCCATCTTGAGAACAGCCTGTCGGCGGAGCAGAGAGAAGAGGATGTCGTGGGACGTCCGGTATCAAGAAGACAGAAGACGCCGGCAGAAGTGGCAGGGTGCCCTTGTAAGGGCAAGGAGCTACCCTGCCACTAGAAGACAGCACTGGAATTGTTGGCAGGCAGCCCTTGTAGGGGCTAGGAGGGCCCCCGCCCAGAAGACAGCTTCGCCCAACAGGAAAAGAGGCCCCGCTGGCTGGAAGGTCTGCAAGACCCGGAGAAAAAGGCGTCGGGGACAAGCTGAGTATCCTGCACAGAGCAGGTAAGTATACCCTGTGCAGTTAGGTAGGGCAAAAGGCCTGTGGGCACTGTCGGGCACAAGGCCCTGGCACAGATAGGTAGGGAATTATAAGGGCACAAGGCCCTAGTTAGTCGGGTTCTGAGCCCATAGTCAGAAGGGGCACAAGGCCCTAGTTAGTCGGGCTTAAAGCCCATAGTTAGAAAGGGCATAAGTGTTACAACTCTGTCTGTTGTATGTACCTAGCAGCAGTGCCTCATACCACCAGAGGTGCTGCTGTTCTGTTCCTGAACTCTTCTACTAGCCTGAAGGAGTTAATCTCCTTGCATTATGCCTGATTAGAACTGCACCTGTCGCACTGCTTTAAGTACCTGCCTCTAGCTGTGCTCTGTGCAGTTCATCCGTTTGTTCCTGGATGCTGCTAACCTGCTCCTAGGCTGTTTGGTATATACCTGCTGGACTGAACTTCTGTGTATGACCCCTGTATTAAAGTAATTTTATCGTTTTCAAATAAGCATTGCGATTGTATTGTGTTTCTAACGCACAAAGTGATTTATTTTAGCAGAGGTAAATAGTCAACAATTCAATACATTATTATATTATGATACAGTACAGTACAGCCAATACCAAAAGATACATACATACCGCTGCGCTTAGCTGCGCTAACCACGGGCATCCCTGGACAGTGATTCACCTTTGAATACTGTGATCAGTGAAGACTGAGGTTGTTGGGGGTGCAGCTATGATTATATATACAGTACAGTGTTACAGAGTGAACAATAGAGATGACGTAGCTTGTTTCTATAGGTCCAGACGTTGGGTGGGTCCAGGGTAAACAGGTCATAGGCTGATTCAATCTAAGGAATCCAAAGGTGGGGTCGTCTCTCCAGGGGATGTGAGCATTTCATAGCCAGCATCATACAAAGGTTTATTCCCTAATATCAATAACTAAAGTAAGCAATGTGCGATCTCTTCGCCGACTGCACCGGACAGCTGCTGATGAATAGGGTTTTAATATGATACTAGACATGCCACCTTTCCTATTATCTGAACCATATATATCACTGAAGTGCACATATAATCATATTATATAAACTAATAATAAACCAAATACTGTCTGCTCATAAATTACTGTGTAATGGATCCAATATGAATATGAATTATATAAATAACTAAATGTTGTCATGCGAGTGTGTGGGTGCGTATTTTACCGTGCGATCGCCGTATGCCACGTGTAGCGTGGCATACTGAGTGCAATCGGGCAATAAAACAATATTAACCAATATTCTTTCGTTCATCCAATTATACGACTTCGACACCTGCCTGTACCTTGGATCTTGCCTGAGACCCCGAATCGTTTGCCTGTACCCTGGACCATGCTGTTTTGCCTGTTGCCCTGACCTTTTGGACAGACTTCTGGACCTCGCTATTTTGCTTGATCTCTGCCTAGCTATTTGGATTTGTTTGTCTGATGACTGCTTGATCCCTGGACTCTGTCTGCTTTTCTGGACAGCCTTGTGCCTTCTGGACTGGGGTAAAACTTATAATACCTGTTCCTGCCATTTTTACTATACAGTCTCCTTAGGAACCTGTTCATATCAGTGGATCAGAGTAATCTTTGTTTGTGTATTTACCTAAATAAAGACACTTTGCTTTACACTTCTGTTGCTCTTCGTGAATGCACTGGGATTAATAACAATAAGTATATAGTTAGGGGGCACAATGCCATGTAGTTAAAGAGAGCACAAGCCCCATTAGACAGAGGCAGGGCACAAGGCCCTTGGAGTTAGAGTGGGCCTGAGAGCCCTGAGTTAGAATAGGGTGCAAGTCCCAGAGGTGTAGTGTGGCACAAGAGAGAGTGAGTCTCAGGCAATAGACCTGAGGTAACACTTGAGCAGAAGGCGCCTGTTATTGTTCTACATAACTGGCTGGTTAGGTAATGGTAAGTGTCTTCCATTGTCAGCCTTCCATAGACAGTAGCAAGATGTATTGAGCCTGTGTGGTGAAATATAGCGTTGTGTATACGGTGTTTGGTTGTGCTGTGTATGTTTCCTTACAGGTGGAAGACATCAGGCCCCCATGAAAGGTAGGCTTTTGTTTCCTGCCTGTAATCCTGTTATTCTCTGTGTCTGTGGGGACAAGGAGTAGTTAGAGTATACACATAGTGAGGGATAGGACACATAGTAGTCTTTGCGTCCCGTAGGTCCCTGGGGTTACAAGGAATTCCTGAGGCAGTGATTGGGCACCTCACTGGCAGTGCAGCACAGCCCTTTTGAGTTCCAGGGTACGTCCCATGGTTCCAATTGGGTGTCTCAGTCTGAACTCCAGCAGGGTTCCTGACGGTTCCAAGCGGAAGCCACTACCCCGGTGGCGCATTGCTCCAGTGAGCCCCGGTCATGCAGATGGCAACTGGTCCTTGGGATTCTGTGAGTGACCCCGTAGTGAGAAGATAGTCTTCTCGGTATGACCTGGGTGAGGGACAGGGTCAGCCCCGTAGTAGTAGGTGGACACCGGCTGGTATTCCCGGTAGAGGGAAGAGGTTTAGGGAGTACACTACACTCAGTACTTAGAGAAGTTGCATTACCCGACCATTAGCTGTTGTAGGTTCAGGGTGCCTTTTGTTAGCTAGTACTAGTTGTGTGGGTGGTACATTTAGCCTCACCTGTAGAGGGAGGACATGTTGTGTTCTGTCTTCCACAGGTGACGGAGAGAAGCAGGAGAGTAGGGACTGGAAGTTGGAGTGCCCCGGGTGAGTATCGCTCTCAATTCCTACTTCTGGTTAAGCCTTCACAGAGTAGAGTATTTCGGGCAGGATTCCTGCTCCCTTGGCAAGAACAAAACAAGGGGGTAAATGTATCAAGCTAAGAGTTTTCCGGCGGTTTTGAAAAGTGGAGATGTTGCCTATAGCAACCAATCAGATTCTAGTTATCATTTTGTAGAATGTACTAAATAAATGATAGCTAGAATCTGATTGGTTTTTCAAACCTGCCGGAAAACTATCAGCTTGATACATTTACCCCAAGGTGTTGGCAAGCGGGGTTGACTGAGTGTCTCTGCTCCTTGCCGTAGCCTCGGACAGTCCCTTTCTGTTAGACCCCTGCCTCACTTCTGTTTCTTTCTTAGAGGACTTGGAGTGATCTGATGGAGAGCGGCTGGGTGAACCCATAGTGGATGGTGGGGTGGTCATCGTTTGTAAGGTAAGACATCTGTGTGCGTCTGTCCTGTTCCCCTGCAGGCGTTACATTTATATGTCATGTTCCCAAGTGAGCTTTAATAAATATGTTATGATAATCAACCATACATATTGAATTGATTACTCAAAGATGACTGACTGAAGGGATTTAAATATCCAGGAACATTTTCCTTAATAATATTCCTCCAATGATTTCAATAATTCCAACCATACTTGTAGCTGGAATAAACAAATACCTACCTGTAATATTCATTTAAATAGACTATTGAGACCCGGATTACTGGGAGTTAAATGGTGGGGGTGAGCCTTAGGAAATGATTCATGAGTCATTGTGGTCCACCCCCTGCTGTAATAGGGTTGAATTTGTGATAACAGTTTAAGGGGCGGGGCCAAATTACCCAATTCCCCGAGCTCCGCCCCCACACAAGCACATTTCCCCGGAACTCCAGGAGGCCAACTTGACAAAGTTGGCAAGTATGCTTATAGCCAGGGTACTGCTCAGGAGAGCAAAAGATTAAATAAAAGTTACAACAAACAATAATGATTACGAAACTGCAAAACATGTCGGTATGCACAAGGTACTCATTAGAGCTTACAGTCTCAATTCCTGAACACACAAAGACAGACCCTAAGGATAATTCTCTCAGCAGCCAATTACCAATATGTTTTTGGAGTGTGGGATGAAACTGAAGTACCCGGAGGAAACCCAAGCAAATAAAGGGAGTACATACAAAAGCCACACAGATAAGGCCATGGTCTGGAATCAAACTCATGACCCCAGCGCTGTGAGGCAGAGGTACAAACCACTGAGCCAACCTGATTGTTTGGTGCATTTGATGGTGCAAACCCACACCCTAATTTTGGGATGTGTCCCTGAAAAATCAATGTATATCTACTTTTGCAGGTTGGACTGGAAATACGCTCAGTGGAAACAAATTGATAATGTCATTTCAAAATTCAACCTACTTCATCCTACTACCATTTTGGGACCATCCCTTCATTTCTTTCATTCTCCAGTCTTATGCATTTTAAAATAATCATGAGAGTGAGCGGACATCGGGGTATTTTCTCCGGAATAATGCACCCTGCACACTATTACCGTTACTACAGTATTAGTGCGCATTATTACTGTTAGTACAGTAATTTTAACGCTGATTTTTGCTTGCAGCCCTGTGAGGCGTAAGCAAAATTCTGTGTTTAAATTACAGTAGTTAAGGTAATACTGTGCGGGCCTAGAATAACGCGGCCCAATTGAATCCCCACCCATTGAATCTAATTTAAATAGTACTACAAAATAAAATCTCTTTTTTGCATGTAGGTGCAAAAGAAGATGCATTTATACCCCTAGCCTGCCCTGAGCAAGGAATACCCCAAACTGTCCAGCTCCCCCCATCATACCATGAAATATTTTGAACCCCCAGATGATGCCACCTTGGCCTGCACTATGCCCGGAGCTTGGCTCGGACGTTGCATCGTGAGCTCGCTATTGGCATACCCTTACTGTACATTGACTATGGCCAAATGCCCCTTTCCCGCCCCGTTCCTTCCCTGAAATTATATGCTGTAGTAAGTGTCTTTTGTGCTCGAAGATTAATTGAACATGGCTGCTTTCTGTTTGCACAGACTGTTTTTGCGGATCATATGAACAAAATCGCCATTTACATCCCATGTTGAATCAGGCCCAAGATGTCACAAAATTGCATTTACACTGCATGTTAACATTTTTGGGCAGTGGTGGATTAAGATGATTTTGTACTCTTCCCTTGTCAAATATTCCCCCACTTTACCCTTGTCACATATGAATACCACCCTTGTCACTTATGCCCACAGATTCTCCCCTTGTCACATTTGAGCCATCGCCTCTCTCCCATTGTCATTATGCCCTGCCCATTCTCTTATTGTCACTTATATTCCACCACTCCTCTCCCCTATTCCATATGCTCCCCTCCATCAACTACCATACTTCCATATCCCTCTGACCCCCCCATAGGTTCCTACCTATTGTGCTGTCCACTGGAGGAGGGCTAATGACTAATGCCTCTACACTGAAGCTCACTGTGGGAGCAGGAGAATTATGGCAGGTAGAGCCCCAGTCCCGGGGTCTAACAATGCTTCTACCACACAATATTTTCCTTTGCTGCTGGTAACCTATGGGCCCAGCGGTGGGCTGGAAAATTTTGGCCTGACATGGCCGGTTTAAGGTGGGGGGGGGGGGGGGGGCGGCACTCTCTCCATTATCTCACCTGTCAGTTGCTGTCAAATGCGGCTGCAGGGGTCCCCTTCGCTCCGTGTGCGCATAGAGATCGTTACGATCTCTAAATCTGTGCCAGTAGTACAGCAGCACCTGCTGGAGGAGCTGCTGTACTGTCTAAAATGGCCGAAATGGAGCTGCTGCGCATGCTCAGCAGCAGCAGCTCCTCCACATATTTATAGTGTTAAACATAAAATAAATCATATATAAATAAATATATCAAGAAGACCTCTCATAGCATAGCATATATATATATGTATATGTAATCTAATTAAAGTTTTAATATAAGTGGCAGGCTTCGATAATTACTTTAACGATGATTAATAAAATAGAGCATCCTATAACATAGTTGCTGCGTGATATATATATATATATATATATATATATATATATATATACATACATAGCTACACACATATATACACAGACATTTATAGTCAACATTGGTGTTATGTTATCAATGGTTTTTTTTATGTTAGTTTTAATGTGCAGTATCATTGCTAGTTTTAGTGTGCGTTATCAATGGTATTTTTAATTATGCAGTATCATTGCTAGTTTTAATGTGCGGTTTCAATGCTAGTTTTAATGTGTGGTGTCAAAACCCATTTTAATGTGGGGTTTTATGATTGTTTGAATGTACAGTATTTACAATGATTTTTTTTGTGCAGACAACCTAGGCGAGCCCTGTGGATGAACTATGTGTCGTAATGCAGGATGTGTCAATACTAATAGCCTTATACCCAGTGGCGTTATATTACATGCGTTTTATACAGAGGTGCCTGTACAATTTACAAGTACTTGTACTAATATTATATATATATATTTATATATATATATATATATATTTATTTATATATATATATATATATATATATATATATGTATACATATGTATTTGTTATTGTATATATATATGTGTGTGTGTGTGTGTGTGTGTGTATGGATAGATACATATAATATATAAAACATTTAATTTTTTCACTATTATGTTTGGATACATGATAAATAAATATTCCTTTTATGATAGCATTTGTCAGATTGTCTTTTTAATATTCACCACCTACTTGTAACGCTCTCTCGTCATGATGACACTGTACTCTTAATTTCAGATTTTAGGGGCCCCCCTGTTTTAAGTGGCCCGGTCTCCCCAAAGCCTTAATCAAGCTCTGGCCTGGGGGGGCAAGATATGATTCAGCAGCCTATTTTAAAGGAGAAAAAATGCAGGTGGCCCCACTGGGACCCAGCCCAACGTAGCCCACTATGGGACCAGGGTAGGGGCAGATGCCCCTGTGTGGGCCCACTTATTGCTCTGAGCACTCAGCGGTCGTCTCACTTGCTCCTATTATAATCTACCACTGATTTCGGAAATTTTAATGCATTTTCTGCACATTAGCAGCCACTTAGAGAATTGATGGGAGCACAAACCTCAATACGGCTAACATTGCAGCATAAGTTAATGTACCTAAATAAGCTTCAAAGACTGTTGTGTTTTAGACTTTCTGGTTATCATATTTGTCCCAGACCATTATGTTACTCTAAACTTACAAAAATTAAAATGAGCAAACGTCCTTTTTTTAATAGTAGGAAACATTAAAGCATCTTATGTGGAAGCTTTTGAGTATAAGGAAAAAATCATTATACACCATAAAAACTTAATTTTATCCACCCGAAAAGGGCCCTGAAATCAAACTGCCGAAGGGCAAGCAACACAAAAATCACACATTTTACTTATAATACCGCAATAAACGTAGAACAACTTGGAATTGCCTGGACTTGAGCAAACAATCCAATTTAAACAGAGGCATCATCGATTTTGGGCATATGAAAAGAAATTCACTTGCTTTTATTAACCCTTTGTGCTAAACATTGATAAAATATTGGTAGATAACAATATAAGGTTCAGGGCACAAATTATGTGTGCCTAAAGCTAGAATTTATTCTGTTTTGTGTACATTGATGCAAATAAACATGTTCCGGCCGGAACAGACACATACATAAACAATAAAATGTGCACTATGCAGAGCACAGTATGAGATGAATTGCACTAAGCAATACAATAAACAGTATGCTGGGTGGACAAAGAAGTGCCCAAATGTTAATAGGCAAACTGATCAGGGGTATGAGATATGACTAAACAGTCTGTAGAAAACTAGTATAACAAAATTGGAAAAAGAAAAAGAAAAAGAAAAAAAAGAGTCCAAACACACATGAGTTGGGGTCATAGCCCATAAAATGAAAAAGTAAGTGGCTGTTCAATGTACTGCCGATATACCTTATTAATGTGTAGGGTGAAACATCAGAAGCAGTTGCTGTACATGCGATGCAAGTTTCCAAAGCACTTACTTCTTTTCTTCCAACTGGAGTCGTGGTCCAATCGGGGGTAACGTGGATAGGGAAACTCTCCTTATACCCAAAGTCAAGAAGGACTCTAACGAGCAATTACAATCTGCTTTTATAACTAAATTCAGCTCCAACACCAAGGAACTAGAATCAATTGTCCGGAAGCATTGGCACGTACTATTGATGGATGAATCTCTCAAAGATATTCTTACAAAAAATCCGAAGATGATAGTCAAATGCTGTATCCCCATAAGTAAAAAGGAACAACAGGAAAGTTGGTTGAAAGAAAAAGGTGAAGGTTTTTATTTTTGCAATAGATGCCAAGCCTGCACACTCAACAAGCATAGGAGACTCAAACCCATCACCAGTTTTCATTCCAATGTTACAGGGGAGGTCTATAAATTTAAAAGCAAAATCACGTGCGACACAATAGGTTTCATGTATCTTCTAGAATGCCCATGCGGACTCCAGTACATTGGACGCACAGTCCGCAAACTACATATAGGATTTTCGGAGCACTTGCGCAATATTAGAAATCAGTCTATGAACCACAGTGTATCTGACCATTTTTTAAAACATCACAACCATGATCCTTTCACTCTCAAATTTCTGGGCATCAGTAAGGTCCATAAACCATGGAGAGGGGGCGATTATATTGCCCTCATTTCCAAAGAAGAGGCAAGGTGGATCTTTTACCTTAAAACCTTAACCCAAAAGGGTTGAACGTTGATTTTGATTTAGGCTATTTTCTAAATTCTTAGACTCCTCCATTATTTACCCTTTAATTATCTCTCTTTTTTTTTATCCCTGTAGACTTTGTCATGTTATTTCATGTCATGTCATTACTTTGCAGCCAGATATAAGCAGAAACATGTCAAACTGTCTCTATTACTTTTTTTTATTTTTATTTTCATTTTTTCCTTTGGGAATGTTTAGTATTAAAAGAATTCCTCCTTTCATTATTGTATTCATAATATTCTCCAATCAAAACCACATTTCCTTTTATCTATATGGATGTACTTGTTCTTGTTGCTAATCAGCTGAGCAAATATCCAATTTATCCATTATCCAATCATCTGTGTTTGACAGCCCTGGCTAAACCCTATATAATCTATCCAGGATGAACAGCTAACATTAATCCCTGAGGAAGCCGAATGGTTAATTACTACAGGTGAAACGCATAGGTTTACTATCTTTTTTGCACCATCTAACACATCTACAATCAAGTTCATGACTTGTTTTCTTCCTAGCATGCTAGAAGTTTTTAACAATTTACACGATACACTCGGCAGCAACAAGGCGGGACCAACCGGTGTTTGTATCTCTGGAGCGCGTATGCGCCACCTCCGAATTAGAACACTGTCTACACGGGACTTCTGTTGATTTCTACTATCTTCTTGGTGATAAGGAAGGTGTACCCGCGATTATAGGAGGAAGACATTACCCCCGATTGGACCACGACTCCAGATGGAAGTGTGGAGGGATGCTCCGGCGACGAGGTGACCGAGAAGGAGACGCCGGAAGAAGCTGCTCACCAGTCCAGCGTTGAGTATCCTTCTCTCTTCACAGGGTCCGGGGGCAGCGGGCGACTGAGCCAATCACGGCTCACTTCCCGCTGCTGGCCAATCAGCGGCCGGATTGGCGAGCCAATCCTGGCTCGACTCCAGCCATTCAAACTACTGGCGCCGCCGCCGCGAGCCAATCAGGGCGCCTTGTGCCCTCCTAACAACTAAGGGCCTTGTGCCCCACTAACTAAGGGCCTTGTGCCCTCCTAACAACTAGGGCCTTGTGCCCTCTAAAGACTAGGGCCTTGTGCCCTTTAAAGACTAGGGCCTTGTGCCCTTTTGAACACCTACTATGGCCGCCCCTACCTGCGCCACAGGCCTAGTGCCTGAAGGTGCCCCCGGGCCTTGTGCCCGACCTAAAAAAGTAATTGATACTCACCTGCTCCACGCAGGAAACTCCGCTTGTCCCGCCATCTTGATCAAAGTCTTCTGGCGGCAGGGTAGCTCACAGCCCTTACAAGGGCTCCCTGTCGCTTCAGCCGCTGGAGCTCTGGACGCGACGTCCTCCTTCTTCTCCTCCGCTGCCGGACTCGCCTCATGTCGGCGCCCGGCGGCTTATAAAGCCGTCAGCGCGCTGACGTCATCAGCCGTCGCAGCGAGCCCTGATTGGCTCGTGGCGGCGGCACCAGTAGTTTGAATGGCCGGAGGCGAGCCAGGATTGGCTCGCCAATCCGGCCGCTGATTGGCCAGCAGCGGGAAGTGACCCGCTGCCCCCGGACCCTGTGAAGAGAGAAGGATACTCACCGCTGGACTGGTGAGCAGCTTCTTCCGGCATCTCCTTCTTGGTCACCTCGTCGCCGGAGCATCCCTCCACAGAAGAAAAGAAGTAAGTGCTTTGGAAACTTGCATCGCATGTACAGCAACTGCATCTGATGTTTGAACCTACACATTAATAAGGTATATCGGCAGTATCGTACATTGAACAGCCACTTACTTTTCATTTTATGGGCTATGGCCCCAACTCATGTGTGTTTGGACTCTTTTTTTTCTTTTTCTTTTTCTAATTTTGTTATACTAGTTTTCCACAGACTGTTTAGTCGTATCTCATACCCCTGATCAGTTTGCCTATTAACATTTGGGCACTTCTTTGTCCACCCAGCATACTGTTTATTGTATTGCTTAGTGCAATCATCTCATACTGTGCTCTGCATTGTGCACATTTTATTGTTTATGTATGGGTCTGTTCCGGCCGGAACATGTTTATTTGCATCAATGTACACAAAACAGAATAAATTCTAGCTTTAGGCACACGTCATTTGCGCCCTGAACATTATTTTGTTATCTACCATTATTTGGGAGGGTGGGGTTTTCCCTCCATATACCACGGGTTCAATTTTGTGGCTGCATCTCCACATACAAGGAAGCGCGGCCCTTCCCACTACCATTTTTTCAGTCTATTGACAAAATATTAACAATTTATATTCATACAATAACGATAAGCATAGAAACAACTAGGACATTTTTCTCTTATAGCCTTAAAGGCCTATTATTATTATTATTATTATTATTATTATTAATAATTTATCTTTTTTTTATATGATCCATAACACATTGCATAATACATGAAAAGCAAGAGAGTACAAAGATCAGACATACTGTTTAAAGATATTACATACACACACAAACACACACATAACTTTGTAATGCAGATCAAGTTATTTATTTGAATAAAGATATGAGTTTTAAGGGCACTCTTGAAGCTTGAATATTGGGAGAGTAGAGTCCAACCTGATAGGGTGTGGGAGACTGTTCCAAAGCTGGGGAGCAACCCGGGCAGTCCTAGAGACGTAATTGGGAAGAGGTAATTTGTGTGGTGGTGCGTGGGCAGTCACTGGCAGATCCGAGGGAGTGGTAAGGAGTGTGGGTAGAGATGAGGTTGGAGTTTTAGGGAAGAAGGATTGGTTGAGATCTTTGAATGTGAGGGTAAGGAGTTTACATTTAATTCTGTAGGCCACGGGGAATAGAGCGACTGACAGACGGGGACTGCAGAAAGAGAGTGGAGGGAAAGAAAAATAAGGTGAGCAGCAGTGTTAAGGATAGACTTGACTGGGGCAAGATGGGAGTTGGGAAGACCAGAGTAGTGACCAGTAGTGAATAAGAGTTTTGGTGGCTTTCATGATAAGAGAGGGACAGATCTTGGCTATATTCCAGTAGGAATTGGAGAGGGAGTGAATGTGAAATATGAGGTGTCAAGGATGACCTGCAGCCAGTGGATTTGAGGGACAGGAAATAGGAGAATAGGGTAGTGTTATCAACAAAAAGAGAAGTGGGGGTGGGGTGAGGGAGCCAACCGTGGTGGTGGGCAAGATGATTATTTTCATTTTAGAGATACTGAATTTAAAAAAGTACTGGGACATTCAAGATGAGATGGCCGAGAGACAACAGGAGACACAAGACATAATGAAAGGGTTGAGGTCAGTGGAGAAATGATAGAGTTCTGTGTAATCAGCATACGCTTGCTACTAGAGATGGGAGGTAATGCCAGGTCACACATGGACAGAGGGTCCCTGCACTGGCTTGGCGTGCAGTATGAGTCCTCTTACCTCTGCCAGACAGTGTCACTGAAGAGCTGATCATCGTTCACTTACCCGGGTGAAATTTTCATGTTAAATTGCACAAAAGAAGGTCTTCTATCACTGGTCTGGATAATTATACCAATATGTATTATAAAACATTTGGTTCACTCTCTGACCATGATAGAACATGTATGTATGTAATATTTTATTTGATTCAACAAACAGGTCAAACTTTTAGGCAACATGTACAAATCCCAAAACTTGAATTTAGGTCAGAGATTCATACCTTTTTCCACCAGATTATGTTACTGAATTAAATATGGTACTTATGTCCTATTGCATACTTTTCAGTTGTGTGCTTATTTAAACACAACTTTCATAAAATTAGGTACGTATACAAGGTCATTTTAAAACAAGATTAGTAAGTAGCTAGTAAAACACAATAGTTTGTTACTTGGTATTACATAATGCCTTTTCAAAAAGAGGATCAAGATAATCCAACATAAATGGACATAAATCCCAAACTGTGGGACCCTGAACCACTGATCTCTCTCAATGTTTATTTACACTCACCATAGACCACCTGTAGGAGAACATTCTGTAGGACCTCATAGTCTTGTCCTGTCCATACTCTCCACTTGTACAGACCAGTATCCCACAGTTGTAAATTGATCATAGTCACATTAACAAAACCATGCAGTGCCACGTTTTGTGAGATAGTCGCTCGATGTTTGTAACTATTACGGGTGACCTGATTTGTTTCCACAATATTGTCACACTCTTTCATGGACACCTGTTGGCACCAGCTGCTTGCCAGATTCCTGTACTGATATGTATCGTAGTAACAAATGATGTTCATAGAACCCATAACTGCAGCCTGGACCTCACGTATATTAGGATATGAGGAACCTGGAGATAAGGATCAATATTATTAGAAAGTGTTGCATTGCCATATACTAAAAATATAAACTGTAAATATGTCCTTCTAGGGTCACCTAACAATGTTACAGTGATAGACTTTGCCTTTATATACAGTATGTAATAAAACTTTAAAACAAATTTACTGTATATTGTAAAACATGTTAATAACAAGTGAATAAGTCATCTGTAAAACTCACATTGTATCAATGTGTAGAAGAGAAGGTGGAGAGCCATGGGTTCCCATATTGCTTGATAGAGGACTGACTTGTACACCATCGTTTTTGTGCCTTGCCAGAAAGGACTGTACAATCTTTGTGACACTGTCTATAATTTATGAAAAATATGTCTTCATCATTCTTCCCAAACCTTGATCATAGGAAGTTTTGGAAGTAGCTGATAACCACAGAGAGGAAATAGTTTGTCATAATGGATACTCCAGTGCACAAAATAGGTCTGATATAGCACAACCGCATTGAATTCATTTACATATGCTGAAATATAAAGTATTTTACCCATTTAAGGTCTATATACCTTGATCAGTATCAATTAGGTGGCTAGCGGAGATCTTATTGAAATGTAACGTATTTTCTCAGGAGACTAATAAAAGAAATAAAATATATTTTTTCCACTGGTACAAGTTATGATTCTTTATATTCTTTATATTGGGCATGTAAAGATTACATCTTTGTTAGGACACAGGATAGTTTTGTTTCCTCCAGTCTAGATATAATCATTTTCTTGACACTTACCTGAATTTAGCCTGTTTGCAATATTCAAAGATGGACTAAAGATTATACCATCTAACAATATAAATAAAACCTCCAAAAATGAATTTCCTTAATTTACCAAGCAAGGTCGTCTACGGAATCTTATACAGTCAGTTTCTTTTCTAATAAAGTATTTCTCTGTGGAGTGTTCGGCTTCCTGGTTGTACCCTTCTTTCAGTAGGAAATAATGGGTATTCACTAGGGATGAGCGCACTCGGATTTATGAAATCCGAGCCCACCCGAACGTTGCGGATCCGAGTCGGATCCGAGACAGATCCGGGTATTGGCGCCAAATTCAAAAGTGAAACTAAGGCTCTGACTCATAATCCCGTTGTCGGATCTCGCGATACTCAGATCCTATAAATTCCCCGCTAGTTGCCGCCATCTTCACTCGGGCATTGATCAGGGTAGAGGGAGGGTGTGTTAGGTGGTCCTCTGTGCTGTTTAGTTCTGTGCTGTTTAGTTCTGTGCTGTTTAGTTCTGTGCTGTTTAGTTCTGTGCTGTTTAGTTCTGTGCTGTTTAGTGCTGTGCTGTGCAGTGCTGTGCTGTGCTGTGCTGTGCTGTGTTCTGCAGTATCAGTCCAGTGGTGCTGTGTGCTGTGCTCTGTCCTTCTGAGGTCAGTGGTGCTGCTGGGTCCTGTGCTGTGTCCTGTTCAGTCCAGTGGTGCTGTGTCCTGTGCTCTGTGCTTCTAAGGGCATAGTTATTTCCCCATTATTCCCAAGTTTTTAAAAAATAAAAAAAAAGTAAAAAAAAATAAAAAATTAGAAATTAAAAAAAATATATATAATTATAACCAAATGTGCAAAACCAATCCAGCAGTATAAGTCCATTGGTACTGCAATATTACCAAGTTCACACATTCTGCAGTATCAGTCCAGTGGTGCTGTGTCCTGTGCTCTGTCCTGCTGAGTTCCGTAGTGCTGCTGGGTCCTGTGCCGTGTCCTGTTCAGTCCAGTGGTGCTGTGTCCTGTGCTCTGTGCTTCTAAGGGCATAGTTATTTCCCCATTATTCCCAAGTTTTTAAAAAATAAAAAAAAGTAAAAAAAAATAAAAAAGTAAAAAATTAATAAATAAATATAATAATTATAACCAAATTTGCAAAACCAATCCAGCAGTATAAGTCCATTGGTACTGCAATATTACCAAGTTCACACATTCTGCAGTATCTTGTGCTACATATAATGGAGACCAAAAATTTGGAGGATAAAGTAGGGAAAGATCAAGACCCACTTCCTCCTAATGCTGAAGCTGCTGCCACTAGTCATGACATAGACGATGAAATGCCATCAACGTCGTCTTCCAAGCCCGATGCCCAATCTCGTAGTACCGGGCATGTAAAATCCAAAAAGCCCAAGTTAAGAAAAAGTAGCAAAAAGAGAAACTTTAAATCATCTGAGGAGAAACGTAAAGTTGCCAATATGCCATTTACGACACGGAGTGGCAAGGAACGGCTTAGGCCCTGGCCCGTGTTCATGACTAGTGGTTCAGCTTCACCCACGGATCTTAGCCCTCCTCCTCCTCCCCCCCCCTACAAAAAATTGAAGAGAGTTATGCTGTCAGCAACAAAACAGCAAACAACTCTGCCTTCTAAAGAGAAATTATCACAAATCCCCAAGGCGAGTCCAAGGGTGTTGGTGGTTGTCAAGCCTGACCTTCCCATCACTGTACGGGAAGAGGTGGCTCGGGAGGAGGCTATTGATGATGTAGCTGGCGCTGTGGAGGAACTTGATGATGAGGATGGTGATGTGGTTATTGTAAATGAGGCACCAGGGGGGGAAAAAGCTGATGTCCATGATGAAAAAGCCCATCGTCATGCCTGGTCAGAAGACCAAAAAATGCACCTCTTCGGTCTGGAGTTATTTTTATCCAAATCCAGACAACCAATGTATGGCCATATGTAGCTTATGTAAAGCTCAAATAAGCAGGGGTAAGGATCTTGCCCACCTAGGAACATCCTCCCTTATACGTCACCTGAATAACCTTCATAGTTCAGTGGTTAGTTCAGGAACTGGGGCTAGGACCCTCATCGGTACAGGGACACCTAAATCCCGTGGTCCAGTTGGATACACACCAGCAACACCCTCCTCGTCAACTTCCTCCACACTCTCCATCAGATTCAGTCCTGCAGCCCAAGTCAGCAGCCAGACTGAGTCCTCCTCAATACGGGATTCATCCGAGGAATCCTGCAGCGGTACGCCTACTACTGCCACTGCTGCTGTTGCTGCTGTTAGTCGGTCATCTTCCCAGAGGGGAAGTCGTAAGACCGCTAAGTCTTTCACAAAACAATTGACCGTCCAACAGTCGTTTGCCATGACCACAAAATACGATAGTAGTCACCCTATTGCAAAGCGTATAACTGCGGCTGTAACTGCAATGTTGGTGTTAGACGTGCGCCCGGTGTCCGCCATCAGTGGAGTGGGATTTAGAGGGTTGATGGAGGTATTGTTGCCCCGGCACCAAATTTACTACCGGGGCCACTCCACTGTGCAGTCCATATTTAGGTGTATCAGATATTAAACAACGGTGACAGTTGATGCCCAATTTTTTAATTATATTGTGGCCTCGGTACAAAATTGTGTACCGGGGCCACCACACTACGCAGTCCAGATACTTGTTTGGTGGAATTCAGACCAGTTGAGGGTTTTATTATTATATTGTGTGGACCACTCTATCTATACCACACTACAACTCTATACCACTCTATTTCATACTTTAATTCTATTTCATACTTTAATTCTATTTCATACTTTAATTCTATTTCATACTTTAATTCTATTACTAATTAATTACCATAAAGAGGAACAAAATAAACCAATTTTACCAAAAGTATAATATGACTTAGACTTACAAACACTACACTTGAAAGATCGTGCCTTTAAATGAAAAAGTCAGTCTTCATTGCACGACTATGTGCAACAGGGACAGTTTTTTGGGTTTACAAAGTCAAACAATAACACTTTGACCCTGTCTGTCTGGGATCTCAATGACGAATTGTCTGTACCATGTTTGGAGGAGGTATTGTGGCCCCGGTATCAAATTGGGTACCGGGGCCACCCCACTATGCAGTCCAGATACTTGTTTGGTGGAATTCAGACACGTGGAGGCTTTTTTAATTATATTGTGGCCTCGGTACCAAATTGTGTACCGGGGCCACCACACTACGCATTCAAGATAGATAGATGCGTATTGCGTATCATAGATAAAGTACATTCAGTGGTGTGGGGCAAATTGAAAAATATTCAAAATGCACTGACATTATCAAAAACAAGAGGTTGTCACACGCTAAAACTCCAACATGTATATGATGGAGAGGATGGAGGAGCAGCCGTATGTGTAGTGTAATGCAGATCTGTTGAAGGTTTTTTATATATTTTATTGTGGTGCCCAGTGCCCACTCCTCTACGCAGTCCAGGTACAATTATTGGTGCGAATCATAAAAGTTCAGGGTTTTTAAGATATTGTGGTGACCCACTCCTCTACGCAGTCCAGGTACAATTATTGGTGCGAATCATAAAAGTTCAGGGTTTTTAAGATATTGTGGTGACCCACTCCTCTACGCAGTCCAGGTACAATTATTGGTGCGAATCATAAAAGTTCAGGGTTTTTAATATATTGTGGTGACCCACTCCTCTACGCAGTCCAGGTACAATTATTGGTGTGATTCATAAAAGTTCAGGGTTTTTAATTTATATTGTGGTGACCCACTCCTCTACGCAGTCCAGGTACAATTATTGGTGCGAATCATAAAAGTTCAGGGTTTTTAATATATTGTGGTGACCCACTCCTCTACGCAGTCCAGGTACATTTATTGGTGCGAATCATAAAAGTTCAGGGTTTTTAAGATATATTGTGGTGACCCACTCCTCTACGCAGTCCAGGTACATTTATTGGTGCGAATCATAAAAGTTCAGGGTTTTTAATATATATTGTGGTGACCCACTCCTCTACGCAGTCCAGAAAGATACCTTGTTGCAACGTTTTGGACTAATAACTATATTGTGAGGTGTTCAGAATACACTGTAAATTAGTGGAAATGCTTGTTATTGAATGTTATTGAGGTTAATAATAGCCTAGGAGTGAAAATAAGCCCAAAAACTTGATTTTTAAACTTTTTATGTTTTTTTCAAAAAAAATCCGAATCCAATACCTTAAATCCGAACCGAGACCTTTCGTCAAGTGTTTTGCGAGACAAATCCGAACCTCAAAAATAACGAAAATCCGGATCCAAAACACAAAACACGAGACCTCAAAAGTCGCCGGTGCACATCCCTAGTATTCACCCTTCAAACTGTTCTACTGCATTTGCCCAAAGTAAGTAATTAACAAACATGTCTCCAGAGCGAACCAGATTTCAGTTTCAAACAAATGTTTATCTATGTACCTACCTATGTAGTTCTACTTTCTGATTCTGTGAAACAGTGGTGTTGGGGTACAATTCTGAAAGCATTGATAATGGGATGTTATTGGGATGGGATGATATTGGGATGTTATTGGGATGGGATGTTATTGAGATGGGATGATATTGGGATATTAATGCTGTAGGATTGTTGTGAATCTATTATTAATGTTGGTGTATCAGTATGAATCGATGTGGGGGACCAGCATAGATGCATTAATGATGTACTTCTGAACTTAGATAGGAACGCCTTCACTCTGTCTAACTTCTCCACTCATCTGGCGCAAACTTCTCGCAAACCCATGTCCCTTGGTGAAAATATAAGAGCATTTGTGGTGATTGAGCCACAAGGTCTTCAAAGCTGGCCCTGCACTGCACAGCGGACATTTCACACTTCGTAAATTACATCCTATATTTACACTTAGGGTAGACATCTCAGAGACATACTTCCCAGCATTTGAGAGAAAGATGCTGGCAGGTGTGACGACAAGATAGTCCCCTGAATTCAGGCCTGTCTCACCCCGGGAAAACTGGGAGGTATGACAGTTGTGATACAGTCTGCAGTTTCAGTTAATCATCGAACACAGATGCAATTGGTCAATATAATTTTTTTAGCAATTGTCAGTAAGCTTAGCAGCGGGATAGAACACCCATAAAGGTCATAGATTGTAAGCTTGCGAGCAGGGTCTTCTCACCTCTTTGTCTGTTTAACCCAGTTTGTTTATTAGTTTACTATGTTTGTATAATATAATATGTTGGCGCTATATAAATAAATGATGATGATAAAACAATAACTAATATGAATAATCTCTCCTCTGTGACCCTTGTCAAAATGACTTTATTTGCAAAATATTATTTCAATATGTTCAAGACCAGTGTTGTTAATCGCTTTGCTAATCTATTTCAGAAAGAGTTGTTTAGATGGTTATCAATATATCTATCAGAATGCTTCCACAACATTTTCTGACCATCATCATCATCATCATCATCATTTATTTATATAGCGCCACTAATTCCGCAGCGCTGTACAGAGAACTCATTCACATCAGTCCCTGCCCCATTGGAGCTTACAGTCTAAATTCCCTAATATAGGCACACACTCACACACATAGACATATACATACAGACAGACAGGTAGAGACTAGGGTCAATTTTTTGATAGCAGCCAATTAACCTACCAGTATGTTTTTGGAGTGTGGGAGGAAACCGGAGCACCCGGAGGAAACCCACGCAAACACAGGGTATGTGCATGTGGAGGGTATTTATTGATGTCATGGGTTGCCAATAAAGCAATTTTGGGGAGTGATTAGGAGAAAAAGGGCATATTTGTTAAATGTGAATGCTATTGAGTGTTTATTAGTTGCTCGGCTTTCCAGGAGGTGCATTGTATCTATCTCTTTTCCAATCAGGGTTCAAACATTTCATTATCTGGCAAAGGAGCACTTGAGCTTAAGTCACCAGCAGGTAGCGAAAGCTGCAGGCACAGGAGGAAGCAGGATCGGCAGAACATGTTAAGCATGGCAGAGGGGAGCTGCACATACCAGGGCGCCCTGCCAGCCCACTCGTGCCATAAAAAAAATGCAGCATGGGTGCCTTCTCCCCTACTTCTGTGTCCCTGCTCTGAATAGTTCTTCACAAGGCATCACTGTGCATGTACAAATTGTCAGCATGTGAAGCTATGCAAATGCCAGTGCCAGCCCTGGGCAGGAGAGAGATTGTCTGCCAACTATCTCAATAGTGGTCCAACTGTCTGGCACACTCAGGACTTTTTCTAACTATAGGGAAATATGGGATTTTTGTCCCTCTTCACACTGATCTGCTTGAAGCGAGGGAAAAAATAGGTGCATGTGGCTCCCCCTTCCACTTTTGTAGTGATTTTATTCCACTTTCCAGATGGCTTTGTGACAAAGTGTTTTAATTGCACTATGGGTTGCATAAGTCTAGGTATATCATAAATTCTACCTATGATGGGTTATATCCAGGGGTGCCAAAACGGGGGGTACAAATTACCAGGACCTGGGCCTACCTGGAGGGCCCTGAACCCGCACCCTGGTAATTCATTTTTTTAAATTACTTTTTTTTCATGGAGGGACGGGGGCTGTCCCAGCAGCCTGCAGACCAAGGAGGAGGAATTCCAGCTCTGCCTGCAGCAATTATACACTGAGGAGTGCCAGCACAGATAAGGTAAGTATGCTGGGCTGGGGAGGGGGGGGGGGGGGTTGTGATGTGTCTATGGGGATTGTGATGTGTCTGGGGTGGGGTTGTGATGTTTCTGGGGTGGGTTTGAAATGAATCTGGGGGGTTTATGATGTGTTTGTGGGGGTGGCATACACTTACAATTGTGTTTCATTATCTGATCATTTTTAAATATATAGATATATGTGATTATTTTATCATACATATTTTGCTTGCTATATAATTATATACTCATGTACCTATACATTTTCCAAACAGGTCCCAACATTCCAGGATCTATACAAGAATCCAGTACCGCGTTGTGAAAGCTGCAATAACAGGTAGGTGACAGCAACACCATTTTAATTCATAATATGTCATGTCTAAAGAGGTGCAGCCCATGTTGGTCACGCCCACATCACTATGTGGCCACACCCCTTCGACAGCACCGCCACGCATTCCAGCACACATCCCTTCTCCTACCATGTGTGGAGGGGAAATCTGCTGTACCGGGGCCCCAAATTCCTTTTGGCGGCCCTGGTTACATCTGACTGCAGATATCTAATTTGACTGCACTGACCTTACGGTTGTCAATGGTATTATTTACAAAGGCAATAGAATTATTATACCTGCATGACTAAGAAAAATTATGCTGTGCAAGATACATGAAGGCCACTTAGGAGAAGAGAAATGTAAACGGAGGGCGTGTGAAGTGATGTATTGGGCAAGAATGAACCAGGACATAGCACAGACAACAGCTACATGTGAACTGTGTCTTATGTACAGACCAAAGCAACAAGTCGAGCCACTGAGTCCTCATGCAGTGCCAGAGAGACCATACCAGAAGGTAGGCGCAGATTTGTTTGATTGTATTGGAAAAACGCACATTGTCGTGACCGATTATTATTCTAATTACCCTGAGGTGCAGACTCTACCTACAACTACTAGTAAAGCCGTAATCAGTTGCATGAAGTCAATCTTTTGCAAGGCATGGTGTTCCTATGGAAGTGTTCACTGACAATGGACTTCAGTTTTCAAGCGCTGAATTTAGACAATTTGCTGAAGAGTGGGAATTTGTCCATGCAACATCGAGTCCCCACTATCCACAGTCAAATGGGTTGGTGGAAAGTTCAGTAAAAACTGTAAAGAGTCTAATGAAAAAAGCACAAGACGGCAAAGAAGATTTCTACAAAAGTCTTTTAATCTACCGCAGTACACCTCTACAGAATGGACTCTCTCCTGCACAAATGCTGATGGGAAGGAGGATTAGAGCAAATCTTCCGATAAGTGATGAACTGCTTAATACGCATAACTCAGCATTGGTGAGACTGAGTAAGGTACGTCAACAGGAGAAACAGAAACTGTACCATGATAGGCGAGCAAAAAGCTTATCTGATCTAAGATCAGGTGACCAAGTCCGTCTCCGAGATCATGAGAAAGGCATTTGGATGCAGAAAGGTATTGTGCAAGCACAAGTAGCACCAAGATCTTATATTGTACGTACAGATCGTGGAACAGAAGTAAGAAGAAATCGGGTCGATTTAAGATCTCAACCCAACCATAGTGATGGCAACACGACTGAAGAATACCCTTCATCTGACATGTATGATGGACTTGATAATGGTGAACAAACCATGATGGAAGAAAGGTCCAACATGGTTGACGAAACACAGACTTTGTGTGAAAGACCCATAAGAGAAATACGCAGACCTGAGAGACTCATTGAAACGTGTTAGATGATGTTCTTAATGTTATATCGTTGAATTGTTATACTGAAGGATACAGGGCTTATCTTTAAAGAAAAGAAGATGTGATGTTATTGCATTAGATATGCTTAATGTTTGGAGACACTCCCTTATATGTTTAAGCTTGAATCTTTAGTGATGGTCCCTAAGACCATGGGGAATGCTGGGAAGTGGGTGTGGGCAGTGTGCAATGTACCTGGAGTCTGCAAATGGCTGAATAAAGAGCTCAGCAGTGCCCACCCATGCTTCAGTGTCCTGATGAACTGATTTACAACTATATTAACAAAACAGTGGTAATATACTAAGGCATGCCTGCTCAACCTGTGGCTCTCTAGCTGTTGTGAAACTAAAACTCCTAGCATGTCCTGCAAGCTATTAGCTGGCTAGCTAATGGCAAAGCATGCTGGGGCTTGTAGTTTTACAGCACCTTGAGAGCCACAGGTTAGCCAGGCCTGTACTTAAGTCTATCACACGGAATAATTAACATCATGGCTCATGGTGGAGGCACTGGAAAACCAGTTATTAATTTGAAAGCTGTGCAGAGGTTACATGATCATTGAATCAAGTGTGAAGGGTTTATATGTCAAATAGGTTTAGACCTGTGATAAAACCACTATAACTGATGCATTTTTACCCTCCTTTCTGAACAGTGCACATGTGCAGTCAATGACATTGCTTCCGTCAATCCTGGCCTCTTTACATACTAAAGCTGGCATTTAAGGATATGTTTAAAAAAATATAAAAGACAGATCCCATATAAAGCCACACAGGCTATTTTGCATAACCATGACCATGTAACATTTTAGGCATCAGGCTGCAAGCTTCATGGATGATGTTTCTCCTGGCACAAATCGCTGGCAAAATTTTTGCTGATTGGAGAAAAAAAATATATATTTTGACTTTTAAAAATCTTAATTGTTCCTGGTATTGTCCATGTAGTCTTCCCATTTCAAACATTTCACATTTTAATTTCATTTTCTCAAGTTATTCTTAGTGGATTAGAGTACTAGGACTATGATGGAAGGTATGTATACATACATACATACATACATACATAAAACTAATAAAACTAATGTTATTAGGTGCCACAAGGAGTAAGTTACTTGCTACAAAAAAGATTTAGGGGTATGTTTACTAAACTTTGGATTTGAACAAGTGGAGATGTTGCCTATAACAACCAATCAGATTCTAGTTATCATTTATTTAGTATATTCTACAAAATGACAGCTAGAATCTGATTGGTTGCTATAGACAACATCTCCACTTTTTCAAACCTGCAGTTTAGTAAATATACTCCTTAGACTGAATGACAAGTAGAGAAATGGCAAATTAAGTTTAACATATATAAATGCTAGCTATACTAACATGTTTAAGACCATTCAGCTATTCATACATGTTTTTGTATTATTTTTTATTTATATTATTTATTAGCTTTTACAACCTCTGGTAATGATCTTCCTCTTTCTTGTGTGCTACATTGAATCCATTAAAGGATGATCGTTGTTGTATTTGTGTGGAGCTTTGTTTATTTTTGTCTTTGTCTACATCTGCATGTTGTGGTTGTGAGTCAGACACATTGTGGTGCTGATTCAACATTTTTAAAGTGGGAAAGATCACGAGGAGGCAAGATAGATACCATGTAACTTGCTGGTCATTCAGCTGCTTGCCACAGTCAGCGGTTAAATGCTCTTATCCATCAAACTACAGAGCAGCTGTACCATTTTGCAATATGCAACATCAGGAAATGATACATTTCATATTGTTTGTTACACAATTTAGTGAGCTCAGACAACTAATAGACTATATTATTATACACCAACACCTCCAGTTCATCATGTCATATAACATGTTTCTGCTGCCTCTTACATTCAGAACAAACAGTGTAAATTAATGCATTTCTGTTAAGTCACTTATATTATGTACATATTTGGTTACATCGCACATTAATACTGTCCTATTTCATCTGTAAACAACCAGTTATAATGCAAATATGTTGGTCATTGCTGTCAATATGTCTGGGTTAGATGTCCCATGGAAACATAATTAATATACTGTGGACAAGTAGTAGTTTCCTCTCTGGCACAGGGGAGAAAACATTCATCAGCCTGAGTTCCAGCAGATAACAGCTCCCCAGATGAAGGAATGGCACATGAGTCTTCATTCACACTGTAAGAGAGAGACGGATAAAAGAAAAATGAGAATTCGGACAGACACAAAGCTCCACTAAAAAATGTTGTAAAACTCTGGATTTTAAAGAGCTTAATAAATATTGGCAAGTCTTTTGTGTAACATTGTCAAAAGTGTCCTCTACTGATATATTCACTAGTGGCAATACAGGCCACTAATTGCTTACATATTGAATAGGTTACAGTACCAGCAAGGGCTTGTAACACTTAGGTGAAATAAAAATCCAAAGTTCCTATGTTTTGCCTCCATTTCTTACTTTCTTGTCTGTTGGCTTTTCCACCAGCTACAGATCAGTCCCATCATCAGTAATTTGCATAACAAGAGGCTGCTCCCAAGAATGACCAACGTTAAAGGGATCTGTGATTCAGATTGCAACCTTTAAATATGGAACACATATAACAAGAATGAATTGCAGGTAATGCCATGAAGATTCAATCTCAAAGATACAATACATTAAGTTGCAAATAAAAATGAAATCTTGAAAATGTTTCTTACCCAGAGATGCTGTACTGCACTTTTTCCAATTCTGAAATATTTCCATGTAAGTGACCTTCAAGCACCTGCACTTGGATCCTCTGTAGAATGCTGACATCCCCAAAAGTGGCTGTCTTGCACTGGTACATACCAGTATCGTTTTTTTGCAAGTTAGTTATGTTGATTGTGAAAATATAGTCTTGCTTATTGTCAGAGATGTCAGTGTTCCCATTTGTTCTCTTCACAAATGACTGCCAATATCTATGAGCACTGACGACAGGCTGACAAAAACCAACATGATCCTCTTTGCACCATATTTTTTTCCCCCAGCGTTCGGCATTTTGGTACGGGCAAACAATTGTCAGTGTTTCCCCTAGGTGTCCAGAATACACAGTGGTATCCTTTGCCAGGCACAAGTCTGATACACCTGATAAATAATAAAAATATGTACATTTTATGAATATTGCAAGAAATTGACTGAGTTGCGAGTTTTAGTTCTCTGACTGAGACACAAAAGGAATATAAAATGATACATCAAACAAACATGATAGCACTAACAGATCATCAAATCAACTTAAATGTGTCACTATACTGTTGCAGAAGATGGAAGAAAAAAGATAATTTATGTATGTGTGGTAGCTACATCTTGCCGTGATATTGCATTAAGGTGTAATAAATCATCTAATGTGGAATGTTCCTACAGTAGATAATAGACAAACAAAGAATATCTGACCATAGGACCAAATTAAGTGCATCATGGCCATCCTAAGCAAAGAGCTGAAAATTCACTTTACTTGCGCAAAATTAAGCAACATTTGCAGTCTTCTACTGAATAAGTCAAAGGCAAGAGTTCACATACCATTGCTACAGCCTGGGCTGGTTACAGCTAAAGCAGGGTGACAATGAGTGCAGTTCCCCTGCAGCAGGGACAAGCAGCACCAGGCTATGCCAGGCTGGGCTGGACACAATATAATAGTAGAGTCCCCCTATCAAGCCCAGCCTGTTCAGTATGGGGAGGAATTCCCCATGGAAATCGGGCCTGCAAAAAGCATACACCCCTTCCCCCAAGGAACCAGCTCCTTGGGGGAACACACACCTTGAATGATTTAGTATTGCAATTAAAATAAACACTCCTCCAAATACCTTGTTTAAGTTAATTCATTTGTAGTGCTCATTGTTCTCTTATGGTTTTCTATTTTATTCCACTTGAACTACTTAAGGGCTGAAGAAAAAAGATTCCCAATGCACTTATGAGAGTAATAAGGAGCTAAATTACGGATTTTGGGGCTTATTTTTTTTGTTATAATATCACAACATTCAGTGTGTGTCTTCTTATGTATATTAGGTAGTTTTATGGTTGCCAGGGAATTTTGGTGCTTGTAGTTCCCAAAGCTCCTAGCACCAGCATGCCAGTGGCTACA
This sequence comes from Mixophyes fleayi, assembly GCF_038048845.1. Taxonomy (NCBI): domain Eukaryota; kingdom Metazoa; phylum Chordata; class Amphibia; order Anura; family Limnodynastidae; genus Mixophyes; species Mixophyes fleayi. The sequence continues at coordinate 258,100,928 of NC_134403.1, forward strand.
AGAACATGCGGTAGCCACTAGCATGCTGGTGCTTGTAGTTCTACAAGTGTCAGCATGCCCAAGCAGTCTAATTATGATCATCATAAAAAATAAAAATACGAGATAAGAGAATATTTTTATACATTCATATCTTTGTATTTGTCTAGTGTAAATCACAGCAGATCTAAAGGTAAAATGGGAAAAAAAAGGATTAGAGTAAATATTACTTTTATGAACTCCTCTGGAATAAATCTACGTATCAATAACCTCTACATTTTGTGCTGTTGGTTTGCGAATAGCTACAATTTGCACCCACCACCCCTTAATTACTTTGAACCTGCTGTTCAACCTTCTGTTCAATATGCTATTGTCAGCATAAGAATGTGGTTGTTGCTGGGCAATGGGAGGAATCATTACACCTGACCCACCCAAAATCACCTAGCTGCAAAACAGGCTAGGGGTGTCTGTTAAAAATGTTTACCTGTAGGCCAGGGTTTCCCAAACCCAGACCCTTGTTGGAGCACAGGTGTATTCATTACTGACTGACACATTGTAACAGATCCACAGGTGGTCCTAATTATGTCACATGTGATCCAGAAAACCTGTACTGTTAGGGAGCCCTGAGGACTGCTGTAGGTGGAAAATGGACAAAGCTGGACTTTTTTTTTGCTACTCTCAAAGTAGCGGTTTTCCAATTGTACCCATTATACCCAAATCTGTAAAAATAAAAATCAATTCCCCAACACACAAAGAAGCAGAACTCAAAGATTACTGTATATATTTGTGTATAACATAAACCTGTAAACAGAAATCAATTGCCCAAGACATTAAGAAGCGAAAGTATGAGACTATAAATGTAACGTGTGTGTGTGCATATATATATATATATATATATATATATATATACATACACACACATTTATATATGTATGGGTATTTTTTCATTTTCAGTAACCTGTGTTGAAATAACTGATGTTGGAAACATACTTAGCAGCTACTTAAATAACAAATAAAATAACAACTTACTACCCAAGCTTACAACTCTGGAAAACTTTGAATGACCAAAGTGGACAATGGACAGCTGCCGCCATGACACAGAGTTCATTCAATCCGCATTATTAATATATTCATATGGAACACCTCATTCTTTCTTTCTGGCATAGCACAGGTTGCTGCAAGTTACTACAAGTGGGAACTAAATAGCTCACTTTAGGTGTTAGGTGAATTGTTGTATGTTGAGAATGATTATAAATATTTTGATGATGCTTACCCTTTATACTCTGAACACATTATTTAACAATTGCATTGAATAATATACACCTGTTCTTATCTTCTATGGAGACTTTTCTTAAAAACAGGAAGCCTACATTTTTTTACAGCACAAATAAAGTTCCACCTTCCCCACACCATATTACTATACAATACAAACACTGTTAAATATTTAAGTTTGCTCAGACTTCCCTTAGCTATAGTTCAGTCACTTTACTGGAATAGTTGCATTATATATCTGGTACTAGAAAGGAGAGCACTTACCCAGTAGAATGATGAAGTAGATGAGTGTAAAGCAAGTGTCCATTCCTGCAAAATGTGGTGAGACAAGGAAAGCCACAAGACCAACTCCTTCTGAAGCCTCACAGAAAATGAATGAAGAGGAACCAAGGCAATGTGGGCTACAGATTGTGCAATGGGTTGACCTAGATTTTACTATAGCTGATAGTATAGTTAATGTCACAGAGTGTGCTATGTCTTGCTTGAGGAAGAAGATATGCCATGGTGGCATATTGTGATATGTTAGGCAATTTCCTCATCCAGTGTACAGGAAGATTTTAAGGTAATTTACTTATGGTTACTTTCACATAATATACTAAATCAATTCTACAAACATAGTACTGTACTTGCATAAATGTCGGCATTAACAATATAACTGGGACAAACTGTACTCCCAACAGATTAACTACTCTGTTTCACTGGGCAATCATTCCACCTCTTTTCTCAGAAATATATAACCTGTAAATATTACCTATTGAGGACACTGGATGACCAGAGTTAAGCAGACTTGCCAACTCTCCCGCATTTTGCGGGAGACTCCCGCATTTTGCGAGAGTCTCCCGGGCTCCCGGGCGAGTGTGGCAATCCCCCGCATCTGGATAATTCTGCCCACTTCCTAGTGAAGTGGGCAGAATTAAGTCCCAAACGCCGCGATTCCCGGTGAATCGCGGCGTTTGGCCCCGCCCCCCGCTGTCAAATGACGCATTTTGCGTCATCACGTCATGGGGGCAGGTCCAAAATGACGTCACTTGGAGCCCCCCCCCGTCACGCCCACCTCCTCTGCAGGCTCCCGGATTTCACCAACAGAAAGTTGGTAAGTATGGAGTTAAGAAACCGTGGACTAAGTAAAGTAATGGCTCCCAACAATGTACTTTAACATCAACTATTTAATTCACTGTTGTTAATTCAATTGGAAAGTCACTGCTAAAAACTGAAGCAGAGCTTTGGGTGGATGTTATAAGGTTGTAGGAAGCAGTAAGTGGAGGTAAACTCGATATGAAGATACATCATTTTCATGTTCCATAAATCCCCCCCCAAACACAATCATATGTTTGGTTATAAACTGAAGTTAAAAGTTTTAATATTTTATAATATGGAGTTGTCTTTGCCACAATTTTAAAGACATTTTTTCTTCATTCCCCATCTAATGTTATCAGATTTCCTGACTGTGTCCCAAGAATCATGTTGGTTGACCGGGTTTGACAGTGTTTGAGCCAGTATGCACTTGTTCAAGCCGTATTGCACGTGTGCAAGCCAGCTTGAGCACATTCAAGTTAATTTTGAGGAATTTGAGGGGGTTGGTTTTATTGTGAACCCCGAACAGGAGCAAAAACTTTGAATACAGTAGTGTTCAATTTTAAAAAATATGTTAAAATAATTTTATATTAAATCAAAATGTTATTTTGATTATGTTATTCATAAAATAAAAAAACACAGATTTTGATAGTGTTGAATGGCAAATATAAACAATGAACCTTGAAAAGGAGCTTTTTATGTAATTAGCAAACCATGTATGTCGAACTTGAACAACAAATTTTAAACCGCAAGCATGAATCATGCACGCTGGCGCTATTCAATAAACAATGAATCATTTTATAAAGTGTAGTTATTTGGACACACAAACTTAGCAGACTCTTGAATTTGGAAATACCTAGCGCCACATAACTGGAGTGACTTTCAGACATGCTTGAAACAATGAGTGTTAATTAGAACTAGAGATGGTCACTGACCCCCGTGTTTTGGTTTTGGATTCAGTTTTGGATCTGGATTACCGTCGTGTTTTGGTTTTGGTTTTGGTTTTGCAAAACTGCCATTGCGTGTTTTGGTTTTGGTTTTGGTTTTGTTTGGTTTTGTTTTGCTATTTTTTTTGAAAATCCATGTTTTTGGGCCTAAATTAACCCAATTTAGTGCTCCAACTGTTTTAGAGACAAGTAATCTAATTGTTGAGGTAATAAATCATCCAAAAAAACAGTTTAATTCTTCGTTGGTAGGCCTATTCTACACACAAAACAGATTGTCTTCCTCTCCATCTATGCATATTGGCAATGCAGCCATCGTCTTTGAATGTATATTACACCCTACACTTATAGTTAAATATGTAAAGAAACGGAAAAAGCCAGTTTGGTTTCTGTCTCTCAAGGCCCCCCTCCACTTGTATAAAATACCAAAAAATTCAGCCATTATAGACTGTACAATATTAATTGACATGGAGAAAGACAGTTTGGTTTCTGTCTCTCTAGGCCCCCCTCCACTTGTATAAAATACTAAAAAATTCAGCCATTATAGACTGTACAATATTAATTGACATGGAGAAAGACAGTTTGGTTTCTGTCTCTCTAGGCCCCCCTCCACTTGTATAAAATACAAAAAAATCCAGCCATTATAGACTGTACAATATTAATTGACATGGAGAAAGACAGTTTGGTTTCTGTCTCTCTAGGCCCCCCTCCACTTATATAAAATACAAAAAAATCCAGCCGTTATAGACTGTACAATATTAATTGACATGGAGAAAGCCAGTTTGGTTTCTGTCTCTCTAGGCCCCCCTCCACTTGTATAAAATACTAATAAATTCAGCCGTTATATACTGTACAATATAAATTGAAATGGACAAAGGCAGTTTGGTATCTGTCTGCATCAGATCCTCTCTCCACTAGGAGTAAAATAGAAAACTATTCAGCCGTTATATAATCTAGAATATAAATAGAAATTGAGAAAGGCAATTTGGTATCTGTCTGCATCATAATCATCAACATCATCATTAGCGCCCTCGTCGCCTACACAAATCTCCCCCTCATCCTCTTCTAATTCCAAAGTGGCATCCTCAATTTGGGTATCACCGGCTACACTCGGGCTATTAAGGCACACATCAGCAGAATGCTCACGATTAGACATCCCACTGTTGGATGGACTCTCCACAGGGATTGTTGTCATTTGTGAATCAGAGCAAATATTCTCCTGCAATGCCTCACTGTTATCTTGCAGCTCGGCTTTGACGCGTAACAGTAGTTGTGCACCAATTGTAGGCTGGGTAACTTTTTGGGATCTGCCACTAATAGCCAAAGGTGAAGGCCTCATTCTCTCTTTGCCACTGCGTGTGTAGAATGGCATGCTTGCAATTTTTTTTTTATCGTCACTTAACTTTTGCTCAGTTACACTTCTTTTTCGCTTCAATACAGTAAATTTTTTTTTGGTTTTTGTTTTTTGCACTAATTTGAAAACACTCTGTTGTTTGACATCGCCTTGGCCAGATGACGTACTGGGAACACTAACATCAGGACTGGTGACAGAACGTGGTTGCTCATTCAGATCATATGTGGACTGCTTTGAATCCATTCTGAGCGCAAACCACTGGGGAGTGCTAAAAATTATTTAGTAGATACTGCTGACAGATATGACTTTTGACAGCCAGAAATATTAATGCACAATTAGGGAGGACACCCCAAAAGCACTGAGGAGTGCTAAAAATTATTTAGTAGATACTGCTGACAGATATGACTTTTGACAGCCAGAAATATTAATGCACAATTAGGGAGGACACCCCAAAAGCACTGAGGAGTGCTAAAAATTATTTAGTAGATACTGCTGACAGATATGACTTTTGACAGCCAGAAATATTAATGCACAATTAAGGAGGACACCCCAAAAGCACTAAGGAGTGCTAAAAATTATTTAGTAGATACTGCTGACAGTTATGACTTTTGACAGCCAGAAATATTAATGCACAATTAGGGAGGACACCCCAAAAGCACTGAGGAGTGCTAAAAATTATTTAGTAGATACTGCTGACAGATATGACTTTTGACAGCCAGAAATATTAATGCACAATTAGGGAGGACACCCCAAAAGCACTGAGGAGTGCTAAAAATTATTTAGTAGATACTGCTGACAGATATGACTTTTGACAGCCAGAAATATTAATGCACAATTAGGGAGGACACCCCAAAAGCACTGAGGAGTGCTAAAAATTATTTAGTAGATACTGCTGACAGATATGACTTTTGACAGCCAGAAATATTAATGCACAATTAGGGAGGACACCCCAAAAGCACTGAGGAGTGCTAAAAATTGTTTAGTAGATACTGCTGACAGATATGACTTTTGACAGCCAGAAATATTTATGCACAATTATGGGGGACACCCCAAAAGCGCTGGGGAGTGCCAAATATGAAGAAAAAATAATAAACCTCTATCCTCCTCTCTGCACTAGCGATTTTGGTTAGAGCAATTGCAAGAACAATATTGTATTCTCTGTCCCTGCTCTAATTAGCCTATGACTACACCCTGCTCTCTCCCTCTGTCAAATGGCGATGGATTGCTGTGGAGGCGTGTATTTATAAAGTTGAAGTATCGCGAGAACCGAGCTCCGAGATCCGACGACGTCACAATGACGTTCGGCCTCGATTTGGATTCGGAATGGGCGGGAGAGTACCGAGCTGCTCAGCTCGGTACTCGGATACCCAAAGTTCGGGTGGGTTCAGTTCTCGGAGAACCGGACCCGCCCATCTCTAATTAGAACGAAACAACCATCTGTGATAGATTAGAAATTGAAATATATCAGCAAACTTTTGACAACTTATGGGGGATCTATATGTTTATATGTGTAAAGCAAACTAGCATAATACTGGGAAAACATGACATTTTTTTGTTAGATATATACAAGGCTTCTTTCTATATATTGACATTCAAAATTATTAATATAAGTAAAGGAAGAAACAGAGAAATCTAATGTAATACCCCCCAAGAATTGTCGCTGTTGTGGATCGTGATTGCCCCTCATTGTAGCAAAAGGAAAACTACATTTCTCAAGAGCCTTTGGAGCAGCTCAGAATTATAAGTAAACAGTGGTGTGGGCAGATCTCCATAGAGTTTACAGTGTCACGATCTTTTCAGCCGATGGTTATAATAGATGAAGAGCACAGATCTGAAGGTAAATTGTGTAAAACGTGTATAGTGTGTAGACATGAATCGGCATACTAATTGGGTCTTTCAAACATTGGTAAAATTGTTAATATTGCATCAGTAGAATTTTTCTGTAGTGTGTACTGAGTCTTAGTAGTGAAGAACTGATGAGTAATTGCTCAGAGGAATAATTGCTGATGTCAAGAGAGTGCATTGGTAATAAATAAGTTAATCCAGTGGCAAAGACAGGTCATATATATAGGAATGAGTGACAGACTTACATGAATATTTGAGGAGATACACTTCCTCCAGATTTTGCAAAATCTATGTGGCATATTAGAAATTTACTTCACAAAAAGCATATTGCTTTGGTTTCAGGATCTCTACAAATTTTCCCTGAAGGAAATGTTTGTTGAAACATTTTTATACACAGCCTATAAAATGTATAGTGTTCATTTACCTTTCAAAACCCCCAAGCTCACAAAATTTAGACTTTACGGCGGGTATTCAACTGTTAGCGAGTTTTTTTTCCCCCCGCCGTGTAAAAAAAAAATATCTCCCGCAGGTTTTTGACGGCAATAGCGACCATTTTGAGTTAGCGCAGCGGGAAAACTCGTGCAATTCAATTGAAAAATAGGGAACACTGCCCCCGCGCTTTAAAAATTGTGTTTGCGAGATTTTAGGGAACTGAAGGGGAGTTTTAACGTGGTCATGTATAACACAAAAAAAAGGTTTTGCATACATTTCCATACATTAAATTGCATTACACATTGATAATATCTACATTACAGTACTTTCTTTAGCATATTTTTTATTGAACTATTTTTTACCATACAATCATCTATACCATGTCAAAACACATTACTACAATCATATTTGTACTAAAAACATACATAAATATAATTAATTAGTGACTTTATTTAATTTATTTTGTATGCTATCTGGCTGCTGACTGCGATGCTCTCCTACCAAAACAAATCTAGGATCAAAAGGGTATCACAACCCGCCACCTAACTTCCTAACGACTGCCCTAAGCTTCCAAATAATTTGGTCTATAAAAATCCATATGTGTTCTTCTGTCAGGTGTACCCCGTCTGCTCTAAAAGGTGTGGCAAAGCCATTGACAGACGGGGTGCTCTATAAAAGGTCTGCCTATGTTCTACAAAGCTCTCCCTATGGCCTTTGTCACGGCTCTGAGGGTGTTTTGCAGATCCCTTGCCTCTACTATAGAGGATGGTGGAGGCAGAACACAATAATATTCTCAGGATAAGTTCACGGCTAGCAGTGTGCTGGGGGAAAAAATGTTGTGTGTATGTTCCTTGCAGGATAACCCCACCCTTTCAAGCACCTGTTATGGCCTATAAATTGATTTGAGCAGCTTCCACTTCTGTATTTGTCTGAGAGGCATGTTGGTGTCAGTAGCTGAGAGGGGGTACTGGCACTAAATTGCTGTTTGGAGGCTTCTGGGGTACCTCTTTGGTAAGTTGGCTCTCAATTTAAAAACACATATGTATGGCCCAAATATATGGGACTCTCATTGTTTAGAGTAGGACCATCCTATTAGCAAAAGCGCCTTGGCGTGGCGGATGGCTTAAACATACATTTGCAAATGTGTGCAACAAAGACTTTTGCATTTTTATTTACAGTAGAAATGGCAGATCTGTTGCTGGCTATAGCAGTGTCACTCACCGGACTGTGAGTGCTTCTTCCCGGACATTTAGGAACCGTGGCCGTCCTCCATCCTGAGGGACTGCGCATGCGCAGCCCTTTCTAAACCTTCAGTGTATGTTCCTTTAACTTAATTGGCAGATCAGGCAACACTCCCTATATTAAGCACCTGTGGTCAACACCACGTTCCCTGATCTTGGAGTCTCATTCCCCATGAGTCTCTGAAGGTGTTCCTGTGTTCCTCGTTTATTCAGCCCTGCTGATTCCTGTGGTTTCCAAACCACTTCTACCTCTGTGGTTTCCAAACCACTTCTACCACTGTGGTTCCCATACCACTTCTACCCTTCTGTGTATCATCGTGACTGTGAGCTGATTCCTATCCGCTGCCTCCGTGCACTACAGTCTTCTAACCACTTCAACTCTACCATATATTATTGGGACTGTTAGCTGATTCCTATCCGCTGCCTCCGTGCACTACAGTCTTCCATCCACATCCACTCACCTGTTCATCATCGTGACTGTTAGCTGATTCCTATCCGCTGCCTCCGTGCACTACAGTCTTCAACCTGCAACTCGTCTGTGTTTCATCATCGTGACTGTTAGCTGATTCCTATCCGCTGCCTCCGTGCACTACAGTCTTCAACCTGCAACTCGTCTGTGTTTCATCATCGTGACTGTTAGCTGATTCCTATCCGCTGCCTCCGTGCACTACAGTCTTCAATTCATGTCAACTCTCCCGTGTTTCCTCGAGACTGCTGCCACTATTGCTATCCGCTACTCTCCGTGATCAACAGTTCCAGTTCAACTCTGCTCTCCCGTGTCCCATCGTTACTGCACCTGCTGGTTGCTATTGGCTACCTCCGTGTTTCCGCAGAGACCTGCTGCTGCTACTCCTCAGCGCTACTCATCCATCTACTGCTGATCCGCTCTCCACGCTTTCCTGTGTTCCCGCTGGTCTCTACCCGCCTGTCAGCATTGGATTCGTGTCTCTCTACTTACCTCTCGGCTAGACCATCGCCATTCTCCAGGTTCCTCCAGGAGTCCAGTTCCACGCTCTACTGATTCCTGTATATTTGTTTCCCTGCTGGTCTACCTACCTGTGCGCTGCACCTACTAGACCACCGCTTCACCCATCCAGGGACTTTGCATCCTGCCGGCCTCCTGCCGTTCAGGTATCTCTGCACTCCTGTCTGACTGCCTGCTTCTGAACCACGGTATGCATACTTCTCATTGACTGTGCTAGTGTATTGCATATCTTGCTGGACTGTGTTGGTTCTCCTCTGGAGTTTGCTATCCGCTGAGTCTATTGCCATCATTGACTGTGTTATCTCGTGCTGGATTACTTCAAGAGACTTTCTATTATGGCAGTCCTGTTCAGTCATATATATATATATATTGTGCATATTACTGTGGATCAAAGTTAAGGTGCCCGTGTATATCTTGTGTTGCAGTCTCTCCCCGTGCACCTCCTCACATATATATTCAGTGGTACAACTTGCTAGTGGCAGACCACTGATCCCTGTTTCCAGTATCACCTGTTCCAGTATCCTCTCACATAGCAGTGGTACAACTTGCTAAACGCAGACCACTGACTCCCCGGATACCTCCACTTGGATTTCATTCCTTCACTCTGACAGCGGTACAACTTGCTATCCGCAGACCGCTGACTCTCATCACCTCCTCGTTTCTGTTGGACATTCCTCCTCACTATAGCAGTGGTACAACTTGCTACCGCAGACCACTGACTACCTTCACGTGTCCTTTGTCCATACAGTTCCTCGTGTATTATTACCATCATATTGCCAGTGCTGCTAGTCATAGACTTTCCTGAGCATCTCATCATCTGCTATTTCCTGTTCCGTGATCACCCTGCTACCAGAGTACCATATTACCACCTATACTGCTCTGGTAAGCCTATCACCTGGTGATCCCTGGGTAAAGACTCCTAGTGCCCGTGACAGTAAGATCAGGCCATGACAGACCCAGATACGGAACCTACCGCTAAAGAGATGCTGCAGCATCTGGTCAGCCGTGTGGAGCAACAGGATGCTCGCCAACAGCTGTTACTTCAATGTTACCAATCGTTAACCTCCCAAGGAACATCTGGACAGACTGTTACAGCTAATATTGAAGCTCCTGTGCTTTCCTCCGTTTCCCCAGTGCCATCCCAGGTGTCTACAGCTCCCACGCTTCACCTGCCTACTCCGTCAAAATATGACGGGGACCCCAAAACTTGTAGGGGTTTCCTTAACCAATGTTCAGTCCATTTTGAGCTCCAGCCTCAAATATTTTCTACCCATCGTTCCAGAGTGGCCTATCTTATCTCATTGTTTTCTGGACAAGCCCTGGCTTGGGCCTCCCCTCTGTGGGAAAGAAACGATCCAATTCTACAAGATAGTGCCAAATTCATTTCCACGTTCCGAAGTGTGTTCGATGAACCAGGTCGTGTGACCTCCGCTGCTTCCAGCATTCTTCGTTTGCGACAAGGCTCCCATACAGTAGGCCAGTATGTCATTCAATTTAGGATCTTAGCCTCTGAACTTCAGTGGAACACTGAAGCATTAGTTGCCGCCTTCTGGCAGGGGCTCTCCGATAAAATTAAAGATGCACTGACTACCCAAGAGCTTCCTTCGTCACTAGAAGATTTGATCTCTCTTTGCCATCGTGTAGATATGAGATTTCGTGAAAGAGAGTCTGAGAAAACAACGGCTGTTAAAGCACCTCTTCGTTCAACCCCTCAATTTCGTCCAGCTTCACCCTCTGTGATTCCCATGGAGATAGGACGTTCCAAATTATCTTCAGAGGAGAGGAAACGAAGAGTAAAGAATAGACTCTGTATCTATTGTGCTGATTCCACGCATATGCTCAGCTCTTGCCCTAAGAGATCGGGAAATGCCAGGCCCTAACTAGTTCTGGAGAGGTGAAGTTAGGGTCCCTGGAGTCCTCTCCATCGTCTATGAAATCTAAAGTCTGCGCTTTTGATGTTACGATTTCCTTTGCTACCAAATCCTTTGAGTCACAGGCATTGATTGATTCCGGAGCAGCAGGAAATTTCATTTCTAAATCACTAGTGAATCAATGGTCCCTACCAGTGATTACTTTAAAAACACCCATTACTGTGACGGCTATAGATGGATCACGTCTCATCAATGGTCTCATCACCCAGAGTACGTCTCCAGTAACTCTTCAGATTGGTGTACTACACCATGAAGAAATTTCGTTTTTAATTCTTCCAGTTACGACAAGTCCGATTGTCTTAGGCCTTCCATGGCTTCAGTGTCACTCTCCCCAGATTGACTGGCGCATCCCTCAAGTTACGTCTTGGGGGTCTGAATGTCACCATCGTTGCCTTTCCCAAGTTATTCCTCTTAAAGTACAGCAATCTTCCATCTCATCTTCCTTCCTGGGACTCCCTCCTCAGTATGCTTCATTTGCCGATGTGTTTGATAAAGCTCAGTCTGAACGTCTTCCTCCTCATCGTTCTTGGGATTGTCCGATCGACCTTCTACCTGGCAAGACTCCTCCCAGGGGTCGGGTCTATCCTCTCTCGTTACCTGAGACTCAAGCCACATCTGAGTACATACAGGAGAATCTCCAGCGTGGGTTTATTCGACCTTCCACCTCTCCCGCTGGAGCTGGGTTCTTCTTCGTCAAAAAGAAGGATGGATCATTACGCCCTTGCATAGATTTTCGTGGACTCAACGCCATTACTATCAAGAATCGATATCCCATTCCGCTGATCACTGAGCTATTCGATCGCATCAAGGGAGCTCGGATATTTACTAAGTTGGATCTTCGTGGTGCCTACAATTTAATTAGAATCCGTTCCGGTGACGAATGGAAGACCGCGTTCAACACCAGAGATGGGCATTACGAATATTTAGTAATGCCCTTCGGGCTGTGTAATGCCCCCGCTGTTTTCCAAGGCTTCATCAATGAGATCTTTCGGGACTTATTATATGTATGTGTCGTTGTCTACCTGGACGACATATTGATCTTTTCACAGGACCTGCCTTCTCATCACCAACATGTGGCAGAGGTCCTCTCCAGACTACGGAAAAATTCATTGTTCTGTAAATTGGAAAAATGTTCATTCGAGTTACCCCAGATTCCATTCTTGGGGTATATAGTTTCCGGAGTTGGCCTGAAGATGGATCCAGACAAAGTAAATGCTGTATTACATTGGCCCCAGCCAACTACTCTTCGCGCCATCCAGCGTTTTTTAGGTTTTGCCAATTACTATAGACGCTTCATTCAAGACTTTTCATCCATTGCATCTCCTATTGTGGCCCTGACTCGGAAAGGGGCTAATACTAAGCAATGGTCATCTGAGGCTCTCCAAGCCTTTCAAATTCTCAAAGAGTCCTTCTCGTCTGCTCCCATTCTTCGACAGCCTGATGTGACACTCCCCTTCTTCCTAGAAGTAGATGCCTCTAATGTGGGCTTAGGAGCCATTCTCTCCCAATGCTCGGAGCAACAAAAATTACATCCTTGTGCCTTCTACTCTCGGGGTCTTCTGCCCGCAGAGAAAAATTATACTATCGGGGACAAGGAGTTGCTGGCCATCAAAGCTGCATTAGAGGAATGGAGATACTTGTTGGAAGGAGCTCGCCATCCGGTGACGATCTTCACGGATCATAAGAACTTGTCATATTTGCAATCTGCCCAATGCTTGAACCCTCGTCAAGCAAGATGGTCTCTTTTCTTTTCCCGTTTTGAATTAATTATAACCTTCAAACCAGCCGCTAAGAACAAGAAAGCTGACGCTCTATCTCGAGCTTTTGTGACGTCCTCTGATGTAGAAGAGGTTCCCAACCATGCTATTCTAGACCCCAAATGTATTTCTCTGGCTGCTTCATCCACCAAAATGCTACCATTTGGGAAGACCCTCGTGCCTCCTACTCTGAGGAGGAAAATCCTTTCGTGGTTCCATGCCTCTCGTTTTTCTGGACACGCCGGTGAACACAAGACCTTTGAGATTCTCTCTCGAAGTTACTGGTGGCCTTCAATGAGGAGAGACGTCAAAGAGTTTATTGCTTCCTGTGATTTATGTTCTCAGTTCAAATCCTCCCGCAGAACTCCAGCAGGGTTGCTGCGACCACTACCCATTCCGTCCAAGCCTTGGACCCATATTAGTATGGATTTCGTTACTGATTTGCCACCAAGTAAGAATCACAATACTATTTGGGTAGTGGTAGACAGATTTTCGAAGATGGCTCATTTCGTCCCTCTGTCCGGTTTACCTTCCTCGTCTACTCTGGCTGAACATTTCATTAAAGAAATCTTCCGCATCCATGGATGTCCGTCTGAGATTGTGTCAGATAGAGGAGTACAATTCGTTTCCAGATTCTGGCGGGCCCGTTGTAAAACCTTGGGCATACGATTAGCACTCTCATCTTCTTACCATCCGCAATCTAACGGACAAACGGAACGAGTCAATCAAGATCTTGAGACTTTTATAAGGATGTTCTCTTCAGCCAACCAAGACAACTGGGTAGAATTGCTTCCTTGGGCTGAATTCGCCCATAACAACATGTACCATGAGTCATCATCCAAAACTCCATTCTTTGTAGTCTACGGTCACCATCCGTCTTTTCCGGAATTTCCTGCCCTCCCGCCCACCCAAGTTCCTGCTGTGGAGACTACTTGTCAGACCTTCAAAAATATCTGGTCTCAGGTCAAAACCTGTTTAAAGAAGACATCTAACAAATATAAGTCTTTCGCAGATAAGAAGAGGCGGGCTATTCCACCACTAAAAATTGGAGATCGTGTCTGGTTATCTACCAAAAATATTCGTTTGAAGGTTCCATCTATGAAATTCGCCCCTCGTTTTATTGGTCCATATAGGATCATTCAAGTTATCAATCCAGTATGTGTTAAACTTCTTCTTCCTAAGAATCTTCGGATTTCCAATGCCTTCCATGTGTCCTTGCTCAAACCTCTCAACATCAACCATTTCTCGACTCCTTCCTCAGCACCGCAGCCAGTTCAAGTTCATCAGGAGGAGGATTTCGAGATTACTGAGGTATTGGATGCAAAAATTTCGCGAGCAGTTCTCCGTTTCCTCGTTCATTGGAAGGGCTTTGGTCCTGAAGAGCGCTCATGGATCAAAGCTGAAGATCTTAGTGCTCCTGCCCTTCTGAAGAAGTTTTATTCCAAAAATCCGGACAAGCCCGGTTCCAGGCGTTCTGTGCCCACCTTTAAAAGGGGGGGTACTGTCACTCACCGGACTGTGAGTGCTTCTTCCCGGACATTTAGGAACCGTGGCCGTCCTCCATCCTGAGGGACTGCGCATGCGCAGCCCTTTCTAAACCTTCAGTGTATGTTCCTTTAACTTAATTGGCAGATCAGGCAACACTCCCTATATTAAGCACCTGTGGTCAACACCACGTTCCCTGATCTTGGAGTCTCATTCCCCATGAGTCTCTGAAGGTGTTCCTGTGTTCCTCGTTTATTCAGCCCTGCTGATTCCTGTGGTTTCCAAACCACTTCTACCTCTGTGGTTTCCAAACCACTTCTACCACTGTGGTTCCCATACCACTTCTACCCTTCTGTGTATCATCGTGACTGTGAGCTGATTCCTATCCGCTGCCTCTGTGCACTACAGTCTTCTAACCACTTCAACTCTACCATATATTATTGGGACTGTTAGCTGATTCCTATCCGCTGCCTCCGTGCACTACAGTCTTCCATCCACATCCACTCACCTGTTCATCATCGTGACTGTTAGCTGATTCCTATCCGCTGCCTCCGTGCACTACAGTCTTCAACCTGCAACTCGTCTGTGTTTCATCATCGTGACTGTTAGCTGATTCCTATCCGCTGCCTCCGTGCACTACAGTCTTCAACCTGCAACTCGTCTGTGTTTCATCATCGTGACTGTTAGCTGATTCCTATCCGCTGCCTCCGTGCACTACAGTCTTCAATTCATGTCAACTCTCCCGTGTTTCCTCGAGACTGCTGCCACTATTGCTATCCGCTACTCTCCGTGATCAACAGTTCCAGTTCAACTCTGCTCTCCCGTGTCCCATCGTTACTGCACCTGCTGGTTGCTATTGGCTACCTCCGTGTTTCCGCAGAGACCTGCTGCTGCTACTCCTCAGCGCTACTCATCCATCTACTGCTGATCCACTCTCCACGCTTTCCTGTGTTCCCGCTGGTCTCTACCCGCCTGTCAGCATTGGATTCGTGTCTCTCTACTTACCTCTCGGCTAGACCATCGCCATTCTCCAGGTTCCTCCAGGAGTCCAGTTCCACGCTCTACTGATTCCTGTATATTTGTTTCCCTGCTGGTCTACCTACCTGTGCGCTGCACCTACTAGACCACCGCTTCACCCATCCAGGGACTTTGCATCCTGCCGGCCTCCTGCCGTTCAGGTATCTCTGCACTCCTGTCTGACTGCCTGCTTCTGAACCACGGTATGCATACTTCTCATTGACTGTGCTGGTGTATTGCATATCTTGCTGGACTGTGTTGGTTCTCCTCTGGAGTTTGCTATCCGCTGAGTCTATTGCCATCATTGACTGTGTTATCTCGTGCTGGATTACTTCAAGAGACTTTCTATTATGGCAGTGCTGTTCAGTCATATATATATATATATTGTGCATATTACTGTGGATCAAAGTTAAGGTGCCCGTGTATATCTTGTGTTGCAGTCTCTCCCCGTGCACCTCCTCACATATATATTCAGTGGTACAACTTGCTAGTGGCAGACCACTGATCCCTGTTTCCAGTATCACCTGTTCCAGTATCCTCTCACATAGCAGTGGTACAACTTGCTAAACGCAGACCACTGACTCCCCGGATACCTCCACTTGGATTTCATTCCTTCACTCTGACAGCGGTACAACTTGCTATCCGCAGACCGCTGACTCTCATCACCTCCTCGTTTCTGTTGGACATTCCTCCTCACTATAGCAGTGGTACAACTTGCTACCGCAGACCACTGACTACCTTCACGTGTCCTTTGTCCATACAGTTCCTCGTGTATTATTACCATCATATTGCCAGTGCTGCTAGTCATAGACTTTCCTGAGCATCTCATCATCTGCTATTTCCTGTTCCGTGATCACCCTGCTACCAGAGTACCATATTACCACCTATACTGCTCTGGTAAGCCTATCACCTGGTGATCCCTGGGTAAAGACTCCTAGTGCCCGTGACAAGCAGTGTGCTGGGGGAAAAAATGTTGTGTGTATGTTCCTTGCAGGATAACCCCACCCTTTCAAGCACCTGTTATGGCCTATAAATTGATTTGAGCAGCTTCCACTTCTGTATTTGTCTGAGAGGCATGTTGGTGTCAGTAGCTGAGAGGGGGTACTGGCACTGAATTGCTGTTTGGAGGCTTCTGGGGTACCTCTTTGGTAAGTTGGCTCTCAATTTAAAAACACATATGTATGGCCCAAATATATGGGACTCTCATTGTTTAGAGTAGGACCATCCTATTAGCAAAAGCGCCTTGGCGTGGCGGATGGCTTAAACATACATTTGCAAATGTGTGCAACAAAGACTTTTGCATTTTTATTTACAGTAGAAATGGCAGATCTGTTGCTGGCTATAGCAGTGTGCTGGGGGAAAAAATGTTGTGTGTATGTTCCTTGCAGGATAACCCCACCCTTTCAAGCACCTGTTATGGCCTATAAATTGATTTGAGCAGCTTCCACTTCTGTATTTGTCTGAGAGGCATGTTGGTGTCAGTAGCTGAGAGGGGGTACTGGCACTGAATTGCTGTTTGGAGGCTTCTGGGGTACCTCTTTGGTAAGTTGGCTCTCAATTTAAAAACACATATGTATGGCCCAAATATATGGGACTCTCATTGTTTAGAGTAGGACCATCCTATTAGCAAAAGCGCCTTGGCGTGGCGGATGGCTTAAACATACATTTGCAAATGTGTGCAACAAAGACTTTTGCATTTTTATTTACAGTAGAAATGGCAGATCTGTTGCTGGCTATAGCAGTGTGCTGGGGGAAAAAATGTTGTGTGTATGTTCCTTGCAGGATAACCCCACCCTTTCAAGCACCTGTTATGGCCTATAAATTGATTTGAGCAGCTTCCACTTCTGTATTTGTCTGAGAGGCATGTTGGTGTCAGTAGCTGAGAGGGGGTACTGGCACTGAATTGCTGTTTGGAGGCTTCTGGGGTACCTCTTTGGTAAGTTGGCTCTCAATTTAAAAACACATATGTATGGCCCAAATATATGGGACTCTCATTGTTTAGAGTAGGACCATCCTATTAGCAAAAGCGCCTTGGCGTGGCGGATGGCTTAAACATACATTTGCAAATGTGTGCAACAAAGACTTTTGCATTTTTATTTACAGTAGAAATGGCAGATCTGTTGCTGGCTATAGCAGTGTGCTGGGGGAAAAAATGTTGTGTGTATGTTCCTTGCAGGATAACCCCACACTTTCAAGCACCTGTTATGGCCTATAAATTGATTTGAGCAGCTTCCACTTCTGTATAAGTTCACGGCTTACAAGCATCAATAATAACACAGGAGAAAGTAGTAGTGCTGCAACGTATTATATTGAATGTTGGTACAACAGGAATGGAAGGAATAAGATATATATATTGGCAAAGATGAATACACGGCAATTCGTTGTAATGCAGACATTAATCACATATGCTACTTCATAGTCGGTAACCCTTGGCAACAGCATGAGATGAGATGATATACAGTTCACCGCAATGATGATAAACAAGAACACTAGGATCCAATAGAGAACCACACAGCAGATGAATGTGAATCACTGGTACAGCTTACAGTCCAAACAGAGTAGTATATAGAACTTAGCTGACCCGAGAGTAGAGATGACTCAACATAGCAGGTGGTACTGGAAATACTGTGATTCTTAGTAGTAGAACAGCAAGTGTTAAACATCACCCAAGGACTTGGATGAACACTGACACGTGCAGTAGAATGTTGCCAAGAAGTAGCAGAGACGTGAGTAGTATCTGAACCATGCGTGGAACTACAGGTAGCAGGATTCGTTGTAACTGCAATGGTAAGTTCGCTGTAGTATGAAGCAAATGAACAGAGACACGTAACTTGAGCCCAAGTACTAGCCACCGGCACAACAAGTAGTTCACAATAACAGTCCAGTAAACAGGTAACAGCAGAGTAAGGATAACCCGTGTCAGACTTGGAACTACAGGTGACAGGTAACTTGATAGTAGCTCTAACAGCGAGATGCAGCGACCTTAGCCAGCCAGCAGTAAAGTTGAACCAATAGATAAGGCGCAGGTTTAGCAACAACTCACAATACTTGTTCAGCGTGCAGATGAATAGCGGAGAGGAGTTCCAACTTGCAGGTGAACAGCGATGAGGAGTTTGCAGCTTGCAGATGAACAGCAGTGAGGAGTTTGCAGCTTGCAGGTGAACAGTCGGGTTGGATGATTTGGAAGGGTGTCCTGCCTGGAAATGTACCCATCGTTGCCATACCGAACGGTATGATTTTCTAGTAGTTGGGGCCAGGGATGTTTCAGCAAGGACCCTTACGCAGGCTCTACCATCTGCCAAAGATAAGGAGGACACGTTAAACCTACAAGCTGCGCATGCAGTGCCAGGGCCCTAATGCGTTGTCCACTCCAGGAACATGGCAGGCACGAAAATTGATATCGTAATCTAGGCAATGAATAACCAGATCTGAGTAAATTCACTGCGGGGAAGGACAAAGTACTCTGATGGTTGATTGCCTAGACTATGCCAAGGTTATCGCACCAAAAAGCCACATTCCAGCCGTGGAGACAGGGAGTCCAAAGTTCCATGGCCACTATAATTGGGAAAAGTTCTAGGGTCAATAGATTGTGCACCAGTCCATTAATTCACCACAACTGTGGCCAAGGGGAAGCACACCATTTCCCTTGAAAGAAAGCACCGAAACCTTTCATACTTGATGCGTCTGTGTGCAGGTCCAAAGCTATGGTAGATATTTGAGGGGCAGGCCAGATCCTGCTACCGTTAAAAGATTTTTACTTTAACGTAGCCACACTATCAAATCTCCCCTAATCTCCAATCAAATATGTGTATGGGGGCGTGAAAAACCAACTGTGGCCAGTTGGAGCTTCCAACAAGAAACTCTGCCCATTGGTATTACTCTGCACGAGAAGTTAAGGGAGCCTAGTAAGCCTTGAATGCATCGCAAGGAACTTGAAGGGGAAGATAATATCTCTGAGATTAAGTTTTCAAGCTTTCTGATCTTATTATGGGGCAGTATCTATTTCAATGCCAAGGAAAGACAGTTTGGTAATGGGCCCTTCTGTTTTATCCTGAGCAACAGGATCTCCGTAGTGGAAAAGCAACAGTGCAGCGAACAGGGTATCCGCGCAAATATTATAAAAGAGAGGGCCAACAAACAGGAAATCATCTAGGTAGTGTGCTATTCCATGATTGCCTGTTCCTGCTGTAATGCATCAGTGAAGAAAGGAGCTGAAAGCCACGAAGAAAGCACAAGAGGCTGAACATCCCATGGGAAGGCACCTATTTATGAATTATCCGTTGTTTATTTTAAAGTCTATAAATAAAAGTCTATATAAAACATGAGGGGTGGAGTGGGAGTAGTCGAAAGGCGTATTCGATATCTAATTTTGCCATTAGTGCTCCTGCCCTGCAATTTCTAATAATGGACAAAGCTTTGTCAAATGATTGATAAGTAACGTGCTGACTAATGGGTCGATGGCATTGTTTACTGAACTTCCAGGGGGGTGGGATAAATGCTGTATTAGCTGGAATTTACCGAACATTTTCTTGTGAACAACGTTTACGGTAGAAATCACTAAATTTGGGAGGGGGTGGTAAAGGACCTAGCATGCTGCCTAGGCAAACTTCCTTGCAAGCTTTCTGATCAAATATGTGTGAGTGTAGGTGATTGTAAATTTTTATTAGACCCTGTGGAAATTGTTCCTGTAATGGGAAGCCGAAAACCACCCCACAACCCTTTGCATAGGAAAGAAGCCTTGATACCATTGGGATACAAACGAAGCCACCTGTTTAAAACTGGGATGATGACAGGGGAAAATATTTTACGCATTGCCTCCTTTGTTATCGTGCCCTCTGTCTGCACCTCTGAGATTCTTGGGGCAATCTTTAAAGGTGTGTGTTCTTCTACAACTGGCAGATGAGGGAAGTAGAGGGAGGGGGAACATGGGACATGGAAGGAGCAGAGACTGAGAATTGAAGCCAGTGGAGCAAAGATGGAGAGGAGACTGGGAGCATGGGGGAGTACAGAGTTTTAGGGTGAGGAGGTGGGAGGGGGATTAAGGGGTGAATGGCATAGCAGGGACAAGAAGAGGCAGGGGCATATGATAAATGAGAGAAAGGAGAGTGAGAAAGAAAGGTGACATGTAGGTTAAGGAGGAGTGGAAAAGTGACATTAAGACAATGGTAAATAAGGTAACTGAAAGGAGAGGTAATGAAACAAATGCTGTGGTGAAGAAGCAAATGGCTAAAAACAGTGGTAAAAATGAAAACGGCAATAATGACTATGGAAAATCAATTAAATGAAAGCAATGAAAAAAAAGCAGTGCCAATGGCAAATCAATGGCCATGCAGGTCTGGAAGCAATTGGGAGATGAAACTGGAGGGAGCTGATGGAAGCGAACAGTAAAGTCAGTGAATGGGTTAAAGGTAACAGAGGTCCGGTGCTGAGGAAAGGCTACTGGTTTCAGTTGGCAGGGTTGGAAGTTCAATGGAGTAGAAAGGCATCCGGCTCCATGAGGTGGGAGTAAATGTCCACTGCAGAGTTTGGGTGCAGAGAAGGAAGCTGGAAGTAGTGGAGCAGGCTGGAGGAAGAGAAGAGGCATGGCAGCTACCAAATTAAGTAGAGAAGGTACCAGGGTCATCCGGTAAATCGGAAAGGGTAAAAACAAGTCAAAGGGAGGAGAAGGATGGCAAAGCTTCTGGTGCAGGGTATAGGGAGAGGTGGATTTGGGAAAGAGGCTAGAGCAGAGGTCTGGAGTAGTAAGTGCCTAAATTAGAGTAGGCCATTCAGAAGTTATAGTCTAAGATTGAAGAGATGATGAATACAGAGCAGGGAGATGGAGAGCAGGAAGGTTGGCGGTTCTAGGCTGCGACCTCAATTGGAGACAGTCACCAGAGAAGGAAGGATTGGAGCAGTAATCAATGAGCAATGCAGTTGGTTGCTGGTCATGTTCAAATAGCTGGTTAGCTAGTGAATAGCTAGTGATTTAAAGGTAGTATAGCTAATTTGGGCACTCCCGTGTGTATTGTCATATCCAAATAGGATTGCACTTAAATACAATCATACATATACCAAACAGAAACAGAAAAATGTAATAATATACTGCACATACGCTAAGCTTAAACAGCAACTGATGGTGAGACGGGGAGATTTAACAACATAAAAGCAGCCCCTGATTCAGGAACAGACACATTCTTTGCCAACAGACATCAGTATTGACGGACTGTTCCTGGATCCAGGGCTGCGCACCGCATGTAATTTGTATTTTTTTGTCTTCTAAATTCTGCTATTACATCTCTTTTGTGCTTTGGAATCACATTAATCGCATTGGACAATATTTATTGATAGCGACAAAACGAACATAACATAATACCGTAAACACTTGTTACTTTACATCTCATTATAGCCATGCCAGACAAGGGTTAAAATACTTGAGATGATGTCTCACCCAGGGGCTAAGACACTTGACAACAAACAGTATTCAGGCTATACAGGACATGTTACTGATGCAGAACCAGCAACAGATTTGTGCTTTCTTAGGGATGTGGGGGTACTTTATATATCCTGGATCCCAGGATTTTCTATTCTGGCTTTACCATGGCAGGGGTTAGTCTCATCCTCAAGACCAGCGCTTGTCTCACATACTGAAGAGTCAGAGCAAGCATTCTTTAACATTAAAGAGAGTCTGCCTAAAGCATCTTCTCTGGAGATGCACGATCATGAAGAACCTTTGAGTTGTGTTGTATGGAAGCAGATGGTTGTGCAGCAGGAGTCTGCCCTCCTAAATTTTGCCTAAATTACATATGTTACCTAAGCAAGGTGTACAAAATGTGCCTCCATATTGTTACGATACTTACCATTCCACGCTCCCCCGCCCAGGCCCGGTGCTCCCATTAGGCAAGGTTAGGCAGTTGCCTAGGGCGCCGGGCTCTGGAGGGCGCCAAAGAATTAAAATAACTTTAAAACTGTGCAGCGACCGCTGACCATACCTTCCACGGCCGCTGCACAGCTTCAGATAAATCCACGGGGAGGGGGCAGGGGCTATAGATCACCACCGCCGCCCTCCTCTCCAACAGCTGATGGGGCGCTCCGTCTCCTCCCCTCCACTCACTGACTGTCAGGTTTGACATCATCATCACTGCCCAACAGTGTCAGTGAGTGGAGGGGAGGAGACGGAGCAGAGAGGAGCAGCGTTATGGTGACAAGATAAGGTAAGGAAAGATGGTGGGGGGCGTGGATTTTGAAAGTTTGCCTGGGGGGGCGGATTTTGAAAGTGTGCCTAGGGCGCCAAGGACCCTAGCCCCCGCCTCTCCTTCCGGGTTCAGCGATCACGTGACCGCTACCTAGGGCGGTCACATGATCACCACCAGGGCAGGGAATTCAAATGGGACTCTGCATAAAAACCTAGCTCTGACACTTGGAGAGTGTCAGAGCAACTTACCAGTTCCTGGCTCCTGATTCCTGTGTCCTTCCTTGTTCCTGCTTCGTGTGTGTTGACTCCCAGTGTACCGACCCGGCTTGTTCACTCTTCTGGATTCCGTTGTCCTCTGTGTACCGACCCGGCTAGCTGACCTCGCTTCTGTTCTTGTGACCCGTGTACCGACCCGGTTTGATTGACTCCGAGACCGCTTCCTGATTCTGTCTGCATTGCCTGCCCGTGTACCGACCCGGTTGATTGACTCCGAGACCGCTTCCTGATTCTGTCTGCATTGCCTGCCTGTGTACCGACCCGGCCTGTCCGACTACTCTCATCTTGCTCCTGCTCTGCTGTACTACACCTTGGGGTAAACATGAGGACCGCGACCTGCGACTCCTGGCAGAAAAGCCCATCCCGCCTTGCGGCGGTTCTTGGTGAATACCGGGGAGATCGTTAGACTCCGCACCTCAGGTAAGCCAGCGTTAATCAAGGTTAGTAGAGAATCCAGTAAATCCGTTACACATATGCACAAGGAGTGGAAGGAGAGGAGAGTCTAGCTGGGGCTGAATTTGACACATGATTGTACACATGATTGTACAGAAAATCAGACTTTTTGCCGAAAGACCTGTCATAAGTGACACCCCCTTACAAAATATGAACATTTTTATGTTTTATGTTTCTCATACACAGATGGACATATACTATTACAAATGATGAAAGTATTATAGAAACTGAACCCCTTCATCCACCTCACTTAGCCAAGTAGGTGAACTTGTGAGATTTAAGAAGGCATGTGAGTTGGCAGAAGGTAAATCAGTTAACATAAACACTGACTTTAAGTACTTTCTAGGATAGTACATAAATTTGGGGTGACCTAGGAACTGTCATGATAATAGCAGGACATAAGTAGCACAGTCACAACACAGAAAAGGACTTTTGACAGTGATAAAAAGACTCAATATCAATGGGTAATAAGGATGCATGTGTTAGAAGAAAACATGCCTAACAAGGGCACTCTGTAACGATCATTTTATTTAAAATATACCTTTTATTTATGTAATCTAAAATATGTTGTTCCAAGAATAAGCCTAAATATAGTAGGCAGCGAAATATTAAAAAGAGAAAGTATTGAAAATTAAAGATTTAAAATAAAGATGTTAATAAAATGGCAAATTATGCCATGCCTGCTGTGTGTTTTATTATTTGAGGATATATTCCATTAATTAACAATTCTCACGTGTTATCCAAGTCAGTCAGTATCTAGATTGGGATTATTTATCATCTAGGTTTATATTCAACACCTTCGTCACTGTTTATAATATATTGTTACATATATTCAAGATTTATTCATCAATAGTTGCCATACACAATGATATTGACAATATAACTATATGTTTGTTTCAGAGGATTAGTTGATAAGAATCAATTAGGTTATTTAGTGCAGTAATTGGTAGATTGTCATTTATTTCATGACAATCATATTAGTCTGGTATCATTCATATAATGGAACTGCTAAGGATTGTTATCATCAGTTGATACTATGTTCTCAGAAGCGTTGTAGTCTGAGAGACTCCAATCCTCTTATTTCATATGTCGTTTAACCTATATAAGGTATTATTGAATATGTAATCAGATTAATAACATGGTGTGATCTAAATTCCTTTAATGATAATCCCCTGACTAGTTGGATTCTCTGTCCAATACATCCCTGTTATAACGGGATTAATACCCCTTGATAATTGGACCTGTGCTGTCTCAAGGCATATGGCTCAATACATCCCCACTATAACGGGATTAGTATCTCTCCGGTAATTAGGTTATTATAATTATGAGGCATATAGTAGCTACGTGAGGCATCTAAACAACACAGCGAGGAGAACGCCGACGCGCGTTTCGCTACTCGCTTTAACTTAGGCAAAAAGCGGGATTAGTATCTCTCCGGTAATTAGGTTATTATAATTATGAGGCATATAGTAGCTACGTGAGGCATCTAAACAACACAGCGAGTAGCAAAACGCGCGTCGGCGTTCGCCTCTTAACCTGTCAGCTCTTGAGATACTTTATGACAAGCAACCTCACTTGATGGTAAATTCCCAAGATGAGTCAAAATGTAATGATGAAGAGACTGTTAAAAATCTTCTAAAATCTTAAAGAGAAGAAATAGTGAGACAGCAACAAAGGAAGTTTGAAACACTGTCTCCTGATATGCTACACACTAACTGTCATGATGTTGGACTGGGAGAAAATGTTATGAACTGTAATTTCCTACACTGTAGTTCTTTAACAGACAGATGAGAAAGCCCATTCCAAGTGTTGATGACCAGCACCACATCTCTGAAAGTAGCAGAAAGAGACACTTGGATCTGTTTCATCCACTGCAGAGAAGTCAACAATCCGGAGAATGTTTAAAGTAAAGCCGAGGATGACACTCGTAAATCTGTTCAGGGAGACCTAAGATTGCACTTAATAACACCTGAGTCAAGGGCTTTGCAAAGACTGTATTCCCATCATGAAGGAACGTTTTTTCTGTTTTTCCTTTCAAGTGTTTTTCTCAATGTTATTGTTTTCCAGGACATTCTATTTTTGCAATGGTGATCAGGCAATGGAGACTGTTTCAGGTAGTGATACTGATGTGAAGATGAAGAATAATTTGTTAACACAATCAGTCCAGCCAATTACACTATTCATTTCTGGGGTAAAGAAAAGGTCTAACCATGGAGCTTAGAGACAGTGTGAGGGACTATTGTCTGAAGAGTATTGTGTCTGTAAGTACCGTGAATGCTGGGTTTGCTCACACATGCCTCAGGGACAAAATAATGTAGGACTACTACCATTCCGGCTGAATATCTCTGAGGTTCTTAAATTACAGGGGCGGGTGCAGTGGGAGAGACTAATGGAATAATGGAAGGGAGATATAATACTACAAGTTCCCCTAGTTTGACACTTTGCAAATAACCAGTGGATCAGTCATTGTTGTGCCTGAACTTTTCACAAGCAAAGACAACTTAAATATTGGGAAGCTTAACCAAATGATCAGACAATAACCCGCCCCACAAGTGTTGATGTAAAACTCATTAGAGCACAGTTAACCAAAATATCATAATCGAGGTCATGTTATAGGCATAAGAAAATAATGATTGGCAAAGTTCCTCTAGGTTATTTTTTAACTGTTATACAAGCGGAGTCTTGCCTTGGACAGATGGACATACTAGACAGGGGGAACTTTACTAGAATATTGTGTATTGATGTAACATATTATATTGTGCCTTATATCCTTCCAGACAAAGTGTTATATATGTGTGTGAAGTGCATACAAATGGTAAACTCCGATCTCCAGAGGTATACTTTCTCTAAGAAAAGTAATTTCCGAAATTATGACTCTTTCCCATGATAACATGACTGATATCCACAGATAATGTGATGGTACTAAGAAGGACAAATATCATAGAAAATGAAGTGTGGTACTGAGATCCTGCAATAAAATCTTAAAAGGGTGAGAGTGTTAGGTATAGTCTCAAAGGATGGCCTGTCAAAGTCGAATAAGTGGATGAAGTCATTCTGAATTAATAGATATTGATTGTAATAGTTTTCTGTGCGATTGGGATTAGTGCGCCATATCATATCAGGGTAAATACGCAATCACACAGGTAAACAGAGGAAATACACTTACATTTGCACCTACACTTGTAAATAGTTCACTTTAAATAAAGTTCCAACTCACATCATTTAAGACTTAAAGGTTATTTATACAAAAATAACTTTGCTTTAAAGGTATTTAAGGTTCAGGTCCTAATAAATTTATGGTGTTTGTTCTAATATTAATCCACAGTTTAACAGCAGGAATCTGGTATCAACAGCTAAGCGATCGCACATATCGTTTGCTAGTTCCAGGTGTTCTGTGCCCACCTTTAAAGGGGGGGGTACTGTCACTCACCGGACTGTGAGTGCTACTTCTCGTGTGTTTAGGAACCGTGGCCGTTCACCATCCTGAGGGTCTGCGCATGTGCAGCCCTTTCAAACCTTCAGTGCATGTTCCTTTAAGTTAATTGGCTGATCAGGCAACACTCCCTATTTAAAGCACCTGCTGTCTATACCTCGTTGCCTGATCTTGGAGTCTCATTCCCCATGAGCCTCTGAAGGTGTTCCTGTGTTTCCTCGTGTATTCAGCCCATCTGATTCCTGTGGTTTCCAGTCCACTTCAACCCCCTTGTGGTTTCCAGACCACTTCAACTCTCCTGTGGTTTCCAGACCACTTCAACTCTCCTGTGTTTCATCGAGACTGCTCCAGCTGATTCCTATCCGCTGCCTCCGTGCACTACAGTTATCAGCTCACTTCAACTCTCCTGTGTTTCATCGAGACTGCTCCAGCTGATTCCTATCCGCTGCCTCCGTGCACTACAGTTATCAGCTCACTTCAACTCTCCCGTGTTTCATCGTGACTGCTCTAGCTGATTCCTATCCGCTGCCTCCGTGCACTACAGTTACCAGCTCACTTCAACTCTCCCGTGTTTCATCGAGACTGCACCAGCTGATTCCTATCCGCTGTCTCCGTGCTCAACAGTTCCAGCTTACCTCAACTCTCTCGTGTTTCATCGTGACTGCACCTGCTGATTCCTATCCGCTACCTCCATGTATCTGCAGTGTCCTGCTTATCGCTACCCTCCAGTACTCCTCGTGCCTGCAGCCAGCTGATCCGCTCTCCGTACTTCTACAGTGTTCCTGCCTGTGTCAACTCGCCTGTCTGCATTAGATCAACGCTCCACTGCTGTCTTCTCTGCCATACCACTTCTACTCTTCAGTGATCTCCAGGCGACCAGTCCTATATACTACTGCTTCCTGAGTATTGTTTCCATCGTTGCTGGTCTACCTACCTGTGCGCTGCACCTACTTGGATTCCGCTTCCATTTCCCTGGTACTTCGCATCCTGCCAGCCTCCTGCCGCTCAGGTATCCCTGCACTCCTTTCTGACAGCCTGCTCTTCTGAACCACGGTATGCATACTTATCATTGACTGTGCTCGTGTATTGCATACCTTACTGGACTGAGTTGTTCTTCTCTGGAGTTGCCTATCCACTGAGACTATTGCCATCATTTGACTGTGTTACCTTGTAGTCTGGATAGTTCCTGTGACTTTGTATATTTGTGCAGTGCTGCTCAGTTATTAATACTTTGTGCATATCATCGTGGGATCAAGTTCAGTGTGCCCGTGTATACTCTGCATTACATTTATCTCCCCGTGCTCCTCCTCACATATATATTTCACTGGTACAACTTGCTAGAGGCAGACCACTGATTCCTGTTCCTTGTGTCACCTGTTTCCAGTATCCTTCCACATAGCAGTGGTACAACTTGCTAACGCAGACCACTGACTCTCCGGATACCTCCACCTGGATTCCATTCCTTCACCTAGACAGCGGTACAACTTGCTAACGCAGACCGCTGACTCTCATCACCTCCTCGTTACTTCTGGACATTCCTCCTCACTATAGCAGTGGTACAACTTGCTATCCGCAGACCACTGACTACCCTCACGTTTCCTTTGTCCATTCAGTTCCTCGTGTACTATTACCTATATATTACCAGTGCTGCTAGTCATAGACTTTCCACGAGCATTCTCTACCATCTGCTGTCTCCTGTTCCGTGATCACCCCGCTACCAGAGTACCATATTACCACCTATATTGCTCTGGTAAGTCCATCACCTGGTGATCCCTGGGTAAAGACTCCTAGTGCCCGTGACAAAGGGTTAATTCAAACCAGAGTTTTGGCAGATCTATGAGGCAAGACACATAATCAGCTGTTGAAGTGAGTTGCCCCCATCTTTGGAAGAGCTTAGTTTGAACTGCATTGTATTGGACTTACTTGACCCCTGGACCAATGAAGAAAGATCTTTGTGTTATCTTGAGTACATTGTGACATCATTACTGTTTTTTCTAACCTAAACTATATAAAACAAAGCCATTGGGGCAGCAATACTCTCTTTGCCAACACAGACTTCAGGACTGATGACTGTTCTTGGATCCAGGATGCGTGCTGTAATGGATCGATTATACTTTCTTATACTTTATTGTATTTTGTTATATTTTGCTATTAAATCTCTTGTGCGTTGGAACTACATTAATCACATTGGACAATCTTTATTGGTGATGTTAGAAACGGACATAACAAAGCAATTGTCACTCACCGGACTGTGAGTGCTACTTCTCGTGTGTTTAGGAACCGTGGCCGCCCACCATCCTGAGGGTCTGCACATGTGCAGCCCTTTCAAACCTTCAGTGCATGTTCCTTTTAGTTAATTGGCTGATCAGGCAACACTCCCTATTTAAAGCACCTGAGGTCAATACCTCGTTGCCTGATCTTGGAGTCTCATTCCCCATGAGCCTCTGAAGGTGTTCCTGTGTTTCCTCGTGTGTTCAGCTCCTGCTGATTCCTGTTGTTCGTTTGTGGTTTCCAGACCACTTCATCTCCCCTGTGTTTCATCGTGACTGCATCAGCTGATTCCTATCCGCTGCCTCTGTGCTACTTCAGTTTGCAGTCCACTTCAACTCTCCTGTGTTTCATCGTGACTGCATCAGCTGATTCCTATCCACTGCCTCTGTGCTACTTCAGTTTGCAGCCCACTTCAACTCTCCTGTGTTTCATTGTGACTGCACCAGCTGATTCCTATCCGCTGCCTCCGTGTATCTATAGTATCCTGCTCACTTCAACTCTCCCGTGTTTCATCGTGACTGCACCAGCTGATTCCTATCCGCTGCCTCCGTGTATCTACAGTATCCTGCTCACTTCAACTCTCCCGTGTTTCATCGTGACTGCACCAGCTGATTCCTATCCGCTGCCTCCGTGTATCTACAGTATCCTGCTCACCTCAACTCTCCCGTGTTTCATCGTGACTGCTCCAGCTGATTCCTATCCGCTGCCTCCGTGTATCTGCAGTTCCCTGCTCATCGCAACCCTCCAGTACTCCTCGCGTCTGCAGCCAGCTGATCCGCTCTCCGTGCTTCTACAGTGTCTCCGCTCGTGTCAACTCGCCTGTCTGCATTGGATCAACGCCCCGCTGCTTTCATCTCGTCTAGATCATCTCTACTCTTCAGTGTTCTCCAGGTGTCCAGTTCTATATACTACTGCTTCCTGAGTATTTGTTTCTATCCCTGCTGGTTCACCTACCTGTGCGCTGCACCTACTAGATTACCGCTTCTACCCTCCTGGGACTTCGTATCCTGCCGGCCTCCCGCCGTCCAGGTATCTCTGCACTTCTGTCTGAAAGCCTGCTCTCCTGAACCACGGTATACATACTTCTCATTGACTGTGCTGGTGTATTACATATCTTGCTGGACTGAGTTGTTCTCCTCTGGAGTTTACTATCCGCTGAGACTATTGCCATCATTTGACTGTGTTACCTTTTGCCTGGATAGTTCTTGTGACTTTGTATTATTGTGCAGTGCTGTTCAGTCATTACTATATTGTGCATATCATCGTGGGATCAAGTTCAGTGTGCCCGTGTATACTCTGCATTGCATTTCTCTCCCCGTGCTCCTCCTCACATATATATTGAGTGGTACAATTTGCTAGAGGCAGACCACTGTTCCCTGTTACCTGAGTCACCTGTTTCCAGTATCCTTTCACATAGCAGTGGTACAACTTGCTAACGCAGACCACTGACTTCCCGAATACCTCCACCCGGATTCCATTCCTTCACCTAGACAGCGGTACAACTTGCTAATCGCAGACCGCCGACTCTCATCACCTCCTCGTTACTTTTGGACATTCCTCCTCACTATAGCATGGTACAACTTGCTATCCGCAGACCACTAACTACCATCACGTTTCCCTTGTCCATTCAGTTCCTCGTGTATTATTGTTACACATTACCAGTGCTGCTAGTCATAGACTTCCACGAGCATTCTCTACCATCTGCTGTCTCCTGTTCCGTGATCACCCCGCTACCAGAGTACCATATTACCACCTATACTGCTCTGGTAAGTCCATCATCTGGTGATCCCTGGGTAAAGACTCCTAGTGCCCGTGACAGTAAGATCAGGCCATGACAGACCCAGATTCGGAACCTACAGCTAAAGAAATGCTGCAGCATCTGGTCACCCGTATGGAGCAACAGGATGCTCGCCAACAGCTGTTATTACAATGTTACCAGGCGTTAGCCTCCCAAGGAACATCTGGACAGAATATCACAGCTAATACTGATGCTCCTGTGCTTTCCTCCGTTTCCCCAGTGCCATCCCAGGTGTCTACGGCTTCCACGCTTCACCTGCCTACTCCGTCAAAGTATGATGAAGACCCCAAAACTTGTAGGGGTTTTCTCAACCAATGCTCTGTTCATTTTGAGCTCCAACCTCAAAATTTTTCTACCCATCGTTCCAGAGTGGCCTATCTTATTTCATTGTTTTCTGGACAAGCTCTCGCATGGGCTTCCCCTCTGTGGGAAAGAAACGATCCGTTATTACAGGATAGTGCCAAATTTATTTCCACGTTCCGAAGTGTATTCGATGAACCAGGTCGTGTCATTTCCGCTGCATCCAGCATTCTCCGTTTACGTCAGGGTTCTCGTACAGTAGGACAGTACGTCATTCAATTTAGGATATTAGCCTCTGAGCTTCAGTGGAACACTGAAGCGTTAATTGCCGCCTTCTGGCAGGGGCTCTCCGATAAAATTAAAGATGCACTGACTACTCAAGAACTACCTACTTCCTTAGAAGATTTGATTTCTCTTTGTCATCGAGTAGACATGAGATTCCGTGAAAGGGAGTCTGAAAAAACAACTTCAGTTAAAGCACCTCTTCGTTCAACTTCTCAACTTCGTCCAGCTTCATCTCCTGTGATACCCATGGAGATAGGACGCTCCAAATTAACTACTGAGGAGAGGAACCGAAGAGTAAAGAATAGACTTTGTATCTATTGTGCTGATTCCACACATATGCTCAATTCATGCCCTAAAAAATCGGGAAATGCCAGGCCCTAACTAGTTCTGGAGAGGTGAAGTTAGGGTTCCTGGAGTCCTCTCCATGTTCTACGAAATTAAAAGTCTGCGCTTTTGATGTTAAAATTTCCTTCGCTACCAAATTCTTTGAGTCTCAAGCACTTATTGATTCTGGAGCTGCGGGAAATTTCATTTCTAAATCCCTAGTGAATCAATGGCCCCTACCAGTGATTACCCTGAAGACACCAATTACTGTGACTGCTATTGATGGATCACGTCTTATCAATGGGCTCATCACCCAGAGTACGTCTCCAGTAACGCTTCAGATTGGTGTGCTACACCAAGAAGAAATTTCCTTTTTAATCCTTCCTGTTACTACAAGTCCGATTGTTTTAGGCCTTCCATGGCTTCAATGTCATTCTCCCCAGATTGACTGGCGCACTCCTCAAGTTACGTCTTGGGGAGCTGAATGTCATCATCGTTGTCTCTCCCAAGTCGTTCCTCTTAAAATACAGCAACCTTCCATTTCACCTTCCTCACCGGGACTCCCTCCTCAGTATGCTTCATTTGCCGATGTATTTGACAAAACTCAGTCTGAACGTCTTCCTCCTCATCGTTCATGGGATTGTCCGATTGACCTTCTACCTGGCAAGACTCCTCCTAGGGGTCGTGTGTATCCACTTTCGTTACCTGAAACTCAAGCTACATCTGAATACATCCAAGAGAATCTCCAGCGTGGATTTATCCGACCTTCTACTTCTCCCGCTGGAGCCGGGTTCTTCTTTGTAAAAAAGAAGGATGGATCACTACGCCCCTGCATAGATTTTCGTGGACTTAACGCCATTACTATTAAAAATCGGTATCCCATTCCCCTGATTACTGAGTTGTTTGATCGGATTAAGGGAGCTCGGATCTTTTCCAAGTTCGATCTTCGTGGTGCCTACAATTTAATTAGAATCAGGTCCGGTGACGAATGGAAGACAGCTTTCAACACCAGAGATGGGCATTATGAATATTTAGTGATGCCCTTCGGGTTATGCAATGCCCCCCCTGTTTTCCAGGGCTTCATTAATGAGATCTTCCGGGACTTGTTATATGTATGTGTCGTCATTTATCTGGACGACATATTGATCTTTTCACAGGACC
The DNA here is from genome assembly GCF_038048845.1 of Mixophyes fleayi. Classification (NCBI taxonomy): domain Eukaryota; kingdom Metazoa; phylum Chordata; class Amphibia; order Anura; family Limnodynastidae; genus Mixophyes; species Mixophyes fleayi. The sequence goes on from NC_134403.1 coordinate 258,133,716, forward strand.
TGCCGTCCCATCACCAACATGTGGCAGAAGTTCTTTCCAGACCCTGGAGAAATTCATTATTCTGCAAATTAGAAAAATGTTCATTCGAGTTGCCCCAGATTCCATTCCTGGGTTATATTGTCTCCGAAGTTGGCCTGCAAATGGATCCAGAAAAGGTGAATGCTGTGTTACATTGGCCTCAGCCAACTACTCTTCGTGCCATTCAGCGTTTTTTAGGTTTTGCCAATCACTATAGACGCTTCATTCAAGACTTCTCTTCAATTGCATCTCCTATTGTGGCCCTGACTCGTAAAGGGGCCAATACTAAGCAATGGTCATCTGAGGCTCTTTAAGCCTTTCAATTCCTCAAAGAGTCCTTTTCCTCTGCTCCCATTCTTCGACAGCCTGATGTGACGCTCCCCTTCTTCCTAGAAGTAGATGCCTCTAATGTTGGTTTAGGAGCCATTCTCTCCCAAAGATCGGAGCAACAAAAATTCCATCCTTGTGCCTTTTACTCTCGGGGTCTTCTGCCTGCGGAGAAGAATTACACCATCGGGGACAAGGAGTTGCTGGCTATTAAAGTAGCATTGGAGGAGTGGAGATACTTGTTGGAGGGAGCTCGTCATCCTGTGACAATTTTCACGGATCATAAGAACTTGTCATATCTACAGTCTGCTCAATGTTGAATCCTCGTCAAGCAAGATGGTCTCTTTTCTTTTCTCGTTTTGAGTTAATCATAACCTTCAAACCAGCTGCAAAGAACAAAAAAGCCAACGCTCTATCTCGAGCCTTTATGATGTCCTCTGACGTTGAAGAGGTTTCCAACCACTCTATTCTAGACCCCAAATGTGTTTCGCTGGCTGCTTCTTCCACTAAGGTGCTACCATTTGGGAAAACCCTCGTGCCTCCTACTCTTAGGAGAAAAATCCTTTCGTGGTTCCACTCTTCTCGTTTTTCTGGACACTCTGGTGAACGCAAGACCTTTGAGATTCTCTCTCGAAGTTACTGGTGGCCTTCTATGAGGAGAGATGTCAAAGAGTTTGTGGCCGCTTGTGAATTGTGTTCCCAGTTCAAGACCCCCCGCAGAACTCCAGCGGGGTTGCTTCAACCACTACCCATTCCGTCCAAGCCATGGACCCATATTAGTATGGACTTTGTTAGTGATCTTCCTCCTAGTAAAAACTGCAATACTATTTGGGTAGTGGTGGATAGATTTTCGAAGATGGCGCATTTTGTCCCCTTGTCTGGTTTACCTTCCTCTTCTACCCTGGCCGAACATTTCATCAAAGAAATCTTTCGTATTCACGGATGTCTGTCTGAGATTGTGTCAGATAGAGGCGTACAATTCGTTTCCACATTCTGGCGGGCCCTTTGCAAGACCTTGGGCATACGATTAGCACTCTCATCATCTTCCTACCATCCTCAATCAAACGGACAAACTGAGAGGGTCAATCAAGATCTTGAGACATTTATAAGGATGTTCTCATCAGCCAATCAAGACAACTGGGTAGAATTGCTTCCTTGGGCTGAATTCGCTCATAACAACATGTACCATGAGTCATCTTATAAAACTCCATTCTTTGTGGTTTACGGTCACCATCCGTCTTTTCCGGAATTTCCTGCCCTCCCTCCCACCCAAGTTCCTGCCGTAGAGACTGTTTGTCAAACCTTCAAAAATATTTGGTCTCAGGTCAAAACCTGTTTAAAGAAGACATCTGCCAAATATAAGTCTTTTGCAGATAAGAAGAGGCGGGCTATTCCACCTCTGAAAATTGGAGATCGTGTCTAGTTATCTACCAAAAATATCCGTTTGAAGGTTCCATCTATGAAATTCGCTCCTCGTTTTATTGGTCCGTATAGGATCATTCAAGTGATCAATCCAGTTTGTTTCAAACTTCTACTTCCTAAGAATCTTCGTATTTCCAACGCCTTCCATGTGTCCTTGCTCAAACCTCTCATCATCAACCGTTTCTCGGCCCCTCCTTCAGCACCTCGGCCAGTTCAAATTCCTCAGGAGGAAGACTTTGAGATTACTCATATATTGGATGCAAAAATTTCGCGAGGAGTTCTTCGTTTCCTCGTTTATTGGAAGGGCTTTGGTCCTGAGAAGCGTTTATGGATCAAAGCTGAAGATCTCAACACTCCAGCTCTTCTTAAGAAGTTTTATTCCAAATTTCCGGACAAACCCGGTTCCAGGTGTTCTGTGCCCACCTTTAAAGGGGGGGGTACTGTCACTCACCGGACTGTGAGTGCTACTTCTCGTGTGTTTAGGAACCGTGGCCGTCCACCATCCTGAGGGTCTGCGCATGTGCAGCCCTTTCAAACCTTCAGTTCATGTTCCTTTTAGTTAATTGGCTGATCAGGCAACACTCTCTATTTAAAGCACCTGAGGTCAATACCTCGTTGCCTGATCTTGGAGTCTCATTCCTCATGAGTCTCTGAAGGTGTTCCTGTGTTTCCTCGTGTGTTCAGCTCCTGCTGATTCCTGTTGTTCGTTTGTGGTTTCCAGACCACTTCATCTCCCCTGTGTTTCATCGTGACTGCATCAGTTGAATTCCTATCCGCTGCCTCTGTGCTACTTCAGTTTGCAGTCCACTTCAACTCTCCTGTGTTTCATCGTGACTGCATCAGCTGATTCCTATCCGCTGCCTCTGTGCTACTTCAGTTTGCAGTCCACTTCAACTCTCCTGTGTTTCATCGTGACTGCACCAGCGATTCCTATCCGCTGCCTCCGTGTATCTACAGTATCCTGCTCACTTCAACTCTCCCGTGTTTCATCGTGACTGCACCAGCTGATTCCTATCCGCTGCCTCCGTGTATCTACAGTATCCTGCTCACTTCAACTCTCCCGTGTTTAATCGTGACTGCACCAGCTGATTCCTATCCGCTGCCTCCGTGTATCTACAGTATCCTGCTCACCTCAACTCTCCCGTGTTTCATCGTGACTGCTCCAGCTGATTCCTATCCGCTGCCTCCGTGTATCTGCAGTTCCCTGCTCATCGCAACCCTCCAGTACTCCTCGCGTCTGCAGCCAGCTGATCTGCTCTCCGTGCTTCTACAGTGTCTCCACTCGTGTCAACTCGCCTGTCTGCATTGGATCAACGCCCCGCTGCTTTTATCTCGTCTAGATCATCTCTACTCTTCAGTGTTCTCCAGGTGTCCAGTTCTATATACTACTGCTTCCTGAGTATTTGTTTCTATCCCTGCTGGTTCACCTACCTGTGCGCTGCACCTACTAGATTACCGCTTCTACCCTCCTGGGACTTCGTATCCTGCCGGCCTCCAGCCGTCCAGGTATCTCTGCACTTCTGTCTGACAGCTTGCTCTCCTGAACCACGGTATACATACTTCTCATTGACTGTGCTGGTGTATTGCATATCTTGCTGGACTGAGTTGTTCTCCTCTGGAGTTTACTATCCGCTGAGACTATTGCCATCATTTGACTGTGTTACCTTTTGCCTGGATAGTTCTTGTGACTTTGTATTATTGTGCAGTGCTGTTCAGTCATTACTATATTGTGCATATCATCGTGGGATCAAGTTCAGTGTGCCCGTGTATACTCTGCATTGCATTTCTCTCCCCGTGCTCCTCCTCACATATATATTCAGTGGTACAACTTGCTAGAGGCAGACCACTGTTCCCTGTTTCCTGAGTCACCTGTTTCCAGTATCCTTTCACATAGCAGTGGTACAACTTGCTAACGCAGACCACTGACTTCCCGGATACCTCCACCCGGATTCCATTCCTTCACCTAGACAGCGGTACAACTTGCTAATCGCAGACCGCCGACTCTCATCACCTCCTCGTTACTTTTGGACATTCCTCCTCACTATAGCAGTGGTACAACTTGCTATCCGCAGACCACTGACTACCCTCACGTTTCCCTTGTCCATTCAGTTCCTCGTGTATTATTGTTACATATTACCAGTGCTGCTAGTCATAGACTTCCACGAGCATTCTCTACCATCTGCTGTCTCCTGTTCCGTGATCACCCAGCTACCAGTGTACCATATTACCACCTATACTGCTCTGGTAAGTCCATCATCTGGTGATCCCTGGGTAAAGACTCCTAGTGCCCGTGACAGCAATAGTGTGAAGTCATGTGTTTAGCTTTGTCGACAGTTCTGTGACAAAGTGTAATAAGCGTCTACTCAGCATGAGTTGAATTTATACACCAGGTGGACAAATAGATGCATCATACATAAAATATAGGCTTTGTGCCTCCCAAGAGCTCTCATCTTACTAACAGCTTACAGAAGGCACATAAACTTTTAACAATAATATAATTATACATTTATCTTCTAAGTTGCTGATGTTACTGTCCTGGTGGTTTATTACTTTTGCTATTTAGCAGGAAACCCGTAATGTATGAGCTATCCATTTGTGAAAGTCATTATAGGGAGCGACGTAGCACGTCAGTATGGTTACGCTACCAGCTATTTTCTGCAACTTGCGTGATTTATTTTAAGAATTTTTTTTAATGGTGAATAAATAGGATTTGAGGGTGTCATTTGTTTTTTATTTAGACCTTCTTTTGATAGGCTAGATATCTCAAACATGATGTTTGAGAAATCTTGCCATTTAGAACATAAGAGGATGCATCATTATTTATCAAATAAGGGGTATTCTCTTTGTTTGTGGTGTAGGGTTTTACCACAACGGCAGATAAGTTGTGGTAGTATAGGGAAGTAATACCACAACACCATCAATATGCAATGTTATTCAACATGTCACAAAATAAATAACATTTTAGGGATTTTGTTTCCACAATATCAGCAGTATGCAAGCAAAAAACCACTACAACACATAGATCACTGAATAAATATAGTTCACTTTCATTTTAGGCACTGTGCTTTGGTGAAATGGATTTCACTGGATAAATACTTTGGGAGACAACTGGTTGCTAACAAGTTAATTAGACCATTACACTAAATGTTCCTACAACAGATTATCTAGACAAATGAATCATGATAGACTTTTAGTGCAATTATACCTATTATACTTATCACACAAAACTCAGTAGAGACGCAACAAGGATTAGTTCAGGTTAGATGCTTTAGAAGAAATTACTGTAGGCTAGGATCACTTTATGATATACAGAACCCAAGGGGGTAAATTGTAATCCACAGGTTTAAGCAAACTTTTAGAGCACACTTGAAGCTTATTTACATGTACAGGGTGAAATCAGTCATCAACATGATGCATGGAATAAGCAAATATCTCCCAGCAACTGTAGAGTTAAACAACTTGCAATTCTCGCTTCAGCAACCATTTTAGGCAGTTTCACAATAAAATCAGAGTCAGCTTGCAGGCAACTTTAAATACAGCAGATTTGGCTGGAATAAGATCTTCCTTCAGACAGCACTATAACACCTCTCAATAGCAATATCACAGTACCGGTCAGAGGTTTTAATAACACAGTTTCATGGGCAAACCAAGTGTGGATTTCCTAGTCCCTGGAACCACCCCCTCCCTGCCTGGGGCACTGTACATTTGAGGTGGCTGGACCTTGCCCCAGGGACCAGCCTCTTTGCAGCTTGTGTGCAGATCGTTTCTGTTTGCACTGTTCACAGCCATCTCTCTACTACTGTGTGTCCCTGTGAGGAAACAAGGTATTCATTTCAACTCAACCTGTCTGCACCTCGTTTCTCACAAGCTGCGGACTATAAAAACATAATTTTTCTAGCCCTCTGGTTCCCCATATTTATCAGTCATATTTAAGCTTGTATATATTCTATTTTTAAAGTAGTTAAAATGTCTGCCAGCATGTATTGTTATCTTGCAGACTAGTCCATTGTTTCAGCCGAAGCAAAAGGATTATTGTCCACCAGTCATGTATGAATGTACATCACACCAGGGGGTCTCTTGTCTTTGTTTAGCTGTGGGTCTGTGTGTGCTAGCATATGGAAAAGGCCCACAAACAGAGCTCTATGTTTTATTACAGAGGACTGCATTGTGTATTTAAATGTAAATGTGTCTGGATTGTGATCTCTCCTGTTTAAACCAACTCTGCTCTATAGCCTCAGAACAATACCTGTCCATAATTAAAGCAGGAGTGGCTCATCTGCTATCTGTTTGTCTGTATGTTTACCTGTGAAAAGGTAAACACAGAAAAGGACCAATCAGGCAGGTCCTGGAATTGCTGATGAGATCATTTTTGGGCTTAAAAGAAAGCTCCAGAGGACAGCAAATTGGCATTCACTACCAAGTGATAGCTGAAGTCAGGCTGGCATTGAGATATAGATCTCTGCCACTGACAGGAAAGGGACAATTGGTCTGTGGAGTACTGACATTGCCCTGATCTACCTCTCCAGTTCTTGGGGAGCTGTGTGTCCGCCGAAAGCGGAGTGACAGTGACTCAGGGCTGCTTAGATTGATTGACAGCAGTCCCTGAAAGTGACAAGGATACTGGTGTGGTGTTTTCCTTATACTCTGTATGTTGTCTGTGCTAGACTGTAGTGTTTCAAGTTATTATTTAAATATGTTTATTGCTGTTTGGTGCTACCATTTTGTTAAATAAACTTATTTGTTTTATTTCGGATATTTCGCCTAGGTGATTTTGAATCTTGGGTAGGTACCGGGTAGGTCAGCTGTGTGGCGCAGAAGGTTACATTAAACCCGGTATCCTCACAGTCTCCACCACTTTCTCTCCCACTGCCTGCATGTCTCATGTGTGCAGCATCAGGACACAAGAGAAAGCACCAGATGAAGAGGCTAAGTGTGTGAGTTTGTGAATGTGTGTGTGTGTGTGGGGGGGGGGGGGGGCAGGGTTCTCATGTGCTTTTAATGTATGTGCGGGATTTAATGTATAGGTACAATAGTTCCTTTGTATACATAGGCTTGAACGGGGGAGGTGGAAAGGGATTTTAATGGAAGTGTAGAGGGGCATTTTATGTGATGTGGACGGGGTGTGAAACCTTAATTTCATAGTAGGTTGAGAGTGGGAACTTTTAATTTATTGGTGGGGTGAAGATTGTGGATATTTAATTTAATAGTGGGGTTATGGCGGATCTATTGAGCGTGGGATGTTGAGACTATTCATTTAACGCTGGGGTGGTTTTGGTGCTATTAATTGAATGTGGGGCTGAAGTTGGGGGGGGGAGAGTTATTTCTTAAAAGTGAATGCTAATTATTTAATGTTTGGGAGGAAATAGGTTTATTTATTAAATGTAAATACTATTAATTTGATGTTGGGGTTGTTTGGGAGGAAATGGATCTTTTTATTAAGGTGAACGACATTAATTTACTGTTCGGGTTGGTTGCTGGGAGGCCTAATTATAAAACGTGAGTGCGTTTGATTTATTATCGGGCTGCTTTGGGGGAGGGAGGCCTACTGTGTTCACTCATTGCTGGGATTTCTATATCATGTACTTGTCCTTTCTTCAAACAGGGACCCGACATTCAAGGATCCAGACAAGCAGCAACTGAGCTTAGGACATGAGTAGCAGCAACAAGTAGTGAAAGCAGCAAAAACAGGTAGGAGATAGCAGGACAGTCTGCCAACTGTTCTGACACACTTAGTCAGGACTTTGTTCCGACCACAGGGACAGTTGGGAGGTATGTCCCGCTTCACATGGCTCTGCTCAAAAAAGGGAGAGCTGTGTGCACCTAACAGTAGTGCACACAGCATTGCTAGTGAATATGATGGGGATAGGAAGAGTTGGAGAGCAGCCAAGCACTGTCTAAAATTACAGGAACGCCCCCCATACATGCTGGTCATGCCCACTGACAGTGTGGCGTGGTAACCCCTCTCTACCAATCCTGTGTTTGCCCATGAGGTTGATGTCTTACTTAAATAACTTGAACATAGCAAAGCAAAATAAACTTATCTGTCTTCATATGAGTTCTGCTGACATCTTATGGGTAGTGGCAAGTTAGGTAGAAGCAAAGATGCTTCTTTTTAGGTTGGCTTTACATACTCTGGCTGCAAACATCCATCAGGACAACCTTTCAGCAATCGCATTTAGTGGCTGTTTGTGGGAAGATCCTCCATTAGCCCAGCCAACAGCCACACATGATAGCTCACATTGGCCAGTCCATTTTTGGCTCTTCCCCTTTTCCCCCAAGAATCACCTGAAGCCTTTTAGCACATTCTTGGGCTCTAGTGAGCAATTTGGACTGTAGTTTGCAGTTTGTCCATCCCATAATGGTTGACACAATTTGAATTTAACTTCCCTGAGGCACTCGGTTTTCTGAATGAGTGCATGGAGTAATATAGCTGTGATTTGCAAGGTATTATAATTATATGATGGGGCAGTATGAATATATCATTGTAATAAGTGGGCAATACAATTGGATTGCTAATGGAATCATTGATTTTTATAGGACATTTATTATTTCATGATGGGACTGCCATTATCATGCACACATGTGGCGCTATAAAAATAGTGAATGAGGATCACCATATGGTGACAGGTGTTATGGGAATGACTACAAAAATGTGAAATCTTTTGCATTTTTACTCTGAATACTTTCATATCGCCGTGTTTTTGAAGGAATGAGCTGTTAATGTGTATGGTATTACTTTAAATATTGCAATAGCTTTATTTGTATATATATATATATATATATATATACATATTGTAGCAATGAGGCCTATTTGCCAAGGCTCTCCTTCATAGGGAGAAGTGAGGTCCCGGGAAGTCTGCATGGGAACGCTGCATACAGAGTTAATTCTCACACATTCTTTCCCATCGCAAACAAACACACAGGTGTACCGTATGCGTGTTATTGATTTATTGTCTGTGATTGGTTTGCAGTGTTTGGGTGGAGGTTAAAAGACTATGTTGTTCATTTTATGTGTGGTGACTGATACTGGAAGAGCTGACCAGACAGTAGAGAGCTGGACTGTGTTTAGCTTAGTATTAGGGTCACCAGGAGGTGTAAGCAAAGGTTATTGCTTGCTGATGTCATCCTGACAATAAGTGTTGCCATTTATTGTGATGCAAACAATGTGTCTTTGATTTACAAGAAGTGGCCCGTGTTGCTGATGTCTGCAGGGTGCTCTTCTTACAAATTGTGCCAGATGGTGTCAGAAGTGCTATAGGCAGGACGCGTTTGTTAATATATATATATATATATATATATGTATATATGAAATCAGGACATACATAAATCATTATGCTTTTTTATTTCTATTTTCATTGTTGATGATTGTTTGACCTTGAATACAATAAATTGAAAAAACGAACAAACCGTGAAGGACTTGTTTAACAGAATGAAAAAAACGATTCCATAGCTGGATTCACCGAGATCAGGTGGGATTTCTCCCACATAGTGAAGTAAGTGACAATATTTTAAGAGCTCTTGTGACAGAACAGCACTCACTTGACCCTGTGTGTGTGACAAAGGGTTAATCACAGCAAACCCTGTCTGTCTAGCAGTGTTTATAATTTTTTTATATCACACGCTTAGCATTAATCGCAATATTCTGCCGCCACCAAGAGTTTTTTTTCCTGAGCTAGCATTTTACTTTTAGTTTCTCCCTAAAATGAAAATACCATCACAATTTGTATCTACAATTCAACTTAATTTAACCATTGTTATCATTAACCAAATAATAAGATATGCCAGTCTGAAACCTAAAAAGAGTTTAAAGTAAAAAATAAATAAATCATAAACTCATTTATATAGCAATGTCAGCCTGTCTCCCCTGGTCATTTCAGTACTATGTCATTTCACAAGTACTTATTGTTGACTGACATACTGGAAGGAAGCCACATAAGCAACACTCTAAACATAATTCAATTTCACTGCCAAGTGAGAAGGCCCACCATAACTATTTTGATTATTCAATGAGGCGGAGGCAATTGGAAATCTTTCTAGCACAAGATACTTCTCTAGTTCCACTCTATTGTCATTATTATAACATTTATATAGCACCAAGCCGTCAATTAATATTACGCAGCACTGTACAGACGATATGTAGTCATTCACATCAGTCCCTGCCCAATTGCAGCTTAACAGTCTAAATTCCCTAACACACACATACATAAACCGGTATATTTTTGTCAGAAGCCAGTAATACCGCTTTCATACTGCCGCCCCGGCAATATCCCATGTTTTTCAAGCCAGGTTTTTGCCGGGGCTCGGAGCGTCCCAGCTCAGAAACACCATTCATATTGCACCTTGGACCCGGGAATTTCCGGGGTTGACCCCATTCATACTGCACAAGTCTGTGCCCTGGCAATTTGTGGGAGTCATCACCAGAGCAGTTTTCATTGGCTGAAAAATGGTGATACACAATATAATAATACAATAATACAATAATGAATAAAGGATACCTCCAATTGGCTTGTATATTTAGTCATACTAGTCTAGGAGGGTTTTCTGAAAGGCATAAAGAGACTGGGAAACATATATTTAAGGGAAGGTTGTAGGAGCTTTTAAAGCTAGGCATTGTATAGTTCAATGATTACCCCAAAAGACTAGACTTCTAGATGGAAAATTAATGGCCTCTTTTTGGCAAGCATAAAATGAATGAGAAATGCCTAATTCCAAATCCTCCAGAGACAGGCAGACAGCCAATCAGTTTGTTTTCTGTGCAACCCGGGTTGAAAAACCCGGGTTGGACCATTCATAGTGCAGGCAACCCGGGTCCGACCCAGGAATTACCCCTCGATAAATCCCGGGTTGAAGACCCGGGATTTTTGACTTGTACCATTCATACTGCACCAAGACCCAGGTCGTTTGAGCTCGCCCCGGCAAAAACCCGGGATTTTGGTGCAGTATGAATGGGGTATAAATCTACCAGTATGTCTTTGGAGTGTGCGGGGAAACCAAAACACCCGGAGGCAACCCAGGCAATCATGGGGGGATCTTAGAAACTCCCCACAGATAAGGGCCCTGGGCAGAATCAAACTCATGGCCCCTGTTTTGTGTGGGAACAATGTTTACGCTATCAGAATATTGATAAATTACACTGTTCCCTGAAACTTCCTACCTTTAATCCCATTTATGCTAGTGGTCCTTACATCAATGCATTCTATTGGTTAATGCTACAAGATTTGGGAAGGGACAAATATTTTTATTTTTATTGAAAGACCAAGGATTCAGTTATCCAGCAGCTTGCAAAAGGCAACTTCAGGACAAGGTTATATTTGTGCAGCGTGTCAGTAACTTGTCTATGATTATGCTGTTTTATTGACATTTTACTAACAGTCAACTATTTGTGTTATTACGTCTCTACACATAAAGCTGGTGTATTGTAACCTTGAACCATTAAGGGAGACATAACAGCTGCTTAAGCTTACATCATAATTCACTTAACTGGATTTTAATCAGCCAACAAACAGTATTCCTTGTGACTGTAAAACAAGGATTGATTGACTATTGGTGTGTCAGCAGGAGAAGGATTGATTGTTTTAACATGCACTGGGGTTTACAGGTGCGCTGGCCACCTGTCTAATCTCCCAATAAGAAACAAAATTAGTCGACACTTAATGGCAGCAATTGAGCTTTGGGATTTCCTAACATAGAGTTCACCTAGGGAATATACAGTCTTTTTTGAACATCATTCTATCTCATCTATCTGATAATTGTACCAAATAAGATCTGGGGGGTAAATGTATCAAGATGCGATTTTCTGCGTTGATTTAAAATTGCCACAAATTGCAAGAAATGACCGGGGATTTGAAGGGCAAAATCGTCATGTGTATTAACTAGCGATTTTGACTTTCCTAAATCTAATCTCTGGCAATTTGATTTTAAAAACCCTATCTCTCCCATGTTAAAGTCAAACTTGCGGGAGATTAAACTCAAACTCATCCAACTTTGAATTCCAGATTGCCAGATACAACATGTTGCTTTTTATAGACGAGATTGGCAAACACATCACTGTTACACTACAGGGCAATGTTAATATAACAGGAGGCACAATGGAAGTTTCAATAAACCATCTTTTTGTTGTAGAGGGGCAAAAATTATTATGAATTTTCTTACAATTTAATTTAAAAGTACATTAGTGGCCCATATGTAATTATAGATTAAATGTAAGTGTGTTTTTTTTGTTTTGTTTTTATATTACAGTGGCTTACTATTTCACCAGCAGTGGGACAATATTTATATTTTTATGATATGACAACACTTAAAATGTACCTGATAAAAAAACCCTCCTCCCCAAACTCAGCCCCACACCAGCATTAAATTAAAGGTCCTGCCACCTCATCTTAAATTAATAGGCCCCACTATTAAATGAAATTGCTCCATTACCCCACAAATAAAATAGCACCCATTATTCACTACCTGCATCACACCCACATTATACTACCATAAGCTGCCCTGCCCTCACCCCCATTTCATTGCCATAAGCCCCCCTGCCCTCACCCCCATTTCATTGCCATAAGCCTCCCTGCTCTCATCCCCATTTCATTGCCATAAGACCCTCTGTCCTCACCCCAATTTCATTGACAAAAGGCCCCCTGTCTTCACCCCCATTACATTGACATAAGCCCCCCTGCCCACACACACACACTCTCTCACACACACACACACACACACACACACACACACACACACACACACACACACACACACACATTACATTGCCATAACACACACATTACATTAACACACACACTACATTGACATAAGGTACTCTGTCCTCACTGCCATTATGCTGACATAAGCCTTACTGCCCACACACACATTACATTGCCATAACACACACACACTACATTGACATAAGGTACTCTGTCCTCACTGCCATTACGTTGACATAAGCCTTACTGCCCACACACACATTACATTGCCATAACACACACACACACACTACATTAACACACTCTACATTGACATAAGGCCCTCTGTCCTTATCCCCATTACATCAAATTGTGCTTCCTGCACTGCACATGTTGGATGGCACTTGTCACATGGTGCACGTCCCATGTAACATCTGTTTATTATGGGATAGGACAAGGTCACGCATGGGGTAGAAGAATAGGTTCCATAGCCACAAGAAGGAAGGTGACCAGCCACCAATCAGAACGCCTTTCCCCCATGCCACCCCTGGTCTGGGGGCCCCCTGAAAGAGGGGAACCCAGGGTACATGAACCTGCTGCCCACTCCCCCCTCCAATCCGTCCCTGGTTTACGCTGGCCCTGATTGTAGGCCGAAAAAAAAGGCAAACAAAAATTTAATGAAAAAACCCCCAAACATCAAGCAGTCTATGGTCAGCCTTATTAGGCCACCGGCTTAATTGGGAAATTCTCGGTAAGGCCTATCCGCTCATGTCGACAGCTGTAAAGGGCTCACTGTGTATGTTACCACAAACTTCACATTAACCTTAACTTTACACCATAGCATGCAAATAAAGACACGGAGACCTGAATAAGTTATTAAACTTGGCAGGAATTTTATTATAAGGATTTTATATTAACTAACCTATGGTGGCGGAGAAAGAGCACTGCGGGACAGCTCACGAGCTGATCACACACGATTACTTAATGGACTGGCGCAAACCGCCGTAAGTCCGCAAAAAACACGGGGGAACAAATCCCTACATACATAGCGCTGAGTTGGCGTCAGAGTGACTGCCCCTTACAACTCACGCTGCCCTCCCTCACCGAGCCGGACAGGGACCCTCCTCACCGAAGGACCAAAAGGAGTTACTGTTACATCAAAGGGGGCAGTGACCTACGACCAACTACCAGTGCGCCCACTAATCAGCCGCTGAACGCAGTGCCTTCCTACCCCACCAATGACAACAAACCCCGGACTAACTTGAGGGATGGGTGGGTGGGATCTCGTGCTGCAAGTGAAGTAAAGCAGGAAGTACATCCTGCTATATTCTATCAAGGTCCCTCCCACATGGGTCCCCATTGGTCGGTCCCCACCCCATGTTAAAACACACCAGGTCATCATTCAGCTTGTTACAAACCCTGTCGCCCTTTAAGTGCGTTCGTCCTAATAGCCTCACTTGTCAAAATACCAAAAAAGTTTAACTTTTATTTAGGACCCTGTTATTATATCTTCACAGTGAATACGGATTTGTAGACACAAATATTTTCTCCTTTGGAAGCCCCCATCTTAATCAATCTTATATGTATAGGAAATAGCAGGATGGGTTCAATTCTCACCGCAACTCTCGGAACTGAATGACTCAATCCACAGCTCTATTACAGCTCTATGGTCACCTTTCAGTGTGCTTGTGGTTCTACAGTGAAAGTAAGCACAAATCCTAGTGAGTCAGCTCTTCCATTCAGATAATGGAGCAAAGAAATAGCAAGTGCCTTTCTTTTAAGCTTTTATAAAACCCTATATGTGAAAGAGCCATTACATTTTCAAAAAGGCACGTCTTTATAGTAAGGGCTTCCTATGTTACTCCAGGGGGTAAATGTATGAAGCTGTGATTCTGAATTTTCAACGATTTTCTTGGCCAAGTTTAAACTCGCGATGTATTAAATGGCACGTTGATTTAAAATTGGCAGTAAAGTGTTTAGTTCAAAATTGCCATTTCCAAAATCACTACAAATTGCAGTCCTGACGTTTTGCCACTCCAGCAATACAATTTGCCAAATGTATGAAGCTGCAATTTTGAAAACTCGCCTGAGTTTGAATTGAAAGTTGCCAGAGTCAACACTCTGCTTTCTATAGACAAGATTAACAAACACATCACTGTTACACTGCTGGTCAATGTTGATATGACAGGAGGCACAATGGGAGTTTGAGGAAAGCATGATTTTTGTTTTAAAGGGGCAAAATTATTATGTTACAGGGTACAAATTATTAGATGAATAAATTAGTGGGCCAAATTTCATTAATGACTATATGCAGGGCCGGACTGGGACTAAAAATCAGCCCTGGCATTTAAAGCACACAGGCCCACGTGTTATGGGTTCCATGCACTATATTGTTGCACACTAATGCTGGCGCAGTGCGCGTTGCTGGTGTTGTACAATATGATGTAATATGAGTGTGTGTGTGTGGGGTATTTATTTCTCCTAATGACCCTTAGCATTACATTGTTAGCACCCCAATTACATCAATAAATAACATGACAATACATTATTAGTTCCCAAATTACAGCAATAAATAACCCCCCACACACACTCACACTACATCAATCACCCACACATTACAGCAACCAGTATCACCCCCACATTACAGCAACCAGCATGACCCCCACATTACAGCAACCAGCATTACCCCCCACATTCCAGCAACCAGCATCACCCCCCACATTACAGCAATACCCTCTCCTACTTATTAACAATACTAAGCCCCAAATACACTACAACATTGCCACCACCACTCCACCCTATACTACAGCAATACCACCAATTATACAGACGCCACTGTAGGAAAGCAATGTTTTGCTTTTTTCAAATCTCCCGCAAAATAGCAACAACAGAATACTTACACACATATAGTTTACAGGTACTGTTTTCCCTCAATTAAATAGTAACGGCAGAATTTTCATGAATCATTCCATATGAAATAAAACTCTAACATATATCTAAAAAAAACCATAACTATTAAATGATCATTTGAACCCACAAGGCCGCATTAAAAGTATTTCCATCTACAGCAAAATGTCAGAGAAATTTTTTTTTTTACTACAGTAACTGGATATGCGTCTTTTCTATTAACTTAAATAACAGAGTATATAAATTAAGGGGGATAGAGGAGGTGGGTGAGAGATAATTGGATGTGATCCATCAGTTTGATTAGATCGAAAACATTTAGATTATTTACCTGGAGACGTCTACCCCCTTGACTCGCAGGCAGGGCCGACGAGGAATTTTGGGCCCCGATACAGCAACTTCTTTGGGCTCCCATCATATTCAACAATGAAAGACTTGCCTTAGGCAGAAGTTCATATGATGCCACAACGTAGTGCGCTCAGTTCATATTATGCCACATCGTAGTGCCCCAAGGTCATATTATGCCACATAGCATTACCCTCAATTCATATTTGGCCATGCAGTAGTGCCTACAAATCATATTATGGCATAGTAGTGCCCCCAAATCATATTATGTCACAACAGTGCCTCCAAATCCTATTATGCCACAATAGTACCCCCAAATAACATTATGCCATAGTAGTGCCCCCAAATCATTAGTAGTGCCCAGACATAAACTCGTTCACAAATAAAAATTGGTACAGCATATCAGATACTGAGAGTGTGAGTCCCAGGAGCAGCTTAATACACCATTTACAATGCAAACAAAAATAGATATATTGACACAATCACAGATAAGATTTATGACAAGCAGTGTTTTTTCCTCTTAATTAAAATGCTCTGTACAGATAAATATGCAAGAAACATTACAGCGCAATAATGAGCAATGCATAGTGTTTTAAATGTCATTGGATACACAGTAGTGTCCCCAGTTCAAGAAAGGATGGTTAAAAACACATTGCACACGAGAAAATATTTGAACTTACCTGATTATGGCATTCTGTGTTCTTTTCTCCTACTGTGGGCACAGTGGGCGATGAGGGATCTGCAGCTGTCGGCTCACACAGGCAGTCGAGAGCAGGAACAGAGGGAAGTGGTCGGGAGCGTAAATTTAGAAGTGGGGGTACGGAAAATATAAGTGAATGGAGTATGAAGGCTTGATTTTTTATTTTTTTTTAACACTTGTCCCCTCTGTGAATTCCCATTCTTCATTACTAATTGTATTTTATGATGACTGCATTCCTGACATTCCCATTCTTAAGATGTCTCTCCCTTTACACTCTCTTTTATCTATGCCCCTGCACCATCTTCTCCTTTGTCACTCTCACTTAACCCCCTGCACCACCTTCTCCCCTGGCTCTCTCACATGTCTTCCTGCACCACCTTCTCCCCTGGCTCTCTCACACGTCTTCCTGCACTGTCTACTCCCCCTGGCACTCATACATCTTCCTGCACCCTCTATCCCCCTGGCTATCTCACCCCTCTTCCTGCACCCCTACCCCCCTGGCTCTCACCCCTCCCCCTGCACCCCCTACCTTCCTGGCTCTCTCACCCCTCTGCCTGCACCCCCTACCTCCCTGGCTCTCTCATCCCTCTCCCTGCACCCTCTTCCCCCTGGCTCTCTCACCCCTCTCCCTGCACCACCTACCAACTGGCTCTCTCACCCCTCTCCCAGCACCCCTTTCCCCCCATGGCTCTCTCACCCCCTCTCCCAGCACCCCCTACCCCCTGGCTCTCTCACCCCTCTCCCAACACCCCCTTCCCCCCGGCTCTCTCATCCCCTCTCCTAGCACCCCCTACCCCCTGGCTCTCTCACCCCCTCTCCCAGCACCCCCTACCGCCTGGCTCTCTCACCCCTTCTCCCCCCACCCGTGCGCAACTGGTGGCACTCCCGTTCCAGCCCCCCCTGCGAGAATCGCGGCACCCCCATTACAGCCCCCCACAAGAATTGCGGCACCCCCGTTCCAGCCCCCCCCGCAAGAATCGCGGCATCCCCGCCCCCGCGACCCCTTGATTATATGTAAGGGATTTTTTAAAAAAGTTATTACTTTATAGTAGATTACTATTTCATTACCAGTGGGGCAATTACTATATTTTTCTGGTGTGGCAACACTTAATCTTTCCAGGTGGGGACACCATTTAAAGTACACAGTTGCGGCACTACAAGTGGTAACATGCACATGAGTACAAGTGGCCATAATATAACTATATGTTCTTTTTCTGTGCCTCTCAATATGCATATTGATCATACAGACCTAGACAACTTACCATCCTATGAAAACAAATGTACACACACTGTGAAGTTCGTGCCACGCATGCGCAGTGAGTACAACGCAGGAAATTAAGGATTCTTCCTGGATTACAGATAAGCTTTTGTGTTTATATTTAATGTGAGCATGCATTTTGAATTTTTTTTGTCAATAAATTTGTTATGATTTATTAAATACTACACCATACGGGACCTCTTGTTTTTTCTATATCGTTGATGGAGTGAACTGGAAGTGAACAGTATTGACTGGGCAAGATCTTACACAGATGGGCGAAATATCTTATAAACTGCTTACGATGGACCTCATACCTTTACCATATTTTACCCTTACAAAAGTTAATCTTAACAAGATAAAATAACGACACAGAGACTTGAATTGGCGTTTGTAAGGTCAGGAATTTATTAAAGGCGAATCTGCTGGAAAAAATTGGTGGCAAATCTAAGCAGACCAATCAGCCTCCAGGCCACACCTGTAAGTTGTAAATTCCATCAAAACTAATTTGGACCTGACTAGGCGTTAAAATGCCAAACTCCCCCATTTGGCACATTAGCTGAGGCCTGCCCGCCTAAGCGGAGCCCCCTAACCCCGAAGGGCTATTCTGACTAATTGCCCAATCCCTTTAAGGGGAGAGTGCCTACTACGCCTTAAATGTAACCAAAATGGCGGCTAATTGGGCTGCATACCGCCCCCTGTAAATTAAATGTATGAATCACTTATATGACAACTAACGCATACTCACTTCTAAATTGAAATAGGGCAGTGTTGGCTAACCTGTGACACTCCAGGTGTTGTGAAACTACAAGTCCCAGCATGCTTTGCCAATATATAACAATTTATTGCTGGAAGAGTATGCTGGGACTTGTAGTTTCACAACACCTGGAGTGTCACAGGTTAGTCAACACTGAAATAGGGAATGGGTGGGTGGGTAAACTTCCTAGACGGTAAGAGAAAGTTGAAACCTCTTCCTATATGTTATAAGCCTCTCTGTAAGCTAAGCCCTCCCCTTCCGTCCTTCCCGATTGCATGACTTTCACTACCACCCATTTAAATGAACTCTTGCTATGCCTGAACTTTTTCATCTACATGCCCCCACAGCGTTTAGATCACCTCGGGCTAATTCCATTCCTCTGTTATATTTCTTCTTGTACGCATATATATATATAAAGGTGATTGGGTCTATACTGGTCTCACTATTGGTCTGACAAAACTATACCAGTTTGGTTCTTTTGCTTTCCTTTTGCACACAAGACTTGAGTGGATGTACATGGTCTAAGTGGAAAAACTCAGAACTCGTAAACTGTTAAGCATTTGTGAATTATACATCCGTTACGCCTTTTACCTACACCTATTGTTTTTTTATACTCCTTAAAATACTATACTATTAGGCATCCTTGTGTTCTTCTTCTTTGTTTCCCAGATTTTATGTTTATCGGCTCGCAGCCAAAGCTTTAATGGAAGGCTGCATCCTTATAAGGAAGAAGTTTAGTGAAGTGAATGAACATGTATTTCTTATATACATGATTCTGAACTGAGCACCATTGTTTATTGTATTGGTATATATATATATACCTATACATATGTATATGTATATATATATATATATATATATATATATATATATATATATATATATCTATCAGGAAAGAGAGGGGTAGGCTACCTTATTTTAAGAGGAATTGTAAGGGTTGACTGCAGGGTAAGGTGGCGGACAGGGTTACATTCTTGCAGAGTAATACTCCTAGGTTGAATATACACAGGTGGAAGACAAGGTCTAATGAGGTAATTAGACTAAGGGAAGGGGTTCATTGTATTTAAACCAGTATTGTTGTATTGTGCAGCGCGACAAATGCCTAACTAGTTGGCCGGTTGCTAGGCAGGAGATTTATGTCTAGCAAGAGCTAGGGTTGCCAGGTGTTCTCCTGACAAGAGTGTGCTGTGGATTATTGGTACTGAGTACAATAAAAGCACCTTTATTCAAGAAAAAAGGTTTTGTGTCTGTCATCTGCTTGGTGTCAGTGTTTTCTCTCTCTCCTCCCTGTTCTTTCCTACACTCTATTCTCTCCCCTGCTTCCCTTCACCCCTACCTCTCCTTACCCCAAACTATTTCTCTATCACCTTAAATTTCTCCACCACCTTCCCTCTCTCTTTGTGCTCTTCTCCCCCCACCTTTCCTCCCCTCACGGTACAGCTTCACTCTCTCTCTCTCCTGCTCTTCTTAAATTAAATAATCAGTACTGATTAAATAATCAGAGTCCAGCACACAGTAACAACAGAGAGTGGTGAAGCCGAGACGTCACGATGCATCATGTTAGTGAGGTCAATGAGCCTCCTGGCAGTTTGGTAGGCTCAAATTGGATCCAGAATGTTAGCCTACCTTACTGGGAGTCCAGGAGTTCACCCACTATTTCAGAAATGTCCTGGATGAGGTATGATTTGCACACTGAGTCATAACTAGACATTATAGTGCCCTGGGCAAGACATGCACTGCCCCCCCTTGAGGAAATTTAAAACAGCAATCGCTTTCAAGGTAAATTTTGCCTTGAAAGCCATTGCCGCTTTAAATTTGCCCTGCAATGTCGCCTTTATCTGGCGACTTGCAGAAACCGCTACGTAATACATTTACCCCTAGACAAAAGAACAGTGCCTGACCAGTACACTGTGCCCCGAATCCATGATACGTTAAATTGTCTACAAGGATGCAAATGGTTCTCTGTATTGGACCTGAGAAGTTGATACTATCAGATCCCCATGAATCCAGGAGATGCAGAAAAACAGCCTTTATTTGCCCGGAAGGTATCTATCAGTTCAAGCGCATGCCACAAGGAGTGTTGGGGGCACCCGTCTACATTCCAATGGTGCATGATGAGACAGTAGGATATATGAACTTCCATGAAGTGATTGTATATTTAGACAATTTGATTGTTTTCAGGAAGACATCGAGAGAACATTATGAGGGATTACTCAAGGTCCTCGACCATCTGAAAACCAAACGGCTGAAGTTATCCTTGGATAAGTGTATACTGTGCCAAAAGCAGGTGAAATATGTGGGGCACATTGTCAGTAGGGAGGGGATCTCTACTGATCCAGCCAAGATAGAGTCTGTAATAGAATGGCCTCTGCCTATGAAGCTAAAGAGTTATGATCTTTCCTGGGGTTCTGTGGGTACTATAGGAAATCTGTCCCAGGTTATTCTAGAGTGGCTAAACCACTGACTGATCAAAGGTTATCATTCATCGAGAGGGCAATCTGGTAAATCAGAGAAAAAATGTTACCTTGAGTCAATGACACTTTTGGAGAAAGATGGACAGATGAGTGCGAGCAGGCAATAAAAAAACCCTTACCCATTCTCCAGTGCTTGCTTATGATAATCCAGAACTGCCTTATGTCTTGCATGTAGATGCATCTTTCAGACCTGGGTGGTGGTCTGTACCAGGAACAGGAGTGCACTTGAAGCCTATACATTACATAAGCAAAGGATTGTCACCAAGTGAGAGGAACTGCCCAGTGCACAAACTGGAGTTCGTAGTGTTGAAATGGCCTATCTTTGACCGATTACACGACTATCAATATATGGTGCCACCTTTGAAGTGCACCCGGACAACAACCCACTAACCTACATTCAGACTACAGCGAAGTTGGATGCTACTGGGTACAGGTGGTTGGCTGCCCTCGCCGTGTATGACTACATGCTAAAATACAGACCGGTAAAGGATAACATTGATGCGGATACCTTCTCTATATTAGCTGGGAAATGGGCTGAATCCCTGGAAGAAAAGTGGGTGGAAATCCTTGCGCCTGAGATTATAAGCATGTGTCAGGAAGAAAGAGTGGTGATACCATTGGTGAGCAAGTAAGTCACAGCATTAGGAGGTACTGAATACATGTTGCCCAAAAGGTATTGTTGGCTCAGTCAGTTGGAATTAGGTGATCTACAGAGATTCAGTAATCAGCAGCTGAAGAGTGACCAACAAGAGGATTTATCTATAGGGGCAGTGCGTTGGTTGGGGAAGAACCATGAAAGGCTGGGCTCGAAGACTCTTAAGACTGAAGAAGCAGTTCTATTGCATAGACAGCAAGATTGTTTGATTGTCAGAGGAGGGCTTCTTTATAGGGAAACCCTTCATAGAGATGGCAGGTTGAGGAGACAATTGGTCTTGCCTAAGAAGCATCTGGTTGCTGTTCTGAACGCTCTACATGACCAGCATGGACATTTTGAAGTTGAAAAAGTGAGTAGTCTTGTTGCTGATCGATTGTACTGGCCCAGAATGGAGATGGCGATTGAGAAATAGTGTAAGACTCGTAGGACGTGTATCTTGAGGAAAACTCTACCTAAGAGAGCAGCACCCTTGAAGAACATTTCAAGTGACGGGCTTTTAGAACTTGTGTGCAATGACTTCTTGTCTGTAGTGAATGATGAGAGTAACACTAATAGTCACTGATCACTTTACACGATAGGCTCATGCCTATCCGTTTAAAGACCAGAGAGCTACAACGGTGACCAAAATCCTGTGAGAGAATTGGTTTGTGCACTATGGACTTCCTGCTAAAATCCATTCTGACTAAGGAAGAGACTTCAAAAGTCGTCTGATCAGAAAAATATGTAAGTCTCAGACCACGCCTTTCCACCCACAAGGAGACCCACGACCAGAAAGAATTAACAGACCCTTCTCAATATGATGGGCACTTTGGACACTGTTAAAAAGGCAAATTGGAATAGGCATATTAGTTAGTTAGTACATGCCTACAACTGTAGAAAAATGAGTCTACGGGATACCTTCTTTACCTGCTCATGTTTGGAAGAGAAACTTGGTTCCCGGTTGATATATGTTTTGGAGTCAACGACACCCCACACTCAGGGGAAAATAACCTTCAGTATGTCCAGAGATTGAGAGAAGAGTTGAGGGAGGCTCATCAATTAGCTCAGGAAGTTTCCATCAAGTTTGGGCTTAGAAATAATGCCCGTTATGATGTTCGGGTGAAAGAAAATTTACTTGCTGCTGGATACAGAGTGTTACTGCGGTATTTAGGAATACCTGGAAAGCACAAACTGGAGAATGAGCCATATGAGGTGGTGTCGAAGATGTCTGGGTTGCCCGTATATCGAGTGAGGCCAGAAGGACAGACAGGACCTGTAAAGACTTATAATAGGCAACACCTAATGCCCATTGGTAGGGATGTGAAATTTCAAAGTGATGAGGAAGTTGAACACAATATAGCAAGCTAGGGAGATTGGACTGAATCAAATCAAGAGAAAGCAGCAAAAGTGTTCTGTTATTCATGCCATATTTACAGAGAGGACATCATTTATTTGGCAAGGAGCCTATTATATGGATTGAGACATTGTCTTGCACTCCAGGCTGCCAACTGCTTTATATTGGAGCTGAAAGAAGTAGGGGACTTTATTCCAAATGCCTTATGAAAAAGCTGCATATCCATATAGAGATATATATATATATATATATATATATATATATATATATATATATATATATATATAGTAACAAAGGGAGGCATTTATCTGACAAGATGCAGAGAAAGCATACAAGCAGAATAAATCATTGGTGCAGTTATGCACCTAGATTGAGGTTAAACCAGGTAAAAACTTATGTGTAGTTTAAAGTTTGGTTAACTTACATGATTTGAAAGCTCCTTCCTCTCAGCAAACAGACAGGGTATGTCTGTTAGTGCAAACAGAGCCAGTAATGGGCGTTTCCTCTTAAAGAGAAGGTGGGTGTGTCACCTGCCCATGAAGCTAAGGCTGGGGGAGGAGTATCATGTATAAAAGCTTGATTGTGTCATTTGTGCACTGAGACCAACGCTGGGGAAGCTGGCCGGTCTTGAGAGAGCTGGTCTATGTCTAGCTAGCGTTTAGGGTCTCCAAGAATTGCTGTGAAATCTATACGGTGTCAAATACATTTAAACCATCCTGACAATAAAGCTGCATAAAAAGAGGAAGTTGTTCGCTTGTGCTTCAGCAGTAGCGGGCTCTTGCCACAATATATATATATATATATATAATGTATGTAATCCAAGACACAAAGAAAAAGGAGCACCATACACAGTGTAATTCATTCAAGCAAATAACTAAATACAAATCGGTGCCAAGAAACGCCCGTACCAAATACATAAAAAGAGACAGCTTATCTGGTGTATAGATGAATGTGATGGTGATGTTCTACAATATCTTCTTATCATCCAAAGAGTACATCCCAAAGACAGAACTGCAACTCAAAGAATACCCACAATAGTGTAGTACGTTCTGACTTAAGTTCTATTATCCCAATAACACTTAGGCTGATATTAGCAAAAAGAATTTAATGCAACAATGCTTAAAACTATAAAAACAGCATAAAGAAAATTATTGCCCGTACATAAAATCTAAAATAAATCAGCTTTTCTGTCCTCCTCCATACATCAGGATGAAAAGTCCAGAGTGGAAGCCTGTCCCACTCCAAATCCCGATAATAAGGGCAAACCAATACCACAATCCCCAAGGGATATGGGGATTGTGGTATTGGTTTGCCCTCATTATAGGGATCTGGAGTGGGCGTGCTTCCAACGGCCGGGAACCCTGTTTACACTCTGGACTTTTCATCCCGATGTATGGAGAAGGACAGATAAGCTGATTTATTTTAGATTCTATGTACGGGCATTCATTTTCTTTATGCTGTTTTTATGGGTTTTAAGCTGTCTCTTTTTATATATTTGGTACGGGCATTTTTTGGCACTGATTTGTATTTAGTTATTTGCTTGAATGAATTTTAGTATGCGTGGCGCTACTTTTTCTTTGTGTCTTGGATTGCAGGTGTGACACTCGCAGACAGGTGTCAATTGATTTGGGAGCTGCCTACTGTGAAATTAAGAATATATTCATGTTGTTATCACAGATTGATCACTCATAGTGCCTGTATAACTTATTTATTTTTTGTATATATATGTCACTCACCGGACTGTGAGTGCTTCTTCCCGGACATTTAGGAACCGTGGCCGTCCTCCATCCTGAGGGACTGCGCATGCGCAGCCCTTTCTATACCTCCAGTGTATGTTCCTTTAACTTAATTGGCAGATCAGGCAACCTCCCTATATTAAGCACCTGTGGTCAACACCACGTTGCCTGATCTTGGAGTCTCATTCCCCATGAGTCTCTGAAGGTGTTCCTGTGTTTCCTCGTTTATTCAGCCCAGCTGATTCCTGTGGTTTCCAAACCACTTCTACCTCTGTGGTTTCCAAACCACTTCTACTACTGTGGTTCCCATACCACTTCTACCATCTACTGTATCATCGTGACTGTGAGCTGATTCCTATCCGCTGCCTCCGTGCACTACAGTCTTTCATTCACATCCACTCACCTGTTCATGATTGTGACTGCCAGCTGATTCCTATCCGCTGCCTCCGTGCACTACAGTCTTCAACCTGCAACTCGTCTGTGTTTCATCATCGTGACTGCTAGCTGATTCCTATCCGCTGCCTCCGTGCACTACAGTCTTCAACCTGCAACCCGTCTGTGTTTCATCGTGACTGTTTAGCTGATTCCTATCCGCTGCCTCTGTGCGCTTCAGTCTTCAGTCCTTGTCAACTCTCCCGTGTTTCCTTGAGTCTGCTGCCACTATTGCTACCCGCTACTCTCCGTGATCAACTGTTCCAGTTCAACTCTGCTCCGGTGTCCCATCGTTACTGCACCTGCTGGTTGCTATTGGCTACCTCCGTGTTCCCGCAGAGACCCGCTGCTGTTACTTCACAAGCGCTACTCATCCATCTACTGCTGATCCGCTCTCCACGCCTTCCTGTGTTCCCTGCTGGTCTACCTACCTGTGCGCTGCACCTGCTAGACCACCGCTTCACCCATCCAGGGACTTTGCATCCTGCCGGCCTCCTGCCGTTCAGGTATTTCTGCACTCCTGTCTGACTGCCTTCTCCTGAACCACGGTATGCATACTTCCCATTGACTGTGCTGTGTATTGCATACCTTGCTGGACTGTGTTGGTTCTCCTCTGGAGTGTACTATCCGCTGAGTCTATTGCCATCATTGACTGTGTTATCTCATGCTGGATTACTTCAAGAGACTTTCTATATTGGCAGTGTTGTTCAGTCATTTATACATTTATATTGTGCATATTACTGTGGATCAAAGTCAAGGTGCCCGTGTATATATTTTGTTGCAGTCTCTCCCCGTGCACCTCCTCACATATATATTCAGTGGTACAACTTGCTAGTGGCAGACCACTGACCCCTGTTTACAGTTTCACCTGTTCCAGTATCCTCTCACATAGCAGTGGTACAACTTGCTAACGCAGACCACTGACTCCCCGGATACCTCCACTTGGATTCCATTCCTTCACTCAGACAGCGGTACAACTTGCTATCCGCAGACCGCTGACTCTCATCACCTCCTCGTTTCTGTTGGACATTCCTCCTCACTATAGCAGTGGTACAACTTGCTACCGCAGACCACTGACTACCTTCACGTGTCCTTTGTCCATACAGTTCCTCGTGTATTACTACCTCCATATTGCCAGTGCTGCTAGTCATAGACTTTCCTGAGCATCTCATCATCTGCTATTTCCTGTTCCGTGATCACCCTGCTACCAGAGTACCATATTACCACCTATACTGCTCTGGTAAGCCTATCACCTGGTGATCCCTGGGTAAAGACTCCTAGTGCCCGTGACAGTAAGATCAGGCCATGACAGACCCAGATACGGAACCTACCGCTAAAGAGATGCTGCAGCATCTGGTCAGCCGTGTGGAGCAACAGGATGCTCGCCAACAGCTGTTACTTCAATGTTACCAATCATTAACCTCCCAAGGAACATCTGGACAGACTGTTACAGCTAATATTGAAGCTCCTGTGCTTTCCTCCGTTTCCCCAGTGCCATCCCAGCTGTCTACAGTTCCTACGCTTCACCTGCCTACTCCGTCAAAATATGACGGGGACCCCAAAACTTGTAGAGGTTTCCTTAACCAATGTTCAGTCCATTTTGAACTTCAACCTCAAAATTTTTCTACCCATCGTTCCAGAGTGGCCTATCTTATCTCATTGTTTTCTGGACAAGTCCTGGCTTGGGCCTCCCCTCTGTGGGAGAGAAACGATCCAATTCTACAAGATAGTGCCAAATTCATTTCCATGTTCCGAAGTGTGTTCGATGAACCAGGTCGTGTGACCTCCGCTGCTTCCAGCATTCTTCGTTTGCGACAAGGCTCCCATACAGTAGGACAGTATGTCATTCAATTTAGGATCTTAGCCTCTGAACTTCAGTGGAACTCTGAAGCATTAGTTGCCGCCTTCTGGCAGGGGCTCTCCGATAAAATTAAGGATGCACTGACTACCCAAGAGCTTCCTTCGTCACTAGAAGATTTGATCTCTCTTTGCCATCGTGTAGATATGAGATTTCGTGAAAGAGAGTCTGAGAAAACAACGGCTGTCAAAGCACCTCTTCGTTCTAACCCTCAATTTCGTCCAGCTCCATCCTCTGCGATTCCCATGGAGATAGGACGTTCCAAATTATCTTCAGAGGAGAGGAAACGAAGAGTAAAGAATAGACTCTGTATCTATTGTGCTGATTCCACGCATATGCTCAGCTCTTGCCCTAAGAGATCGGGAAATGCCAGGCCCTAACTAGTTCTGGAGAGGTGAAGTTAGGGTCCCTGGAGTCCTTTCCATTGTCTATGAAATCTAAAGTCTGCGCTTTCGATGTTACGATTTCCTTTGCTACCAAATCCTTTGAGTCACAGGCATTGATTGATTCCGGAGCAGCAGGAAATTTCATTTCTAAATCACTAGTGAATCAATGGTCCCTACCAGTGATCACTTTAAAAACACCCATTACTGTGACGGCTATAGATGGATCACGCCTCATCAATGGTCTCATCACCCAGAGTACGTCTCCAGTAACCCTTCAGATTGGTGTACTACACCATGAAGAAATTTCGTTTTTAATTCTTCCAGTTACGACAAGTCCGATTGTCTTAGGCCTTCCATGGCTTCAGTGTCACTCTCCCCAGATTGACTGGCGCACCCCTCAAGTTACGTCTTGGGGGTCTGAATGTCACCATCATTGTCTCTCTCAAGTTATTCCTCTTAAAGTACAGCAATCTTCCATCTCATCTTCCTCCCCGGGACTCCCTCCTCAGTATGCTTCATTTGCCGATGTGTTTGATAAAGCTCAGTCTGAACGTCTTCCTCCTCATCGTTCTTGGGATTGTCCGATCGACCTTCTACCTGGCAAGACTCCTCCCAGGGGTCGGGTCTATCCTCTCTCGTTACCTGAAACTCAAGCCACATCTGAGTACATACAGGAGAATCTCCAGCGTGGGTTCATTCGACCTTCCACCTCTCCCGCTGGAGCTGGGTTCTTCTTCGTCAAAAAGAAGGATGGATCATTACGCCCTTGTATAGATTTTCGTGGACTCAACGCCATTACTATCAAGAATCGGTATCCCATTCCGCTGATCACTGAGCTATTTGATCGCATCAAGGGAGCTCGGATATTTACTAAGTTGGATCTTCGTGGTGCCTACAATTTAATTAGAATCCGTTCCGGTGACGAATGGATGACCGCGTTTAACACCAGAGATGGGCATTACGATTATTTAGTAATGCCCTTCGGGCTGTGTAATGCCCCCGCTGTTTTCCAGGGTTTCATCAATGAGATCTTTCGGGACTTATTATATGTATGTGTCGTTGTCTACCTGGACGACATATTGATCTTCTCACAGGACCTGCCTTCTCATCACCAACATGTGGCAGAGGTCCTCTCCAGACTACGGAAAAACTCGTTGTTCTGTAAATTGGAAAAATGTTAATTCGAGTTACCCCAGATTCCATTCTTGGGGTATATAGTTTCCGGAGTTGGCCTGAAGATGGATCCAGACAAAGTAAATGCTGTACTACATTGGCCTCAGCCAACTACTCTTCGTGCCATCCAGCGTTTTTTAGGTTTTGCCAATTACTATAGACGCTTCATTCAAGACTTTTCATCCATTGCATCTCCCATTGTGGCCCTAACTCGGAAAGGGGCTAATACTAAGCAATGGTCATCTGAGGCTCTCCAAGCCTTTCAAATCCTCAAAGAGTCCTTCTCGTCTGCTCCCATTCTGCGACAGCCTGATGTGACACTCCCCTTCTTCCTAGAAGTAGATGCCTCTAATGTGGGCTTAGGAGCTATTCTCTCCCAACGCTCGGAGCAACAAAAATTACATCCTTGTGCCTTCTACTCTCGGGGTCTTCTGCCCGCAGAGAAAAACTATACTATCGGGGACAAGGAGTTGCTGGCCATCAAAGCTGCATTAGAGGAATGGAGATACTTGTTGGAAGGAGCTCGCCATCCGGTGACGATCTTCACGGATCATAAGAACTTGTCATATTTGCAATCTGCTCAATGCTTGAACCCTCGTCAAGCAAGATGGTCTCTTTTCTTTTCCCGTTTTGAATTAATTATAACCTTCAAACCAGCCGCTAAGAACAAGAAAGCTGACGCTCTATCTCGAGCTTTTGTGACGTCCTCTGATGTAGAAGAGGTTCCCAACCATGCTATTCTAGACCCCAAATGTATTTCTCTGGCTGCTTCATCCACCAAAATGCTACCATTTGGGAAGACCCTTGTGCCTCCTACTCTGAGGAGGAAAATCCTTTCGTGGTTCCATGCCTCTCGTTTTTCTGGACACGCCGGTGAACACAAGACCTTTGAGATTCTCTCTCGTAGTTACTGGTGGCCTTCAATGAGGAGAGACGTCAAAGAGTTTATTGCTTCCTGTGATTTATGTTCTCAGTTCAAATCCTCCCGCAGAACTCCAGCAGGGTTGCTGCGACCACTACCCATTCCGTCCAAGCCTTGGACCCATATTAGTATGGATTTCGTTACTGATTTGCCACCAAGTAAGAATCACAATACTATTTGGGTAGTGGTAGACAGATTTTCGAAGATGGCCCATTTCGTCCCTCTGTCCGGTTTACCTTCCTCGTCTACTCTGGCTGAACATTTCATTAAAGAAATCTTCCGCGTCCATGGATGTCCGTCTGAGATTGTGTCGGATAGAGGAGTACAATTCGTTTCCAGATTCTGGCGGGCCCTTTGTAAAACCTTGGGCATACGATTAGCACTCTCATCGTCTTACCATCCGCAATCTAACGGACAAACGGAACGAGTCAACCAAGATCTTGAGACTTTTATTAGGATGTTCTCTTCAGCCAACCAAGACAACTGGGTAGAATTGCTCCCTTGGGCTGAATTCGCCCATAACAACATGTACCATGAGTCATCATCCAAAACTCCATTCTTTGTGGTCTACGGTCACCATCCGTCTTTTCCGGAATTTCCTGCCCTCCCGCCCACCCAAGTTCCTGCTGTGGAGACTGCTTGTCAGACCTTCAAAAATATCTGGTCTCAGGTCAAAACCTGTTTAAAGAAGACATCTAACAAATATAAGTCTTTCGCAGATAAGAAGAGGCGGGCTATTCCACCACTAAAAATTGGAGATCGTGTCTGGTTATCTACCAAAAATATTCGTTTGAAGGTTCCATCTATGAAATTCGCCCCTCGTTTTATTGGTCCATATAGGATCATTCAAGTTATCAATCCAGTATGTGTTAAACTTCTTCTTCCTAAGAATCTTCGGATTTCCAATGCCTTCCATGTGTCCTTGCTCAAACCTCTCATCATCAACCGTTTCTCGACTCCTCCCTCAGCACCGCAGCCAGTTCAAGTTCATCAGGAGGAGGATTTCGAGATTACTGAGGTATTGGATGCAAAAATTTCGCGAGGAGTCCTCCGTTTCCTCGTTCATTGGAAGGGCTTTGGTCCTGAAGAGCGTTCATGGATCAAAGCTGAAGATCTTAATGCTCCTGCCCTTCTGAAGAAGTTTTATTCCAAAAATCCGGACAAGCCCGGTTCCAGGCGTTCTGTGCCCACCTTTAAAAGGGGGGGTACTGTCACTCACCGGACTGTGAGTGCTTCTTCCCGGACATTTAGGAACCGTGGCCGTCCTCCATCCTGAGGGACTGCGCATGCGCAGCCCTTTCTATACCTCCAGTGTATGTTCCTTTAACTTAATTGGCAGATCAGGCAACCTCCCTATATTAAGCACCTGTGGTCAACACCACGTTGCCTGATCTTGGAGTCTCATTCCCCATGAGTCTCTGAAGGTGTTCCTGTGTTTCCTCGTTTATTCAGCCCAGCTGATTCCTGTGGTTTCCAAACCACGTCTACCTCTGTGGTTTCCAAACCACTTCTACTACTGTGGTTCCCATACCACTTCTACCATCTACTGTATCATCGTGACTGTGAGCTGATTCCTATCCGCTGCCTCCGTGCACTACAGTCTTTCATTCACATCCACTCACCTGTTCATGATTGTGACTGCCAGCTGATTCCTATCCGCTGCCTCCGTGCACTACAGTCTTCAACCTGCAACTCGTCTGTGTTTCATCATCGTGACTGCTAGCTGATTCCTATCCGCTGCCTCCGTGCACTACAGTCTTCAACCTGCAACCCGTCTGTGTTTCATCGTGACTGTTTAGCTGATTCCTATCCGCTGCCTCTGTGCGCTTCAGTCTTCAGTCCTTGTCAACTCTCCCGTGTTTCCTTGAGTCTGCTGCCACTATTGCTACCCGCTACTCTCCGTGATCAACTGTTCCAGTTCAACTCTGCTCCGGTGTCCCATCGTTACTGCACCTGCTGGTTGCTATTGGCTACCTCCGTGTTCCCGCAGAGACCCGCTGCTGTTACTTCACAAGCGCTACTCATCCATCTACTGCTGATCCGCTCTCCACGCCTTCCTGTGTTCCCTGCTGGTCTACCTACCTGTGCGCTGCACCTGCTAGACCACCGCTTCACCCATCCAGGGACTTTGCATCCTGCCGGCCTCCTGCCGTTCAGGTATTTCTGCACTCCTGTCTGACTGCCTTCTCCTGAACCACGGTATGCATACTTCCCATTGACTGTGCTGTGTATTGCATACCTTGCTGGACTGTGTTGGTTCTCCTCTGGAGTGTACTATCCGCTGAGTCTATTGCCATCATTGACTGTGTTATCTCATGCTGGATTACTTCAAGAGACTTTCTATATTGGCAGTGTTGTTCAGTCATTTATACATTTATATTGTGCATATTACTGTGGATCAAAGTCAAGGTGCCCGTGTATATATTGTGTTGCAGTCTCTCCCCGTGCACCTCCTCACATATATATTCAGTGGTACAACTTGCTAGTGGCAGACCACTGACCCCTGTTTACAGTTTCACCTGTTCCAGTATCCTCTCACATAGCAGTGGTACAACTTGCTAACGCAGACCACTGACTCCCCGGATACCTCCACTTGGATTCCATTCCTTCACTCAGACAGCGGTACAACTTGCTATCCGCAGACCGCTGACTCTCATCACCTCCTCGTTTCTGTTGGACATTCCTCCTCACTATAGCAGTGGTACAACTTGCTACCGCAGACCACTGACTACCTTCACGTGTCCTTTGTCCATACAGTTCCTCGTGTATTACTACCTCCATATTGCCAGTGCTGCTAGTCATAGACTTTCCTGAGCATCTCATCATCTGCTATTTCCTGTTCCGTGATCACCCTGCTACCAGAGTACCATATTACCACCTATACTGCTCTGGTAAGCCTATCACCTGGTGATCCCTGGGTAAAGACTCCTAGTGCCCGTGACAATATATATATATTGTCGAAGTCAGCAAATTGGATAAAGTCATTTCAATTGATATCGAGCAAACTTGATCGTCCTTGTCTGAAATTATGCGTAGAGCACGCTACGGCGTGGAAGGGCGTATCCAGCCGCAACACGTGCAAATAACAGTTTTTACACTTTACTATACATTCGCACCAACACACACATTTGTAAATAGTACACATATTTCGTAGTTGCAACACATAGTTATTTATGTTGAAATATAGTAATGTTTATGTGTAATATTATAAGTTATATGCATATTAGTGATACATATGGTTAAGGTTAAAAGAAATGTGTCATGTCTAATATCATAGTAATCCCCTTTACATCAGCAGCTGTTCGGTGCATTCGGCGAAGAGATCGCACATTGCATACTCTAGTTATTGATGTCAGGGAATAAACCTTTAATATGATATTAACTGTCAAATGCTAATAGACTGATTGTAATTGGAGTGTGGCGGGAAGAACAGAGCAGTTTGGCGGGAAGAACAGAGCTCATCCCCTGGAGAGACCCCCACCTTTGGATTCCTTAGATTGAATCAGCCTATGATGTGTAACCCCCTGGACCCTCCTGATGCCTGGACCAATAGAAGCAAGCTATACCACCTGCATTGTTTCACTGCACTCTGTTTGCATATAAGCAGTAGCTCTCATGTAGTGTTCAGTCACCTTGACCACAGACTTTAGGATTGAATGACTGTTCACTGGATCCAGAGCGCCTGCGATAAGTAACGGCTGTATTTACTATTATTTCGCTTGAATTATTCTGCTACTTTTTTGTGTATAAATAATTGTGCGTTGGAGACACAAATTGAGATTCGACAATCGTTATTGGATAGCGACAAAACGCTCATAACAATATATATATATATATATATATATATATATATATATATATATATATATATATATATATATATATATATTAGGATATAAATGGTAAAGGGCGGCGCCTTCAGGTGTATATAATGTATATAAACATATAAGCACAAATGTACACAGAAATAGTCCAGAGTAGTTAGAACAGGACGGTGTCTGTATCTGCACCACAGATGGCTATAGATCACTGTAGTACAGGATAAATATATTCAAAAGTTGATCGTGCAGAATAAATAGAAGTGGTGTGCGTACCAGATATATAATATCAAACCGCTTATCTGTATAGTAGCTCCTTAGAATTCCCGGAGTATGATCTGCAACCAATTCTCCTTAACGATGGATAAAATGTATGTTCTAAAACAACCGCGACACCAAACTTATCCGCTGTTAATCATCATCGTCATCATCTTCTGGAACAAAAATATCATGCTCTTCTAGTAGAGCAGCAAAGTTCTTGCTGATAAGAGTTCCTATGTATAGGAAGGGCATCACAACACTGAAGACCCTTAGCAGAGAAGGTAACGGCAGGAGAGAGGAGAATGCTGGGTCCCGGGCGCCGCCAGATTGGAATTTTTTTTTTTCTCTTCTTGGCCCCCGGTATGCAAAGGAGGCACAGAGAGTGTATGTGGAGATGCAGAGGGAGCACAGAGTGTTTTTGTGGAGATGCAGAGGGGGCACAGAGTGTGTGTGTGGAGATGCAGAGGGGGCACAGAGTGTGTGTGTGGACATCCAGAGGGGGCACAGAGTGTGTGTGTGGAGGTGCAGAGGGGGCACAGAGTGTGTGTGTGGGGATGCAAAGGGGATAAAGAGTGTGTGTGTGTGTGTGTGTGTGTGTGTGTGGAGATGCAGGAGGGCACAGAGTGTGTATGGAGATGAAGGAGGGCACAGAGTGTGTGTGGAGATGCAGGAGGGCACAGAGTGTGTGTGGAGATGAAGGAGGGCACAGAGTGTGTGTAGAGATGCAGGAGGGCACAGAGTGTGTGTGGAGATGAAGGAGGGCACAGAGTGTGTGTGGAGATGGAGGGCACAGAGTGTGTGTGGAGATGGAGGGCACAGAGTGCATGTGGAGATGCAGGACGGCGCACAGATGTGTGCGTGGAGATGCAGAGGGGGCACAGAGTGTGTGTGGAGATGCAGGAGGGCGCAGAGTGTGTGTGGAGATGCAGGAGGGCGCACAGAATGTGTGTGGAGATGCAGGAGGGCACAGAATGTGTGTAGAGATGCAGGAGGTCGCACAGATTTGTGTGTGGAGATGCAGGAGGGCGCACAGAGTGTGTGTGGAGATGCAGGAGGACACAGAGTGAGTGTGGAGATGCAGGAGGGCGCAAAGAGTGTGTGTGTGGAGATACAGGAGGGCCCAGAGTGTGTGTGGAGATGAAGGAGGGCACAGAATGCGTGTGGAGATGCAGGAGGACGCACAGAGTGTGTGTGTAGATGCAGGAGGACCCAGAGTGTGTGTGTGGAGATGCAGAGGGGGCATAGAGTGCGTGTGTGGAGATGCAGGAGGGCGCACAGAGTGTGTATGTGGAGATACAGAAGGGCCCAGAGTGTGTGTGGAGATGCAGAGGGGGTACTGAGTGCGGGTGTGGAGATGCAGGAGGGCGCACAGAGCGTGCATGTGGAGATGCCGGAGGGCACAGTGTGCGTGTGGAGATGCAGGAGGGCGCAGAGTGTGTGTGGAGATGCAGGAGGGTGCACAGAGTGTATGTGGAGATGCAGGAGGGCGCAGAGTGTGTGTGGAGATGCAGGAGGGTGCACAGAGTGTATGTGGAGATGCAGGAGGGCACAGAGTGTGTATGGAGATGAAGGAGGGCACAGAGTGTGTGTGGAGATGCAGGAGGGCACAGAGTGTGTGTGGAGATGAAGGAGGGCACAGAGTGTGTGTGGAGATGAAGGAGGGCACAGAGTGTGTGTGGAGATGCAGGAGGGCACAGAGTGTGTGTGGAGATGCAGGAGGGCACAGAGTGTGTGTGGAGATGAAGGAGGGCACAGAGTGTGTGTGGAGATGGAGGGCACAGAGTGTGTGTGGAGATGGAGGGCACAGAGTGCGTGTGGAGATGCAGGACGGCGCACAGATGTGTGTGTGGAGATGCAGAGGGGGCACAGAGTGTGTGTGGAGATGCAGGAGGGCGCAGAGTGTGTGTGGCGATGCAGGAGGGCGCACAGAATGTGTGTGGAGATGCAGGAGGGCACAGAGTGTGTGTGGAGATGCAGGAGGTCGCACAGATTTGTGTGTGGAGATGCAGGAGGGCGCACAGAGTGTGTGTGGAGATGCAGGAGGACACAGAGTGAGTGTGGAGATGCAGGAGGGCGCAAAGAGTGTGTGTGTGGAGATACAGGAGGGCCCAGAGTGTGTTTGGAGATGAAGGAGGGCACAGAGTGCGTGTGGAGATGCAGGAGGGCGCACAGAGTGTGTGTGGAGATGCAGGAGGACACAGAGTGAGTGTGGAGATGCAGGAGGGCGCAAAGAGTGCGTGTGTGGAGATGCAGGAGGGCGCACAGAGTGTGTATGTGGAGATACAGGAGGGCCCAGAGTGTGTGTGGAGATGAAGGAGGGCACAGAGTGTGTATGGAGATGCAGAGGGGGTACTGAGTGCGGGTGTGGAGATGCAGGAGGGCGCACAGAGCATGCATGTGGAGATGCCGGAGGGCACAGTGTGCATGTGGAGATGCAGGAGGGCGCAGAGTGTGTGTGGAGATGCAGGAGGGTGCACAGAGTGTATGTGGAGATGCAGGAGGGCACAGAGTGTGTGT
Source organism: Mixophyes fleayi (assembly GCF_038048845.1). Classification (NCBI taxonomy): domain Eukaryota; kingdom Metazoa; phylum Chordata; class Amphibia; order Anura; family Limnodynastidae; genus Mixophyes; species Mixophyes fleayi. The sequence continues at coordinate 258,169,679 of NC_134403.1, forward strand.
GGAGATGCAGGAGGGCACAGAGTGTGTGTGGAGATAAAGGAGGGCACAGAGTGTGTGTGGAGATGAAGGAGGGCACAGAGTGTGTGTGGAGATGCAGGAGGGCACAGAGTGTGTGTGGAGATGCAGGAGGGCACAGAGTGTGTGTGGAGATGGAGGGCACAGAGTGTGTGTGGAGATGGAGGGCACAGAGTGCGTGTGGAGATGCAGGACGGCGCACAGATGTGTGCGTGGAGATGCAGAGGGGCACAGAGTGTGTGTGGAGATGCAGGAGGGCGCAGAGTGTGTGTGGAGATGCAGGAGGGCGCACAGAATGTGTGTGGAGATGCAGGAGGGCACAGAGTGTGTGTGGAGATGCAGGAGGTCGCACAGATTTGTGTGTGGAGATGCAGGAGGGCGCACAGAGTGTGTGTGGAGATGCAGGAGGACACAGAGTGAGAGTGGAGATGCAGGAGGGCGCAAATAGTGTGTGTGTGGAGATACAGGAGGGCCCAGAGTGTGTGTGGAGATGAAGGAGGGCACAGAGTGTGTGTGTGGAGATGCAGAGGGGGCACACAGTGCGTGTGTGGAGATGCAGGAGGGCGCACAGAGTGTGTGTGTGGAGATACAGGAGGGCCCAGAGTGTGTGTGGAGATGAAGGAGGGCACAGAGTGTGTGTGGAGATGCAGAAGGGCCCAGAGTGTGTATGGAGATGCAGAGGGGGTACAGAGTGCGGGTGTGGAGATGCAGGAGGGCGCACAGAGCGTGCATGTGGAGATGCCAGAGGGCACAGAGTGCGTGTGGAGATGCAGGAGGGCGCAGAGTGTGTGTGGAGATGCAGGAGGGCACAGAGTGTGTGTGGAGTTGAAGGAGGGCACAGAGTGTGTGTGAGTATTTCTGTCCTGACCTAAATACTTATTACGTTTTTTTGACCCAACTACTTAAACAACGGGACTGCTCGGTATTTATTTTGGAGGGGTGCCTTGAAAAAATTATGGAGACTATAAGGGTGCCGCGAACTGCAAAAGTTTGGGAACCACTGTGTAAGAGGGATCTGGTTTAGGTGTTATGCACAAAATGTTGTAGTGTTTTTTTGTAAAGTTTATACTATTATATTGTTCTCACTATAGTAGTCTATTTTTATATAAAATTCTAAATTTAATTCAGTGTGATATCATTTTATGTGTGTGCCTGTGGTCCAGAAAAGTGGGACAGAGGGTTCCTTAGTCTCTCTCTGGTATTGCTTAATCCAGGACACTACCCAAAAAAAAAGCTGGTGGAATTTGACTAAGTTGAAGGCACTGCGCTACTACTGAAGAGAGAACGTTCTGACCATCCATAGACAGGACACATGCATTGTTACACCTACATTACAAAGGGCTGTTACATAGATTATTACTAACAAATACATCATTGCCTTTTTGAATATAGTACTTTTCTTTAATATAATTAATTACTTATTGTATATATTATATCATGGAGTTAGATACAACCCTTTGACGGAGCAAGACATGCCCCTTCGACAATGTGCCTAGGTGTTACTGTAGCATTTCTAGTTTAGCTCTAAATTACTTGGCAGTTTATTTAAATAACTCCTAAGTCTTGAGAGTAGGCAGACAGGCAGTAGTAAAGTAGAGGTGGAAGGCCACAGTTTTATAGCTGGCTTTCTCAAGAATAGCATTTAGATTAAGAACTGTTGATTGAAATTAGGATTTTACTCTCAGGATACGTTTACACTTTAAAGACATACATTTTTCATAGTATCCTTATCACCAAAACCTACAATGTACTAGCATTTTTTCCAATCAACCACATGGTGGCAGTGTCTACCCTTAAAATTATGGCGTTTGTCACTAAATTGTATTTGAATATGTGTGTTAGTTGGAAGCGCACTAAAACACCAAAAGGGAATTAAGTTTAAACATTCAAGCTCATTCAGATCTCTTTCTTACAAATATAACATAAAGTAACATGAATATACATTTATTAATTAGCTGAGAAAAAAACAGTCAATTACTGTCATTATGATATTAAATATATTTTTTCCTATAGTTATACACTGTATGTGACTTATGTCAAGGGTTGTCATACATTACAGTTTGTACTTAGCAATAAAGGCAGGACTGTCGCATGTTGCCTACAGCTTATCAGCAAACCCCATCAAATCTTGAATAGCATTCCATTCTGCAAGCATATATTTAAATCATGTATACAGTATACTGCATGGGGAAGGTGAATAGCATAATTTCAGATATTTCCTGTAACTGTTTAACTAATCCACTTCTATCAAATCATACAGTACCATGAAAAAATTACATTGACTTAAACTGATCCCCCGCAAACTTGGATACCTGTGACTTGCTAGTAAGTAGCTCTTTAAGTAACAGTAATGTTCCACATATTATCTGAATTTGGCAACTGTAAAAAAGTGTTTTTTTTGTCACAATTCATTACTTGTCCTGGTCCAAAAAATGACACAGTAGAATTGAGACAAAAGTTAACAGCATGGTTATTTATGCCATATTTTAAAATGTCTTCCAGGGACCCTTAGCTACTGAGCCAGTGCATCTGTGCAGGTTACAATGCTGTTTTGGTGGACCTTAGAACGCTAAAATACCCATCAAGTCATGTTATGAATGTGGTAATATTATACTTTTTGCTTTTTTAAATACCCATTTTTCATTCAATTATAAATTCTAACGGCTATAGAATAGGAATAAAATGTAGACAATTAGGAACTTTATTGCACTGTTGGTCAATACTGAAAAACTGGGTCATTTCCAGGACAGAAATTAGACGGACACGTCTTTTGAAAGTATGACTGTGCCTGAATATTAAGGACATTTTGGCAACCATGCTATGTTATTTAATGCTGTCCGTGATTTCACAAATGATTTTATTGCACTGTTTTTTGCCCACACATATAAATGCACAGATATACAATATGCACAATTCCTCTACTGCTCTGAAATTTTGCAGTGCATTGAGCTACAAAAAACTGATGGCCCCTGTCTGCCCCTTGACCTATGACCTCCCAGTCTGGGCCTCTGCTGAGCTTCTAACACACTGCATCCCCCTCTCCAAGAGAGACGTCTCATTAATAACTTGAATCTTGAGTGAAGTGAGATTGGTAGAAGCTTAATAATGAGACCCTTTTACTCACATGGCTGCTTAGTAACAGAGACACAGAATGTAGAAGAGTAACTAAGGGACAGATAAAAAAAAGACTGCTAAAGAATAGAAGCACAAATGTACTTTCTCGGTTTCAAAAACATGATGGGAGAAGAGAGTGACTCAAGTTGCTAAAATACAATTGAAAGAGCCTCACACCAAAGTTGTGTGATGTATATACATAAATATATATACTGTAGGAGCTTCTTCACTAATTGCTTTTAAGAATCAGAACATACAATAGCAAATAATACAGTTTATCACTTTACAAAATATTTAACTGTTATAAGTACAAGACACAAGTTTGACACAACTGTTAACATTAATAGATATACTAATCGTCTAATGATGAACCTGGTTTAAGTTGGCAGGAGTTAGATGCCTAACTTAATACATGGCACACAACATCCTTTGTATATATTATATATTGTACTCTCTAATAGAAACACTCTGTGAAAAATGATGCCACTTATAAGCAAATAATGAACTCAGAAATTATAAACATACGGACCAAAGGACTTTGCATGTGAGACATGCCAAAAACAGGAAGCTTGTCAGCCATTTATTAATGGAAAATAAACATAGAAAACTATGATTAGTGGTATGTTTCCTTTTTATTTTGGGATTATTAATTTAACTAACAATACCAGTGTTATTTTTGTTTTGTTTACCAGTGTAAGTAGAAAAGAAAGTAGCTGCAGGATGTATAGCTGTAGCACGACTTGTTCAGACTAACTGTGTGATCTAGTGACTCCCAAACTCAGCCAATTCCATCTGTAGTGTTTCTGTGGAAGTGCAGTATAAAATGTTTGCCCTGAGACAGGTGCTCAATTGTGTCGTTAGTCTGAATAAATGTATCCATACACTCAATTATGATGGCTAATTTTAAACGTAATTAACTGGAAAATGTCCAAGCCCTTAAAAGACTGCTGATCCTGATCAACACCTCATTAGGATCTGTCAGTTGTCGATAATAATGGATTTTATAATCAGATGATGGTCGCTTCTGACCCTGTGACCTATTATTATCAGACTGCACTAATAGTGCCCAGCCAGGGCTTTTGGCCTGTGTATGGGCACATTTAGTCTTGTTTCTTATGTATGCTGTCTATTGCTACATGTTATCTATCCTATACAGTAAGATATTAATTATACAAAACATCCCACAATATCCCTGAACATGTCTCACTTCCATTAATGAAACATTCTTATGATTACAGTAAACTCTTAACTAGTGTGCAGCACATTTGATTGGCCAAACGAAAAAGCAGATCAGATGATGAACCGTGTGTGGAACAGCGCAATGAACAGTGCAATTTGGCCCTCCACATACATCAGTACACCAAAGTGAAGGTAAATAAGCATTATAAGATAAATACCTGCAATGTCAGGAATCAGGAGTATCTTGGCATATATGAGCCCTAAGCAAGATGCACGCTAGCATAGTATCTCAATTCTGAAATTAACCATATGGGCAAGAAACGACATTAATAAATTAGTATTAGAAATGTTTTAAAATAGATATATACAACTGCTTTGTTTTTCAATGTAATATGTGGCTGTCACATGTGTGTAATGTATGCTTGTCACATGTGTAAGGTGTGACTGTCACATGTATGTACTATTAGTGTTGTCTGTGTGCAGCCAATAAAAAAATATAAATAAAATATAAATCAGATTTGGAGGTATGTATTTTTCACATAGTGAAAAATTGTTTCTCTGCAATAATTCTGCATGCGGCCATATGCGTCCAAAAGGACGGGTTGCAGTAGAGAACCGTTTCTCAGAATGCGCTTATTCAACCATATTGGTTTCTTACAAAACATCAAATCCAATTTCCTCCCTAGTTGACTTTTCGTTAAAAACTAGATGGAAAGTCTTTACCTATTCTCATCCCCAATTCCACAGTAATATATTTATCTTTAAGCGACTAAAATGTTTGCTAAATCTGTCTTGTCTAGGTCTCTCCTTTTGAATAGCACTAGATTTAAGCAAGAAATGCCAAAATAGACATAACTAAAAAAACACAACATGAAACTACAACAAAAATAAAATATAATTTTAAAAAGAAAATAGCAAGCATGACTATGTACTACCCCTCCCCCCCCGTCCCCCCAAAAAAAGGTGCTTTTATAGTACTTAGTCCACATTAATTTGTGCTAGAGAATAATAATTATTGGACTGAGTACAGAACTGGTACTGTCTAGTCTGAGTAAGAGTATGGATCCCTTGAAAAATAAGCTTCTAATTCACATATAGAAGGTAAATAATAATAATGGCATAATTGTATATGACAAAACAATTATGCAAACATCTACATCAACTCCACTAAAAACCTATTTAGGTTGAATTGATCACTATTCTACTATTTAAAAGATTTTATGAAGCTTACTAACAACTATGGATGACCTGTAGTCAATACACAGCAGGTTATAAAATTAGGATAGAAACAAGTAGACAAGATTTTTACCTGTACATATGAACAAGGTTCCCCAGGAAGCATTATAGACCAACTAAGAAGTAAGTAAAAGTTTTAGAGTACTCAAGGATATACATGGCACGCATTTTAAACTAAGGCACTCTTTTTTTAACTGGCTTTGACTTATTTTTCTGTTCCTATAACACAATGCCGAATTTAGATAATATACCTTAGGGATGCTTTTTAGCTATGAAAATCTTTAGCACAAACTTTGTCTAAAGTCAGAAAACTTTGTTCTAACTTGGTCTAACCATATCTCCATGCAGATGAAGAAAGGGTATTAATAACCACTGCATCTCTTAAGAACCTCTAGGAAATATCTTCTGCATTTTAAATTAAGCTGTTCCTGGCAGGTCAGTTTTAAACTGCTCCTTCTTCCCACGGTGTTTTGAAATAAGAGGGTTTGGTAGGAAGTGTTTCCTGACAGTTAAATTGCGATGTAGTCTTGGGTTAGGAGAGGGATCCTGCCTCTTTAACATGGAAACAAGACAAAGGTTTCTTTCTACGATTGCAGGATCACAACTGTCAGACCATCTTCGTGCACTTGGGAGAGCCTGCAAAGTCATAATTATATCTCTTAACCTGTCTTGCTCTTTGCAATAGAAAGATCCTATTATATTGAAATGAGATCATTAGCAATCACATACTTTTCTTTCAGGCTCTTTTTTTTTATTCAAATACCTTAACTGCCTGGCAATGGAATATTTATAAGTATTTTTTTTTACAGTAAATGATGGCATGTTCCTATAGAAGCTGAAAATTAACCTATTTCATTCCCCTTTTGTGTGTTAAGTCAAAGTTTTTAGAAAAGTAGGAAGGTGGTTTGAGAACAACCGAATGAGCTCTGCTGTGTGATTCAAACCAGCATGAGAGTCACAGATAAGAGCCTGTTTCAAACTGACAATGAAATATGACAATGAAATATGAGCAAGGTCCCAAGTACATATTTTTTTCATAAGTTGGACTCAGAATAATGATGATGATAATAATACAAATACATATGAAACACTTTACCACATGGACCTCAAAACATAGTGCTACTTGCAAATAATTACACGATGAGCATTATGTTATGTTGGAGTGTTCCATAATTACATAAGATGCCTGGGTGAACTGATATATGTTGTGTCTGCTTGTAAATACTTCAATAGAAAGGACATCTTGTTCTATGCAGGGCAGTGCCATTTAAAAAAGCATTGTGGAAAAATTCTGAGTTTCAGACTCTAGGTAGAGCAGACTTTATTTATGATTGAAGTGGGAGAAATATTATAGTCCAGTGGTTCCCAAACTTTTGCAGTTCGCAGCACACTTAGAGTCTCCATAATTTTTTCAAGGCACCCCTCCAAAATAATTACCGAGCAGTCCCGTTTTATAAATAGTTGGGTCAAAAAAACGCAATAAGTGTTACGAGCCGCGGCGATGCCCAGCCGCCGCGACTCTCCTACCTCCGTCCCGGCCGTCGCTATGACGACCGGGACGTCACTTCCGGGGGCTCGCCGGCCGCTGCCATAGCAACGGCCAGACGCTCTTCTATCCAGCGCCGCGTCCCGGCATTACAGGGTAGCCGGGCGCGTGCGCAACAACAGGGCAAGTCTGCAGGCTGATTAATTTTATCAGGAACAGCCTGTGGGCAATTTTGAGTACTGGGTTCTCATTGGTCTGGTTTAGTATTCAAGGCAGGGAGGGCTTAGCCTCCCTGCCGGTTATAGCTTCCAGTTCCTGTGTTGCTGCCTGCTGTTGCACTCCTGTACCTTTGGTGATAACCTTTTGGATTGATTTCTGCCGTGTATAACCTCTGCCTGTTTCCTGGATTTGCCTGTTTGCCTGTGCCCTTGACCTACTGGCCTGTACCACCGTTTCTGCTGTATTGCCCGTGACCTTGACCCTTGGCTTGTTTCTGGACTATTCTTCCTAGTAAGTGACCCCTGACCTCGGCCTGACTATTTGGAACTGTTGCCTGCCATTACCTCTGCTCCTGGGTTCCCCGCAGCTGATACACGCCACACGACCCTCTGTAGTCTGCAGCCAAGTCTGTCCCCACCACTAGGGGTTCCAGTGAACACCTGACTATAGAGTAGACTCCGGGTGGTGTTGTATTGGTTGGAGGGGTTCCCGACAATAAGTATTTAGGTCAAGACAGAAATACTTACTTAGTTGTATGCAAAAATAATATACAAAAAACCAAGGGAAAAGAATATTTTTATATATTTTTTTCAATTATATTTCTGTCAAAGAATAATTTACAGCTAACTCACAGTGTGACCTCCTTCATCTCCACACACTCTGTGCCTTCCTATATCTCCACACACTCTGTGCCTTCCTTCATCTTCACACACTCTGTGCCCTACTTCATATTCATACACTCTGTGCCCTCCTTCATCTCCACACACTCTGTGCCTTCCTTCATATCCACACACTCTGTGCCTTCCTTCATATGCACACACTCTGTGCCCTCCTTCATATCCACACACTCTGTGCCCTCCTTCATATCCACACACTTCCTGCATCCCCTCACTCTGTCCCCTCTGCATCCCCTCACTCTGACCCCCTCTGCATCCTGGGGGCCAGGAAGAGAAAAACAAACAAAAAAAACAACTTACCAATCCAGCGGCGCCTGGGACCTAGCAATTTTTTTGTTTTGTTCTTTTTTTTTCTCTTCCTGGCCGCGGCACCCCTGTGACAGCACCGCAGCATCCCTGGGAGCCGTGGGGCACACTTTGGGAACTGCTGTGATAGTCCATTTAAATGTGGCACTAGGATCCCGGAGGTCATGTAAAGTATCTGTACACCATTGCTTCCAAGACAAGATGTCACGTTCTTGCAACGGCTGATAAAAGCCACGTCCACTAAATCATTGCAGTGGACTGTTTAAGCTGTCCAGTAGATTTTGTGGTGGTATAGCAGAATATGTACAATATGTTGCATAAACAGGTGAGACGTCAAGTTTTAAACAAACAAAAAGGTGCCACATGTAATAAATTCTTGACTTGTCCCTTGACTGTCAGAAAAACATTACTCAAAGAAAGGGATGGCTCTAAAGTAGTAGAGGGTGAACTTTTGATGTGACCTTTACATTTATGCATGCTCCCTCAGATTTTTCCAACTCTCCACAGACCTAAGTGCTCTACTAGTTTGACCCTTAGGGCTAGATTTACTAAGCTGCGGGTTTGAAAAAGTGGGGATGTTGCCTATAGCAACCAATCAGATTCTAGCTGTCATTTTGTAGAATGTACTAAATAAATGAAAGCTAGAATCTGATTGGTTGCTATAGGCAACATCCACACTTTTTCAAACCCGCAGTTTAGTAAATCTAGCCCTTAGTGTTGGGATTGGGATTGAGTATAAAGGAATGCGCTTAAATGGCAAACTGTGTTCTCTCTGATGTATGACTCTTGCATTTCTGACCTTCAATCCATACAGAATGCTGCAGCTAGGCTCATCTTCAACTCCCACCGCACCTCTTCTGCTTCTCCTCTGCGTAAATCCCTTCATTGGCTCCCTATCCATTTCAGAATTCAGTTCAAGCTCCTTACTCTCACTTACAAAGCTCTTACCAACACTTCTCCCCCATGCTCGCCTGCAAGACTGCTGCCGCGCTGCCCCTAATTTTTGGAACTCCCTACCCCTTCTCATTTGACTCTCCCCCAACCTTCAGTTCTTCAAACGCTCGCACAAAATTTAACTTTTCAAGCTCGCCTATCCTACAACCTCCTAACCATTCTATTCACCACCTCCTCTTCCTCGTCTGCCATCTCCATCTCTTCCCAGTTGGGCCTATTGTCTCTCACCCCCCCTCCCTCTAGAATGTAAGCTCTCACAGGCAGGGTCCTCTCTACCTATTGTCCCACGTCTGTTTACTTCTCTGTGTGAGTCCCCATAGCATTACTCACACTCATCTGTGCTACTTATATGTGTTACCTCATCTATTTGTTACTTGATTCTGTATGCGGCACTATGGAATCTGTGGCACCTTATAAATAAATAATAATAATAATAATAATAATAATAATAATAATATATGCTGTGGCATTTAAACCATACTTGTCAGTCTTAACAAACTCCCCTCTGGCAGTGAATGGATTAATTTTTTTCCCGGCCACCCACAGTGCATTGCCATTATTGCACCATCACACTACAGGAGTCAAGTCAAAATGACAAGGTTCGCAACAAATTACTTCTTTAAAGCCCAGGTCTTGCCCACTTCACTAGGAAGAGGACATGATGCAGGTGGATGGTCTGCTGTCCTAGAAGTCTTTGAGGATCCCCCTGAAACTTAGGAGCCTCCTGGAGATTCTGGGAGAGTAAGCAAGTAGGTACATTGCTCTACTTTTACATAGGGGACCACGTGTGCCATGTAAACACCTGCCACCACATTATACCAACCCAACCCAGACAGCCTGGATTGTTAACATGTAGTACAATATATCCAAAGGCTCATGCATTTTTTTTATCATGTCCTGATTCTCCCATCAGTGTGACACATCAACAACTGGGATTCATCAGACCAGGGGAAGTTATTCCACCCTCCATTGTCTTGCATTTATGTTTCTTAACCCATTGTAAATGCAACTTGTTGTTTATCACTGATATGATTACATTTTTGGCTGCCATACATCATCACTGACAAGGTATTAGGAATTAAGTATTACCATATGCCTTTTTTGACTTCAATGTTTTATACTGACTGTAGCCTGTCCGTCACTATGCAATTAATTTCAGCCTCTGTCTGCCTCTGTCATCAACAATGTGAACCAACATTGTATGGATTTTATTTTGTTTTATTTGTGCCTGAAGACACACATAAACAGACAATTTTAATGGGCAACACAGATGTACCAAATGAGCTGAGCACTGCACTCTCCAGAATAATGTTTCCTCATTTGATCAACAACACCCTCTTGGACAAACGTATGTGTAAACCACTGTTGAGTCAATGGATGGGTAATATGTTTGCCTTTTCTAGACCTAACAGCAATATTCTCAATGAGGTTGCTTGTCACAACAGAAATAATGTGCAATAATGAGCTACCATCCATTTGGCTTACTAAGTGAACTGGAATGATTACCAAAGTGGGGGCAGATATACTCTTAAAGGAGATGGTATCTAATTGCTGTAATCTGGGAAGTATTGTACCAATGCAGTATACGTATTAGAGAAATTGAGCCTCCTGGTAGGGGAAACAGCTTGGACCTAAATAAATGAAGTTGTCTGGCCATCAATGTTGTTAGTAATACTAACATGATGAGCAGGTCTGCTTGTAGACAACTGCCTTAAAGCTAAATACTCAATCAGCCTCTTTTTTTTACCAACATGTGCTGGTGTCAGTGGTGTCAGATCTACCTTGTTTTTTAGTCCAAAAGCCATTCAAAGGCCTTTCACTGAACCGCAATTGGTCTCTGGTGTTCACTGTGAAGAAGAAGCAAAGGTAGCATACTAAACAATGAGAGGAACATATGATAATAGTATCACTGGTGGCTGACATGTGAATGGTGCTGATTCAGTGATTATTAAATGCATCTTTCGATTCAAGAGGGCATAGCAGACATGTCTGCATATTATTACTTTTACTCTAAGCAAACTGATTTGGAAATTATAGTGTATAGTGGAATTGATAACTGAGCTTCTTAGAAAATGTCAATTGTGTGAGGGTTACACTAAACAGCAGTGCAGCCTGTGTAGGTCAGGTGGATCTCTGGGGAAATTGCACTTGGCTTCATCAATGTGCTATTACCAACTCAAAGAAACAGCACAGGTGATGCTGGAAAAGCATGAATTGGCCTAGTGCTCCTGTTGCATGCTTGCGTTTTGGATGATGATGTATCTCAGCATGCAACATATATTTGTTTTGTTTTTTTAACTTTCATTGCATCTGTTTTGCATACAATTTGCTTTATATCTCTGTTCTATAAAAGTAATCTACCATGTAATGAGACCGGGCACCACAGTGGGATATCGGGTCAACCTGGTCTGTCAGTCAGTGGGCCAACAGGGCTACATCGGCCCACTCAGTTTATTAAATGCCGCCCGGTGACCAGATCCTGCATTGATTTTTGATCAAAGAGGGAGGGGAGGCTGCCCACAAGAAGTATGGAATAGCTGGGGACCCTGCCACTTCACAAAGTAGTGGAAAGAGTTAAGAACGGAAGGGTCTGGACGCTATCTAAGAACAGAATGTGGGATTTCATTATTGAATGATCATAGTCCAAGCATGTTCCAAAACCAGACTTGATTGAAGGGAAACTGCAGGTGGGCTACTGCTGAGGTCATATTCTACCTCCACCCCTGTTATCACACTGTCTCTGAAATCATGTTCTAGGGCATCTAACAATACCTGTGCAGAGGCACAATCCCAAAAGTGCTGTGATAAGCCCTTCTGGCTACTCCCTGATTTAATATTTTATCATGTATTCCAACAGTCATACAATATATCACCTCTATTTTGTCAGGAAACTGCTCCTGAACCCCTTTATCTGTCACAAACCGCCCTCTGTGCACTCGTTACTTGGAAATTTACTGTAAGGGAACACATAGGATTCCAGCCCAAATCTCACACTCGCCTCTTTCTCTAAGGCTACATATTTACTGGTCCTTTTCCCAACACAGACACCCACTTCCACACCTCTCCGCCAACTGCCACCAGCTACGTATAAGCAAACCTATGACTAAATTATCCATTTGCTCTGGTTGCTAAACAGTTAACCCTTCAGACTCTGGTTTCTAAAGAGTTAACCCCAGCCAAGTATTTTCTCTTCTCCACACAGGCAATGGATTTGTTTATAGCAATAAGGACAATTAATAAACAATTGACATAACATACACAAGCAAAACAGTTTAAAATAAAGTGATTAAAAGCATATAACTTACATCAAAGTGGTATATTCTGAGCCAAGAGAAATTAAAGATGGACAGCTTATCAATGAATGATTGATTTCCCAAAAGACTGACCAATTGTTGTAACTGGTCTCAGCTTTTTAAAGACACCATTACCTTTTCCCCACCTCCAGGGGGTTGTGGTCTGTAACACTTTTTTACAATTGCCATTTGCATGTTGCCTGATTTACTACCCAATTCTACTAGGTGACCAAACTTTTCTGTGAAGTGTCAAACAGACCCAATTTTATTATTAATAGATCCTCTATGAATTTGCCCATCTATTGATAATAGATAGAACTAGGTAACGGGTATCAGCTGAGCTTATACTCATTTCCTCAACTTTTCGGTGTGGCAGAATTCTTAATTTGACATATGAGCTGCCCTTCATCATGCTATTGAGGAATATGTGATCACTACTTTTATTGATTTTAAGGGGCATGGTTGAAAACTGAAATATTTTTGTCTATATGAAATACAGCACATGTTCTGCTTGAGCCAGACACCATGCTGAGTGGTTCCTAATAGTCTATTCAGGTGTCAAAACTCCATCCTAGGCCAGGGTATAGCTCACCGCAGGGGTCTTTGAAGCTGCCATAGGTGACACTGCTATCTTCTAACACTGGGATGTGCAGAGCCACCAAATACACATACAACAGACTTCCTGACTTCACATTTTACACTTTAGTAGCTCAATTTATAAATGGATTCATTTGAAATACAATATTTACACTGCAGTTATGATTTAGGACTTATTCCCCACAATTAAGTGATAAGTTAACCAATATAAATAAATGTAAGTTCTCTGTATTCACGACAAGGTGCTTGAATGTTTTCTCATTGATGAAGCACCAAGCACAGTATCTATAATATAATTGCACTGGTTCCAGGAGGGCATGAAAGTCCTGAGGGGCAACCCCCTTAGATAGACATCATGCCAGGTCTTTGTGTCTGTTAATAAGCCCTTTGAAGGCCACAGTCTCCCAGAAAAACTTTGCTTTAGCAGCAGGGAGCCCTGAAATAGACTTCATCATGTTCTTAGCTCTGATGAACTTGTGGATAGACTTTGGTTTCAACAATTCTGATTTAATTCCCTGCAGATGGTGCTCACCTACAAGTTTGGCCATATCTAGGTAAAGCCAGGGAATATCCTTGTTTTAAGACAAAGAGTTGTCCCACATGTCCCAGACAAAGCCCCTCCAGAGGCAGCAGGAAAAAACGAGACATGGAGTTGCCCACAGATTCATTGTTCTTTTCACAAGAAAGAAGGTTAACAGCATGATGGGGATATCTGGAATTACTTTCCCACATTTTAGGGGCTTCTTGTACATAGCTGCCTGTTTTACTCTGTCCATTTTGGAGCCACAGGTTAAGTGAAACAATGTCCTTGTGATTGACTTGCAGACAGTAACCAGAGGTGACCACCAATTTTCTTAACCGTTGCCAATCTCTTGATTTTGATGAAGTTAATCTTAACAGTGAAGGGGAATGCAGCAGATGCCACTGACTGAAGCAACAGTGGATGCAACAGATGTTACTGCCTGAATGGCATTGCCCTGACTTTTGTCCCTGAAGCTCAACAGAAAGTTCTTGCAGGTCTTGACGAGTGCTGTCACATCTGCTGATTTGTGCAGAAGAGTGACATCATCCATGTAGAGCGAGAACTTAGCTGCTTGTCGTTCAGCTCCTGGTGCGGTGATCCAACTTATCTCTGGGTTTTGTCTGATGCACATCGTGAAGCGCACTATGCTACAAGAAAGAAGAAGAGGTAAAAGAGGGCAGCCTTGTCTGATCCCAGACAAAACTGGAAAGGGGTCAGTCTTTCAACCGTTCACCAACACTGAACTGTAAATGTCAAGGGATATCAGGCTAAGATACAAACTGTCACGAGCCGCGGCGGCCGCGGGCACCGCCGTGACTCAGTTCCTGCTTCCTCTGACGTCCCGGCTGTCGCTATGGCAACCGGGACGTTACTTCCGGAAATCCGGCCCTACCGTTGCCAGGGCAACGGTTGGACGCAGGGAGCTTTACCCAGGCGCTCTGGGCGCAATAAAACAGCTGGGCACATGCGCAGTCTAGCGCAACCTATTGGAGATTAATCAGGCAGGAGCTGTGACTTGTTTCAGAGCTAGGCTCTGATTGGCTAGCAGGGGTATTTAGGGCAGTGAGGACTGAGCCTCACTGCCAGTTATAGCGTTCTGTCCTCAGTTCTGCTACCTGCTTGTGCTCCCTGTTTGGTTACCATTACCGTTGATTGACTACCCGTTTTGACCGCTGCTTGTTCCTGGACCTTTGAACCCTCGCTTCTGACCCTGACCATTTGCCTGAACTCCGGATTTTGCTCCTTTCGCTTGTGCACCTGACCTTTCGCCTGTCCCTGGATTTCGTACCTATGCTAGTGTCCCTTTGACCTTGGATCTCTTCCTTACTTCGGCCTGCCTACCACTCACTCCTGGGTTCTCCTTTAAGTCAGTTCACGTTGCTCGACCCTCGGTCGGTCCGCAGCCAAATCTGTCCCCACCACTAGGGGCTCCAGCGAATACCGGGCCTTCTGAGTAGTTCCCGAGTTTCACTGTAATGGCTTGGGAGTTCCTAACACAAACAAAACATTTTCCCCAAGCCAAATCTCTGCAGTGCCCTATGCATAAACTCGTGAAAAATGATTAAAGGTTTACTCCTGATCAAGACCAGTGTCATATGTGCCCTTGATGTAATGGACCATATCCCTTGGACCATATCCCTGAAAATGCAAAGGCTGTCTGCAATCCTGCGCAGAGGTATGCCATAGGCCTGATTCGGGTGTCTTATGACAGGTTTAGTCAGTTGGCTAGTACTTTTCTGAGAATTTAGAAGTCCACATTCATGAGAGAGATGCAACGCCAATTTTTAAGATCACATCTCCACCTCTTTTGCTTATACAGGATTGTGATGATTTCCTCTCTCAGCGACAGAGGCATTCTGCCCTCCATCACTATCTTCTTGTACTGCTCAAGTTGTTCCAGCTAATCAGCTATACAGAGAGCTCCAATGGGAGACCATCACTGCCCGGGGTCCTACCTGACCTAAAAGATCTAGTGGCAGAATGAATCTCCTCCAACACCAGTGGAGCATCCATGGCTGCTTTACCTGCAGGATCTATAGTGTCAGTAATACCTGACAGGAACTTATTAGTCATCTTTGTCAATCATCTTTGGGGAGTAGATGTTGCCATAGTAGTCTCTGACGACTCCCATGACGCCCTTTTTCCCCGTCCTGGCAATAACATTCTCATCTTGCAGCTCAGTTTGGGGAGTGTGGCTAAACTGGAGTTTCCTGAAAAAGAAAAAGTTACATTTCTCAGACTTCTCAATATTCTCCACCTCGCAACGGAAGATGATGCATCTGAATTCCTACTTGAAGTGCCTTTTCAAGTACCAGCTGCACAGTTGGGGGTCCTGCAGGGACTGCATTTGTCTTTGCAGCCCCCTGAAATTCCTCTTATTTTCACATGCCTGTTGTCTGCCTGAAATAAACTGTGAATTTTTCACCTTAACATATTACATATACAATCAAAATAACATTTATCATTCTTCCTTATGATGTAGGCATCCCTCAGCTCCTAAACTTCCAGCAACCTGGACCTGGGGGAAAACCGTTGCCCAGGACCTGCTAAAAGAGAATGGCCCTGTGGTCTGAGAAGAAGCAAGTAAATTAGACATGCCTATTCTACTTCACCGCCTTAAAGGTCAAAACAAAGGAAATCTGGGAACGTACAATTACAAAGGAGAAAAAGTCAGTTTGATGACAACTAAAATCTGGTACTTGCCATATTGCCATGATATACACTCAGTTATTACTGAGTCATTACTTAAACTTTACACTGTACATTGAACCATACAGTACACTGGCAATATAGGGGTATTATTACAGTGTGAAAATGCAAAACAACAGTGGGGTGTCCTGAGGTGCAATTTTGGCAGTGAAAAGGTTAAAGTGATATTTGTTAGGCAGTCTCACTCATAACGAAGCTGTCTCATACTTTATTGAGTTGTCTCTAATTCACCTGATAAGATTCTCATTGTAAAGCAGTCACACTCTTGAGACAGCAGCCTTACTCACCAACTCACCATACCTGTACAACAGTATTATTTATCACAAAGGAGCAGATTCAATTAATAAAAAATTTGCGCAAGGTGCCTCCGTAACGGCTGCGAGACACCTCGCACAGATTTGTTTTATAGACGTATCGCTGATTTCTGCTCGCACCCCATAGAAGTGCGAACAAAAATCTGTGTTACTTTTTAATGTACTAAAAAACAGTGTCCACAGTGTTCTTAGGAATCTACCTCAAAGAGTATAATATACCATTACACAATCACACCAACTGCACTAGATCCTTATAAGCTGCGATGCGAAAGACTTGTGGCGCCTTTAATATTCAAAAGTCATTACAATTTTGTTAATTTTTTTGATAACAAGAATAGCTATTATAAACAGTTTTGTTTATTTAAATTATTTTGATATCAGGAATAATAACTGTGACCTACAATAGTTTGTTTATTTGTATACTGAAGCGATTCAATTGTTTGAGAACTTCTTTGTTATTTTTTTTAACTCTATTTTCTTTTAAAGCTAAGATAATAATTTGTTATTATTCTGTAGTGTAATAAAAATAATTTATAATAAAAATAAAAGATAATCATAATAATAATAATAATAATAATAATAATAATAATAACAATATTAATCATACTGGTTGTCTTTCTTTCACTACATAGCAGTTCCGCCCACTAGATGCTAGACTTGTGCATTTTAACATACTTTCTACTCAGAGAAGTAAAATGTCTTGCAAGCACAGTCTTATTGACAAGTGAGGCTTTTAGGACAAACGCACTTAAAGGGCGACAGGGTTTGTAACAAGCTGAATAATTACCTTGTGTGGTTTAACATGGAGTGGGTACCGACCAATGGTGGCTCACGTGGGAGGGACCTTGATAGAATATAGCAGGCTGTACTTCCTGCTTGGCTTCACTTGCAGCACGAGATCCCACCCTCCCATCCCTCAATTTATTTGGGTTTTTGGAAGTGGGGGTAGGAAGGCACTGCGTTCAGCGGCTGATTAATGGGCGCACAGGTAGTTGGTCGTAGGTCACTGCCCCCTTTGAAGCATCAGTAACTCCTTTTGGTCCTTCGGTGAGGAGGGTCCCTGTTCGGCTCGGTGAGGGAGGGCAGCGTGAGTTGTAAGGGGCAGTCACTCTGACACCAACTCAGCGCTAAATATGTAGGGATTTGTTCCCCGTGGTTTGCGGACTTACGGCGGTTTGCGCCAATCCACTAAGTGATCTTGTGTTATCAGCTCGTGAGCTGTTCCGCAGTGCCCTTTCTCCGCCACCATAGGTTTAGTTAATATAAAATCCTTGCAATAAAATTCCTGCCATTTTTTAATAACTTATCCAGGTCTACGCGTCTTTATTTGCATGCAAATGTTTAAAGTTTAAGGTTGATGTGAAGTTTGTGGGAACATACACGGTGAGCCCTTTATTAGTCTCAGTGATTCACTGCCGCTCTGTTATTCATGTTAATTGCAATAAAATGTGTTATCCTTGCTGTGACTTTTAATAAAACACTATAGAAAGTGCTTAGGTCACCACACCAAAATAAATAAATAAAAAGTTTATTGGGTTCTAACACTGTGTAACATTAACCTACCCTGAGAGTAAGCACCTGGAAATATTCTAAAAATCAATTCTATCTCCAAATGGATTATTTTCTGGCTGAAGATTATAATGGAAATAATGTACCTCCAACTGTAAATTATAAGGATATTAAGAGTCCTTAGGGTGTCTGTGACCATATAAAAATGCACGGACGCAGGTTTTTATTCAGATCACGTAAATCTGAGTTGATTTTTAACATTTTATCTAATTTACAGTATGGGGCATATTATTCATTATAATGTACAGGTTTCAATTGTAAACAACCATAGTTGATTGTATGAAGTGATCCTCATATCCAGGTGGGTTTTACTTTCACTGACAGTTATATATCCCATTGTAAAACACTTTCAAAATGAGACACAAGTGACATCACTACTCTCAAAATGCAAATTAAATTTTATAGGCGTTGCATCACAACTCAGGAAATGTATATATAGGGTAGTTTTAGTTGATAATCAGATGCAACTAAACACAGTATCAGTAGTACCGTAGTATGTGTCTATATTTCTAGACCTTGGCTATAATGTAATATAATGTAATTAATACCCTTAACATAAAATAGCTTTTCTTCAGTAAATTTAATAAAGTCCACAGAATAAGTATTCATAATTAAAATGGCATCATACAGATTAAGCGGAACTATGCTGTGAAGTCCGTCAAAGAGCAATGTATTCCCCCACATTCTTCCAAATTTGACCTCAGACTTTGTGCAGCTGCCCATCAGGAGCCTGGCGGGCTGAAAATGCTTGTGCTGCTGTCATTGGTTATTATTAACACACTTGTACTGTTTCTGCACATTTTGTGCTGCTCCTTTCCCTCCTTCATGTGCTATAACCAGAGGGGGCGGAGGTCAGCCTTGCTCTGTTTTTTTTGTGCATTAGTACATGAGCCCTATGTATATCATACTTGCCAACTTTTATAAATGGAGCTCTGGGAGACGCTGAATAGGAATGGAAGGGGGCACGGTTAATTGCATCATTTTGGCCTTACCCCCATGTCAGAATCATCATTGTCGCAGGGATGGGGCCAAAATGACGTAATTCTCTGCGAATCGTGACATTAATCCAATCTTGTCCACTTCACTAGGGAGAATTGCCTGCTCTCCCAGGAGTCTGCGAGACCTACCTGGATTCCGGGAGTATGATGTATATAATATGTGTAAGGGGTGGGTAATTATTTTGAAACCATATTATAATAATTAATCATTTTTGTTTAGTACAAAACTAAAAATGTATACAATCAAATTTGATGCTGAAAACACTGATTTTGAGCACCGATTGAAAGTTTTACTTTATTATGATTGCTTTAACATTCTTTGTTGATACCTTGAAATGACTGTTTGAGCAACAGTCTCTTGTTTATGAACACGTGATTCAGCTAGCGGATATACCACTCCCATTATTCCTGAAGTCTTATACCTGTTATGAACTTACCTTGTCCCCGCTCCGCTGCGCTGTCAGCGTTGTCTGGCAGCTGTATCCGCTCTGCTGTTCAGCGCTTCTCCCTATGGCGCCCCCGCACTTCCGGGTTCTCTCTGCATCTAGTCATGTGACTCCTGGGCGGGGAATTAAAATCTCTATATCTACTTTGCTCTGACACGCTGCCTGTGTCAGAGCAATGTGTTTGCTGTTCCTGGCTACCTGTTCCTGTGTACCTGACTCCTGTGACCCTGCTCCCTGTGTACTCCCATTTTCCGTCTACTCCTGTGTACCAACCTGGCTGTGACCTGACTATTCTTTGGCTTAATCCCTGGCACCACGAATTGGACTGACCATCCCGTGTACCGACCCGGCTGTGTTATCGACTACTCTCTGGATTTCCCTCTGGCACCGTATACCTGATACCTCCTGTGTACCGACCCAGCTGTGTCTCTACTCCTCTGGACCCATCTCCTGCTACGCACTCAACCGACTCCCTTCATCTACCGGTGACTGCTCCAGACCTCCAAACCCTGGAATTCACGGTTAGTGCCTGTATTTGCATCACTTTGTCATATTGCCTGTTTGACTACCCATCACTTAGAGCCTTCTCCCTTACGTCAGTAGGCTAACCTGGGGGCCGCGACCTGCGGTTCTTCGGCAACAAAGTCCACCCTACCTTGCGGTGGTTCTTGGTGAAGACCAGAAGGCCGTTAGACTCCGCGCCCTAGGTAAGCCTGTGCAAATACTGACTAAGGCATCAGAACCGTAACAGTTTGCTCTGACCCACTTATCTAACTGATGGAAGCGTCAGGAAATCCCTCCGCTAGGGAATTACTGGATCACTTAGCGGTTCGGGTTGAAGACCAGGGAAAGAATCAAGAACAGTTATTACAGATTCTGCAGACTCTGTCTAACAGGTTGGACACGCTCCAAGGTACGGTCTCTGCTCAAGCAGCTCAGGTGGCAGCTCCTACTCCTCCGCCTGTTGTGGCTCCACCACCTGCTCCCTCTCAGAGCAGCCCTGCCGTTATTGCTCCAGCCATCTCTCAACTCCGCATACCTAACCCACCTAAGTTCAATGGGGATCCTAAGGAATGCCGAGGGTTCTTGAACCAGTGTGCTATTCAATTTGAACTACAGCCCGGAAACTTTCCTACAGAGAAAACTAAAGTCGCTTATATAATCTCATTATTATCTGGTCAAGCGCTTGCCTGGGCTTCTCCTCTTTGGGAACATGATGACCCTATCCTTCATAATTGTGCCACTTTTCTGGAAACCTTCAGATGCATCTTTGATGAACCCGGACGGGCCTCCAGTGCTGCGTCAGGACTCCTCCGTCTATGCCAAGGTACCCTTACTTTGGGCCAGTACGCTCTCCAATTTCGCACTATGGCGGATGAGCTACATTGGAACAATGAAGCTATGGTGGCCACATTTTGGCAAGGCTTGTCAGATCGTATTAAGGACGAGTTAGCGGCCCGAGAGTTACCCACTACTCTGGACAAATTGATTTCTCTCTGTAACCAGATTGATATCCGGTTCCGTGAACGCACTCAAGAGAGAGAAAGTTCCTGTCGATCCACATTCCGCTTGGCACCTCGATTTCAGAGTCCAATTACTCCTGAGGAAGAGCCTATGCAGTTGGGAAGGGCACGTTTATCCCAGGAGGAAAGAGAGAGGTGATTCGAGAACCGTTTGTGCCTCTATTGCGGGGAACCTGGTCATGTTTTGAGCCAGTGTGGGAGGCATCCGGGAAATGACCGGACCTAACTGACGTTGGAGAGGCTAAGTTAGGTAGGTCTATTCCCTCTCCTGTGAATTCTATTTTTTCTATCCAAGTCCTTCTGCGATATATTGATAAACAACTGTCTTTTCCAGCACTTATTGACTCCGGAGCAGCGGGGAATTTTCTACGAGCTGACATCGTAGAGAGGTTGTCGTTACGCATGCAACCATTGGATCCACCTGTCGCAATTACAGCTATAGACGGCATCCGTATTATTGGAGGATCCATTAAGAACAGAACTGTCAACCTTTCTCTACGCATCGGAGCCTTACACACTGAGGAAATCTCCTTTTAGTCATCCCAGAGGCTATCAACCCTGTGATTCTAGCCTACCTTGGCTCAGACTTCACTCCCCCACTTTAGATTGGCAGAAGCCTGAAGTTCTTGCATGGGGTCCAGGATGTCATTCCAGATGTCTTCCCAGGATTCATAGGCCCGCTATGGCCGGTCCTCCCACATCCTCCGGTATTCCTCCTAAATATCATTCATTTTCTGACGTCTTTTGTGAAAAGGAGGCTTCCAAGTTACCCCCACACAGACCTTGGGATTGTGCCATTGAATTGTTGCCTGACAAGATACCACCCAGAGGACGTGTATTTCCATTATCTTTACCCGAATCAGATGCTATGTCCCTATATATCAAGGAGAATTTGAACAGAGGTTTTATCCGGAAATCCTCGTCACCAGCAGGAGCCGGTTTCTTTTTTGTAAAAAAGAAGGACGGCGGACTGCGTCCTTGTATAGACTATCGTGGTCTCAACGCCATGACTAAGAAGAACAGGTACCCCATGCCATTGATTTCTGAACTCTTTGATAGGGTCAATGGAGCTTCTATATTTTCTAAACTTGATTTGAAAGGGGCCTACAACCTAATCCGTATCAAACAGGGGGATGAATGGAAAACAGCGTTCAATATGCACGATGGGCATTTCGAATACCTAGTTATGCCATTTGGACTTTGCAACGCCCCTGCTGTTTTCCAAAATTTCATTAATGAGATTTTTCAAGACTTCCTGTATCGATTTGTTGTGATTTATCTGGATGATATCCTGATTTTTTCTCCTGATATGGTTACTCATCGCCATCATGTCTCCATAGTTCTTCAACGCCTTCGCTCACATCATCTATATTGTAATTTGGACAAGTGTGTCTTTGAAAAAACGCATCTTCCTTTTCTTGGTCATGTGGTTTCTGGCTCCGGATTACGTATGGACCTCGAGAAGTTAAAGGCAATTTCTGATTGGCCCCAACCAGTAGGTCTCAAGGCCATCCAGCGTTTCGTTGGATTTTTTAATTATTACCGCTACTTTATCAAAGGGTTTTCTTCCGTGATTGCACCCATCACCTCCTTGACCAAGAAGTCCGCCAACACTAAAACTTGGCCACCGGAGGCCGTGGAAGCCTTCAAGTACCTTAAAGAAGCCTTCATCTCGGCTCCTATTCTTCAGCAACCAGATCCTTCCTTCCCTTTTTTCCTTGAGGTAGATGCATCCTCTACTGGAGTGGGAGCTATCTTGTCTCAGAAGAATTCTACTGCAAAATTTTCTCCCTGTGGCTTCTTTTCTCGCAAATTTTCGGCTACCAAAAAAGACTATGGCATTGGAGATAGAGAACTCCTCGCTATCAAATTGGCCTTGGAAGCTTGGAGACACCATTTGGAAGAAGCCAGATTTCCTGTTACTATTTTTACAGATCACAAGAACTTGCTGTATTTATAAACTGCATCTTGCCTCAATCCTCCTCAGGCCAGATGGTCCCTATTTTTCTCCCGCTTCGATATGATCATTACCTTCAGACCGGGGTCCAAGAACAAGAAGGCTGATGCTCTCTCTCGTTCCTTTGACTCTATGGATACAGAAGAAGAGGGTTCTAGACCCATCCTAGATCCAGAATGTATTCTGGCTACTACTCCCACTCACTGTATTATTCCTCACTGAAAGACTTTGGTTCCTCCACATCTCCAATCAAAACTCCTTAAATGGGCTCATGCCTCCTGTTTTTCTGGTCATGCCGGTATAAAGAAAACTTTGGAATTTATCTCCCGTGGTTATTGGTGGCCATCTATCCACTCAAACGTTCGACAGTTTGTGACGGCATGTTCCACTTGTGCTTAGAACAAAGTCCCTCGTCAAGCTCCATACGGTCTGCTGCAACCTCTACCAATTCCAGATCGACCTTGGAGTCATCTTTCCATGGATTTTATCACAGATTTACCCTCCTCCAGAGGTTTCTCAGTAGTATGGGTGGTCACTGATCGCCTTTCCCGGGCCGCTCAGTTTGTGGCATCAAAAGGTCTCCCTTCTGCTCCTGTTCTGGATCAACTCTTCATCAAAGAGATTTTCCGCCTACATGGCTGTCCAGATGTTATCGTTTCTGATCGGGGAACTCAGTTCGTGGCAAGATTTTGGAGGGCTTTTTCTCGTCTCTGTGGAATTAAGTTGAATTTCTCTTCTGCATATCATCCTCAAAGTAATGGTCTCACTGAAAGGACGAATCAAGAATTGGAGAAATTTCTCAGATGTTTCATTTCAGCTAAACATGATGATTGGGTCGATTTATTACCTTGTGCAGAATTCACTCACAATAATAATTCGCATGATTCCACCTCCACTTCTCCCTTTTTTGCTCTTCAGGGATTTCATCCTAAAGTTCCACCCTTCAAGGATCTACCCGCTTCTGGAGTTCCTGCAGTTGATTCTCTTCTATCGGACTTCTCGGCTAGGTGGGATCTTATTAAACGCAAATTGCTTCACACCTCTGCCATCAGTAAAAGAGCTTTTGATAAAAGAAGAAGACCATCTCCATTACTTGCTCCTGGTGACAAAGTATGGTTGTCTACGAAGAATCTTCACTTGCTGGTTCCCTCTAGGAAATTCGCTCCCCGATTTATTAACCTCTTCAAGATCATAGAGGTCGTTAATCCGGTAGACTTTAGATTAAAGTTACCTCCTACCTTGAGGATTCCCAATGTGTTCCACATTTCCCTTCTCAAGCCACTTGTTATTAACAAATTTTTCTCTTCAAAAAAACCTCCTGCTGCTATTTCTGCGCTAGATCAGGAATTTGAGGTTAAGGAGATTCTAGATTCTCGGATTTCCAGAGGTTCCTTGCAGTTCCTGGTTGATTGGAAAGGCTACGGTCTTCATGCTCCAAGTTTGTTGAAGAGTTTCCATACCAAGTTCGCTCAAAAGCCTTATAGGTTATCCGGAGGCCGCCCCTGAAGGGGGGGTACTGTTATGAACTTACCTTGTCCCCGCTCCGCTGCGCTGTCAGAGTTGTCTGGCAGCTGTATCCGCTCTGCTGTTTAGCGCTTCTCCCGATGGTGCCCCCGCACCTCCGGGTTCTCTCTGCATCTAGTCATGTGACTCCTGGGCGGGGAATTAAAATCTCTATATCTACTCTGCTCTGACACGCTGCCTGTGTCAGAGCAATGTGTTTCCTGTTCCTGTGTACCTGACTCCTGTGACCCTGCTCCTTGTGTACTCCCATTTTCCTTCTACTCCTGTGTACCAACCTGGCTGTGACCTGACTATTCTTTGGCTTAATCCTTGGCACCGCGAATTGGACTGACCATCCTGTGTACCGACCCGGCTGTGTTATCGACTACTCTCTGGATTTCCCTCTGGCACCGTATACCTGATACCTCCTGTGTACCGGCCCGGCTGTGTCTCTACTCCTCTGGACCCATCTCCTGCTACGCACTCAACCGACTCCCTTCATTTACCAGTGACTGCTCCAGACCTCTAAACCCTGGAATTCACGGTTAGTGCCTGTATTTGCATCACTTTGTCATATTTCCTGTTTGACTACCCATCACTTAGAGCCTTCTCCCTTACGTCAGTAGGCTAACCTGGGGGCCGCGACCTGCGGTTCTTCGGCAGCAAAGTCCACCCTACCTTGTGGTGGTTCTTGGTGAAGACCGGAAGGCCGTTAGACTCCGCGCCCTAGGTAAGCCTGTGCAAATACTGACTAAGGCATCAGAACCGTAACAATACTCTATTCAAACTGCCCAAAAGACCCAGGTTTCTGCCAGGATGAGCCCCGATGACCTGGGTCTAGGCTCAGCGTGAATGGGTCCCGGGCATCTGCTCAGGTCGGATGACCCAGGAATTAGAACCGGGTCTTTTAGAGTTGGGTTTTTCAACCCGGGTGTCACTGAACACCATTGTAAAGTAAAAAAAAAAAAAACATTACAAGAGGAGAAAATCAGAGCTCCTCTTTTGATGTTGCCATGGAGACCCAGGTAGACCCATGTTTGGTGTGATTATGGTCTACCCGAGTATATGCCTGGGTGTCCTGCACTGCCCCATGTAATATCCCTGGTTCATATACCCGGGATATTACCAGGGTGGTAATCTGAAAGTGGTATTAATCTATTTTATGAAGGTAGTGGGCCTGTGTGCAAAAGCAGTGCTTTTCCTTTTCCATATACGTATGACAATGAGAAAATATGCATAGACATCAAGGTGTATATTTACTAAACTGCAGGTTTCAAAAAGTGGAGTTTAGTAAATATACCACCATGTCTGCTTGTGCACACACATGCATACTGCTATAGCACCCCACATTAGAATAACAGCCCCACTACATAATCTTAATTCTCTCCCCCTACATATATTATATTATATTAATACCCTTCCCCACACCTGTAACAATGAAATGAGAAATGGAGTGACTACAATGCAAGGACTTACTTCTTTTTCTTCAATGCTGCTCTTACTCCTTCCTTGTAATTCAGATTCTGTTGGTATGAGAATGAATATGGGTGACAGAGGGGCAATAGTACCGGTAGGACTTTACTCACTCCCAACTCAATAACAGACAGCAGAACCTTTAACCTTTTATTTCTGGATCAAAGAGGTTAAGGTAGATAAAGGAGAACTTTATATTGCAATAATACATTCAATATACATTGTATATACAATAAATTTGGCATACACAACTCGCGAAGCAGTTTGCTGGGTAATTAAATAGACACTTAAAATAACAGTTAAACAATCACTTCAATAAACAGTCTAACGATCAAACAAAATAAATTCCTGAGCGTAAAAGCAAAGTGTAAGTCTTGTTTCTGGTGCATTTAATAGTCCTGCATTACCAGTTAATTATTTTAACAAATAGATGAAAATAAGTAGTTTCTGTAAATAAATGTTTCTTTATCAGCAAAATAGTTGCACAGATTAATACTATTTATCTACCAGCAATAGTGTTATAGCATAACAGCCTGGTGATAGGATAAATAACATTTCGATGTTGGCTGGGATTTGTGGTTCCACAGAACTGAACTGTATCCAATAGTCACGAGGTTCCTGTAACAAAGTTACTGCTAGGTTAGGAAGCATAATAAAAATGCTGGGCTTCATTTTAGTTGAGGGGTACCGGATGTATACTGTGCAGGCACATTACTACTGTTTTGTGTTTAAATTGTACACCAATGCAGGCCGAATCTCATAATCCTACAAATCCAAATAAAGTTCTGACAAATAATTCAGTCTCTGAACCAAACAAAATGGCTGACCCTGGATGCTGCATTCACTGTCTCCAAAATGGTGGTGATTAACAGTCACAATTCCTTTAACTGATGGTCAGTTTTAATTTTAGTTCTGGAACAATGAGATTGTATTGCTGGTGGGGTTGTTTCCCTTGTGATGTACTGCAAAACTAGGTGCTTTTCTATCCTGAAGCTGGCTGTGACTTGTAGTGCCATGCAGTTGAACAAACTCTTTTAAAATCTGAATCACTCTCTCAGTTTCTCTGATTAATAATACAAGTGGTCCAAATATAGTCTGAGGATTTATACTTAGAACTGTAATATTGTCTCTCACTACTGTTATGTCTCAAACAGTACAAAGTCCCACTCTTATAGGGTATAGTTTATAGCACACTGGGCTGATGATTTCTCTGTTGCTACCTTGTCTTTCAGGGAAAACTTGTCAGTATAGGTGCTGTTAAACTCCAGCTAGCCTTTTGCTTGTCTATTCTTCTGTTTCAGTTTTCTTTTACAGCACCTCGCACCACACTTCTCCTCTTTTCCTCTGAGAAATAGTTCCTTGCCCACACACACACACAAAATCTCACAGGATTTCAGCTGTGATCTCTCTGTGCATTAACCAGTGAGCAGCAGGAGCAGGGAAACTCCTGGGTATTAGCTTTCTGAACTTGCACAGACCTTTTTAAAGGGACCATATACATATATCAACCTCTGGGATACTACACACCCATTGCATTAATACCCACCACCACTACATTTACCTGATATGCAGTGCTTGAATGCCATATGATCTTCCCACACTGCCGCTGTCTTCTGGCTTGATCCCACAGTCTTCTTTTCTTCTGTCTGTCTTCTTTCTACTGTCCTACTTCTTTCTCTTCAGACCAGAGTGCTTGTCAGCTTGCCTCATGTTGTCAGAATGAAACCACACTACATGGGACGGCTACATACTAGTCGTCATGTGGGTGTGAATTGGTGGGCGAGGAACAGGGCTTCTGTGGTGCCAAGAATTGAGAAGGCCAGGGATGAGCCTGAGCCCGACCCCTGATTGTTTGACAGCAAATCACTTCCAATTTGCTGTCACTGGCACTGGTGTCAAAGTCAGTAAATTGGATAAAGTCATTTCAATTAAAGTCTAGCAAACTTGGTTGTCTTTGTCTAAAAAGATGCGTACGGTACGCTACGGCGTACAAGGGCACGCTACGGCGTGAAAGGGCATGCGCATCCACTACACGTGGCAGCAACAGTAATCGGTCTTTTACCATACATTCGCACAGACACGCATACTTATAAAATAGTACACATTAATGGTAGTTGCAACACATAGTCAGTTATGTCGAAATACAGTAGTATTTATATGTTATATCAGAGTTACATGCATATTAGTGAAATACACGGAATGGGTTGAAGGAATAACATCATGAGTGGTATCATACTGAACCTTGTTACATATCCTACTGTTTGGTTCACTCTGCGAGGGAATCGCAGAGTGCATACACAAGTTATGAATGATAGGGAATTATGAACTACTTAAGACTAAGGAATCTTGGCGGGAAGAGCAGAGCATACCCCCTGCTGAGATGACCCCCTCCTTTGGATTCCTTTGTATGAACTGGCCAATGATGACGACCCCTTGGACCTTCCTGAGACCTGGACCAATAGATGCAAGCTATTCCATCTTCATTGTATTACTGTATGTGATTGTGTATATAAGCAGCAGCTTGTGATCCAGAGTGCAGACATCTTGTCCCCAGACTTCAGGATTGAATGACTGGACTGGATCCAGAGCGCCTGCGATAAGTAACGGCTGTATTTACTATTACTTCGCTTGAGCATATTATTCTACTTATTGCGAATAAATCTTTGTGCTTTGGAAACACAAATCGAGGTTCGACAATCGTTATTGGTTAGCGACGATACGCACATAACACTGGGGTGACCTGGGAAGAAAAGAAGAAGACTTACCTGTGTCTCAATACTTAGGTATGTCCACCACCGAGGCTCTCCTCACATCCCCTCCCCATTTTCCTTTGTAGTTCCTACAAAGAGAGGTTGTGTCCACACAAAATTGGAGTCGGCATATCTCGCACCAGGTGACCAAGATTGGTCCATTGTGAGCTACGAGGAGGAAGTATCAGAGGGCCGGTCCCTGCCTCAGGTACTACATTGGTCCAAAAGAGTGACATTGTTCAGAGGTGCAGGCGTCCACCAATCCCCTTCGTCTGCAGCAGGTGCAACCGCATGCTCTTTAGCCACAGGCTCAGTAGTGCTGAAATCCGAAAAGCCACAAGAATGCAACATAGTGCGATTATAGGGTGTGAACTCGACCAGGGCCCTCTTCAGAAACCACCTTATACAAGGAGATGTCATTAGACACTTGGTTCTGCACCACATAAAGCATCACTACCCATCTATCACTGATCTTGTTACCTGGCCTTTTCACCCTGACAAGTACTTTCTGTCCCATGGGGAGAGATGTAGCCATACAGGCTCCAGGCCCATGGGTGGACTTTGGAATGGATCTCATCCCTGATCAGGTCACAAACCGCCTTTAACTATTGCATCTGTTCACCTACCCAAACAATTGGCATCCATCTCTCTTTCTCTTCATGAGAGCACCAAATCCTGAATATCTTGTCCAGGTCACCCAAACAGCAAGTAGAGAGCGTAGCTGGAGGAATGGTGCACCCGATTGTTATAGGTCCACACGACTTCCTGAACAAATTCCGGCCAATGACTCTTCCTCCTTCCTCTGTTCCTCCTCTAGAATACGCAGCATCTCAAGAAGCGTCCAATTTATTCGCTCACACACACCTCATTATCTTGGAGATGGTAGGGTGTGGTGGGGATTTCTGTATTACAGAAGTGCGCCACAGTCCCTTCATCAGACAGCCCTAAAAACAAGCTCCTTGGTCAGAGTCAGGGTCGTCCGATCCGCGTGAGATTAGGGATCTCAACTTTTTCACTTCCTTCTTCTCCCAGTCCTTCGAGTGTCCCGACTGAGAATTGAGACAGGCTGTCAACAATTCTGTTGGCCTTGCCCAGACAATAGCGAATCTTAAAGTTGAAATTCACCAACCTGGGTATCTATTGCTGCTCCAGCTCTCCCAGCTTTGCTGTTTCCAAGTGGGCTAGTGGGTTGTTGTCAGTGACTATTTTGAACTCTCTAGCCTGAGGAAAGCTCGCAAGTCGGTCACCATGCAGGGCGCCTTCCATTCTTTAACAGCGGTCACTTTGTCACTGGTGGGGCTTACACCATCAGTGGACATGAGATGTCCATGTATTCTAGACTGGGCTTCAAGATATAGCATTTTCTGGGTTTTAACTTCAGACCATACTTCTCCAGCCATTGTAACATCAAGACCAATCTATTCATATGTTCTTCTAAGGTGGAGGCAAACACAATAAATTGGTCCAAATAGATCAGCAGATCGTCAAAGTTCAAGTCTCCCAAACATCTTTCCATGAGTCGTTGGAAAGTGGTGGGTGCATTGGTGAGTCTGAAGGACATCTGGCAGAATTCACACAGGCCTATGGGTGTCACAAACGCCATCATTTGGTGGTCATTCTCATAAGGTTCCTTCCATCAAACTTGGGCAGATGAGTCAATGCTGCTCCCATGGCTGTTCCGGCAGGGTGGACTGCTGGAGATGCTGCTGGTGTTTTCCATGTTGTCTGCAAGAAATCCTGCCAACTACACAAAAATGTAATGCCTGCCTGGAATGGATAGATTCCTACCTTGTCCAAGAAAGGACACGTATGTGCGGACCCCTCAGCATGGCTCCCTACACTAGGTAAATCTAGGGAAGAATCCAGAGAGATTACCAATGGGTAGGGATACAGGATGGAAGAAGAGGGAATATCTGAGTAGACAACCAGGAGCAACGACACTTCATCCTTCCCCTATAGCCGTCACCTCATTTTGAGCTGGGATTGGGCGCAAGATTACGGATATTCGGGAAGGAAAGTATCTTACACCAAACACACAATGCATACAGTACAGTGAAATCTACCTCACTATGGCCATCTAAGTATACTACAGTGGGGACAGACTGGACGTGGTCTTACTATGGAGGAGTACCTCCTACTTGTGCTCACAGGCTACTCCTGACAGTTACTGGTGGCCACAGGCTAATCCTGTAATTTAACGTGTCCACAAACTAAGACTTTAAATTACTCTACAGGCTAATCCTGACATTTAATTGGTGGCATGGGCTAATCCTGAAATGTAATAATTGTTCTCACATGAATGGTTACAATGTCCCTAACAATCCTGATTGCTCAGTGCCTTGTCTCCACTGTTGCTGCATGAGCCTAGTGCCTGAAATTTGAAAGTGCTACAGGGTAAAAGTGATAGAGTGCAGGTGGGGGCCTGAAAGATGTTGCCCGAAGGCTTTACCTGTTTTCAGCAAGCTCCGCTGTTCTCCTTACCACCTGGATAATGTCCGCAGGCTGCCACTGTCTTCTGACTTGACTCCGTAGTCTTCTTTTTTTCTTCTCTCTTGTCAGCTTGCCTCACATCGTCAGACTGAAACCACGTTGCACGGGATGGCAATATAATAGCTGTCGCATGGGTGCGGATTGCTAACAATCAAGGCTTGCCATGGCGCCATGAATTCAGATGACTTGGGGTGTGCTCTGATTGCCTTACGGCCCCGGCCCCTGATTGGTTGACAGCGATTCACTGTCATCAGTGCCAGGGGACCTGGGAAAAAAGAAGAGGAGTTACCTGTCTCGCTGCTCAATTAAGTCCCTCGCTGAGGCTCTTCTCACATTCCAGCTACAGTCTCGTATGGATGCTAGTACGTGTTTGCAAACAGCAGGAACTATAAAAATGTTTTTGCTGTTCAGTAGATATTAACAACATCATAATAAATGTATTTCATGGGGGGAATTAAGTTTGTATGTTTCATCATTAATGACAAGTGAGGCTTTTTAGGTCAAACGCACTTAAAGGGCGACAGGGTTTGTAGCAGAACGAACACTTACATGTAAGCGTTAACATTAGAGTTGGCCCGACCAATGGTAGCTTTGGTGGGAGGGTCCTGGTTTGATATAGGAGTCTGCATTTCCTGGTTTGCTTCAGCACGAGATCCCACCTACCCATCCACTCCTTAGTTATGGTAGTTTATGTTTAACAGTTTTGCGGTAGGAAGGCACTGCGTTCAGCGGTTGATTAGTGGGTGCTGATGTTTGTTGGCCGCAGGTCACTGTCCCCTTAGAGGCACCAGTAACTCCTTGGTCCTTCGGTGAGGAGGGTCCCCTGTCCGGCTCGGTGAGGGAGGGCAGCATGAGTTTAAAAGGGGGTACAGTCACTCTGACGCCAATTCAGCGCATGATAGTTTTGGGATGAGATCCCCTTGTTAGTGGATGTACGGCGGTTTCGCCAGTTCCCCCGTTATCTGGTTATATCAGCTTGGGAGCTGTCCCGCAGTGCACTTTCTCCGCCACCATAAGTTATATAAAAAGTAACATAATTATTAAAATATGTCCTCCATTTTTCGCAAACTTATACCTGACTCTGTGTGTTTATTTTATATAAGTGGTTAAGTTTTATAGGTGTAGTGAAAGTGAGGGGGACATACACGGTGAGCCCTTTATGCGATTATTAATAATTGGTGACATTAATTCTATATATTTTTTCTCTGCCTTCTTTTGCAAATTTATAATCCACTTAGGCTTTGGACGTATCCTGCAGTATCTTCAGTAGAAGAGCACAGCAGACCTACACCAGAATTAATTAGCGCACGTATCTTGAGATGCGTTCCTTGATGAATTCGGGAGTGCGAAGAGTCGATTTATGTGCATTTTAAAACAAACGCACAGTGTGCTCAGTTTGCATGCTTTGATGAATCAGGCCCATAGAATCAACTCTACTTTGTGCAGAAAACACTCACTTGGGCTTGACTTTATTTCTAGAAATGACAAGATAAAGCACTTTGTTTTGGGTTGAAAACTCAAGGTAAATAGCTAAAATGTGTGAATACCCTGGTGTACATTCCCAACATTGAGCCTTGGGGATTGCTTCTATGGGCCCTATCTATTATTAGAACCCATTTGTGGCAATAAGTGAGGTTCTTAATCACCTCTTTTTGCAGCGATAATATATCCCTCATCGCTGCAATTTATTAAAAAAATGCCAATAACACAGCAGGGTAGCTGCTGTATTCACAATGGAGCTGAGAGCCCAATTTTGATCTTTCAGTTCAGTTCTAATGTGAAAACAAATGTCTAGTAAATATATTTTTTTAAGTATTTATTTTAAAAATTAATATTATTAATAATGAATTAAAAATGCTTTATTCTAGAAATAAAGCACTTTCTTAATGTGTTTGTCCTACTGTAACTATCCTGAGACCGAGCCCTATTGCTGATTTAATAAATACGCAGCTACATATGCTTTATTGTACAATATTATATTTAGCGATGGATTTGAATGCTTTAAAATACTATTGTGATTGGACATTATGTCGCATAGTATATAAGTTGTGTGGCTTTTCTTACATAATGCAACTGACCGCTGTGCTCAGGTCACACTGAAAAAAAATCAGAGTGGGATAAATGTCACTCATATAAATGTGTATAATTGATCCCAGATCTCTCTCATAAAAGTTTCTTGTGCTATGGATCAGGCACCTGTCTGGGTCTATTACCAGTTCTCCAGGGAGCTCTGAATGGGGGATTCAAGGTACTAATTAAGTGATTTCCTGCTCTGGGGATTTAGGCACAGAGGATTTCCTGGCATGAAGGCTGTGTACTACCTGCTAACTTTCAAAAAGGCTGAAGACAGACTTTCCAATGCCAAACTGGGGTTACTGGAAATCCTTGTGTTTATGCAAAATGTAAGCCACTATCTTTATTTATGCATCTTAACAAGGGGAGGCTAATAGGTCATATGGATATATTCAGTCCAGTTTCTTATGAAGACTAGTATATAGAATATATTTTTGCAGTCAACCACTAAAGCAAAAGTAGACGGAAAGTGCAGTTTGCGTTCACAAATATACATATGTATAATTTACAGGAGCCTAGCTGAATAATAAATAAGTCATATAAGAAACTGATCACACTTCCGGTCAGTAATCCTACTGAGAGTTTCAGCATGCATTATATTATATTAGAGGACAATACAGCGATGCACTGTTCTACCCCTTATCACCACTACAGATGTTTTTACTAAGAGTACACATAGTTATAGCTACTTACAGTAGTGCAGTATGGGAACAATTTTATTTATTTAAAAGCTTATTTACATCTTATTGCTTTTTAAAACGAATCTACCAAAAAGCTTCTTACCCGGCACGCTTATGAAATGAGTAATAAGTGCAATACTTAGGTTTAATAATTTTCACTGAGAACAAAAAAAACTTTCCTGAAATTTTCCAGTAGCACTGACTACCCTGCACAGTGCAATATTTTCCCTTTTCATCTTTATGAAAGACAGTTCCATTTATTGGACAAAAATTTGTCCTACAGTTGTGCCTGATAAAAATATAATTATAGGTAATTTTTCCATTGTCTTGTAAAACTGTCTGCCTGTCTCTTAAGTTTAAAATAACATCACCAATGGAATGTATTAGTACGTTTAGTTGATTTTTAGGGATAGATTCAATTCATCGCAATGGGTCTCTGGAACATCCGCGGAGACACATTGTGCTGATGTTATGGCAGGAATCTCTGCTCATTTTTCCTCACACCCCATGGAGGAGTGCAGAAAATTGAGCGGAGTTTCCTACCATAATGGCTGGCAATGTGCGTAGCTGGACATTGCGGTGATGTCCATTCGGCACATAGCCAACAACTGAATCTTCCCCATAGTGTTTGTAGATGTGTAAGCTGTATTCAGTGGTGGATAAAGATGATCTGGGGCCCTGAGCTGTATGAACGCAATGGGCACTTTTGGCAGAGTATGCCATTGCCGGGCCCCATTGCAAAATTTGGAGGAGAGAACAGGATATAAAAATATATTTGTCAGGTCAAAAGGCTATTACTTAAATTAAGTTAATCACTTAAATTATTGCTCTGTCTGGGTACTACAATTCACACAGGGGGTGCAACTTAAGGCTGAGACAGGAGATGCTTGGTGTGAGGAAACGGGGTGCTACTGGACTGAGAACTTTGTATTCATCACCCGTTTCTCACGGTTTAATGTACTTTTTAATCCTTGGCCCAGTCTAAGTATGTACACATCGGTGTATTATGTGTATTATTATTTCATGTTATTAGGTACATTTTGCCCTTGCTATTACCTGCAATATTGTATGTAGTATAAATAAAAAGAATATTGCCATACTGTGTGAAAATAACAGGACAGCAGCAGTCATTTTGCTAGTGTTAGCTAATGTAATTACCATTTGTCTCAAATGTCCATTGTGATGAGGGGCAGCTTAGATTTGGTTTCAGAACAATGTCTGAGTTAACTAGCTGGCAGCCCATGTTAATTAGCTAGGTCAACAGGTAATCTGAGAGGTAATGAGGTTAGAATTTCTAAATGATATGCAATGTATTGGCTGAAATAGCATTGGAAAATGTGTTAATAAGCATCAATATAAATATTATCGTATCAAAATGTATCACAGATTCAGTTGGCGTAACACTGCTGATACAATGTGTCAAAAGTCTTATTGTTTCATGTAAGCGTGCAGTGTCAATCCGTGCTGTAATATTGTAACCCCATGTTTAGTGTATCCAGCCAAAATAGCTAATTGAGTTAAGCCATTCGATTGTGTAAGCAAGGTAACAGGAACAGTATGTCTAGCAGCTAAAGTGTCCACTGATAGACCCTTGCTGTAAGGGGGAGGTGGTTTGAGACATTTGACCCTACTTCCTGTGTTTACAGCGAACAATATAAGGAGAGGAAAATGCCATGGGAGGTATTCTAGCTTGGAGGATCCTGGTGTACAAGACATCAGCGAAAAGGACTCTGGGCCAGGCATCGTGGTGTCGCTGGAGGAATCCCTACCAGGACAGGGTCGGTATGAGCACATAACCCAGGCTGGGCGACACCATAACTTTTTTGCTAATCGGTAGTGGTAATATTGCGGGAGGATAAGACTCTGAAAGAGACTGAGATTATTACTTTAGAGTGCTGACTGCAAGAGGCTGCTGGAGAATATATGCTACCATTTACCCTGTAACTTGTGAACGTCTTGTGGTGTTGTGCTGTCGTAATAAAGTCTTATTTTGGATATATTCTGGTCTACCCGAATGTGAGTGGGTAGACCACAATATATCCAGGTCTGTACATGCGCAGACCCGAATTCTCTTTAAAGACTCTCCTGCCTTCTCATTGGCTCCTGGGCTGCTTGCCTACTACTTAAGGTTGCCTCCCCTCTCCATCTGAGCCTGTTCTTGGACATCACTCCTCCTGTGAATAAGCTCTGGATTTCTTTCCTCTACTACCCTAGTGTCTGTATCTGCAGTCCGCAGATCACAATACCTGCTCTCCACAGATCATTATACCTGCTCCCTGCTGTTCCAGTGGCAATACCTGCTATCAGCAGATCATCAAACCAGCTGTTCCAGTGGCAATACCTGCTATTCGCAGATCATCATACCCGCTGTTTCAGTGGCAATACCTGCTCTCCACAGATCATCATACCCCCTGTTCCAGTGGCAATGCCTGCTATTTGCAGATCATCATACCCGCCGTTCCAGTGACAATACCGGCTAACCGCAGATCATCACACCCGCTGTTCCAGTGGCAATAACTGCTATCCGCAGATCATCATACCCGCTATCTGCTGTTCCAGTGGCAATACCTGCTATATGCAGATCATCATACATGCTGTTCCAGCTGCAATAGCCACTATCCGCAGATCATCACAACCGCTGTTCCAGTGGCATTACCTGCTATCCACAGATCATCATACCCACTGTTCCAGTGGCAATACCTGCTATCCGCAGATCATCATACTCTCTTTTCCGGTGGCAATATCCGCTGTCCGCAGATCAACAATCTACCATCTCAGTGGTAACACCAACTGCCCGCTGACCGTCCCTCTCCATTCCTGAGACCCTACCTCCAGATAACGCTGAACTCCGCTGATCTTGCCCTACTCTCCTGAGGGCCGCAACATGCGTAGCGGAAGCAGCCAAAATCACACCTTCTTGCGAGGGTTCCTGAAGAAGACCAGCTGCAACGTTAGACTCCGCGCCGCCGATAAGAGCACCAGTCATTAGGCAGATTAGGGTCCTAGTATCCTAGATTTCTGTGACAGTATGAACAGGCCATGACGGACCCCGCTACGGAACCTTCAGCGAAAGATCTACTCCAATACTTGGTCTTTTGAGTGGAACAACAGGATGCCATCCAATGGCAATTATTGCAGTGCTTCCAAGCCTTGGTCACTCGCGTGGACCAAGGCAAATTTCTGCACCACCCCCTGTTGCAGACAAACCTCTGGTCTCTCAAGGTGCTGAGCGCTCCAATGCCTCAGCTCCCTCTACTTTACATTTGTCTTCTCCCACCAAATTCGATGGGGAACCGAAGTCCTGTCGGGGCTTCATTAACCAATGCTCTATTCACTTCGAGCTTCAACTTCAAAATTCTCCGACTCAGCGTTCCAAGGTCGCATATATCATATCCCTACTCTCCGGACAGACCCTGGCTTGGGCCTCTTCCCTTTGTGAAAGAGACGACCCATTGTTAAGGGATAGTACCGCCTTCATAGCTGCCTTCCGAAGGATATTCGATGAGCCTGGTCGGGTCTCCTCTGCGGCATCCAGCATCCTCCGGCTTCGCAAGGGACTCGCTCGGTAGCACAGTATGTGATAAAGTTCTGCACTTTATCCTCAGAACTTCAGTGGAACAATGACGCTCTAGTGGCTACCTTCTGGCAAGGGCTTTCTGATAGGATCAAAGATGTACTGGCTTCACAAGAATTACCTTCCACCTTGGACACATTGATCTCTCTATGTAACCGTGTTGACCTGAGCTTCCGGGAGAGGTCTTCTGAAAAAGAGTTGTCACTTCATCCTCCTACCAGACTTGCACCCCGTTTCCAACACCCCCTTCCTTCAGTAGAGCCTATTGAGTTGGGTCGTTCTCATCTAACGCCAGAGGAGCAAGAGCGTAGACTGAAAAACAAGCTATGTATTTATTGTGCTGATTCCGGTCATTTGTTCAGTTCCTGCCCCAAGAGACCGGGAAATGCAAAACCCTAACCTGCTTCGGGGAGGTCAGGCTTAGGTCCTTCGAATCCTCTAATCTGTTCTGGTTCTAAGACCTGTTCCTTTCCCGTCACTATCTTTGCCTCTGTCGGTCCTTTCACCTGCGGGCAAATTCATTTCCCAGTCTGCAGTTGCTCGGTGGTCCCTACCTGTTTTTCTGCTGGAGAAGGCCATTGTCATCACGGCTATTGATGGATCATGAATACCTAAGGGACTGATTACAGAACGCACTAGCCCACTCACCCTTCAAGTAGGACCATTGCATCTAGAACAAATCTCCTTTTTGATCTTACCTTCCGCCACCAGCCCACTCATTCTGGTCTGTCCTGGCTCCAACTCCATTCTCCTCAAATAGATTGGTCCGCTCTTGGGGTTCCGCATGCCATCCGAGATGCCTTCCTCAGATCCTTCCTGTTAAAGTGGTTAGCCCCTCTCTAAACTCCAATCAGCTCGGTCTCCCTGCCCAGTATTCTTCCTATGCTGATGTTTTCGACAAGGTCCGTTCTGAACACCTCCCTCCTCATCAACCTTGGTATTGCCCTGTGGAACTACAACCTAGCAAGGTTCCACCCAGAGGTCGGGTATACCCACTTTCTCTGCCCGAGACTTAGGCCATGTCAGACTACATCAAAGAAAACCTCCAGCGTGGATTTATCAGATCTTCTACTTCTCCTGCTGGAGCGGGGTTCTTCTTAGTTAAGAAGAAAGACAGTACATTACGACCCTGTATCGACTATAGGGGCCTCAACGCCATAACCATTAAGAACCGCTACCCTATTCCCCTAATTACGGAACTTTTTGATTACATCAGGGGAGCCTGGATTTTCACCAAACTAGACATCTGCGGTGCTTACAACCTTATTAGGATCAAGGCTGGAGATGAATGGAAGACAGCTTTTAACACTCGGAGCAGTCACTATGAATATCTTATGTTGCCGTTTGGTCTGTGTAACACTCCTCATCTTCAGGAGCAGATAACGTCAAGTCACGCCACTCTCTCCCAGGTCGCCCAAACAACAAGAAATATGGGGTGTAACCAATAGTACCGTGTACCCGGTTGTTATACGCCCACACCACGTCTTACACAAACTCCAGTCAACGCCTCTTTTGTTCTTCTTCCAGAGTCCTCAGCCTCTGCAGCAGAATTCTATTGAACCTCTCACATGCTCCATTACCCTAGGGGTGATAGGCTGTTGTATGGGACTTCTGAACCCCATAGATGCGGCACTAACCCTCCATAAGACTACCCTGGAAACAAGCGCCTTGGTCTGAATGAATCCATTTCCCGAGCACCCATATCTCCCAATGAAATGTTCCCCAATGGCAGTAGTGGCCGCCTCAGCAGTTTGGTCCCTGGTAGGCACAACTACCGTGATTTGATGAAGTGGTCTGTCATTACCAACGCATAGTTGTGGACGCTAACCGACTCTCCAATCAGAATATAATCAATCATGAGGATCTCCAGTGGCCGTCCTGTTAGAATAGTTTGGACAGGGGCATGTCGCTCACCGGCTTTAGACACCCCACACCGGCTCGGCAAACTTCTTCTGTCAATGCCCTCATGCCTGGATTAAAGTACTGCCTGCGAAGCCAATGATGGGTATTCGCAGCTCCCAGGTATGGACATAGGCTTCTACCACCACCTCTCATGCCATCAACTCAGGCACCACAACTTTCCACATGGGTCTGAGCTCCTGTTCCAGGTAGGCTTGACGAAAGAGAACTCCTTCCCGCACCTTCATTTGATCCCAACTGTGCAAGAACTTCCGAGCTGTCACTGGGAGATGCTGCCGCTCCCATGCCGAGTGCCCTCGTTGTCTCCATTGTCGGATACACCATAATGGGGGAACCTGTTCTTGACTCACAGCCCAGTCTTCAGTCAACCTGGGCACTGTCAGCATATACCCTGGAGACACAACCCGGAATCTCTACTTCTTCTCTCTCCTCGTCACTGGGCCCTCTTGATACTTCCAACAGATATCAGGACAAGGCATCAGCATTACAGTTAGCCCTACCCGGCCAATATCGAATCTTGAAGTGGAACTTGGCCAAACGAGCCATCCAGCGCCCTGAGCTTGGCTGTGCCTCGGTAGGCCAATGGGTTATTGTCTGTAACTATCTCAAATTCAGTGGCGGTCAAGTACTCCGCAAACTTCTCTGTGACTGTTCAGACGACAGATAACAACTCCAGCTTGAAGGAACTATAATTCTTTGGGTTCCTCTCAGAGTCATGTAGACTCCGACTGCCATAAGCGGTGACCCTTTCCCAGCTCTCTTGAATGGGCTAGTACGGCTCCTAGTTCCTTCAAGCTTCCATCAGTATACACAATGAATGGCTTCTCAAAGTCGGCATAAGCCAACACCGGAGCCGTGGTCAGATCCTCCTTGAGCTGGGCGAATGCTGTCTCCTGAGCGACTCCCCAACTCACAGCTTGATTCTTAGCAGTAGTGGCAACTACTCGCAGCAGCTCGTGCAGTGGACCAGCCGCCTTTGCAAAATCCGTGATGAACCAACCATCTGTAATATCTGATCAGACCCAAGAATGCCCTCAACTCTGTCACAGTGCAAAGCGTTTTCCACTCCAACACAGCGGACACTTTATCCTGAGTAGTGTTCACTCCGTTCTGGGACACCATATGCCCCAGATACTCCAGACTGGGTTTCCTGAGATGACATTTATGAGGCTTTAGTTTCAATCCAAACTTCTCAAGGGGCTGCAGTACCGTGTCTAGCCGATTCAGATGCTCTTCTGCGGTGGAGGCGAAAACGATGATGTCGTCCAAGTAAATCAGGAGAGCGGCAAAGTCCAGGTTTCCTAGACATCTCTCCATAAGCCTTTGGAAGGTTGTGGGAGCATCGGTAATGCATCCGGTAAAACCCAGATAGGCCCATTGGTGTAATGAAGGCAGTCTTCTGTCGGTCCTCTTCAGCCACTGGTACTTGCCAATTTCCACCGGCTAAGTCCAGCGTAGAGAAGTACTTTAACTTTCCCAGTGCAGCCAGCAATTCCTCAATCCGTGGCAGAGGGTAAGGATCGCGGACAGTGCAGCTGTTGAGCCACCGATAATCCATACAGACCCGAATGGTACCATCTTTTTTTCATGCCAACACAATGGGTGCTGCCCACGGACCCTTGCTTTCGGTCACCACGTGATTATCCAGCATCTGCTTCAACATCAGCTTAACCTCTTGAGATAACTTCGGTGGGATCAGCCAGTAACTCTTTCGAATGGACGGACTGTGTCCGTATGGATTTCAGCTTCCATCTGATCAGTATAAGCAAAGTCTTCCTCATTTTGTGAAAAACCTTCTGTCTGGCCTACAATATTTATTCCAAACGGACAACATCTTGGGACACAATTTCTTCCAGGGAGACATCCATCTGTTCTAGAATGGCGCGCCCACTCCACTTCTGAGATGGGCGATCGTCCATTTCCACCTGGACCGCCATGCCCCCCTGCTGTTCCAGGTCTGGCTTAAGAAGTATTTGTTGAGTCCCATCGATGTTGTCTGCTTCAATGGGGATGACACAGGTAATGGTGGTGCCTGGGCCAATCTTCTGAATACAGTCTTGTACATTACAAGTTGCACGGGTACTCTTCCCTTAATCACCACAACCAAGGTGCGAACCACTAAGGGTCTTTCTTTTGGGAGCTCATGTTCAATCGACTCCACCAACACCACCTTCCCTTCTAACCTCCGTTTGGTCTGCGCCTCCATGTACTTTAGTACCTCCTGGTGAAAGGCACCACAACCTGTCAGTAATTCATATGTAGTTAACCTAGGAGCTCTACCTCTGACCCACAAACTTCTGGTTCACACTGGCGCACCATCCTCTGGAGGGCCTGCTGCATGGGCTTGGGAACATTCAATTCTCTCCAGTATCGAGGACCCTTAGCATGAAAAACAGCACAATCTAGATTCAGGAGGACATTCATCCCCAATATGACTGGGCCATGTTGGAGCTTAATTCCATCACTGTGGGCCAGGTGCTTGGAGAGCAGGGCGTACTACTGTTTGGGTATCATCGTCGTATACAGTATCCTTCCAACTACGGCAAAATGTAATGCCTGTGGGGACAGACGCACACAGATGTCTTACCTCCTAAACGATGACTGCCCACCGTCCACTTCGGATTCACCCTAGCCGCTCTCCGTCTCAGCACCGTCTTCAGTGAAGTTCTGACTCCTGGACTGAGCAGGGGAATACACTAAAGGAGACAGGTGCATACAATTAATAAACAGTTTAGTATGTTACTTGCCAGTGACCACCTTACCAATGGTCACCAGCTACTTCCCTGAGAACAGACCGATACAGCCCCACTTACCTGCTCTGGGCCACCCATGTCCCCTGGAACTCATCTGCTCTGCAGGCCTCTGCCTGCAACCTGAGCCCTGGGTGTTAAGCCCGCCTTATCTTGGTGCTCTGGACTCTAGGTACCCTTTTGGACAAATGAGAGGGGCCTTATATGTCACTCTCAGTAACTTAAACATTTCAATATCAAGGGACCAAGTGTCCCCTAGAATACCAAGGACCTAGCGTCCTGCTAAACAAAGACCTATCGCCTGCTATCAACTATAAGTGCCTACTGCCCTACTAACCAGCAGGACCTAATGCCCTCCTAACCAACCGAGGTGTAAGGTCCCTCCCTCAACTTCCTAGCTAAGAGTCTTGTGCCCTTCTCTCCAACTCAAGGATCTGGTGCCCTAACTATAACTAAGGGCCTGGTGCCCTAACTATCAAATACAGGACCTTGTGCCATAACTATCAAATACAGGGCCTGGTGCCCTAGCTATCAACTACAGAGCCTTGCGC
This sequence comes from Mixophyes fleayi, assembly GCF_038048845.1. Lineage (NCBI taxonomy): Eukaryota > Metazoa > Chordata > Amphibia > Anura > Limnodynastidae > Mixophyes > Mixophyes fleayi. The sequence goes on from NC_134403.1 coordinate 258,212,558, forward strand.
CCTCATAACAACTACAGGGCCTTGTGCCCTTCTAACTAGCTACGTAAGGGCTAATGCCAAAACGTCCTTACAGAGGCGGGCCTTGTGCCACTTATCTGGCCATGGGCCTAATGTCTGAATTGCAGCAGGTCCTTGTGCCCTTTGTGACAAAAGAATGAGGGTGGGGGCCTGGGAGAGGGATGGTGCCCAGATGGGCCCTACCTGTCTCCCAAGTCTTCAGGGATCTTCTCCAGGGATTTCCCCGTCTTTCGCTGCCTCAACACTCTGCCACCGTCTTCTGGTCTTGATCCTATTGGGTCTTCAGGAATCAGAGTAGCTTCTAGTCCTGACCAGCCCTCTCTGCCTCCGGTTCTTCTTCCGCGCTGTCTTTTGTCTTTTGCTTTTGTCCGCGCCTTCTTCTTCTATCCGGTAACTTCTTTTGTCTCTCTCCGCTGGCGAACTGAAGATGGTGGCGCATCGACGTTGTGCGGGGTCGGCGTGACGCTGTGCGGTGGTGCGGCAAGCCCTGATTGGCTCACCAACCAGGGCTCACCAAACTTTCAAGCGGCCGGGAGATGAGCCCTGATTGGCTCACCGCCCGACCAAACAGAGAGCAGCGCCACGGGCTCGGAGAAAGCCATTGGATCCTCGATCCACAGGTAAGCCCTCCACATTACAACTGGAGTGGCATTAGATCTGCTTCAGACAGACTGTGACACGAAAAATGTGGGCAGCATGGAATCAGTCATGTTGGAATACGCTGCATTGAACAGAGATTTAAACCAATATATAGATGCAGTTGAGGAGACCATATTTAATTTAAAACGTGACCCACCGGATGAGATCCCTTATTTAAGAGAGCTTGTACTCGAGAGATACAGTGCGCTTCAGAAAAATAATATAGAGGAGGCCCTAAAGCAGGAGGATAAATATGTCCAGTTTAAAGAACAGCTAAGAAGCCTCAGAAAACAAATGGGTGTGTCACTGGCCCCTGCAGACGAAGCTTTGGAAGATAAAGACGAGGAGATCACCGTTACCCAGAGCACTCCTATAACACAGTAGTAGATGGTGAACCCAGTGCAAAACAAAGTAAGTGGTCACACGTACAAGAGAAAAGTAATTAAAAGGATGATTGACAACAAACTTCAGAAGGGTAAATTAACCCGTTGTCCAAAAATTGGCTGTGATCTCTCTGGCATGAGTATATCGGATCATGTTCTAAATGATGCACTAAAAAGAGCCATTGACATTCACAGCAAAAAGCAAGGTCATCAATGAGCTTCAAATCGGCCCCAATCCACAAAAAATTAAAATATAGCTAGGTACCGTTGACGTAAAGTGCAGATTACAAACACTGTGCAATACTGATAAAACAGCAGCAAAGTGGAAGGTTTGAGCAATACATATACACGTCTATTTGGACATCCTTGCTTACAATACTTCTGCAAACAACGTTGTTCTTTGTTAATAAAACTGTTGTCTATATACTGTTAAAAAAAATAAAAATAAAAATCCTCCACCATTTTTTGGATGTTGATAGTAGAATCGGGTGGAGTTACAGCAGAGATGTCACTAATTTTGGACAACTCTTTTACAGTAGACCAGACCAGGTGTCAAAATGTTGTGCTGAGTCATCTGCATCATCAATGGGTGTCTTGGCGAAAGCTAAGTTTTGCAAAGCAAACAACAGTATATAGCACATCTAGGTAATATTGACACATAGTGGTAGCTGAAAAGAAATGTTGTGCAAGATGGAATTGTCCTTGGGTCCTCCCACCCACCCTTATGTTGGATCTTAAAAAGGACATGCACACTTTAACAAACCAAGCACTTCAGCGACAAAGAGTGCCACTTTTGTGGCTGAAGTGCTTGGTTTGTTTGGGCCCCCACAAAACAAGCTAACAATGAGCTTAATGCACCAAAGCTAACAGTGCTGTTAATTAACTGTACTGTGGCAAGATGTTGTTGTCATCATCCTCAGCCTCATCAGTGTATACATCATCCTCACACATTATTAATTAATCAGCGCTGGAATCCACCATTACAGAAGTCTCTGTACATTGATGTAATTGGTCACAAAGGCCTTCCTCATGGAAATTGTAGTTCATTTTTATGAATATCATCTTTTCCACATTTCGCGGAAATAGCCTCTTACGCCGATTGCTGACAAGGTTTCAGACTGTGCTGAAAACTCTTTCAGAGTACACGCTGGAGGGTGGGCAGCTTAGGTATTTTAAAGCTAGTTGATATATGGGTCTCCAAATTCCATTTTTTCCTTTCCAGTATGTAAAGGGACTGTCTGACGTGTCTATTTCTATGCTGTCATTAAAATAATCCTACACCATCCTTTGGATGTTGATAGTAGGATCAGGTGGAGTTACAGCAGAGGTGTCACGGTTTTTGGTCAATTCTTTTAGACCAGGCCAGATGTCAAAATGTTGTGCTGAGTCATCTGCTTCATCCCTGAGTCTCTGGGGAAAGCTAAGTTTTTCCTAGCAGCAGGTGAGTGAGAAACTGAAGGAGGAGACGCCGTCCTGTCACGTAACACTTGAGCTGTCATCTTGCTCACCAGAAGCTCCTTGCATCTCTTAAGATCTGGGTCAGTTGGAAACATAGTTCTTAAACCTAGGATCAAGCACAGTCACCAAAATGTAGTGATCCGATTTCAAGATTTTGATAACTCTTGGATAGTGGCGAAATTAATAAAGTACTTGAACTCCAAGTCCGACATACTTAGTGTAATTGCTATGTTTCATCTCCTCCTTCAGTTTCTCAAGCTGTTTTCCTAAAAGTCTAATTAAGGGTAACAAAAACCAAAAACAGCGTTGGATACAGAAAGCACTAAACTCTCAATAATGAGAACGTGGGGTTGTGTATAAATAAATTCAAAATTTATTGTAATAAAACATCAATAAAAATAAGATACAGTCATGAATATACCTATATCCTTATAAAATATGAAACAGCTGGTAATATCTGTTTCAAACCCAATGCGGTAAACACAGACAAAAATAAACAATCACTGCAACAACTGAAATTGTTGTTGATATAAAAGTCATTATATGGTCTTTGGATACTAAATAAATATGTCAATTCCGATCATACTTCTTAGTATGAATGATGAGTAGCAGTATCTCGAGACGCTCAGTGAATAAGATGATGATCGAAAGAATACAGAGCTCCGTAATCGTATAACAGTGTGTGTTAGCTTATAAGCTGTTCCGTTGAGAGTGAACTTGCGACCAGAATGTCAATATCCCTAGTGATGGTAATAAATCTCTGCCCAGCGGGATTCGATGTATATCACCAGGTTTTTAGCAAAAAATGCACATAATTACCATAGATGAATCAATTCCATGGTGTCAGTCATGCTCCACCTAAATAGTGTAGCTGCAGTCCAGGAATCAGAGATAGTGATCTAATTGAATGAACAGCGAGGAATGATGTTTGTTAGCAGAAATCACAATCCAAGTATCGCTGTCTGCTGTAAATCACAAAGAATGTAGATCTGCAGAAACAGTGTAGCGATGGCGAAAACACACACACTCTATACTTCACAGAGCAAGCATAGACCTCCAATAATGGCTTGAAAGTGAGTAGTATCAGCTGGTCACGTGACCTCTCCATATGATAAATAAATCGTCAATGTACCGGCCATAGAGGACTAGGTCCAGGTCGAACCCACCTCCCCACACATGGGCGTCCTCAGAGGCACCCATGTATAGGTTGACGTAGCTCGGCGTGAACCTGGTCCCCATGGCCGTACCCATAATCTGAAGATAGTACATACGGTCAAACAGAAAATAATTATTTGACAAAATAAATTTAATTGAATCAACGATGGATTTTCCCAGGTCCTCAGTGACTGTGGGATCTCCCAATCATAACTGTTTAATCACCTCAATGCCCCTAGCGTGAGGTATATGACTGTACAGTGCCTCCACATCCAAAGTAAGGAAGACATAATTATCCATCCATTCTAGATCCTTCATTAAACTCAATAAATGAACAGAATCACGAATGTATGATTTTAATTTCACTACCCGAGGTTGTAAGAAAGTATCTATGTAAAAGACATAGACATTTTCTTACAACCTTGGGTAGTGAATTAAAATCATATATTCGTGGTCTTGTCAAATATGGATAATAAAATGTATTGTTTTGATATAGAAAATATATAATGCACTTCAAGTGACCACAGCCATATGCTTTACAGTCAAAGCAGAGCAGTTGTCTGTGGCACTCAAGCATCCCTATTTAAACATTCCAGCTAGGTGACACAAAGCAGATCTCTTAAGTAGATATTAGTATATATTAACCCCTGGTTTACTCACACGCAGCTGGTATGATTTATTAAGGAAAGTTAATTTCAATACATGCCGTATTTTGGATAAAATAGCTCTTTGCATGCTCAGAAATGGCCTATATGCCAGTGAACTTAAGTGCATCCAATTAATCTTTGAATGTAAATGACACTTCTGACAATGTAGAATTTGAATGGCGGAACAGGGAAGGGAAGGGGCATATGCACCTAAGCAATGTACAGTAAGGAAGTGCCAAGATTGAGCACACGAACATCATCATCATCATCACCATTTATTTATATAGCTCCACTAATTCCACAGTGCTGCACAGAGAACTTACTCACATCAGTCCCTGCCTCATTGGGGCTTAAAGTCTAAATTCGCTAACACACACACACACACACACACACACACACACACACACACACACACACACACACACAGACAGACACACACAGACTAGGGTCAATTTGTTAGCAGCCAATTAACCTACCAGTATGTTTTTGGAGTTCATCCGATTCAAGCCCTGGGCATGCCTTAGGTACTTGATTTTTAGCCGTATCACTTGACCAACTACAGGGCAGGTATAAGTGCTGAGTGTTAGTGATTACAGTCATGCATGCATGCTAGAACATGTGTTTTCAGTCAAGAGTTACTGTAAAAAAATATGTATGTGCAGTAGGCATTAATAACATCCTGATATACTGTATGTATGTCATGTAAATAAAAAGAATAAAAAAATACATATTTTTTTAAATGTTGTTTCATTAATGATTGTATTGGTCCATATGTCTGCCTGACCTCATGTCTATTCATCTGCATTGCATTCTGCTATCCAGTTCAAGTGTGTCTTCCTCTGACTGCTGATTGGAAGACTGCACTTTATAAACTCTTACCTGTCATCACTTTTTTACAGTAATAACATTACACACTAGCTTCCTGGTTCCTGTATCTGTGTCCTGTGTGATTCTGACCTTGCATCATCAGTTCCTGGCTATGTATTCAGCAGTTTCCTGATGCCTGATACCTGGTTGCGAAGCCTATATTCTCTTGCTTCCTGATACCTGGGTCTGCAAATTACAGACTGCTGGGTCCTGATATCTGGCATTGTATCTGCCTGCTATTCATATAGTTCTACATAGTATCCTCAGGCAGGACTGCGCTAATTATGATTGCTCTCTCTGCTGTGCTGTACCATCCATAGTAAAGACTGTTATATACCTGCATTTCCTTAAAGACTGTGTATATTTCTGCATTGCTACAAAGACTGGTATATACCAGTATCACCACAAATATTGTGTTATATTCATGCAATTTGCTTTGGCTGTGACTCACCCCTGCACTACCTCAGAGACTTCATTATTACCTGGCATCTCTTGATTATTGCAATGTCCAGTGTGCTTGTATTCTGACTATCATTATATGCACTGAAATGCATTAAAACTTCATTATCTTTTTACTATAATATCTACTCATATTCCTGTGAATTCCTACCACCATGCTTACTCAATTGCCTCTGCCATGTCTGCTGTCTTGTCTCATTGTCTCTGCCTGTACCTCATACTTGCCCCAATTCCCTAATTTCTGCCCCCTTTCTGACACTTAACCTCTCCTACCTTGTGAGTGAGTGAGTGAACCACTGTGGCACTTTTCTCAGGGCACTCTGTGCACAAAAAGTGACATGTAATTCTCGCTCTGCACTACTTGTCACTTTTTGCGATGCATACAAGTCAGTTTGGTCACTCACAAGTTGTGATGCAGTCTTACATCTATACCTATGCATACTACCTTGGCAGTTCACTCACCCTGCTCTATTTATAATAGATTACCTGTAATTTACTGTAAAATATTGCAGACAGTGAGAGATGTTCTAGCAATATACTCAAATTATCAAGATTCCCTGCTTAAAGCAAAATAAAAAACAAACAAAAAGCTTCTTATTTAGTTCCTGCCAACCCCTTTGGACTAACTTTAGAAGCTGCAGTCATTTGAATAATATGTCCAATAATAAATACCAAATTAAAGCAGCAGATGAGGTAATATATTGACACACATGTTTTTGGGCACAGCAGGCAGACCTTAAGGTTATATCGAGTGGTAAAACATTAGCAGTCCTTGATTTGGTTTTCAGTAAGTACATATGTATTGCTCTTTTGAAATTAATACTACAGGCAGAAATTATATATGAATAAACTACATATTGAAAAATGGATAAATGAAAGAACACTACTAGAAGTTTTTACTGCTACCCTGCCCATGTCCCCACAACAACTTCATACTGCATCTAAAGTTATATCCACTGAGTAAGAAATGCACAGAGAATGCTCAGAAGTACTTTATATTTTAGAAGGAACTGCAGCTTAGCAGGAGCTCAGGAAGAAGGAACAAAAAAGTTGTGAATCTTTTCCTCCTTCACAAGCTTTTCAAAAAAGAGTACATTACTCTAGCAGAATGGTTAGTTCTGGAAAAATAAAATTGGGTAAGTTATATATTATGGAGCTTTTTACTTGCTAATACTTATATAGTTTTAATTCTTTGATTAGTTCTCCTTTCTACCCATGGTCTCCTCTCCACCACTCACCCTGCCATCCTCAGTCCCTTCACACCTGTAACTGATTCTCACTCTCCTTTCTTCATCCTTTCCCTCAACCTGCGGAGTTTGTTCCCTCCAAGCACTTCCGATCCCTCTCCCCAAATGCCTGCCTCCACTTTGCTCATTTCTTCAACTCTTCACCAGGGTCTTCCCCTCAGTCTTCAAAATACTATTATCTGCCTGACTCTCAAGAAACCATCATTTGACCCATCCTCTCTTTTCAACTACTGCTCCATCTCTCTGCTCCACTTAACTTCCAAACTTCTTGTACGAATTTTCTGACCCACTTTCTCTCCTCCCACTCTCTTATTGACCCTCTGCAGTCTTGTATTTTGCCCTCTTCATTCCACCCAAACTGCCCTCACTAAAATGAACAATGACCATTTTGTAGCTAAGACAAAGGGCCACTTTTCGCTTCTCATACTCCGCAACCTCTCTGCCACTTTTTTGACACTGTTGATAAGTATCTTCTAGTCTGGTTCGCCTTCTATATCTCATGTCGTTTCTTCAGTATTTCTACTTCTTCCACTCATCATCTGGGTCCCTTTGGGATCTGTTCTTGGCCCTCTCCTTTTCTCCCTCTAAATCTTCCCTCTTGGAAAATTAATGTGCTCCTTTGACCAACACTACCACCTCTACACAAAGGACACCCAAATTGACCTCTCCTCCCCAGACCTCTCTCTGTTTTTCTAATCCTTTTCAGTCTTTCTGCCATCACACCTGGATCTGAGCTCATAGTGTTTCTTTCTACACAGGTAACTATCTTATCTAGTGGCTGTGCCCTCCCCACATCTCCTTCAGTTGTAAATATCACACTCTCCCCTTTTCCCCATGCCCACTGCTTTGGTGTCATCATTTACTCTGCCCTCAGCTTCACTCCTCACTTTCAGATTCAGTCCATCCCTCATTTCTGTCACGTCCTCCTCCACAAAATTACAAAAATATATACCTTCCACTCTCGTGAAGTTACCAAAACTCTAGTTCACTCACTCCTTATTTGATTATTGTAACCTCCCCCAACACTAATATTCCTCTTGCGTCTCTACACATCTGCTGCCCCACTCTGTAAATCCCTATATTGACTCATTTGCCCCAGAATTAAATTCAAGTTGCTCATCTTACCTACAAAACTCTCTCTAATACATCCCCTCCATACCTCTCTGGCCTTGTCATGAGATACACTACAGCTTGTCCGATACACTCACGCTTTGAAACCCTGCCCTCGTATAACCTCCTCTCTCTCCTGTCTCCAATACTTCTCATACTCTGCTCCCTACATCTGAAACTGCTTACTTCACTGCACCAGACTCTCCCCTAACCTAAAATCCTTCAAAGCTCCCTCAAAACCCACCTCTTTATGCTTACTGACCTGACCCATTCCAAGACCTTCATTTCCCCTCCATCTACTTCCTCCACCCACCGCGTTCACTTGTGTCCCATTTTCTCTCACTACTCCTTCCCTCTAGAATGTTCTCGTGGGCAGGGTCCTCTCTATCCTATGTCTCATGTCTGTCTATCTACCTATTTTCCCACGCAGAATTCATAGTCGTATTGTGCTACCTGTAATAGCCAGAGCATGACTCATATTTGGGATTTGTAATACAAGTCTGCTATTATGCTTTATTGTATTTTTTATCAGACGTATGTGTATTCATGTATTTGTTATGGTGTATTCATGTATTTGTATGACGATTGTCCGGAGCTGCAGAGATCAGCAATGATGAGGATGATGATGATGTGGCTAGTTTGCTGGGCAAATTGAAAACATTTAATTTGAAAGTTCAAAATGAGAGCTGTTTTAAATGTATTCTGTTGTCTGTTAAAAGCTGCTTTCTAGCCATATTGTGACACTGCAATAATTTATTTTCAATAGAACCAAAATATTATTTTTGATTAGGGTTAAGTCAAGAACAATAAAAGAAGGGAATTGAAAGCCTATAGAACAAGAAGGCAACCTGTAAAATCTATTAGAGACCATCAGTCCGGCAGTGAATGGAGAAAATGAGTCGTTATTTTCATTGGCTTATACAATGGTAAATTTTATGCTGTAGGATCATGGCTATTACTAAAAAAGTTGGAATTGAAAGGAGGCACTTAATTATCATGACAAAAGGAATTGAAGTTGCTAGAGCTGTAGGCAGAGAGGGATTCCTGGATTAAAGGACACAGGTAACTATCTTGTTTTGTGGCTGTGTATTTATTTTATATGCCCCAACAGCCAAAATTTTCACCTGGACCAGATATAACTGTTTTGAAACAGACTTTTTATACTTTGCAATATAAATTAAGGGGGTTATAGCCAGGGAAGGCTTCCCTTTGCTTTTGTTGTTGTACCATCTTGTAGCCTGTCCTGTTAATGTCATCTCAGGTTGGAATTAAAAAAAGATGATTCAAAAATAATTTATTGTTTAAATATATTTTTCAGTGGAGATCTGTTTAAAATTAAATGTTATAATTTTTTAAATTAAACTTTATTTTATATCACCAGAATTTTATATTATTTTCACGAGGGGGCAGGGGACAGTAAATATAAATTAACATATTTGGAATATTTCACTATGTTTTGATGGATAACAATTTTTCCCCCTTGTTTTTCTTTTCATAGCAGTGTAACTGGAAGCTAAATCCAGCTTTCAAGCGCTATATAAATGCACAATGCTCATTCACATGTTCAAAAAAAACTTGTACATTTAATAAATAGGCCTCAAATGTCATACATGTGTTTTTCTTTGGCCACATATAATTTGTAACCTTATATGGAACATATTTTTTCTGCTTATGATATTTTAGCATGGAAACCATGGGCTGGGGCGTGCGACCTGTGATGCACACAGATCTTATATTCTGCAATGTACAATTTTGCAAAGTGATGCTGGCCAGATGTGCTAATATCAGAATGTGAAAATAATCTGATCAAAAGGGATCTGACCTTTTTTGAACATGCCTGAGAATACGGCTGACAGATCACTATCTCTGTGTATGTGGTCAGTAGGCAAGTGTATTAAACATACAACCTGACTGCACGGCCCAAATGTGGGCCAGATGGGTCTGTTTAATCTGGCCACCCATAGGTGTGATAAATTATAACTGATCCTGTCCCTTAAAGGTGTAATTGCTTATGTCAAACATTAGAAAGCATTGTGCAGGTATTTCTACTCATAAAAATGTTGGGCCTGATCCATTAAGGATAGTAAAGCAAAGAAATGAGTAACTTTGGACCTTGTCAAAACCATGTTGCATTGGAGGAAGAGGTAAATTTAAAAAGTGGGGACAGATTTATAATTGGAGAAGGGCATATTCTAGATCAACTTTACATGTCATTGTAAAAATAACCTATCCAGTATTTGTGTCTTACATTAAAAAACAGCCAGTATTTTCTTTACGTGCAATATAATAAACTAATTTGCACTCCTTGCATTGCAACATGGTTTTGCCAAGGTGCAAAGTTACTCCATTTTTTTGCTTTACTATCCTTAATGAATGTTATCTTTTGTAGTAACTAGATACGATTTATTGATTTATCCGTAACATTTAGATGTGGATGTTCCTCCCTGGATATATGCGAATGCATCATTTTACCATGGGAGACTTGCCAAAATGATGCGATTCTGAGGCTTCAAATCTACCCACTTTACTATTACTATAGTTACCAAACCTAGTGATCACCACCCTATGGTCCTTCAGTTAGTTAATATAGTTGACATCTATCATCATCATCATCTATGATATATGTATAATTTAACCTCCTATTCACATATTAACCAGCCATGTGTCTTTAGTGAGTTAAAAATCTAGATAACTATCTCTCTGGATGGGATTTTATTTCATTGATAACCTACAACTTCATACATTTATTAAAAAATGTTTCTTGCACAGTGAATGCATTAAAAAAATTGCTGTTCCCCTAATTGTTTCATTAGCATAATTAGACATGAGGTCTGATCAAATCAAGGTATGTCCAACTATAACAATAGTTTTCTGTAGATCACCAAACTACCTACGACTGTCACACTTGACATTAGCTTTTCAGGTACAGAAGTGGATGTATAGTGTGAGAACACAAAGGGAAGCAGGGGGCAGAGTGTACATGGGTGGGGGCTGCATCCCTTGGAATGTGTTTGGATTCAGAGGCTGGAGGGAGCCTCAGAACGTGTGATATTCAGCAGTGTTGAGTTAGTAATATGAGCTCTCTGCAAATAACTTGGGCAGACTGGTCCAATTCAGCCTGTGTTTATTTAATAAAGAGCTAGTGAAGTAACTGCAATTTCATTGTCAATTTACTAATGTGTTACAGTTATGTTTCTTAACCTCATTGTTTGGACTCTGAGGCAATCTATACAATCCAGCACCTCCCCACTCCCCCCTCCTGTCTGCCCCCGAGATGTAAACTACGCTTTATTATGACTAGAAAGTTTTCTATTTATCAAAGCCTCTGATTAAAGACTCCTTATTCCCCCCTTCTGGCTCTCAATTTCTCTTTTCTCACTTGGCACTGCCATGAAAATCCTTGCTGTTAAAAAAAATAAAATAAAACCCCCCAAAAAAACAAAGTGAGGCTTTTTCATTTTTCCTTTATTTTTCCAAAGATCATCTGCGGAAGAAAAACCCTTTGGAAAATACAGTCTGGAGAGTAAAGTCTGGTGTTTGCAAGTCTCCCGACTCTTCCTCCTACTCTTTTGGAAAGAGTAAAGTGAGAAAACTCATTAAAATATGATCTCAGGATCTGGCCTGGCTGCAGGCTGTGTGTAAGGGGTCACAGGGTGTGTACATTTAGACCTGAGAAAGAAAATTGAATGTATGTTAAAGTCGTAAGGTGGCATGTAGCAAAGACATATAACTGGTAAAATGATTTTTTGTTCTGGGGCAGTGCTTCTATTTTTAATATTCAAAGTCATAAAAAGAACAACTTGGCCACTATATGAGTACAAGTTGTTAGAATAGCTATTAATTGCTATTATTATCCTTTTGTTTATATACCACTAACATATTCTGCAGCATTGCAATCAGCCAACTTTGTTCATATCAGCCCTAGTGGAGACGGTAAGATAACATACCTGTGTTTAGGATGTAACTCAAGAGTAATGTTTCTGTACACAAACACAAAGGTAATTCTCAAAACCTTATAAAACTAATACTCAGAACCCCACTGAACTAGATTCAATGATGAGTAATACTATTGTCAATGAAAGTGTACAAACCATAGTATACCCTTACTAAATATTATAATACAACATTATAGCACGCTATCATATTACAACATTATGAAGCAAATTCAATTCCCCCTTTTCTGTGTGAAAATGTGATACAATTTTATCTTTACACATTTCAATTCCTCAACATTTCACTCTATAGTGACTCTGATTTGGGAAAGTGAAAGCTGAACTGAAGCAAGGGAAGCACAGGTGAGGTTGAATACTATGCGGTGTGCGTTATATGCATAGTATCACATAGAAGCATTCTTAGTGGGTAGTAACATCATGCAGGTGTCAGGGAGCATACCTGCGGCTATAAGATCCGATCAGTGCAAAGCTATTTTGCCATATTATTGATTCTGCTTAACTAGTGTCCAGCATACCTGTTTCTATTCCTATGTGTATCTGATCTGGTTTTCATTTGACCATTATTTGTTTGCTGCCTGCTATGCTAACTCAGCAAACCACCGCTTGTCTTTCATTTGCTACATTGACCTGACCTCCAGTTCTGAAGCCCGTTCATTATTGGTTCTTTCCATGTACCACGCTACGGAATGTGTTGGTGATATAATTACTGAATAGACTGTTTCCATTGACTCCTGATCTTATCCAACACTGAAGAAAATTTTCATTTAATTTCATTGGCTGCTCATCAATTATACTGCTGTGGTTCCGAAGCTAAACTTGGCTGAATATTCAACAGCAGTAATCCTTCTGCCCAGAATAATCATTGCTGCTCTGGATTCCATGAGTTTGACGATATGCACAGTACTCTTGATTCTGTATCATGCTGAACCATTTGTATCCCGCTGGCTGCTCACAGTTGCTCTGGTGCTGTCCTCTGGCTGGAAGGTTTATTTTCCGCAATTCTTGTGGAAGAAACAATAAATATATATATATATATATATATTAATCATCTGAACTTGATGTATGTATAGACATTGCTATTACTATTTTATTGGAAAACTGTGATTACTGCTTTAATCTGCATACTGGGCCTTATTTGGAGCTTCTCCCAGAATCCTCTGTGAACTGTGCTACAAAAGCTGCTGTGCTAATTTATCTTTTCTCTCTGAACATTTCACCTATTTTAAAAGATTGAAGTTACAGAATATATGGATATAATACTTTTCCAGATCAACTTCAACTCTCAGACCAGGTCTGCAGTTCCTTTTACACCATACTTGCCAACTCCAGGAAACAAGTTTCCGGGAGAGGGGGCGTGAATGGAGGGCGGGAGGGGGCAGGGCGAGGCCAAACGCGTCATTTTGGCCATGCCCCCGCAAAACCGTAATTTATGTCGCGGGGCGGGGCCAAAATGACGAGATTGGCCTCGCCTCGCCCCCTCCCACCCTCTAAAATGGCGTGATTCACCGAGAATCGCATCAAATGACGCGATTCTCTGTGATATCCAGGATCCGGGAGAAATGCCAGCTCGCCCGAATTTCGGGAGTCTCCCGGACTTTCCGGGAGAGTTGGCAAGTATGTTTTACACTTAATATGTGTCTCTATGAGGAGGGGGGATACACCATAAAAAGCGATGCAATTGCTCTCAGTGAATGCCCATTACGGAATGACTGTGACCTTGAGCGACTGAAAGTTCCAATAGCTGCTCATCCAATCACAAGTGTTTTTCCACTCTGGCCTCGTGTGATTGGCTAGTGGCTAAGGAAAGACGCAGTCATTCAGAAGTAGGCAGTTGTATTGGTTTTCATGGGGATTTTTGTTCTGAAATCGGATTACAAAAACAGAAGAATGTCCCATTATATTCCCTGTAAATGTCTCCCAGCATTAGGGTCATGGGTTCTATTCCAACCAGAGCACTATGTGGAGACTATGGACCTCATTTAGAGTCAGACGCAAAGTTTTAGGCGCATCCAACAAAAAAACACTATCATGCACGCGCAGAAAGCACAAATTACGTCTGCATCTTGGACACTTGCACCTAAAACAGACTTTGCGTCCGACTCTAAATGAGGTCCTATATGTTCTCCCTATGTTTGTCTGGGTTGCCTTTCATTATCCTAAAAAATACTGTTAGGTTAACGTCAGTGTGTGTGGTCGAGCGGTTAGACTGCAAGCTTCACTGGGGCAGGGACTGATGAGAAATATTACATTATTCTCTGTAAAGTGCTGCATAATATTGTGACATTAATAAAGAAATTGTATATATGATGTACCTCCTACTGTAAAATATAAGGATATTAGAAGTAACCTTATAAAATCACAAGGGCAAGTTCTTTTATACAGGTCATGGAACTTCCATTGTGACTTCTTAAAATCCTTTTTATTTTACAGTAAGGGGTTACAATTTTAAAACAAGCAAGAAGCACACAGTAATTGCTGATTTTTCAAGCCTGAAATTGTATGAGCAACAAAATGTATTACACAGTTTGAAAAAGAAAATAAATATGTTGACACTTTCTCCTTCTCCGAAGCAGCATTCACCACTACATTTTCTCAAAATGGCCACAGATGTTCCTCAAACTAGTTTGTCAAATCGGTACAAACCTTCGAAAACTTTCTGGAATTTCTCGAATTTTAGCTCGATTAAAATATCTAGCTAAATTCTAGAAGGTTAAACAGGTGCAACCCACCCCTAAAGTCAACTTTACTTCTTACTAGTGTGAATAATATCATGTCATGTAGGACCTAATTTATAAACTAGGTGTCTACCGAATACAGATAATCTTTGGAAACAAAAGAAGTGCAAATTTAAACGGCAAAAACTGAAAAATAATGCTGGCAAACACGGTGCTTAGCTCCTGTTCACATTAATCACACCAGCTGTGCCTTGATAGATTCCAAGACAGCTCTGCAGGTGGTTTAAACTAACTGTACAAACAGAAAATATATTATTTTACACAGGATTTCTTTTTTTGTTGCTACCACTAGAGTTAATTGACATACTGTACAGTTAAAGTGTTGCTGCTAATAGCTCTTCTGTTCAAATATTCTACAGTTCATTTTGACATTTTGACTGGATTATTATTTGTTCATAATCAATTTAAGCTTAATGCTGTTATAGTATATTGCAGTTGCTCTGTAAAGGTGCTTTTAATTTTTAAAGAGCAATAGAAAAGAAATATACAAGTATTTTGGAAAGAACCACACATGTTTATTTAAATAAATTAGAAAATAATAATTCTATCTATCTATCTATCTATCTATCTATCTATCTATCTATCTATCTATCTATCTATCTATCCAGCATTTAGCTTTCTATCTACCTATATAATCAGTATATATATATATACATATATATATATATATATATATATATATATAATACAAAAGAGAAGGGGCGCCAAACATAGTGCATTAAATGTGTGACATAACAAGTAAATTCCACATATGTATTCTTCCCGTACCAGAGGTTCAAAAGAGAGCAGCTTGAAATAAATGCTGATGAATTCTCTCTAGCTACCGTCTGTGATGGATCAGTGAGCCATGGATATTTCTCCCAAAGCAAATAATAGGTCACAACTCCGGAGCGAACTACAACTCAAACATGACCAAAATAGTGTAGTACCATCAAACACATATAAAGATAGAAAAAGCTTTTAATAAAATAGAGGCACATAAGCCTCACACTGCAGCTTAAGTACAATATGCTCGTACATAAAAACAGTAAAAATGAGCTTATCTGTCCTGTCCACATGCAATGATGATAATCAAGCAGGGCGAATTCTGGCCAGTAAGCCCACACTGAAGCACAGGTCCAAGAACAGCAAGCCAAAGCCCCGACGCGTTTCGTCCTCCTATTCGTAGACTTTCTCAAGGGGTAATACTCATAACATCACACATACGAGCTTAAATAGTTGAGTACATAATCCAAATCCAATCGTCTCCGAGTTGTGGGAGGAACTCCGACTGTTGCGATACCTCACTTCCGGTATCTCACTTCCGGATAACAAGCATCACTAGTGAATATAGATTTTATAAAATGCCAGTTTACTTAAGATATTCAGAAGTTATCACATATATAATCACGTTATAGCAATTTAAACATAGCAATTAACAGATGACTAGCGTGAATGTACTGTTGGAAGACATCCACAGTACATCCACTAGAAAGATACATCAAGGCTAACTAATACACAGTTCTCCTAACTAGAAAAAATGCAACAAGTAATATCTGAAAAGAATGAAAGACAACATTAGTACATTACAAAAGAAACAAGCTCATTTCAAACGCTTCATTTAAACCTTTAGGTGCTAGGGTGTCAAGTCTATAGACCCAATACATCTCTCTATTACTAAGTTTCTTAGCCAAATCTCCACCCCGTGCACCCAACACCACGTGTTCAATACCTTTGAACCTCAAACCACTTGGGTCAGCATTGTGAGATGTTAGAAAATGTCTAGAGACAGTATGTAATTCAGACTTATTTTTTATAGCCCTCACATGCTCCTGTAGGTGTAATTTTAAAGCCCTTTTGGTTTTTCTCACATATGCCTTACCACAAGGGCATTCTAATAAATATATGACTGAAGTCGTTTTACAGTCAATTCGATCTTGTATTTTAAATTCTCTCTGATGCGCAGAGTCCACAAAAACTCTATTTTGGGGAGATACTAGTCTACACATAGTACAATTATTACATCAATAAAAACCTTTTCTTGATTCATTCAAAAACATCCCCTTAATATCCTTTGTACCTTTTAATAAACTGGGTGCCAAAAATTACTTTAATTTTTTTGTTTTCTTAAATACAATATCAGGTTTTTGTGAGACTGCAGGTCCCAAAATTGGATCCATAAGAATGAGTTTCCAATGCTTATTTAGAACAAACTTTATCTTCTTTTCATCCCTACTAAACTCTGTAATGAACGGAACAATATTATTCTTCTCTTTAGTGTTCTTACTTTTATATACCAACATGTCCTTTCTTTCCACAGCATCAGTTTTAGCTAACACATCCAGAATAATCTGATCAGGATAGCATCTTTCTTTAAATCTTTCAACATAGGTACATGATTGTTCTTTATATGTAGTTTCGTCAGAGCAATTACGATTGATACGATTAAATTGAGATCTAGGAATGATGTTTTTCCACTTAACAAGATGACAACTGTCATAGTGCAGATAGCTGTTAGAATCTACATCGTCAGGGGCGCACACAGGACTATCAGGGGGGGGTTCCCCCCCCCGACCCAAAGCTCCGTATCGGCAGCGCTGTCCTATACAGCAGCAGCGGCGCTGTCAAAAAAGCGTCCGTGGCGGTGCTGTATACAATACAGCACTACAGCGGACGCTTCTTTGACAGCACCGCGGCTGCTGTATAGGATAGTGCCGCTATGGCGGCCACTTAGTTAGCGCAGGGGGGGGTTTCTGGAGACTCAGAAACCCCCCCTGCGTGCGCCACTGATCTTTAATATATGTTTTAGTATGAATCACATTACCCTCATGTCCAAGAACTAGATCTAAAAATTCTATACTTGCATCACTAATCTTTGATGTAAACTTCAGATTCAGCTCATTTGAATTGATATAACTTGGAAAGTCATTCAGAGACTGTAGAGAACCATCCCAAATCAGGATAATGTCGTCTATGTACCTACGATAAAAAATAATGTTGGCTACAAAAAAAAAAATAATATATATATATATATATATATATATATATATATATATAAAAAAGAAAACAGGGATACTCTGCACTCTCCAAACACATAAATAATGCTATATCAAGTACTGTTCTATATTAAAAACAGGGAATGTTAGTTCCACATATTGCAATATATGTTTAAGCTGACCATATATATATATATATATATATATATATATATATATACATACAGATCTTTAACAGGTGAGCACATTTAGGGGTTGTTCATTGTTGAATCCTTGTTATAAAAGTTCAATATTTTTGGTGGATGATTCTCAGTACACTTGAACATGGGTGTCAATAATATCACAACATTCCAGCATATCACAATCTCATGCAAGTAAAAGAGGCAAATTCACTTACACCTCTGTCCATAAGTTATAAGTCTTGTATCATTTCTATTAAAACACATTTATTTTTGTCAGCATTAATCAATATGTGATTTCCATGTAAGGGAGTATGCAAGATCCCTGACATGGGGAGTGAACCATGATATCTCAGTTTAAAGGCAGCAGCCTTACTAATCTGCCCCTGAATCCCTAATTTCAGACTCTGCAATAACTCAAAGACTTTTGCTCTAACTGACGAGCATAGGTTTAATCTCTCTAGTGGCCAATTTCCACCACGTACTCTTAAAGAGTTCTAAAAATTTCCTTTGTTTCATAACCATGTTGTATACCACCATTTCGTCTTATATATATTTCCATTTATTGCTCTATAATGGAATTTCACAGTAAGCATTAGGCATATGTTCAGTAAGCATTAAGCATAAGCATTGCTTGGCAATGCGTAAGCACTGAATCCTTATTGCAAGAGGGAAAAAATCACCTATATTTCATTTATAACATAGATCCAGCAATGTTCTTATTTATATTTCAGGCAATTTAAATCCAATTTGATGTGAGTTGGTATAAAATGCATTTAAATAATTTTAACCACACTTCATATGAAATTTCTTTTAATAAAAAATAGATATTTATAAGACAAACATTTTTTGGGTGCAGGTTGCTAAACTATATTCTATAAATAGCTCACTGTGTATGTCCCCCTCCCTTCACCAACCTTTATTTAGCTTATGTATAAGTTGGCTGAAAATGGAGGTCACAGTTTATTAATTTAAATAACCTTTGGTGGCGGAGAAAGGGCACTGCAGGACAGCTACCAAGCTGATGCAAGCAAAGAAATGTGAAAAAATGGCGAAACCGCCACACATCCACTTAACAAGGGATCTCATCCCTAAATAACTGGCATGCGCTGTACCCCCTCTAAACTCACGATGCCCCCCGTCACCGAGCCGGACAAGGGACTCTCCTCACCGAAGGACCAAAGAGTTACTGTTGCCTCGAAGGGGACAGTGACCTGCGGCCAAATAACACTAGCGCCTTAATAATCAGTGGCTGAACGCAGTGCCTTCCTGTCATGCTGCGCCGCACAGACGCCGCAGCCAGCCACCACCTAACTAAGCACGGCCCCCACCCCCTCGAGAATCCTATCCACAAAGAGACCCATGCCCTCTTCTGTCAGGTGAACTCCCGTCTAAATAAATAAATAGTGAAGTCCCGTCTAAATAATTGAGGTGACCCTGTCCCTATCCCAGGATGATCTATCACAACACCCCCTAATGATCTGACAGTTTTCCTAATGGCGCTATTAAGCTTCTTCACGATTGCAGACATGGTCTTAAGGAGGAAACCAGAAATTGATAAAGGGGAAGAAAACATATGCAAGAAACAAAACATTATTCAACAACATCAATAATCATGAAGTGTCACTAGGCCTAACGTAAGACTTGTAGGCTGTGGACTTCCAGTGGTCCAGTGCCTTAACGGAGTCAATGGATGCTCCGGCCATGGCTGCGGACGTAGCCGCCCCAATCCTAAAGGAATGGGTGCCGTAAAGTGAACTGTCAAGGTCAAGGAAGTGTAGAGCCCGTTTTAATGTGGCCGCAAACTGGTACCTCGTCAATGGCAAACTATTTGAAATTGAGAGGCATCCGGTCTTATCCAGCTAAATTGGGAGGTTCAGGTAACCGGACAAATACACTTATTATGATGTGAAGGTATGTGAACCCAGGACCCCTACCACACTGGTCCTTTTTAGACCTACTAAGTTTGCAAGATAGGACGCCGTCCCGCAAGATAATATGAATCGCTATGCACTCTAGACCTAGCTACTAACTCTGACACATGAAAGGCTCCAAAAAACGCCAGGGAGAAGGCTGTGCGGAACAGTAACATCTCATATTCATCTGAGGTGACCTGACTAAGGTTCTGCTGTAGCTTATGCAGGATAGGAACCATGATCAGCAGACGAGAGTCCACTGGCGTAAGCCGCACTTTAGCCCACCCTTTTATGGCCTTGGAGATAAAAAAACATTTTGTGACATCTAGTGAACCGTGCAATTGTGACATGAATGAAATGCCCGCCAGTGTGGAGGCCATACTGGTTTTAGAAGCCCCTCGAGAGTACTTATCCCACATAAAAGCCACAATGGCCTCTCTCTGACCTGACTCTGACTGCACCCTGTGGCTGAGGAAGTGGGACCACTGATTCCAAGCTGTTCGATAGACTTGCAGGGTAGAGGGTGCTAAAGCCTGTTCAACAAGTCCCCTTATGCAGCACAGTGGCCTAGTGGTTACCACTTCTGCCTCACAGCACTGGGGCCATGAGTTTGATTCCCGACCATGGCCTTACCTGTGTGGAGTTTGTATGTTCTCCCTGTGTTTGCGTGGGTTTCCTCCGGTTGCTCCGGTTTCCTCCCACACTCCAAAAACATACTGTTAGATTAATTGGCTGCTATCTAAATTGACCCTAGTCTGTCTGTCTGTGGGAGTGTGTGTCTATATTAGGGAATTTAGACTGTAAGCTCCAATGGGGCAGGGACTGATGCGAGTGAGTTCTCTGTACAGCGTGGCGGAATTAGTGGCGCTATATAAATAAATGATGATGATGATGATGATGATGATTATGCAGACTTGATGATCTGCCAAACACAAGAGGGACACAGAATGCCAAAGCTATCGGCTTGAGAGGCCAACTCACAAAACTTAATCCATTGGAAGCAGGCCAAGGCGTCGGCCAAGTTGTTCTGCACCCCAGGAACGTGTCGTGCGTTAAACAATATGTCGTGCTGTAGGCAGCGTAAAATGAGGTGTCGCAGAAGGGCAATCGCATGATATGTAGAAGCACTCTGTTTATTTATGGATTGAACCACTCCCAGATTGCACCAAAAAACTATGTGCTTGCCCTGCAATGAGGGCGCCCACAGCTCCATGGCAATGACAATAGGCAAAAGCTCAAGTACGAGAAGATTTTTAGTGATACCTGCCTGATGTCAGCTATCTGGTCAAAACTCGGCGTACCAGTGGCCGTCAAGATACGCTCTATTCCTACTAGCCGTCGCTCAATGCCATTTCCTACAAAAAGCTCTCCCCATAGGAATTACCCGTCAGGCAAAATTGAACAAACCCATCAAAGACTGTACTCGCCACAATGAAGATGAAGTGGAGCCTACCGCAACTGCTATTGCGTCCGAAAGTTTAAGAACTTTGACGGCCGGAAGTCTACAGTATCCGGCCGCAGAATCTCCATGCCCAAAAATGATAGCCGAACCGTAGGACCTTCCGTTTTATCCGGGGCTATGGGGACACCTAGCATGGTTAACAAAGCTTGAATGGAGAACAAAGTATTCTGGCATGCGGGCGACTTGGGCGGACCGATAACCAGGAAATGGTTGATCCCCCTGCAACCTGTTCCAGCCTGAATTCACCAGTGCAAGAATCAAGTAAACTTTTCTGAGAGGGTGCGGGATATTGAGCAACCCACTACTAAGTAGCGATCAATGTAGTAACCGCCGCCGTGTCTAAACCCCATGTATCAATACAACTCAAGGCGAAGGGACAACAAGCGGAAAGCCGACTTGATATCGATCTTAGCCAAAAGGGATCCTTTTCCGCATTCTTGTACGAGGGCCATGGCGGACTCAAACGACTGAGCTAAGTGGGGTAAGAAAGGTGTTGAATCAATCTGAACTTTCCTTCAGTTTTCTTGGGAACTACCCCGACCGGGAACAGCACGAGGTTAGGAATAGGAGGCTGTTGAAATGGCCCTATAATGCAACCCATACTAATTTTTTTTACCTATCTTCTCGTCTAATATTTCGAAGGCAAACGCTGATTTGAGATTAACTGGGGTTAGCATTGGTAATTTGAAACCGAAATTAAACCTGTCGTGTAGCAAGGTTGCAATGTCACGGTCATGATAGAGCCTCAGCCATTTGTCCAGCTCTACCAGATTAATTGGAGATGGGCCTTTGACGAGGAGCTATTGTTTATATCCCCCTTCCCCTACCCACATTGGCACGGGATCGGATACATTCTGCAGCGGGGTGTTGGCCGCCAGACGACGCGCAGATGTGTTTGTACCTACGCGCTGTTCCTCGTTGACACAAGCCTGAATTAAAGTCGTAGTTGGAGAGGAGGATAGCTTGTGTCCTCCGTGGCCCAGGAAACCTCTTGCCCGTATCTACTTCTGCGACATGGCTACTAGGCCTCATCAACTCCAACCAAGGGTCTATGTCCTTTGACCCTAGTGGTAATTTTACCCAACCATTCATTCGCTTCCTAAAGAGTTCATCATATGCTCTCCACGTTAATGGCCCGTCCTTCACATACATGTCGCTTATCCGATACATATACCTCTATACCTCTGTGTGTTCTCTGGACCAAAATTCAATGGAAACTGCAGCAAAAACGCAAAAACCGTTAACCCATCTAGGAAAGGAACGATATTTGTCTTTCCCCATGCCAGTTTTCTCCCATGTAGCTGCCAGGGCCTTTCTATCATTGTCAGTAAGCGCAAACATATCCACGTACTTTCCTCCCTTAATCTTGTCACGCACGCTTGGCCTGATACCATATGTCAACGTTATGTTCTCCACCTGACCCAAGTCCCCTAACCTCATGGTCAGTTCTGGGGCCGCCGTCTGTGCTGGTGTTTTTGTGCGCCTGCCTAGCAACTCTGATTCTAGAATTTTAATCAGCTTCGGGGGCCTATGCCCAGAGTCTGAAGACTCCTCGCTGGTGGTTGACACAGGTGAACTATGGTGCTGTGTATAAGTAAATCAGTGCACTCACCCCCAGGCGCAGGATTCGCCAACCTGGAAACCATGCCCTCGGCTGTCCACGGAGATGGAGTTGAAATGACCATAGCTGAAGCAATGTGCGTCCCAGAGTTTGCGTGCGTGGGCTCCCCAGATTCCTCAGCAGTGGTCCGGGAAAGGGCCTCACCATGTCCGGCTGGGGAAACAAAGTCTAACGGTGGAAAGGGCCATTGTGACGGATTGTCGGCACTAACATGGTGGAAGTCAATAATGAGGTTCGCCAGGGTGGAAAGCTGCCTTGCATACGGACCGCTCACCGCTGCGTGATATGGGGAATGAACTGCTTGTGGCCTATATGTGTTATGTGTTGGTGGAGATAAGGTTTGGCGGTTGTGGGGAAGCCTCACAGACGTTTCTCCCTCGCTGAGTCCCTATGGAAACCGGAAGGGTCTACAGCCATAGCCTCCAGGGATTGACGCTCGCGATCTGCGAGGGGGCGCCACGAAATTATGTCTGGACCTGGCCAAGAAACAGGCTGGTAAAGTGATCTCCTAGTCGTTGGGGCGTCCCTATAAAACCGCACCCCCCAAGATGAACCCCGGAGTATTCTGTGGTAAGAAGGGGCTAGGGGGAAAGAAAAGTTGGTGAGGGGCTGGCGGGTGGGAAACTTGGGTCACAAAACTAAGGAATGTAAGTGGAGGAGTTATGGGACACTGAATACCAGCACTGAATGTGCTGGTGCTGTGAGCTCCCCCTGGTGGCCAGTCATGCCCATGGCAGCTGCTGCTCATAATGCTGCCAGAAGGGAGAGTTCTGCGGCCTGCATGGAAGGATGGGAGGGGGGGTAAGTGAATGCCAGGCTCTGCAGGCACCTGCGGTCGCACCGGAGCAGGGGAGTGCAGCTCCCCACGACGGTGAGCGCGGTCTGCACATGCACGTGCGACCTGGCAATTCAGTCTGAATTACCTGGCCGTGCGAGTGCACCGACTGCCGCCCACTGTGCCTAGAAGGTGCAGGGCGGCGAGGGAGAGAGGACAGTGAAGGAGGAGGATCACTGGAGGGAGAGGCAATGGGGATTGTATCCTCAGAGGAACGGGGACCTGAACTACGGGGGGGATTGGAGCCAAGATGGCCAACGGTGCTGGGAGGGGGGGAGGACCTGAGGTGCACCGGGGCGGATAGAGGCTCTCTTCGGACGGGGTTAGGGTTAGGGCATGGTAAGAAAGGCAAGGATGGGTAGAGAAAATATAAAGAGGAGGAAAAATAAGGAGAGAATTTGATAAAAATCCTTGATCTCCGCTGCAGGCTCTCCCACTGGATCTCATGAAGAAGAGTGAGACAGCCAGGAAGTGCTGCCTCTTATATGAAAAACCAGGAACTTCCTACTCCCTCTATCATTGTTCGGACTAGGACTGTAGTTAACCCCTTAAAGGTAAGTGTAAGTACAGTTGCAAACACTGTTGCCATTTAAGTGCGTTCGACACAGAGCCTCACTTGTCAATAATAAGATTGGATGAACTGAAAAAAAAATATGTGTAGATTGAAAAATCACTTCATTGTAAAGACTGAGTATTGTACACAGCATTGAATGTAGCAGTGGAATTGTTGAATGGTCAGTGCTGTGTAGTAGTCAAGATTCACTAAAAAACATTGGTAAATAAATATTTTTTGATATGTGGTTTGTAAACCAGCAGATTTACTAAAGGCCAAACTGCACATCAAAGTGCAACAATGAAAACTGCAAATGGTAGGCATACAGATTGGGCAATGCATTAAGCGTCAGTTCTCAAAGTGCATGGCAACCTGCTGATTATTAGTAAAAAAGAAAACCACGCCAATTGTCCAGGGGCAAAAAGTCCAGGAGAAAGTCGGCAAATCTTATCACTGCAAGGTAACCTTCATCTGAAAAGTCCTGCCTGCTACCATCCATTTACTTCATCATATTCCTCAGAACGATATCTTGTTTTTACAAGTGAGCATGAGGTCACCCAGCTAGTATTTAGCAAACAACACTCCGATCCTCCCAGTTCCTCTCATTAGAAAATGCCAAATGCACCCCACATATGCCACTATCTTAGTTTAGGTAGGTGCATAATGTCACAAAATGGTGTTAATTCACCTCTGAGTCAAACACTAGCAATGATTCTGTAGTCAGTCATATAAAAAAGAAGAGGAAAATACCTAGAATTTTGCATTATGCCCTGCTGGCCATGGTTTAGTTCAATATGTACTGTTGTTTTGCTGGTTAAGCAAGCTTTGGATACAAACATATTTAAAAAAAAGAAATGGTGTGTAACAATGCTTAGATACAGTATTACAATTGAGAAAGAATTTGCTACCCAATTAGTGAGTATAATGAAGGAAAAACACTTAAAGCATAAAAATTATATAAAAAATGAGTAAAAATAGCAAAAGAGGAAAATAAAAATAAAAAGAGCAATATAAAAGGGGGAAGTTAATAATAAAACAAGATATACAGGAAAGCACATTATTGCAGAGAGATCTTCTTTGACACCATTTCTCACCAACATAATCTAAGTATGGCAAAGTACTCTAGGAAACCCCCAATTTAAACTCAAAACTTTGTGTTTCAGGATTTTTAAGGGGCAGAATCAAGAGTAGAAATAAAAGGAAAGTTAACATTTAATCTCAAGTTAAAATGTTTACCCAAAAAGTGCTTTTCTTAATTGATTAAAATTCTTATATTGCCAATAAACTCAAGAAAACTCTGTTTAAACAAGGGAGGATAGAGCTCAAGACTCATCAGAAGGGAAGAAGAGCTGCTGCTTGCTTTCATCCAGACTCCAACGTCTGACCTCAAGAGCAGATGAGAATTATGACCAAGACTCTGTTCTATTTAGAGTGTGTTCATGATTCATAAGCAGCAATGATCAAGAACGCAATTCCACTTTCTTGGAATCTTGTGGATTCACCATAATCAATTCCCAAGTGATGCTATCTTTAGGCAGTCTTAGTAGGTGCACAGCTGCTCCAGGGAGGCAGGACATGCATCTAGAGCAGTGCTCCCATCATTTTTAAAATGGAAATCAGGACACCCATGTAACCTGAAGTTTGGTCATAGAATTAAATTCACTCAAAATTTACTTTTGATAAACAAATATAGTAAAATCATTGCACATAAATTACTTCCATTGACATAAAACAGAAGTGAACTGGAACTATTCATGGGAGCCCTAATCTGAAGGAAGCAGAAGTCTTAACAGTGCAGTAAATACTAACCAGGGCAACATTTGTTCACCATAGTTCTCTGATGTGGCACTTTTTCTGAAAATGCAATTAACTAGTTTCAACACGATAATGGACATTATTAAAAAAAAATGCTGTGGAACCATTGTTCCCTATGGCTTTCTGCATGGTCACACAGACAGAGATGAAATATACGCCGCAGGAAAGACCGTAAGAAAATTATGTCAGCATTGTTGTCCTAATTTCTTATCCTTGCTGCGTATTTCAAGGTTGTCTATGTGGACACCATAGGTGGCATAGTATATGGATCAAGGGAGATAGGGCATCTATTAGCTGCAGAGCTACATCAAATAAAGCCCGGGGCACAAAGTGCCTTTGGCCACACCCTTCATCACCCATACCCAAGTTCCTTATCATTGAATTTATCAACCACCCACCCCTTTTATTCATCATCCTCCTTCTTTACCCCCCTTCATCACCAATCCACCACAGTTATTCATCTTCTTCCTTTATTATTTCCCTTCAGCACCACCACACCCTAGTTATTCATCAATCCACTTCATTATCTCTCTTCATCAACCCCCTGGTATTCATCAACACCCTTCATCACTCCTCCACGTCTGTTATTCATCATCAACTACTATCTCAGCATATCAGTGACTGGGAGCTGCAGCATCATCTGATCAGATGCAGCAGAAACACTTCTACTCACCATTTCTGCTGTGTAAGGTAATAGAACTAGCGGGGACAGCTGAACAGCGCATCCCAAGTGCTGTTTGCTTTTAGATTGTTACAAATCCCTTTTCCCCTCTGTTCACCAATAAGGGTGTGTGTTACTATGATATGCAGAAGATGCTAGGAGCAGAGATGAAAGGGCAGAGTGCCACAGCCAGTCAGACCATGCACAAGTGTACAGACAGTATTTAATTAATTATTTTTTTCACAAATCTTTTCTATTCATCTTAATCTCAATGATATCAAATAAATTTATTAGTCCTGAATTTTGATGATATCTCATATAAAAGTTCCTGGAGCTTATCAAATCTTAAGAAAAAATAAGAGTTTGATTATGGAGAAGGAGTGTGAAGCTTGGTATCTTGATTCATGGCTGTGTTACACATAATTTCATAAATATATATTGCCTTTTATCTAAATATAAAAGTAGAAAATTATTTAATGTTTAACTATATAGCCTTAATGGGCCTATTTATTTAAAACATGCATTAGATATAGTGTTCCATCGCCGCTTATCACAGTGGTAGAAAACCTTCTATTGCCATGATTTATTAATAAAATATTACTGGGTCAGTAAGTGATAACAGAAAGAATATTGCTTTGCATGGGGAACCTTTTGCCCACAAGACCTGGCTATCGTCGGTGGTGACTGTTTCATACATAGTGAGAAGCCCTTTCTCCAGCGAATATGGCATTTTTCTGATTAATAAATAGGTCTATAAGTTCCCACCATCTCTAGTTTTTGCAACAGGCCCATCTGTTGGGAGAAAAGCTTCTAAAAGTAAAGAAACCATGGTGGTCTAAATCTTTTAGTGCCACATATAGACTCACAAATTCCTTTGTCAGGTAACCAGTTTGTATCACCTGTAAGAGTTCTAGTGTTTCATTTATTGTTGTTAATATGTATATTTCATACTTATTTGATAACACACTTCTAGATGAACTTGTGGTCAAACAGGGGCACTCTTATTTTTGAGTATTTTAATTTTGATGGACCCTGGCCTGATCATCGTCTTGGATATTCCCATATCTCCTCTTGTTTTCTATATGGTCTTGCTTTCCTTATGGTTTTTTGTTGGTAATCTAACATATCTGGACATGGAAATTTACAAGCATGCCACTACCCACCCCCCTCCAAGAAATCACCTACATTTTACTTTCCTCTCCCTTCCCCATGTTGCCATTCATCAATAAGTTGCCACTTTTTCATGTACTGCGATCTGGATAGGTTGCACAGTGTATGATAAGATCATCATGCACCTCCTCCTTCATTGGTGTATGAACATGCTTGACTATAGCACCTATGACAGTGATGGCTAACCTGTGAAACTCCAGGTGTTGTGAAACTACAAGACCCAGCATGCTTTGCCAGTAGATAACTAGCTGATAGCTGGCAGAGCATGCTGGGACTTGTAGTTTCCCAACACATGGAGTGTCACAGGTTAGCCATCACTGACCTATGAGGTTGTTTGGCTTTTAATTGGATGTCATTGATCCATATTCATCATGATAAAAGTTTGATTTCATTGCAATATACTTTATATTTTTTTAAAAAAACATTGTGACAATTGTTTTCTAATAAGTTCCATTTAATAATGTTCTGTATTTGTGTTCTTAACGAATTCACATGCTAGTTAAGCTTATAAAAAGCTACAAAACTGAAATACAGTGGATTGTTTGGCGAACGATAATTCTGATTAATTTAAAGTTTGATTGTAGTGGGATATAAGTTTAGGGAGACCTAAGTGCTCCCACAAAGTGCTAGCCTTAATAACTCTTGTTCGTGGTAGTTTATGGACAAAGATAGTGAGTGTTAAATAGTAGTTTGAGGATATTAATCGCTTTGAGGCAAGCCAGGTGGTTTTGTTGTGATTAACTCTTTGCAGCACACACATCAGGCTTCGGTGAGTGCTAAAGAAAACCAGCCTGTTGACACATTTTAATGAATAGACCCCTGAATGCCTTAAGACTAGTTCTTATTTGACCATAAGCTCTTAATAATAATTATAAGACTTGGTCTGAATGCAAAAGAATGGGAGGCACAAAAAATTTGGGAGGAACAGAAAATGACTAAACAATTTGCAATTGCCTCCAGACAGCAGCAGCACCATGTCCATGATAGGTATGGGTGCTCCTATAGCCAAGCTGAGGCCACCCAAATTCTGATGGCTATCTCAGGTGGGTCTTGGATTGGTAAGAGGGGGCAGACTCCGTAGGATGACGTGAATGATGCCCAATATGTGTCACAATGTGTGTGGGCACTGCTAAGCACAATGTGTTGAGGCACTTCTGGGTGTAATATATGCCCACAGGCTTCATGCATGATGGTAAGAAGGGATATTTTAAGGTGCAAAATAAATATTAGGCATATACTATAACATGTGCTATTGTTTTAACTCTTGGTGGTCGTCCGCAGTTATCTCCTTTGGTGGACCCAAGATACACCAATTTGACTCTGAATATTAATAATGGCTCAGGGCACAATTAGTCTGCTCCCTAAAATAGAATTAATTATAATTGTTGAAATACTGCTGCCACATATACATTTTTGAGCTTTTCTATGTTTGTATCCAAAATCTTCACAGCTGTTTGTTTGTCCATTGTTGCAAACCGTTCAGTATTATATTTGTATATTTTTGACCTATGCACTGAATCCTAAACATACACAGCATAGCAGAATAAGCTGTTTCAACTCAGCAGCTCAGAGGAAAGGATATTTAATATGAAATTTTCTTTTTTCAAATGTGGAAAGTTTTAGACACAATCCAGCCTGTGTTTAAGTCATTAAAACATCTTTAAGCATTTTCTGGTTTTCGTTTTCTTAGCTGCAGCCCTTTCCTGGAATGTATTTTATTTTTCTTAAAAAATCGGTCAAAGAAAAAAAAAATGCGTTTCCAACAGTTTTTCTCTAATGCATGTATATATATTTTCTATATTTTTTTTTCTTACAGGAGCAGAACAGACCCTTCACTGTTTTACTTTTTAGACCAGAAATTAAATTTGTCCTTTTATGGCATTTGAACTTGCTTACAGGACATCCTGAGAGAAGCATTCACTGGGCATGGTGAGCTTAGCTGGTGTTATTGTTCACGTCTGGTTACGGCATCACTCACACAGTAAAGACTATTTTACATTAGTACACACACACACACACACACAATACAGGGAGCAAAAAAATCAGCAAATCTAAAACTGCTAATTTTTCATGTGTGTACTGACAATGTGAAAATTTCACTCCCCATTCAACGACTTACTCCCAATATTAATGTATATTTAGACTACGGCAGTCATATGTCTGTTATATGTCCACAGATAAAACTAGAGATTCCCTTGTTTCTAAGTTTTTATTCTGATGCACGATTACAGATGTCGATTTTACTCTTTTGGTGAATAACTTATCAGAAAAATCTGCTGTCTGAGAATGATGGACCTGGTTGCTTAATATCTCCAGCAACAAAACTGTAACTATAAAAAGGTTTGTAATATCATGTGTTATCCTCAGACACAGCTCTGGATTGTTTTTTTTCTACCCTCCACTGGATCTGTGAGCCTATAAAGTCAGGCTTTGTTTTGAGATGTACGTTCTAGAATGAATCAGACTGGGATCAGTCTCCGTGCACTGTTTACACAATGCATATTTTCCTTTGGTTTGTTGCTGCTGTCACTCTCTCATTTTTTTCTCCTGGAGTCATGTTACCTCTCTCTCTCTCTCATTCTCTCTCCATCCTGCCAGTGAAAGAACCCACCTGTGTCCAAGAGGCCTGCCTGACATTCCTGGGAAAGTTTCTCCTCTATTAATGCCACTAAATTATTTTTTCATCTGGAGAAGTACTTATGTAAACTGATCTCCAGCAATCCTGTCATGCTGGAGGGCACAGATCATCCTTTACAAAAAAGTGTTTTTATCTGAGCATCCTATTGACTCCTTTACCTACCTCAAGATGCAGTTCTACACCCACTGATTTTCTTTGTCATAAAAATAGATTCTAAACGCATTTTGAAGATGGAAAGCTTTCAATAAAGTATTGTTCTTAATAATGGAATTCTATTATAAAATACTTTTTGTATTTAAGATAAATTAAATATAATTCAGTGTTGCAATAAATGGCATTAGAAAACAATGTTCTGCATGTAACTTTTGATTTTTTTTATATTCCTGCCCATCAAATAGAAACAAAAGTCCAGTTAATTCAAATAAAGCAAAATGAAATAAAAGCAAACATTTTTTTTAAAAAAAGATTTCAACACATACAATATAATAATCTGAGGCAGACATACACCAGATAAAGACCTTTAACAATAAATAGCTTAAAAAATAAAGCAATAAGAGAGAAAAGAGCAAAAGAGAAAGGGTAGATCAGTGAAAGGTTTGTGGGACAACCAAGATTGAATTCTGAACTAATAAGATTTAGAAACATCCAAAATCCAGTGAATTAAAGGACAAATAAAGTGACCAGTGGGTAAATGTATCAAGCTGTGATTTTTTTCAGCGATTTAAAATCGATAAAAATCGCGAGAGATAACCAGCGATTTTAACTTGCCCATGTTTAGCTGAAAATTGCCATTTTCAAACCAATACTCATTTCTGATTGGTTGCAAGTTTTACATGCAAAACTTGCTTGATTTTGACCTCACTAACATTATAAAACACAAGGTACTTACTTATTTGAGTTAATAGGTGTTTTCACGAGCATAGAGAGAGTAGGTGACAGTGTAGGAGAGAGTTTATTTTGTGTAAAGGAGTGTGGAAAGTTAGTTTTGTGTGTTTTTTTGGGCTTAGTTGATTTAGTTTATCTTGTTAGTCTTATTGTCTGTGGGTTTATTAATATTTTTTTCATGGTGCTGTTTTTTGGTGTTTACTGTATTTCTCCTGTCCTTGGTTTGTGAGTGTATTTATTTTTGGTTTGTCTTTCTCCTGTGTGTTTGTCAGGATGATGAGAGGAAGGAGAGGTGAGGACGCTAGGGTCAGTGGGGAGGAGGAGAGAGAGGAGCTAGGAGGTGAAGAGGAGCAGGAAGAGGAAAGCTCTTCTGTGGACAAAATGAAGTCCGAGCGCAATGTGCTGATTAGTTTTACTGAGAATTGTGCCCTCATACACAATTTAGTCCCAGTGTATGAGCACATTTTGGGGAGCCTTGCTGCAAAGACCATATTTGCAGGTAAGAAGCAGCTGTGGTCACATTTATGTGACTCTGTGAATGTGGTGGGCCCCACTGAGATAACTATTAAGTATATCAGTGACATCAAAAGAAGAGTGAAGTAGAAGATGGCAGAGGAGAGAAGAGCAGCTACAGGGACTGGTGGTGAACCTGCTCTGGTGATGATCTACATAATCCCTTAGATTGTACGCTCCTTTGAGCAGAGTATTCTCTCCTCCTGTCTTCACCACTGTTAACTCTGCTCTCCAGCTACTTAGCCCTCCTCCTTGAGGACCCTCTTTCCCGCGTCCCCTCTCGATCCCTCCTCTCCCCTCTAGGGGTCTCCCTGTCATCCGTGCCTCCCCTCTTGGACTCCGTCGTTGGCGGACCTTCCCCTCTCCCCTCCTCCGCCCCTCTAGCGGTGCTTTGAGCTCACTGAGTTACTATGATTACTGTTTACTGTACTGTGCTGTCTCACCTCGTATTGAAATCTCGTTTGTCCCTGTACGGCGCTACGGACACCTAGTGGCGCCCTATAAATAAAAATTATTAATAATAATAATAATAATAATAATAATACATATTGTACAAGGAGGAGTTCAAGCAGCTCATCCTAATTGAGCTCCTCAAGGAAATTAACGTGCGGGACACCGACAGACCTGTGTCTCAGCCTAAGGCTGGTGAGTATTGAATAATGGTGCAAATGTTTATCCTTTATGTTCAAACAGTTATCCTGCAGCATGTAAATGTTTGCTAGTTGCACATTGCAAACAGAAATCTGAACATTTTTAAATGTTATTTTTTTTTCCTTTGGTGAATGTTTTTTGCACATAAAAAAATATATTAATATCAAAATTTCAATTTCTTCCACACACAGCCTCCACCCAAAAGCAGACACCCCCAGCGCTAGTAGTCACAACCCAGGAGGAGGATGACTCCTTAGAAGGTAAATGCACCTATATTATACTGGAGGGTGGTAAAAATGCTATTAATCATTTGCCTGTAATGAAAAGCACCTGTAAATACTTTTTTCCTGATAATGGTTATTAATGTTTTCTTTTCCATTTTCTAAGGAACATCACAAGGCGCCATGGAGACCAATGTGGCCACACCAGAGATGAGAGAGAGCAGACGTGGAATCTGAAGGCTTCATCATTTTAACTCGTCTGTACATTACCAGAAGTTGTGGAGTCTGTGCTTGCTGCACCAAGTCTGCCAACTACAGCACCTACCCAACCTCAACCTGCAGCAGCATCAAATTTGGCTGAATCCATTTAAATGCATGAAAATTTGGTGGCATTCAACCAGGACTCCATGAGAGGTATACAGCGCCAACTAAGAAAAGGCTTTAGATGTTTGCGTAATATGCAAGACACCCAACAAAGTATGTCTACCTCATTGGAAAGAATAGATGCCAAACTTATTCAAAAGAACTAAACAACCTAACTGGGACTGTTCGTGAACATTCAGGGAATTTAGTTTCTGTGAGTAACCATTTATTGATTCGTGTGCCAGAGCCCTCATCATCAGTTGTCAGCACTGTAAGCACTACCCCAAGCCCCTCATTGCCTGCTACTCCTGTACGCAGCAGTGGGAGGATCAGGGGGCCAGACGGGCATACACCAGCCAGTCCAAATCTTCTGAGCCCGCAACAAAGAAAAAATTAAAATAAAAAAAGTTTTTTTTGTTTGTATTTATGGCAATGTACCTTTTTTCATTCTGCAACACAGATATGTGACATTGTACAGACTGTTATTTATGTTGATTTAAATTTAGTTAGAAAATAAATATTTTCTTTATGCACACTGGTGTTGTTTACTTGAGCAATCTGGGCACACTTATGATATTGTTTTAATCTTCCAATAATAACTAAATGCTTATTTCAACAAACATATACATACCATTAAAATGAGGTTATTGGTGTTTCCAAAAAAAACCTGTGTGTGTGTGATGTTGATGGATGTTGGTTCTACAACAATAGGTAAAAATTATAAACAAGGTTACTGGTAATAACGAAACAATTACACTTATTTACAACCATGTTCAGGCTCGATTTTTTTTGAAAACCGAGCCCCCCACCCCGAACTTAGGCAATCAGAGTACCGAGCCGAGACAACTCGGTACATTTGCCCGTCTTCTGAACTGAAATCGAGGCAAAATACCATTGGCGCGTCGCCGGATCTTGCGGATTTTGGTTTTCATAAGTACCGCCCTTTCCAGAGCCATTTCACAGACAGACACAGAAGGGGTAGCAGCGCTCTTTGCAGTCACCAGTGCCATTTCTCAGTGTCATTGCTCACAAAGAAACAGGAGAGGGCCTAGTGTTATTATCAATCTCCAGTGACAATACTCAGTGTCATTGCTCACACAGAAACAGAAGGGATGGCAGTGTTCTTATCAGTCTCCAGTGACATTGCTCTGTACCATTGCTAACACAGAAACAGGGGTTGCAGACAGTGATCTTATCACTCTCCAGTCCCCAGTGACATTTCTGAGTGCCACTGCTAACACATTAACATAAAGGGTGACAGTGTTGTTGTCACTGTCCAGTCTCCAGTCACATTGCTGAGTGCCATTGCTTACACAGAAACAGGGGTGGCAGTGTTCTTGTCACTCTCCAGTCTTCAGTGACATTGCTTTGTGCCATTGCTCACACAGAAACAGAAGGTGTAGCAGTGTTCTTGTCAGCCTCCAATGCCATAGCTTAGCACCATCAATATGGCAAGCAGCTGCTGGCACCAGTCATGATGAACTTAGTCCTTCTATGTCATCTACTAAAGCCTATGCTCAAGGGTATAGTGGGTTTAAGTCAGGGATACTGAAATCCAAAAAACAAGCTTTTACATTGGTAAAGAAAAAACTCACCCCTCTAATAAAGGGAAAGTTTACTGTAGAAAAACATAAAATTGCCAACATGCCATTCTACCCAAAATATTAACAAACATACCAGTCTCAGCTAGCTCACTTCTCTCAGTTAGATCCCAGCACCTGCAATCTACACTGTCATCATCCTCACCATCATCATCCACCTTACCAGTGTGTACATCATCCTCACACACTATTAATTCATCCCCACTGCAATCCACCATTACAGAAGTCTCTGTACTTTTTGTAATTGCCGGTAATGACCATTCTTGCGGAATTTGTAGTTCATTTGCGGCAGAGCTGTCACGATTTTTGGGCAATTCTTTTAGACCAGACCAGATGTCAAAATATTGTGCTGACCCATCTGCATCACCACTGAGTGTCTTGGGAAAGCTGAGTTTTTCCTAACAGCAGTTGTTTTAGAAACTGAATGAGAAGACGTCGTTGTGTCATATGCCACTTGAGCTGTCAGCTTGCTGACCAGGAGCTCATTGTATCTCTTGAGATCAGGGTTAGTTGGAAACAAAGAGAAGACATAGCTCTTAAACTTAGGATCAAGCACAGCTGCCAAAATGTAGTAATTTCAAGATGTTGATGACTCTTGGATCCTGGCAAAGCGTATAAAGTACTTGATCTACAACTCCGATATACTTAGCAGAATTGCTTTGTTTTATTTCCTCCTTCAATTTCTCAAGCTGTTTTTCAAAAAGTCTAATTAGGGGAATCACTTGACTCAAGCTAACAGTGTCTGAACTCACTTTACAGGCGACTGCTTTCAGTGGTTTCAGCACTTTGCACAACACGGAAATTATTTTCCACTTCGCTGGACTAAACTACATTTGCCCTCAAATTCTATTCTTCTTGTAGCTGCTGCAATTTCCTACATGCTCTGGCACACAGACAGCATCTCCTGCATGTTACTGTCATTTTTTATAAAAAGCTCTGTACCACCAAGTTGATTGTGTGAGCAAAACAGGTAATGTGTCACACACCGCTCCCATAACTAGATGCTGCTGTGTGACTTGCCCTTTAAGGAACTATGCTGGTGCTTGTCTCCCGTTTCAGAGTCTCTACCTGTTCATGGCTGTTTTCTATTTTCGTAATTGGAACCTCCTTCTGAAGCTTATTGGTTACTGAAGACTATTTCAACCTTTTGTGATCAGGGACTCATTGCCTGATCTTCATGTTACTTACCCTGCCGTGGGTTCTGGCTGTATACCTTATCCTCTGAGTGTCTTCTGGATGTTATCGGTTGCCGAGATCACCTGTCATCGCTGATCTCTATCTGGCTCCGCTGAATACCAGTTCATGGTTCATCACTAGCTGCAATCATTACTTGAACTTTATCTGCACATTGAACTGTCCCGTGAGTTGCCTATTACTATCTGTGCATACTGATCTGTGGTTAAGTGTACAGTGGGTAGAATGGCATTTTGTAGCCCAATAATTTTCTTTTTTGCAACCTCCTGGTATAGGTGAGGAATTGCTTGTCTAGTAAAATGGTGTCAAATAGAATGTGTAAAATGGACATCAATTAACTGTCTGAAACCTGTTGCATTAATGGTGGATATTGGACGCAGATCTAATACTGGCATAGCCGCCATGGTGCCTGTGATACGCTGTGCGACTTGGTCACAGTTTTTATACTTGCTTCCTCTTGCAAAGGATTGTTTAACAGTCAATTGTTGTAAACTAGTAGTAGTCGTCTTCTTGGTCTGCTTCTGGGTTGAAGATCCACCTCCAGCAGCAGGAGCAGCAGCAGCGGGCCTAACGATCAAGGATTCTTCTGAGGAATCCTGGATAGGGGAGGAGTCATCTAACCTTAGCAACGTGGATGCAAGACTTAATCCAATCACTAGTGAGGATATTGATGATGAAGGTGTTGGGGGTGTAGATTGCAGGTGCCGGGATAAAGCGGAGAGAAGAGAGCTAACTGTTGCTGGACTGCTTGTTATTTTTTTTTATCATAAGTTTCTGATTTTCACAAGACCTTGGCAAGAACTCGCTTCAAATGGCATTACATGGATGAGGTTCCTAGATGGTTAAGGTTCCTACCTCTACTGTGGTGTTAAAAACGCTACAAATGGCTAGATAACTGTTTACAGGATTTGGGTAAAAAATATTCACACCTAAGAGGTGGACTTTTTGGTCTTCTGCCCAGGCATGACAATTGCCTTCTTCTCATCACTCGCAACAACTGCTTCCAATGGTGTCTGACTTGCCACTCTAGAGTTCATTAACAGCATTGTTAGCTTAGCTGTCTTAAGCCCATTGGTAGCTTGTTTTGTGAGGGCCCAAACAAACCAAGCACTTCAGCCACAAAACTGTCACTCCTTGTCACTGAAGTGCTTGCTTTGTTAAATTGTGCATGTCCTTTTTAAGATTCAACAAAAGGGTGGTGGGAGGGTCCAAGGATAATTTCATTTTACACCACCTTTCTTTTTTGCCACTACTGTTTGGCATTGTTTTCTAGCTGTGCTATGAAGTGCCGTGTGTTTGTGCCGTTGCTCTGTTGATTAGATTACAGCAGCTACTAGCGAATTTAGACTGTAAGCCCCAATGTGAGTGAGTTCTCTGTACAGCGCTGCGGAATTAGTGGCGCTATATAAATAAATGATGATGATAATGATGATGATTACACCTAGGCGATTACACCTAGGCAGCGAGCTTGCAGGGTGGGATTCATGGTCCTGTTGTCCACAGAAATAGAAATTTCAGGCAGGAAGCTTCTATTGTTGGGTGGGAATATTATTAGATAATTATATTATATAATTCTGTTTTTGAAAGATTGAGTTTGAGTTTGCGAGAGGACAACCAAGATGGAATGGCAGAAAGACAGTCAGTAACACAAGACAACACAGATGGTGAGAGATCAGGAGAGGATAAATTTGTGTATTATCTGTATAGAGATAATACTGAAATCCAAAGGAACGTATTAATTTCCAAGAGAAGTAGTGTAGAGGATCTAGGTCTGAGCCTTTTGGTACTCCAACTGGTAAAGGAAGCAGAGTGGAGTTTATTCCAGAGAAATTAACACTGAAAGAGCAATTAGATAAGTAGAATGACAGTGTCTTGAAGACCTAGAGATTGTAGCATCTGTATGAGGAGAGAGTGGTCAACTGTGTCGAAAGCAGCAGAGAGATCCAGGAGAATCAGAAGAGAGTAATGACCTTTAGTTTTAGCTGTGATCAGATCATTGACAACCTTGGTCAGCGCAGTCTCTGGGGTTTTGAGAGCGAAAGCCTGATTGAAGAGGATCCAATAAGTTGTTTGCAGAAAGGAAACGTGTGAGGCGAGTGTAAGCAATTCTCTCAAGAGTTTGGAGGGACATGGGAGCTGAGAGATGGGGCGGTAATTTGAGAGAGAGTTTTGGTCAGAATTTAGTTTTTTTAGAATAGGAGTAATCACTGCGTGCTTGAATAGTGATGGAAATATACCAATAGAGAGAGATAGATTACAGATTTTAGTTAGAGGTGGAATGAGCACACAAGACAGGGACCTACCAATTTGTGATGGAATGGGATTAAGATCACAGGAGGTAGAGTAGAAAGATAAGAAGAGAGTAGAAACTTCCTCTTCATTTGTGGGATCAAATAAAGAGATGCTGGAAAGGAATTGAGCTGATTTCTAATCAAGGGAGATTAACTATTTCAAGTCTGATCTTATCAATCTTGTCCTTGAAATAGGAAGCAAGTTCCTTGGCACTGATGATAGTTAGAGGGTTTGGGGCGAAAGGATTGAGAAGAGATTTAAATGAGTTAAAAAGGCGTTTGGGGTTGGAAGCCTGAGCATAGATGAGAGATTGGAAGTATGCTTGTTTAGCAATGTCCAGAGCATTTCGATAGATGTGGTAGATAGCAGTATATGCGCTGAAATCATTAGAGGTACAAAATTTACGCCAGTAACGTTCAGCTTTACGAGAAAGTTTTTGTATATTTTGTGTTCCTTTAGTGTGCCACAGTTGACAACGAAGTTTACGTTGAGTATGAAGAGTGGCTGGAGCCACTTGATCAAGGGCAGGTGCTAGGGTATGGTGAAAATAAGGAACTGCCATATCAGGGAAGCAGATTGTAGAAATTGGGGAGAGAAGGTGTTAGAAAGAGGTGAAAAAGTGTTGACAATCAATAGATTTAATATCCTTGCGGGTATGAGGATGCTTGGAAGAGTTTGACAACAGGGAGGATAAAGAACTGGGAGTGAGCGAATAACTAATAAGGTGATGATCTGAGAGGGGGAAAGGAGTGTTAAGGAAATTAGAAACTGAGCATAGTCTAGAGAAAACAAGATCAAGACAGTGGCCGTCCTGATGAGTAGCGGATTCAATCCACTGGGAGAGGTCAAGTAAGGAGCTTAGAGAGAGCAGTTTTGAAGCAGCATTGGAATTTGGATTAGCAATAGGGATGTTGAAATCACCCATGATGATGGTGGGGATGTCAGAAGATAAGAAGTGAGAGAGTCCTGCAGAGAAATGTTCATGAAATTGTTGTGCGGTTTAGGAGGGCGATAGATTACAGCGATACGCAGAGAGAATCGGATAAAAATCCTAAGAGTATGTACTTCAAAAGATGTGAACGTGAGTGATGGGACATTTGGTAGAACTGTGAATGTGCACTGTGGGGAGAGAAGTAGTCCAACCCCACCTCCTTGTCTGCCTCCAGGTCTGGGGATGTGGGTGAAATGGAGGCCACCATGTGAAAGAGCTGCAGGTGAGGCAGTGTCTGATTGCGTGAGCCATGTTTCTGTTATTGACATAAGGTTGAGATTGTTTGAGAGGAAGATGTCATGTACGGAGGTAAGTTTGTTACAGACAGAGCGTACATTCCAAAGGGCGCATTTAAAGGACTTTGGAATAGAGGGAAGACAGGTGATGCGTTTGAGGTTTGCTGGCTTCGGTAGTGTTCAGATGTATGTGTGTGTAGGCAGTGCCGTAACTAGACATTTTAGTGCCCTGGGCGAGACAGGGCACCGGCGCCCCCCATCTAAGTGGGATTTGACAAGTGGGTGTGGCCAACCTAATGTGGGGGTGTGGCTAGCACTTTATTGAAAGAATTCTGTTACACATATTTGCA
This sequence comes from Mixophyes fleayi, assembly GCF_038048845.1. Classification (NCBI taxonomy): domain Eukaryota; kingdom Metazoa; phylum Chordata; class Amphibia; order Anura; family Limnodynastidae; genus Mixophyes; species Mixophyes fleayi. The sequence continues at coordinate 258,252,351 of NC_134403.1, forward strand.
AATGCATGATGAGAGAGCGAGAGAGAGAGAGAACCTTCATTGTCTTTATTTTTTCACAGCCTCTATGGTGCTATAGATCCGGTCTCATTCTATATTCAAATGAGCTGTATTCTCTAACTTATAATAGTATAGAAAAAAAAGTTAGTTACTGATTAATTGAAGTGGTTCAGTGCAAAATTGCCATTACATGCACTGTTAGTAAATGAACCTTAATGACTCATTTATTGGATAACCTCTAGACCTGGAGCTGCCACTCACTGTAGTACATTCACTACTTTTCCTCTTAAAGTGGTCACTCACTGTACCCCCTTACATTCTGCTGACACTCCCCATAGTGCACCCCCTCTACATAATGGAAGGGTCACTTGACACTGCTGTCCATTCCCCTTACCACCTGCAGCTTTTACTACCCAACCCTAACACCTCAATGCCTCCAGAGGAGGTCAGTCATGTAGATGGCCCAAGATTTCCCTCTCACCAGTGAGTCTCATGTAAGGGTTGCTCAGCTCGGAAGTCCTGCAGCCGGGCGCCGGTGCAATTCCTCTGCTCACAAGGGGCCACACAGTCCCGATATACGGATTCCCGGTCCCCGCGGGAGGCAAGGGCCACCCAGGCCAGGAGCAATATTAGTAACGGGGCCATAACCGGAGAACCGGCATTTCCGCATTTAGTCCAGTTGTCAACATCGTCCCCTGGAAACAGAGCTTAGCTCAAAGGTGCCGGGCAACACTCAAATAATTATTTGCTGTGTTACAAATGCCGAACTTCCTGCGTTCCACTGACAGGAAGTTCAGCATTTGGAACGCAAATGCGTTCCAAATGCCGAACTTCCTGTCAGTGGAACGCACATGAGTTCCACTGCAGAACTTAAGGGATCAATGTACAGAGAGATGTAGCGGACGGCTGCTGCGCCCCCTTGGCCTTGCGCCCGGGGCGACGGCACCGCCCGCACCACCCTCGTTACGGCTCTGTGTGTAGGAGAAGTGTGGGGGACCTGGATTTGGTGATATATCACCAGTTAATAGAAGCAGGGAGAAAGAAAAATACGAAAGATGACTTTAAGACGTGTGTCCTTTTAGTTTCTGGCGATAGGGTGAGGCTGTTATAACTATTAAATTTAAATAGGACAACAGTTCATGAGTGTTCACTAGAGGTGAGTGAAGTAATGAAGGGGCAATGTGGACAGAGGTGTGTGTTGCAGGAAGGGTGAAGGATGATATAGTTCTAAAGATAATGCCATGAAAGGAAAGCAAGAAAAATAATTTTTCAAACATTGGTATTTAGAAGAAAAAAGCAAAAAATGCTGGAATTAAAACAATTACCTAGTTGTAATGTCCTCTGCAATCAGAAGTAGCAGAATAAAGCTGCAGTAGATGTAGACTATTTCTAGATGTCTTCAATTGTTGTTCAATGTTTGTTCAACTGTCTTGTTTAACTGTTTCTAAACACATTGTGAGAAACACACTTAGGGGTAGATTTACTAAACTGTGGGTTTGAAAAACTGGAAATGTTGCCTATAGCAACCAACCAGAATCTAGCTGTCATTTTGTAACATGTACTAAATAAATGATAACTCGAATCTGATTGGTTGCTATAGGCAACATCTTCACTTTTTCAAACCCGCAGTTTAGTAAATCTACCCCTTACTGCCCCAGACTTTGGCTGAAAGTGGATGAAAACAATATTGTTGCCGGTGAAGTGGTCAAAATTGACTGGCAATAATTTAAAATTCGTTTTATTGAGTTTAATAATAATGTAGGAACAAAAAAAAAAGCCAAATTACATGATTTTAGCTTATTTTAACAATTTTTTTCAAAAAAATACAGATCCAAAACCAAAACACGGGGTCAGTGAATATCTGTAGTCCTTTCTATGACCTGCCTCCTACCCTTTGTATTATGAACATCAGCTGTTGGGATGAACTTACCTACTTCATTGCTGTCTACTGCTGGTGTTAGGTATATACTTTGGTTTAGGACCTAATCATACAGCACACAGCACCACAACACCTTACCTGCGTCAAAGAGAAGCACACCACCAGATGTATCAAGGCACATAAATGTCGACCTCTAAAGGCCAAACGTAAGTTTTATCACCCCTCTATGACAGAGGTGTCATAAACCAGGATTGACACCCATATCCTGATTCATCTACAAATAGACATAAATACATGTAGATGATTGCAACACAACATAAAAACACCAAACAAACAAAAAATAAAACCCATGTGGCCTGCACAGCTGAAGAGGTGCCTGGTGCTGTTGATGTTCCTCTCTCCCTCTCGGTGCTGACTTCAAAATCAGATGTTGCTCCAAAACACCTAACTAAAATTTTCCTACCAAAACAATTTTCAAGCACCCTCAGAGAAATGGGCATTTGGGTCCCTTTTTATAGTCCTCATTAGCTTGCAATGACCAATGGCTGATGTGCTTGCTAATAACGCCTATAAAATGCAGTGTGTTGTAGTGTCACATGCATGTACTTTAAATGGTGCCCCCCATCTGTAAATATTAAGGGTTGCCATATCATACAAATTTAACTATTGCCCACTGGTGATAAAATAGTAAGCCACTATAATAAAATAAAATAAAAAAAAAAAACCTTGGATATAGTCAATAAGTAAATTTGGTCTACTAATTGATTATTAAAAATAATTTGTCCCCTGGATTTTTCTTTTATCTATATATTTTTTTTTCTTATTTTTGTTTTCTTTCTTTTTGGGATACTGTATTGTGTTATTTTTTAGATAGGCTAGCTGTATTGGCGCCGGTCAGCAAATAATTATTTTTCAGTGTCTATTGGTTTTATAGGTTTTGGTGTTACCTATTTTTATTTGCTACAGGCTGCCTCGTGTTGATTGTTTTTTGCGCCTGTTTGACTTAGTGTCCGTTTGTTTATATAAAGAGTTCAAGGTGTTGCCTTGGCCTTCAAATTCCCCATATCTGAATCTGATCGAACATTTGTCGTATGTGCTGGAAAACCAAGTGAGAGCCTTACAGGACTTAAAGGATCTGCTGCTAATGTCTTGCCAGACACCACTGGACAAATTCAAAGGTCTTGTGGAGTCCATGCCTTGACAAGTCAGAGCTGTTTTGGTGGCACATGGGGGACCAACACAGTATTAGGCCGGTGGTTTAAATGTTGTGGCTGATCGATGTATGTTACTGATACAGCACTATAGAGCATCAAGAACCATGGTCAGAAACTAACCAGAGGTTCTGCACACAGTAGAATGTTTGAAGCATAGTAAAGTTTGAGACATTCTTACGGTGGCACATTAATCTGGCAAACTTGTGAATGGGTTGCCAGGTTAAAATAGCTGCTGAGGTGCTCTTAGTGCCAATGATGATGCAATACTCTGTGTTCTGCCACCTGTTCTGTTTAATATGTGGTACCCGCTCCCCTGCACCTCAACCTGGGTGATAACACCTTAAACGTATGTGAACCATATCTAAAGGCAAGCTGTTTATAGCAGCTTGCATTGATGACATAGCTAGCTTGGTCCTGTAATAAGGTGTTAGGCACTACTAAGGCTGCAGTGTGTGACTGTACCCCCTCCTCAATAACAAGCACTCCAGGATTGGTGGGATGTTCAGAATAGAATCTTGAAGTAATCTGGGGGCATGTAGATTCTTGGCAGTTTTCCATGAATGTTTATCAATGCATTTACCTTTCCATTTAATGAGATATTGCAATTATCCATGGAATAATATCTTTTCCAAAATAAATTTCTCATGATAATGGACATTAATGTGTGGGAGAGTTGGATTTTCAGAGGAATGTGGCCCTGCAGGCTTGACTTTTAATACATGGATAATAGCATGGACAGGGTCCATAGACAAAGGTATGCAAAGTTTGATCACAGATGAAGATGAACTGTCTTTAACAGATGAAGACAGATGAAGATGTTTTTAACAGAATAAGGTCCAATAAATCTATCTGTTAATTTGGGTGATGGATGTCATCTAATTTTGGGTTCTTGGTGGACAACCAAACCTCACCTACCGAATTTATTTTTGTAGATCTATGAAGTTTATCTGTTTGGACTTAATATAGATTTTTAGCCTCACTGAGCTTGACAGTGAAAAATCACCAATTATTTTGTAGTTTCTTGTGAAGATTCAGGAACATAGGTACCTTACAATCCTAAACTGTACAAGAATAGGTTGATGGTGGTACCCATAGTTGGCAAAAAATAATTAATTGCATTATGTGTAAAATTGTTATATGCAATTTCAGCAATAGGGGTCAAATCCACCCAATCATCTTACTGGGATCCACTACAGACCCTTAAGTATTGTTCTAGACACTGATTAACTCTCCGTCTGGCCATTTGATTGAGAGTGGTATGCTGAAGAGAAATCCAACTGGTTATGAAAAGATTTGCATAAAGCTCTCCAGAACTGTGCCATAAATTCTGGCCCCTATCAGAAACAATAGATTGTGATCATCTATGCAGACTAAAAATATGTTTTACAAAAAGATGAGCTGTTTGAAGTGTCAAAGAGAGCAAAAAGTGTCATCTTCATGAAACAATTCACAACCACCCATATTGTGGTAAACCCTTGTGAAGGGGTAAGCTCAGGGATAAAATCAAAATAACTACCATGGACTAGAGGGAATATGCAAAGGTTGTAAGACACCTATCGGTCACAAATACTTGAGTATGGGCACATACCGGGCAAAAAGAGACATTTTGACAGATATCTTTAAATATTTGGGGCCACAAGTAATGCTGGGATACAAGGTCCAGGGGTAAATGTATTAAGCAGCAAATTTTGCAAATCACCGATATTTGGCGACTTTGACAGCTAAATTTAAAACGACAATGTGTTTTAAGGCAAGATTTGCAATGTCCACCTGCTACAAAATAACCCTCAGACCACCACTTGCCAAAAAATTACCTCACATGCCCTCAGATCCTTCATGTAGTCCAAAACCTCCCACATACCACTGAAACCTCCTACATGCTCCTTACATGCCACACAAGCAGCTCAAACTTCCCCGCATTCCCTCACAAGCCTCTCATACCTCCCTACATGCTCCTCACATGCCACTCAGATCTCCCCACATGCACCAAGAATCTGCTCAAACCTCCCTGTATTCCCTCATAATTCCCTTAGATGTCAGTCAGATCTACAGACATGCCATACACATGTCATTCAGACCTCCCGACATGCCCCTCACATGACACTCAGACTCCACCACATGCCCTACACATGCCACTCAGACATCCCCACATGCACCTTACATGCACCTCAGACCTCCTCACATTCCTCGTCTCATGTCCATCACAAGCTGATCAGACCTCCAACATTCCATCACAAGCCACTCAGACCTCCCTACATGCCCACCACATGTCCCTCAGACTTTTGCACATTCCACTCAGACCTCCCTACAGCCTCGGACTGGCCTGCCGGGCAGCCGGGCTATCCACCGATAGGCCCGGCAGGGTTGAAGCTCCGCCCCCTCCGCTGTTAGGGCGGAGCTTATGGGGAACACATCTGAATGGAGTTCAGATGTCTTCAGATGTCGGCGGCGGCGGGACCACTTCTGTCACAAACACACTACCGCGCAGGTGTAGAGAGCCGTGTCTGGGCTCTCTGTACCTGCGCGGTAGTGTGTTTTTCATTTCAGCAGCAGAGGAGGAGTGTGCTGTCTTCCTGGTGTCACGGCCGCCCAGTGGAGCAGGATGCCGGAGCTTTCAGGTAAGTGAGTACCCTCTCAAGCCAGCCAGGATGTCATTTTTTTTTTTTTTTTTACCAGACATGTGTATGTACTCATACATTGTGCATTATATTTCTGTTCTTGGCCCACTAATGTACTAAAGGAGCATTGGGTGTCAGAGGCAGTGTGGCATCACACCTGCAGAGAAGAAGTGCAATTGTACAATATGGTTTTATGTTTCACTCTCTCTCCGCTATTTCCTGGATACTTGCAAATTCTGGATGTGTTTTACTTTTTGACGGTGGTAATTTTCTTCCTGCTGCAGACCACAAATATATGTATGTCATCTTTATGGTTTTATAGCATTACATTTTGTCTATTTCTTATATTTTAATGGGACATTATACAGAATAATTCTTACTCTAAATCAATGTGTTTTGTAGAGCTTTGTTAAAATGTTTATGCATAAAGTAGACCTGGCACCAAAACACAGTGGAAGCATACATTTTATGGGCTGAACCATTTTGCAGCCAAAATATTAGGAGGCACTGCCTAACTAATGTATTCATGAGGTTGGACTTCTATCGATGGCTTTTCTGGCTTCTTTAAAGAGCACATAAAAGGTGACATGCCCAGTTGCTGCTATTATTATTAGCAAGCACAAGGAACATTACACAAAAGGGGGGAGGGTGGCAGGTGCATTCTGCTATGAAATGTGATGAGGTTTTGGTCAGTTACATCTCTAGTCCAACAAGCCACAGCTAACCAATGTCACATTCCATGTTGTGGAATCTGTATCACACACACATACAATATTCTTCTGTGACTGATTGCTCAAACTGTAGCAATAAGTCTCATTTCCGTGTTGGTGGATAGACACTGTCCATTTGATTCCGAAGATGACATTTTCTTTGACTTGGCTGTACTGTAGACCACACCCCCTTGACTGGCCACACCCACTCTTACAGTTGGCCACACTCCAATGTAGTGGTCCCCTATCACTGCATTCCCCCGGTGGGCCTTTCATGCCCCAGTCCGACACTGCCTCCCTACAGGAATCTCACATGCCGCTCAGACTTCCTCATATGCCACTCATCCTCCCCACATAATTCTTACATGCCACTCACTCCTCCCCAAATTCCCCTTACACCTTTTCCACAAGCCCCTCACACCTCCCCCACATACCACTCAAAAATCCATACACTTACTTGCACAGTAGGAGCTTGTATAGGAAGGAGTGAGAACACATTGTACAAATTAAACTGCATTCTCTCCTCTTCTGATTGGAAGTGCTGCATGACCTCCCTAAAGTGTGCAGAGGAGGTCACATAGGGGGCAGCAAAATTACATTTTTGTAAACTCTTGGTATGAAGGAGGATTTCCAGGAGTACTCGAAGAAATGTTACCCATTTGTGATGGTCTTTAGAGGTTTCCAATAGGAAAGGAAGAGTCTCTTTAGTTGATTCACAGGCCCAGAGGCAATATGTGAGCAATCTATGGTTTCTAGAGAAATGGTCCTGGCTTTAATTATATTGGCAATATGCTGTCTCTTTGCAAATCTGCTATCATGGAAATTTCCCATAGATCCAGAATAGACAATGCTTGAGTAGAAATATAATAATCACAATATTCCAGAAGTAGTTGCAAAGAGATAGAGCAATGTGGAATGCAATTGGATGGACTCAGATGGTTTATCCAAAATGAGAATGCAATAGCGTGGCCCAGATGCGCCCTTTTTCAGTATATTACAGTTTGACAAGAACTGTTTTGTTTATCTTGGGAACGCTCCATTAAACGAGCACCTAGAGTGAAACATTGATCCATAAAACTATATCTTAGGGAGGATCGGTGTCATTTGGCTGCCAGCCAGGTTCTTCCATCCATTGACAAAATTGGATTACATATTTCAGACCAGACCATGGACCTTGGCATAGATTAGACAGAACCAATCATCTAAAATCCAAGTATTATCACTATAAAGCTTAGTTTCCAGTGAAAAATTGCAAGTGTTACATAAAGATCGCAAAACATATTATAACAACTAGAGAGAATAAGATAATTCCTGGGAGCAAAAGTATTGATAAGAAATGTATGTATTTTGTGGAGTTAATTGTACCTGATAATATAAAGTAAACCATAATATTGTTTGATTTATAACAATTTCCATTCCAAGAAATATTTTTTGCCTGGTGACTTATATTTAGTTGATATTAACTTAACATTTAATAATATCATCGAATGAGAACACATAACTAATTGGCGGATTGTAAAGTGCTCTGGAGTATGCTCGAGCCATATAAATAAATAGTAATAATAAAAATGTTATTAATAATTGTTCATATTCTACTGTAAATGTAACAATTACCTTTTCTATATCATGTATTTATTTTTAAATCTGCTAGTAAACAATGGTGCATTTAATTCATCTTTAAATTAAAGTTAGAGGGCCTAATCCATCAAGGCACGCATACCCAACGTAACGTGTGTTTGTTTAAAAACGCACATAAATCAGCTCTGCACACTTATGAATTCAACAAAGAGCGGGGGGTAAATGTATCATAGTCCGGGTTGTACAAGCTGTCATCTCGCCGATCTCCGGCGACTTGTACAAGATACGTGCGCTGATTAATTAGGGTGTAGGTCTACCAGGGTCGGATTTACCACTAGGCAACCTAGGCACCTGCCTAGGGCCTAGCAGCTCTCAGGGGGCCCAGAAGGGGGGGACAAGAGAAAATATAAAAAATAAAAATAAAATAAAATAAAAATTGTGGCCCCTCCCCCGACTCGCGGCACCCTCGCGACGGGGATCGGGTGTCGCGAGAGGGGGGAGGGGCTACTGTGGTGGATGGTCTCCTCCCTCCCTCCTCTGTGTGGCCTGCTCTGCGTCACATGGGACAGGTGCCGTCCCATGTGTGAAGAGAGGGAAAAGTGCTCAGCTCGTAGATGCAAAAAGGTAAGTTAGGGGGGTGTAATATATTGCTATAGCGTGTGTGTGTTATGTGTATTGAGTGTGTGTGTGTTATGTGTGTGTGAGGGGCCACTGTGTGTGTGTGTTATGTGTGTGTGAGGGGCCACTGTGAATGTGTGTTATGTGTGTGTGAGGGACCACTGTGTGTGTGTATTATGTGTGTGTGAGGGGCCACTGTGTGTGTTATGTGTGTGTGAGGGGCCACTGTGTGTGTGTATTATGTGTGCGTGAGAGACCACTCTGTGTGTGTGATATGTGTGTGTGCGGGCTCACTGTGTTTGTGAAGGGGGGGGGGGCAAACCAATATCTTGCCTAGGGCCCCATGAGGTCTAAATCCGGCTCTGAGGTCTACTACACAAGACACTGCAGGATATGTCCAATACCTATTTGGATTATAAATTTGCAAAAGAACGCACAGAAAAAAATATAAAATTAATGTCACCAGTTAATAATAAAAGTATTAATGATAAAACAGTAAAAAAAAAAAATGTTTACGTTTTTTGTTTCCTTGATATACATTTAATAGGATGTTCTTAATGTCTACTGAACATAAAATACAATTTTACAGTTGCTCCTGTTTGCAGACACATTTTATAGCCTGCATACAAGACTAGTCCTGTAGTTGGAGAGCTGAAGCAAGACATACAGCAGAAAAACAAGTAATTTTGCAATACTTGATTTGGACGTTGCTGCGTGCACTTGACTTTGGCACGCCCTTATTGTAAATTGGCTATAACAAAATGTTCCTTCCCTGCCTCTTCACTCCCCAAAATTGTAGGCTGTAGCAAGAGTCCTTTGCGCTCAAAGACACAGCGCACATGTCCGTGTTTACTGGCGTATGGTCCGGTTCTGGGCATGCACAGGGTGATTCTGCACACTATACGCTCAAAATCTGCAGATACGTGCCTTGATCAATCAGGTCCAGAGTGTTAATTTAAATGATAACCTTAAATTGACCACTATGTCAAAATTATTTTTGAAGAACATGCATTTTATTTTGGTGAATTTGTTTTTCTTATTTCCCAGTTTCAGAAATAAAGATGCCAATCTTGCTTACAAACATGATTTTCAGCTGTTCATTTGTGCTTTGTTAAATGGTCCTTATTTATTTTTCTGGTCAACAGACTAAAGCACTTATTGAACAGCAGTTATTTCGTCTTCATTAGGTTTTCAAATAAGATGCTAAAGGCACAGGGAAGTTTCTATCATTGTAATTGCTGTGAGTCGCTTTTCTGACAGTTATAAATCTCCTCAGTCTCACAATGAGAAGAACAGAAATGTGTCCTGGGTAATCTTATAAACACACAGGCGAATGATAATATCATTTTTAATTATAGAGAAATGAGAAGGGGGTCGTAATGCAAATGAGATTGTGGTGGGAGGTGAGGGGAGTTTCAGTCCCCTATTGGCTGTCTCAGGCGGCCTCCATCTTCCAAAGGAGAGGTTTGAGGAGTAATTTTAGTGTTGGAAATTGTTGCCACATAAGACTGTCTCAGTACTAGCAGGGTCACTGTCCCCCCGTGACACACCCTGTCATTTTAAATTAAGATATGCAAAACCGAGCTGGCTGCTAATTTTCTCTCAGTCCTGCCGCGGCCCTTCCGTCGGCAGTAATAAGAGGAAGCCTTAATTGGAGTCAACTGCATGATTATGTTAATTGCTTCTGCTTCAGGTGGGGGGGAGAAAGAGAACTGGTCAGACTGATCAATAAAGCACTTCTTTGTGTGAGCCATCCAGCTGTGGACAGATGGGTTGGACCACAAAAAAAACCTTCCTTGACCTCGCATTGACCGTTTTACCTCCTGGTGGCACTAGTTGACCTAGGAATTCCAATCACAATCACAGCTTCACTTAGCTTAGCAACAAATTCTGAACTCCCAATAAGGTGAACGTAATAAGGTGTTTGACACCTTGCCTGCCATGTGTTACATTTTTTTTTTGCTGCATATAATTTAAGGTGTGTAATGAAGCTTTCAGGATCTGAGAGTCTGGCTACAAATCTTTTCAAGCAAATGCCAAAATGGCCATAAAACATAGTTTTGAAGATGTTTTGGTGAGCATTGCTGGCAAAGGGCAATCCAGCAACATTTATTAAATCATAGAGATAAGGGCATCTCCTAAACAATGGAGAAACCAATCACCATTTTAATCTGGCAATATTCTTGTGTTAGCCTAACACAACAGAAAATTACTGCAGATGTGATTTCTGTAACGATTTCACCAGCGACTGAAAGTCTAGATGAGCATGCAGATTTATGTGTACACACTTACACGATTTAACGTCAGAACTGTGCTCTTTATCTGACATAACCACACTTCAGAATTTGCCTGACATCGTTCAATCACTCATAGGGCTAGATTTACTAAGCTGCGGGTTTGAAAAAGTGGGGATGTTGCCTATAGCAACCAATCAGATTCCAGCTTTCATTTATTTAGTGCTTTCTACAAAATGATAGCTAGAATCTGATTGGTTGCTATAGGCAACATCCTCACTTTTTCAAACCCGCAGCTTAGTAAATCTAGCCCATAGTGTTTCTTAGTGAGGGTATAAAATCAAATCAAAAGACATGATACGCATTTGTACGACAAAACACTAATGCTGTATCGGACCTAACTGGCATGATATTTGGTTGAAAAACCTGAAGTGTGCACCCAGCTTTACATCTCCATGTGTGCATTTTAATCATTCATTAACCCCTAAAATTAGATTGTATTAAAACTTCTTTATTTTAAGGATTGGTTCAGATGCTTCACCTAAATTGTCCCCGCCAACCCCCCTTCCCCCCGTAATTCTAAAAAAACTAAAGGTCAGAAACACCTATGAGTATTTTTGCCCATTTAGAACAAAAAAGTGCAATCCTAATTTTCATGTTGCTGGATGTGGCATAAGGGAATTGAACTCCTAAACATTTTCAAAAAGAGAAAAATTCTGACTGGACATACACTTAATTCATTGCAACTGTAATTCTTTTTATGGTTTTTTCATAGTCCCCAATGATTTCCAACCAATGCGTCAAAGCTAGGCTGAATATGTGGCAAGAATTTAGGTGTGATAGGAGATTCGTATCAAAAAATAAATGCTATAAATATACAGTCATCTGATTTTTTTTTAAAACTGGAAATTAGAATCTAAAAGTGATTATAATACAGCCTTCCCCTTACGAGAATTATTTTGAGTTGGACATATATAAAATTTGCAAGCGCAAATATGACACATGCATTTGTAGAGGTGGATTTGGGGCAATCAAGTGCAACTGATTTACATCTAAGGGTATGCAAATGTATGAGGGCTCCATCTACAGTTACACCTGTTAGCAGGTGTATCATTTTCAGGTTTTTGACACCTGGTCATATTTGCAGTATTAATGATTTTATATATATATATATATATATATATATATATATATATATATATATATATATATATATATATAAAATAAATAACTAAAACTCAATATATTCCTTCACCAAAGTGAACCAAGTACTGGCGCTCGTAGTCAGAGTTGGTTACAGCTAATACGGGAGGACAAAATCACAGGTTCCCTGCCCCTTCCCCATAAAAGCCGCAACCAGCTCCAGGCAGTTGTGGACTCAGCTCCAGCCTGTTTCAACAAAGGGCTAAATTCCTTAAGGGAATTAGGCAGAAAATGTGTAGCCCACCCCCCTTAGAAAAACAAGCCGATGCTGATAGCACTGGGGCTCCTCCCAATACCTCTTCGTAGCGGGTGTTGGAGTTATATGTGAAAAGTAGTTTTTAAACAGTATTTTATCTGTGGCACTTGTACTAGCAACCCATGGCAGCCATTAACTGCTTAGGTATGCTGGAACTTGTAGAAGTACAAGTGGGCGCATATCCATGGCTGCCATAGCATACTGGCACTTGTAGGATCCTAATTACACTAGGGAATACAGCTTTCTGTTGAACAGGCTGGGTCTATGTATCACTATTTCAGTGGGACCCTCCCTGAAGGATTCATTGTTAGGAATTAGCCCAGCCTGTTATAGCCTGGAGCTGGTTTCAGCTTTTGTGGGGGAACCCAACGCTTTCGTCCACACGCATTAGCTCTAACCAGCCCAAGCTATGAGCACTTCAATTTGTGCTTGTAACTTCAATTTTTACTGGTACTGGGAGCTCAGGAGACAATAAGTATCTCCTAGGCACCCTGTCCTGGTGGCAACTGTTGCATAGTTATTGCACTAATTAAGATGAACCAATTATATAGAGGGCAAATGAAAAAGCCACAAGGAAAAGAGAAAGCCCAACCAACAAATGGGGGAAAGAAAAGTGAATTCAGAGCCTGCCACTAGAAAGAAACTGAGTGCCAGTCAGACAAAGAAGCGGGGACTACTGCCAAGGAGAAGTGGCTATTACTGTCACATTGTCAGAATCACTCTGTGGAATTGATGATACCTGCCAGCAGTTGGCGCTACTGAGTACTGAGGCACGGAGTCTAACATGCCCCTGGTTTTCACCAGGAACCCCCGCAAGGAGGTATGGACTTTGCTGCAAGGAACGCGCAGGTCGCGGCCCTCAGTATTAGTCAGCTGGCGAGGTAACAATTGAGGCAGCGGTGACAGCCCACCAGGATGCAGGATGGAAGAATAGTCAACAAGCCGGGTCACAACCAGAGGAATGGATATAGCCAAATCAGAAGCAGGAGAATGGTCAGGAAGCCGGGTCAGTATCAAATATCACTCTAAGCCAGAATCAGGAACCAAAGGAGAAGTCAGGAACAAGCCGGGGTCAGAATCCAAATAACAGCAACACAGGAACAAACGCTGGAGCAAGGCTGAAGACCAAATACTCTGGCACTAGACATGTGTCAGAGGCTGCTTTGTATACCCTAAGGTGCCTCCCGGGTTAGGGAGATTTTGGCGGTAACACATGCTGGCTGCAGACAGGTGAGCAGAGATAGCGTCCCGCTGCTAGACAACAGGACGTGGTTGCTGAGAAGATGGAGGCTTCCGTCTCCTGCACCAAGTGTCAGTGCAGAGACGGCGCCTCACACACAGCCACTTGTGTAAGTTTGAGTAACTCACTGAATACTGCAGTGCACAATACATGAGGTGGAGCACCAATACAGTGGCCTGTCTGAGCTAGATAACTGGAACTGTATAAAACTGCCGGGTTACCCCTCCTCTCATCTGCTACACATGTTTGTGTCCATTGCCCTTGTTGGGACTACTCCTCTCACCTTCTTCATATGTTCATAGTCATTATTAGTGTTAGGACTATTCACTCCATCATCTTCTTCAAAAGAGACCCACATTATCTCCTACTTTTATTATAGAGTGACTTAGTGTAGCCCATTGTCTTTGTATCATAATTACCACAGTAGCAATACATGCTCTAACCACATCTTTTTTAATGAGGTTCATATCAGTTGTTTAATTCCATCAGTCACAGTGGTTTTCCATTTTACTCTGTCTTCCTTACATACATTTACATGCTGTTAGCCAGTTTAGCCTGTGTGCCAGTAGTTCCAAATATGAATATTGGCCACATCAGGTCCATCCCCAGTCCCCAGGTTCGAGTGGTTGCATTTTAAGAATTAAATCTTTAATACTTTATTGATGCTAATCTCATGCTTACTTGCTATATACTCTGAACCCTTGTTATAATTGTCATTAATGAAGGTCATGCAAATGTGTTTATGTTAATGCTGCTCTTGGCAAAGTTACACTATTTTCATTTGTATGCAACTTATCTTTCACGGTTACAGTCACTTAAGCCACTTTATCTCTGAGGACAAGTACTTTTCCTTTATTTCTTATCCATTGATTTAATGACCTTCCAGAGTTTAAGAATGAACAGGAGCTGACAGTTTCTAAGTCACGTGACCTCATCTACACAGGGAGGTCACACAGAACTTCCAATCAGGGAAGGAAGCTGAAAGAGTACAGTGCACCATGTGCTCTACCTTCTAACTCCGCGGACTCCAGCTTTGAAGGTATTTTTAGACATGTAGGAGAGGTGTGAGTGGCATGTGGGGAAAGCTAAGTAGCATGTGGTGAGGTCTGAGTGGCATATGAGGAGCATGTGGGGAAGTTTGAGTGGCATGTGGAAAATTTTGAGTGGTATGTGGGGGAGTTTCTGAATACATGTGGGATCTGAGGGTATGTGGGGATATTTTATGGCAAATGGGGTTCTGAGTGCATGTGTGGGCATTTTGTGGCAAGTATGGATCTGATGGCATTTGTAACTAATTTGGAGCAAGTAAGGGGCATGTTTTTTATTCATTCTTAAGATTAACAGAAACGTGAAGCCTTTTTGAAGATTGGAGGGCCCTTGAAATATTTCCAGTTCCTCGTCACTGTTCTCATGTCATTGAAAATGCAGAATACAAATGGTTCATAGTTGGAACATTAGGGGATCCGTTATGTAACAAACATAGACATTGTTATGATCAGTAAATGGGTTTTTGATAGCACACCCCAAGAAAATGCATTATATTATTTCTAGCATTTAAAATCTTTGCCACCTCAGTATAAGCAAAGGGCTAGAAACTTTATACAGTGCATGCTCTGTGTGCAAAGCCTATCTTAAAACCCCTTTTAATTCCCAATATTAACATAGACTTTTTATGCCAAGTACAGTCCTAATTTTTTAACTGCATAAGTTTCAAACCTCTAGCATCAGACACTTGACTCGTCTCTCCAGTGAGTGCTATGCCATTGTTATAACACACGAGTAATTAATAGCTACCATCAGTGAAAGAGCAATCAAGCTGCCCAACCGAGGGAGAGCCCACGGCTAAATTAGAATCATCAGTTCATCATTTTAATTATATCCCTACTATAACTTTCTTCCCTGTCTGCTCTTCATTTGTCTGAACCAAGAGGCTTATTTACACTGGCAATATTGCCCTCGCTAGGAAACTGTGTTAATACTTTACTTAGCATGGAAAGCATTTCCTCTGGTATGTCGCACATTGGTTTAATGGGTGAAATAGTAATATTGAAGTGATAACACAATGCAAGAACAAAACATTTATTTACTAGTGCTTAAATGCAGGCGGTCATATTGGAACATTGTATATGCAGTGAACCCTGTCATATATGATACAAGGTTTTGGGTTTTGCTTGTTTCTATAATACAGCTTGCAAACATGTGACCTGACAATACTCAAGTATGAATTGTGGGACTTACCTATGTGAAAAAAGGGAGATGTATGTTGCCCACACAACTATTTAAATTGAACGGATCATTATTGGACACATTTTTAAATCTGGTTGGTAGATGACCGCTATCAGTTTATTTGTGAGCTCGTCTTTCAGCCGCATTAACAGGCCCCAATAAAAGTTGAAAAGATTTGGCTGCTCAGACCACGCACCAAATGGCTGGATCATGTCCAATTTGGTCACCTATATTAGTGGTCAAAGTGCAAATTGTTCCTGTTTCTTGGGACTCAGGGTGAGCAACAGAACTGGAGTGTTTGAGGTCTTCTAATTCTTTAAACTAGAGTTTTGTTCATCTTTTATGAGAACACTCTTGATTCCATTTAGCAGAGTGTATAGAAGTACTGTGGTCTTAGATTTGGATCTACATGCCAGTAAAACTGTCAGTGTGGATATAGCCATAGTGTGCATCTAGTTACCCAACTATACTTGGATGCACCATGTTTGAATTTAAGGATAGGCTAATTGCAATTACCTTTAATGCTGTTCATAAGGACCTTTCATTATGTCCTCACTTTTGACAGAGCCATCAAAGTGTATTCTCAAGGCTTCCATGCAGTATTGCATACTACGTGCTGAATGACTGCTCCCATATAACTCTATTATATTTTACTGAGCACTTGTGAACGCTTCAGGCAATGCCGACATTGATGTTTGATGTTTGTTATTCACTTATATTATTTTTTGGACTATCAGTGTTAAAGCGCATAGCTTTTAGAACATGCTGACCGTGAAGAGTTAATGCCTGTATGTACGAGCCCTAATTTGATGAAAATGTTATCTCAAATACAGTATATTCAGCTTTGATATGTTTCCCAAACGTTTGCATATAAATTGGACATGTTATCATTAGCCCTTTGTGCAAAACAATTTGCCATTTAGGTTTAGTGGTATTTTAACAGTTGGGAATAGACAGTATTAGTCAGAGACAGAGATAGAGATAAGCCATAATTTTTAAAACTGTTCCACAGAATAATTGATTGATTCATTTGGGCGCAAAATTTTGCACATATCAATAGCAGAATTTGTCCTTAATTATTCCCAGTCCTACTCCAACAACACTACACAACAGAATAAATTGACAGTCATTTTCTCAACTCTATTCATAAATTATAAAAAATGTGAATTACAAGTACTTTGCAGAGTGGCATTCCACACAATAGGGATTTTTGATTCATCAGACCAGGCCACCTACTTCCATGGTCCAGTTCTAGCGCTCACATGCTCATTGTAGGCGCTTTTGCGGTGGACAGGGGCCAGTATGGGCACTCTGGACTGCAGCTAACCAGCCCCATATGCAGTAAGATGGGATGCACTGTGGGGTCTATGCATCAAGGTAATTTCCACTGAAAAGATGCAGAAATGGCTGTTAATAATAATAGTTAAAAAAATAATATGTATATTTATATAGCATTTTTCACCATAAGGAGACACAAACTGCTTTATAATTTGTTAAATGCATGGTTGTTAAATTGATGTAGGCTATGCCTTTGTTAGAGACAATAAGACATATTAAAGTCTCTTTTATGTTCAGTAAAATATATTGACAGAAGTTTAACAGGCCATTCATCTTGGTAAATGTAGGTAGTTGACAACTACCATCCTGTATGTGCAGTCATCTTCCGTCATGTCGGAAACAAATATGGCTGCTTGGCCTGTGCATCTAGTGGCAGTATCTCGTCCAATTTGGTCTCCTAAATATGTGGTCAAATTGAACACTAGGGCAAGATCAGCCCCCATATGGCATTACTGAACCTGTGTTTGCATAGATCTCTACTGCAGTATAATGAGGTGTCAAAAAGAGTGCCATCTGCTAACCAAATTTTTCTAAAAAATTTTTTTATGAGTCTTGCATGGCATTACCTAGTTATTACTTTTGAACAAAGAATCTCACTGACAAGAAAATCCTTGTTTCATTCTGAACACAGAGAATACTAGATTATTTCCACAAGTCATAATTGAGTTTAATGTCCATTAAAGGAGTGAAAGTGTGAAAGCATGAATTAAAATATTATCTGTAAAGGCATTTAGAAAGAGTTTGTCTTTCTTGCATGATGCTAAGAGTTGATTAGATTGATACTGTTACAGGGTGTAAAGATGCAGTTTAAATTGAATCAACAGAGTAGATGTTGATGATTATAACTGTAAAAAAGAAAGCAGTTGAGTCAGATCTGGGAGGAGTATATAAAAACCTACATATGTAATTTTCCATTTACGAATATATAGCTACATATTTGTACCTTTCAAGTTGCTTGACAGACGTAGGGAAAATAACATGGTAAATGGTCCTCCCCAGGTCAGGCAAATGAGGAAAGTGGTTTGAACAAAGGAACGAGAAGAGGAAACAATAAGAAAAAGAAAATGCTGCCCTTTTTTCTCCCTTCTGAATGTATGCTGGTGCAGAGCTTAGGGGATTAATCTCTTAAAAATAAGTGCCATGCAAGCAGACAGCCCGTGATTAAGGTTTTAACTGATCAGTCTGCATCTGACAGGGAACCAGCTATTATCTTAAAGGAATCAAACCCCCATTCAAAGCCTCCGCTCAGCCCGAACATGAAAGGAAATGTCATCCGCTGGCAGTTGGGAAAAGCCGCAGGGGGAGCACAAAAAAAGAGAAAGAAAACGGAGAGAAAGAAAAATAGGAGGGACACTATCCGAAAAAAGAAAGCAGAGCAAAAGGAGGAAACAGAGACAGCAGTAACAAAGTGGGTAATGACAGAAGAAAAAGTAATAGGTATAGACACAGATAAGTGAGTGGGAAAGTAAGATCAGGGTGCAAACGAATAGAGGACAAAAACATGTGCTTTAGGAACAGTAGTATTTTTAAATATTAATAAACCTGTACCCCTTTAAATGTGCTGGAAGAACTCCTGTTGAAATCTGTGATGAGGATGATGATGAGGATGATAGTGTCAGGCCTGCACCAATAGTAACCACACTGGGCCTACAAAAGTAATTTAGTCTTTGACCTAAAATAGCGGTATGTAGTGCTTAGGATCAGCCAGATATTACACTCTGCTGCTGGAAGCTCTGCACATCGGATCCTTCTTTGTGGAGTCACCTGGGAAGTGATTCCACATCAGTGACCTTAAGTATTGAGGTATGGGGGAAATTCATTCAGACAGTTGGGGAACCCCTGTAGAAATCAGCATAACCTTTCATTTTAAAAACTCATCAGCCACAACTTGTTTGCCCTTTTATTCCACTGAGCCTTCTATGTCCTTCTATCTTTTAGACAGTGTAGAGGCAATTCAATTGACCGCAGTTTTTTTTTTACACCACGTTAAGTCATTTTAACGCGGTTTTCACTAATTTTACAGCAGGTTAACTTTATCCGATATTTAATTACATATTTAATGCAGCGGTTTTTTTTTTGCACAAATGGTCCTGTCGCGGACAAGTAGAAGATCCTTTGAAAGTATAGGGAGGAAGAAGCGTTAAAAGCTATTCAATTGTTTTTTAACACGAGGCGGTAAACTGCCAAATCTACAGTTTTATCTTGCACCACTCATGGCTGTGCAAAAAATAAAAAACATAAGAAAACTATTTGAAATCATGTAATATTGTAAAAAAAAAGATAAATTATGTTTAGCGGTAATGCATAACATGAAAAAGGTGATTTTCTTTTACAAACAGCATGTAAAAAAAAATAATAAAAATAATAAACACACTAATCACTAATTAATATATTCATGTATGTTATATGTACTAATATGTATGTACTAATGTGTTTTGTCATGGTATAGTAAAAGAAAGTAAAATAAAAAATTATAGTATAGAGATGTTCAGGCTCAGTTCCCCAAGAACTGAACACACCCGAACTTAGCAGATCCGAGTACCGAGCCGAGCCGGCTCAGTGGAATTGAAAAAGAGGCAAAACATCATTGTTACGTCATCGGATCTCGGGAGCTTTGGAGTCTATAAGTACCGCCCTCTATGGCGATCCAGCGCTATTTCACAGAGGGACACAGAAGGGGTAGCACAGTTCTTGGCAGTCTCTAGTGCAGTTGGGCAGCGTCATAGGTAGAAAAGAAAGAGGAGGGGTAGCAGTGTTCTTCAAAGTCTCCAGTCACATTCAGGAGAGCGCCATTGCTCCATTGCTAATTGTCATTGCTGAAATAGAAATAATAGGGATGGCAGGCTTGGTCTACTAAATCTGCAGTCACATTGTACTATGTTATATAGGTAACATACAATGAGGAGAGCTCCATTGCTAATTGTCATTGCTGAAATACAAATAATAGGTCTGGCAGGCTTGGTCTTCTAAGTCTGCAGCCTTTGTTTGAAAGTGTATGAAATAATATTGTGACATGTGAGGTGGTCAAAATTGACTGCAAATGACTTGAAATTGAGGTTAATGATAATGCAGGGGGGAAAAAAGCAAAAAAATGTGATTTTAGCAAAAATTTTTAGAAAAAAATCGGGATCCAAAACCAAAACACGCAAGGGTGGTTTTGCCAAAACCAAAACAAGAAGTTAAAACCAGAACACGGGGGTCAGTGAACATCTGTAAAAAAAAAGTACTGTATGTAGATATTCTAAAATTGAAAGGTTGTTTAATGCAAAAAATGTATGTCAATGCATTTTTTTTTATCATAGATGACCGCATTAAAAGCCTCCCCTTCACTCCCCAAAAAATTCGCAAGCACCAATGACTAACGCACGGGGGCTGGCTTACCTGTTTTACAATTGAATTGCACGATTTTTTACGCGGCCGTAGCTAAAAACGGTCGCGTCAGCGGGTCTAAACCCAGGCGGGTAATTTATTTTTAACTTGGTGGAAAAAAAAAACCTGCGGTCAATTGAAACCCCCCCTGTGTGTTTTACACCTCGTACACACAGGTATTAATTTTAAGCATTTAACCCACATTCTTAAAGCCTATTAAACTCGTTTTGACTCTGAGAGGGAAATTTAATTAGTTCCATCGGAGCATCATGGGATGTACGCCTGCCCGCATTTACAGGCATTTCATGCGTGCATCAGGTGCGAGCAAAAATCAGCAATGTTTTATTGCCCTAACATTCAGTGGAGTCTTATGATGTAAGGCTTCAGCTGGACTTCGCAGGTAATTGAATTCCCTCCCGATAGTCAGAAAACTTATGTAAGAGAATGGATCTGTACACACACAAACTTTCTGACAAGTGCCCGCTTCGCTATGCTTCACATCCATTTCGATGTTGCCTGCAGTGTTTAGAAGCATCAATGCTTGGTAAAATACAACAGAGGTCAGAGGGAATGTTCATTAGGTACAAAGTACACTGATGCTGCAGGGAAGGTTTGAATAGACGCTTCTAACACTCTGCTAAAGAGAAGACAAAGTACATTTTTTTGTGTACATCTTTAACTAGCATTGATATCGGTGCCTATTTGTACGAGCCCTTACCGTTCATGGAACAAGACAACCTACATTTTTTTTTTCTCTCTGATGCACTTTGCTATGAAGTATGTTTTTTTAAGTATAATTTACACTGTGGACTTGTGTAAGAGGTTATTAAACAGCTTACAGCAACCTTTGGATGAATGGTATATGAAGTGACATCAATTTGACATTATAATAGTGCTTCATAAGTGTGACTTTAGGACTGAAAAATGACTTTAAAGTGGAACTAAACCTGAAAAAATATTTTGACTTGTAGAAGAGAATGGACTGTGTTACTTTTCTTGAGTGTGAGAACAGTTTATTTATTTTTTTACTGTAAAAATAAATCAGAAATTGTTCACTGAATACTGTTATGTATTGGAGAAGGAAGTCTGTCACTGATACAATACAGTGTACTGTCACTGTACTGTCAGCAAGAATGTATGCTAATGAGACTTTTAACTGCTTTGCCTATCACACATAAACAAAAACAAAAAAAACTTTTCTTTTAACACAGATTTTTTCTTATGTTTTTCACACTATATATGGTACAGCAACACCATCTTTAAGATACATCATTATCCCCAGTCAGTAAAAGTTTAGACTGTAAAATCTGATTGGGAGATTTAATTCAATCTCACCTGAATAGATGAATCTTGTACACAATTTGAAACCAAGTGTGATTGAGATTTACAACTGACTAAAGGAAAATGGAAATACGGAAAATGTCCAATAGATTGGGATTTGGCCTTGATGTCAGGAGGGGTGGCCTCAAGTGCATGCCACAGGGATCCAGACATCACAGCTTGGTTGCCAGGGCAGCCATTGTGTAGCCGGAATTATTGTGCAGGAGATCACAAGATTGAACTGCCCAGGAGGCTCCTCCCAGTAACTACCCGCTGATTGGCTGTCTGGTCTTTTTAAACCAGTATGTTCTGTAACATGGTGCCAGTTATAGGTTAAGTATTCTGCATTCCTGATCTTCCTTTGTCTGACCTTTGTTGCTGACCATGTGCCTGGATACTGACCACTCTATCTGCTGCCTACCTTGACCCTGTGCCTCTTTACTGACCTCTCTATCTAATTGCTGCCTACCTTGACCCTGTGCCTCTTTACTGACCACTCTGTCTGCCATCTGCCCTAACCTTATGCTTGGATACTAACTACTCTTTCTGTCTTCCATCTGCCCTGACCCTGCACCTGATATGGACCATTTCCCCTATCTGCTATCTACACAGACCCTCAGCTAGAAGTCTCGTCTACAGGTCTCCACCATATAACTGGATTCCTGGGCATCTGGACGCTATCTGTCAGTCTATCATTTACATATTTCTCTATACTGGGTCTCCTGTATTATATCCATAGTTTTTGCCATGAAGTTCCACAAAGGATAATATTCTACTACCACATGCATAAGTCTTGGGGACAACGAGATACCAGTGAGCACTAAGCTCTTTGGGAAAAGGGGAAGTTAGAGGTGAACACCATGGTGAGTTGGTTCTAACACGCTTATCCTTGTACTGACACCTGGCTTTACACTTGGGTAGATCGGAAGCTTAATTTGCTGGGAAGCAGTCATGAGGTGGAATTCATTCCCCCCCTAGAGTATAGCCGCCCCGCCCCAAACATATTACAGTTATTACAGTAAATTTTTCAGGGATCTGAGAGCAAAAAGCCTTACTTTTTACAGTAACGCGGCCAATTGAATTCCCCCATAAAGTATCAGCGGATTTATGTTTATGTACATTATTTTATAACTGGTATGCAGGTGTCTTATGTTTTTGGGTATAGTCATAAAAAAATATTTAAGTATCTAAAACTATATTTAGCGTTTAAATTTACTCAAGAATACTGTCACATAGATGCTTTCTGTACCTGCATTTTTTTCAGCCAAGTGATTCTGCTTTTAGCAGGCATAGTAAGCTCTGAGTATCTGTCGAAAGTGCAGATACAGTCTGTCTTTAATACAAACAATCTCTTTATATACAAGGATAAAGCACGAGTACTAGCAACAATTGAGCGTAAATTTGTTTTTTTTTAAGTAATAGGAAAGACATGCTGTACAAAGGAGGATTGCATAATAAGACCTCAACCGTTCCAGCAATTTCTGCTGTATGTTATTGAAAAGAAACAGAGAAAGATTATTATAATGACTACAAAAGTGTAATGGCATTGTCACCTTTGGAATCAACTAATCATTTCATATGCCAACCTAAAATAATGTGATGGCAAAAGCAGTCTTATGAACTTCTTTCTAAACAGCGACTTATCTTTACCCTTCATGATGCTCACTGCCTTTCTGCTTGGCACAGTTGTACTAGTCCCATTGCCTGTTTCTCTATTCTGTTGAGGGCAGACATTCAGAGGTAACAAAAAGAGGAGGTGTGAGCCAACACTAGGGCCGCCATCTTCATGGCCCTCTAGGGAGACATTACTTATTATTTTTTGTTGGGGAAAATTTGTTTCTCGGGTGAATATGTAAAATAATTTCTACACTTGTCCCTGCTTATGTGGCTTCTTGTGTCAGGCTGACATTGGGGACAATTGCATGACCGGAGATCATAATTGCCCCATTACAGGGCAGGATTTATGATTGACAGGAGGTTTTCAGAATGGTATATTACAAAGGATTATGAACTGTAACAGGGTAATCTCTCTAATGTAATTCAAGTTCTTGTCATGGCTTATGGCTGTTTAATGGACCTCATACAGAAGAATTAGAGGAGCGTCCTCCCCCCCACGACTTGTCATCCCTTAAATGATTTAGGAGATTGCTGGAGGCCACATTTAGCTCTAGGTGATAACTCATTGCAATAAATATAAAGATGAGTGGAGCAGTGCTGCTGTCGTTCATTTTCTGCTCATACCTCTCACTGCCTATCAGCACTAACCATTCTGCTCAGTAAATACTGCACACAAAACGGAAACATAATCTTCATTTTACTCAAAATCAATCAGATACAGCCACTGGGACATAGAGGTGCTTCTCATACCAACAGTTGCATTCATCTGTATCATTCTCCGTGTTATTAGCTTCCTTGGCTGAGTTAGAGCATTTTCTGCAGGAAATGGTGATGTGACAAGTGACTAGCACTGCATCAAAGCTTAGTGAAACTCCCCTTGTCCCGAACACAGTGATGAATTCTGTTCATGAAAAGAATATTTAATTCAAAGTGGGGTAGAAAATGCCTAATAAAAGTAGCGAATTGTAAAAGACGGTGACCAATTAGGTTTATACATAATATAGATTATCATGTAATAACTGGTTATTAAAGGGAGAATTCAATTCGTCTGAAGATCGCAGCTGCGCATTTTTCCAGTACTACGGTACCGCAACTTCGCGGATTTCTCTTCGCATCCCTACAGGGTGGCGAAGAGAAATCTGCGATGTTGCGGTAAAGCGGTGTGCCTTCACGACTGTTCCGGAGGCACTCCACATATATTTGAATTCCCCCCTTAGAGTCACCTTGGAGTAACAGATCGCTAAATGATGATTTGTAGAATAATAATAAAACCTTTACAATTAAAAAAAAAATTGGTTGCATTATCTATATTTGCATGTGTGGCATATACAGCATACAGCACCTTTAAATAGCAATGATACTGCATAAAAATGTTACTTCTAGAGGTCATTACTGCAGCCTCTGCAGCTTTTATTAGGAACAGTTGTATTTTAAAATGAATAACATACCCCCTGCTGAAGAATATATACTACGTCATCATCTCAGAATCATATGCTTAAATTAAAAAAACTATATTTTTAAAATCTTAATTTACTGTGTAATCCCTGGAACATTTTTTCACAATAATTAATTGGGACAACTGTAGCTCCAGATAAAGTTGTGAGCACAGCTATGGATAACACTGTTATAAAAACTATGCATGTAACTTTGTCACCTACCCTAAAAGCACAGGTGGATTGAATGTTTGAAACATCTTTTTAGCTGCTAATGTCAAACTAGCAGACACAGCTTCTAGGCAACAAAGTTATAATGTCAAATCAATTATATTAAAAAAATCAATGAGTAAGAGCAAAATTGATTTATTACTATACAATCTGTTTGCTAGCTTTAGATAATCCTAAATAAAAATTATTAGCAGCATAACATTAAAGTTGCTTGTACTAAAGTTGCTTTGTAGTAAGTCACAAATAGGACTATGAACATGTCACTCAGCGTGTTTGTCCAGTATAGGATAAAGCCAGTGGCATAACAATAGTGTGGTGGCTATGTGCCTAGGGGTAAAGGGGGGCATCCCTGAGAAAAGTATGTTTTATTATCAGTGAAGATTTCTGGGTTTGTGCTGCAAGAAACAATAGAAAACTGTCACAGCCATAGTCACTCAAATCAGTTTACTAATTGAACACTAAGAAATCCGCCATTCCAACACTCTCAAACTGCATTTGTAGCAATAGAGCTAACAGTGAAGATGAGAAATGTAAACACACCACACCAGCCATTATCCGAACATCCAAACGTAATAACACAAATTAAATGATTTGTGCTATTAAGTTTGGCTTAAGGTTAGCTGATGCCAAGTATAATTTTAGAAAAGAGTGTTTGGAAAGTATTTTTGTTATCCCTGTTTTAATTATACCCATCTACCATACATTAAACCTATTACTGCAGTTTTCAAAATAAGATTACTTTGTTTGCCACTGCCGGGGAAAAGTTGGCAAAAGGATTTCCTCTTGCGGCAGGTATTACAGTGTAAAGTCTGATGTTAAGGTTTGGCTATGTTTCACAAAAAGTGGCCTAAATGTTTGTCTCGTGTCAACCATAATACCCAGTCTCGTAATAGACCTTACAGAGCCTTTACTGTCTTGTAATGGTGGTGCCCAAGGTACATTTTCAGTGCATTATAAGTGAATGGAAGCTTTTTTAAAGTAATTTATATTACAAGTAGTCTGTTTTCACACTGTAGTGTTCTGAGTTAGAACCCCAAAGAACAAGCGACAATCCAATAGAACTTCACAGCTTTCTCCTAGGTTTTATCAATATCCCATATTAATGTGGCTTCTATTCCCACCTAGTGAAGAACACATTATTTTCATTAGAAATATAGCAAAAACACACACACAGACACTCACACACACACACAAAGCAAATGCACTGTCTCAAACCAACTGTTTTGCATTTGTGGGTGGATATTTCATACATTTCTGATGAGGTTAATAAGCAGTTCAGATAACATCAGTCAATCTTCTCTGTATCCTATTGCTATTGCTCCCCCCACCTCTTTTATCTTTCTATGGCAGTACAGGGGCAAAGAGAGAATGTTATTTTATTAGATGAACTTCCTATAAATAATACATCTTTTTTTTTAATAGCACTTTCAAGAACAATGGATTGACTTCTGGATTTCTGATTAATTAAAAAAAAAAAGAAAGAGAAAGCATTAGTTTTTTTTTCACACAAATGAGATTTTACTCCCCTGTTCCCTCCATCAGTTACATGCTACTGTGTGCATACTATCTTAAGGGGTATCATGATTTTAATGGAAATTTCATTGACCCTATACAGATACACAAACACACACACATCATATATATCATCATCATTGTTTATTTCTAAGACATCACAAAACTCCACAGAGCTGGATCATACAAAATACAACTGCTCATAACAAGACAAGTACAGATGATATTGACGAAGGAGGTTCAGAGGTGAGACAAAGGGTAGAGAGGTCTCTGTCTATCAGAGCTTGCAGTCTAGAGGGAGTGGACAATGCTGAGATAACAGGAACTTGTGGGACAGGAGTGGGCATAGGACTGGAGCTGGTAGAACATACAGAAGGAGTAGCATCAGATGTGGGAAAAATAGGCTATAATAAAAAAGATGGGTTTGGAGAGCGAGCTTGAAAGATTGAATATTGGGGGAAAATTTAATCAGATGGGGTAGGGTGTTCCATAAGGGGAATAGCATTAGAGAAACCTTGGAGATAGGAGTGAGAGGTGGTTACCAGGTAGGAGAGGAGGTATAGGTAAGCCAGATTGAAAATAGTGAGAAGGAGTGTATCTTGTGACGAGGTCAAAGATGTAGGAAGTGTAGGACTTGGCGAGGGCTTTGAAGGTGAGGGTGAAAAGCTTGAATTGAATTCTGGAGGGAATGAGAAGCTAATGCAGGGATTTGCACAGTTGCACAGTGGATGTTGAGTGGCGAGACAGAACAATAAGTCTCACCGCAGCATATAGGATGGTTTGTAGAGGGGAAGACAAGTGAAGAGAAGGGAACAGAGTAGGAGGTTGAAGTAATAAAGCTGAGAAATAATGAGATAATTTATAGGGGTTTCGGTATTGTCCGGAGTGAGAAAACGTTGTATTCTAGCAAAGTTTTGAAGGAGGAGGTGACAAGACAGCACCCTGGGAGTAGATTTGTGGAGTGAAGCTAAGGGTGGAGTCAAGGATGACACCAAGCAAGGGATCATGGGGAACAGATAAGATTGTGATATTCTCAACTGTGAGGGAGACTGGAGAAGGGGTTGTAACACTAGGATGGGGGGGGGGCAATGATGAGCTCTGTTTTTGAAAATATTGAACTTCAGATTGAGCAGAGAGACAGCTAGACACATGGGATAAAGGAGAAGTAAGAGGTCAGGGGAGTAGAGGTAAATTTGTGTGTCATAAGTATATAGGTAGGACTGGAGGTCAAAGGAACATATGAGTTCAGCAAGACAAAAGGTATAAAGAGGCAGAAGCAGAGGGCCAGGATCAGAGCCTTGAGGATGCCCAACAGATAGAAGAAGTGGAGAAGAGTACGTGTTAGTAGTTTAGACACTGAAGGAGTGTTTAGAAAGGTAGGAGGTAAACTAGGAGAGAACAGTACTACGAAGGCTAAGGGAGAGAAGGATGTAGAGGAGAAGAAAGTGGCCGACTGTATCAAAAGTGGCAGAGAGTTACAAGGAGAATGAATAGAAAAAAGTGACCCCCTCCACTTAGCCATGAAGAGATCATTGGTCACTTTAATTCTGATTCAGTGCAATGTATAGGACGGAAGCCTGATTGCAGATGGTCGGGAAGATAGTGGAGAGGAAGTGGGTCAGACAGTTTTATACAAGCTGCTCAAGTAGTATGGAATCAAAGGGGAGAAGATGAGCACATGTTTGAAACTGAAAGGGAAGGCACTAATGGAGAGGGACAGGTTGAATAGATGAGCTAGGTGACAACATGCAGGAGTTGTAAAGGAACAGAATTGAGGGGACAGGTTGAGTGGGAAGAGATGAGTGTGGAAAACTAGTGTTTTGTACCAGGAGAGAAAGAAATGACGGTGGGCATGTGAGTGGAGGAGAAGGTAGGTAGCGAAGGATCTGGTGATGGTGTTTTCTTGTCAGGTCATATAGATTTTGCCTTTTAAGTAGGTGGCAAAGTCATGAGCAGTGAGAGAAGAAGGGGAGTGTGGTGAGGGTGGGCAGTAGGATTGTTCGATTGGTTGAATATTAGAAATGTAAAGTAGGTTTGCTCGGCGAGCTAGACAGTGGTATAAATAAGGAGGCATAATAAATTTGTAATGGAGGGAGTGTGCTATGGAATGATATTTCCTCCATCAGGCACTCAGTAGCATGGAAACACTTTTACAGGTGGTGGGTATATTTGGAGTGCTACAGTGAGTGTAGTGTTTTAGAATGATCAGCATTAGGACAGGGCAGGGTAGAAATAGGATAGAGTAGTGGTTCAAGTGACACTGAGAAGAGGTTAGGCTCAATACCATTTAGATTTTGTGGTATAGGTGCTGCAGGAGGCAAGGTGAGGTTGAAGGAAAGTATATTGTGGTCAGAGAGTGACAGCATTTGAGAAGCTGAAGCTTGAGTAATTGGTTCAAAATATGAAATGCTTTATCTATAGGAATTAGTAACATTAACGGTGGGGACCCACAGGGGAATTCTCTCTGACACTTTTGTAGAAGGAATTCTTCCAATATTACCATACCTAGAACTAATTAGAAGCCAAAAAGGCCATCCTAGTATACTATTTAATGAAATTATTTATTGTGACAAAGAATTAATAAAATACTGCTCACAATTCTAAAAATGGCAAGATTATTAGCGATCTCCACTTCAATTAGAGATAAAATAGAAAATGTGCTGGAGATGTGTGAAACATACAGTACACCTCCCTTTCATAAGGGAAGTACCATAATACTATGCATGAATCCAGGATTTTCTATACAAAGTAGCAGTCTTCAGTACAATACACTTTCCCCTTAAGGGCTCGAAGAGAGGATGTATAGTTTTATGGCTGATGCACTGGAACTATCCTGGCAATTCTCTCAGTGATTCCAAGTTATTCAGAAGTCTAGGAAAGGTAGCTTGTAGTGAATGCAGCACCTGATTGGAATGATGCAGTGACCAATCAGGTGCCGCATTAACAAAGTCAGCAAATAGCTGTACGCCAGTCCTGGAAGAGAATGATGCTAAAGTTAAGCAAAAATAACACTGCAGTTCCAGAAGTGCAAGCCACCAACTATTAGGGGTTGACTAAAGATGGGGACGCCTTCCTGTAAAGGTATAAATAACTGCTGCTGCTGAAGAGGATAACGGTGTAACTTCCATTATACACCCCTACTTTTAGTAGCTGATAGTATCTTCAGTTATAAATGCAGGAATAAAGTCAATCAGAAAGAAAAGTGGCATATGAGGAGATATTGTCAAGGTTTAGGGGGTTCTGTTCTGACCTAATCACTACATGTGTGAAGTTGATATATTCTCCGTGCGATTCCTCTTATGTTCCAGATTCTTCCCACGATGCAAGAACATACTGGTAGTTTAATTTGCTTCTGATAAAATGAACTGTGTGTCAGAGAATTTAGTCTGTATGCTTCACTGGGGAAGGGACATATGTGAATTTTTGTTCTTGCTAAGACTTAGAAAATATAAGGAAAATAATAAAACACACACATATAAAAGGAACACTAGATGAATTTGTAGGTTCTTGTTTTCCATCCAATTCTACTTTTTTATGGGGCTAATTTATAAAAGGAAGAAAATCCCTATGTTCAAAAATAGTATTTTCAATGGAGATAGGGCTTTTTTCACTTTGCCCTATACATAGGGGTTACCGATGGTGAATGCTATCACGTATACCTGTTCTGTTAACATTTCTGTTCAAATTATATCATTAGCTTTTTTTTAAAAAAAAATGTTTACTATCTACATATCTACATATATACCTATACCTATATATATCTATATATATATATATATATATATATATATATATATATATATATATATAGGCATCATGGTGGCTTAGATTTCAAAATTAGATGGAATTTATAAAACATTACATGAAATATGAATAAAATGTTATGTTATATGTTAGGGAATTTAGACTGTAAGCTCCAATGGGGCAGGGACAGTGAGTTCTCTGTACAGCGCTGCGGAATTAGTGGCGCTATATAAATAGCTGCTGATGATAATGATAATAAAATGCATAGGATACACAGATGGAAAGGAGCTTTCACTGCTTCAATTACACTTGCTTCTTGACTTATGATAAATGGCTTAGTATACATTTTTTTGGTGTTTGCAAATGACTGTTATCAGCAACAAAAGCACACAATATACTATTCTAATCATACATTAGTGCATTTGTAGTAGGCATACCATGCTTTACTAAATGTTGTTACATGTTTAATTATGGTGATTGTTGATGTTAAGGGATGTCAGTGATCAGTAATGCAGTAAAGTTTGTAAAGGTTTTGTTATATCATCAGTTTTGTCACTAAGTACTTAATTTGTTACAAGATTTTATGAATAGTGCATGCAATTGCAACAGCCCAATTTGCTAAGCTGCTAAGCTAAACTTTAATTGCGGGATGAAGAGGAGAATAAACCTCACAAGATTTTTAGATCAATAATATGAATCATAGAACATCCCCTAATTCAATAAGTATTCATCTAGATCTAGATTAATATCACTGATATTTCTCTTTATTTTTCTAGAGGGTGCACCCAATAAATCATAAATACACAAAAAGAGGAAAAAGAAGTATATATCGAGGCACTCTGGGATGTTTAAATCAAATATAAAAACATCTATTTCATTGGTATGCATTAATGCATACCAATATCCTCTTTTTGTGTATTTAAAACTTTAATTGCACTTTTAACAAAGTTTTTCCAATTGATCACGCTATTAAAAAACAAAATAAGGTAAACTATTAGATAAAGATCAAATCCTGATGTTACTGACCCAATACAAAAATTCCATCATATAGCAGCTAAACCTAATGCTTAGGTCCCACTGCCACTGAACATCCACAATTATATATTTTTCAACTTGAAATTCCTTATTGGTGACAGTACCTGACACTTCTTACCCACATACCGGTATAGCTTAACTTCTCATGCTACACAACTATTCAAACATTTGGATTCCGTGTTCTGGCTGGAGAGTACGTGAAACACGTGTCACTTCTAGGTCTGATAGCACTTTCGGGTCTGGATATACTGTAGTGTCTTGACTGATCCCTCACAATGTCAGAAAGTGTCCCTGCTGTATTTTCTCTAATAATTGACTTATTCATGGGTTTAGTCCATACAGGAACTAGCATTGTACCTGTGATAACTGCCCGGAGCCAGGAACTAGTACACTGCCTGTATTCATCAACTGCCCTGAGCCAGGAACTAGTACTGTGCCTGTATTCATCAACTGCCCTGAGCCAGGAACTATCACTGTGCCTGTATTCATCAACTGCTCTGAGCCAGGAGCTAGTACTGTGCCTTTATTCATCAACTGCCTGGAGCCAGGAACTAGTACAGTGCTTGTATTCATCAACTGCCCGGAGCCAGGAACTAATACTGTGCTTGTATTCATCAACTGCCCGGAGCCAGGAACTAGTACTGTGCATGTATTCATCAACTGCTCTGAGCCAGGAGCTAGTACTGTGCCTTTATTCATCAACTGCCTGGAGCCAGGAACTAGTACAGTGCCTGTACTCATCAACTGCCCGAAGCCAGGAACTAATACTGTGCTTGTATTCATCAACTGCCCGGAGCCAGGAACTAGTACTGTGCATGTATTCATCAACTGCCTGAAGCCAGGAACTAGCACAGTGCCTGTATCCATCAACTGCCCACAGCCAGGATCTAATACAGTGCCTGTATTCATCAACTGCCCACAGCCAGGATTTAATACAGTGCCTGCATTCATCAATTGCCTGGAGCCAGGAACTAGGACTGAACCTGTATTCATCAACTGCCCGGAGCCCAGAACTAGTACACTGCCTGTATTCATCAACTGCCCAGAGCCAGGAACTAGAACATTGCCTGTATTCATCAACTGTGCAGAGCCAGGAACTAGTACTATGCCTGTATTCATCAACTGCCCTGAGACAGGAACTAGTACCGTGCCTGTATTCATCAACTGCTCTGAGCCAGGAACTAGTACAGTGCCTGTACTCATCAACTGCCCGAAGCCAGGAACTAAATACTTTGCCTGTATTCATCAACTGCCCGGAGCCAGGAACTAGTACTGTGCATGTATTCATCAACTGCCCGGAGCCAGGAACTAGTACTGTGCATGTATTCATCAACTGCCTGAAGCCAGGAACTACTACTGTGCCTGTATTCATCAGCTGCCCAGAGCCAGGACCTAGTACTGTGCCTTTGACCATCAACTGTCTGGAGTTCAGGACCAGGAACAAGTGCTGTACCTGTCCTTTCCCACTACCCAGAGAAATCATAAACATCAACGTTTATTTATATAGTCCCAGCAAATTCTATAATGCTTTAAAATTTGGACAGAGAGTAGTACTGTACCTGTGATCTTCAAATACCGGTAACTGGTGCACTCCCAGTGATAACAGACTACCCAGAACCAGAATCTAACACAATACCTGTGTTAGATTCTGTGTTGTATCCATGAATATATATCCCTACCAGCAATTGTTATTCCGTTACCTTATGTATCAAGTGTTCCCCACAAGTCTTAGATTGTTTGGACGGGGTCACCTTTGCCTTCTGTTTCATGTCTTGCCATTTGTTTGCATCATGATCCCTTTAATGCACAACGCTGACTAATATGCTGCCTCATTATAAATTAAAGATAATAATAATTTTAATTTTAGTCACAGTAGCCTGAACAGATAAATGAAAAAACTGTTAAAAATAATTTATAGAGCAGAACAAGAAAGCAACAATTCAGAGGAAAGATTGAGTCATATGTATGGAATTATGAAGCCAAACCACAGTGCATCAGTCCTGCAAATGCCTTTACAATGTGACAAAGCAAGTAAAAATTTAATTTACAGGCGATGTGCATAGATATATATGACTTCATGGTCATTACATAATTTGTAAGTCAAATGGGCGTAGGTGGTGGGATATGCTTTCCTTTCTATTACAGGCTAGACACAAAATGCACCTGAGATTTTGTTTTATGAAACAAGATATATTAATCAGCTGGAAGCAGTGAAGATTGTGGATATTTTAAAGTGTAAAAACAAACTGAGAAAGAGGGGTGCTTCCATAGTGTTAAAGATGTCTTTTATTAGAGCAAGACACAGTAAAATGAACCAGGAAAATAAAATTGTCAGCACTTATCTACTCATTAGGAGGGTAAATGTATTATGCTTCAGCTTTAGCAACGCGCCGATATTCAGCGACTTTGTCAGCAAAATTTAAACCGGCAATGTGTTTAAAGGCAACCTGCCATTGGGTGAAAACTGACTCACATTGATTACTTTTCTTTATGAATTTAAAATAGCTATTGTTTAATTGCACAATATATGCAACTACTTATGGTTCATGATTATTTATTCAAGTTGTTTCTTTTTTGTAACAACCACTGTTGAAGACACTTATTATATGTATATACCTAAGGGCTATGATAGTACACCATAATTATTCTTCGCTATATATTAAACATAGCTGCCTACTCTCCTGGAATGTCCGGATCACTCTCAAATTTCAGGGAGTCCTGCCGGAATCCTGGAAGAGCAGGGAAATCTCCTGGATGGAGCCCACTTCATTAGTGAAGTGCTTGGGGGCAGGCTCAGTGACGCGATTATCGCGTCATTGTGGCTGCCTCCCATTGTAACTGGCCAAAATGGTGACAGTTGGTAGGGGGTGGGGCCAAATTACACAATTCCTCGAGCCCCATGAGCACATGTCTACCTCCCCCTGGAACTCATGGAGGCCAACTAATAAAAGTTGACAAGTATGATATTAAAGTGTGTCTGAATTTATCATCATCATCATCATCATCATTTATCTATATAGCGTCACTAATTTCGCAGCGCTGTACAGAGACCTCATTCACATCAGTCCCTGCCCCATTGGAGCTTACAGCCTAAATTTCCTAACATACACACACAGACAGACAGACAGAGAGACGGGTCAATTGGACAGCAACCAATTAACCTATTAGTATGTTTTTGGAGTGTGGAAGGAAAACGGAGCACCCAGAAGAAACCCACGCAAACAAGGGGAGAACATACAAACTCCACACAGACAAGGCCATGGTTGGGAATTAAACTCATGACCCCAGTGCTGTAAGGCAGAAGTGCTAACCACTAAGCCCCGTGCTACTGGATGGTAGCCTCTAATGTAAGAACAAACTGTGTGGGGCTCCCCAGCAAAGCCGCGACAATGCTGGGCTAGTCACACGATAACAGTGAAACCAGCCTCAGCATCTTCAGCACAGTGCTAAAGGGGAATCGGGCCTGAATTAAAAATTGCACCCTGTTGGAAAAAACTGCCAGTTGGAGGGGGTGGGGGGGGGGAGCACTTGGTGGTGGCTGCTGATGTAATAATGTTTAATAGTAATAGCATTTTTATATGTGGCATTACTGACCTGGCAGCCATAAACTGCTTGGGTATGCTGGTGCTTGTAGAACTACAAGCGCCAGAATACCTTGGCATCCAGGGCCTGCTGGGGCCTGTTGTGCCACATAGAAAAATACTTTAAAAACACACACACCATAGGAAAAAATCCTTTATGTAAGATAGAGATTCATCCATTCCCTCATTCACCACTTTCTTAATCACCTAATCATCCTCTTTGTTCTTCAGTTACTCCATAGGAAATAAAATAAAAACACATTAATGCTGGTGAACTTGTCATTGCAGAGCTCTGAAACAAATGACAGGCCAGGAAGCCTGTCTTTAACTAACTATTCCAGAGCAGCTTCACTCTGATTGGCCAGAGTGTGAGAAAGCTGCTCTGATTGATTAGTTGGGGCTAGACCCCATATGAGGTCTCAATGAACTTCATTGTAGCAGTGAATGTGTCA
The DNA here is from genome assembly GCF_038048845.1 of Mixophyes fleayi. NCBI lineage: Eukaryota > Metazoa > Chordata > Amphibia > Anura > Limnodynastidae > Mixophyes > Mixophyes fleayi. The sequence continues at coordinate 258,287,756 of NC_134403.1, forward strand.
ATGAACCTATGCACTTGTCTTTGCAAGCACCCACAAGAAATACGCCTGCTGACAGGCATGTCTGCAGATGTATCCACCTCTGATTTCGTCGAAATTACGTGAACATATTCTTACTGTACTTGGCCTACCCTTTGTCGCCCCTTCCCACCCTCTTTCCATCTCTCTAAGCACAAGGAGTTGTAAAGGTAAGATGCGGACAAATCGGAATATACACATATGCATACAAATCTTTGCAGACCACAGAAACGTGTATTTTACTCTACATGAGGCCGCATGTGACACTCTATACTAGCTGATTTGCACCAATTTCTATGGACACATGCAGGTTAGTGCATTTAGGTATTTGTCAATTGTTGGAAGAACAAAAGTTTGGTCTTCTTAATGGAAGGAGCTGGCTAGACATGTTTGGATCGAAGGCTTACCATCCGACTTTGGAGTGTTGCCACACACCCGGGCATGTGCCAAGTGCTTTTGGAGCTGCCTCCAACACCCATTTACTGCATCATGCACCAGTTATAGGTGCACCCGACAACTGTCCACCGCTGATCTGCTATGCAGAGTGACAGCGAACAGACATAACTACTTTCTGACCATACTTCTAGCACACATTGTATGTCCAAACTGTTCATTGTGCATCTCTATATCTCTCTATCTATCTATTCTGTCATGCCTCCTGTATCACACACACAGACCATTCCTTGATGTTGTAATTTTTTTCTTTCTTAACATAGATTATTTACAATTGTATTGACAACAGTCTTCTTTAACAATTACCTTCTGCTTAGCTCATGCCTTCTAACATGCCAAGGCACAGGCATCTGTAATACAAAAAAGGCTAAACTGGACTTCATTTTACTGCTAAAGAAGGCACAATTGTGAATATTTATACTTCATTGTTTCATGTGATTGGGTAGCTGTTATATAATCACCAAATCATATCCTTAAGTTTACAATACAATATGATATGATATGGTTAAGGCAGCGCATTAAAATAATTCATGCAGACAACTGGCATTTTAACAAGTCAACTGTAAAAGCATTGTCAGAATTGTATTTTACCTTTCAGTGTGCAAGGTATTATGTGCTTATAATCGCATACCTAGCTTTACTGTATATCGCCACTAGATGGAGCAGCTGAGACAAAGACTCAGCATTGGATACAGCGAACTTTCGCAACCCCTGTTAACGTCAGAAGTGGATGATTAATGTCACTAAAAAGCAGAGATTAAGTACAGAAACAGGAACTCTGCTGATCCACTTTTCATCCTCAAACCGGTTTTTAAATAAACACAACAAAATTCAAACAGGGGAAAGCTTGTGCATGACAGCGTGACTAGGGAAGCAACCTGCAAAATGTCACAGCTTCTCCATCTAACTGTAACTAGTCACCTCCCTCTGTTCACAGAACAGGGCAGATGTGTTTTACATGCAGAAGACATGAATGAGAAGCTTTGTCAGTATGCCTCCCTCACTACACATGGCAGCTCAGGCTTTCTAAATGACAAAGGTGCAACATTGGATATGATTTTACTTAATGAAATGCAAGTTACTATGTCTGAACAGAAGTTTTACAGGGATAGTTACAGTTTGCATATAATAATATTGCAATGGCCATCTGTAAATTCCTAAATGAAAGTCCCGGTCATGATTATTCTGTCTCCTGCATCCTTGTAGTGAACTCAGTCACATTGGTTCTATATTCACTACTGTGACTTGGCAGTCCTGAGGGAGATCCAGTAAATTGTTTGTTCATTTGTCTGTAAAATCAAGTGAATAGCAACAAAATAGTAATCTCTGTGACCACTCTGAGGATAGGTAAGTTTCAGACCAGTAAGCATATATCATAATTCCGTCACGGCGTTTTGTTTTTAAATGAAATAGGGTGTCACCATTAGCAAATTCTAAAGCATTTTATTTGTGAGCTCTTTCAGCAGGTTTCCCATTACTATTCTTTCATATTTTTATAAACTTAAAATCACTTAAAATGTTAATTATTATAATGGCCTGCATGTGGTACTTACTCTCTAGAGTGCTGCCGAAGATGTAGACACTTAATTAATAAATTATAGTGATACTAATATAAAGTCCACCTGTGATAGGAAAATTCTGTCACAAAATGATGTCATGGCTTTATAAATGAAACTGCAAGAATATGCAAGACCACAGAAGGATGTAAGAAAAATAATGTCCCAATCAGGGAATGATTCAAAACTTGCAAGTGACATAATTTGATTGCAACGTGCAAGGTCTGATTATCCAATAGGCTAATTAGGCTGCGGCCTAGGGAGAAAGATTTTGGGGGGGGGGGAGCAAAATTGTCACATGGAGAGGCATAAACCGAAATTCATTTTAAAATATAAGAGAATAGTTGTTCTCCAAAGTAAAAAAGAAAACATGAAATTGTAAGGTTTTAATCTTGACGTATTCCCATGGTAAAGGCTGAAGACAATGAGTCATCTTCAAGCATCCACCTGAGAATAAGCGAGTAGCAGATGGCGACAGGCGCAGGTGTGACAGCCTCCCCTCCACCTTCACCCTCGGTAATGCTCATTCAGACCCCCATTCCACTATACAGTTTTATCTTAAATTAAATGAGTGAAACAGATCAATGTGACACACTTAAAAAAAGGAAGTGGAGCTGAGTTTCAGAAAGGTGAAGGAAGCCGGAATCTAAATTAAGAACAAATTTGTTTTTGTCTGGCGCTTATTAGCCTGGCGTGGAAGGCGAGGGGGTGCTACCAGTGTATTAGCCTAGGGTGGCCTGAACCCTGGCGATGTGTGTGTGCGTTAGACTGTACGCTCCAGTGGGGCTGTGAGTGATGTGAATGACAGATATATTCTATAAAGTGCTGCAGAATTGGTGGCGCTGTATAAATAAAAGGTGACAACGATATGCATCTGAAGAGCTGAATGAAAAAATAGCGTAATTATGCCCAGATGCATCCAGCTCTGCACCAGTAGCAAATGTGCTAGGTTTACATCAGATACATTTACACCCAACCATGTCATAAGCACAAGAAAAGTTTACTAACATTTGTTGTGATAGTGAAAAATGTATTCACTATAATACCGCAGGTATTAAGTACCAAAAAATATAGGCACAAGCAATGTAGAAAGCTTCTGAAGTGAATCTGCAATCAGAAGCGGCAGCTAGTGCAGGTGATTGCCGTCATAAGTGTGTACTCACATCTGCCCTCAAGTGATATGGCTACTGACAGGCATATATGACTATCCATGTGGGTCTGCCTAAGTTTGAATTACGTTCCGCCTCTCCGAGTCTCAGGGGGTGTAAGTGTCAGATTTGTCACATGGACATAGGTGTATGGAATTTTATTTTGCAGGTGTGCAGAATACAAATCCGCATTGTTTACGCAAAACAAATGGACGTGAATCCCACTCGGCATGTGTACAAATGTGTAAAATGTAGGAAATAATCTCCCTGAACAGATTTCAAACCAGAGGACAGTAAGCATTATGGGTCTCTTGTAGAGATGGACACCTTTGACATAAAAAACTCAGAGGTAAAGTGCGTCCAAAATATGACGCAATTATGTTCTTATTTTGAGTCGAATGTATATAAAGCTACATGTAACTCAGCATACTATGTAAAATGTGTCTATTGCATGAAGATACATTTAAAGCGTATCATACACTTTAATGATATGATCAGCTTTAAGCATATAATGATACAGAAGAGAAGGCAGTCATCATCATCAAGTTCTTGATGATGACTGATATATTAATGTAGAAAAGAAAAAGAAATCTAGGCACCAGCGATCGTAGCCAGAGCAGGATGCCACTATTGCTGGGGAACAAATGTGGTGAGGTCCCCCAGCACCAGGATATAACAGGCTGAGCTGGTCCAGCTATAAGAGGGAAATCAGCAGCGTGGGACCCAAAAGTCATAATGTGACATAGCTCCTGCCTTCAGGCTACGAGCACTGCTGCTAGAATACGTTTGGAGGGAATGACACGCCATTTTTTTTATTTTCCAAAAAATAAAATATAATGTATGTATATATATATATATATATATATATATATATATATATATATATATATATATATGTATCTCTCTCTCTCTTTCTCTATATTTATATATATATATATACATATACACATACAGGGCTGCCAAGAGGAATTCAGGGCCCGGGTACAACAAATTCATGGGGCCCCCCCTCATAGTCGAGTAAGACCCCAAAAAAATTTGCGACGGCTGACGGCGGCGCCAAAAATTTCAGTAGTGTGCTCATACATTCGGGGGTGTGTCAATGCGCCGTTGGGGCGTGACTAACCTAACGGCGGTGCAAACATTTACGGGGTGTGGTCATACATTTGGGGGCGTGGCAATGCGCTGTTGGGGCGTAGCTAGCACGTCAAAATCACCAGGTCCTGAATTCACCAGAGCGTCACATATGTCCCAGCACTCCTGACTTTTAAGACATCTAGCACCACAGTGTAGTATACAAAGAATGCAGTGTGTACACAAAGAGTTCAGTCTTGGCCTGCACCTTACATTGGGCACAACACTCACCAAAAATTGCCATTGTCCCTACTAGAATCACAACATTTCACACACTGTGCTGCTTTCTCCTACCTGTTCTTCTCACTTTCTCCACCTGTGGCTGCTGGTTTCTTTAGTTGCGGCTTGTCTGGATCCTGGAATGTTGAAGGGCCTATTTGGAAAAAAAATGGCTACATTTAGAAAATTACAGCCAGCCCCGGCGTTAAATCAATAGCACCCACGATTAATAATTAGGCCTTCCTCCAGCCCCAACATTAAAATAATAGTATTCACATTTAATAAATAAACCTATTCCCTTCCTGCAAACAGCAATACCTATTTCCTGCATCACTGCCATTAAATAATTCATAGTCACATTTAATAAATGGACCTCATTCTCCCCAAACTCACCCCCATATTCAATAGCCCCCAAACCACCCCATCTTAAATGAATAGTCCCCACTATTAAATTGCCTCACCATCACCCTACAAACAAAATAGCGCCCATTAATTAGCCGCCACCTACCTCACACACACTACATTGCAACAAGCCCCCTGTGCCATCGCACACACAATACTGTGCCCCTTCATCACAACTACACTGTGCCCCCTTATGCTCACACTGCACCCTCCATGCTGCTTTTCCCCCTTCTTTTTTACTTTGTGCCTCTCTCCCCCATTATCTTTCCTCTGTGCCTCTCTCCCCCTTATCTTTCCTCTGGGCCTCTCTCCCCATTATCTTTCCTCTGGGCCTCTCTCCCCCATTATCTTTCCTCTGCCTCTCCCCCCCATTATCTTTCCTCTGTGCCTCTCTCCCCCATTATCTTTCCTCTGTGCCTCTCTCCCCCATTATCTTTCCTCTGTGACTCTGTCCCCCATTATCTTTCCTCTGTGCCTCTCTCCCCCATTATCTTTCCTCTGTGCCTCTCTCCCCCATTATCTTTCCTCTGTGCCTCTCTCCCCCATTATCTTTCCTCTGTGACTCTCTCCCCCATTATCTTTCCTCTGTGACTCTCTCCCCCATTATCTTTCCTCTGTGACTCTCTCCCCCATTATCTTTCCTCTGTGCCTCTCCCCCCCCATTATCTTTCCTCTGTGACTCTCTCCCCATTATCTTTCCTCTGTGCCTCTCTCCCCTATTATCTTTCCTCTGTGCCTCTCTCCCCCAATATCTTTCCTCTGTGACTCTCTCCCCCATTATCTTTCCTCTGTGCCTCTCCCCCCCCATTATCTTTCCTCTGTGACTCTCTCCCCCATTATCTTTCCTCTGTGACTCTCTCCCCCATTATCTTTCCTCTGTGACTCTCTCCCCCATTATCTTTCCTCTGTGCCTCTCCCCCCCATTATATTTCCTCTGTGCCTCTCTCCCCCATTATCTTTCCTCTGTGACTCTCTCCCTTCTTTATAGCACTGTCCCTTTCTGTTTTCCCCCTTGCCTCTCCGTTTCTTTGCTCACCCTTATGTCAGCTTCTTTCTGTTCTTTTCTCTTTTCTCCTCTGTCTTCTCTTCTCTCTTCTTTCTTCATGCTTGGTCCTCTTGGCTGCGGCGCTCCTCACTGACTGACGGGCGTGACTTGATGACGTCAGTCAGTGTGAATGAAGCAGAGAGGAGGAGCGCAGCTGTCACGTGAGTATGTATTTTTTTTTCCCTCCCTACAGGTCCCCCCACCAATGATTGAGGTGGACCCGAACCCCCCCCCTCCCCCGCACAGAGGGGTGGGAAAAAAAAACCGCAGGGCATGAAAAAAAAAAAAAGGTTTTTTTTAAATTAACAGTGAGGGTCCGGGCCGGGCCTCCTGGCATGGCCGGGCCCGGGTAAAATGTACCCGCTCCCCCCCCTCTTGGCGGCCCTGTACACATACAGTATATAATGTTTTTTAATGTGGAAAGGTGCGTGCTAATGATCATCATTATAAGTATATATCTTGCAGCAAGGTCTAGCGTAATGAGCCATGAGCAACGGATATGTCTGAATCTGCATCCAGAGGTATGCATACGATTTTTTGTTTTGTGTGCACGTGTAGTATGGAAATGTGTGTTTATATATATATGTTCCTGAGGAAAGTACTATACATAAACGTTGGAATGGATTAAATACACCCTTTTGATACAAACTACGACTGTTTTAAATCCTTGAGTGCCACCTCACCTGGAATCTATGTACTGTACTATCCATACAAGTGAAGTACTGAGGAAGGCAACAGGGTAATGCACACGCGCTATTTATGAGTGGCAAGCACCTGGATACTACATATATGTATATATATATATATATATATATATATATATATATATATATATATATATATAGTTTACATCCTATCCTATAAATCTATATGAGCCCCTGTGTGTTTGAAAGGTAGGGTGGTAGATGGTTTAGTACTTAGGGATGTCACTTTAAGAAACTGATCTTGTAACACACAAATATTTTTCATTAGGTCACACAATCTTTTTAAGTTATACAGGACAGGTTTATAACTATCATGAATATATGCACTACAGGGGACAGACATGATACTAGTAGTCACAACATTGTACACAATTAGCATGGTTTGCAGAGCAGGACAAGTTATCATCCCATTGTTCACCTTCTTAATTTTTAAAAAGTATTCATGTATGAAGACAAAGAAATTGTGCCAGCACTGTGCATTCTGGCAGCTGTGTCAAATTTAAGAAGCTTGCTACTTTTCTTTTATTTGACACAGTTCGTTAGCTAGGAGGCTTAGTGCAATTCAGACCAAGCAGAGATTTTTGTATGTTAAAAATAAGTAATAATAAAAAAATGTCTATGTAGATGTAAAATGCACTCCATTTTGCTCAGATGACTGTATTATCATTCTCATCTATATTACATAATGTGATCGCATTCCTCTGAGTGTGGTTAAATTCTGACATATAAGGGTGAATTTGATTAACTGCAAAGTGCCGCTGGAGCCTCACGCAATTTGCTTCTGCGCTCACATCTGGTTATTGCGGTACAGGTATCTCCCCTCATTTTTGCTTGCACCTCTATGCGAACAAAAAAGTGAGCAGAGATTTCAGGCCAGATATCTGAGTAGAGTCTCGGGAATAATTCACTTAGACATGAATATGCCTCATAAATTGGTGACCCAAAGGTGAAGACTACCGTTATTGGTGCATAAATATTGTGAGTGTGTCCAGACCAAGACTGCTTTGCAAGACACAATGGACTTAATTTATGACACGCACATGATGCGATGCACAAAACTCTTTTGTTTTGCACCAGTGTGCTTAGATAGTCCACTCTGCGCACAGCAAGATACGTGTGTACTCTTTACTCTTGGGTGACACTAGGGATGTGCACTGGCCACTTTTTGCGTTTTGGGTTTTGGGTTCTGATTACCTTCAGGTTTTGGGTTCTAATGTGTTTTGCCAAAACACCCCCTCAAGGTTTTGGGTTTTGGGTTTTGGGTTCTGATTTTTTTTTTTTAAAGAGCATAAAAACTGGTAAAATCAAGATTTTTTTTTTTTCACTCCTACGCTATTATTATCCTCAATAATAATCATTTTTACTCATTTCCAGTCTATTCTGAACACCTCACACCTCACAATATTGTTTTTAGGCCAAAAGGTTGCACCGAGGTAGCTGGATGAGTAAGCTAAGCGACACAAGTGGGCGGCACAAACACGTGGCCCATCTAGGAGTGGCACTGCAGTGGCAGACAGGATGGCAGTTTGAAAAACTACGCCCCAAAAAGCACATAATGCCAAAAAAAGAGGTGCAAGATGGAATTGTCTTTGGGCCCTCCCACCCACCCTTATGTTGGTGAAATAGGACATGCGCACTTTAACAAACCAATCATTTCAGCGACAGGGCATACAAAACTGTGGCTGAAATGATTGGTTTGTTTGGACTCCCACAAAACGAGCTGGCAAAGAGAAAAAAGAGGTGCAAGATGGAATTGTCCTTGGGCCCTCCCACCCACCCTTATGTTGCGGAAAAAGGACATGCATACTTTAACAAACCAATCATTTCAGCGACAGGGCCTACCAAACCACTGTGGCTGAAATGATTGGTTTGTTTGGGCCCCCACACAAAAAAAGCAATTCATCTCTCCCTGTACAAAGTAAACTGGCTCTACTTAGGCAAGATGTCGTCCTCATCCTCATCCTCTGATTCCTCGCCCCCTTCAGTGTGTACTTCCTCATCCTCACACATTATCAATTCGTCCCCGCTGGACTCCACAATCACAGGTCCCTCTGTAGTCTCTGGAGGCCATTGCTGGTCTTGATTGAAGAATTGATAATTCATTTTTATGAACATCATCTTCTCAACATTTTGCGGAAGCAACCTCCTTCCCCGCTCACTGACCAGGTTCCCCGCTGCACTAAAAACTCTTTCGGAGGGGGGACAACTCAGGTAAAATAGAGCCAGTTTGTACAGGGGCTTCCAAACTGCCTTTTTTTCCTGCCAGTAAAAGTAAGGACTGTCTGACATGTCTACTTGGATGGTGTCAGCAAAGTAATCCTCCACCATTTTTTCAATGGTGACAGCATCCAATGCAGCGACAGTAGACATGTCAGCAATGGTTGGCAGGTCCTTCAGTCCGGACCAGATGTTCTCTGCATCGCCGCCAACGGGTCGTTTATGAAATCTCAGCTGTTTCCTCGCAGCCACAGGTGTGGAAGAAAATGAAGGAGGAGCTGTTGGCATGTCACGGTCCTCTTCAGAGGACAATCTCCTGACCAGCAGGTCTCTGACACAACATACGCTTTAAACCGAGGATCGAGCACGGTGGCCAGAATGTATTCCTCTGACTTTAAAAGAGTGACCCTCGGATCCTGGCAAAGCGTACGAAGGGCTTCATCCACAAGAGCTACATGCTTTGTGGAATCGCAATGGTTTACCAGCTCCTCCCTCACTTTCTCCAGCTACACGGAAATCAGTCTCCACTGCGCTTGACTCAGGCGCATCCCCACTCCTTTGCCTATGTCGTAGGTGGCTGTGTAGGCTTGAATGGCCTTTTGCTGCTCCTCCATCCTCTGCAGCATATAGAGGGTGGAGTTCCAGCGCATCACAACCTCTTGTTTGAGGTGATGGCAGGGCAGGTCCAGGCTTTTCTGATGTTGCTCAAGTCTGCGGTAGGCAGTGGCAGAATGCCGAAAGTGTCCAGCAATTTTGTGGGCCACTGCTAGCATATCCTGCACACCCCTGTCACTTTTCAGATAATGCTGCACCACCAAATTTATTGTGTGGGCAAAACATGGCACGTGCTGGAAATTGCCCATATGTAATGCCCGCACAATGTTACTGGCGTTGTCCGACACCACAAATCCCCAGGAGAGTGTAAGTGGGATAAGCCACTGCGAAATGATTTCCCTCAGTTTCTCTAAGAGGTTGTCAGCGTTGTGCCTCTTACTGAAACCGGTGATACACAACGTTGCCTGCCTTGGAACGAGCAGGTGTTTCGGAGATGCTGCCACTGATGCAGCTGCTGCTGTTGCTGCGGAAGGCGATGCATCTACCCAGTGGGCTGTCACAGTCATATAGTCCTTAGTTTGCCGCTAACCACTTGTTCACATATCCGTGGTTAAGTGGACAGTGGGTACAACCGCATTTTTCAGAGCACTGAGGACACTTTTTCGTACTTCTCTGTACATCTCGGGTATCGCCTGCCTAGTGAAGTGGAATCTAGACATGATTTGGTACCGGGGACACAATACCTCCATCAACCGTCTAAATCCCACTACAGTGATGGCGGACACCAGACGCACGTCTAACACCAACATAGCTGTCAAGGATGCAGTTATCCGCTTTGCTATAGGATGACTGCTGTCGTACTTCGTGCTCATGGCAAACGACTGTTGTATGGTCAATTGTTTAGTGAAAGATGTAGCGGTCTTACGACGTCCCCTCTGGGAAGATGACCGACTCCCAGCAGCAACAGCAGCAGCGGCAGTAGTAGGCGTACCGCTGCAGGATCCTCCGGAAGAATCCCGGATTGAAGAGGACTCAGTCATGGCGGTGACATGGCCTGCAGTACTATCTCTGATCGAGATCATGGAGGAAATTGACGAGGAGGGTAATGCTGGTGTGGATACAACAGGACCAAGGGATTTAGGTGTCCCTGGACTGCTGACGGTCCTAGCCACAGTTCCTGAACTAAACACTGAATTATGAAGGGTCTTCAGGTGACGTAGAAGGGAGGATGTCCCTAGGTGGCCAAGATCCTTACCCCTGCTTATTGCAGCTTTACATAAACTACATATGGCAATACAATTGTTGCGCGGATTGGGATAGAAATAATTCCAGACCGAAGAGGTGGATTTTTTGGTCTTCTGCCCAGGCATGACGATGGGCTTTTTCATCCCATGGACAACAACTGTTTCCGCCCCTGGTGCCTGATTTAAGATAACCATATCAGCATCCTCCTCGTCAAGTTCCTCCTCAGCGCCAGCTACATCAATATCCTCCTCCTGGTGTACAACATTGACACCTTCATTATCCAAATCTGGAACTGCACTGTGGGTGATCCTTCCAGCATATGCAGAGGGCGTGCTGCAAATGGTGGAAGGAGCCACCTCTTCCCGTACAGTGATGGGAAGGTCAGGCTTCGCAACCACCAACACCCTTGGACTCGCCTTGGGGATTTGTGATGACATCTCTTTAGAAGGCAGAGTTGTTTGCTGTGTTGTTGATGACAGCTTAAATCTCTTAAATTTTTTAGAGGGGGGGGGGAGGAGGAGGGCTTAGATCCTTGGGTGAAGCTGAACCACTAGTCATGAACACGGGCCAGGGCCTAAGCCATTCCTTGCCACTCCGTGTCGTAAATGGCATATTGGCAAGTTGACGTTTCTCAGATGATTTCAATTTCTTTTTTGGATCATTTTAGTGACCTTTGGCTTTTTGGATTTTACATGACCTCTACTATGAAATTGGGCATCGGTCTTGGCAGACGACGTTGATGGCATTTCATCGTCTATGTCATGACTAGTGGCAGCAGCTTCAGAATTAGGAGGAAGTGGTTCTTGATCTTTCCCTACTTTATCCTCCAAATTTTGGTTCTCCATTATATGCAGCACAAGAGAGCGTACCCCTAAACCACACACACTCGTCAAAGCCTTTAAAAATTATATACTGGACTGGAGTTATACAGCAGTACCAATGGACTTATATACTGCAGGAACAGTGAACGTAGTTATATTGCAGTACCAATGGACTTATATACTGCAGGAACACTGAACGTAGTTATATTGCAGTACCAATGGACTTATATACTGCAGGAACAGTGAACGTAGTTATATTGCAGTACCAATGGACTTATATACTGCAGGAACAGTGAACGTAGTTATATTGCAGTACCAATGGACTTATATACTGCAGGAACAGTGAACGTAGTTATACTGCAGTACCAATGGACTTATATACTGCAGGAACAGTGAACATAGTTATATTGCAGTACCAATGGACTTATATACTGCAGGAACTGTGAATGTAGTTATATAGCAGTACCAATGGACTTATATACTGCAGGAACAGTGAACGTAGTTATATTGCAGTACCAATGGATTATATACTGCAGGAACAGTGAACATAGTTATATTGCAGTACCAATGGACTTATATACTGCAGGAACAGTGAACGCAGTTATATTGCAGTACCAATGGATTATATACTGCAGGAACAGTGAACGTAGTTATATTGCAGTACCAATGGACTTATATACTGCAGGAACAGTGAACTTAGTTATATTGCAGTACCAATGGACTTATATACTGCAGGAACAGTGAACGTAGTTATATTGCAGTACCAATGGACTTATATACTGCAGGAACAGTGAACGTAGTTATATTGCAGTACCAATGGACTTAGCAGGACAGAGCACAGGACACAGTACCAATGGACTCAGCAGGACAAAGCACAGGATACAGCACCACTGGACTCAGCAGGACAGAGCACAGGACACAGCACCACTGGACTCAGCAGGACAGAGCACAGGACACAGCACCACTGGACTCAGCAGGACAGAGCACAGGACACAGCACCACTGGACTCAGCAGGACAGAGCACAGGACACAGCACCACTGAACTCAGCAGGACAGAGCACAGGACACAGCACCACTGGACTGAGCAGGACACAGCACAGCACAGCACCACGAGAAAGAGCAGGACAGAGGACACCTAACACACCCTCCCTCTTCCCTGATCAATGCCCGAGTGAAGATGGCGGCGGCAAGCGGGGAATATAAAGAATCCGGATCTCGTGAGATCCGACGGCGGGATCATGACTTAAAGCCTCGTTTTCATTTTTGCCATCAGCGGGAATACCCGAACAGTGCTCGGATCGGGCTCTGATCTGCACTGTTCGGGGGTGTTCGGATTGCGGGAATTCGAGCCCGCTCATCCCTGGGTGACACTTCCACAAACTAGAAGTAAGTCTAAATGTGTGGAAAGGTGAAAAACACTCTAGAGTGCAAAAATTGTAAACTTTATATCAAAGGTCCAATCTCCTATTGATTTACAACCACCCTTTTCATTAGGCAAAGTTTTGCAGTTTTTTCCTAAACTACTACTCAATTTAACCTCAACTCTGACTAAAATCACTCTTGAGTGAGGGGACATCAGGACTGTCTTAATTACTTATGAGACATTTGTGTTTGAAGCTTTGTTTTACATAAAGCAAAGCAAGTAAGCCTAGAAATGCACTTAGAAACATAGAATTTGACTGTAGATAAGTACCGCTTGGTCCATCTAGTCTTCCTAATTTTTAACCTATGGTAACTTCAAACCTTATTTGATCCTTTATTCTTTTGTCAAAGTCAAATAATTGGATGAAGTAAATCAAATTGATTAATATTGTTTTACCGTGCGATTGCGATCAGTACACCACGTGTGATAAATAAACGCACACACACATTTACATGAACACATACACTTGTAATTAGTTCATATTAAAAATAGTTCCAACACAAAGTTATTTATGACCAAATGTAGCAGAGTTTATGGTTAAATATTATAATGTTATATATACTTTAGTGAGATCTAAGGTTCAGGATTCAGGAAATATATCATGTCTAGTATCATTCTAATCCCCTATTTATCCTCAGACGTCCGGTTCAATCACCTAAAGGATTGCACCTTGCATATGCTAGATACGGGTTATAGGGAATAAATGATCAGGAATAGTATTGTGTGTGTAATGTAAATAGACCAGTTTGAAACAGCTTTCGGCGAGTTGACCCCCACCCTTGGAGGGCATCGTTTGAACTGGCCAATCACCTGCATTACACTGGACCATCCTGAAGCCAGAACCTATGGAAACATGCCAAATCATCTCTTTTGTTTTCATTGTATCACTAACTGTATATAAGCAGGGGCTCTGGGGCTAACAGACAGTCTTTTGACCACAGACTTTAGGATTGAATGACTGTAAGCTGGATCCAGAGCACCCGCATATGTAATCGGCTGTACTTATATTATTGAATTATTATTCTTTTGCTTGTGCTAATAAATCGCATTGTGCGCTGGCACCAAAAGAATCACAGTGGATAATAATTATTGGTAAGCGATGAAATAACTTTAATACTTTGTAAGGATATCCTTATATCTATCCCAAGCATGTTTAAATAGCTCAACTGTATTAGCCTCAGCCACCACTGATGGGAGGCTATTCTACTTATCCACTACCCTTTCTGTGAAGTAGTTTTTCCTCAAATTTTCTCTAAACCTATTTCCCTCCAGTGTCAGTGCATGTCCTAGTGTTCTAATTCTTCTCTTTCTTTAAAAATTTTTTCTTTCCTGTACCTTGTTAAAATCCTTGATATATTTGAAAGTTTCTTTCATGTCCCCCCTTTCCATTCTGTGCTCCAAATTATACATATTAAGTTTTTAATCTTTCCGAGTACGTTTTGTGATGTAGGCCATGCACCATTTTGTTTCCCTTCTTTGTACAGTCTCTAATGTATTTATATCTTTGCGGCCTCTAGAACACAGGGCTCTAGATGAGGCCGTACCAATGACCTATACTATGGCATTATTACTTCTTTTTTTATGCTACTGATTCCTCTCTCTATGCAACCAAGCACCTGTCTTGCCTTTCTCATTGCTTACTTGCCTTTAAGTCACCTGAAATAGTGACTCCTAGATTTCTTTCCTCCTCAGTAGTTTTCATAATAATTTAATTTATATTATATTCTTCTGCAATGTTAAGGTGCATGATGGGCCTCATTAAAAGTATAGGACAAGATCCATTCTCCACTGGCTCAGACCAATGCTGCACAGCAAAAAATTCCCCTAAACATGCACCCTATCTAACTGTTCCCACAAAGTGAAATCTAATTTCTATATTAAAACTAGGCATATTGGCGTGCAATCTCCATATTTTGAAAGGAATGGGGATTAATGGGAATACAATTTTGGATATTGATACTTTTACTTTAAGGTGCTCCTGTCACATGTTATAATTCAATTAAATTTAAAACTAAATATAGAGCTACTAACTATACTAGATGTGTGTTGCAGAATTACATTTTTTTTTGTTTCTGATAAATTTAGTGTTGTGCGTGTTCTAAACATTTAGAAAAAGAATTCCAGGATTTTGCCTCCTATATGTTTTCGCCTCGCTTCTTCATGGTCCATGATGTCAGCTGAAGTTGTAAGCACAATATACCCAAACTGACGTGAAGACAGGACCTTGTTCTGCCTCTTCTCCAGATCCTTCAGCTGCACATCAAATCTGGGGCTGATGATGCCTCACTTGTTAATTCTGTCTGTAAGATTGACAGCTATTTTTCCTGCTCTGTCATCATCAATTATTTCAAATTCTCCAATGTAGCCGTGCTTCATCATCATTGTAAGGAATCGCACAATCACTTTTGAGTGCGGTCTGATAAGAACCTGGCGCTTACCACGTTTCTCTGCATTGTTGATGCTTTTCAGAGCATCCGCAAGGACAGTTATGCGCACCATGGTGCCGGGTCTGCAGTATGGCGGAAAGAGCAGAATTCCATTTTTAGTTAGCATTTGTGATTGTCTCTTACCTTTCTAGCTGCTATTCTCTGACTGATACCAGTGGCTCCAATTGCCAAATTAGAGGGTGGTCAAATTAAACAGAAGAATGCTCAAGTCACTGTGCTCTGTGGTATTACAAAAAATGTAAATACAATAGTTTATTTCTCTACTTAACATATCATCATTTAGGTCATTTTTACATGTTTTATGCGACGATTAAGGGTTCACTTTAACTCTGAACACCTTTAACAGGGGCGTGCTAGGCCAGGGGGCAGGGGGCAGGCGGGCATGTGCTGGACAAAATCCATTTTCGGTAGCCTGGTGGTCCAGTGGCGAACGCATTGCACGCTTATGCAGGCCGCGCCGCATACTACGGGATACGGCTACATCCATTGATAGAATATTAATACTACAGCTTGTAACAAGAATATTCTATGAAGGATGATGTGGCCGCATCAAGTAGTATGTAATGCTACAGGGTTCCACCCAGAGCTGGATTAAGGAGGGGGGAGCCACAAGGGGCAGGTGCCCCCAGGCCCTCCTCTTACGGGGACTTCCCCTAGACCCTGGATCAGACTTGCATTGCTTGTTAGGCTGGTGGCCATCTGGTGAGGGGTCCACTGTGCCTGCTGCATCAGATGTGCATTACATTGCAGTGACTAGCCCTAGCTGAACAGGCTCAGTGTTCTGACACTGACCATGCAGAGTTCAACAGTTTAGAAGGAACGGCGCATTGTGTGTGACTTCATCATATAAGGCGCTGCAGAGCATGACTGTGAGACTCATTGCCATAGTACCCAGAAAGAAAGAGAAAGCATTAAAGCAATTCTTCCATTAATTTTACCATAGTAAGTATTAATCTATCTATCTATCTATCTATCTATCTATCTATCTATCTATAGATAGATTAATACTTACTATGATTGGGCTATGATTGGGCTCAGCACAATCACCCCTTACCCTAGCTCCTCCTCTCCACCTGTGGCATTCTGGAACCTGTAGTTTTCAGTGGCCCCACACAACATGTGCACTCACAAAGCAGTACTGAGCCTACAAAGAAATTCGTTTTAAGGTCACACTTGAAGCCTGGGAGGGTAGGGGCTATTTCTGGTACTGGACTATAAAAACCAGACCTGGGACTCCCACTCTCTCTCTCTGCTGCCTGCCTGAAAGTGGACAACTAGCATCTTCCTACACTACAGAAAAGATTCCTATACTGCAGAAAAGAATTGGAAAAGCAGAAAAAGAACATAGGATCCAGCAGCTCCCTGCTCTACAGAAACTCACTACACTACAGAAAGTATTTTATACATTTATGTATAGATATATATATATTATAATATTGATTCAATTATCTAATCTTACTCAACTACTATACATTTATAGCTGGTTTTACCAATGCTTGCTATACATTATCTGTACTATACTAAGCCTTATTAAAGATACTTATATAGAAAAATAGAGTGTAGGGAATACAAGGTGTTGAACATAGGGTTAATTTTACACAGATATTTTCATACTACATTTCTTATGTTGAGCAATATTATAATATATGTATGAACTGTAAGGGCAAGGTTTTCAGTGTTGTCAACAGTAAAATACTTTAATTTGAATACTTATATATGTTGTGAGTACTAGTTATTTATAATGGGTATATTTCTGTGAAATAACGCTGAGATACAGTAGGTATTGGATAAATAATTCTGTAAGGCTTCAGTGTTATTTAGCGTGGCGAAAGGTCTGAACAAGGCAATGTTATTTAAGGAAAAGTGTATAAAAGTTCAAGTGTAACGAGCATAGCTAAGTGCAGAATAAGAAGATATCAGGCCTGATTCATTAAGAAAAGTAAAAAGTAAATTGGCACCTTGGCAAAACCAAGTTGCATTGGAGGGGGATGTAAATTTAAAATTGTATGGCAGATTTATAGTTGGGATAGGTCATGTCCTAGACCAACTTTAAATTTCAGTGTAAAAATAAGCTATCAAGTATTTGTGTGCTACATAAAAAAACAGCCAGTATTTAACTTATGTGCAAAATAATAAACTAATTTGTACCCCTTGCATTGTAACATGGTTTGTCCAGGAGAAAACTTACTCATTTTTATTGCCTTACTTTCCTCAATAGATAAGGCCCAGCGTGTGCAGGTAAGGCATAACATGGGATCTTTTTCAATGGCGAGTGAGGCCCAACTGTTTTAATTGTGATTTTTATATATTTGGATATAATGTTATTGATATATTGTAAACCTATTTTGATAGAGGGACGGTGACGAATAGCATGGGTACACAAAGGAGATGATACTTTTGTATTGTTATCGTACGCCTTTTCTAGAAAGCAGTTTGGACAGGTAACATTGTTTCATCTGAGGCATGGAAGCAATACAATTAATTACAGTAAATCTAGTTTACAATTAAAAGTTTCTTGTATACTCATTGTTTGTTTCTTTAAGGAGGAACAGATTGTCACACAGTGAGCGTTGGTGGATTCACTTTTCAAGATTGCACCAGTCATTTGGAAGGGTCGTGGAGAAAGACGTTCCTGAACTGAAGATAATTCTGGAGCAGTATTTTAAAGTCTCGTAAACTTAAGGGGACCTGTATTAGCACGGTGAGAAGTAACACTGAACACAGAACAAACATTACTCCTGTATCTGGATTGCTTAGTATGAATTGTATTACCATTAAGAAGTTGTCAGCAAATAGTACGTTTAACCCAGTAATACCCAATAATTACTCATCTGCTGAAAATTTTTGGGCAACACTTTTATAACACACTCATACACATGATACACTATGTATTAATAGGCGAAGCGTGTTCAATAAAAAAATCTAAACGTCTCCAAATGTTAACTAATTGGTACATGCCAACGAAGATACAATTTGGAAATCGGAACACACTGAGATGTTAGTGAAAAACAAGAATGGTACTGATGGAAATTTTCATTGTCAGTGCTGCATTGAAAATGTTAAAAGTATTCCCATACTTGAAGCACAATTGGAAGACAAAGATGTGTGTAATATAGATAGGGGAAGGCAGATTTTTATGACTCAATCTCAATTATTAGATAAGGCCAAATATTACACAGACGTTGATAAGGAATTAGCAGAACTGTATACAGAGATCAATGTATTCAGGGATAAAGAAGCATCTAACGAAGTTCTAATTGCTGAATTACAAAGTGATTTAATCAGTAGAGCGCAGATGATAACAAACATGCAAAAAACTATCAATGAGTTGTCAACTTTTTCCTCAACACATAATATAGTAATACCAACTAAACAAGTATATATAAAAGTATAGAAGCAGTAAAACAGGGATTATGGAATAAAATATGCCCATACTTACTCCTGCGCGAGATCAGAGAGATCCAAAACCCTCAGTGGCTGACCCTAGATACCTTGTAGCATGCACATTAATTTAATCCCCAACATCCATGGGTGATGATGTATCTAATATTTTGGCACATTTTGTAGATGACCAAGTTTTCAGCCTAGACAGCAGTTGGGAAATTGTACATACTGCTTCCACTCCACAAACAACCAGCAATAATGGCACAGGATTGCACATTCCTCATCGAAATTAAAGTATGGAGAACACTCAATTTCTGTTGAAAATTTTTAAGGAAATTCCTAAATGTGATCCCAATATAGACCATTTTACCTGTTGCAATATTTTTGAGGGACATTGTGACAAATTTATCGTCGCCCCAGAACATTGCATGGAGTTGTTTAAATCATGGTTACCCACTCACCTCAACCAGAGGAATGCAGCAACTGGAAAAATTACTCCAAAAATGGTAAATTTAACAATGACGAAGAGAGACTTTCTCTTCTTATGAAATTGGCAACCAGTTATTGGGAATTTACCCCAGATAATCTATCTAACTTTTAAACCCACTATTCACGATGCGCCATTGTCTCTATGTGTTAGGTTTTAAGCAATGTAAGGAAAAGTAACCAAAGATTAAGGTACAGAAGTTCAAAAATTCCCATATGTTAATTCAGCAATTTGCTAAAGTGTGGATATAGAACCGTTTGCAGATGCAGCAATTGTTACAGAAAAATACTGACAATAAAATAGTAAGTCACTAAAGATCAGTGAATATATTGTGGTAAATTGCAGATCACAAGATATCCATTACACGACATATGACAATGTGCATAGACAGATACATCTTATCCCTACACAGGGTAAGATTAACCCAAGAGCTTTCTGGACTACAGCCTAGGGACCTTTGACAGCTGGAGGCCCTAGACATTTTAATATGGTTCTCTTTTTATTAAAGAACACCGGCTTTTTCTTCATCTGGTCGGAGCGGTCCCGCCCCCAGCTTTGACTGTCATGTTAGGGAGGCTGGCAGGCAGCTAACAGCAAATCTGATGCTGGTGCGCAGTAATCTCCTTTGTGAGGAGATCTTGTGAGAGTGAGACCATGAGTCATAGGCAGACTTTGCAGAAGCACAGGAAGAGACATTCTCTACCCTGGAAAGAGACCTTTCTTCTGCCGTAGTTTTGACCACTTCACACCAGGAGGGTGAATTGACAATTCAGGCTCACTCCGGCACATAGTCTACAGTCAGGTCCATAAATATTGGGACATCGACATAATTCTCATATTTTGGGCTCTATACACCACCACAATGGATTTGAAATGAAACAAACAAAATGTGCTTTAACTGCAGACTTTCAGCTTTAATTTGAGGGCATTTACATCCAAATCAGGTGAACGGTGTAGGAATTACAACGGTTTATATATGTGCCTCCCACTTTTTAAGGGACCAAAAGTAATGGGACAATCGACTCCAAAGCTATTTCATGGACATGCGTGGGCTATTCCCTCGTTATTATTTCATCATCAATTAAGCAAGTAAAAGGTCTGGAGTTGATTCCAGGGGTAGTAGGAAGAGCCCTGGTGCTATCGGCACTGGGCTGGGTGTCCCTAGGGGGGTGGCCCGCTTACATTTTTCAGCGGACCACACTCCCTAGGGAATCCAGCCCAGCGCTGAACAGTCTGTGGGTGTTTAGTCATTATGGCCGTGGGACCCAAACTGCGTTTCCCCCTCTCCCCCCTGCAATAGTGCCTATCACCCCGGCTGGTTTGCCTAGTGCTGGTTCAATTAAAATAGGGGGAACCCTACGCCAAATTTTTCAAAGACTTTAACTCACACATCAATAGCCTGCCAGCACTAGGGCTAAGACTAAATAGAGTGGGGAGCAAAAGATTTTGGTTTTAAAAAAAAAAAAATTACATGCTACTTTTCACAGAGAGCTGACTGAGGTCAGGCACAACTGCCACCCCCCCCCCCACCTTAAAAAAAAATGATATAAAAAAGTTTAAATACATGCACCACTAAATGGTTTTTTCTAAAGGGGGAACTTTCCAAAAATTATTAATTATTATTACAATTTTTTAAGTACTTCTCAGTTTTTAGGTTATTTTTATGAACTTTTACACCTATTTTTTCAGTTTAATGTATATTTTTCTTAACTTAATAAAAAAATGTTTTCTTTGAGCAGACCAAGGAGGTGCGAGATGAAACAGCAGATTTGCCTGTTTCACACTCAGCGTTAAAAAACAATTGAATAGCTTTTTCCGCTGAGGGTTCGCATCCAGCCTATACTTTAACATTGACAAACGGTTGGAGCGCGATAACACCGTTTCGGTAAAAAAAAAAAAAAAAAGATTAGAATTGCGGGAGAAGTTTCCTCGCTCGAAAATAAGGAAAAAAAGCCAAAAAATTACTTAACGCGCTCGAACTTCGAAACTCGCTAACAATTGAATATGCCCCTTAGTCCTATAAACATTTAAAACTTTGATCTGTTGTTTCCAGTAACCATGTAGCAACCACTTGGAGGTCAGGTGTGTCGCATGTTAGCTGAGTGCTGACTGCGATTACACTCTCTGATATCCTTTGCTAGATAAACGCTCAGTTTCTCCATAAACAGGAGATTGGATTATATGCAATAATGCAATAGGGTTTGTATATGTTTCCCGATTATTATATTAAAGTATTATCATTGCGTTTTAAGCTTCTCTTTTGTGTGTGTTTTTTTAATAGAGTAATAGTTGAAGTAAGATTCGATAGTTAAATCTATACTGTAATATATATATATATATGTATATATACAGTCAAGTCCATAAATATTGGGACATCGACACAATTCTCATATTTTGGGCTCTATACACGACCACAATGGATTTGAAATTAAACTAACAAGAAGTGCTTTAACTGCAGACTTTCAGCTTTAATTTGAGGGTATTTACATCCAAATCAGGTAAACGGTGTAGGAATTACAACGGTTTCTATATGTGCCTCACACTTTTTAAGGGACCAAAAGTAATGGAACAATCAACTTAAAACCTATTTCATGGACATGTGTGAGCTATTCCCTCATTATTTCATCATCAATTAAGCAGGTAAAAGGTCTGGAGTTGATTCTAGGTGTGACATTTGCATTTTGAATCTGTTGCTGTCGACTCTCAATATGAGATCCAAAGAGCTGTCACTATCAGTGAAGCAAGCCATCATTAGGCTGAAAAATCAAAACAAACCCATCAGAGAGATAGCAAAAACATTAGATGTGGCCAAATCAACTGTTTGGAATATTCTTAAAAGAAAGAACACACCAGAGAGCTCAGCAACACCAAAAGACCCGGAAAACCACAGAAAACAACAGTGGTGGATGACAGAAGAATTTTTTCCCTGGTGAAGAAAAACCCCTTCACAACAGTTGGCCAAATAAAAAACACTCTCCAGGAGGTAGGTGTATATGTGTCAAAGTCAACAATCAAGAGAAGACTTCACAAGAGTTAATAAAGAGGGTTCACCACAAGATGTAAACCATTTGTGAGCCACAAAAACAGGAAGACAAGATTAGAGTTTAGTAAACAACATCTAAAAAAGCCATTACAGTTCTGGAACAACTGCCTATGGACAGATGAGACAAAGATCAACTTGTACCAGAGTGATGAGAAGAGAAAAGTATGGAGAAGGAAAGGAACTGCTCATGATCCAAAACATACCACCTCATCAGTGAAGCATGGTGGTGGTAGTGTCATGACGTGGGCATATATGGCTGCCAATGGAACTGGTTTCCTTGTATTTATTGATGATGTGACTGCTGACAAAAGCAGCAGGATGAATTCTGAAGTGTTTTGGGCAATATTATCTGCTCATATTCAGTCAAATGCTTCAGAAGTCATTGGACGGGGCCTCACAGTGCAGATGGACAATGACCCGACGCATACTGCGAAAGCAACCAAAGAGTTTTTTTAAGGCTAACAAGTGGAATGTTATGCAATGGCCAATTCAATCACCTGACCTGAATCCGATTGAGCATGCATTTCACTTGATGAAGACAAAACTGAAGGGAAAATGCCCCAAGAACAAACAGGAACTGAAGACATTTGCAGTAGAGGCCTGGCAGAGCATCACCAGGGATGAACCCCCAGCAACTGGTGATGTGTATGCGTTCCAGACTTCAGGCTGTAATTGACTGCAAAGGATTTGCAACAAAGTATTAAAGAGGCGATTGCCAGAGATTTGTTCATGCAACAGATACAAGATAATCTGAAAGAACTGCTGCCGTACGCAGCCGTATGGCTGCACAAACCCTATATACAGAGGTGACTCCCATGCCTCCAGTGGATAGTCTTGTAATGGTCAACACCTTCTGTAATGCAGGTCCTTGGGATGCAACATGAGAGGGACCATATCAGGTTCTTGAAATCCTGGGTGACACAATGTTAAAAAAAACAAAGGCCAATGACAGCAAAGAGAGATACTCAGAGGAAGTGTAAGGTTCTTTGGGTCCACATTGACCAAGTGAAAACTACACAAGCTTCTTTAGATCAATAGAGCACTTGTGTGCACATTGAAACAGGTTGATTAAAAAACCATACCCCTCCCAAATTATAATAATTGTTAAAAAAAAGGTTTCTCTGATCGTTGAGAACCTATTATCAACCTCTTCTCCCACAGGTAGATACAGATGTTGGGCAAAAGGCCCTAGGAGGAAAGTATTACACATATTGGTGAGTATAGTATTGACGTGTTCTGATATCCGCAGAAATTACGGTAATAATAATGGGACGACTGTAGCACCAATAAGAAATTACAAAAGATCTGATCCTACTAACCAGGTAGAGCATTTGCTGGTAGAATGTAAGGAAGGGAGAAACCTAGAGCCCTACACTAATTACATCTTTATGCTGGGTCAGTGGTGTTTGTATGGGTTTTGGAGAGATGGTCCAACTGAGGGTAAAGTCCAACACTATACCCCCACAGAAAATGTGTCTGTCATTCAACATGAACTGCATACACTCTGCCCTAAAGAATATAATCATTTCAAGAAAACCCCTGTTTACAGCCCTATAGAAGAGCAAAAAATATTGTAACTGAGGTACTGTGTACAAAGAAGGGAGTACTGTACCCAGAAGATACCACCGGGGGAGAAAATGATGTGTGATATATTCTAAAAGCCACATTTATAGTAACTAACAGTCAGGATAATCTGAGTGTTCGAACATATTTTGATAGACCTATTCCAAGTAAAGGTATCATAAAAGCATACTGCATGTTAAGAGATTCCAGATTGTTAATCACAAGAGAATCCAAATATGCCAAAAGGTCATGTTCCCACAGATTATTTATAAACTGTTGTCACAATAATAAAATTGAACGGTAGCAACACAGGCCAAGCTTTGTGGAATAATAACTATGGGCCAGTAGATATGGAAGGCTTATACAGAGCTGCCATTTTGAAAATTAGAAGAGATGCCAAAAATCAGAAGTATATTCGTGTAGAGGGATCACCATCTATAGTATCTTTTATGATAAGAATTATGAGAGATAAGTGTGTACCAGAAGTTGCTGGATACTATCTTATTACATATGCACATTGGGAGCCAGATAGACAAATATATGTATGTATGGATGATACTCCTATGACTGAGGAGTACAGAAATAGATATGTGTATGTTGATTGGAAGGACCCTAGTGGCAAAGATATTAATTTTAATATCAACCTTAATGGATCTTTAAATGGCCATTCTTGTATGCAGCAGACGCAGGGAGTTGGACATTTTCTCAGCGGGTGTAGCTCTCCAAAACAAAATCTGTTAACTATCTTTCCTTACAACAAGGAAATAGTGACCTGTGGTCTCTGTTTAAAGGAAGATGACAAGTATGTGTGAATGTAGTCAGAATACCTTATGAAACAGAAGTCTTAGAACCAGTCAAGCCACATCATAAGATATCAGACGTGATAGCGCCACAATTATAGTCTCAATGGAAAGTAATAACCAACATCAAATTTATATTATACACCTGGAGAATTTCAGTAGAGGATTTCAGAGTAGATCATTGCGGCCACAGATGTGAGGAACTAGTGAGGAACCAACTGGATATGCTAAAGGGATGTCTATAACTCTGGCAAGAAACAAGAAGAGATGACTGGAGACTTAGAAGAAATAGGGGAAAGCAAGATGTCATTGCAACTGCTCTTGGAGGAGGTGCAATGTGAAAAGGTTTGCTGAATATTATAGATTTAAAGGCTCTGAGGAACAAACTTGGAGCCTCACACAACATACAGGATATGGTATAAGGACTCAACTCAATGTAAATCACATCCTTAAGAAAACTGTGAACTCTAAGAAAATCTAAAATACATAGTGTTGTCTCCTCAAAATGGTCACTATCCATTCAACCTTAGACAGAGGATAAAACAATTTACACACACACCCCCCTTTGTGTTGAATCATACATACTTGTGGCTCATGCAGTAGCATGGTTGCCAGAACCTGACCTGTACGGCTTCTTCTCTAGCCCCAGTTTAAAATAAACAGGGGTACTCTACAGTGTTCCGTTGTCACAAGATACAATACTCCATCCACGTCTCCAAACTGACATGTTATCATATGAAGGGTTACATCCGTATCTATTTGACACGGATGGATGTTGGAGATGAGAAGATGCTATATTGTGTCAAGGTAATCATGAGTTAGGATACTGAAGGAGCATAATTGATGGATGTTAGTCCAAAATCATCATTTAATTTGAAATTTTTCGGACAAGGATATTGGTGTTGGTATCAATGGCAGAAAACATCTTATACCATATAAGCAGCTCACTACACCAAAAAAGGGACTCTTCCGAGGAGCATATAGTACTCTGACTCCCACTCTTGGAATTGATGTAGCGGTAAGAGGCTGCTGGAGGATTCATGCTACCATTTACCCTGTACCTTGTGAACATCTTGTGCTGTTGTGCTGTTGTAATAAAGCCTTATTTTGGATATATTCTGGTATACCCGAGTGAGTTGAATCCCACAGAGGGTAACTGCCATCCCAGCTAAGGGTGGTATCCTCACACTGGCTAAATAATTTAAAGGAATAGTAAACTTACATATTGAAGAACAACATATTAGGACTAAAAGACATCAAATGATGTAATATTAAGGGAAGGGGGGGAGGGTATGAACTTTATGGACTTTGCAGGCTTTATGGACTTTGCGGGCTTCATGGAAATTTCAGTAATTGCTTTACATGAATGTGTTTTCGTGTGACTTCTTTTCTCTTTTTTTTTTCTTTCTCTCTCCTTTTCTCTCTTTTTCTTCTCTGCTGCTTTATATACCCTCGGGGTGTTTTGTAACTTTGGCGCATGCATAGTATATACAATCCCGGAGATACGATTCCGTTCACAGGGTTGACAGCAAATTGTGCATGAGCCTAAAGCGCATGTGCATTCTCACACAGACACCCCACTGTGACTAAAGTCGGCACATACACAATGGGGGGTTTTGCAGCCAGTGGAGATGACATCATCACCCCTGTCCTACACACTGCCTCCACGTGTGTGTGTGGTGGACCACCACAACCACCTGGTCGGTGGTCCCAGTCTGTGGAGGCTTGGAGACTCTGGTTCTGGACTATAAAAGCCAGATCAGAAAAGGATTGGAATAGGGAAAAAAGAATATAGGATCTAGCAGCCCCCTGCACTACAGAAATTCACTACACTACAGAAAGTAATAAGTATTCTATATATATATATATATATATATATATATATATATATATATATATATATATACAGTCAAGTCCATAAATATTGGAACATCGACACAATTCTCATATTTTGGGCTCTATACACCACCACGATGGTTTTGAAATGAAACAAACAAAATGTGCTTTAACTGCAGACAGGGAATTTACATCCAAATCAGGTGAACAGTGTAGGCATTACAACGGTTTCTGTATGTGCCTCCCACTTTTCAAGTGACCAAAAGTAATGGTACAAAATAAACAATCCTACATCAAACTTTCACTTTTTAATACTTTGTTGCAAATCCTTTGCAGTTAATTACAGCCTGAAGTCTGGAAGGCAAAGACATCACTAGACGCTGGGTTTCATCCCTGGTGATGCTCTGCCAGGCCTCTACTGCAAATGTCTTCAGTTTCTGCTTGTTCTTGGGGTATTGTCACTTTAGTTTTGTTTTCATCAAGGGAAATGCATGCTCAATCGGATTCAGGTCAGGTGATTGACTTGTCCATTGCATAACATTCCACTTGTTAGCCTTAAAAAACTCTTTGGTTGCTTTTGCAGTATGCTTCGGGTCATTGTCCATCTGCACTGTGAAGCGCCGTCCAATGACTTCTGAAGCATTTGACTGAATATGAGCAGATAATATTGCCTGAAACACTTCAGAATTCATCCTGCTGCTTTTGTCAGCAGTCACATCATCAATAAATACAAAGGAACCAGTTCCATTGGCAGCCATACATGCCCACCCATGACACTACCACCACCATGCTTCACTGATGAGGTGGTATGTTTTGGATCATGAGCAGTTCCTTTCCTTCTCCATACTCTTCTCTTCCCATCACTCTGGTACAAGTTGATCTTTGTCCCATCTGTCCATAGGATGTTGTTCCAGAACTGTAATGGCTTTTTTAGATGTTGTTTGCCAAACTCTAATCTGGTGTTCCTGTTTTTGTGGCTCACAAATGGTTTACATCTTGTGGTGAACCCTCTATATTCACTCTTGTAAAGTCTTCTCTTGATTGTTGACTTTGACACATATAGACCTACCTCCTGGAGAGTGTTCTTGATTTGGCCAACTGTTGTGAAGGGGTTTTTCTTCACCAGGGAAATAATTCTTCTGTCATCCATCACAGTTGTTTTCCGTATTTTTCCGGGTCTTTTGGTGTTGCAGAGCTCTCCGGTGCGTTCTTTCTTTTAAGAATGTTCCAAACCGTTGATTTGGCCACACCTAATGTTTTTGCTATCTCTCTGATGGGTTTGTTTTGATTTTTCAGCCTAATGATGGCTTGCTTCACTGATAGTGACAGCTCTTTGGATCTCATATTGAGAGTCGACAGCAACAGATTCAAAATGCAAATGTCACACCTAGAATCAACTCCAGACCTTTTACCTGCTTAATTGATGATGAAATAACGAGGGAATAGCCCACACATGTCCATGAAATAGGTTTTAAGTTGATTTCTCCATTACTTTTGGTCCCTTAAAAAGTGGGAGGCACATATAGAAACCGTTGTAATTCCTACACCGTTTACCTGATTTGGATGTAAATACCCTCAAATTAAAGCTGAAAGTCTGCAGTTAAAGCACTTCTTGTTAGTTTTATTTCAAATTTATTGTGGTGGTGTATAGAGCCCAAAATATGAGAATTGTGTCGATGTCCTAATATTTATGGACTTGACTGTATATATACATATATATATATATATATATATATATATATATATATATATATATATTACAGTATTGATTTAATTATCGAATATTACTTCAACTTTTACTCTATTAAAAAAACACACACAAAAGAGAAGCTTAAAACGCAATGATAATACCGGTACTTTAATATAATAATCGGGAAACATATACAAACCCTATTGCATTATTGCATATAATCCAATCTCCTGTTTATGGAGAAACTGAGCGTATATCTAGCAAAGAATATCAGAGAGTGTAATCGCAGTCAGCGCTCAGCTAACATGCGACACACCTGACCTCCAAGTGGTTGCTACATGGTTACTGGAAACAACAGATCAAAGTTTTAAATGTTTATAGGACTAAGAATCATATGCTGAAAGAGGGATACTTAAAATATCCTACGTAGACATGTAAACATCCATCTGAAGTAATAATAAGCTAATAGCAGAGAGATAGATAATCATGCTATATAAACAACCTAATAATAGTAATAATACATAGAATAAAATAACATCATACTGTCCCATAAAATAACAGCAATGCCATTACTACATATGGAATACAGCAAGCAAAAAACATTAATATAGTTCAGAAAGGCTCAAAATCCAAGCTCATTAAATAAATATATTAGTAAAGTCTAACAATAACATAATATGACAGTGATATTCAATTGACTTGTTCTAAATACCATCAATAACAAATACATCAAAACCTGATATATGGAATATCTGCTAACAAAACTGGGTTGTAAAACTCCCAAAATAATTACTGATTTAAAATATTGGTGTGAGTCTGAACAGAAATAATATCCACACACTGAGAAATAAATAGATAATATCTTAATACCCAAACGTATATAACAATCTGATAAGTGTGACATAACGATGGACTAAATCAAATTCAAAAAATTAATAAACATTAAATAAAAAATAATAAATAAAACATTTCTGGGAAGAGAACAGCCCCTAACATATAAAGGAGATAAGTGATATCAAATGGCTAAGCCAACATATAGGAAAGAAAAAAAACACATGTCATAACCCAATGAGAAGGGAACTAAGTTTGTAGTAGCATTCATGTACCTAAAAAAACTAGTATAGGGTTCAAAAGACATCAAATGTTGTTCAATTCTATAGAGTCATTTAGACCATGCGGTGCCAATGTCTTGAGCCTAAAGATCTAATAAGCCTCACGCTTACTTAACAAGTTGAACCTATCACCTCCCCTCTTAGTGAAGCCAACCTGTTCAATGGCCCTTAAATTCAAACCCACTTGTTTGCCCCCTTGGAAGGCATTGACATGGACAGATAGGTTATGGGTTCTAATATTTTTCAATATATTACGGCAATGTTCCTTAACTCTTGTTCCCACAGACCTGATCCTGCATCCCACATACTGGATACCACACTTACAATTAATCAAATAGATAACAAAGGTAGATTGGCACTCAAGAGTCTTATCTATTGGAAACCTCTCTCCTGATGTAAATGAAGTGAAGTCTATACACTTATGATCTGCAAATTCACAAGTTATACATTTCAATTTGTCACGGTGGCTAAGTGGTTAGCACTTCTGCCTCACAGCACTGGGGTCATGAGTTCAATTCCCGACGTAGCAGCGTGTCACGAAAAAACAAGTTGGCATTTATGTTTGTAAGTGTGGCACATCACTGGTCTAAAAGTTGCTGGGGTCATGATTTCAATTCCCGACCATGGCCTTATCTGTGTGGAGTTTGTATGTTCTCCCTGTGTTTGCGTGGGTTTCCTGCGGGTGCTCCGGTTTCCTCCCACACTCCAAAAACATACTAGTAGGTTAATTGTCTGCTATCAATGTCTGTCTGTGTGTGTTCGTAAATTTAGACTGTAAAGTCCAATGGGGCAGGGACTGATGTGATCGAGTTCTCTGTACAGCGCTGCGGAATTAGTGGCGCTATATAAATAAATGGTGATGATGATGATCTAAAAAAACGTTTTTATCGGCCCTAACCACCTATCCATACTGGAACTAATAGTGGACAAAGCAAACAAATTTACATTCTGATAAAAACTCAGTGCCAGTTTTTCCTTTAAGTTCCTAGATCTCCTGAAAACAATCCTATTTCCTTTTTTATATTCATCAATATTCACCAATATATTCATCAAGTTCCAACTGAACAGTATTTTTCTTCACAATAAGTTTAATTTCACCAGCATGGCTATTGTATTGAGTTATAAAGGCCAAAAGGTTATCATTTTCCCCTTGTCTAGTGGGGCGGCTCAACAGGAGATGTCTATCTAGCTCTAGCGCTTCCTTGTAGGCCCTGTCCAAGATGAATTGAGGATAGCCCTGCTCCTGAAAAGACTTATATAATTTATCAGAATATAATTTGAAATCCCTAACATCAGAACAATTCCCCCTGATACGGAGGAATTGACCCTTTGGGATATTCTCCCTCCAAGGCTTATAATGACTGCTTTTGTAATGCAGAAAATTCAAAGTATCAACATCTTTGGAGTAGTTCTCCGTCACTATAGCTCCTTGAATAATTTTTAAAGTAATATTAATAATTAATAGTTGATGGATGGAAATTACTAGTAAATCTTAGGCCATATTCATTAGAATTAAGGTGACAAAGAAAAAGTGAGATAGAGTGAGAATCACAATCCCAAACAAAGGAAAGGTAATTTACAAAGGAAAGGTCATCTATATATGTACCATACTACCATACCATTACTCTATTACTATACATTTATATCTGGTTTTATCATTACTTGAAATAGATTTGTATAAAGTAAAGTAAAGAAAATAGAGTGTAAGGATAATATAGGGGTAAATAGTTAGTGTAGGGAATAGAAGGTGGTGAACATAGGGTACATTTTATACTGATATTGTCATACTACATTTATTATGTAGAACAATATTATAACATATGTATGAACTGTAAGTGCAAGGTTTTCTGTGTTGTTAACAGTAAAATATTTTCATTTCAACACTTATATATGTTGTATAAGGTTATTATAATGGGTATATAATGGTATATAATCGGTATAACACTTAGATACAGTAGGTATTGCATAAGTAATTCTCTAAGACTTTACTGTTATTTAGCGTGGTGAAAGGACTAAAAAGGCAATTTTATTTAAGGAAAAGTGTATAAAAGGGTGAATGTATAACGAGTGTATGTAGGAACAGAATAAAAAGACTGTGGGCCTGAGTCATTAAGGAAAGTAAGGCAAAAAAAAAGGGACTAAGGGCTAGATTTACTAAGCTGCGAGTTTGAAAAAGTGGGGTTGTTGCCTATAGCAACCAATCAGATTCTACCTTTCATTTATTTAGTACTTTCTACAAAATGACAGCTAGAATCTGATTGGTTGCTATAGGCAACATCCCCACTTTTTCAAACACGCAGCTTAGTAAATCTAGCCCTAAATGTTCTCTGTGACAAACCATGTTACAATGCAAGGGGTGCTAATGAGTTTATTATTTTGCAAACAAGTTAACTACTGGCTATTTTTTTTATCTAGCACACAAATACTTGATAGCTTTATTTTTACACTTAAATTTACAGTTGATCTAGGACATGCCCTATCCCAACTATAAATCTGTAACCACATTTTAAATTTATCTCCCCCTCCAATATAACATGGTTTGTCCCAGGTGCAAAGTTACTCCTTTTTTATGCTTTGCTCTCCTTAATGACTCAGGCCTAGTGTGCGCAATTAAAGCGTAACGCAGTATCTTTTTCAGAATGTCATTAATTTAATGTCGAGGCTGGTAGGGAAGAAATAGCTCTTTATTATTGTTAGAAACCCCATCAGCCAATACCACAAAACTCGGAGTCTGCTCCGAAAGTCTGGTGTTCACTGTTGCCCCTAGTGGTGGGGACAGACTTGGATGCAGACAAACGGAGGGTCGTGTGATGGGTACCGGATGCGGAGAACCCGGGAATGAGGAGTAATGGCGGACAGCGAATCCAGTAAACTAGCCGAGGTCAGGGGTAACTTGCACAGAAGAATAGTCAGAACATGCCAAAGGGTCAGGGTCACGAGCAGGTCAGCAGAATCCGAAGTACAGGCCAAAAGATCAGGGACACAGGCAAGAAGGCGAAATCCGGTAAACAGGCAATGGTCAAAAGAGCAATCAGCAGAAACAGAGAGCAGGTCAGCAAGTGTACTACACAGACGCTATAACCGGCAGGGAGGCTAAGCCCTTAAGTACTTCATGTGGCCAATCAGAGCCTAGCTCTGACACCGCCAATCATTTCTGCCTAATTAATCACTATTACCCCGCAGGCTAGCCAGGGGGTTCTTGCACATGTGCCCGGCCTCCTCTCATTGCCGGGACGCAGCGCCAAACAAAAGCTTACGACCGTTGCCTTGGTCGGGTCCTGTCCGGAAATGACGCAGAACAGAGGAGGAAGTGAGTTGCGGCGGCTGTAAGCACCGCCACGGCTAGTGACAGTACCCCTCCTTGAGGAGGGGTTAGGAAACCCAGACACCCTGGCTTACTGGGAAATTGCCCGAAGAACTCTTTAATGAGTCTGTCTGCATGAAGGCGATTTCTTGGAATCCAGGCACGTTCTTCCAAACCACGGCCCTTCCATTGGACTAGAAAGTGAATTTGCCCCTGGATTTTCTTGGAATCCAGTATTTTTTGTACCACAAATTCTCGATTTCCTTCTACATTCACCGAATGAGGCCTCTGAGGGTGAACCCGACTGAATTTACTAGAAAACATTACAGGTTTGAGTAAGGAGCAATGGAACGTATTTGGAATCTTCAAGGAGCATGGGAGCTTCAACCTAAATGCCACTGGATTCACTTGTTTGATAATGGAAAAAGGATCAATAAACCTAGGACCCAGTTTTTTTACATTGTTGCCTGAGCCTGATATTCCGGGTAGAGAGCCACACCTTCTGGCCAACTTTGAATGAACAGTTCCTATGGTGTTGGTCCGAAATTGTTTTTGATCGAAATGAAGCTTGTTCTAAGGCAGCATGGACTTTTTTACAAATGCTCTTTAGTGAAGTAGCTGTGGAATATATGCCAGGAAGCCCAGAAGAATTAAGAACAGCCAGGGAGTTAGATCTGGGATGAAAACCGAGATTACAATAAAAAGGTGAAACACAAGTGGAGGAATAGCAGGAATTGCTGTATGCAAATTCCGCCCAGGATAATAATGCTGACCAGTTGTTGTGAAACTCAGAAATATATAGCCATAAGAATTTTTCCAGGGACTGATTGACCCTCTCAGTTTGTCCATTAGATTGCGGATAATATGCTGAGGAGAGGCTTATATTTGCCCCAAGGAGAGAACAAAAGGATCTCCAGAATTGAGCCACAAACTGAGAACCCCGGTCAGAAACAATATCTACCGGTAAGCCATGAAGTCGGAAAATATGTTGAACAAAAAGTGAGGCCAAGGTCTGTGCACTAGGGAGTCTGGTTAGAGGTATGAAATGAGCCATTTTACTGAATCGGTCAACCACTACCCAAATAGTATTGTAGCCTGCTGAGACAGGAAGCTCCACAACGAAATCCATTGACAAGTGTGTCCACGGTCTAGAAGGGACAGACAAGGGCATAAGCTGACCGTAAGGACGATTCCTAGGAGTCTTGTTCCTGGCACAGATTTTGCAGGACATAACATAATCTTGGATATCAGAAGACATGGTTGGCCACCAAACAGAACGTGAAAGATGCTCAGTAGTTTTCAAGATACCTGGGTGTCCAGCAGTTTTATGATCATGAGCCTCCGTGAGGACGGCCTTTCGGAGGTGAACCGGAACGAATAAGCGGTTCGCAGGTGTTCCACTGGTGGCCAATTTTTGGAATCTTTGAAGAATTGAAGTCAAATCCTGGGCTAAACCGGCATGAATGATTGTAGATGGTAGAATCGGTAGTGGTTTCGGAGCTGGTGCATGATGAGAGGAAAAACTTCTGGACAAGGCATCCGCCTTAGTGTTCTTAGAACCTGGTCTGTAACTGATAGTAAAACAGAAGCGAGTAAAGAACAGAGACCAATGAGCTTGCCTTAGGTTCAGTCGTTTTGCTGATTCGATATATTGAAGGTTCTTGTGGTCAGTAATGACCGAGATAACATGGACTGCCATTCTTCAAAAGCCCATTTGATGGCCAAGAGTTCTTGATTACCAACATCATAGTTGGCCTCTGCAGACGAGAATTTCCGAGAGAAGAATGCGCAAGGGAACAATCGCTGGTTAACAAGATCCTTTTGAGAGAGTACAGCACCTGCACCTACATCAGAGGCATCGACTTCAAGAACAAAAGGTAAGTCAGGATTAGGATGCCTTAAAACAGGAGCGGAGATGAATGCCTGTTTCAAAGCCTCAAATGAACGAATATCTTCCAGAGACCAGTTGCCCGGATCTGCCCCTTTTTTAGTGAGGGCAACAATGGGGGCTACTAAATCGGAAAAACTTTGCATAAATTTTCGATAATAATTAGCGAAGCCCAGGATCCTTTGTACGGCCTTTAGATTAACTGGTTGCACCCAGTCAAGGATAGCTTGTACTTTCTTGGGATCCATGGAAAAACCGGACGAAGATATGATGTAGCCAAGGAATGATACACTTTGGACTTCAAACTCGCATTTCTCCAGCTTGGCGAACAAGTGATGATCCCATAACTTATGGAGTACTTGTTGAACGTGGAGTCGATGTTGTGACACAGACTGCGAGTATATCAGAATGTCATCCAAGTATACCACTACAAACTGATCAAGGAACTCCCGAAGAACATCATTAATAAGGTCCTGGAACACTGCTGGTGCGTTACAGAGACCAAACGGCATAACTAGATACTCATAGTGGCCGGACTGGGTATTAAAAGCCGTTTTCCACTCATCTCCTTCCCGGATGCGGATGAGATTGTATGCCCCGCGGAGGTCAATCTTGGTAAAGATGGTAGCACCTCTGAATTGGTCAAACAGGACCGAGATGAGAGGAAAAGGATACGTATTTTTGATAGTTATCTTGTTAAGGCCTCTAATATCTATGCAGGGACGGAAACCGCCATCCTTCTTGGAAACAAAGAAGCAACCAGCTCCCACTGGGGATTTTGAAGGCCTAATGAAGCCTTTCTGAAGATTTTCTTTGACATAATGATGCATGGCTTGGGACTCTGGACCGGAGAGGGAATATAACCTCCCTTTAGGTAATTTAGCGACTGGGATTAATTAGACGGCACAATCGTATTCCCTATGCGGAGGGGGGGTGTCAGCTGCCTTCATAGAGAAAACGTCCCAGAATTCTTGGTACTGCAGAGGTAGTAGCGGTGCGACAGGTTGTAAGATCTGAAGAGGCAACTTCAAACAAGTCTGTGAGCAAGGAGACCTTAACTGGGTAATCTCCCCTTGTGTCCAATCAATTACTGGATTATGTAGTTGCAGCCAGGGTTGTGCTAAGATCACTGGTACCGATGGACAGTTAATCACGTAGAAGGTCAGAAATTCTGAATGGAGGGTTCCCACCGTAAGATGTAATGGTGGAGTTTCATACAGGACCTTGCCACCTGGAAGGGATTCTCCATCTAGACCACATACCGTGATAACTGGATTGATACTGAGGAGAGGAATTCCAGTAGACTTAGCAAAATCCATATCAAGAAAGTTCCCGGTGGCACCGCTATCAATAAAAGCTGAAATATTAACGGAATGAGCCCCACAGGTGATGTGGGCAGGAACCAAAGAGGCATTTTTAGAGGAGATGATCTGAAGACCTAGGTGAACCCCCTCTTTATCTCCTAGGCCAAATATTGAGCCAACAACCTTTGCGACAGTGCCTGGACCATCTGACACCAGGTTTGAATCTGTACAGCTAGAACTTGGGCTGGAGAAGGATTTGTCCCGCTTCCGTCCATGAATAATCCTCTCCAGCGCTTCACTGGCCGGCTATAATGTTAGGAACCCCAGCAGCCAATACCACAAAACCCGGAGTCTGCTCCGAAAGTCTGGTGTTCACTGTTGCCCCTAGTGGTGGGGACAGACTTGGCTGCAGACAAACGGAGGGTCGTGTGATGGGTACCGGCTGCGGAGAACCCGGGAATGAGGAGTAATGGTGGACAGCGAATCCAGTAAACTAGCCGAGGTCAGGGGTCACTTGCACAGAAGAATAGTCAGAACACGCCAAAGGGTCAGGGTCACGAGCAGGTCAGCAGAATCTGAAGTACAGGCTAAAAGGTCAGGGACACAGGTAAGAAGGCGAAATCCGGTAAACAGGCAATGGTCAAAAGAGCAATCAGCAGAAACAGAGAGCAGGTCAGCAAGTGTACTACACAAACGCTATTACCGGCAGCGAGGCTAAGCCCTCCCTGCCTTAAGTACTTCATGTGGCCAATCAGAGCCTAGCTCTGACACAATCACCGCCAATCATTTCTGCCTAATTAATCACTATTAGCCCGCAGGCTAGCCGGGGGCGTCTTGCGCATGCGCCCGGCCTCCTCTCATTGCCGGGACGCAGCGCCGAACAAAAGCTTCCGACCGTTGCCTTGGAAATGACGTCCCGGTCGTCAAGGTGACGGCCGGGACGCAGAACAGAGGAGGAAGTGAGTCGCGGCGGCTGTAAGTATCGCCGCGGCTCGTGACAATTATATGTGAATGATATTAATTTAAAGTTGGGGCTGGTTTCAAGTAGGGAAGCCTACTTATTAAACATTGGTGCAACTGATTTAACGTCGGGCCTGGTTGGGGAAGGAAGAGTCTAAATGATTCACTCACTGCTAGAATTTCCATATTTTATGAACCTATCCCTTTTTTCCAAACATGCTCTTTACTTTCCAGGATGCAGATAAGCAGCAACTTAGCTTAAGAGACCAGCAGCTGCTGGTAGTGAAAGCTGCAAGGACAGGTGGGAGAGAATAGAACAGTTTACCAATTCTGCTGATCCTGTTTGGGCAGTCCCACTTTTATGTTACTATCCCGTTCAATGAGGACTTCGTCCCAACTGCAACAATAGTTGGGAAGTATGTCCTGCCTCACATTTTTCTGTTTATTAATGGTGAGCTTTATGCACTACAGTTAGATGCAAGCAGCTCACCCTTAATAAGCAGTACAGTGTAAAGCCAAACATACAGCCCAACTATCCTTGTAGTCGAAACAAAGTCCTGACTGACAGTCACACAAAATTGGGACTGCCCTACCAGTTTCAGGACAATTAGCTACCATTGCCCTTGTATTTTAAGGGGATAGGAAGAGTTAGAGAGCCGCCTAACACTGTCTTCAATGAAAGTCACAGCGCTTGCATACACTCTGGCAGCGTGGCATGGAAATCCCACACTAACACTACTGCATTTGCCCCTGCACCACTAACCAGTTTCATTACCAAAGAGACATCAACACCATTCTTTTTTAAAACCTTTCTTTTCCTGACCAGTAAACCATCTTGCTGTTATGTGACAACCACCTCAATTGTCAGGGATGCACCTTTGGTACTGGATCTTGAACTGTTAAGCTTCAATACCCCTCCACAACTGCATCACAATCCAGTCTGTCCTCTTGATTAGGACCAATAAGATCACATTCAGTTAGACCCCATTGCTTTGAAAAAATGTCTATAATGATTCATATCTTAGTACCATACCTCCACTCTCATTTATTCTTGTTTTGTTTTGTTGAGAGCACCTTTTGATTTCTACCCCCATCAATAAAATCTCAAAACCGGACAAACTGTGATCACTCAGGAAAACAATGAAGGGGTATGCAAAAAAATCCCTCTCAATTTCCTTTAGCAAATCCCACATAGGGACGAAAACTAATGGCAGTGCCCTCATCAAACAGCAATATGTCTGGCTTACCATCTTGCTCCACCCTTATTTGTATAACGTCTATAAAGTGCTTCCACTTCAAATCTGGTATGCCAATATACCCAGTTATTTTCCATCACAATCACACTTCTGTGAGCTCAGTAAACATATATGAATGTCTGCACATCCACACCATACATTTTTTGAAACCCCTGAAGTAGGGAATCAGTGTCATTCATATAAGAAAACCATGTTTGGAGTTATCTGTTTAATTTTTTGCAGTAAAAACTGAAAGAAACTTTAATGAATGTATGATCGGAATCCTTTAGATTCCCTTCTCCCAATTCTCTTCACTGACTCTTCTAGCCATTTCAGATGTGCTGCCTTCATGGTGACCCTAATCACAAAGGGATGAGTTCCTGTAATCAAAGCTTAAACGTGATGAGTTCTTCCTAAGAACTGTGGCAAATTCAGGATAAAGTAGTGCCATCCTGGTGTAAAAAAAAGTTACCAGAGACTTTAGGGTGCTGTATTACCTTAAATTTCATGCGGAAATGGTCAAAGACTGCTGGACCCACTTCACCCACACTTTACCACCTGATCCAATATCTAAAATTGTAAGCCTCTGTTATCTCTTTCTGTTCTTGCTCTAAAGCTCCACCCACCCAAATTGTCATGTAGAGTGATAAGGAAAAAACAAATATAAAAAAGCCTGTTTCAACTCTGATCAACACAAATCGCCAATATGACTGAAGATGCTCACTAAAATTTCTGAACAATTACGTCTTCTGCTGTCTATTTCTTGCATACACTTCTTAATACCCTTTAGCTTTCCAATTAATCACCATATTAGAAATCCTTGTTGCTAACCAGCTGCTCAACAATCACAACATTGCGTCCAATCTTCCTCAATGACCCAGATCGACTCCTAAAGCTTTCTCTAGCTCAAACCAATGGTACCAGAGCTAATTGTATTCTGTCCAAGTCCCTAGAGCAAGAGATTAACACATCTCTAGGGTGATTTCTTAAAATGTAGCAATTTCCACATGTAGCACCAGGAACTAGAATCTGTACCACTGCAAACGAGATAATTCATCAGTGATGTAATGTTTTTACTCCAGACAAATGTTTTATGTGAAATAAAATGTTATGCCTCAAAGAAACAAAAAAACTGCTTCAGGCAAGTTATCTGTGTATTCAGGATTACCTTTTCATATATTTCATTCCCCCACAATTCTAATGATTCAAGTATAGGACACAGTTCAAAACTGCTAGATCTTTCATCAAGCTTTATCAACCCAGCTATCCATTTTTTAGGCCAGACTCCTTCAGACCAAATCCTAGCTCAAAAAACACCAAAACTGACTATTTCCAATATGTCCATGAATAAACTATGTTCATCATTGCATTGCTCGTGAACAGCTATATTAACCACCCATTGAAAGATCAATTCCCACATCATCAAATCATTTCTGGGTTTAGCCCTCAATCTGATCAAATGATAAGTCTCCATCACCCGAGCCTTGGCTAAGGATGGATGCAATAAAAAAGTCAACAATTGAAGAGCATCCTGCAAGCAAAATTACATTTTCCCAACAAACACTATCAAAGTGAAACTCGATCCCTAGATATTGCGTAACTGTTGCAAATTACATACAAATAGCAAAGAAGAGCTAAAAGAGATCTTCTTCTTCCTTACTGCACTAGATATTGTGAAAAACATCTGAAGTCAATTCGCAAAAGTTCTCCGAGTCAGCCTAAAGCATCTCCTACATCTCTTATTCTCATATTCAGCCTTGTGGTGATCTTTTCCTTTTTCTACACTATAAATATTCCTGTTACCAAATTGTTTCTCCTACCTCCTGCTTCATATGGGCCTTAATGATGTTGCGGATTATGCTTTCATTCTGTTAATAGGCACACACTTGGAAGTTCTTTGTGAAGTAACTTTTCTATTAAACTGTGTAGTTTTCTTAGCAAACAGACAACACATTGCATGTAAGACCAACATGAGAACAAAACTAGAACATTCTTTGTACAACAGAGTACATTACTATAACATAGAGTGACAACACAGTAACACATTTAGGAACAGCTCCACCTGCATTCTACACCTGCAGTGTAATCACTTAAGCACCATTAACTCTGAGTATGTTGCAGTATCTCAACAAATGACCCTTCAAAAGAGAGGTATAAATGTCCCTTTGGAAAATCAGAATGTTTGTTTTAGTCCCTAGAGATGAACCACTTTCCCATCTATATGCTATTCGGTTCAGTACCACTAACTGTCTTAGATCCTCCCCCTCTAGTACATACCTGACTAGCTCTCAGAGATGCAATCAAATACATTGGCACCCCCAGTCTGACATCTCCCACCTGTCTTTGGCCCTTCTGAACAACCTCTCTGTTGCATCTTTCAGTGACCTAATGAATCCCTAAAGTAACTATCTGTGAGGATTATCACTTCTGCAAAAGTTCCTGAAAAGGTCACGCAATGACCAGAATTCTCCTCATTCTGGGGCCATGGCATTTTTAAAAGCATGGAACTGAAAAGAATGGCTGAAGAAAATTAAAATTGTCACTCAAAGGTCAGTTATAACAATAAAGGGATCCTTTCAGAGTGGAGGGTGGACTAAAGAGTGGACTGTGCAGAGTCAGTAAGCAGAAACAAGCAGGACACTAGAAAGTCCATATATACACTGGAGACAGGAGCTATGCGCGGTAGACATGAAATACTGCAAGTCTGATGGAGGCTAGAATAACACAGAATAGATAGGAAACACTGCAGCTTTGCTGGAATCAGGAGTTAGGCTGGGTGCACTCTACAGGAAAATTCTAGCTATGCGATAGTTTTAGCGATTTTTCCAAAAATAGGATAAAAAATAAAGTCCCGATCTACTTGGTAATTTATGTGTACATACTATATACAATTTACCTTCATCTGTGCTCTTCATTTGTCGTAACCATCTGCTGAAAAGTTTGTGACTCTGTTAATAACAATGCGTGCACAAGTGACAAAGCTGGCTAGCTGCTATGGTGGTTTGTACGCTACAGACAAATACTGGGATGGTTTATGGTCCCCAGTGCTGTTGGCTAGCTCTATAGACATGGGAGCTGCTGTGTGGCTAATGCTTGCTCGCTCGATGTTACTAGAAAGCTGCTTGAAGCCTTTTGCTGCCTGACCTCTGCAAAAGCTGGGAGCTGCGAATTACCTGCCCCTGTCCCCACATACTGGTCCATACCTACTTGCCCCTGTCCCTGCATATCTGCCCCTGTTCCCACATACCAGTCCCTAAACACCTGTAGCTTTGCTGGAATCAGTTTCACTGCTCAGAAAAAGGCAAATAAACAGCAAATGAACAAGACAAGGAAGCACCAGGTTGTGTCTCCAGATTGTTTATATAGCAAATCAGGAGGAGGAGCATGCAGATTAAATCTTTCCTGGCAAGAACTTACCCCCACTAACCTAGTGATGCCCTTTGTGACCTCACTTCTCCATCACTCTGATCAACCCAATTCCCTTTTCACCCTCTTATCTAACTTAGAACTGTTCCCTAAGTCTACCTCCATCACCTGTCACATAAACCCCCTTCCTTGATTTTCCTAGCACTCATTTTCATGATGTCACTCTGGCCTCATGTACACCTCCTCCTACTTACCTATCTACTAATCTGTTCTTGAATTTTACTGATATTTAAAGTTTTCATTTGTCAAATTCTAAAGCAAATTTAAAGAATAACAATAATTGTTTAAATTGATATAGGAGAGTGCTGTTAAATATTGAAAAGCTGCATTTATTTTAAACTTTCAAATACATTGAATGCAATAAACTGGACTAATTTGCATAACTAATTTGTACCAGTTATTTCCTTTGTACCTTTGTTTCCTTTGTTATTGACAGTAATCAACATAAAAAACCAAAGAAATACATTTTGCGTGAGAAGCAATTAGTAATTAACCTTACCACAGCATGAAAATCTCAAGGAGAGATCAGCACGCTAACTAAAATGATTAATTTGATATTATAATGCTTTGGATAAAAAGATCAAAATTGAAAATAAACTGGACGGTGAAGGGGGGTAGAGTGAAGAGAGTGAAGAGGACTTTGACTCGAAATAGTAGCGTATACCATAACAAATATCCTTCATAATGATGGATTCACTGCACAAGTCACCATAAAAAAAAATCCATCAGCATAAAATAAAAAAAGAGTGGAGTTTGTTGTGCCCATATTGCCAAACCAGTAGACATTGGCATTTGGTTCTGTTTAATGTAACTATTTGGTGTAACAGCCAAGTGAAGGAAGATGGAAGAGACCCTGAAACCAGAATGTCACTAGAGCATCTGTGAAGCATGTTGGAGCCTCTGATATGTTCTAGGGCTTCACATAATTGAGTTGGCAACTTAGAATTTATTGAGGAAATAATGAGAACAAAGTGTACAAATGAAATTTGGTACCATCTGTGAAAAAACTGGGAAGAAAATTTGTTTTTATTTAGCAAGACAACCCTGCAAACACATGGTACATTTAGGAACTAGTTTCAAGATCATCACACTTAAACAATCAATGTGCTGAAACGATTGCCCTAACCCAAGATCTTAACTCCATTGAGCACCTATGGGGCCTTTTGGCTAAGATCAATTGTAGTTCTGTCGGTGTAGGAAGGAAACACTACTCTCCAAAATGACAGACTACCAAAAGACCATCAGCAGAAAGGCCTAAGATGAAATACCCCAGGAGTAGCTACCTGGGGGTGGCAGAAAATCACCTGGGGACTGGTCACCCGCACTGTGAAAGAGTAAGACAGGCAAACAACTAATCCCACTTTTTTGGTTGCATCTTTGCTTCTTTACCCTGGCAATTTGGCAGGGTGGTGAGACAATTTTTATATTGCCAGCTGGATGGCTGGAGTTTTGAACTCACGACTCTTCTCTTTGTTTGTCACTGCACTTTATATTTTTATTTTGTCACAGATAGCAGGAGGCAGGCACCCTTAAGAGCTCCAATCCCCAACATCTAGGGGTGGTGGTGCGGCCCTGAGGTTTCCACCCACCTGAACCTCCTGATACCTCCTCCTTTTTTGGGGGGGCGGAGGGCAGAAGATTCCAGAGCCATGGGGGAAGCTTCAGGGCAAAAGGGAACCCCTAGCCTTGCAGTGAAAGGTGGTCTGGAGACCCTTGCCCCAGTAAGG
Source organism: Mixophyes fleayi (assembly GCF_038048845.1). NCBI lineage: Eukaryota > Metazoa > Chordata > Amphibia > Anura > Limnodynastidae > Mixophyes > Mixophyes fleayi. The sequence goes on from NC_134403.1 coordinate 258,330,896, forward strand.
GACCTTATGGTTATGAGAGTCAGGGATAGAGGGGCTCTTCCTCTTTAGAGGAGGAACTAAAGTTGAAGCACCCAAGTTCACTTTTTGCGTTTTCACTTTTGTGTTTCCATGTTTTAGCACTATGGTGACAGAAAGCACTGTCTTGGGCTTTCAATAAATAAAACAGCTTTGCGTGAAATGTGTGATCAATAGCCTTCAGAAACTAAACAGAATGTTAAGCACCATGCTTTGTAGATTGACAGAAGTTAGTAAGGTCAAAGGTGGGAAAACCAAATGCTGACACTAATAATACCAACTAATCTCTTCATCACTATCCATTGCCCCAATATTAGTTTTGAGTTGACATTTTGGTAAAAAGAGAGTCTGAACCATTACAGTTATTTGCAGGGTGTCCCGATCTGCTCCTCTTCTTCTAAGTGCCTACTTTTGCTCCTACATCTAATTTACAGTTTATTGAGGAGAGTCACTTGGAAATCATCCAGGCCCTTGATCCATATTTAAAGAGCCCACCAGGTTTCCAGAACTGGTCAGTGTACATAGCAAGTGTGAATAAGCTGCTGTCACGGTTCAAATACAAAGTGCAGCTCAGGAACCAGGAATGAGATAAAAACACACAAAGTTTATTGCTGGAATAACAATCTGATGGTGTAATACTGAATATACAGGAAAATGCAGGAATAAATACCGGGTAGATGGCTGATGTAGGAAAGTGGTAATATGGAGAGCTCCCAGATAGCAGGTAAGCAGTGATATGGAGAGATCCAGGTAGCATGAAACCACAAGCACAGCAGAGAGTAGGAACAACAGGATGGGACAACAATAACCAGCAATGACTGCTGGGAGAGACAGGTTTAAGAAGGTACACACTCGGGTGCAAGGAATAATTACAGGGCAGGTTAACCCCTGATACAAACAAGTAAGGCACAATAGCAGCACCTCTGGTCATCAGAGGTACTGCTGCAAACACATATAATGAACACAAATACTGCACAGTGCAAAACAAACAGGGCCTGCAGGATGCAAGCAGCATTTAAAAAGGGATATGTTGCAAGGCAGACGGAGGCAGACCGTGACAGTACCCCCCCCCCCCTTTAAAGGGCGGATTCCAGACGCCCAATTACCAAAAGTGGTTAAGTTCGTCAGTATCATAGTCCAGAGTCATATTCCTGGTAGAGAAATACTCGTCCAAGGGTGGAAAAGGCACAGAAACTATGTCAGAAGAGAGCTGAGACCCAGAAGACCCTTTTTTCTTCTTCTTCTTTGCTTTCTTTTTATGAGTCTTTTCAAGGATACAGGGTTGTTCAAATCGAATAGAACATGAAGCCAACTTCAAGGCTTGGGCAACTGGAGACAAAGAAGATGGCACAGAAGACATGCAGGGAGTACGGCTGACAAGTGCTGGAGCAAATTCTTTGAACATTGCCTCACAAAAAAGTTGTAAATCAGAAAGGATGGGATCTCTGATCTCAATAAAGGGGCTGGCCCATTCCAAAGCTTTTCCTGTAAAGTTGGATAACAGGTAATATACTTGCTTCCGTTGGTTATCTAGGAGGTCAGGTTCTGATGTTAAATAGGATATAAAAAATTTAATCAGAGCATTAAATTGCTGTATATCCCCATTGAAGGTAGGTGGTAGCTCAGACTTGGCACCCTTGGCAACGGATGGTTCAGACTTGGCAGCAGGCCCGGACTGGGCGTCAGACTTGGCAGCAGGCCCGGACTGGGTGGCAGGCTTGGCAGCAGGCCCGGACTGGGCGGCAGGCTTGGCAGCAGGCCCGGACTGGGCGGCAGGCTTGACAGCAGGCCCGGACTGGGCAGCAGGCTTGGCAGCAGGCCCGGACTGGGTGGCAGGCTTGGCAGCAGGCCCGGACTGGGCGGCAGGCTTGGCAGGGACAGCACTGAGAGAAGCCTCGGGGCAGACAACACTGTGAGAAGCCTCGGTGTAGACAGCACTGTGAGAAGCCTCGGGGCAGACAGCACTGTGAGAAGCCTCAGGGCAGACAGCACTGTGACAAGCCTCGGGGCAGGCAGCACTGTGAGAAGCCATGGGGCAGACAGCACTGTGAGAAGCCACGGGGTAGACAGCACTGTGAGAAGCCACAGAGCAGACAGCGCTGTGAGAAATCTCAAAGCAGACAGCACCAAGTGGTAACTCGGGCTGAACCGCATAGAGTGGCAATTCTGGCTGAACCGCATAGAGTGGCAACTCGGGCTGAACCGCATTAAGTGGCAACTCGGGCTGAACCGCATAGAGTGGCAACTTGGGCTGAACCGCATGGACAGGCAACTCGGGCTGAACCGCATGGACAGGCAACTCGGGCTGAACCGCATGGACAGGCAACTCGGGCTGAACCGCATGGACTGGAAACTGTTCTGGAGCAGGCTTTAAGGGCAGCACCCCCTCTGGAACAGGCTTCAAGGGCGGCGCCCCCACTGGAGCAGACTGTAGCTCAGGAACAGAGACAGCGGCTGAAGACTCGGAACTGGAGACAGCGGCTGGAGACTCAGAACTGGAGACAGCGGCTGAAGACTCGGCACTGGAGACGGTGGCTGAAGACTCGGAACTGGAGACAGCGGCTGAAGACTCAGCACTGGAGACAGCGGCTGAAGACTCGGAACTGGGTAGCACGGTGGCGAGAGACTCAGGACCTGGCAGCATGGAGGCAGGAGACTCAGGTGCAGAGGCAGCGGCAGGAGACTCCGGACCGGACACCGTGGCAGCAGACTCAGGACCGGACACCGTGGCAGCAGACTCAGGACCGGACACAGTGGCAGCAGACTCAGTACCAGACACAGTGGCAGCAGACTCAGGACCAGACACAGTGGCAGCAGACTCAGAACCGGACACAGTGGCAGCAGACTCGGAGCAAGAGGCAGAGGCTGGGACCTTGGAACAGGAGACAGAGGCTGGAACCCCGGAACAGGAGATAGAGGCTGGAACCTCGCAACAGGAGACAGGGGCTGGGACCTCGCAACAGGAGACAGAGGCTGGAACCTCGCAACAGGAGACAGAGGCTGGGACCTCTCAACAGGAGACAGAGGCTGGGACCTCTCAACAGGAGACAGAGGGAGTTGGCGCCTCAGGGCAGGCGGCTGGAGCTGGTGCCTCAGGGCAGGCGGCTGGAGCTGGCGCTTCAGGACAGGCGGCTGGAGCTGGCACCTCAGGACAGGCGGCTGGAGCTGGCGCCTAAGGACAGGCGTCTGGAGCTGGCGCCTCAGGACAGGCGGCTGGAGCTGGCAGATTGGGTCTCTTCTCAGAGAACAGAAATGGTGGAGCATAAACATTTGGAATGCAGAGAGGAAACAACAGGGGATGGTTCAGTAAGCTGACGTGGTCTACGGATAGGACAGTCCTGTAAGAGGTGCTCACTGCTGGCACAGTACAGACACAATTCATTTGTTATTCTGCGCCGTCGCTCCTCTTTGGTCAGATGGGGGCGTGGACCACCTGTGAACTAGGAATTAGTTACCCCATAGTTCTTACTAAACAGCAAATTTGTAGAAGCACAATTAAGAGGTGCTGTTTGCACAGGTTCAGCAGCAGTAAAGGTGGATTGAGACAGACCAGCAGCTTCTATATTAGGAGAGACATAATCAGACAGTCTCCTGAGAGGGTCCACAAGTAAAGAGGAAAATCTAGCAAGCTGAGAACGTAGCAAGATAATGTCCATCTGTAAAGTTTGTAGCAGTGGCAATTCCAAGATTGGTGAAACAGACATGTTGCAAAAACCAAATGAAAAAAGAATTGCAGAAAAAGGGCCCAGAATAAATATCTTCCACACGACCCCTAAGCTGTTTTTTCTTTAGGCTGATTATACTGTCACGGTTCAAATACAAAGTGCAGCTCAGGAGCCAGGAATGAGGTAAAAACACACAAAGTTTATTGCTGGAATAACAATCTGATGGTATAATACTGAATATGCAGGAAAATGCAGGAATAAATACCGGGTAGATGGCTGATGTAGGAAAGTGGTAATATGGAGAGCTCCCAGATAGCAGGTAAGCAGTGATATGGAGAGATCCAGGCAGCATGAAACCACAAGCACAGCAGAGGGTAGGAACAACAGGATTGGACAACAATAACCAGCAATGACTGCTGGGGGAGACAGGTTTAAGAAGGTACACACCCAGGTGCAAGGAATAATTACAGGGCAGGTTAACCCCTGATACAAAAAAGTAAGGCACAATAGCAGCACCTCTGTTCATCAGAGGTACTGCTGCAAACACATATAATGAACACAAATACTGCACAGTGCAAAACAAACAGGGCCTGCAGGATGCAAGCAGCATTTAAAAAGGGATATGTTGCAAGGCAGACGGAGGCAGACCGTGACAGTACCCCCCCCCCCCCTTTAAAGGGCGGATTCCAGACGCCCAATTACCAAAAGTGGTTAAGTTCGTCAGTATCATAGTCCAGAGTCATATTCCTGGTAGAGAAATACTCGTCCAAGGGTGGAAAAGGCACAGAAACTATGTCAGAAGAGAGCTGAGACCCAGAAGACCCTTTTTTCTTCTTCTTCTTTGCTTTCTTTTTATGAGTCTTTTCAAGGATACAGGGTTGTTCAAATCGAATAGAACATGAAGCCAACTTCAAGGCTTGGGCAACTGGAGACAAAGAAGATGGCACAGAAGACATGCAGGGAGTACGGCTGACAAGTGCTGGAGCAAATTCTTTGAACATTGCCTCACAAAAAAGTTGTAAATCAGAAAGGATGGGATCTCTGATCTCAATAAAGGGGCTGGCCCATTCCAAAGCTTTTCCTGTAAAGTTGGATAACAGGTAATATACTTGCTTCCGTTGGTTATCTAGGAGGTCAGGTACTGATGTTAAATAGGATATAAAAAATTTAATCAGAGCATTAAATTGCTGTATATCCCCATTGAAGGTAGGTGGTAGCTCAGACTTGGCACCCTTGGCAACGGATGGTTCAGACTTGGCAGCAGGCCTGGACTGGGCGTCAGACTTGGCAGCAAGCCCGGACTGGGTGGCAGGCTTGGCAGCAGGCCCGGACTGGGCGGCAGGCTTGGCAGCAGGCCCGGACTGGGCGGCAGGCTTGACAGCAGGCCCGGACTGGGCAGCAGGCTTGGCAGCAGGCCCGGACTGGGTGGCAGGCTTGGCAGCAGGCCCGGACTGGGCGGCAGGCTTGGCAGGGACAGCACTGAGAGAAGCCTCGGGGCAGACAACACTGTGAGAAGCCTCGGTGCAGACAGCACTGTGAGAAGCCTCGGGGCAGACAGCACTGTGAGAAGCCTCAGGGCAGACAGCACTGTGAGAAGCCTCGGGGCAGGCAGCACTGTGAGAAGCCATGGGGCAGACAGCACTGTGAGAAGCCACGGGGTAGACAGCACTGTGAGAAGCCACAGAGCAGACAGCGCTGTGAGAAACCTCAAAGCAGACAGCACCAAGTGGTAACTCGGGCTGAACCGCATAGAGTGGCAATTCTGGCTGAACCGCATAGAGTGGCAACTCGGGCTGAACCGCATTAAGTGGCAACTCGGGCTGAACCGCATAGAGTGGCAACTTGGGCTGAACCGCATGGACAGGCAACTCGGGCTGAACCGCATGGACAGGCAACTCGGTCTGAACCGCATGGACAGGCAACTCGGGCTGAACCGCATGGACTGGAAACTGTTCTGGAGCAGGCTTTAAGGGCAGCGCCCCCTCTGGAACAGGCTTCAAGGGCGGCGCCCCCACTGGAGCAGACTGTAGCTCAGGAACAGAGACAGCGGCTGAAGACTCGGAACTGGAGACAGCGGCTGGAGACTCAGAACTGGAGACAGCGGCTGAAGACTCGGCACTGGAGACGGTGGCTGAAGACTCGGAACTGGAGACAGCGGCTGAAGACTCAGCACTGGAGACAGCGGCTGAAGACTCGGAACTGGGTAGCACGGTGGCGAGAGACTCAGGACCTGGCAGCATGGAGGCAGGAGACTCAGGTGCAGAGGCAGCGGCAGGAGACTCCGGACCGGACACCGTGGCAGCAGACTCAGGACCGGACACCGTGGCAGCAGACTCAGGACCGGACACAGTGGCAGCAGACTCAGTACCAGACACAGTGGCAGCAGACTCAGGACCAGACACAGTGGCAGCAGACTCAGAACCGGACACAGTGGCAGCAGACTCGGAGCAAGAGGCAGAGGCTGGGACCTTGGAACAGGAGACAGAGGCTGGAACCCCGGAACAGGAGATAGAGGCTGGAACCTCGCAACAGGAGACAGGGGCTGGGACCTCGCAACAGGAGACAGAGGCTGGAACCTCGCAACAGGAGACAGAGGCTGGGACCTCTCAACAGGAGACAGAGGCTGGGACCTCTCAACAGGAGACAGAGGGAGTTGGCGCCTCAGGGCAGGCGGCTGGAGCTGGTGCCTCAGGGCAGGCGGCTGGAGCTGGCGCTTCAGGACAGGCGGCTGGAGCTGGCACCTCAGGACAGGCGGCTGGAGCTGGCGCCTAAGGACAGGCGTCTGGAGCTGGCGCCTCAGGACAGGCGGCTGGAGCTGGCAGATTGGGTCTCTTCTCAGAGAACAGAAATGGTGGAGCATAAACATTTGGAATGCAGAGAGGAAACAACAGGGGATGGTTCAGTAAGCTGACGTGGTCTACGGATAGGACAGTCCTGTAAGAGGTGCTCACTGCTGGCACAGTACAGACACAATTCATTTGTTATTCTGCGCCGTCGCTCCTCTTTGGTCAGATGGGGGCGTGGACCACCTGTGAACTAGGAATTAGTTACCCCATAGTTCTTACTAAACAGCAAATTTGTAGAAGCACAATTAAGAGGTGCTGTTTGCACAGGTTCAGCAGCAGTAAAGGTGGATTGAGACAGACCAGCAGCTTCTATATTAGGAGAGACATAATCAGACAGTCTCCTGAGAGGGTCCACAAGTAAAGAGGAAAATCTAGCAAGCTGAGAACGTAGCAAGATAATGTCCATCTGTAAAGTTTGTAGCAGTGGCAATTCCAAGATTGGTGAAACAGACATGTTGCAAAAACCAAATGAAAAAAGAATTGCAGAAAAAGGGCCCAGAATAAATATCTTCCACACGACCCCTAAGCTGTTTTTTCTTTAGGCTGATTATACTGTCACGGTTCAAATACAAAGTGCAGCTCAGGAGCCAGGAATGAGGTAAAAACACACAAAGTTTATTGCTGGAATAACAATCTGATGGTATAATACTGAATATGCAGGAAAATGCAGGAATAAATACCGGGTAGATGGCTGATGTAGGAAAGTGGTAATATGGAGAGCTCCCAGATAGCAGGTAAGCAGTGATATGGAGAGATCCAGGCAGCATGAAACCACAAGCACAGCAGAGGGTAGGAACAACAGGATTGGACAACAATAACCAGCAATGACTGCTGGGGGAGACAGGTTTAAGAAGGTACACACCCAGGTGCAAGGAATAATTACAGGGCAGGTTAACCCCTGATACAAAAAAGTAAGGCACAATAGCAGCACCTCTGGTCATCAGAGGTACTGCTGCAAACACATATAATGAACACAAATACTGCACAGTGCAAAACAAACAGGGCCTGCAGGATGCAAGCAGCATTTAAAAAGGGATATGTTGCAAGGCAGACGGAGGCAGACCGTGACAGTACCCCCCCCCCTTTAAAGGGCGGATTCCAGACGCCCAATTACCAAAAGTGGTTAAGTTCGTCAGTATCATAGTCCAGAGTCATATTCCTGGTAGAGAAATACTCGTCCAAGGGTGGAAAAGGCACAGAAACTATGTCAGAAGAGAGCTGAGACCCAGAATACCCCTTTTTTCTTCTTCTTCTTTGCTTTCTTTTTATGAGTCTTTTCAAGGATACAGGGTTGTTCAAATCGAATAGAACATGAAGCCAACTTCAAGGCTTGGGCAACTGGAGACAAAGAAGATGGCACAGAAGACATGCAGGGAGTACGGCTGACAAGTGCTGGAGCAAATTCTTTGAACATTGCCTCACAAAAAAGTTGTAAATCAGAAAGGATGGGATCTCTGATCTCAATAAAGGGGCTGGCCCATTCTGGTCATCAGTGGTACTGCTGCAAACATAAAATGAACACAAATACTGCACAGTGCAAAACAAACAGGGGCTGCAGGATGCAAGCAACATTCAAAAAGGGAGCTGTTGCAAGGCAGACGGAGGCAGACCGTGACAGCTGCTATATACTGCACCAGACCATACACAGGACTGATCATCACTACAGCCTGAGCTAGAGGTCTGGCCTTTGAACTGTCTAACATTGACAAGACTACTCGTAACCTCATCTTCTACACGCATTTTCACTCATGCTTTTTGTTGTGACTACTATCCACATCATTATTTTCTTATAGTTAATGTTAAGGACTATTGTGGGGACTGCAATCCACATATTGTCTTCTTCAAAAGAGAAAGTCACATTTTTTTATTGATTTAAATATAAAGGCACTCGGTTTAACTCTTTATCATAGTTTTGATATTATAGTTGTTGTAGTCATCTTCATCATTACCTGCTGCTACCTCAACTTTTTCAAACTCAGAAGATAGTTTCATGCCCATAGTTAGTTCTTCCAATTCATATGTTTTCAATTTCATTGTGTCTCCTTAAAGAGACTTCAGCCAGGTTAGGTTGTGTTTCTAGGTTTAAATGTTAACCTGAGTGATTATATGCAAGGAGTGAGACATTTAACATGGTATTGCTACCAGCCACACGGTAATGTGTTGTAATAGTTTTTCATTGTCTCTGTTGATTATCATAATTATTATTGTCACTTCTGATTCTTCTATTGCACGTTATTAATGAAAGTCATCATTGAATGCTATCACTGATTGTTATATATTGTGTTATTATTCAGCTAATTGTCTGCTACTAAAACTGCATTATTGTTTTATCACATCCTATTTGTACTTCATAGTTACAGTCACCTCAGCCAATATTTACTAATTTTCTTTAATTTGTTTACTAACTTACCGGTCTTCCAGTTATCAGGCCATTTAATAAGCATAACAATTGGCTTTTCCCTTTTTTGTCTGTCTGGGGGGTGTGTGTGTGTGTGTGGTCACCAATTATTTATTTTGCATTGGGCTGAAAATTCCCAAGTCAAACCCTTGCAGACCTTGCCACGATCTACAACCCCAAAAAGAGAACATAACTCGGTTTGAGGCACTGCATTTGAGAAGAGGTGAGATTAACCACTCCTATACCCTTCAGGTATGTTGACGATTCAGTCATGATGCATGCAATGCAATCATGCTTTTTGGGCACCCAGCATGTCTTGATAAACTTAGTCACGTGTTTTTCTCCACAGTATGGATCCCATCTCTGTCTCTGGGTTTTATCTGTACTTCTTTACATCTTGAAAGGAAGCAGAGTGGCTGATCACAAATCAGCGAAAAATAGAGAAGGCGACAATCTTTTCCATAACTAAACTGTGTGCTACACCAACCTTTGGAAGCCTTGGCTGGGCATTAGTTCCATGTTGCCAGGTCCATACACTATCTCTCTTCTGACAGGGAAGTGTCAAATGAATGCATGACCACTTGTCACATTATTACATGGAATTGCTCAACATCCAAGCCATCGCTCTGTAGCTGGACTGGTTCTAAAAAGAAACAGATATGCAAATCAACGAGGTAAAAGTCAAAACCATGCATCAGATACAAGATTTCCAGCTTACCATCTGAATCTATGCCAATCTCTTCCAAATTCTTGTCTTTGAATTCAGCCAGTCTTCCCCTCTCAAGAGCCATTAAACATTTGCTGATCTTGGCAAGTTGCAGGGTACTTCCTCGGAGGCGATAATACTGCAGGTGCAACCTGATGTTGTGCCCATGGAAGACTGCAATTGATCCAATTCTGTGTTGTTTAGGTTCAAGACCTTTGAAAGTGTTGGAACATGCTTTTGATGCTTCGTGGAAGACAGTGTATGGAGATTTTTAGCTCCACAAATAGAGCCTCTGAAATGGGACAAGGCAGCTGGTCTAGCAAACATATAGACATTTTGGGTAGCCAATCCACATTCTTCATGCTTCTCTGCAAGAAGTTACATTGCACTCTGCATTGCTGGTGTCAGCAGGATTGGAACTTTTCTCCCTTGTTTTCCCCATCGTGTGAAGTGCCGGCAGAGCTTTTTCTCAAGCTCAGAAAGCGTTAGGGCAACATATTCATGGAGATCCAAAATATCTCTTGAAAAGAAAGCAGTTAACAGCATCTTGGAAATGTCAGCTTCCCTTCTTTGATTGAACAAAATCACTTGTGCCCAGGGGGATCTTTGCAAGCAATGTTTAGTTGTTAAGCGTAGGCTCATTGGATAAATTGATTTGGTATGATTGCTGTTTCTCATAGAGATAAAAGAGCAGCTTTTTCTCATCTTCAGTGAAAGGTAAGAGCTAAGGTAGTATGTTCCACTTCAACTCCTTAAAAGTTGTCAAGGCAGTTAATGAGATCAGCTCATTTCTTCTTGCTTCATAGATCTTCCTGAAGGTGCTTTCACTGTGAACCACAGCAGTGCTGCCCTCCATCATTGCTTGACTCCACAATGCTCAATATCTTTTATAATCTATGCCTGACCTTCCATGCCATGAGGGTGTCTTAAATGTATCGGTCTCCTCGTTATAACCAGCTACCAGCTTCACTTCATCTACTACATGCACAAATTTTGATGGAATAATAAAATTTTCCATCCTCTAAAAAGGGATAGCTCCTCTGGCATGTAACAGTAGCCTGTCCATTTCTCGAAGCTTCTGACAGATGTACTCGCGTTTGCCAACATCTCACTCAACCCGGTTGAAGAGATGCTGCCCCATCTGCATGATGCATTAGTCATATTTTCTGTGAGTAAAATTTCATCTGTGGTCATGTTGCTCAAGAGCTTCCAAAAGCCTGTTGTCAGGTCTTCATGTGTCGCAACAGGTATTTTTCTAGCAAACAAGTCTTGGCAGGCTGCACAGTGCAGGAAGCCTTTTGGAACCATGTTTTTGTCTGGTAGTTTGCATGGAATCAGAACACCGCATCCTGTCCTTATCAACTCAGAATTGTGTGCAAAGTTGCCTCTATTCCAAAGATGTGCAAATTGCATGCACCTTTCTTTTGAGTGCTTGGGAAATTTCATGGCCCAGGTATTTGATTCTCATTAAGTCACTGATGCTCTGTACAGAATTCCTGCACACATGGAGCAAGCAGAAATGGTGGCTGCTTTGACACCAGAACCCTCAGCCATCAGACACCTCACCAAGTAGAAACCTGTAGGGGGTAGTGAGGGCTTGGGGAAAATGGTGGGGCAGCAAATGTGACAAGAGGAGAGTTAGGAGGGAATATGTCACATATGTTCCCCCACCTTCTCCCCTTAACACACATGGGGGGGAGGAGCAAGCAATTCTTCTGCACAGAGGCCTAGTAAATTGCCTGCCTGATTTGCAGAACATAACTATAAGACAAAGTAGAATTAGACCTTGCTTTACACATATCAAGACAGTCATTTTTAATAAACTGGGCATCAAAAGGAGAAATTTAGCTTCCAAAAGGTAATCTCCACAGAAGAAAGTTAGGGAGTGCCCTTAAAGACATAGCATATGTGTCTTCTATTTTAACTAAATATGAGAAATATGACAAAACTTGCAAAATGGACTGAGGAATTGAATATAAACAGTTTTTCAAGATGACCTTACAGCTAGGACAGTTAATGATATATTTCAAGTAAGGAAAGCAGCTTTCAAAAAGTAAGGGGTCTATTTATCAACTGAGGTTTTGAGGGATTTAAGCATAGCAATAGTAATGAAGCTATTTATTAATGAAGGACAGCAGCAGATATCTTTGATATCTGCTGCAGTCCCAGCCTCTTCAATCACAAATCCAGTCCCCATAGATATCTATGGGGACTGTGATTTTGCTCTATTCATCAAACTTCAAAATTAGGAGCTTGATCCTGGTAGCTAACGTCATCTGAAGATGGTGTTAGCTGTTATAATCTATAAGGATAACATCGCAGGAGAGGGATCTTTCTGATCCCTCCCCTGCAGGCTATGTGCACTTGCCATCGCAAATTCAGCCATACCATAGAAACCTGTAAGTAAAGTGATCGCAATTGTAATCACTTTACTATAGATTATTTGGAGCCGCTGTCCCAGCTAATCAATTTTAATAAATTGCAATATTAATTAATTTCTTATCCTTGTGATAAGAAATTAAAGTTAATGTTAGCAATTTAAGTTTGGCTATAAATAGACCCCTGTCAGGGATAGCCACCTCTATCAGCTCCCTGATTTAATATCTTATCATATATTCAAAAAGTCACACAATATATCACCTATATTTTGTTGGGAAACCACTCCTGACCACCTTAGCTTGTCACAAACTGCAATCTGCGCCCTTGTGACTTGGAAGTTTACTGGAAGGGAACACACAGGATTTCAGAATCTTGCTCTCACCTATCCCTTAGGCTACAGATTTAAGTGGTTCCTTTCCAAACACAGGTACACACTTCCACACCTCCGCACCTATCCGCGATTGCCCATAGCAAACCTTTGACTTAATTACCCAATATCGCACCTGCTGTGCTGTGATAGCTAAAAGAGTTCACACTTCCCACACTGGTATTTAAAGGGTTAACACACGTCTTCTAAACAGGCAGTGAATTTGTTTAGGACAGCACTTATTAAATGTTAGATTTTATGTAAAAAAAAAGTACAATGCTTACACGGTATAAAAATAATTAATATAAGATGACAAAATATACGGCAAGACAGTTAAAGTAACGAGGACAAAGTTTCAGAATATAACTTACATATGAGTTGTATAATCTGCGCCAAAGGAAATTGGCTTGGAAGATGCACAGCTTATCAATGTTGATTGATTTACCAAAAGTCTGACCATATCTTGTAAGTGGTTTCATCTTATTAAAGACACTTTTTCCACCTTCCTACTGGGATGAGGTCTCCAGGGTGGGGGGGGGGGGGGGGCTGTGACACAGTTTTATAAGTTAATCTTCTCTGTTTAATACCCAATACTAAAATGTAACATAACTTTCCTGGTGAGTTTCACACAGACCCAATTTTATTACTAATAAAGCCAATACAAATTTACCAATGCATAGATACTAAACATACATAGGTCCAGTGTATTAGTTGAGAAGATACTGATTTCCTCTCATTCCCAGAATGACAAACAGCTTTATTTGATGTATGGGTTGCTCTTCATCATACTATTTATGAATATGTGGTTGATCACTAATAAAATTGATTGTAAGCTGTATTTTGAAAATGGAATTAAAATTGCCCATATAAAATCTAGCAAGCCATCAAGTAGTCTCCTTGTGTAAGACCACATGCTGAGCAGTTCCTAAGTGTCTGTTCAGGTGTCAAAACCAACTACTATAATGGGGCAGAGGAGGCCATTGAAGCTGCTCAGTTTCTCCTATATGTGAGAATGGTATCTTGAAGCTCTTGAGCCTGCAGAGCCACATAATAAATATTAACCCATTGAGAGCAGGGCCCTGCTTTGAAGTCACTTTCCTTACACCCTAAATTACAGAGAAACACCAATTATAAATGGATTCATCTGATATACAATATTTACAATGACGTTATGATTATGCTTTCTTCCCCACATTTATGTTATTTGTTAATCCTTACAACTGTAATTCCTCCCTGTTCACTACATCCCTAATAAGGTTGATTTCTGACCCAAATACAATATGAGTTTGCACTGCAAATTAGGTTTATTCCTTTTGTCATATCATGCTAATTTTGTGCACAGTCTGTATATAGTATATAGGAAAGTACATAGCTTGTGTATGAAAATTGCAGCAATTCTGAGGGAGTAAAATGTTCCTCCTTGTGATAGGACATTACTTACTGAATGTGGACTAAGGTTTCTCATACTGTGCCCAATGTAAAAACAAGAATTTGTGTTACAGAGAGAGATATTTTAATGGGCTATGAAGCAGGATACTGAACATTTAAGGCGGGCTCCCTGACTTTTATCTGGTGTCAGAGATCTTGTATTGGATATTACTTTGAATGGGATGCCTTTTAAACCATCCAGGTGCCTTTTATTCAGGAAAGAGAAATTATATGTGTGCAAATACCAATGTAATTAAAATGTACAAATGTGAAACATAGCATGAAGACAGCCTGATATTCACTTACTCCCATGCTTATTTAAGACATAAATGCAGCTCCAAAGTGTAGTATTTAAGGAGAAAAATGGGAAAGTTGTAATTAATTAAGGGAGTGACCGAAAAAGTGACAGGACTTTGAACTGGTATTTGATACTTGAATTATTGTCAGTATGTGCATTATGTACCACAATCCCATGAATAGTTCTGTATGTTTGTACAATGGAAATTTTAAAAAGTAAAATGGGGGTATGTACATATGTTTATGGTGACGAAATATGCACATTTTAAAATAAATGTGCACTGCAGCATATACACCTTGTATCTAATTTTTGCATTGTTATGTTTAAGCCCACTTGCATTAAATAGGCCCAAAAAAATCACTTGTTGGTGATTGCAAGTATCTAAATAACAAAAAGCAAATCACAGATTGACAAACACTACAAGTATGTGCACCCTCCCACTACCTTATACTGGTGCTTCATGAATGTGGGTGTTTTATTACAGCTTTCCTGATTGCCAAACCTCTGTACCGCCAGTAGCCCAGCTGTATTTACTGTTGCTATGTGCGGTTACACTGCCAGCTGCTGTGGAAGTGAATTTTCTGTGTCACTGACCATTAAACATAAGCGAGTTTTTGATAATGTACTACTTTTAACTGTGTCCTGACAGAGTCTGAAAACACTGCCACTAAGTTTACATGAGACTTCCGATTTTAAATTCTTGAAGAGCTCTGTAGACTAGAACATATGACATGCTGATATATTTGTGCAAAATTAATTGTATTGTTTTATTATTAGAACAAGAAAATGTGTAGAATAGTGGTAAGATGGACACGTGGTAAAGCAGAACTGCTATGCCATATTTGGTAGTCCAAAAGCCAGTTCAATTCCGTTTTCATTTGTGACAATGCTTCACTGTGAAAATGTGACACATTTTTTACTTCATGTTATTCTGTTCTCTCCTATTGCACCTATTTCCCCATGGAAAGTATAGGGTGGGAATAAAGAGTCCTATTCAATTCTTTTTTATATTTTCGCTCATGTGTAATGAATTGTTATCACCTGAATCGACTCACCATGCTTTGTACTTATGCAATGGCTGTGCTGTTAACATCATCTAAAGGAGGCAATTAAAGAAGAGACCACCAGGAATTTTTATTTTATTGATGAAATACATTATTTTTTCAATGCCTGCATTTGATATGTGGCTGGAAGTAGCACAGATCTTTTTCCCATTCAATGTAATAGTTTATTAATTTCAATGGGGTTTCCATTGTGTTAAATCATCATTCATCAATGAACATGCTATTGAAATAAATAGGGGAATCTCCACATATATATCAGCATACATAGGATGGGACAGTTACACTATAACAGGAAAATCAACAGCGTCATAATGGGAACCTGCACTACCCAAGTCAACACAGGGCTGAAACCCCTCTAAGTGGGCAACAAAAGTATGCCCCACTAACTCCCAGTGTCTGGCTACCCTGCAATGAAAATTACTGTGCTGTGGGGGCTGAGGTCATAAATAAGATTGGGACACTGGTGTCCCCAGTATAATGGACCAAGGTTCCATGTACATTATAACAAAATAGTTTAAGAAAATCACACACACACAATTTTCAAATTGTTTATTAATTCTTAAGTTTATTAATAATAAATTAAAACCTGTTTTCTTTGTTCTGCTGTCTCTGTAATCCAATGGTAACCTCTTCTGCCTTTGTAATTCAATGGAAAATTATTCTCTCAGGAAACGCAGAAATCTAATAAGTGAAAAAAACTCACATAAAAGTAGGTGTAACTGCTCATTATGACCGCCGACCTCTGAATGACTGTGACCTGGAGGTACCAAGAGTACCATTTACTACTTAGCCAATCACAATTGTTTTCCAAAGTTGGACACATATGATTGGCTTGCAACTAAAGGATGTCTCAGATGATATAGGTCACAGCTATTAAGCAGTGGGCAATCATAGCAAGCAATTTATTGGCTTTTATGGCCTTATTTTTTTCACCAATTAGATTACAAAAAGTGAAGAATGTTCTGCTGTATTACAGATTTTATTTTAAAGTAATGTATAAGCGTTTCTGTATTTTACTCAACTGGTACTTGTGGTTCATTTACGATATCACTCATTGGATCAACCTGCATTTTATTGATTGTTCAATCAATGTGTATTATCTACATTTTCTTTTAATGCATAGTTTTACTTCGTTTTAAGGCCCCAACTTCAGTATGGCTTTCTAGCTGTATCTAAAACAACATTCTTATTTTATGCATATCAGTCAAAAGAGTGTAACATTTAATATTCATATGTAGTGTAAAAACACACTGGAGGTTTTGTAAATGCCTGCATGGAATTTACTGGTCGATGACAGGATATTAGTGTACTGAACATTTAATCTGATCCTAAAGCAACGCAGATGGCAAAGCTAGAATAATTAAAATAGAAAAGACAAAGTATGCTCAGTAACTCTGTACACTATCCCCTCCATGCCAAATCTTTCAGCAGTCAGGCAGAAAATCTTTGCTACAACTCATTTTTCCTTTGGATTAGGTTGTGGGTAATTAGTGTATCAGGAAGAGATATCATTGTTAAAACAACAACAGTGAGATCATTAACCAAGAATCTAGAGAAAAACGTCTTAGTGTGTTTATGCTGCCTAGAGGCTGAACAAACACCCAGCCAGCAGCAAATGTTTTGCTCTATGGTCTGTTTTTACACATTTAGGGTCTCATTTAAAGTTGGACATAAGTACAATTGTGGGGCATAAAATGTACCATTTATGTACTCTGCATGCGTACCAAAATGTGCCCATATTTATATGTAAGAGTATTTGACTTGTGTTCCCTTATACCTGCAAAGGACAAATGGGGATGGACAAGTATAAGTTAAGTACAGTAAGGGTATTTACATGTAAGTGTAGAGCACCCTCTGGAAATTAAACCTAATGACTGAACACATCGCCAGATACGTTTCTTAGGAGGTGTATCGTTTGCTGGTACCAGAGGTCTGATGTAAAGATACACGATGATATGATGACACTGGCAGCACTTTCTATCCACTTCTAAACGGCTGTCTTCGTATTGGCGCTACGGAATTTGCTGGCGCTATATAAATAAATGTTGATGATGATGATGATTAACTTGTGTCATGCTTCAAAGTAAATCACAGCTATGGAGTCTGGGATGTGATGAAGCATAAGGTGTTTATTGCTAGAAAATACAGAAAAATAGTACAAACCAAATATGGTGGAAACTGCAGTGATCTTTGATGAGCATGAATACTGCAGGGGCAAACGCAGGATTTGAGGAGGGGGATTTCCACGGCACACCACCAGTCGGCGTGACCAGCATGCATGGGGGCGTTGCTATAATTTTAGACAGTACTCGGTAGCTCTATAACTCTTCCAATCCCCCTTTAAGTACACAAGCAATGCTGCGTGCACTACTGTTAGGTGCATGCAGCTCCCCCTTCATGAGCATAGTAGTGTGAAGTGGGACATACCTCTCAACTATCCCTGTAGTCAGGACAAAGTCCTGACTGAGTGGGTCAGTCCCCAAACTCAGGACTGCCCCACCAGTATCAGGACAGTTGGTAGACTGTCCTGCTCTCTCCTACCTTTCTTCCTGCTTTCAATACTTGTTGCTGCTGCTCATGTCCTAAGCTCAGTTTTGCTGTCTGGATCCTGGAATGTTGGGTCCCTGTTTGAAAATAGAATAGGTACATGAGATATAGAAATACCAGCAATGAGTGAACACAGTAGGCCTCTATGCAGCCCAACATTAAATCAAAACAATTCATGTTTTATTATTAGTGTCCCAGCCCGACTGTAAAATAATTTTATTCACCTTTAATAAAAAGACCTATTTCCCCCAAACAACCCCAACATTAATTGTAATCACATTTATTGAGTAAACCTATTTCCTACCATACATTAAATAACTTGCATTCACTTTTAAGTAATAGCAATCCTTTTTCCAAAACTCTGCCACACATTTAATTATTAACGCCCAAACCACCGCAACATTAAATGAATCATCCCTCCCTACATTAATAAGTCTGCACCAACCTCACTATTAAATTAAATTGCCCCACCATAACCCCAGAAACAAAATAACACCCATTAATTAGACACCATCTACCTCACAGATTACATTGCCACAAGCCCCCTGTGTCATCACACACACACACACACACACTACATTGCCACAAGCCTCCTGTGCCATAACACACACACACACACACACACACACACTATATTGCCACAAGCTCCTTGTGCCATCACACACACACACTACATTGCCACAAGCCTCCTGTGCCATAACACACACACACACACACACACACACACACACTATATTGCCACAAGCTCCTTGTGCCATCACACACACACAATACATTGCCACAAGCCTCCTGTGTCATCACACACACACTACATTGCCACAAGCCCCTTGTGCCATCACACACACATGATACATTGCCACAAGACTCCTGTGCCATCACACACACACACTACATTGCCACAAGCCCCTGTGCCATCACACACACACACACTACATTGCCACAAGCCCCTTGTGTTATCACACACACACTACATTGCTACAAGCCCTTTGTGCCATCACACACACACACACACACACACACACTACCACAAATCTCCTGTGCCATCACACACACACTACAATGCCACAAGCCTCCTGTACCATCACACACACACACACTACATTGCCACAAGCCCCCTGTGCCATCACCCACACACACTACATTGCTACAAGCCCCTTGTGCCATCGCACACACACTACAATGCCACAAGCCTCCTGTACCATCACACACACACTACATTGCCACAATCCTCCTGTGCCATCACACACACTACATTGCCACAAGCCCAATGTCATCACACACACTACATTGCCACAAACCCCGTGCCATCACACACACTACATTGCCACAAGCCTCCTGTGCCATCACACACACACTACATTGCCACAAGCCTCCTATGCCATCACACACACACTACAATGCCACAAGCCTCTTGTGCCATCACACACACTACATTGCCACAAGCCCCTTGTGCCATCACACACACACACACACACACACACACACACACTATATTGCCACAAGCCTCTTGTGCAATCACACAAACACTGCATTGCCACAAGCCCCTTGTGCAATCACACACTACATTCCCACAACCCTACTGTGCCATCACACACACTACATTGCCACAAGCCTCCTATGCCATCACACACACACACTACACTGCCACAAGCCCTGTGCCATCACACACGCACTACATTGCCACAAGCCCCGTGCCATCACACACACATTACATTGCCACAAGACCCATACCATCACACACACGCTACATTGCCACAAGCCTCCTGTGCCATCACACACACACTACATTGCCACAAGCCCCGTGCCATCACACACACACTACATTGCGACAAACCCCTTGTGCCATCACACACACACACACACTACATTGCCACAAGCCTCTTGCGCCATCACACACACACACTAAATTGCCACAAGCCTTT
This sequence comes from Mixophyes fleayi, assembly GCF_038048845.1. Classification (NCBI taxonomy): domain Eukaryota; kingdom Metazoa; phylum Chordata; class Amphibia; order Anura; family Limnodynastidae; genus Mixophyes; species Mixophyes fleayi. The sequence continues at coordinate 258,350,531 of NC_134403.1, forward strand.
TGCGCCGTCACACACACACACACTACATTGCTACAAGCCCCTTGTGCCATCGCACACACACTACAATGCCACAAGCCTCCTGTACCATCACACACACACTACATTGCCACAATCCTCCTGTGCCATCACACACACACTACATTGCCACAAGCCCCTTGCGCCATCACACAAACACTACATTGCGACAAGCCCCTTGTGCCATCACACAGACACACTGCATTGCCACAAGCCCCTTGTGCAATCACACACTACATTCCCACAAGCCTACTGTGCCATCACACAAACTACATTGCCACAAGCCTCCTATGCCATCACACACACACACTACATTGCCACAAGCCCCTGTGCCATCACACACACACTACATTGCCACAAGCCCCTTGCGTTATCACACACACACTACATTGCTACAAGCCCCTTGTGTCATCACACACACACACACACTACCACAAATCTCCTGTGCCATCACACACACACTGCAATGCCACAAGCCTCCTGTACCATCACACACACACACTACATTGCCACAAGCCCCCTGTGCCATCACACACACACACACACTACATTGCTACAAGCCCCTTGTGCCATCGCACACACACTACAATGCCACAAGCCTCCTGTACCATCACACACACACTACATTGCCACAATCCTCCTGTGCCATCACACACACACTACATTGCCACAAGCCCCTTGCGCCATCACACAAACACTACATTGCGACAAGCCCCTTGTGCCATCACACAGACACACTGCATTGCCACAAGCCCCTTGTGCAATCACACACTACATTCCCACAAGCCTACTGTGCCATCACACAAACTACATTGCCACAAGCCTCCTATGCCATCACACACACACACTACATTGCCACAAGCCCCTGTGCCATCACACACACACTACATTGCCACAAGCCCCTTGCGTTATCACATACACACTACATTGCTACAAGCCCCTTGTGCCATCACACACACACACTACGCTGCCACAAATCTCCTGTGCCATCACACACACTACAATGCCACAAGCCTCCTGTACCATCACACACACACACACACACACTACATTGCCACAAGCCCCTTGTGCCATCACACACACACACACACACTACATTGCTACAAGCCCCTTGTGCCATCACACACACACACTACCACAAATCTCCTGTGCCATCACACACACACTACAATGCCACAAGCCTCCTGTACCATCACACACACACACACTACATTGCCAAAAGCCCCCTGTGCCATCACACACACACACACTACATTGCTACAAGCCCCTTGTGCCATCGCACACACACTACAATGCCACAAGCCTCCTGTACCATCACACACACACTACATTGCCACAATCCTCCTGTGCCATCACACACACACTACATTGCCACAAGCCCAATGCCATCACACACACTACATTGCCACAAGCCTCCTGTGCCATCACACACACACTACATTGCCACAAGCCTCCTATGCCATCACACACACACTACAATGCCACAAGCCTCTTGTGCCATCACACACACTACATTGCCACAAGCCCCTTGTGCCATCACACACACACACACACACACTATATTGCCACAAGCCTCTTGTGCCATCACACAAACACTGCATTGCCACAAGCCCCTTGTGCAATCACACACTACATTCCCACAACCCTACTGTGCCATCACACACACTACATTGCCACAAGCCTCCTATGCCATCACACACACACACTACATTGCCACAAGCCCTGTGCCATCACACACGCACTACATTGCCACAAGCCCCGTGCCATCACACACACATTACATTGCCACAAGACCCGTACCATCACACACACGCTACATTGCCACAAGCCTCCTGTGCCATCACACACACACTACATTGCCACAAGCCCCGTGCCATCACACACACACTACATTGCGACAAACCCCTTGTGCCATCACACACACACACACACACACACACTACATTGCCACAAGCCTCTTGCGCCATCACACACACACACTAAATTGCCACAAGCCTTTTGCGCCGTCACACACACACACACACTACATTGCCACAAGCCCCTTGCGCCATCACACAAACACTACATTGCGACAAGCCCCTTGTGCCATCACACAGACACACTGCATTGCCACAAGCCCCTTGTGCAATCACACACTACATTCCCACAAGCCTACTGTGCCATCACACAAACTACATTGCCACAAGCTTCCTATGCCATCACACACACACACACACTACATTGCCACAAGCCCTGTGCCATCACACACACACTACATTGCGACAAGCCCCATGTGCCATCACACACACACTACATTGCCACAAGCCTCCTGTGCCATCACACACACACACTACAATGCCACAAGCCCCGTGCCATCACACATGCACTACATTGCCACAAGCCCCGTGCCATCACACACACTATATTTCCACAACCCCCCTTGTCAACACATACACTATATTTCCACAAGCCCCTTGCGCCATCACACAAACACTACATTGCGACAAGCCCCTTGTGCCATCACACAGACACACTACATTGCCACAAGCCTCCTGTGCCATCACACACACACTACATTGCCACAAGCCCCGTGCCATCACACACACACTACATTGCGACAAACCCCTTGTGCCATTACACACACACTACATTGCCACAAGCCTCTTGCACCATCACACACACACACTACATTGCCACAAGCCTCTTGCGCCGTCACACACAAACACACTACATTGCCACAAGCCCCTTGCGCCATCACACAAACACTACATTGTGACAAGCCCCTTGTGCCATCACACAAACACACTGCATTGCCACAAGCCCCTTGTGCAATCACACACTACATTCCCACAAGCCTACTGTGCCATCACACACACTACATTGCCACAAGCCTCCTATGCCATCACACACACACACACACACACACAAACACACTACATTGCCACAAGCCCTGTGCCATCACACACGCACTACATTTCCACAAGCCTCCTGTGCCATCACACACACACTACATTGCCACAAGCCCCGTGCCATCACACACACACTACATTGCGACAAACACCTTGTGCCGTCACGCACACACACTACATTGCGACAAGCCCCTTGTGCCATCACACAGACACACTACATTGCCACAAACCTCCTGTGCCATCACACACACACACTACAATGCCACAAGCCCCGTGCCATCACACACGCACTACATTGCCACAAGCCCCCTGCCATCACACACACACATTACATTGCCACAAGACCCATGCCATCACACACACCTTACATTGCCACAAGCCCCCTGTGCCATCACACACACACACATTACATTGCCACAAGCCCCATGCCATCACACACACTATATTTCCAGAATCCCCCTTGTCAACACACACACTATATTTCCACAAGCCCCCTTGTCAACACACAGACAGGCAACATTAACACACAACATTGACAACACACACACATCTCACTTATATTTCAGTGCACCTCTGCTGCATTGCTCCTCACTATTCAGACAGGAAGTCAAGTGAGCACTTCCTGTCTGAGACCAATCAGCAACAGGCAGCCTCACAATTGGCTGCCTGTTGCTGCCACTGACCACCAATGATTTCATCGTCGCCCCCCCCCTCCTCCACTTGCGGCACCCCCACACACTCCCCCGCTTGCGGCATCCCAACACCCCCCCCCCCTCAGGCACACCAGACAGGACAGGGGTTTCCAGAGACTAGGAAACCCCCCCCTGTGTGCGCCCCTGTACTGGTTGCAAGGAATACTTCAGACATGTGTAGCAAGTTAAGTGGAGAGAGATCCGGAGAATCTCAGCATCAAAATGTGAGGGTCCAAGGGCATAGGAGCAGCAGGAGAACAACCCCATAGGAAGGTCAACAAAACAACAATGACCAGCACAGGAGAGGGAGAGAGGCAGGTATACGTAGAGAACACCCAGGTGCAGGAGATAATTAGTCTAACAGGTTAACCCCAAGTAGAGTGAAGAATAAAGCACAATAGCAACACCTCTGGTGAGTTAGAAGTGCTGCCATAATATATACAATAAGCACAAATATAAAGTCTAATATTGAGTGCTAGAGGTAGGAGCTGCCAATACAAAGCAGCAAGCTGCAGGCAGATTGTGACAACTTGGTAGCTATATTGTCAATTTGCAATGTTAATTTGGATTTTGTATTTGTCATTTTATTTGGACTACTGCAAGAAAGAAGATTCCCACTAGATTTATAAAGCAGTAAGCAGCAGTTGTTTGAGTGTTTGTATTTAACTAAATGGACATATCTTGAGATCCATGCAAATTTTTATGCATACTTTCGTGATGCTAAATGCGTAAAACTCAGGCCCTTACTGTAGACAGATTTTTTTTTAAAAGATGTGACTCCTGTTTTGTAGTGCTTATTCACTCACTCACCCCATGATACATCCCTTTTTCTATTCTCCAGTTATAAATGTATGGAGTATTTTGAATGTAAGCAAGACTGCAGGACGGATGTCAACCACAGCTGATTAGATAATTCATTAGATAATTGATTAGCAACTATTTTCAATTGACAACTTGGCTGAATCTTGGCAAGAAAATCACTGTATAACTACTGCTACAGTTTTCTTAAAATTAAGCAGAAATAGTTAAATTAAGTTTTATAAAAAATGGACTTCTCAATGTTGCTCTATACATCAATGTTTTGCAAGTTGCTATGATAATTATTATACCCCACATATGAAAATGACAGAGGTTTTTTTTTGGGAAGTTTTCATGTTTCAATGTTACAGAACATTTCAAAAAAGTTACACGCCAAGGGATTGAATGTGGTGTTCCAAGTATTGCAGGAGGGAGCACTTCCTCTGAGGTGTCAGACATTAGGCCTATGCTTTCAAAGGTACTCACTTTCCAGCTTTTCAGTTGTGCTTTGGGGAAAAGTAGATTTCTTGGTTCACTTTGATCAATGTAGAAAAAAATAAAAAATACACAAATATGGCACATTTAATAGGACACTCCAAATGTTGACTCATTTCATAATTAATGAACTGAACTAAACCAAGCAGTATTTCAGAAGGAAAAAAAAATTAAATTAACTAATTGTCAAGTGATGTTTATAGTCTTTCTACCATGGACATTTTCAGGTGGTTCCTCCTGAAACACCTGTAAACTTAGGCACAGACTGATTTTCCAATCACAGTGATAAGCAATATCTTATTGCTGCGATGAGCACTAACACAAATCTGCCTTTATCACCATGGTTTGATAAATAGGCCCCATAACTTTCATACAGCAACTCGTGACGGAAAATGACTCCATATAAGCCAGTGGTTTCCGAAATCCAGTCTTTAAGCACCCTAACATTTCAGGCTACAAAACTCTCTTTGTAGTGTGATTCCATTGAGGCTAGTGCTACACATTTATTATATTACAATTATTTCTGTTATTGTCCCCCCCTTTTTTTTAACAACTTTATATATAAATTTTGGTATGCAGTACACAACAAATCAGCATGAATACAAGCAGACATACACATGTGACAACACAAAAGTTATTTACATTATTTTCGGATGGAGCAAATGCATATTATACATAGGTGAATGGATGATAGCTGAGAGTAGGCGAACAATCTGAATGAGGCATACAATAGTGTATAGGTGTATTTTTGTTATTGTTGATTTGTAAGGCACCACAGTGGTCAGCAGTGCCAGGCAGTGGGGGGAACAGGGAATACATAAAACTGGAACATACAAGGTAGACAAATAATTGCAGACATGAAAACAAAGGGTAGAGATGGTACTTACTTTCTTATTGGTAGAGGGAACAGCTGAAACAAGACGAATAAGTGTGGCTCAGAGTGGAGATTGGGACAATTGTAAGAGTGCTTTATTGTAGGGATGAGTGGACTTCGATTCTGGCTATCCGAACCCCCCCGAACAGTGCGGATCCGAGCCCGATCCGAGCACTGTTCGGGTATTCCCGCCGATGGCTAAACTGAAAACAAGGCTGAACGTCAGGATCCTGCCGTCGGATCTTGCAAAATCCGGATTCTTTATATTTCCCGCTTGCTGCCACCATCTTCACTCAGGCATTGATCAGGGAAGAGGGAGGGTGTGTTAGGTGGTCCTCTGTCCTGCTCTTTCTCGTGCTGTGCTGTGCTGTGTCCTGCTCAGTCCAGTGGTGCTGTGTCCTGTGCTCTGTCCTGCTGAGTTCAGTGGTGCTGTGTCCTGTGCTGTGTCCTGCTCAGTCCAGTGGTGCTGTGTCCTATGCTCTGTCCTGCTCAGTCCAGTGGTGCTGTGTCCTGTGCAATCTATAACTACGTTCATTGTTCCTACTGTACCAAAAAATAGGTACTGCAATCTCAAACTATGTTCACTTTTCCTGCAGTATTAAAAAATAGGTACTGCAATCTCAAACTATGTTCACTGTTCCTGCTGTACCAAAAAATAGGTACTGCAATCTCAAACTACATTCACTGTTCCTGCTGTACCAAAAAATAGGTACTGCAATCTCAAACTACGTTCACTGTTCCTGCTGTACCAAAAAATAGGTACTTCTGCAATCTCAAACTATGTTTACTGTTCCTGCTGTACCAAAAAATAGGTACTTCTGCAATCTCAAACTATGTTTACTGTTCCTGCTGTACCAAAAAATAGGTACTTCTGCAATCTCAAACTATGTTCACTGTTCCTGCTGTACCAAAAAATAGGTACTTCTGCAATCTCAAACTACATTCACTGTTCCTGCTGTACCAAAAAATAGGTACTGCAATCTCAAACTATGTTCACTGTTCCTGCAGTATTAAAAAATAGGTACTGCAATCTCAAACTACGTTCACTGTTCCTGCTGTACCAAAAAATAGGTACTTCTGCAATCTCAAACTACGTTCACTGTTCCTGCTGCACCAAAAAATAGGTACTGCAATCTCAAACTACGTTCACTGTTCCTGCTGCACCAAAAAATAGGTACTGCAATCTCAAACTACCTTCACTGTTCCTGCTGTACCAAAAAATAGGTACTTCTGCAATCTCAAACTACGTTCACTGTTCCTGCTGTACCAAAAAATAGGTACTTCTGCAATCTCAAACTACGTTCACTGTTCCTGCAGTAAAAAAAAATAGGTACTGCTGTATAACTCCAGTCCAGTGGTACTCTCCTGTGCCGTATATCATTTTTAAAGTCTTTGCCGAGTGTGTGTGGTTTAGGGGTACGCTCTCTTGTGCTGCATATAATGGAGTACAAACATTTGGAGGATAAAGTAGGGATAGATCAAGAACCACTTCCTCCTAATGCTGAAGCTGCTGCCACTAGTCATGACATAGACGATGAAATGGCATCAACGTCGTCTGCCAAGGCCGATGCCCAATCTCAAAGTAGAGGGCATGTAAAATCCAAAAACCCAAAGTTCACAAAAATTAGCAAAAAAAGAAAACTAAAATCATCTGAGGAGAAACGTAAACTTGCCAATATGCCATTTACGACACGGAGTGGCAAGGAACGGCTTAAGCCCTGGCCCGTGTACATGACTAGTGGTTCAGCTTCACCCAAGGATCTAAGCCCTCCTCCCCCCCCCTCAAAAAAATGTAAGAGAGTTAAGCTGTCATCAACAACACAGCAAACAACTCTGCCTTCTAAATAGATGGCCTCACAAATCCCCAAGGCGAGTCCAAGGGTGTTGGTGGTTGCGAAGCCTGACCTTCCCATCACTGTACGGGAAGAGGTGGCTCCTTCCACCATTTGCAGCACGCCCTCTGCATATGCTGGAAGGATCACTCACAGTGCAGATCCAGATGTGGATAATGAAGGTGTCAAAGTTGTACACCAGGAGGAGGATATTGATGTAGCTGGCACTGAGGAGGAACTTGACGAGGAGGATGCTGATGTGGTTATCTTAAATGAGGCACCAGGGGGGGAAACAGTTGTTGTCCATGGGAGGAAAAAACCCATTGTTATGCCTGGGCAGAAGACCAAAAAATCCACCTGTTCGGTCTGGAATTATTTCTATCCCAATCCGGACAAAAATTGTATTGCCATATGTACCTTATGTAAAGCTGCAATAAGCAGGGGTAAGGATCTTGGCCACCTAGGGACATCCTCCCTTATACGTCACCTGAAGAACCTTCATAATTCAGTGTTTAGTTCAGGGACTGTGGCTAGGACCGTCAGCAGTCTAGGGACACCTAAATCCCTTGCTGCCGTTGTATCCACACCCTCCTCGTCAATTTCCTCCTCGATCTCGATTTGAGATAGTCCTGCAGGCCATGTCACCGGCATGACTGAGTCCTCTTCAATCCGGTATTCTTCCGGAGGATCCTGCAGCGCTACGCCTACTACTGCCGCTGCTGCTGTTGCTGCTGGTAGTCGGTCATCTTCCCAGAGGGGAAGTCGTAAGACCGCTACGTCTTTCACTAAACAATTGACCGTACAACAGTTGTTTGCCATGAGCACGAAGTACGACAGTAGTCATCCTATGGCAAAGCGGATAACTGCGTCCTTAACAGCTATGTTGGAGTTAGACGTGTGTCCGGTGTCCGCCATCAGTGGAGTTGGATTTAGACGGTTGATGGAGGTATTGTGTCCCCGGTACTAAATCCCATCGAGATTCCACTTCACTAGGCAGGCGATACCCGGGATGTACAGAGAAGTACGAAAAAGTGTCCTCAGTGCTCTTAAAAATGCGGTTGTACCCACTGTCCACTTAACCACTGACATGTAGACAAGTGGTTCAGGGCAAACTAAGGACTATATAACTGCGACAGCCCACTGGGTAGATGCATCGCCTTCCGCAGCAACAGCAGCAGCAGCATCAGTAGCAGCATCTCCAAAACGCCTGCTCGTTCCAAGGCAGGCAACGTTGTGTATCACCGGTTTTAGTAAGAGGCACAACGCTGACAACCTCTTAGAGAAACTAAGGGAAATAATCTCGCAGTGGCTTACCCCACTTACACTCTCCTGGGGATTTGTGGTGTCTGACAGCGCCAGTAACATTGTGCGGGCATTACATATGGGCAATTTCCAGCACGTGCCATGTTTTGCCTACACAATAAATTTGGTGGTGCAGCATTACCTGAAAAGTGACAGGGGGGTGCAGGATATGCTTGCAGTGGGCCGCAAAATTGCTGGACACTTTCGGCATTCTGCCACTGCCTACTGCAGACTCGAGCAACATCAGAAAAGCCTGAACCTGCCCTGCCATCACCTCAAACAAGAGGTTATGACGCGCTGGAACTCCACCCTCTATATGCTGCAGAGGATGGAGGAGCAGCAAAAGGCCATTCAAGCCTACACAGCCACCTACGACATAGGCAAAGGAGTGGGGATGCGCCTGAGTCAAGCGCAGTGGAGACTGATTTCCGTGTTGTGCAAGGTTCTCCAGCCATTTGAACTTGCCACACGAGAAGTCAGTTCCGACACTGCCAGCTTGAGTCAGGTGATTCCCCTGATCAGGCTGTTGCAGAAGCAGCTGGAGAAAGTGAGGGAGGAGCTGGTAAACCATTGTGATTCCACAAAGCATGTAGCTCTTGTGGATGAAGCCCTTTGTACGCTTTGGTCACTCTTTTAAAGTCAGAGGAATACATTCTGGCCACCGTGCTCGATCCTCGGTTTAAAGCGTATGTTGTGTCTTTGTTTCCGGCGGACACAAGTCTACAGCGGTGCAAAGACCTGCTGGTCAGGTGATTGTCATCTGAAGAGGACCGTGACATGGAAATAGCTCCTCCTTCATTTTCTTCCACACCTGTGGCTGCGAGGAAACAACTGAGATTTCAGAACTGACCCGCTGGCGGGGATGCAGACAACATCTGGTCCGGACTGAAGGACCTGCCAACCATTGCTGACATGTCTACTGTCACCATTGAAAAAATGGTGGAGGATTACTTTGCTGACACCATCCAAGTAGACATGTCAGACAGTCCTTACTTTTACTGGCAGGAAAAAAAGGCAGTTTGGAAGCCCCTGTACAAACTGGCTCTATTTTACCTGAGTTGTCCCCCCTCCAGTGTGTACTCCAAAAGAGTTTTTAGTGCAGCGGGGAACCTGGTCAGTGAGCGGCGAAGGAGGTTGCTTCCGCAAAATGTTGAGAAGATGATGTTCATAAAAATTAATTATCAATTGTTCAATCAAGACCAGCAATGGCCTCCAGAGACTACAGAGGGACCGGTGATTGTGGAGTCCAGCGGGGACGAATTGATAATGTGTGAGGATGAGGAAGTACACACTGAAGGGGGTGAGGAATCAGAGGATGAGGATGAGGATGACATCTTGCCTCAGTAGAGCCAGTTTACTTTGTACAGAGAGAGATGAATTGCTTTTTTTGTGTGGGGGCCCAAACAAACCAATCATTTCAGCCACAGTAGTTTGGTAGGCCCTGTCGCTGAAATGATTAGTTTGTTAAAGTGTGCATGTCCTATTTCACCAACATAAGGGTGGGTGGGAGGGCCCAAGGACAATTCCATCTTACACCTCTTTTTTTGGCATTATGTGCTCTTTGGGGCCTAGTTTTTCAAACTGCCATCCTGTTTGCCACTGCAGTGCCACTCCTAGATGGGCCACGTGTTTGTGCCTCCCAGTTGTGTCGCTTAGCTTAGACATCCAGCTACCTCGGTGCAACCTTTTGGACTAAAAACAATATTGTGAGGTGTGAGGTGTTCAGAATAGACTGGAAATTAGTGGAAATGAATGTAATTGAGGTTAATAATAGTGTAGGAGTGAAAAAAAAAAAAATCTGGATTTTAGCACTTTTTATGCTTTTTTTAAAAAAAAAATCAGAACCCAAAAGCCAAAATCAGAACCAAAACCTTTAGTGGGGTGTTTTGGCAAAACCAATCCGAACCCAAAACCTCAAGCTAATCAGAACCCAAAACCCAAAACACGAAAAGTGGCCGGTGCACACCCCTACTTTATTGTGGGAAATATAGGTGGGAGTAGGGTGAACTCTAATAAAGATGTTTTCAGAGAGCATTTAAAGATTTGAAGGCCATGGGAGAGTCTGAACGAGTGTGGTATGGAACTCCATAAGTGCGTAGCTGCATTTGAGAACTATTGTAGGCAGAAGTGAGAGGTTCGGATCATCGAGACTATGTGGTAGCTCGAACTGCATTATTGTGGGCTTAAGTGAGTGGTTTGTTGTAGAAAGAGGCAGCCTGATCAGAGCAGAACAGGGTAGTCACAGGAGAGAGTAGTTTTAGAGAAAATGAGAAATGGATTTGGTAGAGAGTATTTATGTGTCACTGTGTGTATGGATTTGGGCTGCAAGGGGGAGCTTAATGAAGGTGGGGCTGAAGAAAAGAAGTGTGGTCATAGAGCAGTAAAGCCAAATTCAAGAAACTAGAGATAGAGCAGCAGAGGGAAAAGATTAGGTCAAGAGAGTGTTCATCACAGTGGGAGGGAGATGAAATCCACTGATAGAGACTAAAGGAGAAAGTAAATGAAATAAGGTTTGTGACAGCAGAAACAGAAGATTGTCACAGGGAATGCTAAAATCACTCAGTGAGAATATAGAGCTGGCAAGTCAAATTAGAGGCGGAAGGATAGGAAATAAGGGAGCCAAACAGCAAAGTTCTCATGGAATGTGGAAACTGGACCTGGGCCAATACGTTACAGCAAAAGGAAGGTGGAGAGGAGGAAATAGATTTATAGGGCTTGATCCATGTTTGGACATAGGTTCATTTACGTAGCATATTTTGCATTAAATAGCCCTGTGCATGCCCAGAAACAGACATATGCCAATGGACGCAATTGCAAGCAAATGTCACTGACTACTGCTTACAACATGTTCAGAAATTAATTGCATGGCACGAACTAACGTAGGCCATGTACTGTAAGGGTGGCCTGGTTTTCTCGTAAATATGCTTGTTTTCAGTCATAGCATTTTCATCCACTACAGGGCTGATGTAAGTGCTGACTGATACTGATGACTGACATGGCATGATTTAAATGTATAGCACAGTTGGGCAGATGTCCTAGAGTCTGTCAAAAAGTTTTTTTCCGACACCCCCATAATGGTGGTCTTGGCCTTCCTTGCCTCCATAAGTATTATCTAGCTGTCCATCTTACCCAAATAGTTCTGGCCCACACTAACTTTGGTTCCAGAATATGGGTAGATGTGGAGGCAGATATACTAGACATGTCTTCCCCCACCACTCTCTACTGGCTTGACTCTGGAGATCTGACCTTATAACACCTTCTCCCACCCACTGTTCACTTTTCTCTTACTATATGGAAATACTATATTCGTACCTTTAATTTAATAAGCAACCCTAAGAGGATGACCCCCTTATGGAATAAACCCTCCTTTCCTCCAGGTCTCAATCCTAAGGCTTTTTCTGCTTGGATAAGACATAACTTTAAATTCCTCCCCGTTATTGTTCCAATGGGCTTCTTCCCAGAGTTTTCTGAGCTTCGCGATCGTCTTCATCTACCGACCTCCTCTTTTTATCAATATTTTCAAATATGACTCCTCTATAACACCCTTATTGACCTGCGACTCCCCTGTACTCCCACCCCCTAGAGTCTTCTGTTTTCATCGGTCCTCCTCCAAAGGACTTATTACTTTACCTTCTAATCGCTTCTAATGAATCACAATCTCCCAGATAAAGAACTTAACGAGCTCGGCTGGGAGGAGGACATGAATGAGACGCTTGGTATTGAGGACTGGATGGCCATTCGAGAAGCCACTGCTAAATCCTCCATCTGTACTTAAATTAAGGAGAATTCCTATAAACTTCTTTTTCGATGGTATCTGCTCCCTTCTAGACTCAAAACAATATATCCCAATATGTTGGATCTGTGACCATCGAGGAACCCTGTCCCACGTTTGGTGGAGTTGCACGAAAATTGAGCCCTATTGGTGAGAGGACCCTTCATCTCCCTTTTCATCTCTCCTTTTTTCATCTCCCTTGCCAACCTCCTGGGATCCATAACTTGATCTGGAAACTCCCATCACACATCCTTACTGCTGCTAGATGCTTAATAGCTCAGAACTGGAAGAACCCAAATCCCCCCCTAATACATACTTAATAAAAAATATATGGCAGATCCATAAACTTGAAAATATTAGCAACCAACTTCATGACCATCCCAATCAATATTTATCTACTTGACACTCCCAAACTGAATATTTTGATTTGGAAACTCGGCTTACGTAATTTCTCCCTCTGACTAGGTTTGAGAACTTGACTCCTCTCTCTTATTACATCTCCCTTTCAATTCCCCACCTCCTATACTAACATCCCCATGTCTATCATCCTTCCTCTTCCCTATATCTCCATGTTGATGCTTCCTAATCCCTAATAACACTGCAGCGCTTATTGGCGCCTTAGAAATGCTACAATTGCCACCTTAGTGTTTTACTTTATTGTATGTTTAGATTGAATATTGACCTCCACCATTATAATTCTGATATCCTATGTACTAGTTGGAAAACACTGTTATGCTATCTTATTCATGACTTTGCAGGGCAAATTTAAAATGGCTATGTCTATAAAAGCAAACCTTGCCTTTAAAGACATTTCAGTTTAAATTTGCCCAAATATCGGCGACTTGCAAAAACCGTGGAATAATACATTTACCCCATTGATGGGTTTCTCTGCCTTGCAGTGTTTCCTGGACAGCTGCAGACATGTCTGCTGCTTCAATTCAGATAAGTGTGATTTTGCTGTTCAGCAATGGTGATGGTTGCAGTTGATGCAACTCTCCAGTCGATACTGTCCCCTCACTTCTTGCCCCTGACCCTCATAAATCATCTCCTCCCCCACCCTGCTCACACCTTGCTGGTCTCTTACTGGCCCTGCTTAATCCCCAGGTGTCAAAGGTGGGGGGGCTTCTCTTCCGCCGCCCCTCCTTCCTGCTGCCTGTGTACATGCGGCCATCACCCTTATCTGGTTCCAGTGCCATTATGACCCCTCTGCCCCCTTGACATGAGTAGGAGTAACAGAGAAGGTAAATTCAGTAGGTGTATGGCGGAATGATGTGAGAGATGTGGATGAATGTGGGTTAGCTAAGATAGATATTGAGATTTACCAAGCAGTATCCACAAACATTTGCTTGCTCCGCATTACAGTAGATTGCAATAAATTTCTATAAACACTCCATTACAGGAAATATAATATACTTGCAAGGAGCATTTTACTGTTACCTGGTAGAGTACATCCACTGTTACCTGGTAGAGTATATCCACAAACTCAAACTACATTACATATTGAGAAACATGCATTGCAGGTGGTTTAGTGGGAGCTCCTCTCAAGTGCACCACAGAGAGACATCTCTGGATTAGAGGATCAATATGTATACTATCACACATCGCACATTTCTAACTCTGTGTTAGACAGTTGTCATACCTGTTGTCCTGGTCAACCACCTCATCTCGGACTGCACGACATTCCTCCTCTCTTTATCATCATCTTGCCTGCCCTGCTGCGCATGTGCAGTCCCGGCACTTTTCAAACATCTCCTAGATCCACATTGGCTGATTACCGGCCGGTTCACTATTTTAATCGCTTCCTCCTATCTCCCATTGTCAGATCTTCAGGTTTCCTACCTGTATGGATGCAGTTCTCCCTGTTTCCTGTTTGCACTCTGACTCCTGATCGCTTCCACGCATACCTGCCTGCTGATTCCTGTGACACCTGTATCATCATTGTGATCCATGGCTGTATTGCTGATACATCGCGTCTTACCATTAGTCCTGTTCCTAGGCTATAAGCCTCACGGGGGATCTCAGTTAATGGATAGATTTTTGGATCATACTCACTATGCCACCACAAAACAGCATGATGTGTTACCATTCTTTACATTTGGCATTCTATTACAAAATGATGAGACTCATTTCAACATAGGTATAAGGTGAAGCTGACTGTAAAAAAAAAGAATCTGCTGCTTACACTCGGCATTAAATATGTGTGTATTAATGTGTAAGGTTGTGTGTTTGAAGTGTTTACTGTCTGTTTGCAGGACTCTGCATATATCTGCTACAGTCCTTTGAGTGAAACTACTGTCACACACTCCTAGCACCTGTGTTAACCTGTAACTCTTTCATTTACTCTTACAGTCACATCTCCTTACACTATATTAACAACATTTACCATAATTAAACTATAACAAACACTTAAACACTTCCAAATCTTTTTCCTAAATGCTTTGACTTGCAAAGTTACTATAAGGGATGTATATAAAGGTCTTTCACACAATAGCGATTAAAAGGACCCTTTGGAATTGGCAGTATAAAGCAATTTAACCAACACAAACCCAACAGAGACTTGCAGAGGAAGTTTGAGGTCCCTCCTCTCTTGAACCCCTCTAACACAGAATATAAATCATGGGTATGTGGGCCCCATTGCTCTGCTTGGGCTCACAGCCAACAGGCTGATCGTATAAAATATTATTTGTTTAAAAAATCCAGTAATTGACATGCACCAGCTTTTTCCAAGAACTTTGCCAAGACCTGTAAAACTGAGACCTGCTTAGCTCTGCCCGCAGCACCGTTACAGGGACCTGTTTAAATGAGCCATTTACTGTAACAGACTTTGGGTCAGTATAAGACATCAGTGAGGCCATATGTGACACTTCTGTCACAAACTGTATATGCCTTCTAGTGGACATGTAGAATTCACAGTGTAACATATTTTAAATAGTGCAAACAAGTTTTCCTTTAAATGTATGTTAGATTTCTCACTTTTAGGCACACTGGGATAATTTATTTTTCTTCTGGATATTGTGGTTCTTTGCTGTATACCATTATACCCTGTAAAACTCTGAAGCAATTCATCTATGACCCCCCTTGCTATTTAAAGATTATCTGTCTTATATATTATAAGGAGGTGATAGGGTCCGTTTTCTTTTGCCATTTATCACAGTTGTAGAAAACCTCCTATCATTGTCATTTACCAAGAAAATATCGCTGTGGAGGCTGAGTGATAATCAGTGATCCTGACCCTGAAGACCCCTCCAGAAAATTTTGTCCTTCATGATACCCCACAATATGGACATCTTAGCGCATCGTACAACCTCAGAAATCCTCCAGGTCCCCAAGCTCTGAGCACCGTTGAACCAACCCCTCCTACTCCTCATGTGTGACTTGAGCAAGCTTAGCAATTTACTAGGACAGGCCTCAACATCAGCAGAGTCTCCATTAGTGCTAAATGTGCATGACTGAACAATCCCTGGCAGGGGTGTTACCCGCGCAACATTCCAGAGGACTGGAAAAGAGAGAATGTAGTCCCACTGCAGAAAAGTGGAGGAAAGGAAGTTGCGAGTAACTACTGACCAGTGAGCCTTACATCAGTAGTCAGGAAATTGAAGTAAACACTTTTAAATTAAAGAGTTGTAGAATATCTCAAACCCAGATATTTACAGAATACCAATCAGCATGGATTTACTGGGTGGAGATCATGTCAAACAAATCTTATTGACTTTTTTGACTGGGTGACAAAGTAATAGATCATTGGGGGATAATAGATGTAGTTTATCTAAATTTTAACAAGGCTTTTGACACTGTCCCACTTTGCAGGGTGTTAAATAAACTCGAAAGCTTGGATTGGTTGAATGGATATGATCAAGATAGAAAACAGAGAGTTGTAGTAAATGGAGGGAAATGTTACCAGTGGTGTAGCCCAGGGATCTGTACTTGGATCACTGCTTTTCAATATCTTCATTGGTGACATTGCAAATGTTATTGAAGGGAATTGAATATGCCTTTTTGCAGATGACACAAAGATATGCAACAGGGTAGACACACTATGACAGGTAAAACAAATGAATGATAATCTAGGTAGACTACAGGAATGGTCAAGAGCATTGCAACTGCAATTAATGCCAAAAAAAATGCAAAATCATGCACTTGGGTATCAAACTCCGAAAGGCCAAATATAGAATTAATGGCACTTTAATGGAAACTACAGAGGAGGAAAGGACTCTAGGAGTCACTCTTTTATGTCACTTAAAGGCAGGTAAGCAATGTAATAAAACAATGAGAAAGGCATATCAGATGCATGGTTGCATAGGATACAATAATGCCATTGTATAGGTCATTGGTATGTTCTCATCTAATATACTTTGTTCAGTTCTGGATGCCATATCTCCATAAGTATATAAACATATTAGAGAATGTACAAAGGGCAACTACATTACAAAACCTACCTGGAAAGACTAAAATATATTAATATGTACAGTTTAGAGCAGAGAAGAGAAAGGAGGGACATGACAGAAACTTTCAAATATATCAAGGGTATTAACAAGGTACAGGAGGGAAACATTCTTTTAAGAAGTATTAGAACATGAGGACATGCACTGAAACTGTAAGGAAGTAGGTTCAGAGGAAATTTGAGGAAAAATTATTTCACAGAATGGTTGTGGATAAGTGGAATAGGTAGAAGCTAATACAGAAGAGCAATTTAAACATTCTTGAGATAGACATAGGATATCCTTACAAATAAATAAAAATCAAAAAGGGTTGGAGGTTACTATAGGTCAAAAATGGGCAGACTAGATAGGCCAAGTGTTTTTTATCTGCGTCAAATTCTATGTTTCTACTTTTTACCCCGGTAAATGCAATAAAGGCAGTCCATACTCACCAGCCAACTTCGGCAGGGGCGAATCCAGGGCTGCAGTTCTGCATCCTGACTCGGTAGTGGAAGCCCCCCTCCCACTGGAGGACTGGGTCACAGACCAACGGGATATCCTTGAAATGCAGGAGCCTGCTTTAGGAGACAAGCGGTCATTAGAAACACATCCAACATTATGGTGGACAGTGCTGTGCGTGTGGACAGGCTGTGGGAATCAGAATAGGCTAAACCAGTCTGGGAGAGCAATTTGACTGATGGGGTGGCAAATGTGGAACCTGGGGAAGGAAATTGGGTTGGGAGGAGAATTGAGTTGCGTAGAATAATTGTCATTGCGAAAAACAGGTAAATGTGAGACCTGCCAATATGAGTGAGTGCACCAAAAGGGTGGCCAGAAAACCAGGGAAATGGGAGTGAAGAGAAAGGGGTGGATAAGACCATTGGCTAGGTGGGTACGAGGTTGGATGGTGGGTGGGGGGATTCTTGATGAAATTTGAGGGAAAAGTGGCTAGTGGTAGAGAAGGATTGGGGTAAAGCAGCCAAGGAAGTCATAGGATGCACAGTGGGCTGGAGCCAAAAGAGGTTTAGTGCTGGAGAATGGGTAAAAGGGATTGGTGCAGAAGAAAAGAGAAAGAAACAATGGAACCGAAAAAAAACAGGAAACATTGGGTAAAAAATAGAGTGAAGAAAACAGCAGTAAATAATCAAGTACATTAACTAAAGATATAGGAGAAAGGGATAGAAGAAGGGCACATGGAATAGCAATGAAGCAAAAGAGGAGGAGAAACAACAAGCAGAAAAGACAGAAAATGAAAGTAATAACCGAAAGCAAACCAGACAGGTCGGAATCCAAAAGGAGGGAGAAACAGGAATCAGGGGGCCTACAAGTAAGTGCTCGGAAGAGCTCCCTAAAGGAGGAGCTGGGCTGACCACAAGATGGGGTGCCAGTACAAAATAATCCAACTCTAGGAGTTTATATCATTCAGCCCTATTTGGGCTTCACTTTGTTTAATGTACATTATGTCAAGCAAAATATTTCGTTTGTGGCTTTGCTAAATAGTGGCCTCATTTACACCTATCCACTGTTAAAGCCTTTTAGCCACAGATTAATGCCTAGAAAATGCATTAAATGTTGGATGAATATTTTCTTATGGTCCATTCCTACCATTGTGTTCTACAGGGCTGATTTAATACTGAGCAATAATGGGATCTTTTCACTCACGCATATATATGTTCCACTTACTGCCCACGAGGTTTCACTAAATTCAGTGTCTGCTCAATGGACCTCACAAGGAAAGTTAAATGTTTGGCAGGAAAGTTGAATGTAAAAAGTATAATTTGGGTGCAACCTTAAGCAGTGTTGATTCCCCAGCTTTCTTTGTCTAAACCATTGAGGAACTGCTGCCAGCTATTATGGAACTACATGTCCCAGAATACACCACCAGACATTGACTGGAAGGGCATTTTATTGCTTGCTGAATCAGAAACACACGGATGCCCTTCCACTCAATTGCTACCAGTACATGCCAGCATATGTAGGTCAATAATAACAAAACAAAACAAAACATATGGACACATATTTTTATTAAAAAAATCTTAATTGAATAAAACATTTGCAAAAACCTCTTCTTCATCACTTTAATCTGAAATAAAATCCCATTACTTGTAATCCAATGCAGGAAAACCCTCCATATAAAATAACACAATTGCTCACTACGAACGTCTGCTATTAAATAACTGTGACCTGCATTGACTGGGACTTCCATTGGCCACTAGCCAATCACAAATTGCTAGCATGGGAAAATGCTTGTGATTGGCAGAGTAGCTAATGGCACTCTCAGTCACTGCAGAACACAGTCATTTAGCAGAGAGTGCTCGTAGCGAACAGTGGTATCAACGTTTATGGGGAGAAGATGGGGTTCTCAAATCACATTACAAAGATAGAAGAATTTAACATTAGACAATGTACGATGTTGAGCTGATAGGTGCTTATTCCCACTGTAACAGAGCAACCCTATGCTAAAGGGTTTCCTGTTATAATGCCAAGCCCAGCCTGTCTAGGCTGTTGTTGTACTTCACTTTAGCAGTGGTAACACATGCTCATTGGCCCCACTGTTTAGAGAGACCCAGCCCCATTTATTTCAATAACCCACTTTTTTCAATTGGGTTTCTACTAGAGATGGTCACTGACCCCCGTGTTTTGGTTTTGGATTCGGTTTTGGATCTGGTTTACCGTCGTGTTTTGGTTTTGGTTTTGCAAAACCGCCATTGCGTGTTTTGGTTTCGGTTTCGGTTTTGTTTGGTTTTGTTTTGCTATTTTGTTGGAAAATCAATGTTTTTGGGCCTAAAATAACTAAATTTAGTGCTCCAACTGTTTTAGAGATAAGTAATCTAATTGTAGAGGTAATAAATCATCCAAAAAACAGTTTAATTGTCTTCCTCTCCATCTATGCATATTGGCAATGCAGCCATCGTCTTTGGATGTATATTACACCCTACACTTATAGTTAAATATGTAAAGAAATGGAAAAAGGCAGTTTGCTTTCTGTCTCTATAGGCTTGTTCTCCTCCACTTGTTGAAAAAACCAAAAATTCAGCCATTATAGACTGTACAATATTAATTGAAATGGACAAAGCCAGTTTGGTTTCTGGCTTTATAGGCACCCCTCCACTTGTCGAAAATACAAAAAAATTCAGCCGTTATAGACTGTACAATATTAATTTAAATGGAGAAAGTCAGTTTGCTTTCTGGCTCTATAGGCCCCCCTCCACTTGTCGAAAATACAAAAAAATTCAGCCGTTATAGACTTTACAATATTAATTGACATGGAGAAATCCAGTTTGGTTTCTGTCTCTCAAGGCCTCCCTCCACTTGTATAAAATACCAAAAAATTCAGCCATTATAGACTGCACAATATTAATTGACATGGAGAAAGCCAGTTTGGTTTCTGCCTCTCTAGGTTCCCCTCCACTTGTATAAAATACAAAAAAATGTAGCCGTTGTAGACTGTACAATATTAAGAGAAATGGACAAAGGCAGTTTGGGGTCACTCTGTCTATGACACCCTACCCTTAAGGATAAATTGCCCAAACAGCAGCCTTTCAAGATGATGATATGGAAATGCCACAAGTCCCTTTCCTCTTTGGGGGTAGATTGCACCCTACACTTACATAGAAAGTTTTAAAAAGATGTTATCATCATCATCTTCAGCTTCATCCTCACCCTCATCAGTGTGTACGTCATCATCACAGACTATCAATTTATCGCCGCTTGAATCCGCCATTAGAGAACAGTCAGTGCTTGGATATCTTGGATGGTGAAGGCCTTCCTCGTGGAAGATGTAGTTCATTTTTATAAACATCATTTTCTCCACATTTTTGGGAAGTTACCTTCTACGGCGATCACTGACTAAGTTCCCTGCTGTGCTGAACACTCGTTCAGAGTACACACTGGAGGGTGGGCAGCTTAGGTATTGCAAAGCAAGTTTGTACATGGGTTTCCAAATGGCCTGTATTGGATGGAGTTATGGGCAAAGTGACACATTTTTTTGAAAAATCTTTCAAACCAGCCCAGATGTTAAATTGTTCTGGTCTGCCCCCTGCGTCTTCCCTGCTTCTTTTTTGGAAATTTAATTTTTTACAAGCAGCAGCAGCTTGAGAAAGTGAAGGAGGATACGTTGTCAAGCCGAGGCCCAGTTCAGCGGACAACTTGCTGAGCAATAGCTCCTTGCAAAAGTTCACATCTCGCTCATTTACAAGTAAAGACTCAATGTAGGTTTTAAACCTTGGATCAAGCACAGTGGCCAAAACGTACTGATCCGAGTTCAAGATCTTAATAACTCGAGGATCATTGTGAAGCGAATTAAGTACTTGATCGACAAGGCCAACATACTTTGCTGAATTGCTTGCTTTCAGCTCCTCCTTCATTTTCTCAAGCTGCTTTTCCAATAGTCTAATTAAAGGAATGACTTGGCTCAAACTAGCAGAGTCTGCACTCACCTCACACGTCACAACTTCAAATTGTTTCAGCACCTTGCACAGGACTGAGAGTAAAATACATCCCCCCTCCTTTCCCAATGTCATGGCTTGTGCAATATGCTTGGATGGCTTTGCGCTGTTCCTCCATCCTCTGAAGCATGTACAGGGTGGAATTCCACCTAGTTACCACCTCTTGCTTAAGTTGGTGGCAGGGCAAGTTAAACTGCTCTTGGAGCTGCTGTAACCTCCTACATGCTGTGGCTGAATGCCTGAAATGGCCTGAAATTTTACGGGCCACCGAAAGCATCTCCTGCACATCACGGTTATATTGTAGGAAGCTCTGCACCACCAAGTTGATGGTGTGAGCAAAACAGGGAATATGTTGGAAATCACCCAGCTGTAATGCTCGCACTATATTGTTGGCGCTATCAGAAATGACATACCCTGGGGAGAGTCCGAGTGGTATAAGCCATGCATCAATCACATCTCTCAGTTTGTGTAACAAATTGTCAGCCGTATGCCTGTTAGTGAAGCCGGTGAAACAAAGAGTGGCCTGCCTGTGACAAATGTTACTTAGTGGTGTACATGCTGCTGCTGTTCCTGCTGGTGAAGGTGAATGACCAACCCAGTGGGCTGTCACAGTCATATAGTCTTTGGTTTGGCCACTTCCACTTATATCTGTGGTTAAGTGGACAGTGGGCAGAATGGCATTTTTCAGCGCAATCTGTACATTTTTACACACTTTTTGGTATAGTTGTGGAATTGCTTTACGGGAGAAATGGTGTCGCGATGGAATTCTGTAACGCGGACAAAAAACCTCAATTAACTGTGAAAAACCAGCTGCGTTTATTGTGGAGATTGGACGCAGATCTAACACTAAAATTGCAGCCTTGGCATCTGTGATTCGCTTGGTGACTAGGTGACTGCTGTCGTATTTGCTTCCCCTCGCAAATGATTGTTTCACAGTTAATTGCTGAAATGTAGGACTGCTCATTTTCTTGACCTGCCTCTAGAATGACGATTCACCCCCAGCAGCAGCAACAGCAGCAGCAGTGGGACTAACGCTTTCTTCAGAGGAATCAATAATAGTGCAGGAGTCATCCAGCCTTAAGTGGGATGCCGGGCTAACTCCGAGCGCTACTGAGGATATTGATGAGGATGGTGTGGTGGGTGTATTTTGTAGCCGTCGGGATGTCGGTGAGCGGAGGGTCTTAGCTGATGATGGAGTGCTTGTATTTTTTTGGGAAGAACTTTCAGCTTTTCCCAACACTTTGCCATGGACTCTCGTTAAATGGCGTAACATAGATGAGGTTCCAAGATGGTTAAGGTCCCTCCCTCGACTGACTGTGGCTTGACATACACTACAAATGGCTATACAATTGTTGTTTGGATTTGGGTAGAAATAATTCCACACATAAGAAGTGGATTTTTTTGTTTTATGCCCAGGCATGACAATGGCCTTTTTCTTGTCAAGTGGCAGAACTGGTGCCACTGGTGCAGGACTTACACAAACAACCTCATCCTCATCAACATCCTCATTAGCGCCCTCGTCGCCTACACAAATCTTCCCTTTATCCTCTTCTAATTCCAAAGTGGCATCCTCAATTTGGGTATCACCGGCTACACTCGGGCTATTAAGGCACACATCAGCAGAATGCTCACGATTAGACATCCCACTGTTGGATGGACTCTCCACAGGGATTGTTATCATTTGTGAATCAGAGCAAACATTCTCCTCTAATGCCTTACTGTTATCTTGCAGCTCGGCTTTGACGCGTAACAGTAGTTGTGTACCAATTGTAGGCTGGGTAACTTTTTGGGATCTGCAACTACTAGCCAAAGGTGAAGGCCTCATTCTCTCTTTGCCACTGCGTGTGTAGAACGGCATGTTTACAATTTTTTTTTTATCGGCACTTAAGTTTTGCTCAGTTACACTTCTTTTTCACTTCAATACAGTAAAATTTTTGGGGTTTTTGTTTTTTGCACTGATTTGGAAACACTCTGTTGTTTGACATCGCCTTGGCCAGATGACGTACTGGGAACACTAACATCAGGACTGGTGACAGAACCTGGTTGCTCATTCTGATCATATGTGGACTGCTTTGAATCTGTGGAGGCGTGTATTTATAATGTTGAAGTATCGCGAGAACCGAGCCCTGAGATCCGACGACGTCACAATGACGTTCGGCCTCGATTTGGATTCGGAACGGGCGGGAGAGTACCGAGCTACTCAGCTTGGTACTCGGATACCCAAAGTTCGGGTGGGTTTGGTTCTCGGGGAACCGGACCCGCCCATCTCTAGTTTCTACACTCTATTGAAATGAATTGGAAAGTTTTATGCCACCAGCTTATTTGGAGCACGGGCATACTGTATGTGTACTGCATATCATATGCCTAACAGTATATGTACTTTCACAGATGGTTTGCACTTTTTGATGCACAACTTTTTAACACAAACCAAGGGCCAATGGGTTACCAGACTAAAAACTACGCTAAAAGAATTATGTGATCAATAAGTTATTTTCTGGTGGTCAGTTATCACCAGTCTGAGATGGCATTAATACAAGGTGAGATCTTGACCAGCGAGAGCCAAGGATATTTAACTATGATAACAATAACAGCAGTTGTGTCAGCTTAAGATATATATTATACTACAGTGAGAGTCGCACACCTGTGCTTGAACCTTTTCTCCACATAATATGTGGCAAGCAGACACAGACAACAATGTTCCTGAGAATATCACGGCTGCGCATTTTATTCTATGTGGCGGGAGCAAAAATTAGAGGATTTTTCACTAAAAAATATGTGCAAGGTGTCTCCACGGCTGGTCCAGAGACACATCGCATGTATTTTTTTCTAATTGAATCGCCCCCTAAGAATTCATAGTATGCAAGTGAAAATATTGTGCAAAAAGAATTGAACATCACTTTTCCCTCTACATTATATGGAGAAAATTACAACACAAAAAGCCATTGTTTTGGTTGTGATAGCACACCAAAATGAACAATTGAATGGCGTGAAGCTAAAAATGTTATACATTTTCACATGTGAAACATTGTCACACAGGAAAATGGGGAACTGAGTTGGCCCTAAAACTTTATCGCAGAATTTTAAATTTTACAATGTGGCACGGCCTATTTCTCACAAATTAACATGCAATACGAGTACAAATATAATATATTGGGAAAAGTATAAAATATGCAAGAAATATACATAATTAAAATGCTTCTTAAGCATGTTAGTTTTCATGTGTTTTACTGATTTACTCAACGCAGATGTGTGAATGAGCCCTGAATTAAAATAAACGAGGGAGCATAAAAAACCCTGTTTGTTACACTTACATAATGTTACTGGCTCTACGTAAATAATACATTTTCTCAAAAGTGACAGATTCTCTGTAAAATAGAAAAAAATGCTGTTCTTGGATTTTGGATACAGGATTAATTTTCCTCTGAAGAAATTACAGAATGGTAATGAGATGCTTCAAGTCTGGGCTGTATTTGTACACTAATTGGAACACAAAATCATCAACACTTTTTCTATTTCAAAGATCGCTATTTGCATTCCTTAAAGTGACATTTGATTGGGAATTTTGCCTGTCATATACTCCGTTGTTGGTGTGTATATCATATCATAGATACAGTATTGAACATTACTAACAGTCCCGCTGTTATTGAAGGTTTGATTAATTCAGGGCCTTATTAAGGGTTCCAGGCCCCAAGGCTAATACAACCCAGTTCCACCCCCCACCCCCCCTTCCCCAATGCCACACCACCAATGTTTAATATTACATTCAGCCACAAATTTTTAATCAAGTGTCTATATATATGTGCCCCTAGTACAGGCATATATAGACGATTAAATCTATGAAAATGATTTATCATCATATACAATCATCTACCAGCCCCATCTTGTATTCAACATTCTAGTGACCACTGAGATCACAGAGAGCATCCACATGACTGCCACACAATACAGAGATCATGCCCCCCACTAGCCATTTCATCACACCCCCAGTGACCACCTTATGATCATCCGTCAATTTCATCACCCATTCAAATAGTCATTTGACCACCCATCCCCACAGCACCCCAGGCAATATGCATTTCAAGCTGGAACTCACACCGCCGAAGTGTGGATTTGATGGTGGAGGTGCATTATTGCACCTCCTTGGTACATGACATAGGTACTCAAGGGGGATTACCCACCTGCTAGGCATGTATCCCAGTGACTAACCTAGGAATGACTGCTTTTGGTTCTTATAGTGAAAACCCGTTTGTGTACTTCTGGTTTTAGTATTTCTTTGGCACTTCCGGTTTATGCATTCCAGGGTGGAATGCAAATTGTTTGGAGTGCCTCATAGACAGTACAAGGGAGCCAGATCCAAAACCAAAACCTTTCAGGAGTTTTGTGCAAAACCTATAACAAAACCAAAATATAAAGATGTTTTACAACCCAAACCACGTCCAAAACCAAAACACAGAGGTCAGTGCACATGTCTAGAAAGCTACACAACATAAACCAGCATAATATGTGTCACGAACACCCCAGCCTGTCTCAGATACAGCAAGTTGAACAGCTGGTCATGACTGTTGTAACTTTAGGTAATTAACAATGAATATACCTTCGTAAGTTCACAAAGAATCACGGAGAATAAGCTAGATTCAATTTCTTTAATCTGAAAAATGTTTCCAAGGCTAATTTACAAAAATGAATAACAAGACATACCATATGTTGCACAAATGTATTTCAGAAAATAAAAGAGGAAAAAAAATCAGAGTCACTACTTACTAGTTAAGACCTGGGGGTAAATGTATCAAGCTGAGAGTTTTCTGGCGGCTTTGAAAAACCAATTAGATTCTTTCATTTATTTAGTACAGTCTACAAAATGATAACTAGAATCTGATTGGTTGCAATAGGCAACATCTCCACAAACTCGCCGGAAAACTCTCAGCTTGATACATTTACCCCCTAATGCGTGAGGGAACACAGTTGAGAAGGATGTATTTCAATAATTGACATCAATAGAGTAAATTATATTGCAGTGATCGTGCATTTGATTTACAAACTGCTTTGTATTGAAAAAGATGTACATTTAAAGTGCCATTAGGAGGTTTGAAATCTGTTCCAAATAATTGGCATATAGACAGTCAGCTTATAGCTTTTCTTCTATTTGTTCACAACACGCCAAATATATGCAGACTATAAGTCATTGGTAATACACATAAACAGCATGAGGATTCAAATTATATCTCTCATCAATGGTGTAACTGTTCACTACCTACCAAGCAGACTTTGCAATAAGAAAATAAGAATTAATAATGTAATGTTCTGATATAATTATTTGTCCAAAGATTGGGATAACACTCTTGGATAGTACTTGAATATGTACTTACTATTGAAGCCATCTTACCAGTTAAAGATGAACAAAGGGTGTAGAATCCAAGACTCAATCATATGAGTAAGCTGTTCAAATCTCAAATCTCCGATTCCGCTGTAGGCTATGTGTGTGCTCCATTCCTGTAGCTTATAGCCAAAGATTTAAAAGACTCAATGAATAGTTGATAGCAATCTGTCACATCATCTTACGCGTTTCATTGTGTAGATACAACTTCATCAGAGAAATGAGATGATCGCTTAGAACACATTTAAATAGTCTAGTCTAGCCAGTTAATAAAACAAACACATGTAGTAATTAAACAACCAAGTGTTCCGTGGATCTTTGGAACAAAATGAAATGAACATAAAAATCATTAACAAAATACACAGAAAATCACCAATTGATTTCAAAAGAAGAGTAACTTTGAGACATTAAGGGCAGCCTAATAAATGTTTTTGATGGAATTTTTTTTTTTAAAAAAATGTGTTTATAAAATATCATATCCCTAATCATAAATGACTATATTATTGACAAATAACCTTAATTGATTAATATTTTTTTTTCTGTGCATTCATTCGAGATTTCATATTCCACATACGTATTGTACGCATTCTGCAGAGTCTGGTCTAGTACAGCAGAGTGAACCTACACCCATAGTCAACACCACACATTCTATAGTCAACATCGCATGTGAGATTCATTCCTTGTTGACTCCGGGACTACGCAGAGCCGATTTACGTGCCCTTGAAAACAACTGCACAATGCGCTCAGTATGCGTGCCTTAATGACTCAGGCCCAACAAGTAAAACATACAGGGCCTGATTCCTTAAGGCACACAAAATTAAAGTACATTTTGTTTTTAAAAACGCACGTAATTTGGGCATACACACGTATGTATTCAACTAGGAGCAGATCTGAAGGAACGTCTCTTGTTGAATACAAGTCTAGGTACACTCTGCTCTAACAGATACTGAAGGATACGTCTAAAACATATGTGGGATATGAAGTCCCAGCAAAACTCACAGAAACTTTTTTTTTATTGTCACCTGTAATAATATATTCAATTATGAAAAAAAACATTAAAAAAGTCACCCACCCATAAAGTACATTTATCACGATGTTATTAGTGTCTAATGTGTACATAAAATGCATTTTTACAGTTGATCCTAAATGCAAACACATATTCTAGCATGCATATGTGACTGCCATCACTATCACTTGGCACTTACACCTGCCTTGTAATTCAAGGTTGTTGAACCTTATATATATATTTTCACTTTCCATATGGGAATTCAGTTCTAATCAATAACTGTCGGGAGCTACTTCCTAGGATAGCGCTTTCAAAGTTTTGTGTGTGTGTGTTCATATGCGTGTGTGTATATCTACATATAAATAAACCACAGGGCTTAAACATTTTATAGTTTTATAGAGTGACGCTAATGAAATTAAGTATGTTTTGTAATAGTGGTGAAAAAGAGGGCTAAGCAGTGTAACATGTTTAAATAACTGCAAAGTGTGATATACGTAACACAGAAAAACAACAATTTTAATAATATAAAATAATTTCTATGAAATGTACAGCGCCATTATTTATTTTAAAGCAAAATTCCATGAAGGAAAACAGACTTTTTTTTTCACATAAATCACTGGCAGATTGTTGGTATTTACCATTTTCCCTTGTTTTTATTTTGTTCAGGCTGCTATTAATGATTTATGATTCTGGACTGCCACGACAACCACAGTCACATGGCACGTGATGTAGTGAGCAGGGAGTCTTTGGATTTCCCATTTACGCTCCGTATGCACTGTGACATCCTCCATTACCTCATCTGCCATCACATAACATGCTTAAAGCTTTGAGCTTGTGTCTGCGTAGTAGCCTGACTGCATCGGTGGCTGCCCTACATTTTTGTTTGTCAACTAGAGAGCTTTTGTAAATAGATAATGATTTGTATGAGGCTAGATGCATGCTCACAAGCTTACTTAACTTATAAACAAAATCTACCTGGAATTATTCCTTTAATTGTTCAGAATTATAGCATGTTTAACCATCATAGCTTTTCTAGACCTCTATATTAGAGTTGCATGAAACCCCAGAAATTCTGTGTGCTGTGACTTGGACAAATGTCGGCTCAAAATTTGCAAATTGCTGCAAAATTTATTTTACATTAAATTCTGCTTGTAAATCATAATTTGCTTTGATTGGCAAGTTCCCAGCTCCAATTTGTCCCATTCACTTCCTATCGGCAATATAAGATCTTGTGGGAACAGTGAGTAAAATTAGGAAGTGAATGCTAGAAAGTGTTTAAAAGTGATAATGTAAGTATTTTTTCAGTGTATAATACAAGTACTGTTTTTTTTTAATGTATTTGATATCAACAAAATAGTTGCCAACTCACTTCTGCACAAGACAATTCCTAAAATGATGCAGATTCAATAAACTTGAAAGGCACCCTTTTTAATGCTACCATTTCCTCTCACTGTATGTTTAGGGAGATTGTTCTAGGATCTACTTTTTCCCTCTGTCTGATAATGGCCATAGCTGTGGCTGGTTTTGAATTCTCTGGGGAATTATTAAAAACATTATTTCAAACATTAGTTGATGATGATGAAGAAATTACAGATTGCAATTCAAAGTTGTTATCTAATGCAGCTTCACTTTGCAACAGCACTAGATGTAAATTCGATGTTCATTTTATTTTTTGACATTTGAACTACAAGCTGGTTTGTCATGTCTTGTGTATCTCTCCCAATGGAGACTGTCATGCCTTTCCATATGCTGGATCAAAGCCTTCATTCTAAGCTTTGTTCCTTGATGACCTCAACTGATACTTTGAGCACATGCTACTCACTTGACCATTGCCATGTTATTAATGTAACTGAAAAACTGATGAATTTTAGCTTGCAATAGTGATTGGCCATTTGATTAACATACTGCTTTTATTTCTTGAATTGGGAATTGGAAACATTTGTTGCGCTTGTTTGTAAGGTTTTAAGTGATGGAGAACTAAAAGGCAATGTCTTGTATTCTTGTTTGTTTCACTTAGCCCAGTGGTTCCCAAACTTTTGAAGTTTGCGGCACCCTTAGAGTCTCCAAATTTTTTCAAGGCACCCCTCCAAAATAATTATTGAGCAGTCCTGTTTTAGAAATTGTAATAAGTATTTAGGTCAGGACAGAAATACTTATTAAGTTGTATGCAAAAATACCCCCTCTGCATCCAGACACTCTGCCCTCAGGCACTCTGCCCCCTCTGCATCCAGACACACTGCCCCCTCTGCATCCAGACACACTGCCCTCTCTCACACTGCCCCCTCTGCCCTCTGTCACGCTGTGCCCCCTCCTCTGCCCTCTGTCACGCTGTCCCCCCTCCTCTGCCCTCTTTCATGATGTCCCCCCTCCTCTGCCCTCTCTCACGATGTCCCCCCTCCTCTGCCCTCTCTCACGATGTCCCCCTTCCTCTGCCCTCTCTCACGCTGTCTCCCTCCTCTGCACTCTGTCACGCTGTCCCCCTCCTCTGCCCTCTGTCACGCTGTCCTCCTCCTCTGCCCTCTCTCATGCTGTCCCCTCCTACGCTGTGTCCCCCTCCACTGCCCCTCTCATGCTGTGTCCCCCTCCACTGTCCCTCTCACGCTGTGCCCCTCCTCTGCCCCCCTCCTCTGCCTCGCTGTGCCCCTCCTCTGCCCCACTGTGTCCCTCCTCTGCCCCGCTGTCACACTCCTCTGCCCAGCTGTCACACTCCTCTGCCCGCTGTCACACTCCTCTGCCCAGCTGTCACACTCCTCTGCCCGCTGTCACACTCCTCTGCCCAGCTGTCACACTCCTCTGCCCAGCTGTCACACTCCTCTGCCCCGCTGTCACACTCCTCTGCCCATCTGTCACACTCCTCTGCCCCGCAGTCACACTCCTCTGCCCCGCTGTCACACTTCTCTGCCCACTGTCACACTCCTCTGCCCTGCTGTCACACTCCTCTGCCCAGCTGTCACTCTCCTCTGCCCCGCTGTCACATTCCTCTGCCCCGCTGTCACACTTCTCTGCCGCGCGCCAGCCATAGAAAAAAAAGAAAGAACACAGAAACTTACCAATCCACCGGGCGCTGGGACCCAGCATCCACCTCTCTCCCACAGCTGTCACTAATGTCGATATCCAGTGACAGCTGCGGGAGAGAGGAGGCTGCTGGGTCCCGGCGCCCGGCGGATTGGTAAGTTTCTGTGTTCTTTCTTTTTTTCTATGGCTGGCCCGCGGCACCCCAGTGACAGCGCCGCGGCACCCCTGGGATCCGCGGCGCACAGTTTGGGAACCGCCGACTTAGCCTATCATAAACTGCACTTTCCTTAACAGTATAATGTTTGCTTGCGGGTGACTGCATAGGGGATGGTATGCTTCCCAGCTATATCTTCTTTCCTCCTTCTCACCACCTCTTCATTCACCTTCAGAAACAATTTCTGAAAGTAGATTGTCTAAAGTCATCTCATTTAGGGAGGTGTTGCTGCCAGAATCTGCAATAATTGTAATTGTGCACAATTGAATGCTTGACACCCATAAAAAAAAATTATTTTAAGTTGAAGATGAGGAAGCATCAGAACTTCTTTTATTTTCTTAAATACCACTGACCCTAAGTGATGTAAGATGGTATGAACACATTTGACCATTTGAACTTCCTTGCCCATGCCAGATTGATTGCTTATTGCTGTCAGCAGTCGCGGTGACAGCGGGCACTGCCATGACTCTCTATGCACTGCTCGTGACGTCCCGGCCGTCTCCATTGACAACCGGGGCATTACTTCCGGTTCTGGCATCCCAGTTGCCTAAGCAACAACTGGGACGCATCAGGCTCCCTGCTGCTGCGCCCGGCCAGCTGTCAAACGGCCTGGCGCGCGCACGCAGGGCTGTGCAAGCTCAGCCTATTAAGGCTGATTAGGTCACAGCTGGTCACTCTGATTTGTCACTGGCAGCAGTGCCAGCAAACCTGGAAGTACTTGCAAGGCTCTGTCCTGAATGGTCTTTGGCACTATTTAGGGCAGTGAGGACTGAGCCTCACTGCCGGTTATAGCGTCCTGTCTAAGTACTGCTGCCTGCTTCCTGTGCTATTTTGGTGTTGAACCTTGTTTTAATTTTCTGTGTATGACCTCTGCCTGTCCCTGAACTCTGAACCATTGCCTGTGACCCTGAACTTTTGCCTGTACACGGACTCTGAACCATTGCCTGTGGCCCTGACCTTTTGCCTGTACCCGGACTCTGACCCATTGTCTGTGACCCAGACCCAGCTTGTACCTGACGTCTCCACCCGTGCTCGGTCCAGTCCGCAGATCTCTGGCATATCCCTACTCTGTGTATTACCTCCTGTACCTGTGCGCTGCTACAAGTTTATGCCGCACTGGTAGTAATAACAATTGCTTGGTGGTAAATTTTCATCCTTATCTGACCACATCTGTGCATGGGATGAGAGCACTATAGACTCATGAATTTCATTTTCACCATTGCTGGGACTTGACATACCTGTCACAAACAAGCTCTATTTCATGATTTGAGGGATGTCTGTCTCTTCCTTCTGTCTGTCATATGCTGTATTTCCATGCCCAGCTTAATTTCTCAGCATTAGCCTTTGGTATAGTATCCAGACCTTACATGTGGGCAGCTTAGACATTGCTTTATTATTACATTTTTACTGAAACATATTAAGGGTATTGCTGGATAGAGTCCAGCTCTGGAGGCAGGTGTTCCTGCTTCCCCTGGTGAAGCCTGTACATGTACTCATAGAGCCGATTTCACCATCCTGAAGGGCTTTTAAAATGTTCTAGTAAAGACCTGTCATTAATCCAAATAACAATACATACCCATAAACCAAGTATGTCCAATTGTATTGCTTATTGGGTAAAACCCACCCCACAGAGGGTCTGCATGTGCTAACTTTGTGTGCTGCTCAGTAGTTCTATCAAGGAACACTAAGGTGGGCATATTTGTGTTCATGTACCACTATGATGATTAATAAATACTTTCTGTAGCGCTGCATGCTTTACAGACTTAATGGGTTTTTCCCACTTTAAAAATCACTTTGATTAAACAACTTCCCTTACTAATAGTACTTTGATGGGGATCCTTCCCTTGAGACCCACACCATTTACTGTGCTAAGTCGCGACCTCTCCTGATCACCTTCGGCACTGCCCTGCTCTCTCCGTAGCAGGAGAGATCCAGCACAGCAGCACTAGAGTGTATTCTCAGTGAAAAGCTAGCTTGTTGGACTAATTGAGAGCATATCTTGAGCACTAAAGCAATATGTGCTAGGTAGTAACACAGAGGAGTCCTTGTCAGAGTAGAAACCTGCTTAGAAAAAAAATCATTTTTTTTCAAAGCAGTAAGGTCAGGGGTTTAACAGGTTCCTGCCGTGCTTCATGTGCTCATTCCATACAGGAGAAATATGCGTTGACAGAAAAGAATGTGGGAAGAGATAGCTGGGCTCCTTTCTAGATATACATCTACATCTAGTGACAATGTGCAGGAAAGTATGCTATTTTGCATGAATATGATAGCAATGGATTTCTGTTTTATTGTTCTCTTACCTGTTCATATATAACTACAGTATGTTTTATAATGTGCATTGGTATTCTCGACACTCAGACATCCTAGAAATAGAAGATAACATGTCAATTTGTTGTAGTTAGTAGTACCAAAGGTAGCATTTATGTTCACTGCAAATGCCTGATGTTTTACTTGTGCATCCTTCAATACATTAAACTTTCATAGAATGTTTGAATACCTTATTTCTATGTAGTGTTGCCAATTACATATGGAAAGAAAGTTATTTAAGCTTTCCTTATATATGGGCTTGTTTACATTACAAATGTCATAATCCTACAGTTGATTATTCCTGTGTCAGCTCATTAAGGAATTCATATTTCGAGATTCAGTATTGACAGATTGTACTAACATCTGTAAATCTAGTTCCTGCAAACACAAGTTTGAAGGACTCTATAACCTGCAAACTTGATTTCTTCTAGGAAATAGAATTGCCACCTAGTAACAGCTGATGGGTTAGACAGCAAGGATCCCGATCTCCACTGAAGGCATACAGTGTGTGTGACGCATGTTCCCTTGTGGCACTTGCAGATTTATGGTCATGTGTACTCGCGCGGTCACGTGAACTCACTTAATGGAAATTAAGACCTAGAGGAAAATTACTAAAATTAAAGAAGGACTGCCAAGGAGGTGGCGTAGGTGTCCTACTGTCTACTGGCTACACCTTCAGTGTTATTTCCCCGATCTCTCCCTCTCCTTCTCCTCCTTTGAAGTTCATTCCATACATCTCTTCTCCCCTCTCCACCTTCATGTTGCTGTCATCTATCATTCCCCTGGCCCTTCCTCTCAATTTCTTGATAATTTTTCCGCCTGGCTTTCCCATTTCTACTCTTCTGATCTTCCCACTATTATCATTGGGGATGTTAACATCCCTAGCGACTCTCCTATTACTACTGCTACCTCTAAACTTCTAACTCTCACTTCCTCCTATGCCCTCTACCAATGGACAACTTCCGCCACACAACGTGTTGCCTTGGGCCTAGTGTTCTCCCATCTCTGTGACATCTCCAGCTTCTCCAATTCTGTCTTCCCCCTCTCTGACCACAATCTCCTTTCCTTTACCCTCTCTTTACCCTTTTGCCCCCCCGTCTTCCACCCAAAGTCACTCGCACACTGTGTCCAATCAACAGCATTGACCCCATCATCTTTGCGTCCTCCCACGAACCCTTACTTGCTCCCATTTCATGTCCCAAACGCTGCTGTCTCTCTTTACAACACCACACTCTCTGTTGCCCTTAATACTATAGCCCCTGCCACCCCCTTCATCCCCGCCAATCCAAACCCAAACGTGGCACTCCCCTCTTACTCGTCTCCTCCAAAATTGCTTCAGCTCCTCTGAATGCCAATGGAGGAAATCTCACTTGATTGCTGACTTCATCCACTTTAAGTTCATCCTTCCTTCCTACTATTCTGCCCTCTCTCTTACCAAACATATATCACATCCCTCATCTTCCCCCTGTCCAATAAACCCTGATGCCTCTTTGCTACCATTCTCTATTGTGTCCTTCCCCACATCCTCCCCCCTCGTCCATCACCAGTCTTGTCATCAGACTAGCCTCCCCCCACTTGTCCTCTCTATCACTTACTCTGCCACCCTTGGCTCCTACCTTCCTGTAACTGTGCCTGAGATCCTCTCTCTTCTCAATTCTCTTCTCATTTCAATGGGAGGTTTAACCCTTAGCATCCACTTGTCAGTGGTGAATTGTTGCAACACATGTAGGGTATCTCTGAGTGTAATGTGATGTAAAGAAAAGGCAGGTCAACTTCTCATAATTGTTTCCATTTTTATAGCAAGTACAGGCTCTTGCCACTGGCCCCCTGGCATTGTCTTCGGGTCTGTGGGTATATTTACTAAGCCAGCAGTTTTAAAAAACTGGAGATGTTGCCTATACCAACCAATCAGATTCTACCTATCATTTATTTAGTACATTCTACAAAATGATAGCTAGAATCTGATTGGTTGCTATAGGCAACATCTCCAGTTTTTCAAACCCGCCTGTTTAGTAAATATACCGCTAAGAGTTGGCCCACAGACCCAAAGACAATGCCAGGGGGTCAGAGGCAAGAATTTGTACTTCCTTTAAAAAATAAAAAAATTATGGGAAGTTGGGACGGTTGTGAGGGTGCATTAGTGTGAATAATGTTATCAGGGATAAGGTCACCTCTATAAAAGAGATGGGTTTTCAAAGAGCGTCTAAAAGTTTGAAGGCTGTGGGAAAGTCTAATTGAGCATGGTAGGTAATTCCATAAGTAGGGAACAGCACGAGAGAAGTCTTGGGAGTGAAAGGTGGTTATCAGAAACGAGACAAGGAGTAGGTCAAAGGTAGATCTAAGAGGGCAGAAGGGAAAGTATTTTGACATGAGATTTGAGATGGGTTACTTTACTGGGGACTAACCTCCACGGGTTGTGGAGCTCATTTCTCTATCACACAGCTACATTCTGGGTAATTCAGCAACACACAACATCACTGAGCTCACCTCTGTATTATAAAGTTATATTCTGAAGCAATTTCTCATTGTCTCTATATTACCTGTTTCTAACTGACTAATGCTGTCCATTCTGTCTGATTTCACTCATATTCTCTCTGTCATAATGTACTTTTGCCCTTGTGGTAGCAGAGCATGGACTCACTCCCCCGATTGCCGGGGCATTCTGGGAACTCCTCCCCACCATCTTGAGTCTCTGGTTGTCACTTTCCCACGCCTTCTGTTGTGCTTAGCGCATCTCAACCTTCTACTACTAAGTATTGGTTCCTGGTGTCTCTCCTCTGGGTCCTAGTTCCAGGGCCACACTTTCAGTCACCGGAAAGTATAAATAACAATGCCGGAGGGGGCGTTAAATAAGATAAAATTAGCATGTACAACTAAGTAAAATGGCTTAGTTAGTATGATACAGAACAGTTACAAATAGTTCAATTATATATAGATCTATTATTGCTTCCTGGCAGAGGATACCTGATTCAGCTGCATTACAATGTGCAGCTGCTATTTTTTAAAAATGTTTATAAACATCAAATTATTGATGCTAGTATCCTGTTGTGGAAACTAGTATACAACCATTTGACAGAAGCTGTTAAAGATAACTTCTGCTCAATAGCAGTCGGGATACTAGTAAGCTAGCGATGAACTTTGGTTCCTGGCTCCCCAATTATCAAGGCCTTCCACGTTGGTAAAGGAATTCTTTTTATGTTACTGTGTGCCTTTGTTATCCGCAACTGTTGCAGAACATAGCAAAATGTATTACATTGTGTAGTAAATTATTGTGACTGTGTTTATTATTGATAACGTAAATATGGGCAGAAACTTGAAAAGGCATATTTTTGCCATTTTCCTCTGTATGATGGGCATCAAATAAATATATTTGTCCCTATATGCTACCAAAATAAATATATTTTCTGTCTTGGAAAAAAAAAATAAAAAAAAAATTGATCCATCACAAAATACAGTATTAGTCTAGCCACTAAAGCCAAAAAAGTGTAAAATATCTTCTGTCATGAAGGATCCTATGGGTAATTTTAGTAGAGACCCGCCCTCTCTATCACTGTAAATGGATCCTCCACTGGTGCCTGGTTGGAATCGAGCCAAGACCGAGGGCTGAATGACAGCAAAACTAACCATTGTGCAACCGAGCTACATAAATACCCTACCAAATAAGTTCTTTGGCATACTATTAAATCTTTTTAGCAAGGCCCCAGCAATCACATTTAGCTAGAGCTTCTGCCAGTCCCATCTGTAGCTGAAGCATCTGATGTTCTAATTGAAAGCCTTAGGCCTCATATCCACTGGCGTTTATTTAATTTATTTTCTTGAAAAAAAAAATTGCATGTCAAATGCGGTCATGGTAGGCTTTCCCAATGCATATACTTGTGGTAGCCACATGTGAATGGAATAAAATGCGTTCAGAAAAACACAAAAGCAATGTGTAAAACTGTGGGTGGGTATGTAGTTATTAAAGACAATGGGGCTATATTTCTAACATGTATTGCACTTCCGTTAAAACATATATTCAATCAACCCCAGCGCATATGAGGCCTTAGAGCTGCGGACTGAACATAGCAGCGCCAAAGGTTATTGATAGAGATCCTGGCTATATGTGACTGCTGGGACCCAGTTAAATAGAGAGAATGGTGGGGAACTGAGTGTGAGGAGAAGAGTGGGTGGGGCACCAGAATATTGACATTGGGGAGGGAATATATTATATATATATATATATATATATATATATATAACAAGACAATCAGAATGACAAAAGCAGCATAAAGCTGAAAGGTAACAAATACACGCGCACACACACATGTATGTCTCCTGAGGCAGCATAGGCCTTTAAGTTTTATAAAGGTCTGGGTCCCACATGTGCTAAGGATTCACATATGAAAGGATTCTTTTGTCTTCATTTTAATAATGCGCCAAGCTTTTAACCTTTGACCAGGGTCAGGAAAGAGGGAGGATTCCCTAAACGCTCAGCCTGTCAGTCAAGTCTGGTGTAGGAAACTGTGTTTTAGTTGCGCACAAACTAGTTTATAACACATCAAATGAAAACTCATATCTATGTGAAGGATCTGGCCTTGAGAATGGTGTCAAATCCTTTTGAGCTTTATGGGGCAGGTATTTCTTTTGTCTGTGAACTGGGCTTGGTAGTACAAGTAATGTGCCTCTGAGGTGAAGCAGGGGTTCATATTTCTAAGGGTTTCTGTGACCTTGGGCAATCACAGATCTCTGTGACTTACATTGTAACACTGGACATTGTTTACATGCATAGTGTGATGTAATTGATACCTGTGATATGACTTTTGCTAAATATAGTAAGAGTGGTGTTAAATTATAATTTAATTTTATCTCAAATATTAGATTACAAGAATCAAAATACATATATATATATATATATATATATATATATATGAAAAAGGACCTGCATACTCCTGTGCCTCACATATTGTACTAGGGTGTCAGCCCTGTAATATCATCATGACGTGGTGCTGCAGGGGTTAATGGAGGCCGAGGAATGTCGGAGTTGAGCCGGAGGCGTCGGCTGGTCACCTGTGAGGGATTAGCTGGCCCTGCAGACAGTTGTTGTTTGAGAACTGTCTGAGGCCACAGAGGGGGGATATTTTAGCATTGAGGGAAGGAATGGGCAAAGAATGCCCCCACCAGGGACCTTCCTGTCCTGCCGAGATTATTATACGAGTGTCAGATGTGTCTGAAAGGCCTCCTCTGACCCACAGGTCCTGTCTGCTGAGAGGCTAAATCCACCCAGCTTTGGGAAGAAAACCTCTACATGAAGGGGGCCTACTTGATAGTAATAAGAAAATACTTTTATCTTTAACATGCACAAATACCAATCATTGTTTTTAATATCTAAAATACTTTTTCCTCAGGCTGTTTTTCTACAGAGCAGGTGTGTTATGCACTTTCTCTTTTTTTTATTGTAATGTCAAAATATTTTTTCCTCTAGCACCCTGCAAATCAAGTAGAAGATAAGTGAAATTCTGTTTTGGATGCTTATTATAGAAGCTGTTCAATAATCCTTTTTATGAATTTGTGTAACAGTCTGTGAGTGACCATAACCATGAAAGGAAAGGCAGCATGGTGAGTTCATCCCAGAGGTCAGGTTAAATAAAGGAATCAAGGAGAGAGTTAACCTGTCATTAGAGTCTGTGCCACTGATAAAAGTTTTAAATAGAAATGACTGAAAGTAATTTGAGTATGAATTGCATTTGCTTTTTTTTTTGCTATACACACACACACTAAAAGATTTAATATGTTGTTTTAGGTTTGCCTCAAAAGAACTTGCCATTGCTTGGGTGACTTAATAAAGAGTGTGGCAGTAAAACAATATTTTTTTTTTAACCTGTGGAGCAATGTATATGATCCACTCTTTGAAGATGATTTTTCTTTACCAAGTCATACGCTATTAATATTTTGTTAAGTTACCATTTTTCAGTGTGATGGTTAATACTACTACTAATAATCATAGTGCAACAATGATCCACTTGTACCCATTAGCAAGAAATGCATTATTAGTTCAAAACCAAACTATAATTCCCACAGATTTCTTGGAACTCTGAGAAATATACTTATTTTTATAAAGCATTCAATATTTCATGATGCGTTGAATGCTAAAAAGTACATGGGTTATTTTCACCTGGGAGAAAGCTTTTTTTTTTCATAGTACCTATAGCTTCCCCAAGCCTTTCCAAGACTTTATAACAAGGCTTGTGGTTATTCTGTCGCAATAATTGTTCTGTTATCGTCAACTCAGGATAACTAATAGAACATCTTTGAATAAAACGGCAATATAAAAACAGCCTTATTGCTGTTAAAGTGGAAATATTAATGAATAGACCCATTAATCTCCCTTGTCTGCTGAAAAATTGACTTTTCTAATAGTGTGAAAGATACAGGTTTTAGCTTGTCCTTTTTATTTATACTTTTATTATTAGTTATTAATTATATGGGTTACTTTGCAAAATAGCATCTATTAGAATGGATGTTTGTAAAATAATGTATGATCTTGGTTCATGCAGCACCATTTAGGATGTTGGTTTGTTTAATTTAGAAGTGACTAGAGAGAAGTCAAGAACATATAAGAGCACATACATATGTCAAGCACAAATCATGTACCATTTCTTTATCCATAAAATCTTGACATCATTTCTCATCTCTTTCAACTTGCACGTGCCTCATTATCTGCTACTTTGTCATCTTTGGTACTAACAACCACTCATTTGCAAATAGTTGGAATCAATTCAACATAAGGCTTCATCATCTTTTGGGTCAAGCTGAAAATTTCAAGCCTCCACCCTTGCTAAAAGCTCACCACAAAATAGCCCCTCTGTACTAACATTGCAAGACACTGACCAGGTTTTTTTAAAGGATCACTAAACTGCAAAATTGAAATGCTTATATATGCACCATTAAGGTAAAATATATTGTTCAGTGATACCCTTACATCCTTTACAGCTTTGTTAAAATGTTTTACTCTATTAGAGACAGCTGAAACTCAGACCACATCTTTAGGACTCTTTCCTGTGGGATCTGATACAGGTCACTAAGGCAACACTACAGTTATTTCAGCTAATGTAACATACTGGCCCTGCCCCTGTGTATCAATCCACCAATTGCCATCATGTAAATCAAGACTGCCAAGCTGTCTGTCAGTCTATGCCTGCTCTGTTAGAGAAGCACATCCCTCCTAACAGAGTAGCATGTTGCATAGGAGTGAAATAGAATATAATGGACTAATGTAGTTAAGTATAAAGATTCCAGTTACTTCACCACAGCCTAATTGTCCAATAGGAGTTGTATGTTTTCCCCATGTTTGTGTGGGTTTCCTTCGAGTGCACTGTTTTCCTCCCACAATCCAAAAACATACTAGTAGGTTAATTGGCTGCTAAACTTGACCTTTGTATGTATGTGCATTAGGAAACTTAGATTGTAAGCTCCAATGGGGCAGGGACTGATGTGAGTGACAAATATTCTCAGTACAGCACTGCAGAATTGGTGGCATTTTATTAAATAATGATATATGAAGTCGCCCTTGATTTGGCTATATGAAACAATCTTTTGGGGCTTAACATCATACTTGCCAACTCTCCCGGAATGTCCGGGAGACTTCTGAATTTCAGGTAAGAATCCCGGGAGAGCTGGCAGTTCTCCTGCATCTGCCCACTTCCTAGTGAAGTGGCAGATTTTGAGCCTCCATGAAGCGATTTTTCATGAATTGCATCATATTGGCTCAAACTTGAAAATGAGTGTATATTCCCTTATAGTAAGTGGGCTGTGAGCTCCCAGTAAAAAGCAATGTGATCTCCCCTTTTCTTAAAGACATTTTTTTATTTCTTTATTTTCTACAAACATTTTTTAATTAATATATAGAAATAAAAATATGTATACATACAAATCATTCTTCCTTAGCTATTCATTTTTTTAACTTTAATTTTCAGTTAAATGAAACCACTTTTTTTTAGGTGCTGTGTGTTTCCACTTCTTCCAGCCCTACCTGTGTTTACTCATCTAAGGCATGCTTTGCAGTTGCTGTCCAGTATCAGTGACACCATTTTTTACCATATTGCCTTGGGTAGAGTTGATAACTCGTGACTGCCCTCACATATTTCTCCCCTCCCATCTACTCTTGACAAATTTTCTTCCTGTGTATTCTTTATGTGCAATGCATGTGTATGGTATCGCTAACAGTACATTTGTATCTTTCACTTTTGTCCCTCTAAAGGCTGGCATAGTATTGTCTCTTTGTAAAACTACAATTCCATGTGATGTAAAAGTGGGACTGACTTAAGTGTTAACTTGTTTCAACTTAAAATTCCACATAGGTTTTAAAAAATCACAACTAACTAGTAAAATTGAACAGGTTCACTTTGTAAGAATAAAAGCACATGATCTGCAATTTGTTTCACTATTTTGCGAGAAAAAGCAAAGATTTTAAAAACTATTTTGGAAAAAGTCCACAATTGTCTGTACAATTTTTTTCTAGCAACTTGGACTCGTCACTGTCTGTCCTGCAGAAAGAGTGACCAAACTACAGACGCATTCATATTGTAATTAATTGTTGTAGCATGTCAGCTTATTTCACAGAAGAATATTTATCAATACCCTTTATATTCTATAACTATAGTTACATGGTAGTACATGATTGTATATGTAATCTTATAAATGGTCTAAAGCAAGACTTTCTTAGTTCAGCCTTGAGAGAGAAAATTCTATATTTCTATTCTACCGTATTATTAGGGACTGGTATACGCATCCAGTCCTGAAATCCTTGCTATGATTCAAAAGATTGATCACAAGATTATAAATCAGATGTCTGTTAGATTGTTGTTTTAATTTCTGGTTAAATGTTTTCCTTACTTAATGAAGGTGCTTTGCAGGTCATTGAGTGAGAGCACACTGATTGAGGAAATGGTGTGTAAGCATTTGGCTTTTTGGGAGTCATTTGGATGGTTCAACAGTTATCATTAGATAAAAGGCAGTGCATATTTAAAGTGATGGACAGAAGGGAAAAAAAAAGAACGAACTTGGAAGAAAAACAGAGGAACACCTGTGGAAATGTGATCCCCAGAAAGCAGCCCCCACCCCCAACAAGTCATAGCCAAGGGCAAGCTATAATTCATAGAAATATTTTGGTGCAGATTCCCCTCCTCTTTCTCTCTGGGCTGCATCTTATTTCAAAGGCAGACAAACAACACACTCTTC
The DNA here is from genome assembly GCF_038048845.1 of Mixophyes fleayi. Classification (NCBI taxonomy): domain Eukaryota; kingdom Metazoa; phylum Chordata; class Amphibia; order Anura; family Limnodynastidae; genus Mixophyes; species Mixophyes fleayi. The sequence goes on from NC_134403.1 coordinate 258,393,197, forward strand.
TGTGTGGCATCTCCAGCCCTAAATCTCCCTTTCTTCACATTCTTGTAACTTGACACGGCAGTCCTGTATCTGACCCCTGCATGGGGCTTGAGGGGGTACGCAGCTTTCAAGGGCTGATGGGTTTTAACTCTCACCTTGCCACGTCATTGCTCTGCCACGTCAAGTGTGTACTTAGAAGGACTTTATAAATTAAGAGTGTGTTACAGGTGGGAGTCTGCAGACAATTTTAGGAAAAACATAAACTTGATAATTATGGAAATTGAATATGCATTGATAAAACTAGATTTTGTAATTATATGATCGATTCTAGATTTTGAGTTGTTGGCTTTTATGTTTAACAAATATGGCAATATATTTTATGATTTGTATTTTGATATTTATAAAGTTTGTCTTGTTTGTTATGATGTTGCTGCCAAGTAGTACCACATGTCATAGTCTGCAGAATTTGATGTCTCTTTACAGGTTTTTACTTTGAGGCCAATAAAAGCTTTAGGTATATCGCTACTTATTATAGTGATATTCCTGTACAAACACCTTCTTAAATACCCACATATTAGAAGCTGACGTTTGCTATCAGTTTTTTTTATTTTTGATGTATGCATTATAAACCTATGTGTAGCATCAGTCAAGGCATGTGTTTGACATCTCAGCGTATGGTATTGCACGTAACACATGCTTCAAAAGTGAAAAAAATTGTCAAAGACAGATTGGGAAAAAAATAAATTATTGAAGTTAAAAAAAAAAAAAAAAAAAAAAGGTTTTTAATTTAAAACAAAAAGTGGGGAAAAACATACACAAACATATATTTTACATATACATTTTATTATGAAATGTATTAATTTGTGAAAGTAGTTAATGGAAGAATCATGAAAGTGCATGAAATGATTGCTCCTATAATGCACACAAATTCAATAAATATTTACTTTATTATGAAAAAGTGAGCCCAATGTGTCCTGAAAAAAACAATACAAATTTGCTTTGGTAGAAAAAATGCAAACAAATGCTGGGGCCTCCTGAGGTACAGTTTTACATACCCCTGCCAGGGAAAGGGTTGCAGGGTTACTTCACTGTTTTCATAGTATATTGGGCCTCATATCTGAAGCACAAAATGGCCATAGTGCAGGACAAAATGATTTTTGGTTTTACGGTGCACCTCAATTTGTGTAGGGGTGCTTAGATTTCCGTCGAAGCGCATGGGTTTGTGCAATATGTCTGTTAGTAAGAATATATAATTAAGGCCATTCCAATGTCTCCTTACTGTCATGGTTAATTTGAAGCCTTAAATAAGGTAAACTGAGCAGTATTTTAGAAGAAAAATAAAAATTATTTGTTTTTGATCCTGGTGCTGATAGTGGTGCAAATCATGTCATTGAGGTTCTGCCCACACTGCAATTCGCGCCATAATACAGTGGGTTTGGGGCCAGGATGACACAGTTCACTATGAATTGCGTCCTTATTCTCCGCCCCCCACCCACTTTTCTTGGGAAGTGGGTTGGCTACAGGATGGTGTACTACTCTGCCAGAGTCTGGAAGAACTAGTTCAGGAGTCTCTCATACATTCCAGGAGAGTAGGCAACTTTAAGCTAGACATTTGCATACATATTTTGCATCAAATTTACATCGGTTCCTTGCAACGTGAATGCTCCCAATCAGACGTTCATTAGAATTAGTGTTTGTTTTATGCCAATATATACAGTAATTTGTGATCAATTATTTATAAAACTACCTCCTTGGCTGTCAGAATTGTTATGTGTGTGGGTGTATTGAGGAACAATAGATTTCTTTTAATAAACTAGTTGCAGAAACAGTGAACCTTTAGAAATGCAAATGTTCAATAAATAACAGGTTAAAATAACTTGTTTGAAAAAAGTGTAAAGCCCAGTAATCAAATTGTATGTTTAAATTAAATGTCTAAGTGAACATAATTTTATTTGACTACAGCAGAGTACAAACCTAAATGTGACATTTTTGGCAAATTTTAATGCACAATCTTGATTAATAAACACTAGAACAATTGTGTTTCTTGGTGGGTCTATGACATAAAAGAGGTATGTTTGTTTGGGTCTGAATATATATTAATGGCTGATTATTACGCCCACTAGACAGCAGCAACACTCTGGGGCATATTCAATTGTTAGCTGTTTCTGCCACGGAAAAAGTATTACCGTTATTACGCCGCAAGCTGAAATCCAGCCAGAAAAGTACCGTAATAACCGTATTTATGCACACTATTACCCACTATTACCGTCCGGTAATAGTGCGCGCGCCGCGTTACTTTAGGCAGTAATGCCAACAATTGATTATGCCCCTCTGACTGCTATTCTCCCCTTTGTTGTATTAGTAGCTCTCAACACTCACACCTTTACTACTTCTCAGCCAATGTTCAGAATACCATTGCACTATTTCCACAACCACTTATGTCAGCAATCTCGCTGATGTTTGGGAAGTCTTTTACAAAGCAAGAAACATTTGATTTCTGGAAGTCATAATCTACAATTATGTGTGGTTATGTGAAACCCAACTGGTCTGGTGTTGTGCGGTCACTTACTTAGGGTACCATGTTGTCGTGTGGTGCTCTATTTGGTTTTCATCATCATCAGCAGCAGCTATTTATATAGCGCCACTAATTCCGCAGCGCTGTACAGAGAACTCACTCACATCAATCCCTGCCCCATAGGAGCTTACAGTCTAAATTCCCTATCATACACACACAGATTAGGGTCAATTTGATAGAAGCCAATTAACCTACTAGTATGTTTTTGGCGTGTGGGCGGAAACCAGAGCAGCCGGAGGAAACACACGCAAACACGGGGAGAACATACAAACTCCACTCATATAAGGCCATGGTCAGGAATCGAACTCATGACTAGTGCTGTGAGACAGAAGTGCTAACCACTAAGCTCCTGTGCTGCCTCTAATATATATATATATATATATATATATATATATATATATATATATATATATATATATATATGTTACACATACGTATAGGTATAGATAGTAATAGTTTTTATTTTTTGTCTTTTTGTTTTTTTTAAAAAAAATGCTAATATTTCAATATACTCTCCTGTTAATGTCACCCTTAGAACAGGTATACGTGATAGCATTCAACATCGGTAACCAAATAACAGAAACTGGAACCTCCATAAGAAATTAATGGAAATATGGAAATCTATGACTTGCAGACCATAGGGAATGTCACATGGAACATTGCTGTGAGAGTATACCTCACAGGACCCTACAAAGTCACAAATGTCTTGTTGCCAAGATGGCCACCATTCTGATTTGGAAGTTGTAGAGATCATCTTTCTAATATCAGGCTGTCTAGATAGTCTAAGATCATTAAATTCTTAGAGTTTTGTTGTTGGAAACAATCAAGGACAAAAATGTTCTCAAGAGTCTCCTGTGGAGTCAGGGCTTGGACCTGTCTAAAAGTCTCAGACAGATCAGGAGTTAGGCTAGCTAGAATTTTTGTGGAAGGAAAGGATTAAAATATTATCAGGAATGCTCTCATGAGAAGGCAAGATCTTCCTAGAGAGTGCATCAGCTTTTAGATTTTTAGACCATGGCTTGTAAACATGATATCTCATTGAGCTTGTCTGGGCATGAGTCTTTCTATAGAACTGATGTATTCCAGATTTTAAGTAAGAATGGTAACTCTGGGATTTTTAGCCTCCAACCAGTGTCACAATTCTTCTAGAGCCCATTTTGCTGCTAAAAGCTCTCTGTTGCCTACGTCATAACTATGCTCAGCACATGAAAATCTTTTGGAGAAAATTGCACAGATATGGAGTTTCTGGATCTGTCTGTGAGAGAATCGCTCCAGCTCCCACATATGAGGCATCTACCTCAACAAAATATCATAAATACAGGGAGTGCGCTAGGCAGCAATGAGTCAATAGTTTGTTATGACTAAGGCAGAAGTCTAAATAAATCAAGTAGGCTCCCAATATATGCTAAAAAAAAATATTGAAAAGACATAGTGATAGACTCTTAACCTCAAAGTGCTTAACACACTTAGCTTATTATAACACACTGTATAAGTTGAATACTGCCTATAAGAATGCACAAAAGGAATGCAATAAAAAATCAAAGATACAACAAAAAGGTATCTATATGGATACAGTATTCCCCCATAACACTCGTCACTTGAGAGTAATGCAAATTCATATATTTGTTAAATATAATTGTGGCGCAATGACACATGGTGTTCGGTTTAATATTAATGTCCCAGTTCTCTTGAGAAAGACATAGTATCTGAAAATAACTTTGGAATGTTCATATAAAGCAGTGTTGGCTAACCTGTGACACTCCAGGTGTTGTGAAACTACAAGTCCCAACATGCTTTGCCAATATAGCAGCTTATTGCTGGAAGGGTATGCTGAGACTTGTAGTTTCACAACACCTGGAGAGTCACACGTTAGCCAACACTGATATAAAGCAATGCTTGATATAGAAATGGCTGAAGGGAGGTGGCCAGCTCACCTTACCCTCTATCACTGGAACCGTGTTAAAGAAATCAGCTTGATTGTGACAGTCTGAAGGTATGCTCTTTAGGAACGCCCCATCCCCTGCTATAAACAAAGAAAGCCGTACCGATCGGCATCCTAGACAATTGACAAGAAAATAAACGAGGATTGCCAGAGACTAGTGTTTCATAAGGCCAACTATTCACAAGCAGTGGTCAAATTTCTGACACTTTTTGTCACAGCTATGACTTTCTCAAAGTAGTATTAAATCTGTATTCATTGGAAGGCTGTAAACCAGGCCTGTCCAACCTGCGGCCCTCCAGATGTTCTGAAACTACAAGCCCCAGCATGCTGTGCCAGTAAACAACCAGTTGATAGCTGGAAGGGCATGCTGGGACTTGTAGTTTCACAACACCTGGAGGACCGCAGGTTGGACAGGCCTGCTGTAAACTTTCATTAATTACAAAGGCTCCCAATAACAGTACCCTATAAATTGGAAAATGATTAGCTGCTTTACTAACTGATGTAAGAAAGCTAGGTGATTAAAAAAACTAAAAATATCTACAAGCATTAAAAGCAAATATATAAAGGAGCCAATGTAGAAATTCATATATGCCAAGTCCTTGGATGTCTAAGACTTAAGTAGTTTGCCAAATGGGAGAGATGTGGATTTGAGGTACCCCAGATCTTCTTTTTGGGCTACACAATATCTGCTGAAGGCTTCTCTATGGACCCCATCAATGTCCAAGCCATATTGGATTGGGTATTGCCTGCTGAACTCAACGCCATCCAAAGATTCTAGGTTTTCGCTAACTACTATAGAAGATTCATACCAGCGGTTTCTTCTACAGTAGCACATTGCTCCACGAAGCCCCAGGAACAAGGTCAAAGGCTCATTCATAAGTTTTGACAGGAAAATACTGAAGCAACTGTGATGACACAAATCACTCTGGCATATTATCTCACTGGTTTTCCAATTTATTTCTGGATTGCGTCTAACTATGGGTATACCAAAATGACTGGAAAAGTTGGTGTGATGATGAGTAGAAAAGTAATCTCTTCTGAGGCAATAAATAACACAATGTTCCTGAGGCAGTGTTAGTACAAATTATCAGTCTTTAAAGCAATGCAGGAATATATCACAGAGTCCTGCGATCACTGTGAAGCCCTGTAAAGCTAATAAATAATAATTACCACAGTTTGTGCCTGGGGATACTTTATGAGCTATATGAATAGCGTGCAGATGCAAAATCAGATATCAGGAGTCAGAAGACAAGTGAAAGCAGATTCAAGTACCAGCAGACTATAACATGCAAATCCCAGTATCAGGAACCAGGCGACAAATTAAGGCAGAACCAGGAACTACTGATGCAAGGTCAGAAGCACACAGAACACAGATTCAGGAACAAGACTTGTGTGTAACACTATCACTAGCAATGAGTGCAGTACAGATAAGAGCTTATAAAGTACAACCTTCTAATTATCACTCAGAGGAAGACACACCTGAACTGCATATACCAGGATATAATTTATTTAGGAAGGACCGAGTGGGAAGAATCGGAGGCAGAGAAGAAATGTATGTGAAAAAAAAAACATAAATGCAAATATATGCAACGTATTGAAGAAAAACCTGAGGTCCTTTGGGTGACCATAGAAATAGAGGATAAGGCTATTCTTTGTACTGGGTGATCTATAGACCAGGTCAGTAAGAGGAACTGGACAGGAACCTATTGTAGGACATCACTAAAATGGCACTAAAAGGAGAGGTAATAATCATGGGAGACTTTAATCTACAGAATATGAATTGGGAGGGATCTTTTACAAGTATCACTAGAAGTAGGGACATTCTGAATTTCTTGCAGGGAGCATTACTCAAGCAAAAGGTGAGGGAGCCCACTCGCAAAGATGCAATATTAGACTTAATTCTTACAAATGGTTACAGAATACCTGATGTAAATGTGGATGACAACCCAAGATCCAGTGCTCATCAAGCTTTATGGTTTAGTATAAAGAGACCGACTCATACCACACACAGGGGCGACCGCATCCCCTGTCATGTGATGCGGCCGCCTGTGCGCCCCCCAGGCTGACATCTGCCAGCCCGCGCCTGACCACACAAGATGTTAGATTTTAGAAAAACTGACTTTGCAGAGATGGGAAAATATGTAAGTGACTCTTTGGCATAGTGGAGGAACTTGAAAGGAGTGCAGAAGAGGTGGGAAAAATATTAAAGGGGAGGGAAAGTTTGCCAGTGGATTATCCCAGGGATCCGTACTTGGACCAGTGCTTTTTTCTTTTATTAGTGACATTGGAAATGGTATTGAAGGGATCTGCCTTTTTGCAGATGACAAAAACATATGCAACAGGGTAGACAAATCAGGAGGGGTAAAACAAATGATTTATGATCTAAGTAGACTAGAGGAATGGTCAAGAGTGTGACCTAAAGGCAGGTAAATAATGTAGCAAAGTAATGAGAAAGGCAAGTCAAATCCTTGGTTGCATAGGGAGAAGAATCAGTTGAAATAAATAAATAATAATGCCGCTGTATAGGTCACTCATCTAGATTGTTGTGGAGGTCATATCTCCTGAAGGATATAAATACATTGGAGACTGTACAAAGAAGGGCAACTAAAATGATGCATGGCTTACAGCACAAGACTTACCTGGAAATACTAAATGATCTTAATATGTATAGATTGTAGCAAAGAAGAAAAAGGGGGACATCCATTACACCCACACCCCCAGGCCTGGAGGCAGACAAGGAGGTTGGGTTGGACTAGTTTTCTCCTTCAGTGCACATTCACAGTTCTACCAAATGTCCCATCATTCACATTCACATCTTTTGAAGTACATACTGTTAGGATTTTTAACCCATTCTCTATGTGTGTTGCTGTGATCTATCGCCCCTCTGGATCCCACCAACAATTTCTTGAACATTTCTCTGCATGGCTCCCTGACTTCTTGTCTTCTGACATCCCCACCATCATCATGGGTGATTTCAGCATCCTATTGCTGATCCACGTTCCAATGCTGCTTCAAAACTACTCTCTCTAACCTCCTCACTTGACCTCTACCAGTGGATTGAATCCACTACTCATCAGGATGGCCACTGTTTTGATCTTGTTTTCTCTAGACCATACTAAGTTTCTAATTTCCTTATGACTCCTTTCCCCCTCTCGGATCATCACCTTGTTAGTTACTCGCTCACTCCCAGTTCTTTAACCTCCCTGTTGTCAAACTCTTCCAAACCTTCTAATACCCACAGGAATATTTACTCTATTGACTTTCAATAGTTTTCCACCTCTCTCCAACACCTCCCCAATTTCTACATTCTGCTTCCCTGATATAGCAGTTCCTCATTTTCACCATTCCCTAGCAACTGCCCTTGATCAGGTGTATACTGCTATCTACCATTCCTATCGAAATGCTCTGGACACTGGTTGGCTTCTTGAGCGCAGTGGTTCCCTTTTGTAATTCTTGAGAGAATTGCCTACACACACACCTTACATGCTTCCTTTCTGCAAACTTCCTATTGAATCCTCTTCAGTCAGGCTTTCGCTCTCAACGCTCCACAAAGACTGCGCTGACCAAGGTTGTCAATGATTTGATCACACCTTAAGGCTATTACTCTCTTCTAATTTTCCTGGTTCTCTCTGCTGCATTTGACACTGTTGACCACTCTCTCCTCATACAAACAGTACAATCCCTAGGTCTTTAAGGCACTGTTCTATCCTGGTTCTCATCTTACCTATCTAATTGCTCTTTAAGTGTTAATTTCTCTGGAACAACCACAAGGCTAAGTCCTAGGTCCTCTGCTAATCTCTATCTACACCACTTCTCTTGGAAAACTAATAAGCTCCTTTGGATTTCGATATCATCTCTATATAGATGATACACACATTTTTCTATCCTCTCCTGATCTCTCACCATCGGTGTTGTCTCGCGTTACTGACTGTCCTTCTGCCATTGCGTCTTGGATGTCCTCTCGCCAACTTAAACTCAATCTTTCAAAAACAGAATTAATAATATTCCCACCCACCAATAGAAGCTATGTATCTGACATTTCTATTTCTGTTGACATGACCATAAATCCCACCCTGCAAGCTCGCTGCCTATGTTTAATCCTTAACTCACAAGTATCCGTTTTTCACATCAACTCTATATTTACATCATGCTCCATATATCTAGAAAACATTTCCAGAATACTTGCATATCTCACGCAAGAAGCTGCAATTCATGCACTCATCGGGGGAATTCAATTGACTGCAGGTTTTTTTTCTTTGAGCCGCATAAAAATAAAAAATCCTGTGCCGGTTTTGATCAGCTGGCGCGACTGTTTTCAGGTAACACCCCGTAAAAAAATTGCGCAATTCAATTTGAAATCTTGTAACGCCGCCCCCACATGCTAACGATTGGTCAAAGCGAGTTTTTTATGGGAGTGGAGAGGAGTGTTTAACGCGGCCATCTTGAATATAAAAAATAACGCTGCCACCAGCAAACTGTCATTTGCTGATAGCTGTTGGCTGGTTTGGTGACTGCATAGCATCTGGCTTTGTGAGTTGTCTGCATTGCATTGAATAGGTATACATTAGCATTACACTACACAATACTATTTTTTGTTTAAAACTAATTTAATACAAAACACTAGTTAATACACATTAGTACATTAATACATACATACCCACTTTTGCAAACACATACATACATACATACATACATACATACCTATGTATAGCTATACCTATTTCTCCATTTTTAATTTGTAGGTGTATTTTTGTGCAGGAGTCTGTGTAAATTGCTTTTTAAAACGGTTTTATTTATAAAAAAAACATTCGTACATAGGCATATTACATACAACCACAAAATCAGTGTATTTGTTATTTTTATTGTATTTCTCTTAACCTAGTGCAAAATATTTTTTTAGCATTGTAGTATAGGATAGGTTTTTCTATTGCAGATAGGCCAAAGTAACAATATATTTCTTTACCTAGTAAATCAGGTTAGCATTGTAGTATAGGATAGCTTTTTATATTAAAATAACACATAAGTGCATTTAGGTAGTTAGTTTACTTTTAGCTAATTCATTTTTGGTATATTATTCAAATTTTAAAGAAGAGCCATGTCTAGGGAGCATAGGGATTCTCTCTTACCACAGGACACCCAAGAGGTATCAAGTGTTAGTAGTGGAGAGGAATGGTCAGAGTACCGTGAACAGCGTTGAGAAGAGCGAAGAAGACAGCAATTTGTAAGCAGCATTCAATCATCTTCCAGCAGACAGCAGGCACATCAGGAAGATGAGAGTGAGGAAGATGACTATGAAAGGACAGCAGCATCAAGGTTCAAGCGGTTCACGGAGGAGGAGAATGATGTCCTTGTCGCTCAGGTACTACAGCACTATGAAACACTCAAGGGTGCAAATGCTCAAAAAACCTCCCACAAACTGAAATCCAAGATTTAGAGCCGGATAGCATCAGAAGTGTCATCTGTCGGAGTTCGACCCAGAACTGTCGAAGTGTGTAAGAAGCACTTTCGGGACTGTAAGCGCACCACCAAAGCAAAGATGGCAACAGTATTAAGACATGCCAGGGGTACCAGTGGTGGCAAACCACTGCGGATCCACTTCAAACCGTGGGAGGAGAAAATGCGTCAGCATCTCAGTTCTGATCTTGTGGAAGGAGTGGGATAGTGGACACCCTGGAACCCTCCACTTTCTTGCAACAAGGTATATTTAATTTAACAAGTGTTTTAAATGTTTTTTTTATAATTTTGTTATATGTTAAAAAAAATATGTTTTTTCATTTGAAACAGAAGCAGAAGAACCAGCTCGCCCCAGAAGAGGTGCAAGGGAAGGATGTTCTTATGTAATGATGCCTTTGTCTAATGTGTGTTTTATATTTATTTTAGATTTGGTTTCTTCTCAAGGACAGAAGGGCCAGAGGAGTGGAGAAGGTGAAGGTGCGATCCAAAAACTTGTCAACTATATTATATGATATTATACACAATAGCCATGTATGGATTTACATACTTATGTAACATAGTTTATGTTCCAAATTTAAGTCAGCAAACGCTGTGGAAATAAATATATATAACTCATCAGCTTCAACATTTTTTCCTATAGCGCCAATAAAGTATGTTGTGTTTTACAATTGTATAAAAATACACTAATAATATTTGTATAGATATATTACACTATTCAAGAAGTACGTTTGTATAGACCTATTACATGTAGTTTAATCAATATTGGAATATTGGAGTCCCTCACATTTGTGCCATTGATGGAAAGGTCTATTGAATAGTTTGATTGTTGGTAGGTATAAATCTATAATTTTGATTTATGTATACTGATAGTTTAAAGTTATACAAATTTATAGAAAATAATATTGATGTTAGTATAGATATCAAACTAAACATTGGAGTGAGGTATTAAATATATTATTTTTTGAGTGATATTTAGCTATATCTATTGTGGCAAGAGTCCGCTACTGTTGAAGCACACGCGAACAACTTCTTCCTTTTTATGTAGTCTTATCGTCAGGATGGTAAATGTTTTGACTCCGTACAGATTTCACAGCAATTTTTGGAGACCCTAAACGCTAGCTAGACATAGCTCAGCTCTCTCAAGACCAGCCAGCTTCCCCAGCGTTGGTCTCAGGGCACAAATGATACAAACAAGCTTTTATACCTGATACTCCTCCCCCAGCCTTAGCTTGATGGACAGGTGACACACCCACCTTCTCTTTAAAAGGAAACGCCCCATCACTGGCTCTGTTTGCACTAACAGACACACCCTGTCTGTTTGCTGAGAGGAAGGATTTCTCTATCATGTAAGTTAACCAAACTAAAGCTATTGTTTGTTACACATAAGTCATCAATCTAGGTGCATTACTGCACAAATGTTTTACTCTACTTCCATGCTTTCTCTGCATATTGCCAGCTAAATGCCTCCCTTTGTTACACTATAATGTAATACAATTGAAATTAGTATTTATTTTTTTTTATTTTAAATTGTGTTAGATGTTACTTTACAAATGGAAAATCAACCTGCAGTGGAAGTAATTGGAACGTCTTCAAATGCTGGTAAAAAAAAGTGAACTACATTTTGGATAACAAAAAAATTTACTAAGCTGATTTCAAAATTTGTTTGAATTAAAGAACAAGATAGGCGTTCCAAAGAGAGCAAATTGTTATTTTATAAGCACATAAAATAGATTAATAAATAATAAAGTTGGTTTTCGGTTAAGCATGTCATAGGGGTATAGTAACAGAGGTTAGGACTCTTCAGTCTGCAGTTTATACAGATGTGTTAGTATTAAGTTATTGGCCTATGTTAAATAATGTTAATAATATGTTCCATTTTTTTCAAAGATTATCAGCTCACAAGAGAGTGACTGAGGAAGACGTGTCGGTGCAAGTTCTTGATGTCCATCAAGGTAATTTTTTCATTTAAGATTGATATTTTTGGTGTTGTCAACAAACAATAATTTTTGAAAATTATGTGCATTATTTTTAGTGAAATAACATACAATAATTTAACTTATATGTAAATAATATCCTTATCTTTTTTTATTATTTACAGAAGACCAACACACTGAAGAAATGCCAGAAGGGGGAACATCAACTATGTATGATGAAAGTTCAGAAGGTATTGTTCTCTCTCTCTCTCTCTCTCTCTCTCTCTCTCTCTCTCTCTCTCTCTCTCTCTCTCTCTATATATATATATATATATATATATATATATATATATATATATATATATTCATTTTATAGGGATACTCTGCACTGTTCAAAAACCATACCAGTGTAGTAAAACATATTATTTTTCTTTATTTTTTGTGAAAAACATTGACAAACCTGTGTTCATGTAAGCCTTCCAGACATAAAACAACTAAAATAGGATCATGTAAGAACTGAACCTGCGTATACTTTTGCATTAGCTTGGTCATACAAATATATATAAGATTGTTAAATAATACAATTAAAAGTTCCTGCTTTGAATGTATAAAAGTATTACAACATGAATACGTTGTCTTGCAAGTGCAGACTATCCCTGTTTAGTAACTATACAATATTAGGAACATCCCTCTTTCAACACCTCGCCACTTTATCTGAAGTACAATTGGTCCATGTACAGTGTATTTTCACTTAATTGTTCAAATCTCTATTTATATTTCTATATATATTATACACACACACACACAATATTAAATGTATATTTCTTTTGGTTTTAGGGGCATATTCAATTGTTGGTGTTATAGCCAAAATTAACTTGACGCGCGCACTATTACCGTCATTACGGTAATATGCATGTAAATACCGGTATTACAGTACTTTTCTCGCTGGATTTAAGCTCGTGACTCAGGGAGCCACGAGCTGAAATCCGGCTTACTATTACCGTAATACCGGTAATAGTTTTTCCGCGGTGGAAACTGCCGAGAATTGAATATGCCCCTTAGAATCTATTCCTACGGAACGTACTCAGCACGTGTCATGTGCCTGATGCTATGAAAGAAGTAGCATCTGTTGTCTCTGAAACAGGTAAATATAATATTAATAATTGTCATGGTCTAATAAATACATGTGACTGTACATTACAACAGTTAAAACAGTATATAATTGGTTAATAGTGTATTTTTTAATAATGTTTGTCTTCACAGAAGAAATTGACCTTGATGCTCAGTCATTGTAATTTTCACCAGCTGAAAGTTCAGTCCACAAAGATGCTGCAACAAGATTCGAGTTGCTACAAGAAGCTTTCACCAACCTTCAAGTTCCAGCCACCGCAGGTGAAAGTCCTTCTCAAGAAAAGGTACCCTCCACAGGCACCAGCCTTCAAACCCAAGCGATGCACAGTTTCCATCACAAACTTTGCTAGACAGATGGCAGGAAGGCAAAGAAACATCTCGTTGAAATATGGAAGACAGTTTTCACATCCAAATTTTTTTTCATGTTACATCGAGAACGAATATCAAGTTTATCCTTTCTGGACTAAATGACTGAACACAGCATTGAAGTCATGTCATGATAGAAGGTAATAATTATGTAAAGTGTTATGTATTTGAAATACAAATATCCATACATATGTAATGCCACTACCAGTTGTGAATGCATAGGATACCTCGCGACTAATTAGCAAGTATTTTTTTAAGAAAGTTATTTGGAATCATGCCTACCACAAAAGCTTATTGACCAAGAATGATTTATTATTTTAACTACCCGTCTGACTCCTCCATATAGTAATGATTAATATTTAATTGTGAAATCAGTGCTGCTTTTTTTTTTTTACATGAGATTGTATCAAGATATTAGAGATGAAACACCGGACTTACGACAGTGACCTCAATTGGTAGAAATAATCATGGTAAGTATTGAGACAAACCAAGAAATGTAAATGTAAGAAAAAAAAATAATACTTTAATTGCACACAGATATCATCCAAGAATATGTAGACGTGACAAACAATTGAATGAAAAAAACCTAAAGACACCGACATAGAACATTGTAAATCTTATTGTAAATAAAAAATTTAAATAAACATAATTTTTTTTGATTATATATATATATATATATATATATATACATATATATATATATATATATATATATATATATACACACCATAACACAAACATTCAGTATAACTTAAAAAAAATTGTTTTGTCTCATGCAGAAGAGTCTAATTACAGTAGTGGTGGGAGATGTCTTCACTATAGCCATATAGTTTTCAATCACGGTATTCTACACAAGCGGTTGTTTGACACTGTCCATAATAACATAATAGAGGTCATTGTTCAGTAGGTAAGTCTCGTTAACCAAAATCAGTTTTGGTGTAATAGCTATCATTAATCCATATACCTATAGCTGTTAAGTTAAATGTAATAATAAAAAAAAGGTTGATGCTTATTTAACTGTAGTCTGCTCTAACAAAAACAACCTTTGATTACTTGCACAATAACTGGAGTAAGTTAGGAAATTATTTACTTATCCCTTAACATAAAATTAAACTAGCCAGTTCAACACCGTGCAACATTATCTATGGAGTTGTGCCTTGAAATGTAAAAAAAAAATGGTCAGGTTAAAGAGTATTCATGGTAGCCAATGTCAATAACACCTTCTTGACAAAAATGTTCCAGTTTGACTCTGGCAATCGCACTGTCACATTTATTTACAAATCTAGTTCTTAATAGTTTCACCAAATAAATTTAAACAAAAGTCCAACGGTTGGAGAAAGGTGATATTTGTATATATACCAATAAATGCAGCATCTGTCAACCATTGTTATGGTGGTGAATATGATTCTGCAAAGAGCAGCATGCCAACATGCATATGTTACCCCAAAAAATGGCTGCGACTTGTACTTGCACAACTTTATCTTGTTTTTTTCAGCAATTCACTATTTAAATTAAATTCATTGACTTACACAAAGCACTCTGTGGTCTGGTTAAAAAAAATTGTTTACTGCAGTGCACAGGACGTTCATATTTTAGATGCATTTTGTTAACTTTTACAAATAATTTTACATATACAGAGAGAAAAATGATCCAAATAAGCGCTTCAAATACAATTGCAGCAAGAAAATCTCTTTCAACAACTGTACATAAGTTGAAAGGAAGTATATAAAAAGTAATTAGAAAGACACTTTCTGCGCTATTGGTTTCCCATCCTCCAGAACATAATAATCATGTGTAGAAAATATGTCCCATGAAATCTGTGTTTCTCACAATATCAAAGCAAGGTATTTCGCCACTTCAGAACATTATGTCCCCAGAATACGAAATAAACGTACAGTTTTGAATGTACCCACATTCACGTAGCGGGTACTTGTAACCAGGATCCAAGTCCTTTCAGACCACTTCTCACATATGGTGCCGGTCATATGGTGCCGGTCAGAGTGTGGTATATGTAGTTATAGTTCACCAGATTGCTTCATTAGCCTCTCACAAATCCCAGATTACGGACAGTAAATACCATGTAAAGGAAAGAGCGCAAATATCTAGTGTACTACGTTTTGAATTGGTTTAATAGATATAAATAAAATACATCAAATACATCAAGATTTCATAACATAGGATGGGTGATGCGGTTACCCGTACCGGAGAGCTAAAAGAGATTTGCGTGGATAGATGTTACTGTTCCGGAACTTAGAGCCACTTGGAAAGTCAATCAACGCTGTTATAACACTGGGATAGGTCTCCGTTCACCTTACCATCCACATTACCAACGCGTTTCGACTAAGGTAAGTCTTTATCAAGGTAATAAGTGGATGCAGGTGGAAGTAGTGTATATATATATATATATATATATATATATATATATAAATATATATATATATATATATATACGATCAGAGTCACATGGCTCATTTACAAACATTCTCAATAAAAACACAATACAACAAATCCCAAAACAATCTGTATAGCATATCAAAATTATAAAATATACCGTTTTTATTGATATCCAAAATCTTGAGGAAACAGAACATATTAAGAAAAAACTTGTGTTACATATTCATAGAGGTAACCAAGCCTTGGTATGGAAATCAACAACTGCGCATGCTCACTATTCGTCTCAAAGATTGAATGGATATTTTATTGCTCGATTAACTGATGAGTTTCAGAGCTGTGCTTATAGAGGGTAATTAATAAAAATCAGTATAAAATCAGTATGAGAGCAGTTCTAAATACTACATTTTGGGTTCTTCCTTAATTCATATATTCTGTCTGGATAGAGCGGACACCAAGATAACACTTCATGTAAGATACATAAAAATGCATAATATGTTATCAAAAAAATATAAATAAAAATGAAACCAATAAAAAATTAGATCAATAAAAAATTCATTTTTACTGATTGTGACATAATCCCTTTTGCAGATGTCACTACATCTATATCGTTTAGTGCAATAATAAAATAATCTAATGCAGATATATTCCATCCAGATCCTAGAATCATGTTGACTCTGGTTCATACCTCCCGTTGATATTGAGGAACATAACCTGAATATTGGCTCAAAAAAAGAAATAAAAAAAGAAAATATGTTGATAAGATAATTTATAAAAAACATTTTAATTCGAAGTCTTTATTAAGACCATTAGGTATCAGACAATTGAGTTTGAAAATCTAGGACATCTCTTTCTTAGATAAATTCCTTTAGAGATCCCTGACTTTCCAATTTTTCTCAACTATATCTATTCCTAGGAAAAATGTAATCCCAGTAATTGAAGAATTATGACATAACTTAAAATGTTGAGAAACTGAATGTAGTTCGTACCCCTTTCTGATATTACATAGGTGCTCATAGAGACGCTTTTTAAGAGGACGAGCAGTTTTTCCTACATAAAACAAACCACATTGGCACTCAAGTAAATATATAACATTGGTTGTATTGCAAGTAATGAAATTATCTATTTTAAAAGTTTGACCATGTGTAACAAATTCAGTTATTCTATTTCTGTTGTTCGGTATAGTTTTATAAGCCATACAACTTCCACACCTATAAAAACCTTTGGATATGATTTTACCTTCAGAAATATTATTCGAAATAGGGCCCTTCATTAATTTATCCTTCAAGTTCATCGCCCATTTATATATGAAACATGGTTTTATAGGGAGGATATCAGACAAATAAGGGTCCTTTTTCAGTATATACCAATATTTTTTTTATCATTTTTTTCAAAGTCTTTTGATGATTGACTAAAATGTGTAAAAAAAGGAAAATCTCTTTTTTCTTTCTTTGATGTTTGTGTGTATAATAACATATATTGTCTATTCTTTTTCTTAGCCTTATTTCTAGCCAAGTCTAAAGTGGAGCTTTCATAGCCCATTATTATAAATTCATCATACATCTGTGCCAATAGGATTTCAAAATTAGTGTTTTCTGAGCATTTTCTCTTTAGTCGTAAAAACTGACTATAAGGAACACTTTTTAGCCAATTTTTATGATGTTGAGTATCATGTCGGATATATGAATTGGTGTCAGTTGGTTTACGGTAACCTTTTGTCTGGATCATGTTATTACTAATGTATATTTCCAGATCTAAAAAGTGTACCGATACCTGACTAGCATCAAAAATAAATTTGATATTCCACATATTCATATTGAGACTGGCACAAAAAATGTCAAGAGAGAATTTGTAACCGCGCCATACAAAAAAAACATCTATGTAACGCTTCCAAGACACCAGATTTGACCCCAACCTCTCCAAAATAAATTGGTATTCCCAATAAGCCATGAAAAGGTTGGCATAGCTGGGGGCAAATCTGGTGCCCATCGCTGTTCCTGTTTTTTGAATATAGTATTCATCTTTGTAAAAAAAAGTAATTATTATGAAGTATCAATTCAATATTCCTTAAGATAAATTCTTTCAATTCAGCGTCCATATTGGTTTTGTCCAAAAAAAAATGTAAATGCTTCTAATCCTTTTTCATGTGAGATGATGGTTTATAGTGACGCAACGTCTGCTGTTACCAAATACATACCATCCTCACACCTAAATAATTCAACAATTTAAGCACATCACCTGTGTCTTTCAAATAAGAGGGATTATCTTTTACTATAGGCTGAAGGTAATAATCGATAAAGGCTGATAGATTAGATGAAATACTGTTTACTCCCGAATTTATGGGTTTCCCAGGGGGATCCATCAAGTTTTTTGTATTTTTGAGTGTATATATATATATATATATATATATATATATATATATATATATATATGGAGTAGTAGGTTCATCAACCTTTAAAAACTCCAACTTATCTTTATCCAAAGATTTTGCAAAAGTTTCCAATAATGTTTCAAAACGTTGTCTAATTATATTAGTAGGGTCATTCTGCATCTTACAATAAGTATTTTTATCACTTAATAGTTTTTCTAATTCTACACAGTATTTATCTTTAGTACTAAGGTTCCACCTTTGTCTGCATGTTTTATTAGTATATCCGAATTTCTTTGAAGAGATTTTAAAGATAATCTTTCTTTCCGGGTGAGATTATAAGGAAGATGGTTATTCTTTCTTTTTTTATTATTACTCAATACCTTCATAATATCATCCATAACTAATTTATTGAAAGTATCTAAAAAAAAGGACCTTTAATATGTTGGGGAAAGAAAGTTGATTTCTTTTTTAAAATTGGATGTATTGTAATCAACTATATCTGGACATCTCTCACCTTTTTTCATAATAAAAAACTTTTTAACAGCAAGTTTTCAGATATATTTTTGAATATCCAGATATACATCAAACGAATCTGATATTGAAGTTGGATAAAATTTGAGACCTTTAGATAGTAAGGATATCTCCTCATAATTAAGATCTTTTGAGCTAAAGTTGACAACATTATTATCAGTTGAGGTAGACAGATAATAAGTACAAGATGTAACTTTGGTAAGTTTAGTGTCCAACGGTAGAGTATCTGTAATTACTTTTGCTTTCTTTTTCTTTCTTAATAGTCTAACTCTAATATTTTTAGACCATAAATTTCCCCCTCTTTTTCCCTTTTTTTCCCCTTTTTTTAAGGACATTATTCTGATTTAATAATGATTTCTTATCTAGAAATTGTTGTTCCTCCTGTATCTCACTCGATCCAGTGGATAAAATTTTTTCTTTTTATAATTCCTCCTTTCTTGAAAAGGGGATAGACTATTGTATCCTTTAAGAGGGGAATAGCGATTAGATAATTTGAGGGAATATAAATCCCTATTTGTTCTCTCAATATTCATATTTCTGTCACGTGCAGAGTCTTTATAAGCACCCTTATAGACACCCTTCCTTTTATAATTTTTTCTCTTTACTTTCTGCCAATTAGAATTGAATCTACTGTTATAAGAATCCTTTGGATAAATATCATTATTATTCTGATATCTCTCATTAATATTAGTTGCACTAGTTGATGCTGGTAAATTAGGAGAATTAGTTTTATTGGTGGAGAATTTCATTCTCGAATCCCCACCTTTAGATTTAGGTGATATGCTAGGTCCCTGAAATATCAGTTTTCTATCCCTCTGAATTTGGTTCTTTTTTCTTATGAGATAAAAGCTTGGTATCTTTCATAATCTTATCTTTAATTTTTATCAAGCTATATTTTACATCCTCTAAATCTTCAAAAGGAAGAATAAGGGACTGTAAGCTAGTGATTTGTTCTTCCAAAGATCTTAAAGTTGACCTTTTTATCTTCTAAAATAAATTCAATCAGTGAGAAAGAACATTGTTTTAAAATAAGGTCCCATTTATCCCTGAAAGAGGTTGATGCAGTGGAGGGGTTTTTATGAATAGTTAAACCCTTAGGTATAAGATGATCAGCTAAATAATGTTTGTATTGTGGGGACATAATGTTCTGAAGTGGCAAAATACCTAATCTTGCTCTGATATTGTGAGAAACACGGATTTCATAGGACATATTTTTTACACATGATTATTATCTTCTGGAGGATGGGAAACCAATAGCGCAGAAAATGTCTTTCTAATTACTTTTTAAATAATTTTACATACCCTATCCGGAGCAGTCAATGCTAGGCCTGTACTTATTTTTTAGACCAAACCTCATGTGTGGTCTTACCCTATAATAACTACCATACCCACTGCCTGGTCTACTGCTTTTATGTTGACCAATATGTTCTGAACCACTATTTTGTCTGTTGTAAAAAGTATAAACATTACACTGTAAGAAAATTCTTACAAAATCAAGTTTTTCTTTCTTCTACATGTGTACAAAATAAAAACTAATGCTCTGCCTTCTTAGCCATGCTCTTTTCATGACTCAAATTTAGATTAATGTATTGACAATTCACAGCCTTGCATAACTCCCTCTATTGTTATCAATAATATGATTGGAGTTGTTGTTACTGTGTTATGGATTATAATTTTTTGGTTAATTTTAACTATTAAAATAATCACTTAACAACTCACTACTGACTATTGCAGAACATATAAGAATTATAACTGAATTTTTTCACACAATACTTTCTTGGTGACACCTTTCGATCTGCAAGGTCAGTTTACGTGACAAATTAGGGTAGGTAGTGTTCAGTTAGTTGCAGGAAATGTTATAATTGACTTTTTATTTTTTGTAAATTTATGGATAATGTACTAATAAATTTCTCATGGCAGATCACAGCTTACTAACATGCTTTATCAAAAACCATCTGCTCCATGCTGATCCGTTTGATCGGTCAGGATATCTTAGAAAATAAAATTTAGATGTCAGTAATGCATTAATTTTAGAAGCATTTTTATTTTCATCATTTAAAAAAAAAAAAGAAGGGTCAGTAATTTTGTCAAAACAATTATGATATCATTTGACAAATCCAGTTCACATCATTCCCTTATATATATGGGAGACAACATTCAAAGCACAAATTTACATGCTGTAATTCAAAAAAATAAAACATTAAATACTCACCATTGATTGATTTATTATTTTTCTTACCCATGTTAATGCAATTAACAGAAATATCTTCCTTGGTCCGATCTATACAGTTGCCCATCATTCCTGTATTTAGGCTGACAATAACATATTTTTATTACTTGACACTTTAGAAAACAAATGAATATTAATTTTTACATTACTTACATAAAAAAAAATCAGCTATTACACGTTGCCATACCTGAGTACCGAGCTCCACCACCTGTCCTACCTCAGTAGAAAGGTCCAAATCCAAAGAGATCTCTGGATCTATATCAACCTCCAATCTGTTTGCAATACAAATATTGCGCAGAATAGCACAACCAATAATTATATCACAAACTTTAGAGGGTGAATATAAAAGAACACTGCCGGACCTGTCGAAATCGGCTCTTAAGGGCACCAAAGGTTCTTTCAATAACTCCCCTGGTATTAATGTGTGCTGCTTGGTACCTTTTTTCTGCACCAGATACAGAGTTACTTAATGGAGTCAATAACCAGGGCCGTGTTCCATATCCCGCGTCTCCTACCCCAAAAAAGTTAGACATTACATTAACACTAGCACTGTCATCATCTTAACCTTTTTCTTTTTTTAGCTCTATTTATTCTAAAATTAGTTAGTACATTTAAAAAAATAAATTTTAAATTGTACTTACCAAGCAGCCAGTCATGTGGAAAGGCTCTTTCTTCAAAATTTTTGAACAATGACGACTGCTGCAAGATGAAGGAGTCATGTGATGATCGAGTTTGTTTTGGACTGACAGTAATTATTTGTTTGTTTACCCTTTGCCTGCATTTGAGGAAACTACACATAACCGCACCGGAGTGGAGATCAATATTCATAACAAGGGATTTGCATTACCCGTGAATTTTGGTGTGGCCACACCATTTTACCTACTCTCTTTGGATTGTGGTTATCTCAGTCATTTGAGAACATTTCAGTCATATAGACCTACTGTGACCCGTGGTCATTATTATATCTTACCTCTAACTGTTCTGGACTATATATACAATTTGTAGTATCAGTGATTGTATTTGTTTCCGATATACTGCAGTTTACATCTTTTTCACGGGCCAGTGATTGCTCTATATATTGTCATGTTTTTATTATTTAATTGATCTTATTTTACCTCACGGATTGATTAGTGGGTATTGTGTGTACTCGCTGTTTTTGTGTTTTTTGATTTGCTCTCTTTTTTGAGATCTCAATGATGTCTACGGCTGCAGACGCTGTTATACCCATACTCTGTATTTGAATATCATATCTCTGTGCGCCAGGTTTTTTGTGTTGGTTGAGTCATGTGATGAACTTGGGGAAACCAACAATAATATTGGTGATTCTTTGTTTGTCATCACAAGCCATCTGAGCATTTATGGAATGGTGGTGTTTTCGATTCCGAAAGCTTTCTTCTATTCAGCAGGGTGGTGTAAGTACAATTCACCAGTATCAATTGCACCCAGCACATTGGACATTTGAGCCAAAGCATAAAAATCTGCTTTGAGCTCACGCCACTCATTGGCCGACTGCGGAAATTTAATAAAATGTGCAGTATGCTTTTTGAGTAATTTTAGGACCTGGAACAGGATCCTAGAAAAGGTGGGTTGGGAAAACCCAGCAATAAGTGCCAAGGTGGGCTGAAATGTTCCTGAAACTAAAAAATGCAAAGCACCAAGCAGTTTTGCAAGTCCAAGGAGTGCTCGGTTAGTAGTGGCATGCGGTTCCAGGTCCTCTTTTACAAACTCATACAGATTGTAAATTGCTTACTTGTCTCAATTGACAATGCTGCCATTGCCTGTCCACCATTCTCTCCCACAGTCTCGTCCTCTTCTATACTCACATTCACACAACATGCATCAACATTCTCTCCAGTCACTCCCACATTTGCATCGCCTTGCATTGCATCCAAAGCAGTCTAATCCATACATGCAGCATACATGTACATTCACACTGTGTCCATGAATGGCTCCATTGAAAAAGAGACACTAAACTATTAAAGAAAGGATAATTAAACCATAAATGCCAACTCTCCCGGAAAGTCCGGGAGACTCCCGAAATTCGGGTCAGTCTCCCGGGCTCCCGGGCAAGCTGGCATTTCTCCCGCGTCCTAATCTCACCGAGAATCGCGTCATTTGACGCGATTCGCAGTGAATCACGCCATTTTGGAGGGTGGGAGGGGGCGGGACGAGGCCAATCACGTCATTTTGGCCCCGCCCCCGCAACGCTAATTACGTTTTTGCAGGGGCCGGGGCCAAAATAACGCGATTGGCCTCGTCCCGCCCCTCCTGCCCTTCAGTCACGCCCCCTCTCCCGGAAACAAGTTTCCGGGAGTTGGTAAGTATGAATTAAACTAAACTAAGCTAAACTATTAACTATTCCTTTACACCAAAAAATGTAGGAGTCAGTCCTGTATGTGCAGGGGAAGAATGGGCCTGTGAGATGCACTAGTTTACGAGGATATTACATTGGTTGAAGTGACTAATTTATATGTATTTTTAGCTAATTAAATGACAAACACAAAAACAAACAATAAGATATGTGTCTTTGGAAATACTCGATAATCCAGCAGAAATCACTTCAAGTAAAATGCAGGATAATGTTGTTTGCCAAAAAAAACTCTCAGCCAAACGCTCTTTCTCCAAAATGCTCTCCTTCACCACTGTCAACACGAGTGATTAGAAAATAAAAACAAGTGTCTGTTCTATTTAAAATAAAGGACTGCACCATTAAGCTATTTTTCAAAGGGGGAATAAGTAAACTTATTTTTTTTTTTTACATGCTTTTATGAACTATACATTTCCTTTTCAAAAATAATAAGAAACTACTTATTTAATTGTTTTTATATTTTAAAATACTTATTAATTTTTAGCACACCCCAAAGAGGTGCGAGATAAAACTGCGGATTGGACAGTTTACTGCACCACGTTAAATAACAATTCAATAGCTTTTAAAGCGGCTGCCTCCCGTCCACCTTATACTTTCAATAGATGTTTTACTTGTCCGCGACAGGACCTTTTTTAAAAAAAAAAGGTGCGTTAAAATTTTTATTGAATATCGTGTAAAGGTAACGGGCTTCAAAATGAGTGGAAACCGCGTTAAAATCAAATAACCCGTGGTCAATTGAATTCCCCCCATCATCTCCTGTATTGACTATTGCAATTCAATCCTTGCTGGTCTTCCCAAAATCAGACTTGAGCCCACCCAATCTATTTTGCATGCAACAGCTAGATGGATATTCCTTGCAAATCATTCTTCATCTGCTGAGCCACTCTCTGTGTCAGTCTCTGCATTGGTTGCTTGTTTTGCAACAAATCCAATATAAAATGCTTCTAATGACATAAAAGGCCATCAACAAAATTGCACCAACATATATATCCTCACTTGTCTCAAAATATCTCCCAACTCGATGCCTCCGTTCTGCACAAGATCTACGTCTCTCTTCCACTCTCATCACATCCTCCTATTCTTGGTTACAGGACTTTTATTGGGCTGCACCCTCTTTGTGGAATTCACTCCCTCGCACAATAAGACTTTTCTCTAGTCTTCAAACCTTCAAGCATTCTCTGAAAACCCACCTCTTCAGACAAGCTTATAATATTCCTCAACCACTCTCTTATTCTCCCTATGTTACCCTATTGCCGACCTCTACACAGCTAACGCAAGACAACAACCCTCTGACCAATATAGTTGTGTGACTGAACATACAGCCCACTAAATACTTTTTAACCTTTGCATTCTAGTTGGACAAATGTGCTATATGATGCAGCACTTACCATTGTGTGTCCAACCATTGTCCCTTAGATTGTAAGCTTGTGAACAGGGCCCTCTTACCTCTCTGTATGTGTGACCCAGTATTATTTTATACTGTTTGTTCCCAATTGTAAAGCACTACGGAATCTGCTGGCACTATATAAATAAATGATAATGATGGTAGAAACCTTCAAATATATCAAGGGTTTTAACAAGGTACAGGAGGGAAACATTCTTCAAAGGAAGAGAAGTATTAGAACACAAGGGCATACACTGAAACTGGGAGGGAAGTAGCTTTGAGGAAATTTGAGGAAAAATTACTTCACAGAAAGAATAGTGGATAAATGGAATTTTCTCCCATCAGAGGTGGTAGAGGCTAATACAGGGATAGACATTAGGATATTCTTACAAAGAGCTAAGGATTAAGGTTTTGAGGTTGCTATAGGTAAAAAAATGGGCAAACTAGATGGGCCAAATGGTTCTTATCTGCCGAAAAATTCTATGTTTCTTTGCATATCAGCTCTGAATGCACAGCATGAACAGTGGAGTGCTGACTATTGATAAAACTCTTCTGTGGAGTTACCATGTATGTATTTAATTGCAATTTGGAGCCTTCACCATTGGTGTATATATTAAGTATTGTACAGTATTAATATAAAGATCATGGCTTATCATCATTGTTTAAGTGAAATATCTTCATTATGGGATACTAGTATAAATTATGGGATACTAGTATAAATTAAATGACCCGGTGATTATTGTTACCTGGATATTTCTAATGTAGGAACAGCAACACTAATTTAGAAACAGCCAAGGAAATAATAGATGACTCAAATTCTCAGTGCATTTAAATGGCAAATTTGAATATGATATTTGTATTTAACTGATTAATGCATTCCCACTATAAGTCTATGTCCTGCTTCATTTCACTTTAGATCCAAGTTCAGTACAATTGGTGGGTGGGCACTTTCCTACTGTAATTGACAGTGTCTGGTTTCAATGGTGTAGCCAGGAACTATTTTATTTTGTTGCTGGGAATGTGATCAGAAAAACACTGGGGGGGGGGGGGGGTATATTTACTAAACTGTGGGATTGAAAAAGTGGAGATGTTGCCTATTGCACCCAATCAGATTCTAGCTTTCATTTATTTTGTCCATTCTACAAAATGACAGCTAGAATCTGATTGGTTGCTATAGGGAACATCTCCACTTTTCAATCACACAGTTTAGTAAATGTGCCCCTGGGAGTCATTTACTAAGGCACACCGTAAAATATCTTGGTATTGCACCTCGATGCTCTGTGTCCTCCTCTTTCCCTCTGGTGCACAGGGCCTCCTTTCCGCACTCAGAAGCAGCCTTGGCAAAGAAAAAGAGTGAGTTGATGGGAGATGAAAAAGAGCAAACTCCATATCTAAGACCAGCTTCCAACCCATATAGTACCACCTCTTTCAATAAAATGAACATTTCACTTTTTGTCCTTTTAATATTGCTTGGTTTAGCCTTACACACGGCTTGAAAAAAACAGAATGAGGGTGCACTTGGACTGTTTTTATTACATATGTCATTTGTACGTATGAGGTTTTATATCATATTGCGCAGAGTACACCTGGAAATGCATTTCTCCACTAAAGGCTGGTTGGGTCTTGTCCCATACCTTATATAGGATCTGTTCCACAGAAAAGTGTGATTGCAGGTGCACACCAAGTAAGAATTATTATTAACATTTATATAGCACACAATACATTCAGGGCCCGATTAAGGGTCACAGCCGCCCTAGGCTACTACACTGGTTACCGCCCCGCCCCCCCCCCCCCCCCCGCACCAATGTGTGGGTAAATAAAAAATATATATATATATCTATATATAGATATATATAGATATATGTAAACAAAATTGTACAACATTAATTAATACATAAAACACACTTCATTAGGCACTTCCTCTCTTACCTGATCTTGCAGCGTAGACTACCTGGTGTTTTCTTTTGCTTGTTCTTGGAGCGTTGTCCGTTGCCTGGCTTCTGAAAACTTGGGAGTCCTGTATTTAAAATGTGCAAAAATTGTATTATAGTGCCAAATTTTAACAAACCCTGAATGATACAAAACAACCCCCTAGTACAGACATAGACAATAAAATATATGAAATTTATTTACACTCATATAGTAACATTTACCAGCCCTGTCTATCTAGCATTTAGTATTCTAGTGACCGCTGAAACCACAGTCAGCATCCACATCACCGCCACACAATACAGAGATCCTTCCCCCACAAGCTATTTCATCACCTCCGCCACCAGCTAATTCATCCCCTCTATCGACCCGCAACAGACAGTATATGACCCCCCTATCCAATTCATTAACCCCCCCTCGTAGCCAGTTCATTACCTCCCTATTGCCATTTCATTAATCCCCCCTATCCAATTCATTAACTCCCCTCTAGCCAGTTCATTACCTCCCCATTTTCACTTCATTAATCCCCTCCCCTAGCCATTACATTAACCCGCTCCATCCAATACATAAGCCCCCCCCTATCCAATTCATAAGCACCCCCTCTAGCCAGTTCATTAATCCCCATTTGCACTTCATTAATCCCCCCTAGCCATTCCATTAATCCCCCCATCCAATTCATAAGCCCCCCCTATTCAATTCATAAGCACCCCCCTGTAACCAGTTCATTACCTCCCCATTTTCACTCCATTAATCCCCCCTATCCAATCCATACTAGCCAGTTCATTAATCCCCCCATATCCAATTTATAAGACCCCCCTCGTTAGCCA
Organism: Mixophyes fleayi; assembly: GCF_038048845.1. NCBI lineage: Eukaryota > Metazoa > Chordata > Amphibia > Anura > Limnodynastidae > Mixophyes > Mixophyes fleayi. The sequence continues at coordinate 258,420,588 of NC_134403.1, forward strand.
CATTAGACAGTTCGTTAGTCCCCCCAGTCATCTCCCCCCCTCCACATCCGATGTGTATCCCCCCCCCCCCTGATATTTAACAAGCTGCACTTACCTTGCTGTCTTCTGTTCCTCCTCTCACCAGCCGGCGCTTCTGTCATCTTCACACGCAGCTAACAGCCTCTGATGCTGTTAGCTGCACTGTCACTGCGGGCGCGCTCTCTGTGATTAGTGTGGTCACGTGAGATGTGAGATCTCACGTGACCACACTAAGCAATACACTGACTAACAGCAGAAGCTAACAGCTAACAGCATGAGATGCTGTTACCTGCGTGATTGGGTATAGGAACATGCGGGACCGCCCCCTTGTGGACAGGGGCGGCCCCATCAGAGGAGAAAGAAGCCGATCGCCGGCATTTGAAAAAAAAACAAAAAATAAAAAAAAACAGCTTGCTAGTGTGCCGCGCTGCGCCCCCCAGGACTCAGCGCCCCAGGCTGCAGCCTGGTCAACCTAGTGGTTGATCAGGCTCTGAATACATTGTAGCGCTTTACATTTTGGGACAAACAGTAATAAAATAAGACTGGGTGTACCAGTCTTATTTTAACAGTAATGTAATGTACTTTACATATAAATGACACACATAATAAAACAGACCCCATGCAAAGTGCACTGTTAAAATAATACGAAAACAATATTACAAAATGTGCAGTGTGCACCACCACCAAAATTCTTAACCAGCTTCAGCACTAGACAGATTGGACTGATAATTGTGTTTTATACCCTCATTGCTTGTTCTCCAGGCTGGTCTGCAGGGCCGCCATCAGGTGGGTACAGGTGTTATAACTGTAAGTGGCCCAGACAGACCGATCTGTCTGCCCAGACCCAGGGCCGGTGCTAGGGTCCATGGCGCCCTAGGCATTTTTACAAAAATCGGCGCCCTCCTCCCTCCTCACCCCGTCTTTCCTTACCTTGTCTCACCACCGCCGCCTCTCTGCTCCGTTTCCTCCCCTCCACTCACTGACACTAGTAAGTGGAGGGGAGGAGATGGAGCAGAGAGGCGGTGGTGAGCAATAGCCTCTTCCCCCCCCATCCCCGTGCATCTGAATGCTGTGCGGCGGCCGTGACAGGTATGGTCAGCAGTCGCCGCACAGTTTTAAAGTCATTTAACATTCTGTGGCGCCCTCCAGAGCCCGGCGCCCTAGGCAAGTGCCTAACCTTGCCTAATGGGAGCGCCGGGCCTGCCCAGACCCCTGAGTCTGCCTACCATGACTGTGCATTCCTCAGTGATACAGCAGCTCCCAGTCACTAATAGGCTGGGAGCATGCTGTGCAGTGACATTATCACTAGACAATTTGGCTGGACAATTTGAACTGTAACTTGAACTGAACCATCAGAAGTTATAGTGTAAGTTAGGGAATTTAGACTGTAAGCTCCAATGGGGCAGGGACTGATGTGAATGAGTTCTCTGTACAGCGCTGCGGAATCAGTGGCACTATATAAATAAATGATGATGATAGCAGTGCATATAACTCATAGTGAGTACCCAGACAATTGCCTTTATTGGTCTGCCTGCTAACAGCTTGGCCGGATAAGCTACTATGCTCACATACTGGTGTACTTTCATTGCGGGTGCCTGGAAACTGCATCAGGATCACTTTTGCTAGCTGCATTTTGTATTAGTTAAGCAATTGCCCTGTATTTTAAAGCAGCTGTTTGCATATGGACTCTAGGATGCTTTGGGATGTTCCTGTGAGTTGGTTATTTACAGGCTGTTATTTATTTACATTCATGTATATAATTTCTACAATTTGTATTTCATTCTGCACTAAAGACATTGGGCCTGATTCATTAAGGCACACATTCTGAGCGCAACCTGTGCTCAGAATTCCACGCCCGTATATTGGTTTGTGTGCACCCAAATGCATCAAGCCACGGATCTCAAGATCTTGAGATCCATGGCCTGTTGAATTTGGGTACAGCGCTGATGTAGGACACAGTGTTGGCGCCTGCTGAGCTGGTGGATCGGCCGGCATTACATCCGCCTGATCCGCCGGCTCTTTACTGTGTTAAAAAATAGATTGAAAAAAAATAAATGTAGGATTCCTCCCTCATAATGCTATTAACCCTTGTGCTTCCAGGCTAGTGCTGGTGTAGGCGAAATTGGGGATAAAAAATGTGTGGGGTTCCCCCCAATTTTACCGCTACCAGCACTAGTCCAACCAGCCCAGTGGTAATCGTCTTAATGGTGACGAGAACCACGACACACTTCACACCTACACAAAAATTCCGATTTGACAAAAGAACGAATACAATATAAACAGACTTACCTGAAAACCAAAGATCCAGATTTCCGATGGCAGCGGCATGCTGACAGGCAGTCATTCAAAGACCCTGCTGTCCGGCACTTCAGTTTCACGTCAGTGCGCCCTACATTAAGGTTAATTTAAACCGGCATTGTGTGGACCAGGCAGGTTAAGTGTTTTTAAAGACTTAGCCTGCGGGGTCCACAAATTGCCGCCCCATACACTCTGCACGCTCCTTGGGGCAGAGGGTGTAGAGTAATAAAGTAAAGGAGAGAAAGAGTAAAACACAATTTACTTTGTGGAACTACAAGTCCCAGCCAGCATAGGCTGCCATTAAGAGTCTGGGCATGCTGGTGCTTGTAGAACTACAAGCACCAGCATATCCATGGCAGCCAAGGCATGCTGCCACTTGGAGAACCACAAGTGCCACCATGCCCTGACACCCAGGGCCTGCTGTGACCCACAAAGTAAAATGTAAATAAACCAAAACACCCTCTTTTAGTCACATTACTTTAATGAATATAATAATACCCCTAAAATCAAACACACATCCCTCATTTAAACCTCATATATGAATTAAAAATAATAAAACCACATATACTTACCATCCGATGTCTCCACCTCTAAGAAATCCAATCTTGTAAGCTTCTACTTCAATAAGGCTCGTAAACAACAAGAAACCAAACCATAACATTCCAGGCCCTGTTGCTGTCCCAAAAAAAATAGCATTCCAAGTCCTGGAGTAGTCCAAAAAAAATACCCCCCTCCCCCCCGAAAAAAAAAGAAAATACTCCAAAGGTCCATGTAAATAATATTATCTTCATTCACAATTACCCCATAAATCCAAGAAGTCCATGGAAACAAACTTATTATCTTCAGTCACAATAACCCCATAATAATTCTACATGAACAGGCTTGACAGCATAAAAAACCATAAGGAACAAAAGCAATTTGTTCCTCTATGGAGGAACATGCAACGCTGAATGAAATATAAACAGACACAATGTCTATTTATACTGTAGGGGGTTTTTCCCACGCTGTCATGGGAATCTTTACTGCCTAAGCAAGCCCTCTTTGGGAAGCTCCATCTCTCTCAAACTCTTACCTGCTGAGAGAAATTATAGCGTAGAAGCCAAGGAGTTGTTAACCATCAAGTTGGCTCTAGAAGAATGGATACACTGTTTGGAGGGGGGCGCAATTTCCAGTGACCATTTATGCAGATTATAATAACCTTCTCTACTTACAGTCTGCACAGTGTTTAATCCCCCATAGGGCAAAATATTATTTTCTCATTTTAATTTAATTCTTACTTATTGTATGGTCTCTAAAAGCAAGACGGCTAATGCCCTTTCACTGTCTTTTCAGATATGGAATCGTCAGTGAAGCTTAAGTTCAAATGTATTGTAGAAGTTACACCTTCTTGTTGCCCAAATGTCGTCCTGTCAAAATTTTAATTTCTCCTAAATTAGGTCCCATTTTGCTACATTGGGCCCATGCCAGTCGCTTTGCTGATCACACGTGTTAAAAAAACTTGAGTCCTTATCACTCGAAATTATTGGTGGCCATTTCTCTGTCTGGATGTTGTGAAATTAATTTCAGCATGTTCCATCTACAAGGTACCTTGTCAAAAATCTTTTGGTCCACTTATTCCTTTTTCAGTTCCAGACCCATGGACCCATTTGCCCATGGACCTATTTATCCATGGATATTTATCTCTGACTTACCTTTATCTAACAGTTAACTAACTTTTTGTGCTTCTCAAAAGCCTTCCTTCTGCTTCTACCTTGGTCGCTCTCTTTATAAAAAAGGTTTTTCTGTTTACATGGTTACCAGCAAGATATTGTGTCTGATCATGGAACCCAATTTATATCCAAACTTGAGAGGGTCTTTGTAAGAACATGGGCATTAAACTTAATTTTTCTTCTGCCTATCACCCCCCAGTCTATATAAAAAAAATGTATGTTTTGGCCAATCAAAATAATTGGGTGGAATCACTTTCCTTGGCAGACTTTGCCCATAATAACCATTTGCATGAGACAATCCCCCATTCTTTGTGGATGTCATAATAAATACCAAACTTTTCAGTCATTTGGTACCAAGTCAAGGATAATGTTATCAAAATATTATCACTCATCTAGAGATAAGAATAGATGTCCAGTGCCTCATCTAAAACCTGGAACTAAGGTCTGGTTATCTACTCGTAATCTTTGTCTTCAAGTTCTTAGCATGAAATTCATTGGCCCCCAATATTTTAGAGACTATCAGCCCGTTAGCATTTAGATTAGAATTACCTAATTCCTTATAGGTGCCCCATGTGTTTCACTTCTCTCTTTTAAAACTCTTTGTCAAAAGCAACATGAATATGAGATTAAACAAATCTCCAGAGGAACATTACAGTTTTTTATTGATTAGAAAGGTTATGGTCCAGAGGAATTTTTCTGGATTAAAGCGGCTAATGTACATGCTTCCTGCCTTTTGAAACTATTCTATAAAATATTTACCAACAATCCTTTTTAGGTTCTTCAGTGTCTACCCTTATGTAAAGGAGTGCTGTCATATCCGCAGGACTTAAAAAAAAAAACCCCTGCACTCGGTATATCCCATATTACATATGGTAGCAGCTGCATGGCAATATAAATGCCTATATACAATCATGGCCCAAGATTTTGACAATGATGCAAATATTAGTTTTCACAAAGTCTGCTGCCTCAGTTTTTATGATGGCAATTTGCATATACTCCAGAATGTCATGAAGAGTGATCAGATGAATTGCAATTAATTTCAAAGTCCCTCTTTTCCATGACAATGAACTTTATCCCAAAAGCAACATTTCTACTGCATTTCAGCCATGCAACAAAAGGACCAGCTGGCATCAGGTCAGTGATTTTATCGTTAACACAGGTGAGAGTGTTGACAAGGACAAGGCTGGAGATCACTCTGTCATACTGATTGAGTTAGAATAACAGACATAAGCTTTAAAAGGAGGGTTGTGCTTGGAATCTTTGTTTTTCCTCTGTTAACCATGGTTACCTGCAAGGAAAAACATGCAGTTATCATGCTTTGCACAAAAAGGGCATCACAGGCAAGGATATTGCTCCTAGTAAGATTGCACCTAAACCAACCATTTATTGGATCATGAAGAACTTCAAGTAGAGAGGTTCAATAGTTGTGAAGAAGGCTTCAGGGTGTCCTGGAACTTCCAGCAAGTGCCAGGACTGTCTCCTACAGTTGATTTAGCTGCAGGATTGGGGCAAAAGCAATACAGAGCTTGCTCAGGAATGGCAGCAGGCAGGTTTGAGTGTATCTGCATGCACAGTGAGGTGAAGACTTTTGGAGGATGGCCTGGTGTCAAGAAGGGCAGCAAAGAAGCCACTTCTCTCCATGAAAAACATTAGGAACAGACTGATATTCTGCAAAAGTTATAGGGATTGGACTGCTGAGGACTGGGGTAAAGTCATTTTCTCTGAAGAATCCCCTTTCCGATTGTTTGGGGCATCTGGTAAAACGCTTGTCTGGAGAAGGAAAGGTGTGTCATGCCAACAGTAAAGCATCCTGAGACCATTCATGTGTGGGGTTGCTTCTCAGCCAAGGGAGTGAGCTCACTCACAATTTTGCCTAAGAACACAGCTATGAATGAAGAATGGTACCAAAACATCCTCCAAGAGCAACTTCTCCCAACCATCCAAGAATAGTTTGGTGAAGAACAATGCCTTTTCCAGCAAGCTAGAGCATCTTGCCATAAGGCGAAAGTGATAACTAAATGGCTCGGGGATCAAAACATCAAAATTTTGGGTCCATGGCCAGGAAACTCCCCAGAGCTTAATCCCATTGAGAACTTGGGGTCAACCCTCAAGAGGCAGGTGCACAAACAAAAACCCACATATTCTGACAAACTCCAAGCATTGATTAGGTAAGAATGGGCGGCCATCAGTCAGTATGTGGCCCAGAAATTGATTGACAGCATGCCAGGGTGAATTACAGAGGTCTTCAAAAAAATAAGGGTCAGCACTGCAAATATTGGCTCCTGGCATAAACTAAATGTAATTGTCAATAAAACCCTTTGACACTTATGAAATGCTTGTAAGTTTACTTCAGTATACCATAGTAACATCTGACAAAAAGTTCTAAAAACACTGAAGCAGCAAACTTTGTGAAAACCAATACTTGTATCATTCTCAAAGCTTTTGGCCATGACTGTATCTATACATAACATAAAAGACAGTTGTCATCGCTTATCCTAAACACTGCACAGGTATTAGTTCTGTAATTTTGATCAAAACATTTAAGCCTGCATCCCAGCATCAAGGGCACATCATTATATGCAGGTCCTACACTGACCTATATACTTTAAACACCATTAAAATGCAGTTAAAATCAGATGCACTCACCTCCCAGGTATCCGCAGGACTTATCTTTTTCTTGCTGACAGTCCTTGCCTCCCAAGGGTCCAGCGATGTCTTCCTCAATCGCATCTGCTGTACACATCTTGTCTGACCATCAGCTATTTATATAGCACTACTAATTCCGCAGTGCTTTACAAAGAACTCACATCAATCCCTGTCCCATTTCAGCTTAGTCTAAATTCCCTAAAATTCACACACACAGACCGAGAAAGACTAAGGTCAATTTTTAATAGCAGCCAATTAACCTACATTTATGTTTTTGGAGTATGGGAGGCAACCAGAGCACCTGGAGGAAACCCATGCAAACACGGTAAGAATATACAAACTCCACACAGATAAGGCTGTGATCCGGAATCAAACTCATAACCCCAGTGCCGTGAGGCAGAAGTTCTAACTACTGAGCCACCATGCTGCCCCATTCATATCTCCTACGGTATTGCTACATCCGGTTATAGTAACTGAGTTATGCCAGAAGGACCCGCAAGCTCCTAGCAGAAAAGTCCATATCACCTTGCAGCTAATCCTGGTAAAATTTACCTCTGTTTTGCTAATGCAGATTTTGGCTTAAGATAGGAATCCACCTTATTCTGAGCAAGTTTGTGACAGCGGCCTTCCTGATAGAGTTTACTAGGTTTGAGAACTTTCTTTCCTTCTACTGGATTCCTAGCTACAGCGACATCAGAAATTACATAAGTAATTATTTGAAATATTTTAACCGTATGTTATAACTATGACAATTTATATATTTTTTTTATTTCTATCGCTCCAGTACCAATGATCGTCTTTTTATAATGGTTCTACCTTTGAGGAAGTCTTGCATGAGCGTGCTGTAAGGTTTGCCTCCAAAAATCTGTTATGCTCTTATTATGTAGTTTGGTCAATAAGTAATTTGTTTTCTTATATTGGTTTCGGAGCTTGGCATGAAAAATGAAGCATTAGCAGTCTCCAAAAACAAGTATGAGTTAGCAGTAGAGAATTCCAGCATCCCCTAACAACCTCATCATTCTCACAATTCATTGTAGTATAATTAATATTTGTTCTGGGAGTGGTCACAAGAAAGGGCATGCTCCAGAGAACTGCAGTCCTCACAATCTTCCCTAGGCCTCTAGTTGTTCATATAGAGAAGATTGACTCTCAGGTTGATCAATCGGACTTTGGTGGTTTATGACTTAGGCTTAAAACATCTACCTATTTATAAATACAATATTGGCCAATGAGAATTTCTAGGCCTTTCTGCTGCTGCAAGTGACTACATTTCACTTATTAATCAGACAAGGCTACTGAACAAGGGAATTCCCAAATACGTATCTATATCATCATTCTTTTGATCAGTGTGTTTCCCACAAAGTGTCCACAGCGCCGTACATAGAGCATGGGGAAAAAAAAACCAGGACACGGCCTATAGGACATTACAGTATACTATCAATCCAGCAGAGCATATGGCAAAACAGGACATGGTATACTTGACAATACAAATAAGGTGCAGTAAATTAACATGGCATAACTGGAGGGCAGGATACTAAGAACCTAGAGAGTGGAAGGGGGAGAGATCTTAAGCAAGCAAGGGAGGGGAGAGAGAAATAAGTTTTACCTGTGCCTTAGAGTGTTGGTGAAACTAACAGGATTAAAGCCAGCGAGATGGGAAGATAAGGGAGAAGATGAGACTAAGGGCAGGGGCCTAGAGATGAGGAAATAAAGTAGGGGAGCTGAGGGGAAAGGTAACAAAAAGAGGAGGATATAAGGATAAGGCCCTGATGGCAAGAGTTTACAATCTAGAAAGGAGGGACAGACTAACAAGAGACACAATGCAGGCAGTAAGGGTGAGGGAAGTAGAGGTCTGGGGGATGAAAATGAACAGGTTTTAAGATGAACATAGGGGAAAAGAGAAATAGGGTGAGGAGTACTAAGACTGGTGAAGAGGGATCATGAAGAGGGAGGTAGTGAAGTGCAGGGGGTAGGATAAGAGGAAGGGTAGGCTTCCCTGAACAGGTGGGTTTTAAGGAAGTGTTTGAAGATGTGCAGGCTAGGAGATAGAGCCTAATAGAGCAAGGGAGATCATTCCAGAGAAGGGGACAGCACGGGAGAAGTCTTGAATGCGGGTGTGAGACGAGGCAACCAGGCCAGGCGGCGGCCGTTAGCTGACCAAAGGTGGCGAGAGGGAGTATGAATGGAGAAGTAAGGAGCAGTGGAGTTAGAGAGGGCTTTGTAAGCGAGGGTGAGGAGTTTGAAGAGGATTCTGTAGCGGAGGGAGAGCCAGTGCAGTGCTTGACAGAGAGGGGGGGCAGATGTAGTCTGGCGGGAGAGAAAGATAAGACAATTTAAACAAGTGTTACAATCTATAACAAACAAATCTGACAATAAAGCAGAAAGGAGCTGCAGGCCGCAGCTGAAGGTTCAGATACCGCATGCAGCCCTAGGCAGACATTTTAAGCAAGCGTGACAAGCTGTGACAGACAAATCTGACAATAAAGCAGGAAGGAGCTGTAGGCCGCAGATGAAGGCTTCCCATTACTGGTGTAGATCCTAATAGTGTTGGTCATGGTGGTTTATGTTGGACATGCAGCTGCCGTGTTTCTCAAAAAAATACCATAGGCTAAATTGTATAAAGTTGGGCAAAAAAAGTTAATACATTGGGGGGAGTTGAGAGTAGGCTATTGCTCTGTTATTGCAGGTTTCCCTGATGAGATAATGAGATGGCGTCTTTGGTTACTGCTATGTAAATTGACAGAATTTCAGAAATTTTGTATTAGGCCATTTAGATTTGAAAAATATTACATTAACTGGGGGTAGAATATCTCAATTAACATGATTTATATGAAAAGGGGATGATCTACTATATTCTTATGGCTTTGCATTGTGGTGTGCATTCTGTTTTGCGCTCCACTGTTTGACTATTTTATTTTATTATTCTTATTTTTATTTTTAATTATACTGCTTCTTGGTCATAATGGAGGAAATCAATCTTAGTAACTGTAGTCTTGCATACAGACAGGTCCCATGTAACCCCGCTGGTATACCATCTTGCTGAGGAATTGAAAGCTGCTGATGTTGGGTGACGATGTGTCAGCTGTGGGTAACATTAATTAGGTACACACCAGCAGAGTGCTTCTAACAACTAAAGAAGGGAAGCATAATGTACTGTTTGCAAAATTGACCCTTATATTAAGTATAACTAAAATCGATCTGTAACGTATATGCATCAGTGATGTCACTGTTTCATTGTGAATTAATGGTAGTTAATGACATGGTGCCAGGGAAGGAACAAATAATCTGCAGTGATGGGTGGGATAGTAGTAGGTAGTCTGAAAGTGGACATAACCCTTTAAAGCTAGTGATTTTTTCCTTTCTGCTAAGAAAACATCATATATTCTGATGATTTCTAGAAACCTGATTATTTATGAACAATTATTCAATACAATGACAGATGTTATACATATTTAAACCAGTATTAATAATAAAGAATGTGCTATTCTTGAGACCTTATAATCTAGAAGGATTGTGGAACCCAAACTCTGAAGATTTCTGTATATCGAATGTGTTTATTTGAGATTTTGGCTGGACACAACAGTTATTCTCAAGACTAGATAATGTCAGGAGTGTCCAGACAAAACATCAAATAAACTAGAGATGTTCACTGACCCCCGTGCAGGGGGGGTTTCTGGTTCCCCAGAAACTCCTCCCCTCTGCGAACTAACGGGCACTAAACATTTCCCTGTACTGTACAGCAGCTGCGGCGCTGTCACAGAAGCGTCCGCTTCAATACAGCACTGCCGTGGACGCTTCTTTGACAGCGCCGCGGCTGCTGTACAGTACAGCATCGCTAAAAAAATGAAGCTGCCCCTGCATGTTTTGGTTTTGGATCCCTATTTTTTTCTAAAATCCCTATTTGTTTGCTAAAATCACATAATTTTGCTCTTTTTTCCTACATTATTATTAACCTCAATAACACTATTTTCAAGTCATTTGCAGTCAATTTTGACCACCTCACAGGTCACAATATTATTTTCATACACTTTCAAGCGAAGACTGCAGCGACCTGGCTGGATGTTAAGCGACAGAGCAAAGACACAAACACACAGCAGTTCCTAGCACATCTAGGAAACATTGCCACATAGCTGTGGCAGAAAAGAAAAGTGGTGCAAGATGGAATAGTCCTCCCACCCACCCTTATGTAAGATATTGAAAAGGACATGTACAGTTTAACAAAGCAAGCACTCCAGTGACAAGCAGTGCCACTTTTGTGGCTGAAGTGCTTGGTTTGTTTGGGCCCCCACAAAACAAGCTACCCGTAACTTAGCTGCCTTAAGCCTAACAGTGCTGTCAATGAACTCTACATTATTAAACCATGTCTGCTCGTGCTGCATCTTTAATCTCCTTCTCCTCTGTGGATACCCCCCTCGCATCCCTGAAGAACTGCCAAACTTATGTAGACACAGGAATGGATATTTGAACATACTTGCCAACATTAAATTATTTTCTTCCGGGAGGTGGGCGCGTAGGGGGCGGGGCCTCGAGAATCGCAGCGTTTGAACCGATTTCTGCCCACTTCGTGAAGTGGGCAGATCAGGGAGACTGCCATACTCTCCCGGGAGTCCGGGAGACTCTCGCGAAATGCAGGAGTCTCCCGGACATTCCGGGAGAGTTGGCAAGTATGTATTAGAACTGGAGTGGCATTAGATCTGCTTCAGACAGCCTGTGACACGGAACATGGGCAGCATGGAATCTGTCATGTTGGAATACACTGCATTGAACAGAGATTTAAACCAATATATAGACGCGGTTGAGGAGGCCGTGCTTAAGTTAAAAAGTACTTTTTTTTCCATTAATCTATACAACATTTAAAATTGATTTTGCTTTTGGAAGAGCTATTCAATATACTGAGTGCTTACTAACATTGCTAAAAAGTGCAAGTATGCAAAACTCTTATGGGCAAGTATGGTAAACATGTGATTATGCCTGTGTTTATTAAATTATGACCAAACAGCACCATTTTATTTTTATTTGTTTTTTTATCACACTAGTTCTCTGAACTATCCGGATAATGGGTTATGTCAAAGATGCCTCCAGCAATGAAATGGTGAAAATTTAGCCCAAAGTATCACAACATTTAACATATTTACTGTGGAACTTGTAGATACCATCACTAGGTTATTTATTCTATAAACTGAGGGACTGACTCTGAGTTGATACGTTACCCTTGGAGTCTCACCTATGCATTCTCAGACTTCTCATAAAAGCTACTTTATGTAAACCTGCTTCCCATTTACTCTGTGCTCTGGTGCTGCTTGTTTATTTTGTCTCCGCTGATACATGGCAGGCTCAGAGCATGTGTTCTTTGAGTCATTTATCTGCCTGTGTCAACTTCAGAAAGAACTTGCCAAACTTTAAGATGCATTCCACAAGGAAAAAAAAACCTTCTATAGTGTAGGGGGTGTGCAGGGACGCATGGGGGAGAATGTTATATAAAGTAAACAGGTTCCAGCAAATGTATTGTAACTCTGCCCTTCTATGGCAGAAAATGATGTTTAAAAGAAAATACTCCAGTATAAAGTAACTTAACCCGTTCTGTTACTTTTACTTATCTTCCATTTCCTTAGTGCTAGCAGGTAGCTAGACATAGTTTCTTATTTTGAATTCTGAAAAAAGTATGTGATACTTGTCAGTTGCCAGTGGGCCATATGTTTTTGTATGATATTTAAAACTGAACAGCATTATAACATTGTGGTTATTGTTACTGGAAAAATAATAGCATATTCTCTTAATTGCTTTTTCTTCATGCTAATCAAGTGTACAGCATACTGCACTCATTTTGTGTAGAATCATGTAGATGTGATGTTGCATTACGTCAGGTTATGGTTATGTAGCTTGTATTATTCAAAACCTTTCACTTCTCAGGGGCCCGGGACTCCAGCAGTTCCAGTGAAAATCACCCCTGCCACCACTGATAACAGCCAATGTCTTCAGAGTTGACATGCTGAGGAAGTTTGAAATAATTCATTATTTGCCTTGTATTGGTAAATAATCTGATGGATTGCTGTGGCTTGTCCACTCTGCTTTATCAGCACACTGCACTTAGCAATGTATACATTAAATTTGTCTTGAGGGGTCAGCCCTGCAGAAGGGAAATGTTACTGGCGCCAACAGGCTTGAGATTTCCCAGAATTGCAGGGGTTCCAGACATGGGGACCCCTGAATGTAAGTACAATTATTTGCGTACAATATGCATCTCTGTACTGCGCATGTGCATCAAAATGCGTATGCTTATGTCTATATTAAAATTCTTGGTTCTTCTTATATTTAGAGAGGCACATGGGGGGAGGGGGGGGGAGCTTGCAAGCATAGGAAGTACAGTATGGGCGTGTTTACTCCTGGCCTGTCATGTTTTTTTTTCTCGTGAATTTATTGGAAAAGAAGAAGAAAGGATGTCTTTGGACTTAGGAATGCAATAAAGTGGGATTTGGGGACTGTTATTTTTAAATAAAGATTTTTTCAACAATGTGAACGTGTGTGTGTTTTTACTGTATTTTACTATATGGCACTTCAGGTCCCAGTGGGCCCTAGGCAGGGGCGGATATAGAGAATATTTGTACCCGTGGCGATGTAGGGGGAGTGATTTAGGCCCTGCCCCCTTTTTGACATCTGAGGCTGCCGGCGGCTGCACACTATGTGCAGGTCTGTTCAGCAGTGACAGGCAGGGACAGTGTGCTCCCCGAATGCTCTGATTGTGTTTAAAACACAATCAGAGCAGCCGGGCAGCACACTGTCCCTGCCTGTCACTGCAAACGGACCTGCACATAGTGTGCAGCCGCCGGCAGCAAGCCCCTGCTAGGGGGGGTGATCGCTCCGTGTGTCATTGTGTCCCTGCCCCCTGCTGTAATTGGCTAAAATTGTGATGTAACTTAGGGGTGGGGCCAATGATGTGATTCTGGAGTCCCACCTCCACACAATCACGCCACCTTCCCCCCTATCTCCCGGACGCCAGCTTGCCCAAGTTGACAAGTATGAGATATTTTTGCTACAGGTACAGAATATATTGCCTATGAACCAGACAGATACTCATGCTATTTTAAAATTTACTACAGCAGCAATATAAATTCACATTAGATCTTCCAATTATCCTACTGTCTAGTGTTTCTCATATATTTTTTCTTTCGATTGCAGATCGAATAGTAAAGAATATTAGTTTGCCACAGTATTGATCATTTACAGGCAGGACGACTTACATGGCACACTGCATGTAAGCGCTTGTGTCTTCTTTTAAAGGTCAGCTCATATGTATATTTACAGTGGATATAAATGGTCTGATTCTTAGTCAGTGTCACTCACCGGAGTGTGAGTGCCTCCACTCTGGTACGTGGTTCTCCATCTTTCCCGCTCACACCTGTGTGGAACCGCGGCCGTCCGCCATCCTGTCGCACTGGGCATGCGCAGGTCCCTTTAACAACTACACCTGACCACTAATGTGATTGAGGATCAATCACCCCTCCCTACTTAAGGCACCTGCAGCCTTAGGTAGTGGCCTGATCTTGAAGTCTCACTCCCAGTGAACTTCTATAGGTGTGTGCAGTTTCCAAACTGCTTCGAGCTCTACTCCTGTGTGCAGTTTCCAAACTGCTTCCAGCTCTGCTCCTGTGTGCAGTTTCCAAGCTGCTTCCAGCTCTACTCCTGTGTGCAGTTTCCAAGCTGCTTCCAGCTCTACTCCTGTGTGCAGTTTCCAAGCTGCTTCCAGCTCTACTCCTGTGTGCAGTTTCCAAGCTGCTTCCAGCTCTACTCGTGTGTGCAGTTTCCAAACTGCTTCCAGCTCTACTCGTGCTTCAGCTTCCACGCTGCTCCCTGCTCAACTCAGCGGCGGTTCCCATACCGCTACAACGCTTCACTTCTCAGCTGATTCCGGATCTACACAACTGGGTATGCTCTACTGACTATTGACTATTGCCTATTGCTTGCATACCAGTTGTATCCATTGTTGTTTGCTGCACAGGGTACAAGTACCCATATAGACTGTGTTACTGCATTGCTTCATTTAGGACAAGCTTTCACTCAAGCTAAGATATCTCCTCACGCTACTACTTAGCGTTATTGTGCATATCTGCTGTGACCAGCTTCTCCTCACTGCAAGGCATCTACTCCATACAGACTATCATCATCATCATTTATTTATATAGCGCCAACATATTCCGTAGCGCTTTACAATTGGGGACTATTCATTGTGCCTTCCATCTTTGCCTCACAAGACATTGTTCTACTCGCGCTGTTTCCATACAGCCACAATTTGCCTTTCAACTTCACTCTCCTGCACCTGGACAAGTCCTCATTCCTTCTCACAGCAGTGGTACAATTTGCTGCACGCAGACCACTGACTTCCCTGCTACCTACCCGCACCTGGACAAGTCTTCCTATCACAGCGGTGGTACAACTTGCTATACGCAGACCACTGACTCTCCTATTACCAACCTACACCTGGACCAGACTCCTCACCATAGCGGTGGTACAACTTGCTGAATGCAGACCACCGACTACCCTGCTACCTACCTGCACCAGTACTATTCTTCCCATCACTACAGTGGTACAACTTGCTGTACGCAGACCACTGACTCCTCCTCTATCTACCATCACCTATCCACGTCCACTCCTCGTGTCTACATTATCTTCAGCCTCCAGTTTACTGCTCCAAGTCGCTGACTTTCCTCTAACCATAGCTGCAAGTCGCTGACTTCCTCAGACTATCTCTACTCTCCTGCTGTTGTGTCGCTCCAATCATTCATCTGCCTGCTTTGAGGTGCGTGCCATAACCCCGCCTCTCTAGCAGAGTTCCATCTGGTGAAACTCGGGTAAGCAACTCTTAGTGCCCGTGACAGTCAGATGCAACATGCACGTAAGTTGTTTAAAAAGAGCACGGAACTTACGCTCTCGCTAAATGTTACTTGCCATATGTAGACAGATATATAAGACTAAAGTATATGAGCAATATAAGGTCACATCAGAAAGCATGAAAACGATGTTGTATAAACGCTTAACATTATAAACATTTACAAAAAAATTATTGTACAAAAAAAGTTGTTTTTTTACATTAAATACAAAGATACTTTCAATGTGTACTGTACATACGGTTTTATAGTCTATCTTCCTTGCATATACATGTTCTGTGCTTACTAGTGGCACGCATACGTGTAGTTGCTAATACAAAGACTATGCCATGTCAGTCATCACTATCAGTCCGCATTTCACCTGCCCTGTACTTGATGCAAGTGATACGGCTGAAGCCAGGCATACTTACAAGAAAACTAGGACTTGAGTTGACCACATCTGTGTCAGAAGAACTTCGACATGTCTTCACTGTACAGCCTATGTCTGTCCATCCCTTCCACCTCCGATCCGCTCTTCCAACAGACAATTCTACTCTACAAAAGCACTAAAAGTCCAGATATTCCATCACTCTCATCATTAGTTTTAGTGATAAATTAGACTAAATCAAGAAATATTTTAGATCAAAAGTTTTAGTTATTGAAAAGGTTGGTACTAAAGTTTTAGGAGCTTGGTTTTTGAGATGATGTTACCAATTTTTGCATAGTACATCTTGAAATATTTCCTTCTCTCTGCAACTTTGTGGAGTTTATCCGTGCACATTTATGTGGGCTAGGTGGACCACCCAGATGCATCTTTGCGGAAGTAAGGCATAAATAAAGCCTAGAGTAATTTCTAAAGCGCTAAAAGTGGGGAAAGAGCTAAGGGAAAATCCATGAGGGCGTCTATAACCAGGTTGAATTCTCCTCCTACTATTGTGAACAGGGGTGGATCTAGAATTCTGTTTTACGGGGGCCACCTCTTATTCACAGCTAAGCATGCCTACGGCTGTACATTGTTTGCAAGTCCGTTCGACAGAGACTGATTGTATTTAAAACAGAATAAGAGCAGCCGGGAAGGACTCACTGTCTGAGAGCTGGTCTAATAGGGTAAATGATGAGATTGAGTCAACAAAGATTATTACTAGATGTAGGATCTTTAAAGTTACTCAAAAACCCTGCTGGATATTGGAAATCTTGTGTAAAAGTAACTTTAGCCTTCCATCTCAGAGTATCCAAATAAACGCATATTTGCTTGTGTTTTGATGTCTTTTGCTTTGAAAAGGATGCCTTGAAATTTAGTTATTTAGTTAGCTGACGCCTTCAACCACTTCCCCACTATCACCCAAATTTTGCAACTGCCGACACCACCTACCCCACTGCTCTCTCCTTTGGGGTACTGTCATCCTCCCACACATGGGTTGCCAAGGTAGTGGCATGGGTATCCTTCACTCCATCTGCCGCACCTTCATTTCCCCTAAACCCTCCATTTCCATTTCCTTCTTCGAGGTCCATTCCATCAACCTTTCCATCCAGCTCACCTCTGCATTGCCATCAACTACAATCCCCCTGTTACTGCCTCACAATTCTTTGATAACTTCATCATCTGGTTCCCTCTCTTCCGACCTTCCCTCTCTCATCTTTGGGGACATTAACATCCATATCAACAATCCTTTTGACCCAGCCACTTCCAAACTTCTCTCCCTCTCCTCCCTCAGTCTCTCTCATTTGACCTCTTCTCACTCCCACAGTAGTAAAAACTCTCTTGATCTGGTCTTTTCTCCCTTCAGCGCTGTCTCTGACTTCAAAAACTCTCCCTTCCCTCATGATAATCACCATCTCTCCTTTAGCATCTCCACAACCCTCTGACCCCCCTCTCCGAAAGCTATCCTCACCAAGAGCATCATGCCATTTAACCAACCACTTTCTCATCCACTTTTGACTCTGTTCTTTCTCCTAACATCACCCTTTCCACTCCAAACAGGCTTTCTCCCTCTGCAGTCACACCTTTACCTCTGCTCTCAACTTCACTGCTTCAGCTGCCACGATCAGCCTTTAATGGTTCCTACCTCAACCATGGCACTCCAAACCCACTACCTACAAAGAATGCTCCAGTACTGTTGAGAGCCTCTTAAGATAATCACGCTCTCATGATTCCTTCCACTTCCAATTAATTATCTTCTATTACAATTCTGCGCTCCCTCTAAACAGTGATACGTTAAGTCTCTCATTTCCTTACAATCCTATATCCTCCATTGCCTCCTCTCCACCTTAAATCCCCTCCACTGCTCCCCTTGCCCTCTCCTTCTTGCTCTCCACTCGACTTTGCCACCCATTAAACCAGCAAACTAGACTTTGTACTTTACAATACACGGTAGTAATCGTATTAACGATCCTGAGAATTCCTACACAAAAAAACAGAATTCTGACAAAAACTAATACAATATAAGCAGACTTACCTGAACACCGAAGCTCCAGATCCCAGATGGAAGCGGCATGCTGACAGGCAGTCATTCAGAAGACACAGGACTCCGGCACTTCAGTTTGACGTCAGCGCAACTTACATTAATGTTAATTTAAAGCGGCAATGTCTGGACCCGCTTCCTTTACAGGTCTCCCAAAGATCCATTCTTGGCCCCTGTTTTTCTCCCTTTATATCTCCTCCCTTGATCTCATTAGCTCCTTTGGCATCCAATATCTTCTGTACTCCAATGATACGCAAATTTACCTCTGCCTCCACCTAACCTTTTTTCCTTCTCTTCTCTCTCTTGTCTTAAGTTGCCTTTAATCCATCTCATCTTGAAAGTTCCAGTGATATTTGAAACTTAATGGGCCTGATTCATTAAGGAAAGTAAGGCAAAAAAAAGTAGTAAGTTTTCTCCCGGACAAAACCATGGTACAATGCAAGGGTTGCAAATTAGTTTATTATTTTGAACATAGGTTAAATACTGGCTGTTTTTTATGTAGCACACAAATACTTGATAGCTTTATTTGTACTCTGAATTTTAAAGTTTATCTATAACATGCCCTACCCCAACTATAAATCTGCCATCACATTTTAAATTTACCTACTCCTCCAATGCAACACGGTTTTGCCAAGGTGTAAAGTTACTCATTTTCTTAATAAATCAGGCCCAATATGTCTAAGAAATAAATCATTGTGTTCCCTCTTCTACCTATACATTGACAGCAATACCCTCTCCTCTGTTTCTCAAGTCCACTGCCTGGGAGTCATTTTTGTCTCCTCCGTCCCCTTGACTCCCCACATCCACTCTCCCAATCCTGCTGTTTTTTCCCCGGAACACCTCCAAGATCTGTCCCTTTCTCACCATGGAAGCAACCATTTGCTAACTCATTATCTCTTGCCTAGACTAGTATAACCCCTCCTTTCTAACCTACCTCCCACCTTGCCCCTCTGTCCTCAATGTCTCTGCCCGTCCTCTTTACCTCAGTTGCACTTGACAGTCACTACACTGTCTCCCCATCTCCAACAGAATCGAGTTCAAATTCCTCACCCTTATCTACAATACCCTTAGCCCCTAAATACCCAACCTCATTTCTGCACACGCTCCATCCCACCCTCTCTCTTCTGTCAACAACTGCAACCTCACTAGCACACTGATTAACTCCTTGCACTTCCGCCTACAAGACTTCTCCCATGCTACTCCTAACCTGTGGAACTCTGACACCCAATTAGTTTATCCAGTTGTCAAATGTTTCCTAAAAATATATCTATTCATTCAAGCCTACCAGCCCTCCTCCTAAGCCCTTTGCCTCTGCTACCACCTCTGCTCCTCCTCTCAGTGCAACCTTCATGCGAGTAATTCTTATCACTTCTGCTCACTGTCTAATCATTAGTTTGCACTGCAATACCATATACCCTGCCAATTTGTTCATTGTATAATTATGTATTGTGTAATTATTGCATTATTCAAAGCTCTTTGGGCATTGTGTCATTTTGTAAATCTGTACTCTGTTCACCTGCGGGCCATTTGTGGCACCATATAAATGCAAGATATTAATAATATTATTAATAATAATACCATATAGAGTAAGATTGAAGAAGTCATCAGTCACCAGGTCTTTAATTGAATTGACTATCCCCTAAGAGGATAAGGGAAGAAGGGATAAGGATCATACGGGGGAAGTAAATATAAAGCTAGAAAAAAGTTATAGAAACTGTATACACTCTGCTGCCTAAGCCCCTTTTCTAGATCTCCGGATCTCTCTTAATAAAAGGGTTAAGTTCCATTGTGTTTGGATCGTCTGATTGGGTAGGGGGGAGTAGTGACATTTTTTAATATGACATTTTTTTATTTTACAATAACTTAAGAAATATAATGAAATATGCTGTTTGCATAAGTGCTTAACCCCTACACTTTAATAATTTGAGGAGCCACATTTTACAGCAATAACAGCTTACAGAGGTCTAGTTATCAATCGTTGACCAATCTGAATGTTAATTAGAGATGGGCGGGTTCGGTTCCCCGAGATCCGAATTCATCCGCATTTAGCCTATCCGAGTACTGAGCCGAGCACGCTCGGTACTCTCCCGCCCATTCGGATTAGAAAACGAGGCAAATCGTCATCGTGACGTATTCGTATTTCTGAGCTTGGTTCTCACGAGATTTGAAAAGCATAAATACTAGGGATGAGCGCACTCGGATTTATGAAATCCGAGCCCACCCGAACGTTGCGGATCCGAGTCGGATCCGAGACAGATCCGGGTATTGGCGCCAAATTCAAAAGTGAAACTGAGGCTCTGACTCATAATCCCGTTGTCGGATCTCGCGATACTCGGATCCTATAAATTCCCCGCTAGTCGCCGCCATCTTCACTCGGGCATTGATCAGGGTAGAGGGAGGGTGTGTTAGGTGGTCCTCTGTGCTGTTTAGTTCTGTGCTGTGCTGTGCTGTGCTGTGCTGTGCTGTGCTGTGTTCTGCAGTATCAGTCCAGTGGTGCTGTGTGCTGTGCTCTGTCCTTCTGAGGTCAGTGGTGCTGCTGGGTCCTGTGCTGTGTCCTGTTCAGTCCAGTGGTGCTGTGTCCTGTGCTCTGTGCTTCTAAGGGCATAGTTATTTCCCCAATATTCCCCTGTGTTTAAAAAAATAAAAAAAAGTTTTTTTAAAAAATACCAAAAACTACTTTAATATTTTTTAATTACCACAAAATTTGCACAACCAATCCTGCAGTATAAGCCCATTGGTACTGCAATATTACCAAGTTCACACATTCAGCAGTAAAAGTCCAGTGGTACTGCAATATTACAAAGTTTACACATTCTGCAGTATCAGTCCAGTGGTGCTGTGTCCTGTGCTCTGTCCTGCTGAGTTCCGTAGTGCTGCTGGGTCCTGTGCCGTGTCCTGTTCAGTCCAGTGGTGCTGTGTCCTGTGCTCTGTGCTTCTAAGAGCATAGTTATTTCCCCATTATTCCCAAGTTTTTAAAAAATAAAAAAAAAGTAAAAAAAAATAAATTTTTTTTTAAAAAAAAAAAATATAATAATTATAACCAAATTTGCAAAACCAATCCAGCATTATAAGTCCATTGGTACTGCAATATTACCAAGTTCACACATTCTGCAGTATCAGTCCAGTGGTGCTGTGTCCTGTGCTCTGTCCTGCTGAGTTCCGTAGTGCTGCTGGGTCCTGTGCCGTGTCCTGTTCAGTCCAGTGGTGCTGTGTCCTGTGCTCTGTGCTTCTAAGGGCATAGTTATTTCCCCACTATTCCCAAGTTTTTTTTAAAAAAAAAAAAAGTAAAAAAAAATAAAAATTTAAAAAAAAAAAAAATATATAATAATTATAACCAAATTTGCAAAACCAATCCAGCATTATAAGTCCATTGGTACTGCAATATTACCAAGTTCACACATTCTGCAGTATCAGTCCAGTGGTGCTGTGTCCTGTGCTCTGTCCTGCTGAGTTCCGTAGTGCTGCTGGGTCCTGTGCCGTGTCCTGTTCAGTCCAGTGGTGCTGTGTCCTGTGCTCTGTGCTTCTAAGGGCATAGTTATTTCCCCACTATTCCCAAGTTTTTTAAAAATAAAAAAAAAGTAAAAAAAAATAAAAAATTAAAAAAAAAAAAAATATATAATAATTATAACCAAATTTGCAAAACCAATCCAGCAGTATAAGTCCATTGGTACTGCAATATTACCAAGTTCACACATTCTGCAGTATCTTGTGCTACATATAATGGAGACCAAAAATTTGGAGGATAAAGTAGGGAAAGATCAAGACCCACTTCCTCCTAATGCTGAAGCTGCTGCCAGTAGTCATGACATAGACGATGAAATGCCATCAACGTCGTCTTCCAAGCCCGATGCCCAATCTCGTAGTACCGGGCATGTAAAATCCAAAAAGCCCAAGTTAAGAAAAAGTAGCAAAAAGAGAAACTTAAAATCATCTGAGGAGAAACGTAAAGTTGCCAATATGCCATTTACGACACGGAGTGGCAAGGAACGGCTTAGGCCCTGGCCCGTGTTCATGACTAGTGGTTCAGCTTCACCCACGGATCTTAGCCCTCCTCCCCCCCCTACAAAAAATTGAAGAGAGTTATGCTGTCAGCAACAAAACAGCAAACAACTCTGCCTTCTAAAGAGAAATTATCACAAATCCCCAAGGCGAGTCCAAGGGTGTTGGTGGTTGTCAAGCCTGACCTTCCCATCACTGTACGGGAAGAGGTGGCTCGGGAGGAGGCTATTGATGATGTAGCTGGCGCTGTGGAGGAACTTGATGATGAGGATGGTGATGTGGTTATTGTAAATGAGGCACCAGGGGGGGAAACAGCTGATGTCCATGGGATGAAAAAGCCCATCGTCATGCCTGGTCAGAAGACCAAAAAATGCACCTCTTCGGTCTGGAGTTATTTTTATCCAAATCCAGACAACCAATGTATGGCAATATGTAGCTTATGTAAAGCTCAAATAAGCAGGGGTAAGGATCTTGCCCACCTAGGAACATCCTCCCTTATACGTCACCTGAATAACCTTCATAGTTCAGTGGTTAGTTCAGGAACTGGGGCTAGGACCCTCATCGGTACAGGGACACCTAAATCCCGTGGTCCAGTTGGATACACACCAGCAACACCCTCCTCGTCAACTTCCTCCACAATCTCCATCAGATTCAGTCCTGCAGCCCAAGTCAGCAGCCAGACTGAGTCCTCCTCAATACGGGATTCATCCGAGGAATCCTGCAGCGGTACGCCTACTACTGCCACTGCTGCTGTTGCTGCTGTTAGTCGGTCATCTTCCCAGAGGGGAAGTCGTAAGACCGCTAAGTCTTTCACAAAACAATTGACCGTCCAACAGTCGTTTGCCATGACCACCAAATACGATAGTAGTCACCCTATTGCAAAGCGTATAACTGCGGCTGTAACTGCAATGTTGGTGTTAGACGTGCGCCCGGTGTCCGCCATCAGTGGAGTGGGATTTAGAGGGTTGATGGAGGTATTGTGTCCCCGGTACCAAATCCCCTCGAGATTCCACTTCACTAGGCAGGCGATACCAAAAATGTACAGAGAAGTACGATCAAGTGTCCTCAGTGCTCTTAAAAATGCGGTTGTACCCACTGTCCACTTAACCACGGACATGTGGACAAGTGGTTCTGGGCAAACGAAGGACTATATGACTGTGACAGCCCACTGGGTAGATGCATCCCCTTCCGCAGCAACAGCAACAGCTGCATCAGTAGCAGCATCTACAAAATGGCTGCTCATGCAAAGGCAGGCAACATTGTGCATTACAGGCTTTAATAAGAGGCACAACGCTGACAACATATTAGAGAAAATGAGGGAAATTATCTCCCAGTGGCTTACCCCACTTAGACTCTCATGGGGATTTGTGGTGTCAGACAATGCCAGTAACATTGTGCGGGCATTAAATATGGGCAATTTCCAGCACGTCCCATGTTTTGCCCACACCATTAATTTGGTGGTGCAGCATTACCTCAAGAGTGACAGGGGTGTGCAGGAGATGCTTGCGGTGGCGCGCAAAATTGCTGGACACTTTCGGCATTCAGCCAGTGCCTACCGCAGACTAGAGGCACATCAAAAAAGCATGAACCTGCCCTGCCATCACCTCAAACAAGAGGTTGTGACGCGCTGGAACTCCACCCTCTATATGCTGCAGAGGATGGAGGAGCAGCAAAAGGCCATTCAGGCCTACACAGCCACCTACGACATAGGCAAAGGAGTGGGGATGCGCCTCAGTCAAGCGCAATGGAGACTGATTTCCGTGTTGTGCAAGGTTCTGCAGCCATTTGAACTTGCCACACGAGAAGTCAGTTCCGACACTGCCAGCTTGAGTCAGGTCATTCCCCTGATCAGGCTGTTGCAGAAGCAGCTGGAGAAAGTGAGGGAGGAGCTGGTAAGCCATTGCGATTACACCAAGCATGTAGCTCTTGTGGATGTAGCCCTTCGTACGCTTTGCCAGGATCCGAGGGTGGTCACTCTTTTAAAGTCAGAGGAATACATTCTGGCCACCGTGCTCGATCCTCGGTTTAAAGCCTATGTTGTGTCTCTGTTTCCGGCGGACACAAGTCTACAGCGGTGCAAAGACCTGCTGGTTAGGAGATTGTCCTCTGATGAGGACCGTGACATGCCAACAGCTCCACCCTCATTTTCTTCCACATCTATGGCTGCGAGGAAAAAGCTCAGTTTTCCCAAAAGAGGCACTGGCGGGGATGCTGATAACATCTGGTCCGGACTGAAGGACCTGCCAACCATTGCAGACATGTCTACTCTCGCTGCATTGGATGCTGTCACAATAGAAAAAATTGTGGATGATTACTTTGCTGACACCATCCAAGTAGACATGTCAGACAGTCCATATTGTTACTGGCAGGAAAAAAAGGCAGTTTGGAAGCCCCTGTACAAACTGGCTCTATTTTACCTGAGTTGTCCCCCCTCCAGTGTGTACTCGGAAAGAGTTTTTAGTGCAGTGGGGAACCTGGTCAGTGAGCGGCGAAGGAGGTTGCTTCCTCACAACGTTGAAAAAATGATGTTTATAAAAATGAATAATCAATTCCTCAATGAAGTACAGCACTGCCCTCCAGATACTACAGAGGGACCTGTGGTTGTGGAGTCCAGCGGGGACGAATTGATAATGTGTGATGAGGAGGAAGTACACACTGTAGGGGGAGAGGAATCAGAGGTTGAGGATGAGGACGACATCTTGCCTCAGTAGAGCCTGTTTAGACTGTACAGGGAGAGATGAATAGCTTTTTTGGTGTGGGGGCCCAAACAAACCAATCATTTCAGCCAAAGTTGTTTGGTAGGCCCTGTCGCTGAAATGATTGGTTTGTTAAAGTGTGCATGTCCTATTTCAACAACATAAGGGTGGGTGTGAGGGCCCAAGGACAATTCCATCTTGGAACTTTTTTTTTTGCATTATATGACCAAGCAACAGTCGTTTGCCATGTTCAAAAAGTAAAACCAAATGTAAAAAAATTCAAGAAATTAAACCAAAAGTAAAATGCCGTGTCATAATTTAAAACAAGAGGTATTGACGTGCTCTAAAACTACTGTATTGTTGTTTATATTTTATAAACACTACACTTGAAAGCTTGAGTCTTTCAATAGAAAAGTAACTGTCCATTGCACGAATATTTGCAACAGGGACAATTTTAGGGTTAAGAAAGTCAACTAATAATAACACTTCGACGCTGTGTGTCTTTATAAACACTACACTTGGAAGTTGGAGGAGGTATTGTGGCCCCGGCACCAAATTGTGTACCGGGGCCACCCCACTACGCAGTCCAGATACTTGTTTGGTGGAATTCAGACCAGTTGAGGGTTTTATTATTATATTGTGTGGACCACTCTATCTATACCACACTACAACTCTATACCACTCTATTTCCTACTTTAATTCTATTTCATACTTTAATTCTATTTCCTACTTTAATTCTATTTCATACTTTAATTCTATTTCCTACTTTAATTCTATTACTAATTAATTACCATAAAGAGGAACAAAATAAACCAATTTTACCAAAAGTATAATATGACTTAGACTTACAAACACTACACTTTAAAGATCGTGCCTTTAAATGAAAAAGTCAGTCTTCATTGCACGACTATGTGCAACAGGGACATTTTTTTGGGTTTACAAAGTCAAACAATAACACTTCGACCCTGTCTGTCTGGGGTCTCTCAATGACGAATTGTCTGTACCATGTTTGGAGGAGGTATTGTGGCCCCGGTATCAAATTGGGTACCGGGGCCACCCCACTATGCAGTCCAGATACTTGTTTGGTGGAATTCAGACACGTGGAGGGTTTTTTAATTATATTGTGGCCTCGGTACCAAATTGTGTACCGGGGCCACCACACTACGCAGTCAAGATAGATAGATGCGTATTGCGTATCATAGATAAAGTACATTCAGTGGTGTGGGGCAAATTGAAAAATATTCAAAATGCACTGACATTATCAAAAACAAGAGGTTGTCACACGCTAAAACTCCAACATGTATATGATGGAGAGGATGGAGGAGCAGCCGTATGTGTAGTGTAATGCAGATCTGTTGAAGGTTTTTTATATATTTTATTGTGGTGCCCAGTGCCCACTCCTCTACGCAGTCCAGGTACAATTATTGGTGCGAATCATAAAAGTTCAGGGTTTTTAAGATATTGTGGTGACCCACTCCTCTACGCAGTCCAGGTACAATTATTGGTGCGAATCATAAAAGTTCAGGGTTTTTAAGATATTGTGGTGACCCACTCCTCTACGCAGTCCAGGTACAATTATTGGTGCGAATCATAAAAGTTCAGGGTTTTTAAGATATTGTGGTGACCCACTCCTCTACGCAGTCCAGGTACAATTATTGGTGCGAATCATAAAAGTTCAGGGTTTTTAAGATATTGTGGTGACCCACTCCTCTACGCAGTCCAGAAAGATACCTTGTTGCAACGTTTTGGACTAATAACTATATTGTGAGGTGTTCAGAATACACTGTAAATTAGTGGAAATGCTTGTTATTGAATGTTATTGAGGTTAATAATAGCCTAGGAGTGAAAATAAGGCCAAAAACTTGATTTTTAAACTTTTTATGTTTTTTTCAAAAAAAATCCGAATCCAATACCTTAAATCCGAACCGAGACCTTTCCTCAAGTGTTTTGCGAGACAAATCCGAACCTCAAAAATAACGAAAATCCGGATCCAAAACACAAAACACGAGACCTCAAAAGTCGCCGGTGCACATCCCTAATAAATACCAGCCTCCACAGCAATCCATCGCCATTTAACAGAGGGAGAAAGCAGGGTTAGGTCACACTGGCTATATCAGCGCAGGGATAGAGCAGTAATTGGACACATTATTGTTTCTATTCAATACAATTCTAATCTTAATACCAATTGTTACAGCAGTAAGAGGAGGATAGAGGAGGTTTTTTTTTCCAATTTCTGGCACTCCAAGTGCTTTTGGGGTGTCCCTTATTGCTTTAATTTTTCTGGCTGTCAAAAGTCATATTTGTCAGCAGTATAAAAAAAAAATATTTAGCACTCCAAGTGCTTTTGGGGTGTTCCCCATTCTTTTGCATTCATTTTTCTGGTTGTCAAAAGTAATATTTCTCAGCAGTATAAAAAACAATTTTTAGCACTACAAGTGCTTTTGGGGTGTCCCATATTCCCCAGTGTTTTACTGTAATTTTTCTGACTGTCAAAAGTAATATTTCTCAGCAGTATAGAAAACTATTTTTAGCACTCCAAGTGCTTTTGGGGTGTCCCATATTCCCCAGTGTTTTACTGTAATTTTTCTGGCTGTCAAAAGTAATATTTCTCAGCAGTATCTAAAACAATATTTAGCAATACAAGTGCTTTGGCCTCATTAAAATGGATTCAAAGCAGTCCATAAATGAGCAGAATCAGCAACCAGGTTCTGTCACCAGTCCTGATGGTAGTGTTCCCAGTACATCATCTGGGAAAGGCAATGTCAAACTACATAGTCTTTTCAAATCAGGCAAAAAAACACACACCCAAAAAAATTTACCGTGTTGAAGCGAAAAAGAAGTGTAACTGAGGAAAAGTTAACTGCCGATAAAAAAAAAATTGCCAACATGCCATTCTACACACACAGTGGCAAAGAGAGAATGAGGCCTTCGCCTTTCTCTATTAGTGGCAGATCCAAAAATGTTACCGAGTCTTCTTCTTGTACGGTCACTCGTGACCAAGCAAGACCAAGTAATTTGGAGTCTACAAGTGGTGCACAACTACTGTTAAGCGTCAAAGCCGAGCTGAAAGATAACAGTAAGGCGTTAGAGGATAATGTATGCTCTGAATCAGAAATTACACCAATCCTTGTGGAAAGTCCATCCACCAGTGGTATGTCTAATCGTGCGCATTCTGTTAGTGTATCCATAGTTTTTGGAACAGATTGTCAGCTGTATGCCTCTTAGTGAAGCTGCTGATACACAAAGTAGTCTACTTCTGAAAAATGTGACGTACTTGGGTACATGCAGGGGCGGATCTAGAAAAAATTTCTACCCCGGGCGATTTAGGGGGGGGGGGTGATTTAGGCCCCGCCCCCTTTCTGCTATCTAAGGCTGCCAGCAAGCCCCTGCTAGGGGGGGCGATTGCCTCGATCTCCCCCCCTCCTGGATCCGCCACTGGGTACCCGCTGCTGTTGTCCCTGCTGGTGAAGGCGAATGACCAACCCAGTGGGCTGTCACAGTCATATAATCTATACTTTGCCCAGTTCCGCTTGCCCACATATCTGTGGTTAAGTGTTCAGTGGGTAGAATGTCATTTTGTAGCCCAATGATTACATTTTTAAGAACTTTCTGGTAGAGGTGAGTAATAGCTTTTCGACTAAAATGGGGTCGTCATGGAATTTGGTAATAGGGACAGAACACCTCAAGCAACTGTCTAAAACCAGTTGCATTAATAATGGAAATTGGACGCAGATCTAATACTAGCATAGTCCTTATGGTGTCTGTGATCCGCTTTGCGACTGGGTGACAGATTTCATACTTGCTTCCTCTTGCAAAGGATTGTTTAACTGTAAATTATTGGTTCTGGGGATATTGATGATAAAGGTGTTGGGGGGGTAGATTGCAGGTGCTGGGATGTAGATGAGAGAAGGGAAGCAGATGATACTGGACTGCCTGTTGTTATTTTTTTTTTAACCTAAGTTTCTGATTTTCCCAACAGCTTTCCAAGAACTCGCTGAAAAATGACGTAACATGGATGAGGATCCCAGATAGTTAAGGTCCCTACCTCTACTGAGTGTGGCTTTAAAAACGCTACAAATGGCTAGACAACTGTTGTCAGGATTTGTGTAAAAATAATTCCACACTTAAGACGTGGATTTTTGGTCTTATGCCCAGGCATGACAATGGCCTTTTTCTTATCACTGGCAAGAACTGCAGCAATTTCTCTTTGAAAGTGTATGAAAATCATATTGTGACCTGGTAGGTGGTCAAAATTGAAAATTGAATAGAAATGACTGGAAATTAGTGTTAGTGAGGTTAATAATAATGTAGGTACAAAATAATACCTAAATTATGTTATTTTAGGCCAAATTTTTTTAATTTTTTTAACAAATTGCAAAACAAAACCAAACAAAACCAAAACCAAAACTCGCAATGGCAGTTTGGCAAAACCAAAACACGACGGTAATCCAGATCCAAAACCAAAACCAAAACACGGGGTCAGTGAGCATCTCTAATGTTAATTATTGTTTCTTATCGCAGAAAAAGCAAATCTAACTTTGGCACTCTTCATGAAATTTGTGTAGCCAGGACAACACCTGCAAAATGTTATCCATTTGTAGACTTCTCTCATCACAAAGGCTTAAGCGATCCATAATACGGGGTTAGAATATGGTAAACAGGTAGTCTTGAGTTTATAGTCAAACTACCAAGGCGCTTTTGACTACCCAGATAAAACAAGAAAATAGTCATGTGTAAACACATCTTGCAGGGAAATGTGGTTGACTCTGAAAAGAGCCTTGGTGTTATGGGGATGTTAATCCTTTGTGTCTTGTCTGTGTCCACAGCACTTCAAGGTGGAGCAATTAGTGAACCTGTGGTACCATGTCACAACCCTTCCAGGATCATGATTGCTGCTACTGGTAATTTCTGCAAAAGTAGACAATAACTGATCCCTGACATTGGGGTAGAGATACCGAAATGGAGAGAGCTACAGATAATAATCCAAGCATGGGGTTACCTGTGAGACTTCAAATTAGGTGGACTTGCATTCATAAAACCTGATAATATTCCCTTTCAAGGTCTTAATTCAATCAGGTACAGCAGCAGGTACTGGGCTGATGTCTCTGTAGTAGTTGGAGGAGCTTGCAGCATAACCGGCTCTCTCCTCTCCAGCGGGCCTGTCAACACAGATCAGCGCTGCTAACACCATCCTGACATGACATTGGCTAAGTGTTTCAGAACATGGTAAATAAGGTTGTTTTGCAGTCCCTATAGACAGCTATGGGGACTGCCGCTGCGAGCAGTAGATATATCTCTGATATCTGCAGCGATCCATGTTTAATTAATAGCTCCATTACTAAAAAAGTGCTGTAGTCCTGTGAAAACGTGAAGCTTAAGGGCTGAGAGGGTTTGATAAATAAGCCCCTAAGGGGTCTATTTATTTATTGCTGCATTTTCCCTCGGTTAATTATTATCCCTTATCACAGCAATGGCAGATTATATAACACAGCCATTTAAAAAAAATTATGCGGGGACAGTGCATCCGAAAATAGGCTGTTTTTTGGAACAACTCTGGGATGTGACCCGGAGTATTTAATGAGCATGCGCGACCTTAGACGCAGAGTCATTTTCATTATTTAGCTCATTATTTAGCACCAGGGAGATCACAAAGCCTGCAGTTGAAGGATCTGAAGATCCCTCTAATGCAATACTCTGCCCATAAGACAATGCAGCTAACGCCTTCGGGGTCAAGCTCCGAAAAGCTAGGTTTTTCAACACTTGATAAATTGACAGTCTTCATTAAGACTTATGGGAACTGCTTTATAATGCTATAATTAGCCTAATCCAGGAGATATCCATGATATTTCCTGGGTTAGGCTTTTATTAAATAGCTTGGATACTAAATTAAGCCTAAACCATTAGGCAACAGCGATTTCCGCATGGTTTAAGGCTTAATAAATAGGCCCCTAAGTCTTTTGGCGTAAGTATGTGCCAGCTTTGCACACTGTTTTGTAGTAATTTTGGTCCATTAGTTCAGGCAGATTTGCTCCAGATTCTTCAGATATATTGGATGATGCTTATGCAGCCCAATTTTCTCAGGGCTTTGTCTGCATTTACCTTTATGCTCTTGAGCAGCTCCAAGGTTTGTTTGACCTTGTGTTTGGGATCATTGTCCTGCTCAAACTTCAGGTTTTTTTAGCATACTGGAACACATTTTTATGCAGTATTTTTCACCATCTATCCTTCCTTTTATTTTAACAAGGTGCTCAGTCCGTGCTGATGAAAAGGAGCCCACTCTATATTTCTGCTACCACCATACTTCACTGTAAGTATGGTGTTTTTTGAGGTGTGGTCAGTATTAGCATTGTGTCACACTTTGGCTAAAAAGCTCTACATTGGTCTCATCTCAACGGGGTCACTCTCATTCCTTTGTGGAAAACGCCACACATGCTTTTAAATGGTTAATTTTAAGTAGTGATTTCTTTTGTGCCACCCTCACATACAAGCCAGTGTTATGCAGAGATCTTTATATAGTTCACTCCAGTCTCAGCTATTGAACTCTGTTTCTCATTCAAAGTGATTGTTTGCCTCTCGGTGACTTCTCTTACAAGTCTTCGGCATGACTTTTTCTAGGCAGCATTTTAGAGGTTTGACGTAGCTGTCAGCTTTTTATAATTAAGCCAACAGCACCTACTTAGACATCAAAGACTTGGATATTGTTTTGTACCCTTTTCCTAATTTATGTATTTGTATAATGTCATGACAAGACCAACCTGGGCATGCGTGACTTGTGGCTTTCAAAGAGTTAATCAAAACAAAACCACCTTGCCTGTCTCAAAATTACTAAAATTCACCAATAATATATCTAACTCCCACTATTAAACACCCAGTTATACCACCACTAAGATTTAGTTCAAGACCTGACACTATTAGGAAGTCTTCAGTTACTTCCTGACTGATCTTGAACTGGACTTACCATAAACCAAGCAATTACCTGCATAAATGTAGTGTTACATTTAAGAACATAAAGAATGGATGTCATTAAATGGGTTTTAATATGACAAAAAGTCACAATGCTTATTGAATAAAAATGGTGATAACAAATTGGCACACAGAAATTTCAACTGTCTTATTAAAATAAAACAGGAATAAAAACAGAAATTGTCACAGCACACTCACATAATTATGCCACCTGGGGAAGGTTAGAAGGTGTGGACAATTCATCATTAGAAAGACTGTGCCCCAAGAACTGACAATTGCTAAAATAATTTCACTTAGTATTAAAAAGTCTTCCTTGCCCACTCCCTCCCTTCCCTCTGTGACCTCACTGAAATCAGTGTGTCAGTATATTAATCTGTTTTAACCTTCTAGCCCAAAAACTCTTCTAGCAAGTAGTATAACTTTCTACATATATATATATATATATATATATCTATCTGTGTGGAGTTTGTATGTTTTCCATATGCATGTGTTTCCTCCAGTTGCTCCGGTTTCCTTACACACTCCAAAAACTTGCTAGTGGGTTAGATGTAAGACCCAAAACCTGGGAGGTGAGTGCATCTGATTTTAACTGTATTTTAATGGTGCGTAAACCATATAGTCAGTGTAGGACCTGCATGTAATGAGGTGCCCTTGACGCTGGGATGCAGGGTTAAATGTTTTGATCAAAATATGAACTAATGCCTCATGTTTTCATTTTGCTAAATACATACAGATATGTAGTACTAAGGATAAGTGCTGACAGCAACTATCTTTTTGTTTAGTAGGTTAATTGGCTGCTATTAAATATTGATCTTAGTTTCTCTTGGTCTGTGTGTGAGTGTGTATGTTAGTTTATACCGTATTATTATTATTATTATTATTATTATTAATTTTTATTTATAAGGCGCCACTAGGTGTCCGTAGCACCGTACACGGACAAACGAAATTACAATACGAGGTCAGACAGCACAGTACAGTAAACAATAAGCACAGTAACTCAGTGAGCTCAAAGCACAGCTAGAGGGCGGGGGAGGGAAGCGGGGAAGGTCCCGCATACGGCAGAACCCAAGAGGTAGGGCACGGATGACAGGGAAACCCCCATAGGGGAGAGGAGGGAGCAAGAGGGGACGGGGGGGGGGAAGAGGGTCCTCGGGGAGGAGGGCTAGGTAGCTGGAGAGCAGATATAAAAGTGGTGAAGACAGGAGGAGAGATGCTCCAATGGGGTAGGAACTGATGTGAGTGAGTTCTCTGTACAGCGCTGCGGAATTATTGTCGCTAAATATAAATAGATGATGACAACAACGATGATAGCAGAAATTTGATAATTTGGCCATTATCAGCATATGATTTTTTTTTTGCACATATGCATAGTAAACGTAATTATGTTATATGAATTCCTTGAAAAGATATATTTTGTGTGGATACGCAGAACAAATTTGCATATTATACGACATGCAATCAATCTATCCTGACATGGGGCTGATTCCACATGTTACAAAATTGTACAGAGGCCTTCGCCAAATATGGATTATGAAAAGTATTTTTTTGATGTGATTTTCCTATTAACAATAGGTCTGTCCTTGAAGGGACCAAAACTATTGTTTTTTGTAGTCAATTAACCATAGTTGACTGGTTGTTTGGACACCACGCATCTCTGAATAAACAATGCAAGCTAGGTAATAAAAACAAGCCTCACACATCAACACACACTAATCCCATGCGCACTTTTATAGGGTGCTATTCTGGAGTCCGTGATTGCTCTCTGTTAGCACTGGTGAGGTAAATATGCTAATGACCATTTAATAATTAGTCTCATTATTTACCTCTCACAAAACATAGTTCCAGTTTTAAACCAGCTCTATTTCAATTTAAATTCAAGTTACCCTGATACACACAGTATAATACAATAATAATAATCATATAAAAAAAGATTGCACGCAAATTTCCATTTACGATAATATGTATTCTTATTAACAATAGATTTTTTCAATACCAATCTTTACACGTATAATAACACAGTGTAGAAAGCATAATATATTACATCAAAAACAATGCATTGACAACTTCAACTGTTTTATCAGTGTGAATATGTGCTTTCACTATGTGTCTATGAATGTGTGTATAAATGTGTTTATCCCAGATTTCATTGTGTGTGTCCCAGATTTAGTTACAATTACCATGTTATCTAGATTATTTCAGAATTTCCTTATATGATCGCAGTAATATCTTGGCATCACAATAAAAATGCATTATCATCATACAGAGAGGTAAGAAGGCCCTGCCTGCAAGTTTACAATTTATGGCAGATCACTTCCGTACAATACCATATCACTGCTCATATATATATCTTGCTTAATACAAAGTTACCACTACTAGAGTACAACTCCTATCAGACCACTCAAGGTATTTGGATTCAGTATTTTAAATACAGTATTGATCATCTATAAATGTAATATTAATCTCCAACAAATGCAGTAATAATATAGACGTCACAAATTCAAAAGTCATAAGGATTCTTGGGGTCTGTTTGGCTGGATACTACCCACAAAGAGGTGGGGAGTCTAAAGGAGACGGAGGTTTTTGCCAGGGATCTCCGCAAGCGAATATGACCCTTGCAGCTCCCAGACCGCAGGTCACAGCCCTCTTAGTGGGTGACAAGCAAGACCTAGTGGAGAGCCCTGGTCTGAAAGTCAGAAGGATGAGAGTCAGCCGGCAGCAGTAGTATACAGCAGATGAGAGAAGTGCTAAATACTGGGAAAGGCGGTTCATGAGGGTGCACTAATCTGCAGAGTGGTAAAGCACTGAGGTCCTGGAGCAGGATCTGTGGGAGGTGCGACAGTCTGCAGAATGACACTGAAGTCCAGGTAACAGAAGCGATGAAGCAGGAGAACACAGGAGTTTAATGATCTGCAGAATGATGTATCGCTGAGGTTCTGAAGAGCTAAAAGCCCTGGTGCAGGATCAATAGGAGGTGCAATGGACTGCAGGAGGACACTGTAAGCAGATGTAATACATGTCATACCTTAATTCAGATGGAGCGCTCCAAAACTTTTTACAGTCCACATAGGCATTGGAAAGGCCAAAAAATTCACTTTGCTGTTGATATACGAGGAGCTGAGTATTTCAGTTAGTTGCCACTGATATCACCTGAAGTGTTTCTCCTCCTCTAAAGGGGGCAGTTTCATCATAGGTCAGGAGTCTGCAGGTGATATACTTCTGAGGTCCTGAAGAGCTAGAAGCCTTGGATCAATAGGATTTTCGATGGTTTGCAGGAGAACACAATAGCAAATTCGGGGAGAGAGACAAGAGCCAGAGAAAGGAACGTCCTAACATGTAGGGAGACCTGAAGATCTGGCACTTAGGAGAGGTAGAAGGTCCTTTTTAGAGAGTGAGCTAGCAGGTAATCAGCCAATGGTTTGAATGGAGGAAAATTATAAAAGCTGGGTCTGCGCATGTGAAGAATCGCTGGCAAGATGGCATCCGCCAGCGGGAGTGCAGCGCTGTTACAGAAAGGAGAACGGCAGCAGGAGGGAACAGGTAGGAGAGCCACACCCCGACTGCAGGGTTAGTGGGTTTGGTGCATGACAATACAAAACAAGTATGTCGTGAACATACAGTGAACTTACAGTGATTTAAGTTAATTGTGGGAAATAAGGGATAAATCATAACTGCCGTGTAAATATGTTATATCTAATGAATCCATTGATAAGTTCAGCTACTAAAGTGTAAAATGTGAAGACAGAAAGTCTGTTGTATGCATATTTGCACATTCCAGTGTGAGAAGATAGGAGTGTCACCTATGGCAGCTTTAAAGAACTCTTGCTGTGAGATATATCCTGACACCTGAATAGACATTGTGAGGTCGGTCACAGCTGGACATCCTTGTAGCCCAAGGCAGCATTTTGAAGGCCTATACAGGTATATAGAACTTCAAAGAAAAATGTCTTCATAGTTCATAATTTTGGGAAATCCGGGTGCGACTCCATATTGAGTAGCAGAAATCACACCAGGGTTGGGAATAACAAGTGCGGGTGGTATCCGGGAACAATTAATATATGTCACATTGTCAAAATTTCATCATGCTTGGTATCAAAAGATGGACAAGGTCATGAGGGATTTATTAATAATAAAATTGGGTTTGTGTGACGCTCCATAAAAAAGTTATGTTATGTTACATAGTAGAATTGAGTAGTAAATCAGACACATGCAAATGGTAATTGAAAAAGTGTCACAGGCCACAACACCCCAGGGGTAGGAAGAGGTGTGGAAGTGTCTTTAAAAAGCGGAAACCAGTTACAGCTAGAGATGGGAGGGCTCAGTTTCCCGAAAACCGAGCCCACCCGAACTAAGGGGAGCCAAATAACGAGCCGAGCTGGCTCGGTACTTTAACGCTTTTTCGGATTCTAAAATGAGGCAAAACGTCATTGTGACGTCGGCGGATCTCGGATCTCGAGTTTTGGAATCTATAAATACCGCCCTCCACAGCAATCTAGCGCCATTCGAGAGAGGAGTTGGGCAGGCAAACGTACAGAAGTGAAAAAGGAGGGTTATAGCAGTGTTCAACAAAGTTCCATTGCTAATTGTCATTGGTGAAATCCAAATATACAAGTCCTTGCAGGCTTTTTTTCTGAATTTGCACCAAAAAGTGTAGGGTGTTATATACACCCAAAGACAAGAGCTCCATTGCTGAATTTGTCATTACGTAAATACAAATATACAAATCCTTGCAGGCTTTTTTTCTGAAATTGCCACAAGTGTAGGGTGTTATACAAATGGATTCACAGCAGTACACAGAAGAACAGGAGCAGCAAGCAATGGCTCTTTTTAGTGCATTGTCTGGCACCCTGGATTGGTGTGTGTCTGATAAAAGCACGCAGCGTTCGTTGCCATGTATTAGCTGTAGAATTACCTCACTTATCCAAGAAACACGTGGGGCGATCAAATTAACCATAACTGGTTTCATGATCCAAGGACAATTACATTTTGCCCAACTTTTCCTTTCTGCCACTGGTGTGTGCCAATGTGCCCTAGACGTGGTAGGAACTGCCGTGTATTTGAGTCATTGCTCTGTCGCTTACCATCCAGCCAGATCGCAGCAGTCTTTGTCCAAAAGTGTATGCAAATAATATTGTGACCTGTGAGGTGGTCAAAATTGACTGAAAATGACTTGAAATTAGTGTTATTGAGGTGTTTAATAATGTAGGATCAAAAAAAGACCAAAATTATGTGATTTTAGCATATTTTAGCAATTTTTCCCCCAAAAACCAAAACCAAAACACACGTGGGTGGTTTTGCCAAACCAAAACACAAAGCTAAGCCAGATCCAAAACCAAAACCCCTTCACGGGGGTCAGTGAGCATATCTAGTTACAGCAAATTGTCAGACTTTTTGGGAAATCAATTCACATTGATAAACTGTCCATCTTCCAAGCCAATTTCCATTGGCCAGAAAAGGCAATTCACGTAAGTGCTACTCTGAATGTAACCCCTTTAAACTGTTTTGCTTGTTATGTCAATCTATTAATTGTTTATTCATTATTTTTTCATATCTTTATGCTCTGTACTTT
Source organism: Mixophyes fleayi (assembly GCF_038048845.1). Taxonomy (NCBI): domain Eukaryota; kingdom Metazoa; phylum Chordata; class Amphibia; order Anura; family Limnodynastidae; genus Mixophyes; species Mixophyes fleayi. The sequence goes on from NC_134403.1 coordinate 258,457,806, forward strand.
TGTATATTAAATCTATAATTTGATATTTTGCGTCCTTGATACTCTAACGTATCCATTAGCCTGTTAAGATGAATATAGCTCGGCCAAGTTAATCCTTTGAATACCAGTGTGTGATTTGTTGATACATTTGATTAACAAGCTGTGTGTGCTTGCATTTACATTTGTGTAACAGTCTGGAGGTGTGAAGAGTTAAACCTTTGTTCGCTGGTGTGGTTCTTGCTAGTCTGTGAGCAGCTAGAAGCCTTGTGTGCCAGTGTGGGACAGTAGATTGGGGTCCTATTGCCCGTAATCAATAGGTGGTGGCAAGCCTGAAGTGTGTGAGGTGTGAGCGCTGTTTGGGGGCGATTTAATAGGTCTATAACCTGTGTGATAGGTAGAGAGAGACTGCTGGCTGGAATCGTGTGACCTCATATAGCAAACACCCCAAAGTCACGGCAGCTGGGAGCGTGTTCGTGACAAAGTACATTATAAAATTAACCCACAGCGATGTAACATGCACATTACACAATACAGTCAACCCCTAGTAACAGCCCAGTTCTAACTAAACATCAACAATACAGGTTTACTACAAACTTAAGTAACAAGCACCATTTTTAACTCCTATGATTAACGGTAATAAAGTACATTAATCACAAATTCACAGCACAGTGTCCAATAACACATCCCTTTGTACTAGATATGTGAGTAAGTGGGAGGAGACTTTCTACACACCTAAGATGCAATTTTGTTAGGGTCTATTTTGGTTTTGATAACCATGTGCTCTCATTTGTTTTTAGAAACAAATCTCTAAAACTTTACTTAGTTACTTTAAAAAGGTGCACAGTACATCCTAAATTACTCAATAAATTAATTTAACACCAATTAATACAATGCTGAGTGAAGTAATAGGCTGAACGTGCTTAAACGAATGGTATGGATCTGACAGGAACTTAACATTAAAGGGGGTTAATGATGAGGCACAGGTAAGCCAATGAGTGCACAGGGAGGGTCCACAGTTTTCATATTAAATAACCTTCCTCTGTGGGCGGGCCTCTCTCTTCGTTCCTGCATCGATTGCCTCCCTCCCACCCAGCTTATAGAGCAGTTCCTTGCAACATGTTTTTCACCATTCGCTAGTGCTAAACAGTAGTAGGATTGCTGGCAGTCAGTGGTTAATAAGCAGAGGGTGTTAACGGTATGGCTGGGGTCTTTGCCCCTTCCGAAGAATCACGACTCATGGTCCTTCCGAGTGAAGGACCCTTTGGCAGTGGACGGCAATCTCAAGTCCAGGAGGGGTGCAGTCGCCCTGTTAGCCCACATTTAATACCAGTCAATCGTAAAGGAGTTTACTACTGGGAACAGTGGGTAATGGTATGACCCTCCACTGTCTGGCTTTGTGTTTCGGCTGCTGACTGCTCTGCTCTCGCGGCCAATTCTAGTTTACTTCATTTAACTGAAATAAACAATTACCTTTTGCCAAGGTACATCTGTTGTCCGTGTGTTTACTCTTGGTTTTAAAGTTATAAGTAATACTTTCCGTTAAAGGTTTAAGTACATGGAAAATGGCATATTACCTATGCAGTTGATATGAACATTACTTTATAAACAATCAAAAATAAATGATTTGGTAGATGATCACAACAATTCAAACTGTGGCATTAGTTACTTTCTACAAGTATAATCACTGTCTTAACAGTCTAAATCTTTTGTATTAAGGATGCTGTACACTTATTTGCTGTTAACAGTCTTATAAAGCATCTATTCAGAATCATAGGTCATCTAGAAGTCCACAATGCATCCAGACTAGAACATTTCTGTCTCTAATTAAACTGGAGTTTCAATGTACGGACCCTTACTTTGGGGGGTATTCAATTATGCGCAAAGTGCCTCCGGAATGGTCACAAGGGCACTCCGTGTAACGTACAAGTCATTGAATGTTGTCACTTATCTGTCTGAGAGGTATATTTACCACCTCTTAAGGTACTGGATCAATCTCAGGTGAAGCTTAATTTCTGTTGTAACTCTCTGTAGTTGTTCTGTTACCACTCTCTCATGGTGACCATCGTTTTGTTTTTGTGAGTAGGTGGGAGGACATATGGGAGCATAGATGGAGCACAAATGCAGGAAAAATACCCTAGCAAACTGTTGTTAATTAATTAGAAATCAGAAAAACTTTAACACGATTGATGTAATTAGTCTAATAGATGAGACAGAGCATGTGAGAAAAAGGAGAGAGGAGCAAAGAGACAGCCAAAACAAAGAAATGCAACAATAATATATTCCTTAATTTGAAAAAAAAAAGGATATTGAACAATTTATATAATTATTATATGAGTTCTTGAGTTTATGTGAAAAAGGGAGAGAGGAGAGCTAAGATGCAGCAAATTACTTTGATTATCATCACACAGATATTGATCTATAGGTGTGAACTGGTAATTGATGATTATAGACCAGCACTTATAATAATATAATAGTAGTTAATAGTCAAGAGCATAGAGAAAAAACAGATATGAAAAGTGCAGCAAATTAGTGAAATATAATATGTCAATATTGCCTGTAAGTGGCAGAGCCATATAGGTAGTTCAAACCAAAGATTTAATATAATACACTATAAAAAAAAGAATATTCTTCTTCACATCATTTTTTTGCGTAAGTAAAGTAACTTATTTAGAGAGTAAATAGGAATATGCATGTGAAGTATTTGCATCTGAAGCAATTTGATATTAAAATTTAAAAAAGAATTGTGCACTTTTGTGCTCTGCAAATTTAGTCAGATTGTCTCTTTAGTCGTTACTAGTTAAAAGCCCAACAAAATGACGGAAAAAAAGAAGAGTGATTTCTGAATGTGCATTATGTCCTTTCATTAAGTGCTCAATAACAGGGGCAGACCTTATTGCACCCAATTTCACTTTACCCTTGTGACAACATTGATTGAATAATTTGTAATATGGTTGATCAGCCCCAAAATGCTTAGTCTGGCAAAATTCACAAATACTGTTCATGGGACCACAGTTATGAGCATTAATATTGGTTTCATCAAAGTTACCGACATCAAGAATGGTGTGGCGTCTTGTTCCCTGACTTAGTAGGCGTTGATATGATATTACCTCTATCCTGTTCGCTATTCTATTGTTTTCTCGACGAGAGGCAATTTGCTGAGGAGTCATATTTGCATGGCGATGATGATCACGTGTTGTGTATGGTCATCAGTCATAGTTTGTCATTAGGCTTTATCACGCTCCTCCCTTCGTCTTCATGCTGTGCAGTTACTCTGTCACTCACCGGACTGTGAGTGCCATTTCCCGTGTGTTCAGGAACCGTGGCCGTCCGCCATCCTGAGGGTCTGCGCATGTGCAGCCCTTATCAAACCTTTAGTACCTGTTGCTTTTAATTGATTGGATGATCAGGCAACCCTCCCTATTTAAACCACCTGTGATCATTATCTGGTTGCCTGATCTTGGAGTCTCATTCCCCATGAGCCTCTGAAGGTGTTCCTGTGTTCCTCGTGTATTCAGCTCCTGCTGATTCCTGTTTACTGCTATTGTGGTTTCCAGACCACTTCAACTCTCCTGTGTTCATTGTGCCTGCACTCAGCTGATTCCTATCCGCTGCCTCCGTTACTACTACAGAGTTCCTGATCGTCTCAACTCTCCTGTGTTTATCGTGTCAGCTCTCCGCTGCCTCCGTTACTACTACAGGGTTCCAGACCGCCTCAACTCTCCCATGTTCAGCGTGCCTTCTCTCCGCTGCCTCCACCACTACTTCTGGATACCAGACAGCCTCAACTCTCCCGTGTTCTTCATGTTTCCAGTTCCACTTACTACTGCTTCCTGAGTATTGCTTCATTGATTCTGGATTACCTGCCGTGCGCTGCACCAACCTGATTGCCGCTTCCACCCTCCAGTGGTCTCTCCTCCTGCCGGCCTTCAGCCGTTCAGGTATCCCTGCATGTCTCTCTGACAGCCTGCTCTCCTGAACCGCGGTATGCATACTTTCCATTGACTTTGCTTTTGTATTGCATATCCATCTGGACTGAGTTGTGTTCTCCTCCGGAGCCTCCTATCCACTGAAGCTATTGTTACCATTGACTTTGTTTCTTATTGCCTGGATAGCTATTGTGACTTTGTATACTTCAAGCTGTGCTTGTCAGTTATCGTTGTATTGTGGATATCATCGTGGGATCAAGTTCTGTGTGCCCCGTGTATACTCTGCTTTACATTCATCTCCTCGTGCCCCTCCTCACATATATATAGCAGTGGTACAACTTGCTGACGCAGACCACTGACTCCTGTTCCCTGTGACACCACATAAGCCTCTCACATAAGCAGTGGTACAACTTGCTATACGCAGACCACTGACTTCCCTGTTACCTACTTTCACCTGGATTCCATTCCTTCACTATAGACAGCGGTACAACTTGCTATACGCAGACCACTGACTTTCCTCACGTTTCCTTGTCCATCTGGTTCCTCGTGTACATTCATCTACTCATTACCAGTTGCTGCTAGTCATAGACTTTCCTCGAGCATTCTCTCACCATCTGCTGTTTCTCCTGTTCCGTTGTCACCCTGCTACCAGAGAACCATAGTACCAACTATATTACTCTGGTAATTCCATCATCTGGTGATATCCTGAAAGACTCCTAGTGCCCGTGACATACTCCCACAGCAGACATTTGCCTTTTAGGAGTCATCGCAGTTATACCTTGTTGCTTAAATTAATTAATATAGTCCTATAAATTTAGCACTAACTGCAAATAATAGAAAATCTAGTAAATTTGGAATAGCAAATGTCATTATAAATGGTAACTGCCACCCAAAAAAACTAAATAAACCAAATAAAGGTCCCCAAGAAATGAGGAAAATCTAGTCAGTAGAAATAGTCAAATACACAAAAGAGTCATTTGCAAACATTTTACAAAATGTATTTGTGTGTTTTGTGTGTGTATTTATAAAGGTGAGAAGCTGCGTTAACCTTTTATATATATAGATAGGGAAACTCATATCAGAGAGATTACAATGAGGAGAACTTTACTCGGCAGGTAAGTCCTTTAACATAGTAGGGTTCTCTCAACTCTGAGAAGTTCTAAGGATCAATGCATACACCTTCCACTGCCAATACTGAGCCATATTTCGTAAAATCTCTTACTGTACCATACTTTTATATTATTACCTTAACTGCTATCCTTGTTTTCCAACTATCATATTTAATAATAGTATTAAATATCAATAAACTATTCAAGGCTTCATCGCTGGAATGACGTTTTTTTGATCATATATATTAAGTACTAGCTGAAGTACACGGGGTTACAGGTTTCAAATCTTCAAGTTATTAAGTTATTGATGAGTTGGATGTAACCGTCAACCTTTTAAAAATACTTAGCTGCTTAGCAGATCTTCCAACACACCCATTAGGTGGCTGTCCAGTGTCGTTTTTGTTTTTGTATTAAATGTCATCCAAATCCATCCAGTGGAAGGCCCAGAACAGGCTTCCCGGGTCAGAGTTCTGCCCAACGTGCACCAACGGGAGGTCCGACTGGGACTTCAAACCCCTAGTATGTCTTCTGGGATCCAGTGTTACCAGTCTGTGAAGTTTTCGTCTAAATCCATCCAGTGGAAGGCTCAGACCAGTCTCCCTGGGTTAAAGTTCTGCCCAATGTACACCAAAGTGAGGTCCAACCAGGATGAGAACCCCTCTAAAACCTGGTCAGGATCCACATGGACCACCTCGCATTGGTTTCATCCCAATCGGTGCAGGGGTGTCATGCTGCATGACTGGACAGCCAAACAGAGCAATTATTTTTATATATAAGATAAGTCAGCAATTGGATTTATCTGGAAATCTTTTTAATATCTCATGCTTATAGTTTCCACGCTATCTGGGCTTACCATGCCTGTTTTGTTTTCTTTTACTGCCATCCTACTACCTATATGGGGCTTTTATTTCCATCTGTTCCATTTGTATCCAGTGTTGCTTGCTAGTACCAGAAAATGCAGGACTTCGTACACCTGTATTTTTTCATAAAGTGCCATCCTACTATGAATCTGGAGCAGCTCTTCCTGACTGCTTCTTTACGTCCAATACTATCTCATAGTACTAGGAGATTCTAGGCTTTTCCCACTTGTGTAATTATTGTAAACTACCATCCTAATAGATGTCTGGGGCTTTTCTTCCTATCTGTCTTGTATGCTTCCAATACCTTCTGGATATAGACAGATAGGGTGGGTTGCGCTACCTCTAGATATGTGAAGCAGCCAATAGACGAACCTGAAAATGTGTAGGAGGGAATCCCTACCCTCCCAAGGGGAAACAGGGTTTGAAATAAATAAATATCAGGTTCTGGGCGCTGATCAGTGTGAAATGTATGGCAGGATGGATAAGTGAAGTGGGATATAATAGATGTTTATTGTAACATGGTTTACATGGAACACATTCCGGCCGGAAAAAATATTGTGCATGCAATGCACTACATTGTGTAATAAAAGCACATGATATCACAAATGTATCAAAAATATATAAATAAAATATTGATATATATCACAAAAAAAGGGGTCACAAAAATTGTATATATGTGTATACAGGAGCTCAAAAGTAACGGATAACAATTGGAAAAACAAATGAAAAGTAAAAACACGGAAAGTAAAAACACGGAAAAAATGATGAAAAAAATGATGATGAATCATTTTTTTCCGTGTTTTTACTTTTCATTTGTTTTTCCAATTGTTATCCGTTACTTTTGAGCTCCTGTATACACATATATACAATTTTTGTGACCCCTTTTTTTGTGATATATATCAATATTTTATTTATATATTTTTTGATACATTTGTGATATCATGTGCTTTTATTACACAATGTAGTGCATTGCATGCACAATATTTTTTTCCGGCCAGAATGTGTTCCATGTAAACCATGTTACAATAAACATCTATTATATCCCACTTCACTTATCCATCCTGCCATACATTTCACACTGATCAGCGCCCAGAACCTGATATTTATTTATTCCAATACCTTCTTCCTATTACCAGAAAACATAACACTACCATGAGGTTAGATACTGGCTAGATATGGGAGTCATAATGAAGGAAGGAGCAACGTTCAGAATGTGGAAAGTATATCGCAATTTTGCATTATAGTTTATAAACATAGCCTACCTAGTTAGTTGATTTGTCGCAAAGGGTACACCTTAGGTAGCAAAATAGTAGGTGAGTCAAAACTGTTAACAAAATCTGAGGGGTTACTCAAAGTTTAGAAGTCTGCATGTTTAAGGTAATTAGTTCCTCAGTTAGACTTGAGCTTAGAGGTATGTCACCTTAAAGATGACAAAGATGTTTGTTCCCTCCATGAGGTATAAGCACTTATAGAGAGAACATCTAAAGTTAATGTTCAGTTTAAGAACAGCAAATACAACATTCAGCCTTGATTCAGTGCACATAAAATAGCTAGCCTAAAACATCCAAAGCTGTTAAAGTTTGGGTAAAATAGTCCAACCAGGATAACAGGATCAATAATGCCTGTACAGCAGACATGTCAAGCTCGTGACCCACGGGACGCATGCGGCCCAAACACATATTATTTGCGGCTACGCATTACTATGGAAAAACAAGTGGAATCTGGCCCACATATTATTTTATTTGGCTAAAAGAAATTCACAGACTATGACAGAACAGTTTGCGTGTGAATTCAGTTAACCTTCCTCGTCAAGTGACACTTGCATGCACCAATTCAGCTCATCTCCCTCCACCCACATTGTATGTTGTCGCATGCAGTCAGAACAGTATGCTTTCTTGTGCTCAAAACATTATCATTATTTGTTTGGTAAGATGGTGTCCAAATACATTTAGATGACAGTTTGTTGATTGTTTATCAAATGTGTTACCCGTTTGTGCTGATGATGCTTATTCATTTCTTTTTATTTTTCCTCGCGGCCCACACAGTCTTAGACTTGATTATTTGGCCCAATTGGTGTTTCGAGTTTGACATGCCTGCTATACAGAGGAAAGTTAAACTGAAGGACAAGTTTTCTTACCAAGCCACTCAGCAAGGGGGAAGTACCTCATAACAGTATTTAGTTGGCGATATAGCAACCCTATCTTCCATGCACAGTATTTGTGTTTTGGACTTGCAATATCTGCCTTTGTTCGCCCACTGCCAATGGACCGTAATGTGAAGTCTTGAAGTGGAGACAGATTATATCCATTCTAAGTGGTGGCAACTAACTTCTCCAAAAAACCTGGTAAATCCTCTAGAGTTCTCTGAACTGCCAGTCATAAGAGGTCGTTGATGAGAAAAAGGGAATCCCACAATAATAAGGGATTCTTCTATCTCACAGTATTGCCCTCCGATGCTGGAGTTTCAGGATAGAAGTGAGTACATCTGTATTATATATTTAAAGTGTTTTCACCAAAAGAGTCAAGTTTTATATGCAATGAATGTAACACGCTCAAATCACATGTAACTGAAATGAAAAATAGAGCCGTTATAAGGATCATTGATACAATTGATACGACAACATTTTCTCCTAATTTACATATGCCTTTCTAATAAAATCCACCACATTCAGAATGTTGCATGCAGACTATCTTGGACATGTTAGCAATAGGGGAGGCGTGAGATGCAGTCCCTTGTAAAAAAAAAGCTTAACATGTTTTTAAGTTTAACAAAAATTCTATAAACAACACCAAAAAACCTATATTACTATGCCCTATAACCAGTGGTCGAAGTGGGGGTGTATACTGTAGTATGCCATACTGCCACTTTTCCTACTGCCTTCATGGAAAAACTATCAAATTCCATTCATTTACATCCCTATTACACTTTTTATACCGCCACTTCTAAATGTCCACTTCCTATAACCACTGACTATAACTGAGTTATACCTTACATAATGTACAGATATATTGTATCATTATACTCAGGAGAACGTATTCATTTTTAGAGTAAAATTCTAGAGTGGTACTGAATGGGTAAAAGCAACTATGGTACAATAATAGAAAAGAATATTTTTGTTTGCAAAGTTTGCCTATTTTTTGTCCTGCAATATTCACTTAAAATAAAAAGTTATTTATTTGACTCTGCTAACAAATAAATACCCTCCTTGTACTAAAAAAAATGTAAATTTTATTAAACCACACAAAGTAGTTACAAAAATATTCTAAGTTTAAGCAACACATAGCAAAACTGTGAAATGTGGTATGGTCACGAAGATATGAAATTCCCCCGATGTTGAAGAGGTTACTAAAAGAAGTGCAGCTAATGTGATTAAAGATGCTTAAGCAATTAATACAGATATTAGCATATTTACAAATATGGTAAATGCAGTTACATACTACATTGCTACAAACTTGCCTGGGATACTGGTTAACAAATTAAACCAATTAGTTATATAACATTTATTAAATAGACATCTCATAATAAGCCATGACAAGGCTGCTTTGTTGGGGTTAAAATCCTCTACACTTGTGAGCTTATATTTTCCTTGCTTTCTTCACCCTGCCTTACATTTTGTTTTTTTAAATGAACACCCTACAAGCGTGCATGAGTCTGAAAAGGTTTCATCTGTCTAAAAGCATCGTCTAGCACATCCTTAATATATGGAGTTTCTGAGACCTTATAAAGTTGTCAGTGCAATTATAAAAAAAATATAAATAACATCTAATTATTTTCATTGTTAAATGTATTGTGTTATTGAGTAATTTTCCATGTTGAATTAAATTGTATTGTTACCTCTTTTTTTGTTATCTCTTTTTTTTTTTTTCCTTTAAGGGTTCTATGTTTTTGTATGTATGTATGTAATGTAAAAGTAAAGTACATGTACTATTGACTGTAGTTCTTCCATACTGTTTTACTCATTTGTTCTTAAGGTGGGTCACTTACTAAGTGGGCTTATTGTGGCGAAACTCTCTCTGTGCTGAGAGTGATGGTTCAATATGTCACTCTGAGCAGCTCTCCAGGTTTGGTGTGTTCAGAAGCACAAATTATTACTGGTAGGAGCATGACATGAGACAGACAACACAGCATGGTTGTAGGACGCTGCCACTTTGTGTATTTCAAGTATACAGGCACCAAGCTGCGCAATTGATTTAAGGTCCCAATGACTAAAGCTCCTCCCTTGTTTCTTACGTGTATCTTCAATATCAATGCCTGGCACCTCAATAGTGATTATGTATCTGCAAGAAAATATGTCTCGCGTTCATACACATTGTATACCAATTTATCTAAAAACTACCATCCAAAATATTCTCGAATTACAATTGGTCTACTACTGTTTCTCTTTAGCTCTATTAGTCCTCTTCCACTGATAGAATAATGCTTGGCCACAGTCTTAAACTTTCTTTCTTTCCTCTTTTTTTAGTCTCTAGCATAAGACAAGCCCTGTTGCTGTCTCTGTCTCTGGTTCTCCACAAGAGTGCTGATGCAGTTAATTGGAGATTCTTGAAAGTGCACATTAACATAGGGAAAGCTCGGCAGACGTTTTTGGCAGCAAAATATCATTATCACTTCTTGAGCTTCAGCCAAAATCCCCTTGCGGTCAAAACACAATTCTTAAACTAAACAATTAAAAATTTGTGCAAGTGTTACAGCAAGCCGCTCAAAGGCTGGGAGCTTTCTCCTGCCAGTGTGAGAGAAGTTAACAAGCTGGGTGACGGCTCTTGCTGAGGTAGCCCAGGGGTTGTCTCAAAACTCGGGTGAGATGCTTTGGCAGCACAAGGGACAGGCGGCTCTGCTTTAAAGGTTTACTTTCCTAGGCACCAGGCAATATTGATACCTAGTCATTGTCTTAAATTTTATCTGAAATTAAGAACAGTAATTCTGTCAAATGCTTATAGCAAGAAATATGAACCATCAAATGGTCAATTTACACTGGTAGTTTTCTGACATGTTAAAAACAGCACAAGTGCAGTTGTATTGGTGATCTCTAACTGCAGTTAAAAAAAAGTTGCTATAATGAACGAATGCAATCAATTGGTTATTTTTAAATCCAGCTTGTACTATTCATTTTTTTGCCTGTACTATTAAACTTTATAGGTAATAACTTGTTCAGGTAATACCTGAACTCAATGGCTTTTTATCATATAAGAATATATATTGATGTCATCGTCTTTTCATGGTGTAAGCATTGTAAAATCATGGTAAAGTTGCTTTCAATGCAAATAAAGTTGTGCTTGTCCCTTTGCCTGCTCTCATCTCCACTATGCAGAATTATAACTTTGTACAATTGCATTTTTATCTTTGTTTCAGTAGAGTGTAGACTAAAAGGAACATTTTGCATATTTCAGAGGTTGCATCATCATCATCATCACCATTTATTTATATAGCGCCACTGATTCCGCAGTGCTGTACAGAGAACTCATTCACATCAGTCCCTGCCCCATTGGCTTACAGTCTAAATTCCCTAACATACACACACAGACAGACAGATAGAGAGACTAGGGTCAATTTTAATAACAGCCAATTAACCTGCTATCTTTTGCACTCAAATGCAAAGATTTGGTATAATACCGAATGAAACACAGGATTAAAATTTGACCTATAGATTAATGCAATATTGTGTATAACACTTTAATTAATTAATTTCCATTAGAACATGAACTAATAAAATGAGTTTCAGTTTCTAAACAAGGATAACCTCTACAATAGTGCATAGTATTGACTTACAATTAGCTGTTTAATTATAGTAGAACACAAAGGAAGGAAACATTATCAAAGAAACAATAAGCTGTTTTTAGTCAAAAATTGGGATTACAATGTTTGTATTTTAAAAGTGATTAATTTATTTTGCCCAATTACAGGTTATACTGACCTGATGTAGCATTGGTGGTATCAGTCCACAGTTGTGTTGCAATACATTTCTGTGGCACCTTTTATGTGGCATGATGTTGTCTTTCATATATTTATGTGTACAGCACAGCATCTTGTCAGTCACATGCTACCCTGCTATAGCATAGTCTCCTTTAGCCTGCAGAAGCCTGGTCCCAGGATTTATAAATCCACCTTGTGATTAAGCAATGCATGCAGCCAGAAGCATTCTATTATTCACCTTTCACTGATTTTCATTTCTAACCATGGAATAGTCCTTAGAAAGTACTACATAGTAGAAAGAATATAATTAAAACAAATAGATTGTTAATGAAAATTTATTTTTAGAGGAATTAAAGTGTGGTTAATCTTAAAAAGTTCTCCAGCCTTCTGATATTTAGTATGATTGGGCAGACTGTTTATTAACTCTTTGACTGTTAAAGTAAATGGAGGGTTAACATTCCTCTTTTGTCTTTGGCTAATAGCTTATAGTGCTTTTGGTGGCAGCAAGAGCATTCTACCAGTGCTGCATTTATACAAGCTAATAGCCAGATACTTGCTAAGCATTTATTTCGGCGGACTGTTTAAAATATGTATTTATTGAATTAGCTGAGTAAATAAACCGCTTGAAAGTGTTCTGGATTTTATTTGCATTTTGAGGTTGATCTTTATCTGATGAACTATTTATTCAGTTTTGTCAGGATATAAAACACTGCTATGTATTGCAATCCCTGCTTCACCCATATTTATTTCTCTATTACTCATTTCCAGAAAACTCTGTTTCATGCAGAATTGAACCTCATGCTATTGTATGGGGTGCTGGCAATATCAAAGATATACCTTTGAAACCTCCTGTGTTAAATGCAAAGTAATCATATAAATGAAGTTTTTCTCATACAATTCATTGTTGGAAATGTGAATAATGGGTCTGAACTCTTTTTTTTTTAAATTATTCATTTTCTTATTTTTTTGGGGTGAAAATAATTTTTGCTATAACACTTGTAAGATTATTCCATTCTTCTTTATTGTAACATTATATTTCTTAATAATTGAGTTCTGTCCATATCTAATTATCACATGCATGTTCAAAATTAGTTTATCCATTTTACTGATAAAATTCTGCAAGATGAAAAAATAATAAGTAAAAATTAGTTCTGGATTTAAAATTGCAATGTTTAAAATATTTTTTTTTTAAAACTTTATTTTGTACAAATGTATATATATTGTCCCTGGTACAATGATATTGGCAGATCATTTTAAAGAATTTTGTAGAAAATTAAAAGCAAAATAAAAAACAACTAATAAATATACTCACAGTACTTAATTATATTTGAGATTTTTATAGCCTATTTATACATTTCTATTGGAAGTCAGAAGTTGATTTGATTTCAACTGTGCAATGTTAAATGAACACTGTCTTTTACAGATTCTGTGAACTGTTGTAGATACTTCAGTACATGCAATACACTGAAAATGGTTAATTAGCACTATTGAATAGGATTGTGCTTATTTTGATACAGACTTCTATGACTTTCATTGATCTATTAATTTAAATTGCCAAATGTCATATGAAGCAGTGTGATCATTTTACTAGTTATTTGCATGTCAGTGGCTCTCTCAGCATGGTTTGGAAAAGAAGACATGGAAAAAGCAATGCTTTTTAATTGTGACTAGGAATGGGTTTTATGGACAGGCGGATGCCCTTGTGGGTAATAAAATGTCAATGTGAGGCTTAATGTACCAGACCTCAGGTGAATACAGTTCTCCTGCTTGTGCTGTCTGATCAAATCTCCTGGGAGAATCAGGGGAGAGAATTCCTTGAAACTTCTGTAAGGGCTGAACCCATGCAGAAGGATGAAACTGCTGGTGTATTAGAAGACCTATCCGTGTAAGTCTAAGAATCATAAACCACATTCTGGGATCAGCTACAGAAAGAATTAGCTGGGGGGAAATAATTAACAAGCCAATTCCTTGTAAAGTTATTTTGGTATCCACTATATATAGTCCACTATATATACCATTTTTAGTTTGAAAATACAAGTGATAGGAGTTTAATTGAAGAGCTTTTATTAAAAAATGATGGACATACAAAAGTGATCAATTTATTAAGTTACAGTGAGCCCAAAAAAAATCAGAGAAAACAGCAGTGCAGCTTTTGTTACAATATATTAAGGGGCTAAAGCAGGAGAAATAACCTGTTTAATGTTGGTCACTGCAGTCTCAATTGACCTCTATGGGGATTGCAATCTGACCCCATTTAACAAGAGGTGAAGAAACTAACCATAGGTCTCCATTATCCATAGGTTTCCATTGCCGCCGGAGAAGACATTGTGGATCCCATCGCTGGGTCCCACCTCTGTGCGCTGTGCATGAGCAATACACACGTGGGGTCACTTCCTTATTTAGGAGAGGGTGCATTTTTAATAGCAAAATTACATTTCATAGCTATTTCCACTCCACAGAAAGACTTTATTTTTGCAATGGTTTAAATCTGGTGAAGAGCCATATTATCCAACAAGTTAACCCGTGCATGATACTCATGCATTCTAGTCAAATCAAGCTACTTAAGGTGTTAAAAAGGTTCTTGTCATGCATTTGGGCCATAGCCCAGGCCCCCTCAGGGGAAGAGCGTTACTTCCCGACGCAAGCGCCCTTTTTTAATGTGGTTTTGTCCACATGTCACCACCTCATCATTTTTCTCCATCACCTCATCCTTCATCTTTATCGCCACATCTATATAGATGTCTATCCAGACACAGGGATCTTTCTCAGCGGTCCTGAGTATCACACTCCTCTCACTCTGTCACCCCCGGCAACCACCAACCACTCCCCACTGTCACCCCCAGCAACCATCAACCACTCCCAATTGTCACTTCTCCTCCAAGAAATATATATATATTTTTTTTAAATCTTTATAAACACTTTTAACAATTAACAAATTAAATTAACAAATTAAAAACATCTTAGTATACCAAATCTCAGCCCTTTCTGAGTTTTTTCCCCACACACACTAAGAATTTAGTAGGTCATGGTATAACTCCAAAAAACAACAAATATAATGGCACAACATTATGGATATGATAAGAAGGACCAACTGCACGGGATCTGCAAACCCGTAAGTAAAATATATATATAAAAAGAACAAATTGCAGTACGCCCTCAAATCATAAAACACTGGCACTGTAATGTGATTGTTTAAAAAATATAATTTATTAAAACAGATACATAAACTTATACCAGATACACGATATTTAGATGGTATTGACCACCATCTCTTGAGGATTTTGATAACAGGAGATGAAGGAAGTTGCTTGTTGCAATGAAACGCGTAAGATGTGACTCTGGGATCTAGTGCTATATACTGAATGTACACGCTATTACAGGCTTTTTAACCAGCTTTAATCTACTGCAAGATTCTTTTAAGGCTCCGTGTCTTGTACACGATTGCTGTAGGAGATTCTCACTACACACTGTGAAGTCCACAATATCGGAAAGGTGTGTGTAAGAGGCAATCTCACCGACTACGCTCCGGAACCACCAAGCAGACAAATCAGTTTGGGAGGAAGGTTTTTTCATTAGCACCCTTCATCGTGGTGCATACGAGGACGGAGTGGATATATACCAGGTGATTCACAGCATATTCTAGGTATCTGGTAAGGAATTTATACATCAGTTCCAATAACCCGATGAACATTGTTATTTTGGATATATCTATACTGCTAATGAAACATATACCTCCGTTACCTACCTCCTACTGATTGCTTATACCATTTTTGCGGGACTTTTTGGTCAATACCTTTGAGTACTATTACTGCCCCACACTACAATATTGGGTGTAGATACTAAGGTATACTGGATCACCATCTTTATTGTATATCTATACTAAAGTGATACCGTTTAAGGAGTTCGGGAATTGGAGTGACTTTTTACCCGCACCTTATCATAGTGGTTTTCTTATGGGGATTTACAAGGATCAAGAACTGATGATGTGTGTTTTTTTAGCTCCTTTATGAATATCTTTGGCTGGATAAAGGATATGAGCATGATCTGGTTTCCACAATTTTTTTGCTCTTTGAGGAATTCATATCTGGATTATTATAGGTGCACCTATATTGTTATCAAAATCCTCAAGAGATGGTGGTCAATACCATCTAAATATCGTGTATCTGGTATAAGTTTATGTATATGTTTTAATAAATTATATTTTTTAAACAATCACATTACAGTGCCAGTGTTTTATGATTTGAGGGCGTACTGCAGTGTATAACTCCGCCCACCAGGTGGCGCTGCAGCAAATTTCAGCCCTTTCTGATTTTTTTTCCCCACACACACTAAGAATTTAGTAGGTCAGTGTATAACTTCGCCCAGCAGGTGGCGCTGCAGCTTGTTTTTTTTTTTTTCACACACAGGCACACGCCACTAGGCTTTTATATTTATCCAATCTTAACAGGGCGCGTTTTGCTGCTTTCTTGTTGCACTTCAGTGGAGCAGCACATTTCTAGAGTCACTTTGCCCAATGAAAAAGGCTTCAAACACACAAATGTGCCACATTCAAGATATCCCCAAACTTTCAGTTTAGTTAATATAGACCGTAAATAATGCTAAAACTAGCAGTATGTAAAAATAAAAACAAAAATGTTTTATTTAATGAAAAGAGAGGATCTAAACTGAATTTTGACATTTACAGTTTTGCACAGTGCTTTATCTCAGATTTTGTTTTGCTTCTAGGCACATCTCAGGGCACTTTTGGTTTGCGGAAAGTAGGCCTGCATCCAAATGTATAACACAAAATCTCTGAGCTCCATAGCAACATAGGTGTGTGTGTGTGTGTGGGGGGGGGGGGATACATGTCTATCCCTTTTGTAGACCCATATTGTGCTCTTCTGGGCATACGAGGGGGCCAGAAATCCCGAAACTAAATACCCAAATGGGGCTTCATTGAGCATTCTCAGGAACCAGTGAATGCTCTGGGTCATATAGACATTGCAAGCCCTATAATGTATATACTTCCTCAATATAAGCAGGGTAGACTGCTCAGATGCACCTGTGAAAACCTAAGGCATTTTGTGCAGTACCTCGATTGCACATTATAAATGAGGGCCATAGTGTCTAGTAAAAGCTGCAGGAAAACATAAACAAACCAATAAATTAAAGTTGCTTGGAGGTATCTTTTTAGCTCCATCAACAGTCTAACTTTAGCTCCATCCAGAGTTCCTTAGGCAAGATTAAATATCTGCTCTCTGGTTTGGGGGATATGGCATATAAATGCTGTCTATTTGAAGAAGACTTTTACCTAAACATATGCAGTACCTGCGTTCTATACCGAATATCTGGAAGTGTCTTTTTGGACTGTGCAAATAAAGGAAACACTGAGATAAAGTGTCTTAAAAGGTTGTTGGAACATCATGAGCTGTCAAACCACAGTCAGTGCTCCTTGGTGTAGATTCTACAAGTATCTGGAACTCTAATGTTTTAAGGTCAGAGTAGCGTGAGATCCTCAACTGCTAGAACTGCTTCTCAAGATATTCACCTTTAGCAGCCCCCTTTTTGAGGAACTTGATACATTCCACAGTACTCAGTTGCCCCCAGGACTTAAGCTCGAGTAGTAGCAGTTGTTGATCTGGCACTTGCCCAATGGAGTGAACAGAACATGGTAGGAGGTAATAAGCAACCAGGATGTTAAAAGCAAAAGTCACTGTCACACGGTGCTCATTCGGCTTTCATAACCGAAGACTAAGACACTCACCTGTCCCTCATTAAACAGACTTTAGCCCTTAGTGTTGGATCTGCACATGCGCAGTACTTGTCTATCTGTGGCAAGATTCCTATTGGTTCCTGGTTCTGGCTCTAAACTTGAAAAGGCACTTCCTCCCTTTCCTCTGGGCCTGTTGATCAAGTTACCTGTCTGATTAGGATCTTGCCTATTCCTTGTGCCTCCACCTGGATCGTCAGTGCCTCTGCTGTGTGTTGCTGTTCCAGGAAGGCAGGGGTTAATGTACAGTATTCTGGCACTTGCTTGGTGGAGTAGGAAGTCACGGTAAAAGGTAGTGAGAAACCAGGATGTTGGCAGCAGGACTCAAAGCTAGAAAGGCAGGGGTAAATGCAGAGTAATAAACAGGCCAAGGTCTGGAGCAGAAGAAGACAGCAGAATCATTTAAGCATGCCAGAGGTCATGGCAGGTAGACATGTGTATGCTAATCCGATTAACAAACCAAGTGTCAGGAGTTGAGAAGATAGCAGAATCCTTTAAACAATTTGGGTCACTGACAACAGAACAGTTTAGGACAGAAGGCAAACTTGGTCAAGCTGAAACTATCACCAGCATTGGTATGTTGCCAGGAAGAGATTTATAAAGACAACAACACCAATCAGAACCTGCAGTATAATTAGCTGCATGGGTGTGGTAAATAATGACACAGCTGATGCTCCCAGACTGGGGGCTAAAGAGAAGCTTGCTGCTATTTACCTAGCAACCTGCTGAATCAGTAAACTGCACAATTGATCCTACACATGGTTGCAGCGGTAATGCACAGATGATAGATCAGACAAACAGGAGAGATCCTATTTCTTAACATAACGGATGATGTTAATCTATGCTCCCATGAGAAATTATATCAGTTGATGAATTATTAGTAAACCACAATAAAATGCTGTCTTGAGTATCACTCCACTACCACTGTTCTGCATGAAACATCTGCAAATTGACTACCCCTCTCCCAAAATCACTGAGATCTTTATATAGCCATGCTTCACAAAATATTGAGCAGTTGGGCCTTCCCAACATTTTTTTGCATAACCCTAAGCATAAGGGATTAAACTTCCTTATTTAACTCAAGAACTACCTGCTTTCTGTTACGAGCTGCGGCGGTGCCCAGCCGCTGCGACTCACTCACCTGCGTCCCGGCCGTCGTTATGACGACCAGGACGTCACTTCCGGCCATGAACCGCCCGTTGTCAAGGCAATGGTTGGACGCTTTCTATTCAGCGCCGCGTCCCGGCAATGAAACTAAGCCGGGTGCGTGCGCACATCAGCGCCACTAGCCTGTGGGCTAATTAATGCATTGAAGCAATTATACAAGGGGCTGTGTATTGTCAGAGCCAGGCTCTGATTGGCTGCTGACAGTATTTAAGGCAATGAGGTCTGCTGCCTCATTGCCGGTTATAGCTTCTGTTTGCCAGTCTGCTGACCTGCTCTGTGCCTTGTTCCTGTCTGTTGGAAATTCTACTGATTACCCGTGTATAACCCCTTGCCTGGATTTGGACCCTGCCTGTGTTTCTTGTGACCTTGACCTCTGGCTTGAATACCGACCTCTCTGTCTGGATCTGCTATCTGCTGCCGGCCCTTGACCTCTGCTTGGACTCCACTCCGCTTGCCTGGGTTCTCCCCAGCCGGTACACACTTCATGACCCTCTGTCAGTCTGCAGCCCAGCCTGTCCCCACCATCAGGGCCTCCAGTGAACACCTTATTGGCAGAGTAGACCCCGGGTTGTGTTGTGCCGGCTGGAGGGGTTCCTAACACTTTCAAAATACTTTATATCCCTCATTTACTGAAATGCTTACTTTATTTTGTTCTTTTGAAACCCAAGAAGACAATAATTAAATGTAAAATGTATTGCTTGTGACTATAATTTTTTTTATTTATTATTCATCATATTTTTCTTATTAAAACAATAAAACAGTTTATTGGTGCAATATGTATTGTGTATGGCAATGGTTCCCATAACATTTTTATAGAGTCTAATGCAGGGTTGAATGTACGCCATTTACTTCCTAGTTGCATTCATCTCTGTATTAGGCCCATATAGTGTCCAGAACACAAGAGGGAAAAGCACAGAAGATATAGTTCCAGATTGTATTTATCTGGCACAGCATTATATTGCTATCATAATAACAGTTTAGTTGCATTCATAGGTGATTCACACTACACATCCGACACTTTTAAAATGTATTTTGTGATTTTCTGAGTTTGCTACCACTTCTCTAGGAAAACTAATAAGCTCCTTTGGATTTCAGTATTATCTCTATGCGGATGATACACAAATTTATCTATCCTTTCCTGATCTCTCACCATCTAATGGGCAGCACAGTGACCTAGTGGTTAGCACTTCTGTCTCACAGCACTGGGCTCATGAGTGCGATTCCCGACCATGGCCTTATCTGTGTTGAGTTTGTTCTCCCTGTGTTTGCGTGGGTTTCGACTGGGTGCTCCGGTTTCCTCCCACATTCCAAAAACATACTAGTGGGTTAATTGGCTGGTATCAAAATTGACCCTAATCTCTGTGTGTATTGGTGTGTGGTGTTATGGAATTTAGACTGTAAGCTCCAATGGGACAGGGACTGATGTCAATGTGTTCTCTGTACAGTGCTGCGGAATTAGTGGCGCTATATAAATAACTGATGATGATGATCTGTGTTGTCTCGCGTTACTGACTGTCTTTTTGCCATTTCATCTTGTATGTCCTCTCACCAACTCAAACGGAATCGTTCAAAAACAAAATTTATAATATTTTCACCCAACAATAGAAGCTTCCTGTTTGACATTTCTATTTCTGTTGACAACGTGACCATAAATCCCACCCCGCAAGCTTGCTGCCTAAGTGTAATCCTTGACATGCAACTATCCTTTGTTCCCCACATCAACTCTATATTTACATCATGCTGCATACGTCTAAGAAACATTTTCAGAATATGTACATATCTCACACAAGACACTTTAATTGAGGCACTCATCATCTCCCACATCAACTATTGTAATTCCCTCCTTACTGGTCTTCCCAAAATCAGACTCAAACCCTACAATCTATTTTGCATTCAGCAGCTAGATTCATTTTCCTTGTAAATCATTTTACATCTGCTGAGTCACTCTGTCACTCTGTCAGTCTCTACATTGGTTCCCTGTTTTTCAGCAAATCCAATATAAAATTCTTCTACTAACATACAAGGCCATCAACAAAATTGCACCAACATACATCTCCTCACTTGTCTCAAAATATCTCCCAACTCGACATTTCTGTTCTGCACAAGATATGCATCTCTCTTTCACTCTCATCACTTCCTCCCATTCTCGGTTACAGGACTATTTTCATGCTGCACCCACTTTATGGAATTCACTCCCTCGCACCACAAGACTTTCCTCTAGTGTTCAAACCTTCAAGCGTTCTCTGAAAACCCACCACTTAAGACAAGCTTATAATATTCCTCAGCCACCCTCTTAATCTCCCTAGGATACCCTAATACCGCCCTCCAAACAGTTAACACAAGACAACAAGCCTTTGACAAACACTGCTATGGGACTGGATCATATTGCCCACTATGTACTTTTAACCTTTGCAATCTAGCTGGACCAAAATGCAATATGTAGCACTTACCCTCATGTATCTACCTCCCTTTGTCCCATAGATTGTAAGATGGCGAGCAGGGCCTTATTACCTCTCTGTCTGTATGTATTACCCAGTGTTGATATATTGCTGTGTTTGTTCCCAATTGTAAAGCGCAATGGAATTTGCTGCCACTATTTAAATAAATGTTGATGATAATGATGATGGTTTTGGATCTGGATTTACTTAACAATTGTCAAATATAGGTCAAATTATGTGATTTTTGAGCAGTTTTTGCTCCTATATTATTATTTATAGCATTAACATTCATTTACAGTCTGTTTACTAATGATCTCTTCACAACTGCCTAAATGTTCACAGTGAGCTGGCTGGCTAAAATTAGTGAGTAGCGGAAAAAATACATGGCAGCTTACTAAAAGATACAATCACCATTTTTTGAACCTTTGTCAAGACAACCACATAGAACAACAGAAAAGACAGATATTAAAGAAAATGTAGTTACCTGACTTCTATGCAAGCCCAGACTGTCTTCAGCAGCAGCTCATAATTTATGAAAAGGTGATAGTCTGCATGTTATTGCAAAATACATGAGGCAAAATACATGAGGCAGCACAGTGGCCTAGTGGTTAGTACTTGTGCTTCGCAGCACTGGGGTCATGATTTCGATTCCCGACCATGGCCTTATCTGTGTGGAGTTTGTATGTTCTCTCTGTGTTTGCGTGGGTTTCCTCCGGGTGCTCTGGTTTCCTCCCACACTCCAAAAACATACTGGTAGGTTAATTGGCTGCTATCAAAAAAAAATTGACCCTAGTCTCTACCTCTCTGTCTGTATGTATATGTCTATGTGTGTGTGAGTGTGTGTCTATATTAGGGAATTTAGACTGTAAGCTCCAATGGGGCAGGGACTGATGTGAATGAGTTCTGCGGAATTAGTGGCGCTATATAAATAAATGATGATGATGATGATGATGAGGCAGTGGCTTCCTTGTATTTTCTATGAGGCACTCCAAGCAATATGCATTTCATCCTCACCCTGGAGCGCACAACCGGAAGTGCCAAAGCCGGCAACATGGTGGCTTAACGGTTAGCACTTTTGTCTCACAGCACTGTGGTCCTGACCATGGCCTTTTTTGTGTTGAGTTTGTATGTTCTCCCTGTGTTTGCGTGGGTTTCCTCCGGGTGCTCCGGTTTCCTCCCACACTCCAAAACATACCAGTAGGTTGGGGGATTAAGACTATAAACTCCAATGGGGACTGATGTGATTGAGTTCTCTGTACTGCACTACGTAATTACTAGCACTATATAAATAGCTGCTGCTGCTAATGATGAAGATGATAACAACCAAACACAGCAATTCCTTGGTAAGTCCCTGGGACTTTTGCTTAGCTGGTGTCTATTTGACATGAATACCTAAGACATATACCAAGGAGTTGCAATAGCGCACCTTAACTATTAAATGCACACTCCGGCTGTATGTGTTCTAGCTTGGAACACATGAACCTGAAGTGCAATGGCGAACTTCCTGTATAGCAAGCATTTTGGTGCATTGTTTTCCTGGAAATTACATTTTCTGATCCAATTTTGGCATGAAGAATCGAGCCATGTTTTGTATCTACTCAGAAACTAGAGATGCTCAGGCTCGGTTCTCCGAGAACCGAACACTCCCAAATTTAGCATATCCAAGTATCGGTACTTTCGCACTTTTTTGGAATTGAAAATGAGGCAAAACATCATTGTTACGTCCTCGGATCTCGCGAGTTTTGAAATCTATAAGTACCACCCTCCACGGCGAACTAGCGCCATTTCACAGAGGGACACAAAATGGGGTAGCACAGTCTGTAGAGCAGTTGGGCAGCAACATAGATAGACTAGAAAGAGGAGGGGGTAGCAGTGTTCAACAAAGTCTACAGTGACATTCAGGAGAGCTCCATTGCTCCATTGCTAATTATCATTTCTGAAATACAAATCCTAGTGCTGGCAGGCTTTGGGTAATTCTGCAGTCACATTCTACTGTGTTATATAGATAACACACAAAGAGGAGAGCTCCATTGCTCCATTGCTAATTCTCATTGCTGAAATACAAATACTAGGGCTGGCAGGCTTGGTGTAATTCTGCAGTCACATTCTACTGCATTATACAGGTAACACACAAAGAAGAGAGCTCCATTGCTCCATTGCTAATTCTCATTGCTGAAATACAAATCCTAGGGCTGGCAGGCTTGGTGTAATTCTGCAGTCACATTCTACTGTGCTATATAGGTAAAACATAAAGAGGACAGCTCCATTGTTCCATTGCTAATTCTCATTGCTGAAATAGAATTAATAAGGCAGGCTTGGTCTTCTAAACCTGCAGTCCCATAATGTACAGTGTTATATAGGTAACACACAAAGAGGAGAGCTCCATTGCTCCATTGCTAATTCTCATTGCTGAAATACAAATACTAGGGCTAGCAGGCTTGTCTTCTGAATTTGCAGTCAAAGTGTACGGTGTTATATAGGTTACACACAAAGAGGAGAGCTCCATTGCTCCATTGCTAATTGTCATTGCTGAAATACAAATACTAGACCTGGCAGGCTTTTCTTCTGAATTTACAGTCAAATTGTACGATGTTATATAGGTTACACACAAAGAGGAGTGCTTTATTGCTAAGTGTCATTGCTGAAATACAAATACTCGGACTAGCAGGTTTTTCTTCTGAATTTGCAGTCAAATTGTACAGTGCTATATAGCTTACACACAAAGAGGAGAGCTCCATTGCTCCATTGCTAATTGTCATTGCTGAAATACAAATACTAGAACTGGCAGGCTTTTCTTCTGAATTTACAGTCAAATTGTACGATGTTATATAGGTTACACACAAAGAGGAGTGCTCCAATATTATTATTAATAATAATCATAATAATAATAATAATAATAATAATATACCTGTTAGTGAAGCAGATGATACACAGAGTAGCCTGCCTCAGAAAAATGTGATGTACTTAGGTAAATGCTGCTGCAGTTCCTGCTGGTGAAGGCGAATCACCAACCCAGTGGGCTGTCACAGTCATATAATCTTTAGTCTGCCCAGTTCCGCTTGTCCACATATTTGTGGTTAAGTGTGCAGTGGGTAGAATGGCATTTTGTAGCCCAATAATTACATTTTTACGAACCTTCTGGTAGAGGTGAGCAATAGCTTTTCTAGTAAAATGGTGTTGTGATGGAATTTGGTAACAGGGACACAAGACCTCAAGTAATTGTCTAAAACCAGCTGCATTAATAATGGATATTGGACGCAGATCTAATACTAGCATAGTCGCCATAGCGTCTGTGATCCACTTTGCGACTGGGTGACAGCTTTCAATCTTGCTAAGGATTCTTTAACAGTCCATTGTTTTAAACTACTAGTAGTCTTCTTCTTGGTCTGCTACTGGGTTGAAGATCCACCCCCCCCCAGCAGGAGCAGCAGCAGTGGGCCTAACTGTTACGAGCCGCGGCAGCACTCACAGCTGCCGCGGCTCGCTTCTAACGCCTTCTGGCGTCCCGGCCGTTACATTGACGACCGGGACGTCATTTCTGGATAGTAACGGTCGGACGCTTCTTCAGCGCCACGTCCCGGCAATGTAGGAAGCAGGGCACGTGTGCACACAGGATGTTCCATTGAATTAGTTCCAGCCTGTGGGCTGGATTTGGTTAATTAAACCACCTGTGGGTATATTTCAAGGACAAGCCCTGATTGGTTGTTCCAAGTATTTAAGGCAGGGAGGGCTTAGCCTCCCTGCCGGTTATAGATAGCTGTTCCAGTTTTCTGACTTGCTCCATGTTCCCTGTTGCTGTCCTGTGAATACTCTGTTTGGATCTCCCGTGTTTGACCCCTGCTTGGATTTTGACTCTGCCTGTTTTCTTGTGTACCTGACCCTTCTGGCTTGTACTTTGGACCCTGCTACTTTGCCCGTGACCCCGACCTCTGGCGTGTTATCTGACTATCCTGTTTGCCTGTGACCCTTGACCTTGGCTATCGTTTGACTACCCACTGCTTTCTACCAGTCTCCTGGCCTGCCGCTGTGGCCCTGCATTACCAACCCACACTACATCTGGAGTTAAGTCCTGGGGGCATCTGAGTACCGGTGAGCGCATTTAGCTCAAAGGGAAAGGTGGCTGCCAAAGGTGAAGACCTCTGTCATCTAGTTCTGTGGGTTGGTGATCAGGGCCAGCAGCCTAACACTAACACACAAGGATTCTTTTGAGGAGTCCTGGATAGGGGAGGAGTCATCTCGCATTAACAAATTGGATGCAGGACTAACTCCGATCACTTGTGAGGATATTGATGATGAAGGTGTTGGGGGTGTAGATTGCAGGTGCTGGGATCTGGATGAGATAAGATAGGTAGCTGATGCTGGACTGCTTGTTGTTTTTTTTTTAGCATAAGTTTCTGATTTTCACAAGAGCTTTCCATGAACTCGCTTCAAATGGCATAACATGGATGAGGATCCTAGATGGTTAAGGTCCCTACCTCTACTAATTGTGGCTTTACAAACGCTACAAATGGCTAGACAACTGTTATCAATATTTGGGTAAAAATTACATTTTTTGGTCTTATGCCCAGGCATGACTTCTTCTTATCACTGGTAAGAACTGCTGCAGTCTTTGTTTGAAAGTGTATGAAAATAATATTGTGGCCTGTGAGGTGTTTTTGAGGTTACCAATAATGTAGGAATAAAAAAAGAGCAAAATTATGTGATTCAGCATATTTTAGCATTTTTTCTAAAAACTACAGATCCAAAACCAAAATACATGAGGGCAGTTTTGCCAAAACCAAAATCAAAACCAAACACAAAGCTAATCCAGATTCAAAACCAAAACCAGTTCACGGGGGTCAGTAAGCATCTCTATCAGAAACCCAAATCTCGGATCTGTATCGGATTTCTCTGTATCTGAACCGCTCATCACTATTGTAAACACTTAATTTGCACTGAAGCAAATACCAAAGTGGCAGTGGTTCAAATTACTTTAATGTACTTTATTCTAATTAGGTCATTTAATTGTCTAAGTTATAAATGTCTCTTTTTCATGCAAATATATGCCACAATAGCTATTGTCAATATTTAAACTTTTAAAATAATTTTTAGTGTAACTCTAACTTGTCTTAAAACATCTCTTTTCCATCAAAACAAAATTGTTGTATAAACATCTATTTTTCACTGAAATAAATATTTCAGTGGCTATGGTTAAAATTATTTTAATATACTTTATTTTAATTGTGACAGAAACATTTTTGTCCTATAACTTTTTCAATCAAATATCAATTTTGATATGATTGGAATTAATGTAATATTCTTTATACGAATTGCATCTAAATTATGTAGCTGTGATTTCAATTCTTTTCCTGTAATTAATACCGTATATACTCGAGTATAAGTCGATCCGAATATAAGCCGAGGCACCTAATTCTACCACCAAGAACTGGGAAAACTTATTGACTCGAGTATAAGCCTAGGGTGGGAAATGCAGCAGCTACTGGTAATTTTTTTTTTTTTTTAAAAGCTCACTTCTGTTTAATTACTGTAATTTTTTTTGTTGTGCATATATAAGTAAAGGGCTTCTCTCTCTCTCTTAGCCAATGTATGAAACCTTTTACTATTCTTTTCAAATGTGTACTGTGAAACAGGAACAACAACATAGGCCAAAAACAAAAAATGAATATGATAATGGTAAAGCAAAAATCAATGTAGGGTGCTGTCACCATAACGAAGAACCCACAGGCTCTTTATCTGGGCCAACTTTTGGAGTGTGTAACCAGGGTTAACCAGCAAACACACACTGCACCAGAACACATCTTACCAGGCTAACTGCAGCCTATCATTCACCTCCAGTACCATGGAAATGTAAAAATATTTTCACATTTAAGAAAGTAAAGAATACATAAGTTTATTAATGCAAAGCACCAAGAAAGCTTTTAAGCAAGGATTAAGTTACACATGTAACATAACACATAGTACAGTACCATTCAGATGCGCTGTTAGCCAATCCTGGGGTATCCCTTTTTAAGGCGTAATCCTTTGTGACAGAGGTGTCACCCCACATATCCACAACAACATCCCCAGAGATTCAAGAAGAAGAATGAAGCTTACTGGTCCTCAAAGTCCTTCACTTTATGCTCTGATTCTTCAAACAGTTCAGCAGCAGTTGTATTCCCTCATTAGTGCTGACATCTCTCTCTCTCTCAGCCCCGCAGTGGAACGCATGTGCCATACAGGAAGTTAGGCATTTCTGTTACAAATGCAAAACTTCCTGTCAGTGGAACGCACATGCGTTCCACTGCGGGGCTGAGAGAGAGAGTTAACAGCGCAGGGACCGGACACCAGGTAAGTTCACCCGTGTATAAGCCGAGGGGCCTTTTTCAGCATACAAAAATGTGCTGAAAAACTCGGCTTATACACGAGTATATACGGTATACTCAATTAATATTATCACATTTTACTCAGACCTAGAGTAAAAATCAAAGCACAAATTTAAAAAGCGGCAAAATAATACTGACCGCCATTCTTCCATCCACATTCATCACACTGGGGATAGAGAAAAATTAAGGTGTAGAAATCTAGCTGAACAGGCTCTTCCTGTAGGAAATGCCAAGTGGATTTCCGAATTTCATTATCGAATTTGGCAAACCGGTCACAAATTGAATGTTTAAATAGTAGCTCACCTGTACATTGAAAAAAAAACCCTAACAACATATGGTTTCAGTTTTACCTCCTGTATTGGGCAATTGAATCAGTTTATTTGCTTGTATTTGATTCTATGAAGTAGTCAATTGCTGGAATGTGCCACATGGACATCACCACGATGTCCCACCAGCCATTACGGTAGGAATCTCAGCTCATTTTTCTCTCATATCTCTGCGCAGAAAAAATGAACGGAAATTCCTGCCATAACATGGTAGCTATGTGTCTCTCTGAACTTTCTGGAGACACCTTGCGCCAAATTGAATCTCCCGTATGTGAAATTTTTTGAACTAGTGACTTGCAGAGATTTTCTGTATAATTTAAAATTTTATTACAGTGCTCTGTTTTTCTTTATGTTTCCCCCCATACCACTTATGCCTCCTTACTTACTTAAATCTAATATATTTACCTTCTTTATAATGCCCCATCATTATAATCACAGTTTTTCCATAAGCTGAAAGCAAGCAGTATAAAAGGTGAGAATTTTAGTACACGTATATTTTGTAGAGTTTGTGCCTTTTGTAAACATGCTTCTTGGGGAAAAAAAAATGTAGTAATGAATAAATATTTGCTTGTTGTTATCGCTTGTTATTTGTGCAGCCTTTCAATAGCTTTGTTTTCATATCACCTGCAATGTATCACATTGCCAATGCAATGTCAATGTGTGTAACAAGCAGACATGGGGGGTGAGGTTCTTTGCATGCCTACTGTTTATTTGATAACTACAGCCTATGTCTCTGTGAATAGCTGAACATCTTCACCTGTTGCTATGGTTGTGCCTCTTTGTTGTGAACACTGAATACATAGTTGCTGGGCCTCACCCTGTTTGGTGGAAGGTTGTGCTTTATTTGGGAAAGTCAACAAGATAAAGTAAACATTCTCACCCCTTCTGCAAATAGATCCATGACACATTGTCACTGCCCTGAACACCAGTTCAAACAAGGTTTACAGGGTTAATAGTCTTAGGAATTTACCAAAGACCATTATCTTAATTATTTTAAACTTACTTAAATTACATCATAAAATTACAGTATATATAGTCTAAACACAAACAGGTGTGCAGGTGTTTAGCATATATTTATTATTGTTTGTATAGGGCCACCATATTACGCAGCACCGTACAGAGAATATTTTAGTGATTCATCGTCCATTTTTGTCAGCAGCCAATTAACCTTCCAGTATGTTTGAGGAAACAAGAGCACTTGGAGGAATACCAGGCAAACATTAGGAGAACATACAAGCTCCTCACAAAACAGACTTATCGCGAACAGAGTACAAACTGTTGGTGTTGTTGTAATGCTTTCTTTGGCATAATGAGGAATTTATTAGGTGATGGAGGCATGAAGGGCATAATATGTGGCATAATATGGTATGAGGGAACTGTGTAGTGGTATCAGGTCCTCAAAGTGATCTATTAGTCTATGAGCGAGTGCTGGACAAATTTTTAAAGATGTTCCCATTGCTCATTCTGAGTTTTCCAACACCACTCTCATAGAAACATTCCACACAATACAATTTGGAATTTATGCTGGTCACGCTTGGTGAGGTGAAATGTCACATAGTTACGTAAAAGTCAAGGCTCAAAAGTACTATCAGTTCTAAAATGTTATACAGATATTATTACTCTAACATTTAAGTCAGGACTGGAAAAATCTCAGAAGCTGGGTAACCAAAGTGCCTAAACATTTACTAGTGGTGTCTAACGTTTGGGATTCTTTACTATGGAGGTCCATGGATGCACATCTTCTCTGGCTTCTTAAAAGTTCCTGCAGACTCCTAAATTTGACTGACTGTCTCCTTAATTAACCAAATAGAGAACTCGAATGAATTGTTGTTACCTGAGACCAGAGATGCTCACTGACTCCCATGTTTTGGTTTTGGTTTTGGATCTGGATTACTGTCGTGTTTTGGTTTGGTTTTGGTTTTGCCAAACCGCCATTGCGTGTTTTGGTTTTGGTTTTGTTTGGTTTTGTTTTGCAATTTGTTAAAAAAAAATAATTTTTTGGGCTAAAATAACATAATTTAGGTATTATTTTGTACCTACATTATTATTGACCTCACTAACACTAATTTCCAGTCATTTCCATTCAATTTTGACCACCTCCTAGGTCACAATATGATTTTCATACACTTTCACAGAAAAATTGCTGCAGTTCTTGCCAGTGATAAGAAAAAGGCCATTGTCATGCCTGGGCATAAGACCAAAAATCCACGTCTTAAGTGTGGAATTATTTTTACAGAAATCCTGACAACAGTTGTCTAGCCATTTGTACCGTTTTTAAAGCCACACTCAGTAGAGGTAGGGATCTTAAGCATCTTGAATCCTCATCCATGGTACGTCATTTTTCAGCGAGTTCTTGGAAAGCTGTTGGGAAAATCAGAAACTTAGGTTAAAAAAAATAACAACAAGCAGTCCAGCATCATTAGGCCTCCCTTCTCTCATCTACATCCCAGCACCTGCAATCTACCCCCCCCCCCCAACAACTTCATCATCAATATCCCCAGAACCAATAATTTACAGTTAAACAATCATTTGCAAGAGGAATCAAGTATGAAATCTGTCACCCAGTCGTAAAGCGGATCACAGACGCCATAAGGACTATACTAGTATTACATCTGTGCCCAATATCCATTATTAATGCAGCTGGTTTTAGACAATAACTTGAGGTCTTCTGTCCCTATTGCCAAAATCCATCACAACACCATTTTACTAGAAAAGCTATTTCTCACCTCTACCAGAAAGTTCATAAAAATGTAATCATTGGGCTACAAAATGCCATTCTACCCACTGTACGCTTAACCACAGATATGTGGGCAAGCGGAACTGTGCAAAGTAAAGATTATATGACTGTGACAGCCCACTGGGTTGGTTATTTGCCTTCACCAGCAGGGACAGCAGCAGCATGTACCCAAGTACGTCACATTTTTCAGAAGTAGGCTACTCTGTGTATCAGCAGCTTCACTAAGAGGCATACAGCTGACAATCTGTTCCAAAAACTAAGGGATGTCATTGAAAGATGGCTAATCCTGCTTGGACTCTCCTGAGGATATGTCATTTCTGATGACGATCCCAATATTGTTCAAGCATTACAGCGGGGTTGAATTCCATCACATTTCCTGTTTTGCACACACAATCAATTTGGTGTTAGAGAACTTTTAAAAAATGTCATGCAGGAGATGCTGTCTGTGTCCATATAAATTTAGGGGCAATTTTTGTTTTCTGCAACAGCATGTAGGAGAATGCAGCAGCTGCAAGAAGACTAGCATTTGAGGGGAATGTACTTTAGTCCAGCGAAGTAGTCACCTGTGAAGAGAGTGCAGACACAGTTAGCTTGAGTCAAGTGATTGCCTTAATAATACATTTTGACAAGGAGCTACAGAAATTTAACGTGTGAAATAAAACGTAAATGTGCTAACTATATCTTAATTGTAGACTAAATGCTTAATTTTCTTCGCAAGGATCCAAGACTTATCAACATCTTGTTTGGACTTCTTCTCGTTCAGTTTCTCTGGCAACTGCTTTTTGTACAAAAAATTGCTTTCCCAAGACACCCAGTGGTGATGCAGATGATTCCGCACAACATTTTGATATTTGCTCTGCTGTAAAAGAATTGCCCAAAAATCGTGACAGCTCTGCCCTAAAATGAACTCCTAATTCCATTTGGAAGGCCATTTTCGGCAATTACATAGTAGTACACAGACTTCTATGTGTCACGGGCACTAGGAGTCTTTGCCCAGGATATCACCAGATGTAGTCTTACCAGAGTAGTGTATGCACACAGTGGTCTTCTGTTAGCAGGGTGACTAGCGGAACAGGAGAATCAGCAGATGGTGAGAGGATGCTCGAGGAAAGTCTATGACTAGCAGTAACAGGTTATGAGTTAAACAATATGAACACGAGGATCTTGATGGACGTGAAGACGTGAGGAAAGTCAGTGGTCTGCGTACAGCAAGTTGTACCACTGCTATAGTGAGAGGAATGTCCAGGGATAGATAGGAGGTAGTGAAGTCAGTGGTCTGCATACAGCAAGTTGTACCACTGCTTGTAGTGATGGGACAGGTTCCAGGTGCAAGTAGGTAACGGTGAAGTCAGTGGTCTGCGTATAGCAAGTTGTACCACTGCTTATAGTGAGGAAACTTGTAACTGGTGCCAATAGGAAACAGGGAGACAGTGGTCTGCGTTCAGCAAGTTGTACCACTGCATATATAGGTGAGGATAGGCACTAGGGTAGATGAATGGAGCATCAAAGGTAACACAGAGAGCACAAGGAACTTGATTCCAATGGTATATATAATACAATAGCAAATGACTAGCGCTGCTTGGAGATACAAAGTCACTACTGAGATCCAGGACATATGAGACAAAGTCAATAGCATCTATAACTTCGTGAGATAGAGGACTCCGTAGATGAGCAGAACACAGTCCAAGCGGATATGCAATAAGCTGGTAAAGTCAATAAAAGATAAGCATACTGCGGTTCAGGTAAGCAGGCTGTCACGAGAGAAACACAGGGATAGCTGAGCGGCTGAACGCCGACACGAGTAGAGACCACAGGAGAGTGGTAGCGGTAATCCGTGTCTGTGAAGCACACAGACAGAGAACATCACACGAGAGGAGCAATGATGATTCTTGCGGAGGTCAGCAGGAATAGTAGACACGATGAAACACAGGAGAGTTGAAGCGGTCAGGCAACCGGCAATGCAGTAGTCAGGAATCAGCTAGGACTGAAGACACGATGAACACAGGAGAGTTGAAGCGGTCTGGAAACCAGTAATGATGTAGCGAGGAATCAGCTGGAACTGAAGACACAATGAAACACAGGAGAGTTGAAGCGGTCTGGAAACCAGTAATGCAGTAGCGAGGAATCAGCTGGAGCTGAAGACACGATGAACACAGGAGAGTTGAAGCGGTCTGGAAACCGGTAATGCAGTAGCGAGGAATCAGCTGGAACTGATGACACGATGAAACACAGGAGAGTTGAAGCGGTCTGGAAACCGGTAATGCAGTAGCGAGGAATCAGCTGGAACTGAAGACACGAGGAAACACAGGAACACCTTCAGAGACTCACAGGGAATGAGACTCCAAGATCAGGCCACAAGGTATTGACCACAGGTGCTTTAAATAGGGAGTGTTGCCTGATCAGCCAATTAACTAAAAGCAACAGGTCTGAAGAGTTCATAGAGGCTGCGCATGCGCAGACCGTAAGGATGGCGGGCGGCCACGCTTCCTAACAACGGGAGAAGAGGCACTCACAGTCCGGTGAGTGACACTATGATGGTGGGATGAATTAGTATTGTTTAAGGAAGATTAGCACTGAACCCTGCCACCTCTCCTGTTTCTGAGTGAGCTATGGTACAATAAAATGTAACTGCAGATTTAGACCAAGACTGTCAGCCCTATTATTTCTATTTCAGCAATTGTAATTAGCAATGGAGCAATGGAGCTCTTCTCTTTGGGTGTTACCTATATAACGCAGTAGAATTTGCCTGCAAGTTCTACAGACAAGCCTGCTTGTCTTCCTCTTCATCAATGACTCTTAGCAATTGAGCACTCGTCTTTGGGTGTATATTACACCCAAACCTTATTAGTGCAAATTTAGAAAAATACAGTTTAATCCCTGTTAGGCCCTCCACCATCCTTTGCATGTTAATAATAGGATTGGTTGCAGTTATGGGCAAGGTCACACATTTTTTTTTCAAATCCTTCAAACCAGCCCAGATGTCAAACTGTTGTGGTCTGCCACCTGCGTCATCCCTGCTTGTGTTTGGAAAGTGCAAATTGGTGCCAGAACCTCACGTGCCAGAACTGCTGCCACTGGCTAGAAAAATTACTGTAAATCACTGGGGAATATGGGACACCCCAAAAGCACTTGGAGTGCAAAATATTGTTTTAGATACTGCTGAGAAATATGACTTTTGACAGCCAGAAAAATTAGTATTTCACACTGGGGAATATGGGACACCCCAAAAGCACTTGGAGTGCAAAATATTGTTTAAGATACTGCTGACAAATATGACTTTTGACAGACAGAAAAATTACTGTAAAACACTGAGTAATATGGGACACCCCAAAAGCACTTGGAGTGAATAAAATTGAAAGAAAAGCCTCCTCTATCCTCCTCTCTTACTGCTCTAACAATTGCTAATACAATTGGTATTAATATTAGAATTGTATAGAATAGAATTGAAACAATAATGTGTACAATTATTGCTCTGTCCCTGCGCTAATATAGCCTGTGACCTAACCCTGCTCTCTCCCTCTGACAAATGGCGATGGATTGCTGTGGAGGCTGGTATTTATGCTTTTCACATCTCGCGAGAATCGAGCTCAGAAATACGAATACGTCACAATGATGTTTTGCCTCGATTTTGATACCGAACGGGCGGGAGAGTACCGAGCGTGCTCAGCTCGGTACTCGGATAGGCGAAATTCGGATGGATTCGGATCTCGGGGAACCGAGCCCGCTCATCTCTACCTGAGACCAACTTTTCTTCCTGTTTATATCTTATTGGCAATAAACAGAAAATAGGACATGTAGAACTTTAATGCACTCTACAATTTGAACAATTTGTAAGAATCTATATTTTTTCTAATTTAAGTGTCTTTAGTCTGCTGCGAATGCACTGTTAGTAAGCACACCCATGTGAACGAGCCGTAGGTACATACAGGTATGAAATAATTTATCTAGAAATCCCTCCAGAGTCCTAAAAACAAAAGGCACATACAAAAGTAAATAAATTGGTGCTTGCCACTTATGATGTCATACACATCATCTAATCAACATCTGGCTTTCATTCACATCCACTGTGTCATATCTCCCCTTTACGCAGTGGCAAGGGTGAACAGCAATGAACAACAGAGGTTCCAACTACAAGCGGGTACCAAGACCCAGCTGCATATAGGTAATGGAGGAGATCCCAGGTGCTATTACAAGAGGAACGGAGGAGAGAGGTTAGTGCAAGATAAGATTGAAAATATATAGTCCCTTTAACCCAAGTGGTGGAAGCACAGGTCCCTGGAGTCATTGCACGTATATATACATTGCACCACAGCCGATCATCAGCTGTGCTTGTGCAATATGTTCTTCTATTTCCTAGGTGCTTTTCTATTTTACATTTCTGATAAACCAGCAATATTTAGAACTTATCATATGATTGCCAGGCCACCTACTGCAGTAACAAAGAACTGGAGATAAGACGCTTTACAGCGAGTCATTAACTCATTTAAGAGACTATTTACTAAAGCTGGGTACATACTACAGAGTGTTGAGCAGATCAACAAGCTAATGAGATGATAAACAACTGATTGGCCCAATATCTCAGTAGTGTGTACCCTACATTGACGGGCAATTATCGTTCCAAAGCACATCATATCATTAAACGAGATTTGTAAACTGAAGTAAAAATCTCATTCAACAATGGAACAATGTTGTTCCAATACTGCAGTGTGTATTCACTCTGCAGAAATGGAACAACAATTTAGCTTTCAGCGTGCTGTCACTGAGAGGAGATGCGGAGAGGAGACCATGGGCTAGATTTACTAAGCTGCGGGTTTGAAAAAGTGGGGATGTTGCCTATAGCAACCAATTAGATTCTGGCTGTCATTTATTTAGTACCTTCTACAAGATGACAGCTAGATTCTGATTGGTTGCTATAGGCAACATCCCCACTTTTTCAAACCCGCAGCTTAGTAAATCTAGCCCCATGAGTTGGTTATGATAGATGAAGAGCACAGATCTGAAGGTAATCGTGTATAGTGTGCACATATGAGTCGGCATGCTGATGTGGACTTTTTGTTTTTTCTTCTGTCCTTGGTAAAATCACTTAGCTATCACTTCATTAGACTTTTAAGGCCTGATTCATTAATGCACATATTGGCTGATTTTGTGCGTATCATGCACAGAATCACTCTGCTCAGAAATGAGACTTACGTTGGAGAAATAGGGAGATATGTCCGTGGAAGCAAGCAATGTACTTGCAAAAAGGAGCGCAAGGACTACATACAATACCCTACATCCTTGGGAAGAAAAAGGGGCGTGTGATAGGCGGACACCACTGGTAAATAATTTAAGTAGGCGATTACCTCTGAATACGTCTGATTCATACTCAGCCGAACGCATAAAATCACCTAATACCACACGTAAGAGTTGCACCAGCTCGGGGGTCTAGTCTAAGTCTAAGCCAATACAATGACAGCGCTGGATAAACACAGCTGCCACTCTTGTCATCTGATGTCACAGCAGACCATACACCTGCATACACTTCTCTCATTGCAAACCATTATAAAAGACTTAATGATGCACACTTACAATTGTTGAGAGTTTTAAGTGGAAAGAGAGTAGT
Organism: Mixophyes fleayi; assembly: GCF_038048845.1. Classification (NCBI taxonomy): domain Eukaryota; kingdom Metazoa; phylum Chordata; class Amphibia; order Anura; family Limnodynastidae; genus Mixophyes; species Mixophyes fleayi. Next base: position 258,493,971 of record NC_134403.1, read on the forward strand.
GGAGTAATTTGTTTATAATAGTGTCCTTTATTTGTCTTGAGAGGTATGTGTTCTCTTTGTTTTATGCCCTGCATGTTTTTGTTTTTTGTCTAAACTGCATTTAATAATTTATGTGCCACTTTAACAATGCTTTTCTATTTTAAAATGTAATGTGCAAGTTGAATAGTTTCTCACATGCTTCATTGCATTAGTTTTTTTTTTTATTATTTGGGAGCTCCAAAACCAGCAACAAGTCCAATGTCGCCGGCCCAGTTAGTGTACCTTCAGGTCACGTGTCAGCCTCTTTGGAATATCAGATGCTCCTCCTTCAAACACGCTCTTGTATCCTCCATTCTTAAGAAACCTCATCTCGACCCCACCTCTCTCTCTAACTATCGCCCCATCTCTCTTCTCCCATTTGCCTCCAAAATACTTGAGAGGCTCGTCTGCAGCTGCCTCTCCACCTACCTCTCTGATCACTCCCTCCTTGATCCTCTCCAATCTGGCTTCCGCCCCCTCCACTCCACTGAAACTGCCCTGGCCATAGTCACCAACGATCTCCTCTCTGCCAAAGCTAGGGGCCACTTCTCCCTTCTCATTCTCTTGGATCTCTCAGCAACTTTCGACACCATTGACCACCCGCTCTTGCTCCACACCCTTCAATCCTTTGGCCTCTCCGGCTCCGCCCTGTCTTGGTTCACCTCTTATCTTGCTGACCGTACCTTCTCCGTCTCCACCTCTGGATCTATCTCCCCCCTCCTCCCTTCCAGTAGGGGTGCCCCAAGGCTCTGTTCTTGGACCCCTACTGTTCTCTCTTTACACCTCTTCCCTGGGTGAACTCATCAGCTCCTTTGGTCTCAAGTACCACCTTTATGCGGATGACACCCAACTCTACCTTTCCTCTCCCGATCTCTCTCCCTCCCTCCTCCCCAGGGTGTCTGCCTGCCTCTCCGCCATTTCCTCCTGGATGTCCTCTAGATTCCTCAAACTTAATCTCACTAAAACCGAACTTATCGTCTTTCCCCCCGCTCAATCCCCCTCCCCTTCTGACCTTTCTATCACCGTTCTCAACTCCTCTATTTCCCCTGCTTCTCAACTTTGCTGCCTCGGCATCACCCTGGACTCCTCTCTCTCCTTTACCCCTCATATCCTCTCTCTCGCTAAATCCTGCCGATTCCAGCTGCGCAACATCGCACGCATTCGGCCCTTCCTCTCCCAAGATACCACTAAAGCTCTTGTCCACTCCCTTATTATCTCCCGCTTGGACTACTGTAACCTCCTCCTTACTGGCTTCCCCCGCTCTCATCTCGCTCCTCTTCGCTCCGTACTCAATGCTGCCGCTCGGCTCATTTTCCTTTCTCGCCGCTCCTCTACTGTCTCCCCCCTCTACCAATCCCTCCACTGGCTCCCCATCCCCTACAGAATCGTGTTCAAGCTCCTCACTCTTACTTTCAAGGCCCTCTCCAACTCCACTGCTCCCTACATCTCCAACCTTATCTCCATTCACGCTCCATCCCGCCCTCTGCGTTCGGCTAACGACCGCCGCCTCTCCTCCCCCCTGGTTACCTCCTCCCATGCTCGCATCCAAGACTTCTCCCGGGCTGCCCCCCCCACTGGAACCAGCTCCCCCGCTCCATCAGAACTTTCCCCAACTTGTCCAGCTTCAAACGGGCCTTAAAAACCCACCTTTTCCTTAAAGCCCTCCAGTCCCCCACCTAATTGTCCTCCTCCCAGTCTCTGCCTACCCCCTCCCACTCCTGCCCTCCCTCCTGTCCCCCTCTTACCTCCCTACTTTTCTTTCTCCTCTCCCCCCCTCTCCGTCTCAGCCTCCGTTCTCCCCATTCCATCCTCCTACCTTTGCGTCTCTGTCCGTCCTACCCTCCCATTAGATTGTACGCTCCTTCGAGCAGGGCCTCCTTTCCCTCTGTTCTCCACCACCTTAACTCTGCTCTCCAGCTCCTTGTCTCTTCCGTGAGGTCCTCCTGCCCTTCTATCCCGCTGGGGGCTCTCACCTCTCATCTAGCTGTACATTGAGCTACTGAGTTACTGTGCTTTTTGTTAACTGTACCGTGCTGTCTCACCCTGTATCGTGTTTCTGTCTGTCCCTGTACGGCGCTACGGATACCTAGTGGCGCCCTATAAATAAAAATTAATAATAATAATAATAATAATAATAATAATAATAATAAAGAGCGCAATTTTAAGTAATAATTGTATTTAGTATTTATTAAACTGTAATAATATTCAGTTAAAATAATATAAACACAAATAAAATTATAATACTCTCTAACCGTAGCAGGGCTATAGATAGATATCAAAGTTCAAAAATTATAGTCTATCTATCTAGCTCAACAAGTTCTTAAATGAGCATTATAAATCCCCAATCATTTGGTGTGACCATCCTCATGTAGAAAACATGGTTGTGCTTGAGTAATCTCAGTATTAGTGTGATACAAAGTTCTCAATTGTGCCTCCTTTGAAAAAAATGAAGATGAATTCCTAAAGTTGTAATATCCACAGCATACAAACAGCAAACTTGTAGCGGATAATCAAACACTTTCCTTGTAGGTGCCAATAACGGCATAATTGTAAGTAACCAACAATTCAATCCTGCTTCAACGATTGAAGCCATTTGGAAACTAATTGATCCATTTTGCTATTACATACAAAGGCAGCTGTACCTTATGATCTGAAAAATAGTTCACTGTAGATAATGGAGGCTGGAACTTCTCAGAATGGACATAATTACCTGAGCCAGATAGAGTTTTAAGCTAAAAATGTCTGAAATAACCTGTGACAGTTAAAACACAAATACGCAAATATTATATATATATATATTCTAAAGGATAAAAGGAAAGCAAAGCGCCTGTGTCAGGTTTGCACACGAAGAAGTGAGTGGGATCCTGCTGTCTTAACTGGGATTGGCTAGACTCCCCTAGAGGTGCGGAGTTTAACAGGGTGGTAGGTATTCACCAGGGAATCCCGCAAGGGAATTTGGACTTAGCGGCTTCCACACTGCGGGTCGCGGCCCTCCAGGGAAGTTCCCAGTGTGACAGATGGGAGAACAGACCTAGACAGCATACAGAGAGATACAGTTCAGGTATCGGTTGATAATAAAAACAATTACCACTTAGAAGTGGAACATGAATGCAAGGTTCAGTGGAATACAGAATGCACTGCAGATGATGAACCACGACTGTATGCAGAAGAGTATAAACAATCAACAGAGTTCCACAATGTAGGCAGAATACATGGTGAGCGTAGACAACAGCAAGGACTCCTAGGAAGTGGAATATAAATATAAAGTTCACTGGAGTGCAGAGAATACTGCGGATGGTGGAGCACAGCTGTTATACAGGAGACTAGAAACAGTCAATGGAGTTAACGGTTCAAGCTGATACATATTGAGTATTAGCAACAGCGAGTACCACTAAAAGTTAAATAGATAGTTCAATTGAATCCAAATATGCAGCAACGATTTAAAGACACAGGCACCATGGAGATGTGGAGCGAGTCATCAGTAGTCAGCAGTACATGCAGAGTAGCTAGCGGGCGTTGATCACAGCAATTACCATGGATGAGTGGAACAACTGAGCAGAGTTCAGCGGAATCAGATATGCAGCAACGATGAGCTACAGCTTACCCCAGGGATGTGGAGCAATTCAGCAGTAGACAGCGGTGCATGCAGAGTAGCTAGCGGGCATTGATCACAACGATACCACAGATGAGTGGAGCAGGTGAGCAGAGATCAGCAGACTCCGAATATGCAGCAAATGATGACCCACGGCTTATCACAGGGATGTGGAAAGAGTTAGCAGTAGTCAGCGGTGTATGCAAAGTGGCTAGTGGGCATTGATCACAGCGATACCACAGATGAATGGAACAGATAAGCAGCATAGATAATAACGGGAACAGGCAGCTGAAACAGGCCAGGTGTAGACTTGAAGAACCAGCAATGAATAGGTGAAAGGAGGAGCCTTATAAAAGAGGACTGACCAATAGAAGAGCTGACTAAACCATAGGTGAAGTAATCACATATGTAAACCTTGGCTGACAGCCTGTACCAAGAAGAAGTTTAATATGAGAATCAGTGCTTTGAGTCTCGGGTTGAGATACCGGGGGAGCGGAGTGTGACAGACTGATAGTGTAATATTTCTGGAACTTTTAGCCAAAAAAAGGTGAAGATTTGGCAGTCAAACTCAGACAGACTTGGTTGCTGCTGGGCTCCCTCCTGCCTGCTATAAGTTAGCCTGGATAGGCTAAGTATTATTCTTTCTTTATATTACACTGTACTTGCTATAAAATAGGAGGTGGAAAGAGACATCAAGAGATTTGAGATTCGATTACTACTACAGATAAGCAATTTTAATTTATTATCTGGTACATACAATTACATCCACGGGGTGTTTTGGTGTTGGTTATTATACTGAAACAATATTACACTATTGCTGCTTTCCATATGTATCTTGTATATGGTGTGGAGCCCTGGACAGTATCCGGGTGCAGCCTGTGAAGCACACAACTTGTACACACCTTATCAAAGAATGTATTCGGTACGCATATACAATATCATCTTTTTGGCTAAAAGTTCCAGAAATTTTACACTATAAGGCACTTTGCTTTCCTTTTATCCTTAGAATATCTTTACCAGACCAACCATCTGGATGAACACAGCTGCTGCTTGTACATAAGTTTCATAAGTTTTACCCAAACAGAAGTGTTTGGGTGAAACTTATGAACTATTTTAGGAATGTATTTGAATTTAGCACCACTTATAAGCAAATATATATATATATATATATATATATATATATATATATTAAAAAAAAAATATATCATAGATTTGGAGACTTGAGGTTCAGAGTTAAACGCTCATAACTCGGTTTCGAGCAACGATTTTGGATTTCGGATCTCAAATCGAGATCTCAAAACCAGTTAAAACGTAATTTCCTGGAAAATATCGATGCAAAGCTTGCAAGAGTTTATACCTTCTATATATAGGCCCTTCCTCATTTTTTCATTTGTCATTTAGAACTGACAGCGTATAGGAAGGATGTTAGCTGCAGTTCTTTGCTCTGAAAATAGCGTTTAAGGTTAAACTACAAAATGCAATCTTAGACGGGGTGAAAGAGGGACAGAGTTAATAATAGAATAGTTGTGATTATTGTAAAGCAGTTCTTTAGGAATCAGTCAGCTAGAATCGTTTGCTGATCAATTGGTTTTTATTTCAGTTTGTCAGAGAGTTTAGATGGAGTAGTGGCTACTGGTTGTTATTAATGTATATATATATATATATATATATATATATATATATATATATATAAAAAAATCAATATATAGACTGAGTTAGATAGCATTCTGAACTAACTGGTATATTTAGTGGAGAAGAAAAGTGTGCTGTTTAAGTTTTTGTCGTGAAAGTGTGTAGTAATCAGAACACGTCCTGTCTTGCATATTATACTTCCCACCATACTACATTTAAGCACCATGTGGTGGGATATTCTGAATATGTTGTAATTCCTCCTTAAATTATATCTGAAATGCTTATGTCAGTATTTTTTAACATAATAAATTAATATTTGGTGTTCTTATAACTTACCTTTTCACCTCTTACAATCTTTCTGTTTCTGAATTGCAATCTTCATGTTTGCATTGTTATGAGAGTAAATATATTTACATGACCAGGTGCTTATTCAGCTCTCAGCAATCTTTCTAGCACACAGTGTTATGCGCTCTAACTCCACCAACCCTCCCATTCCCCCAGGTGCAACGAGGCCCAAGCAATGGCTTCAGGACTATCCTACTTGTAGCTTAGAGTATTACTTTTTTCCCGCCTGGTGAATTGTAGTGCAATTTTTTTTTCAATGTGTACACATTGGGCCTATTTACATTTGTAGGACTGGGAGAGTTGTTGAAATTGAGCGCCATGAGTAGGCTATGGTAATAATTACTATTGCCATACTGGACACAGGTTTACCTCATTTTCTTTTCACCACAAGGAGAAATACAGTCATGGCCAAAAGTTTTGAGAATGACACAAGTATTGTTTTTCAAAAAGTTTGCTGCTTCAGTGTTTTTAGACCTTTTTGTCAGATGTTGAGATGGTATACTGAAGTTAAATTAATAGCATTTCATACGTGTCAAAGGCTTTTATTGACACTTACATTAAGTTTATGCAAAGAGTCAATATTTGCAGTGTTGACCCTTCTTTTTGAAGACCTCTGCAACTCGCCCTGGCATGCTGTCAATCAGCAATGGCCGCCCATTCTTGACTAATCAATGCTTGGAGTTTGTCAGAATTTGTGGGTTTTTGTTTGTCCACCCGCCTCTTGAGGATTGACCACAAGTTCTAAATGGAATTAAGGTCTGGGGAGTTTCCTGGGCATGGACCCAAAATTTCGATGTTTTGATCCCCCGAGCCACTTAGTTATCACTTTTGCTCCATCATGCTGGAAAAGGCATTATTCGTCACCAAACTGTTCTTGGATGGTTGGAAGGTTGTTCTTTGGAGGATGTTTTGGTACCATTCTTTATTCTACTCTTCATGACATTCTGCAGTATATGCAAATTGCCATTATAATAATTGGGGCAGCAGACTATGTGAAAAATAATATTTGTGTAATTCTAAAAACTTTTGGCCATGACTGTAGATGCAGCTATTCATTTGATAAATCACATCTTGAACTAAAGCAGCATGCTGCCTTTCTATTTTTGTGCAGATGAGATTGTGTGGTGTACCAAGGAGTATGTGCAGATGAGGCTGTGCAATGTGCCTTGTGGTCTCCCCAGTTCGACTGCTCATGGGGTTGTGTCATATATTCAGGCATATTTTAACCTTTAAACATGTACCATTTGTCAGCAGCATATTTCTCTACAAAATTAATTTGGTAGCAGGTAACACAATTCATATTGCACACTCTCATAAATAGTTTGGTTAGCTAGGTTCTCAAAATTTGGAGTTGTTTTACCAAACAACTGTATTACACAAATTAAAAAGAATGATTTCGTAACTCGTGTATTTTAAGTGACAAAATCAGTTTTGTCAAGCTAATGACATAGCAAGATGATAAATCATGGTTTTGTAACACAGAATCAAATTTTTAGTAGAAAGGTAAGTTATGCACCTAAGTTATGTTGTTTTAAGGCAGCAACTCTAATCACTGTTATGTCAAATAAATGTGATATTTCTGAAATGAAAGCACTATTTTGCAACACAAACTTATTTTGTGTGATAAAACAATTTTCCGTTTCGAAAAATAAATTATATTCACAATTTTAAACCAACCTAAAAAAGCTGTTTGCCAGATGCATGCAAAATAGATATTACTAACTAGATTCTGCATCAACACATAATCATTTTTGGTCATTAAATTATTTGACATTTCCACATAAGGGATTCCATTTACAGAATAGCTACAAAATTCCAATAATTAGATTTTATGCAAACGAGATGTCAATCAATCCTAGAAGTAAATTAACAAGTTGGATGTATGAAATTTGTTCATACACAGTTGTCCTGCACAAATTTAAAAGGAGCTTCACTTTGCTACTTTGTCCAATTTTGGAACCTTGCTCTTGCCACTGTCTAACTGGGTGACATTCTAACACAGTAATTAGTATAGCTGCCTTACTGTCCTGTAGCCATGGGTCCAATTCTATATAAGGCACTCAAACCTGAATGAGCTTAAGTTGAAAATTCAATATAGTAAGTTGCTCAGACCTTAAAGCTAAATTCAAATAGAGGTATTTTGAGTGTAAAGTAAAAGCATCAATCCACTATAAATCTATTGGTTCCTACTTCTCCAGCCTCTGACATCAGTAATGCCACAATTCCTTTCTGCATTGTTTACTACCTGTATAAACTTTATGTATAAACTCACATAAATTGTATCTATATAAACATACCTCCAAACAGTCTATGTTTAGTATCAAGACCCTGACACACTCCCTCTGAAAAAGAGGATGCACCACATACCCAGAGGTTTGCATGTTACTTTTTTATGTTAATTCTCCCACAACCCCTATCTCCTGAAAAACCACTGCATTGCCACGTAATTGGTAGGACAGTTTATTAGATTCAGGACTATTCCACCCAATTGCGAGATATGCTTACAATCAGACAGTTCTGCTGTCATTACAGCATTAGGAAAACTTACATGTATTAAAAAAGCATAATGCACACCCTACTGTAAATTATTACAGATATTAGACATCACCTTGTACTTGTGTTAACTGTCTTTTATATGACCACAAAACTCTCCTCAGTATCTATCCATATAATTTACAGTAAGGAGGGCATTATCACATAAATTATTATTATTATGATTATTTATTTATTTATAAGGCGCCGCAGATTCTGTAGCGCCGGACACATAAGAAAGTAACAAATAGATGAGGTAATACATATAAGTAGCACAGATGAGTGTGAGTAATGCTATGGGGACTCACACAGAGTGCAGCAAAAGACGTGACAGGACAAACAAGGGCGTTAGTAGACAGACGTGGGACAATAGGTAGAGAGGACCCTGCCCGCAAGAGCTTACATTCTAGTGGGAGGGGTGGTGAGATTCAGTAGGAGCAACTGGGAGAAAATGGAGATGGCAGGCGAGGAAGAGGAGGTGATGGATAGAATGGTTAAGTGATGGAAGGATAGGTGAGCTTGAAAAGGTGAGTTTTGAATGAGCGTTTGAAGGACTGAAGGTTGGGGGAGAGTCAAGTGAGACAGGGTAGGGAGTTCCAAAGATTAGGGGCATCACGGCAGAAGTCTTGGAGGAGAGCATTGGAGGAGGTAATGAGAGGTGAATTGAGGCGGAGGTGAGAGGAAGACCAGAGTGGCCGAGTAGGTATGTTCCTCGAGACAAGGTCAGAGATGTAAGTGGGAGAAGTTTTTGAAATGGCTTTGTAAGTGAGGGTAAGGAGCTTCAACTTAATTCTGCAACAGATAGGTAGCCAATGAAGGGATTTATGCAGAGGAGAAGCGGAACAGGTATGGTGGGAGAGGAAGATGAGCTTAGTTGCATCATTCTGTAAGGATGGAAGGTTAAAAATGTGAGAGTCAGGAAGGCCAGTGACAAGGAGGTTGCAATAGCCGAGATGAAAAATGATGAATAAGTGGACCAAGATTTTGGTTGGTTTCTGAGAGAGGAAGGGACAGATTTTCATGATGTTATGGAGGAGGAAGTGGCAGGATTTGTTGAAGGACTGGATAAGAGGGATAAAGCTGGGTAACATGAGAAAAAGTGATGTTGTCAACCAAGAAGGAGATATCAGTATGGATAGCAACATTGACAGGAGGAAACATGATGAGCTTGGATTTGGAGATGTTGAGTTTCAGAAAGCTCTGTGACATCCAGTTAGATACAGGAGAAAGACAGCTAGATACCTGGGTTAAGAAGGCAAGAGAGAGGTAGGGGAGAAATAGATTTGTATGTCATTAGCATAGAGGTGGTATTGAAGACCAAATGATTGCATGAGTTTACCAAGAGAGAAGAGCAGGGAGCCAAGGCCAGAGACTTGTGGGACTCCAATAGAAAGGGGAAGGCGGGGGGGAGCAGCCAGAGAGGTAGGAAACAAACCAGGAGAAGGCTGTTTCACGAAGAACTAGGGAGTGAAGGGTGGTGAGGAGAAGAGAATTATTGACAGTGTCAAAAGCAGCAGGTAGGAGTACGAGAAGGGAGAACTGACCTTTGGATTTAGCAGATTGTAAATCATTTGTTACTTTAATGAGGGCAACTTCAGTTGAGTGAAGGGGACGGAAGCTAGACTGGAGAGGGTCAAAAAGAGAGTGGGAAGAGAGAAAGTGGGTCACACGATTGAAGACAAGTCAATCAAGAATTTTAGAAGCAAAGGACAGCAGAGATATGTGGCGATAGTTGGAGAGAGGGGATGAGTGAAGGGAAGGTTTCTTGAAAATAGAGGAGATGAGAGCATGCTTGAAGGCTGAGGGGAAGATAACAGTGGAGACAGAAAGGTTTAAGAGGTAAGGAGACAACAGGCATGGTAAGAGAGAGAGAGCAGAGGAACTTGGAGGGGACAGGATCGAGAGACCAAGTTGTAAACGAAGAGGAGGAGAGAAGAGAGTGGATCTCAGGCACAGTTACAGGAGGGTAGGAGCTATGGGTGGCAGAGTGAGTGATAGAGAGGACAGGTGGGGGAGGCGATGAGAATAGATATTTTGTTTTTGAAGTAGGTGGCAAAGTCAAGAGCTGTGATGGATGAGGGGGAGGAGGTGGGGGAGAACATGGTAGAGAATTAATGGTAACAAAGAGGCGTCAGGGTTTATTGGACAGGGAGAAGATGAGGGATATGAAATTGTTTGTTTGGCAAGAGAGGCTGCAGAATAGTAGGAAGAAAAAATGAATTTGAAGTGGGTGAAGTCAGCAATGGAGCGGGATTTCCTCCATTAGTGTTTAGCAGAGCGGTAGCACTTTTGAAGGAGTCAAGTAACAGGGGAGTGTCACAGTTGGGATTTGTTTTGGATTGATGGGGATGAAGGGGAGGTGTCTGGGGCTGCAGTATCAAGGGCAACAGAAGAGAGTGTGGTGTAGTAAAGAGAGACAGCTGTGCTGGGACATGATAGGGAAGAAATGGGAGCAAGCAAGGGTTCAAGGGAGGATGCAAAGATGATGGGGTCAATTCTGTTGATGAGATGCAGTGTGCCAGTCACTTTGGGTGGGGGGGCAAGGGATAAAGAGGGGGTAAAGGAAAAAAGATGTGGTCAGAGAGGGGGAAGACAGAATTGGAGTAGTAAGAGATGTCACAGAGATGGGAGAAAACTAGGTCCAGGGAGTGACCATCACGGAGGGTGGTGAAAGTTGTCCATTGGGAGAGGCAATAGGAGGAAGTGAGAGTTAGTAGTTTAAAGGCAGCAGTATTAATAGGAGAGTCCTTATGGATGTTAAAATCCCCAATGATAATAGGAGGAAAATCAGAAGAGAGAAAATGGGAAAGCCAAGTGGCAAAGTTATCAAGAAATTGAGAGAAAGGGCCAGGAGGACGATAGATGACAGCAACATGAAGGTAGAGAGGGGAGAAGATGTGGATGGAGTGAACTTCAAAGGAAGAGAAGGAGAGGGAGGGTTCAGGAGGAATAATGCTGAAGATGTAGCCAGGATAGAGTAGGACACCTAAAACCCCTCCTTGGCGGTCCCCAGAATGGGGAGTGTGGGAGTAGGAAAGACCTCCGTAGGAGAGTGCAGCAGGGGAAGCGGTATCTGTGGGGGAGGTCCACATTTCTGTAAGGGCCAGGAAACTAAAGAAATGGGAGAGAAAGAGGTCATGAATGGGAGTGAGTTTGTTGCAAACAGATCTTGCATTCCAGAGTGCGCAGGACAGGGGAAGGTGAGTAAGAAGAAGGATGGAAATAAGGTTGGAGGATTGGATTTTTGGGCGGGGGGGGACTGGTGTAGGTGGGAAAAGCGGATAGATTGGATAGGCTTGGATCTGTAGTATGGAGGGGTTTGAAGTGTTGAATGGAGAGTAATAAGGTACAGATGTACTAATTGAGACCTTGCAGAGTCATGAAATGGGAGAGAGGGTCATGGTTCAGGCCAAATCCAGTTCAGACTCAGTTACATCTTATTATACTTGCGATGGAAGGCAAAGCTTTGAATAGGCTTGAAAATACAAGGAATTAGATAGAAGACTGAAACAGCAGTTGCAGGGAGATGAAATGGTCAGGCAATTAGAACAGTGGGCTGATTAAACAGAGGGGATGTTGCAGCGAAATAAACTGACCGATTAAACAAATTTTTCTTGAGGTGAGAAGGAAATAAGTTCAGTGTTCAAAACAAAGTTCTTGAGATGTGAAGCTTGCAGCCAGGGATGGATGGAAACATCAGGAGTAAAATAAAAAGTTGGAGGTGAATGCTGAATGTTGTCCTCATGTAGCAATGTTTCCTGCTCTCCTTTTGTTCAAGACTTTTTACTTTGCTATATAAAAACGGTGTATGCACTTGTAACAAATACACACTGGCTGACGCAGCCTCTGTCTATTCAATAAATGAGTAAACCCCCACTAATATACATATATACAATGATCAGCCACAGCATTAAAACCACTGACAAGTGAAGTGAATAACATTGAATAATAATTTACAATGGCACCTGTCATGCTTGCTGCATTTGAGGCTACATAGCCGCAGACCGGTCAGAGTGCCCATGCTGGCCTCTGTCCAAATTTTCTGCAATAGGCACGTGAATGCCAGAACTGGACCATGGAGTGATGGAAGAAGGTGGCCTGGTATGATGAATCATGCTTTCTTTTACATCATGTGAACGGCCAGGTGCATGCCCATCATTTACCTGGGGAAGAGATGGCACTATGGGAAGAAGGTAAGATGGCGGAGAGAGTGTGATGCTCTGGGCAATGTTCTACTTGAAAATCTTGGGTCCTGTCATTAATGTGCATGTTACTTTGACACTTACCACCTACCTTAACTTTGCGGTAGGCCAAGTACACCCCTTCATAGCAAAAGTATTCTCTGATGGCAGTTGCCTCTTTCAGCAGGATAATGCACCCTGCCAAACAAAAAATTGTTCAGGAATGGTTTTAGGAACAAGACAAAGAGTTCAAGGTGATGACTAGGCCTCCAAAATCCTAATCTATAACTAAGCCACTACTAAAGTCTCAATACAGTCACAAAACTCTAATTACAAGCAGTTTGCTAGTTTGGGTGTTTGTCATCATCATCATCATCATCATCATCCACTACTTACAACTGCCCCATAGTCATATCTGCGACTACATCCCCGTCCGAATTCATACAGATTTACTGAAACATTCCTTTACGGTACATTAGAATAACCTTTCCTTCCCCCATCATGCCTCTTCAGGCATATTTGGTTCTAAGTACCAAAAAGCTGCAGGTATGAATAGCCATAGTTGCATACGTTAACTTTCTGGGCATGTACAGTGTAAAAAACACAAAGATATGGTATGAAAACTGACTTACATCACACCCTGAATCAGGCCCTCAGTGGACACTTTAATATGTACACCTTCGCACCTGCTCGTTAAGGCAAATATATAATCAGCTAAGGAAGTGGCACCAACTCAATGCATAAAAGCATGCAGACTTCCTCAGGAAGTTACGACCAAACATAAGTATGAGAAAGAAATGTGATAATGTGATCTAGTTGACTTTGTCAGGGGAATGATTGTTGGTGCCAGACAGAGTGGCTGTATTAGAGATGCTCAGGCTTGGTTCCTTTAGAACTGAGCCTACCCGAACTCTGTACTTTCGCACGCCCCTCAGAATTGAAAATGAGGCAAAACGTCATTGTTACGTCGTCGGATTCCGCAAGCTTTGGACTCTAAAAGTACCGCCCTCCACAGCGATCCAGCGCCATTTCACAGAGAGACATAGAAGGGGTAGCACAGTTCTTGGCAGTCTCTATTGCACTTGGGCAGCGTCATAGCTAGAAAAGAAAGAGGAGGGGCAGCAGTGCTCTTCAAAGTTTCCAGTGACATTCTACTGAGTTATAGCTCACACAGAAACAGGAGAGCTCCATTGCTAATTATCCTTGCTGAAATAGAAATAATAGGGCTGGCAGTCTTGTTATAAATCTGCAGTCACATTGTACTGTGTTATATAGCTAACACGCAAACAGGAGAGCTCCATTGCTAATTGTCATTGCTGAAATAGAAATAATAGGACTGACAGTCTTGTTCTAAATCTGCAGTCACATTGTACAGTGTTATATAGCTAACACACAAACGGGAGAGTTCCATTGGTCCATTGCTAATTTTCATTGCTGAAATAGAAATAATAGGGCTGGCAGTATTCTTCAAAATATGCGGTCACATTGTACTGTGCCATAGCTCACCCAGAGGTGGCAACGTTCAGTGGTGCAACAGAAATTCAAATAATAAGGTTGGCAGTGTTATTAAAAGTCTCCAGTGACATTTTACCGTGCCATAGCTCACTCAGAAATAAGAGAGATGACAGTGTTTAGTGCTGAAACAGAAATTGTAGTAATAGGGCTGTCAGTGTTATTAAAAGTCTCCGGTGATATTCTACTGTGCCATAGCTCATACAGAAACAGGAGTGGTGGCAGTGTACTTATCACTCTCCAGTCTTTACTCACATTGTTCTTGTCACTCTCCAGTCTCAGTCATGAAGATACTAATCCCTCTACCTCATGTGCTGAAGCCTATGTTCAAATGCATAGTCGTTTTACGTCAGGGAAACAAAAATGTAAATAAAAAGCTTGTATCTTTTTAAAGAAAAAAACACCTCTCTAATAAAGGTGAAAGTTTACTGTAGAAAAACATAAAATTGCCAGCATGCCATTCTACCCAAAATATTACCAAGCATACAAGCATCATTTGGCTCCCTTCTCTCAGCATAGATCTCAGTACCTGCAATCTACATTGTCATCATATTCACTCTCATCAGTGTGTACAGCATCTGCAAACAATGCAAATGCATCCCCACTGGAATCCACCATCACAGAAGTCTGTGTACTTTGATGTACTTGTCGGTAATTGCCTTCCTCATTGTAGTTCATTTTACGGCATAGCTGTCACCATTTTGGGGCAATTCTTTTAGACGAGATCAAATGTCAAAAGGTTGTGCTGACTCATCTGTATCACCACTGGGTGTCTTGGGAAAGATAAGTTTTTTCCTAGAAGCAGCTGCCAGAGAAACTGATGGAGGAGACATTGTTGTGTCATGTACCACTTGAGCTGTCAGCTTGCTGACCAGGAGCTCATTGCATCTCTTGCGATCTGGGTCAGTTGGAAAGAAAGAGAAAACATAGCTCTTTAACCTAGGATCAAGCATAGTTGCCACAATATAGTGATCCAATTTCCAGAATAACTTTTCAATCCTGGCAAAGCGTTTGAAGTACTTCATCTACAAGTCTGACATAATTAGGGTAATTTCTTTGTTTTATCTCCTCCTTCAATTTTTCAAGGTGCTTTTCCAAAAGTTTAATTAGGGGAATCACTTGACTCAAACTAACAGTGTCTGAACTCACTTCACAGGTCATTACTTTAAGTAGTTTCAACACAGAAAATATTCTCCACTGCGCTGGGCTAAAGTACATTTCCCCTCAAATTCGATACTTGCAGCAGCTGCAATCTCCTACTTGCTGTTGCAGAATGCCGAAAATGACCAGAATTATTTTGGGACACAGACAGCATCTCCTGCATGTCACTGTCATTTTGTAAAAAGCTCTGTACCACCAAGTTGATTGTGTGAGCAAAACAGGGAATGTGATGGAATTCTCCCCACTGTAATATTCTCACAATATTGGTGGCGTTATCACAAATAACATATCCTCAGGAGAGTCCCAGCAGGACAAGTCATGTTGTAATGACATCCCTTAGTTTTTCAAACAGGTTGTCAGCGGTATGCCTCTTAGTGTAGCCGGTGATACACAAATGTAGGATACCACTTTTTATTTGCAACAGGATGAGGTGGATAATTATGTAGCTGATGAGGGCGCTAATGAGGTTGTTGATGAGGATGATGATGTTGTTTGTGTAAGTCCTGCACCAGTGAAAGCAGTTCTTGCCAGTGATAAGAAGAAGGCCATTGCCATGCCTTGGCATAAGACCAAAAGATCCACCTCTTATGTGTGCAATTATTTTTACCCAATCCTGACAACAGTTGTCTAGCCATTTGTAGTGTTTGTAAAACCTACCGACAACACCTTCCTCATCAATATCCCCACTAGTGATCGGAGTTAGTCCTGCATCCCAGTTGCTAAGGCTAGATGACTTCTCCCCTATCCAGGATTACTCTGAAGAAATCGTGAGCGTTAGTCCCACTGCCGCTGCTGCTGGGGGTGCATCTTCAACCCAGAAGTAGACCAAATAAAAGACTGTTAAACAATCCTTTGCAAGAAAAAGCAAGTAGGAAAGCTGTCACCCAGTTGCAAAGCAGATCACAGACGCCATGGCGACTATTCTAGTATTTGATCTGCGTCCAATATCCACAATTAATGCTGCTGGTTTTAATTGACAGTTAATTGAAGTTCTGTGTCCCCGTTACCAAATTCCATCACGACAGCATTTTACTAGAAAAGCAATTCCTCACCTCTACCAGAAGGCTCCATAAAATGTAATTATTGGGCTACAAAATGCCATTCTATCCACAGATATGTGGACAAGTGGAACTAGGAAAACTAGAGATTATATGACTGTGACGGCCCACTG
Organism: Mixophyes fleayi; assembly: GCF_038048845.1. Classification (NCBI taxonomy): domain Eukaryota; kingdom Metazoa; phylum Chordata; class Amphibia; order Anura; family Limnodynastidae; genus Mixophyes; species Mixophyes fleayi. Next base: position 258,510,115 of record NC_134403.1, read on the forward strand.
GGTTGGTGAATTGCCTTCAGCAGCAATATATACCCAACACCAGATTATTCCGAGGCAGGCTATTCAGTGTTTCAGTGGCTTCACTAAGAGGCATACCGATGACAGAATAAAGGAGGGGAAGCGCACTACAGGATACCGATGACATCCTGTTTGAAAAACTAAGGGATTTCATTGCAACATGGCTTATCCTGTTTGGACTCTCCTGAGGATATGTCATTTATAACATTTCCTGTCTCCTCGCCTCTTCTTCTGCTCCATCGTAGCCTGCCTGGAGTTTCTGAAGTATTGGTACTTTTGTTTATTGTTCTGTATGGTTTCACCCTGTATAGTCTACTGTTTGTACTGTGTGCGGACCTTGTGGTGCCTAACAAATAAATGATAATAATAATAATAATATTAATAATAACGACACCAATATTGTGAGAACATTACAGCTGGGTGAAATCCATCACATTCCCTGTTTTGTTCCCACAATCTACTCGGTGGTACAGAGCTTTTTGAAAAATGACAGGGACATGCAGGAAAGGCTGTCTGTGGCATGAAAAATTTCGGGACATTTTTGGCATTCTGCAACAGCATGTAGGAAATTGCAGCTGCTGCAAGAACAATTTATTTTGCCCTGCCATCAACTAAAGCAAGACGTGGTAACAAGGTGGAATGCCCCACTTTATATGCTTGTGAGGATGGAGGAACTGCGAAAACTCATCCACACTTACTCCACAAGCCATGACATTGGGAAAAGAAGGGGAATATATTTTAGTCCAGCGCAGTGGAGAATACTTTCAGTGTTGTGCATGGTGTTGAAACGATTTGAAGAAGTCACCTGTGAACTGAGTTCAGACACTGATAGCTTGAGCAAAGTGATTCCTTTAATTAGACTTTTGGAAAAGCGCCTTGAAAAATTGAAGGGGGAGATCCAAAAAACACACTAGTAGGTTAATTGGCTACTATCAAAAATTGACCCTAGTCTATGTCTGTATGTGTGTGAATGTATGTTAGGGAATTTAGACTGTAAGCTCAGATGGAGCAGGGACTGATGTGAAAGAGTTCTCTGTACAGCGCTGCGGAATCAGTGGTGCTATATAAATAAATGGTGATGATGATAAGATAAAACAAAGAAATTACCCTAATTATGTCGGACTTGTAGATGAAGTACTTCAAACGCTTTGCCAGGATCTAAAAAAGTTATTCTGGAAATTGGATCACTATATTTTGGCGACTATGCTTGATCCTAGGTTTAAGAGCTATGTTTTTGTCACTCACCGGACTGTGAGTGCTACTTCTCGTGTGTTTAGGAACCGTGGCCGTCCACCATCCTGAGGGTCTGCGCATGTGCAGCCCTTTCAACCCTTCAGTACATGTTCCTTTTAGTTAATTGGCTGATCAGGCAACACTCCCTATTTAAAGCACCTGTGGTCAATACCTTGTGGCCTGATCTTGGAGTCTCATTCCCTATGAGCCTCTGAAGGTGTTCCTGTGCTTCCTCGTGTATTCAGCTCCTGCTGATTCCTGTTGTTCGTTTGTGGTTTCCAAACCACTTCAACTCCTGTGTTTCATCGTGACTGCACCAGCTGATTCCTATCCGCTGCCTCTGTGCTTCTACAGTCTCCAAACCACTTCAACTCTCCCGTGTTTCATTGTGACTGCACCAGCTGATTCCAATCCGCTGCCTCCGTGCTTCTACAGTCTCCAAACCACTTCAACTCTCCCTTGTTTCATCGTGACTGCACCAGCTGATTCCTATCCGCTGCCTCCGTGCTTCTACAGTCTCCAAAAAACTTCAACTCTCCCGTGTTTCATCGTGACTGCACAAGCTGATTCCTATCCGCTGCCTCCGTGCTTCTACAGTCTCCAAACCACTTCAACTCTCCCGTGTTTCATCGTGACTGCACCAGCTGATTCCTATCCGCTGCCTCCGTGCTTCTACAGTCTCCAAACCACTTCAACTTTCCCGTGTTTCATCGTGACTGCACCAGCTGATTCCTATCCGCTGCCTCCGTGCTTCTACAGTCTCCAAACCACTTCAACTCTCCCGTGTTTCATCGTGACTGCACCAGCTGATTCCTATCCGCTGCCTCCGTGCTTCTACAGTCTCCAAACCACTTCAACTCTACTGTGTTTCATCGTGACTGCACCAGCTGATTCCTATCCACTGCCTCCGTGCTTCTACAGTCTCCAAACCACTTCATCTCTCCCGTGTTTCATCGTGACTGCACCAGCTGATTCCTATCCGCTGCCTGCGTGCTTCTACAGTCTCCAAACCACTTCAACTCTCCCGTGTTTCATCATGACTGCACCAGCTGATTCCTATCCGCTGCCTCCGTGTATCTGCAGTGTCCTGCTCATCGCAACCCTCCAGTACTCATCCTGTCTGCAGCCAGCCGATCCGCTGTCTCCGGGCTTCTACAGCGTTCCTGCTTGTGTCAACTCGCCTGTCTGCATCGGATCAACGCTCCGCTGCTTTCATCTCAGCTAGACCGCCTCAACACTCCCGTGTTCTCCAGGTGTCCTGTTCTATATACTACTGCTTCCTGAGTATTGTGTTCATCCTTGCTGGTCTATCTACCGCGCGCTGCACCTACTTGGTTACCGCTTCCACCCTCCTGGGACTTCGCATCCTGCCGGCCTCCAGCCGTTCAGGTATCCCTGCACCTCTCTCTGACAGCCTGCTCTTCTGAACCACGGTATGCATACTTTTCATTGACTGTGCTGGTGTATTGCATACCTCGCTGGACTGAGTTGTTCTCCTCCGGAGTTTCCTATCCACTAAGACTATTGCTATCATTTGACTGTGTTACCGTTTAGCCTGGATAGTTCTCGTGACTTTGTATATTTGTGCAGTGCTGCTCAGTTATTATTATTGTGTGCATATCATCGTGGGATCAAGTTCAGTGTGCCCGTGTATACTCTGCATTGCATTATCTCCCCGTGCTCCTCCTCACTTATATATTTCAGTGGTACAACTTGCTAGAGGCAGACCACTGTTCCTTGTTTTCTGAGTCATCTGTTTCCAGTATCCTTTCACATAGCAGTGGTACAACTTGCTAACGCAGACCACTGACTCCCCGGTTACCTTCACCTGGATTCCATTCCTTCACCCAGACAGCGGTACAACTTGCTATACGCAGATCGCTGACTCTCATCACCTCCTCGTTACTCCTGGACATTCCTCCTCACTATAGCAGTGGTACAACTTGCTATACGCAGACCACTGACTACCCTCACGTTTCCTTGTCCATCCAGTTCCTCGTGTACAGTTATCTACCTATTACCAGTACTGCTAGTCATAGACTTTCCTCGAGCATTCTCTTATCATCTGCTGTCTCCTGTTCCGTGATCACCCCACTACCAGAGTACCATATTACCACCTATACTGCTCTGGTAAGTCTATCATCTGGTGATACCTGGGTAAAGACTCCTAGTGCCCGTGACAGTAAGATCAGGCCATGACAGACCCAGATTCGGAACCTACAGCTAAAGAGATGCTGCTGCATCTGGTTACCCGTATGGAGCAACAGGATGCTCGCCAACAGCTGTTACTACAATGTTACCAGGCGTTAGCCTCCCAAGGAACATCTGGGCCAAATATCACAGCTAATGTTGATGCTCCTGTGCTTTCCTCCGTTTCCCCAGTGCCATCCCAGGTGTCTATGGCTTCTACGCTTCACCTGCCTACTCCGTCAAAGTATGATGGAGACCCCAAAACATGTAGGGGTTTTCTCAATCAATGCTCAGTTCATTTTGAGCTCCAACCTCAAAATTTCTCTACTCATTGTTCCAGAGTGGCCTATCTTATTTCATTGTTTTCTGGACAAGCTCTCGCATGGGCTTCCCCTCTGTGGGAAAGAAACGATCCATTATTACAGGATAGTGCCAAATTTATTTCCACGTTCCGAAGTGTATTCGATGAACCAGGTCGTGTCATCTCCGCTGCATCCAGCATCCTCCGTCTACGTCAGGGTTCTCGTACAGTAGGCCAGTACGTCATTCAATTTAGGATTCTAGCCTCTGAACTTCAGTGGAACACTGAAGCGTTAATTGCCGCCTTCTGGCAGGGGCTCTCCGATAAAATTAAAGATGCACTGACTACTCAAGAACTACCTACTTCTTTAGAAGATTTGATTTCTCTTTGCCATCGTGTAGACATGAGATTTCGTGAAAGGGAGTCTGAAAAAACAACTTCAGTTAAAGCACCTCTTCGCTCAACTTCTCAATTTCGTCCAGCTTCATCTCCGGTGATACCCATGGAGATAGGACGCTCCAAATTAACCACTGAGGAGAGGAACCGAAGAGTAAAAAATAGACTTTGTATCTATTGTGCTGATTCCACACATATGCTCAATTCATGCCCTAAAAAATCGGGAAATGGCAGGCCCTAACTAGTTCTGGAGAGGTGAAGTTAGGGTCCCTGGAGTCCTCTCCATGTTCTACGAAATTAAAAGTCTGCGCTTTTGATGTTACAATTTCCTTCGCTACCAAATCCTTTGAGTCCCAAGCACTTATTGATTCTGGAGCTGTGGGAAATTTTATTTCTAAATCCCTCGTGAATCAATGGTCCCTACCAGTGATTACCCTGAAGACACCTATTACGGTGACTGCTATTGATGGATCACGTCTTATAAATGGTCTCATCACCCAGAGTACATCTCCAGTAACTCTTCAGATTGGTGTGCTACACCAAGAAGAAATTTGTTTTTTTAATTCTTCCTGTTACGACAAGTCCGATTGTTTTAGGCCTTCCATGGCTTCAGTGTCATTCTCCCCAGATTGACTGGGGCACTCGTCAAGTTACGTCTTGGGGAGCTGAATGTCATCATCATTGTGTCTCCCAAGTCGTCCTCCTTAAAATACAGCAATCCTCAATTTCACCTTCCTCATCGGGACTCCCTCCTCAGTATGCTTCATTTGCCAATGTATTTGATAAAACTCAGTCTGAACGTCTTCCTCCTCATCGTTCATGGGATTGTCCGATTGATCTTCTACCTGGCAAGACTCCTCCTAGGGGTCGTGTGTATCCACTTTCGTTACCTGAAACTCAAGCTACATCTGAATACATCCAAGAGAATCTCCAGCGAGGATTTATTCGACCTTCTACTTCTCCCGCTGGAGCCGGGTTCTTCTTTGTAAAAAAGAAGGATGGATTACTACGCCCCTGCATAGACTTTCGTGGTCTTAACGCCATTACTATCAAAAATCGGTATCCTATTCCACTGATTACTGAGCTATTTGATCGAATTAAGGGAGCTCGGATCTTTACCAAGTTGGATCTTCGTGGTGCCTACAATTTAATTAGAATCAGGTCCGGTGACAAATGGAAGACAGCTTTCAACACCAGGGATGGGCATTATGAATACTTAGTAATGCCTTTCGGGTTATGTAATGCCCCCGGTGTTTTTTAGGGCTTCATTAATGAGATCTTCCGGGACTTGTTATATGTATGTGTCGTCGTTTATCTGGACGACATATTGATCTTTTCACAGGACCTGCCTTCTCATCACCAACATGTGGCAGAAGTTCTTTCCGGATTCCGGAGGAATTCATTATTCTGCAAACTAGAAAAATGTTCATTCGAGTTGCCCCAGATTCCATTTTTGGGTTATATTGTCTCCGGAGTTGGTCTGCAAATGGATCCAGAAAAGGTGAATGCTGTGTTACATTGGCCTCAGCCAACTACTCTTCGTGCCATTCAGCGTTTTTTAGGTTTTGCCAATTACTATAGACGCTTCATTCAAGATTTCTCTTCGATTGCATCCCCTATTGTGGCCCTGACTCGTAAAGGGGCCAATACTAAGCAATGGTCATCTGAGGCTCTTCAAGCCTTTCAGTTTCTTAAAGAGTCCTTCTCCTCTGCTCCCATTCTTCGACAGCCTGATGTGACGCTTCCCTTCTTCCTAGAGGTAGATGCCTCTAATGTTGGTTTAGGAGCCATTCTCTCCCAAAGATCGAAGCAACAAAAATTCCATCCTTGTGCCTTTTACTCTCGGGGTCTTCTGCCTGCGGAGAAGAATTACACCATCGGGGACAAGGAGTTGCTGGCTATTAAAGTAGCATTAGAGGAGTGGAGATACTTGTTGGAGGGAGCTCGTCATCCTGTGACAATTTTCACGGCTCATAAGAATTTGTCATATCTACAGTCTGCTCAATGTTTGAATCCTCGTCAAGCAAGATGGTCTCTTTTCTTTTCTCGTTTTGAGTTAACCATAACCTTCAAACCAGCTGCAAAGAATAAAAAAGCAGACGCTCTATCTCGAGCCTTTGTAACGTCCTCAGACGTTGAAGAGGTCCCCAACCACTCTATATTAGATCCCAAATGTGTTTCTCTGGCTGCTTCTTCCACTAAGGTGCTACCATTTGGGAAAACTCTCGTGCCTTCTGCTCTTAGGAAGAAAATCCTTTCGTGGTTTCACTCTTCTCGTTTTTCTGGACACTCTGGTGAACGCAAGACCTTTGAGATCCTCTCTCGAAGTTACTGGTGGCCTTCTATGAGGAGAGATGTCAAAGACTTTGTAGCTGCATGTGAATTGTGTTCTCAGTTCAAGACTCCCCGCAGAACTCCAGCGGGTTTGCTTCAACCACTACCCATTCCGTCCAAGCCATGGACCCATATTAGTATGGACTTTGTTACTGATCTTCCGCCTAGTAAAAACTGCAATACTATTTGGGTAGTGGTGGACAGATTTTCGAAGATGGCGCATTTCGTTCCCTTGGCTGGTTTGCCTTCTTCTTCTACTCTGGCTGAATATTTCATCAAAGAAATCTTTCGTATCCATGGATGTCCATCCGAGATTGTGTCAGATAGAGGAGTACAATTCGTTTCCAGATTCTGGCGGGCCCTTTGTAAGACCTTGGGCATACGATTATCACTCTCATCTTCCTACCATCCTCAATCAAACGGACAAACTGAAAGGGTCAATCAAGATCTTGAGACATTTATAAGGATGTTCTCGTCAGCCAATCAAGACAACTGGGTAGAATTGCTTCCTTGGGCTGAATTCGCTCATAACAACATGTACCATGAGTCATCTTCCAAAACTCCATTCTTTGTGGTTTACGGTCACCATCCGTCTTTTCCGGAATTTCCTGCCCTCCCTCCCACCCAAGTTCCTGCTGTAGAGACTGTTTGTCAAACTTTCAAAAATATTTGGTCTCAGGTCAAAACCTGTTTAAAGAAGACATCTGCCAGATATAAGTCTTTTGCAGATAAAAAGAGACGGGCTATTCCACCATTGAAAATTGGAGATCGTGTCTGGTTATCTACCAAAAATATTCGTTTGAAGGTTCCATCTATGAAATTCGCTCCTCATTTTATTGGTCCATATAGGATCATTCAAGTGATAAATCCAGTTTGTTTCAAACTTCTACTTCCTAAGAATCTTCGTATTTCCAATGCCTTCCATGTGTCCTTACTCAAACCTCTCATCATCAACCGTTTCTCGGTCCCTCCTGCAGCACCTCGGCCAGTTCAAATTCATCAAGAGGAAGACTTTAAGATTACTCATATATTGGACGCAAAAATTTCGCAAGGAGGTCTCCGTTTCCTCGTTCATTGGAAGGGCTTTGGTCCAGAGGAGCGTTCATGGATCAAGGCTGAAGATCTCAACGCTCCAGCTCTTCTTAAGAAGTTCTATTTCAAGTTTCCGGACAAATCCGATTCCAGGTGTTCTGTGCCCACCTTTAAAAGGGGGGGTACTGTCACTCACAGGACTGTGAGTGCTACTTCTCGTGTGTTTAGGAACCGTGGCCGTCCACCATCCTGAGGGTCTGCGCATGTGCAGCCCTTTCAACCCTTCAGTACATGTTCCTTTTAGTTAATTGGCTGATCAGGCAACACTCCCTATTTAAAGCACCTGTGGTCAATACCTCGTGGCCTGATCTTGGAGTCTCATTCCCTATGAGCCTCTGAAGGTGTTCCTGTGCTTCCTCGTGTATTCAGCTCCTGCTGATTCCTGTTGTTCGTTTGTGGTTTCCAAACCACTTCAACTCCTGTGTTTCATCGTGACTGCACCAGCTGATTCCTATCCGCTGCCTCCGTGCTTCTACAGTCTCCAAACCACTTCAACTCTCCCGTGTTTCATCGTGACTGCACCAGCTGATTCCTATCCGCTGCCTCCGTGCTTCTACAGTCTCCAAACCACTTCAACTCTCCCGTGTTTCATCGTGACTGCACCAGCTGATTCCTATCCGCTGCCTCCGTGCTTCTACAGTCTCCAAACCACTTCAACTCTCCTGTGTTTCATCGTGACTGCACCAGCTGATTCCTATCCGCTGCCTCCGTTCTTCTACAGTCTCCAAACCACTTCAACTCTCCAGTGTTTCATCGTGACGGCACCAGCTGATTCCTATCCGCTGCCTCCGTGCTTTTACAGTCTCCAAACCACTTCAACTCTCCCGTGTTTCATCGTGACTGCACCAGCTGATTCCTATCCGCTGCCTCCGTGCTTCTACAGTCTCCAAACCACTTCAACTCTCCCGTGTTTCATCGTGACTGCACCAGCTGATTCCTATCCGCTGCCTCCGTGTATATGCAGTGTCCTGCTCATCGCAACCCTCCAGTACTCATCGTGTCTGCAGCCAGCCGATCCGCTGTCTCCGGGCTTCTACAGCGTTCCTGCTTGTGTCAACTCGCCTGTCTGCATCGGATCAACGCTCCGCTGCTTTCATCTCAGCTAGACCGCCTCAACACTCCCGTGTTCTCCAGGTGTCCTGTTCTATATACTACTGCTTCCTGAGTATTGTGTTCATCCTTGCTGGTCTATCTACCGTGCGCTGTACCTACTTGGTTACCGCTTCCACCCTCATGGGACTTCGCATCCTGCCGGCCTCCAGCCGTTCAGGTATCCCTGCACCTCTCTCTGACAGCCTGCTCTTCTGAACCACGGTATGCATACTTCTCATTGACTGTGCTGGTGTATTGCATACCTCGCTGGACTGAGTTGTTCTCCTCCGGAGTTTCCTATCCACTAAGACTATTGCTATCATTTGACTGTGTTATCGTTTAGCCTGGATAGTTCTCGTGACTTTGTATATTTGTGCAGTGCTGCTCAGTTATTATTATTGTGTGCATATCATCGTGGGATCAAGTTCAGTGTGCCCGTGTATACTCTGCATTGCATTATCTCCCCGTGCTCCTCCTCACTTATATATTTCAGTGGTACAACTTGCTAGAGGCAGACCACTGTTCCCTGTTTCCTGAGTCACCCGTTTCCAGTATCCTTTCACATAGCAGTGGTACAACTTGCTAACGCAGACCACTGACTTCCCGGATACCTTCACCTGGATTCCATTCCCTCACCTAGACAGCGGTACCACTTGCTATACGCAGACCGCTGACTCTCATCACCTCCTCGTTACTCCTGGACATTCCTCCTCACTATAGCAGTGGTACAACTTGCTATACGCAGACCACTGACTACCCTCACGTTTCCTTGTCCATCCAGTTCCTCGTGTACAGTTATCTACCTATTACCAGTACTGCTAGTCATAGACTTTCCTCGAGCATTCTCTTATCATCTGCTGTCTCCTGTTCCGTGATCACCCCACTACCAGAGTACCATATTACCACCTATACTGCTCTGGTAAGTCTATCATCTGGTAATACCTGGTTAAAGACTCCTAGTGCCCGTGACAGTTTTCTCTTTATTTCCCACTGTCCCAGATCGTAGGAGATGCAATGATTTCCTGGTGAGCAAGTTGAAAGCTTATGTGGTACCTGACATGACTGCGTCCCCTGCTTCAGTTTCTCAGGCTACTGCTGCTAGGAAAAAAACTAGGCTTTTCTAAGAGACCCAAGGATGATGCAGATGATTCAGCAGAACATTTTGACATTTGGGCTAGTCTAAAAGAATTGCCCAAAAATCATGACAGATTTGTTGTAAAATGAACTACAAATTCCACGAGGAAGGGCTTTACTGGCATTTAGATCAAAGTGCAGAGAATTCTGTAATGTGCGTTCTGTTTGGCAATTGCACTGGATGTTTGTGAATAAATTGGGGATTAGAATGATACTAAACATGATATGTTTCCTGTAACCTGAACCTTAAATATCACTAAAGTGTACATATAACCTTATAACATATATAACTATAAACCAAATACCATCTGCACATAAACGACTGTGGAATGGAATCATTATAAATATGAAATATATAAATAAATGAATGTGAAAGTGCGAGTGTATGCGTTCGTGTTTTATCGTGCGATCGGGCCATGACATGTAACACGTGGCGTACTGATCGCAATCGCATGGTAAAACAATATTAATCAATATACTTTCTTTCATCCAATTATACAACTTCGACAGCTCCACCCTTTGATAGTACAATAAACTATCATCTTAGATTTTATATGCAGGATCTCAGTACCACGTTTCATTGCTCTATAATGTAAGTCCCCCTTGGTGTATGACCATGCTGTCTGTAGACCTCAGACAGGTTACCATAAAAGAGAGTTATAATCCTAGAAACAATTTTACTTTTACAATAGAACATATACCTCTGGAGCTTGGAGATAACCTTTTGTATGTCCTTCAAGGGTGCCATAGAAAAGGTATCAACAATATAGTATGTCCTACAATGGTTCTTCATGCCTAACATATTCATCTGTCCAAAGCATGTCTTTTAGCTCAGACAACATTTAAATAATGCATGTTCATCAATAACATCATCCTATGTCTATTAACAATGTCATATACGATCTCCGTCAGCTTGAGTTAGTATATACACTCTAATAATGTCAACAATTCTTTTCATCAACACTTGTGGGGCGGGGTATTGTCTGTTCGCTGTGCCCAGTCTCCCAATACTCAAGTTTCTTTGTACGTGAAACAGTGATCGGCCTGCCAAACCTTTCCCCTAGTAACCTCCCACCCCATAATTCGGGTACCTCAGGAATATTTAGTGGAAAGAGAACTAGTCCTACTTGATATAATCTCTGAGGCACTAGAGAGCACACCCAGCACTGTTTGGTCTACAACCTTACCCACCTAAGAATGATAATCATTCTCAAGGATGCCTGCTCAAGTCTGAATATTACTGGACTGGCATCGCTGGATGTACCTCTCTTCAACAATGGGGTCAACATACTTACGGACGTAATACTCCTCAGACAATAGCCCCTCGCACTTTCTCCAAGCTGAATTGAATAGAGTAATTGGTTGGACTGATTGTGCCAACACCTTCTCCTTCATCCCCAACTCCTCAATATCACTACCTGAACCAGCCTCTGTCACTCGTTCACAATTGAAATAATTGACTGTCCTGAAAAGAGAATGAGAGAGAGAAACACAGAACAGGAAAAACTACTACTTCCTGCTGGACAACAGCCTTTGCAAAGTCCTTTGCTCAGGTGTTGTTAACTGCAATTGGGGTCTCCCAGAACAGATTCATGAGTGTAGTTGGAACCTTCTCTGGGTGTTGGCTCCTCTACAGTAGACGGAATGGGTACCGGTGTCTCTCTACCCCTAAGGACGTGATGCTGGTCGTCAACACTTGGTACCTGTCTGTCAAACAACCTGAGCATAGGAAATTACAGTTCCACAACTTACTCTCCCAGTCCAACATCCTGACAGTTAGTGTAACACCTCAGGAGACAGTGTTTCGAACGTTCTCGGTTGCTGTCTCACTATCATCATCATCATCATCATCATTATTTATTTATATAGCGCCACTGATTCCGCAGTGTTGTACAGAGAACTCACTCACATCAGTCCCTGCCCCATTGGAGCTTACAGTCTAAATTCCCTAACACACACACACACAGACAGACAGAGAGAGAGACTAAGGCCAGTTTTGATAGCAGCCAATTAACCTACCAGTATGTTTTGGAGTGTGGGAGGAAACCAGAGCACCCGGAGGAAACCCACTCAAACACAGGGAGAACATACAAACTCCACACAGATAAGGCTATGGTCGGGAATTGAACTCATGACCCCAGCTCTGTGAGGCAGAAGTGCTAACTGAGCCATCATGCTTCTCCTCTCAAGGTCTAGAACAGTCTCTCCATTACAAACTCATCACAAGAAAAATTCAAACATATTTCAAAAGACAACAGGTTAAGAGGCAGTTTAGGAGTGATTTTGATAGTGCGGAGGACTAGTGACTAAAGCTACCAGCCACTCCAATCAAGTTTCAACCCTCATTCTATTCAATTAGTTCTAGCTAGTACCGTTAAGTTATTTTGGCCACTGGTTTGTGGCTTAATCAAAGTATGTAACTTGTTATCACTGCTCATACATTATACAGTTATTACCAATAACATGAATACCGCTATCACCTCTTATAACTCTAGAGATACCACATTGAATAACAAAAGCCTTTAGTATGACACAGCAATACATTAGAAACATTTCAATACACCTTTACCCAGATATATTTCATAGGTACATTAGTACATATTTGAGGATCCTGCAAGGTGGTAATTGGATGACGTGGATTTGTTTTACCTGGAGAAAGTCCATCTGTAGGAGGGATATGGGATGGCTCTATTGGTATCATGTTCCTGACACTCTCTCAATCAAGACAGGACATTGCCTTCCTACTAGCTTGAGAAGAAACGTCTGGTGCACCCCAATATACTCTTACCAACTAGCACATACCTTCTGTACCCAGCTGAGCCAGACCATGCGCTGCCTCCGCTAGGTCTGGAAGATACACTCTGGGAGCTACTGGTCTACCTTGTCCAAAACAAAACATAGATTTGTCAGTTGTCACATAAAATCCTGCTGTCTATTTGATAGCTATGTCCGCCCTGGTGTGACAGTCATGTACAGTCATGTGTCTAAGTGTGGACTTAACTGACAGCTACTTCAGTTAGTAACTGTGTCACTGTCACAAGTCCTCCATGTAATGTCCTACTTATGTACTGCCATTGCTAAAAAAAAAAGTTCTTCAGTAGCCTCAACGTCGCCCCCTAGACTAGAAAAATACTGAAGACCAATGTATATCAATTGATTTTCCCTCTACCAACTCACATGCCATTTTCAATCTCACACATTCAGCTACTTGGCTAAGTGAGAAGGGCAAAGGGGTCTATCTCTATAACACTTTCTTCAAATATAACAGTATCCAGTACATGTCTGTCTAACAGTGAAAAAATATAAAACATGAAATTTTTTTATGTTTATTATTTTTTATTAAAATTAAATTAAATTAAATTAATTTTTTTATTTTTTCTAGGGTTTCACATTATGTCAGGTCTTGTGGCAAAAATCCTACTCCAATGTTCTACACAGAGATGCATATCTGTATCACTACTTAATTTACCTTCAGCTAGTCTCCTGTCCCCACCTTTTGGGCATATATATAAAGGCACACTTTGCACAGGAGACAAAAAGGCAGATATGCAATCTATAAAACATGAATCATATTTCCACAACAAAAAAACTCTGCTTAAAATCAGCAGCTTCTATAAGCAAAAAAAACAAACCCTTAGCTACTTCTATTACTATGTCAATGTAGTGTGTGTTACCCCTGACACTGTCTGATGTCACAAATGTCTTAGCCCCATGAATGAGACCACGTCTACGTGTTTTCATATCTTCTTTACAAGCAAAGAGTGAGAAATTGACAAGGGATTTAAAGACTGTGAAATAGGAAAGCAAATAAATAATAAGAACACAAGGATTTGAAAACAAACAGAAAAGCAGAAAAGGAGATTTTACAGCAAACATGACAGCTGGATTGGACACTATGGGACAATGGCTCTACTTATTCCACTAATCCCCTTAGCTATTCAATGAACTATGACCCCTCCCCATACTAAACTGGGGGGGATTACGTCACCCGTCCAATCCAGTGTCGTCCATTGCTAGCTCATATGGAACTTGGTATCACCATTACTATATACCTCTGCGACAGACTTCCTGACTTATAATAGAGAAGTGCAAAATTAACCCTTAGTGACTCATACTTTGTATCTCACATGTGTTTCTACCTGAAATACATAAAACAACATTTAGAGTAAAATATGTACATACTTCATTTTGAATAATGACTCTCAGCCAAATAAATTATCATGAGCCACTGCAACCTAAAACAAAGAGTGTTACAATGATCCATTGTTAATTTGTCTTAAAAGAGAAATTTTTGTACTCCTCTATTAATCCCCTTGATTACTAAGCATATATCTCTTTTGTTTGTCCTTATCTATGGAAAAGAAAAGCAAGATAGTTATTTTCAAATAACAAAGAATACAAACATTTTCATTCCTTGCCATCGGCCAGCGATCAGGAAAGCAAACACAAGACAACATAAAACAAACAAGCAATAACAAAAAGGTATACTTTTAAACCAATTTCTTTCTAAACCTGCACACTGATACTTACCATACATTAGCATTTGCCTTGCCTGGTCCAAATCTCCTAGCTTTTGCTCTAATATTTTCTTTACAATCTTTCCTCAAGTGTCCCTTCTTAAGGCAGTTAAAACACTTCAAAGATTTCTGTTTCTTTCATCCCTTATAGTGGGTTTTATAAATCTGAGGTTGTGAATGTAATCTTTCTAAACCCTGGATACTCACCATCATTAGCCTTTCACTCTGCGCGTTTTCCCTTTTACATATGTTTTTATCATGTTCCACGGCAGACTCTCTATTTTCATTTACCGTGAGACCTCTCCAATAAGGCAATGAGGTTTGTATCCTGATCTTTAGATCCTCCCTGAGATTATCCATTAGTACTGTAACAGCTACTTCCCTGTGTTCCACATTTTCCTTTATATCTGGTATCCATGTGTACTTAGTCATAGTTGCCAGAGCCCTAGCAAAATAGTCAGCTGCAATCTCACTACCTTTTTGTTTGATAGTGAAAATTTTTCTCCAGTCCACTATCACTAAAAAATATATGGCCAACTGTGAAATTATATGTCTAATATTTTCCTGATTATCATCCTCGGTTAAGGATCTATCCTCCTTCAACATACAATCCTTAATGAACTTTTGTATATCAGTATCGCAAGGAAGACAGGCCCTAAACACCACTCGCCAATCTTTATTAGTAGGCTCATGTGCATTACCTAAATGTCTAATAAAGTTCTGATACTTGGCCAAATCCTTTCTAGGATCAGGAAAATCAGACATAATTGAAAACAGTTCAGTCCTAGTCCATGGAAAATGCATTGCTAAATGTTTTATGGGAACTACACCATCTTTGTCCGCCTTCCCATTGGGAACTGCTGTTGTGCGGACAGGATGTAAACCTACCAAATCACTGCATTTTGGACTACTTGCTGGAATTACTGTTGCAGTACAATGAATGCCCCCCTTTCTATTAATTTCTATATTATTCTCACCAATTTCAGCCTCTGCTCCTGCTGGTGGAACCGTTCCTTTTTCTTGTCTGTGTGATGCTTCTTGCATGTTACTGGCATGGGTAATGGCTGAAATGACGGTGGGTACCCTTCTCGTTGCCACAATTTTAAACAGTCATCATGTTTAATTCTCGTTTTTGTTGATTTATTAGCAGCACTTTATCTCTAACATTATTTAACACCTCTGAATCAAAACTATCAATGTTTGGGAAAGCTCTCACACACTCCCGGGTCATCTTGACCCATTTGTCGCAGTACGCCGTTGCGTACGCACCATATTTATTATGCATAATATACCTTGCCGAACCAACCTGCCATTCCTTAGGCAGCACACAATTGGCCATCTCTTATTGGCCGTGGACGATTTCAACAGGTACGTCCCCTCAACTCCACGTCACTGAGTAATACTGAACAATAACATACGATTGAAAACGTACTCAATGGAGAAACAACCTAACACAACTGGGTTCAGACAAGTATCAACTTCACAATACCCTGCCTTTCCCAGTTTGAGTACTTTACAACTGTTAGCACTCAATATTTATTATGATTATCAGTGGTTGCAGCGTATTTCCTCCAACATCTTCCAAGTCACAATCACGACTGCACAATCAACCATGCGATCGCACCGCTTATAGATACTATCAGTAAGCTTTGCGATTACTATTGGGAATGCCGCGAAAACCTGTTATTTTCGCTTCGAGTATACCTGCCATGTATACTCTGTGGAGTCTCTTTTCCCCCTGTTCTTTGTTATTACAGAATGCCACTCACACAAAGGTTTCTTTATATCCTGTTCGCATTTCAAACAGAACTTTTGTTTTCAGGTCACCTTTTTACCGTGTTTCGTCAAACACACCTGAACAACACCCCTGTATCATTTCAACAGTAAATCAACTCTTGTCTGTTTTTTTTCAACAGTAAATAAACTCTTGTCTTTATGCATACCATTCACATACACATACACCTTTTGTTTTCTGCGCAGAAAATCAATTTCCCAAACAATAGTAATATCTTTTCAGAGGCTTTAGCAAGTCATTATACTATACATATAGCAAACTATCAAAACGACAGTTTAAACACGTGGCAACAACACTGGAAGTGCACATACACAATGCAGGAAGTACACATACGCTATGCAATGCAATACATTTAAAACGCATAACGACAATACAAAGAAACAGTTTTCTTTCTTGACCCTAGATTCAAGTTAGCGCTCCTTAGATTATGCAAAAACGGACATTCGGTTTCACAACACAGAATGATGAACAGGTTTAAAAACACATTGCGTTCTTACCCATATATGATGCGTCACTCCACCCTTTGTTGAGGATGATTTCATCCATTATCCAAGCCCTACTGTTACTTATTATACACAAAGACATAGTGCTTATTAATATTATATTCCAAATTTCATTTTGAAAAGCAAAAGACCCAGGATAGGTGTGACTGGATCACTATTAAATAACTTTTGGTAAAAATGTATTGAAAGCAAGTAGCGCAGGGCACATATTTATGTAATTGCGCTTGCACTTATTTTTTTATATTGTGTATATTGTAAGATAGGAAATCGTTATTTCTGAGACCAGGGGAAGAAATCTGTCTCTTGTTTAACCTCGCTATAGGATATGCCTATTTCTGATGTATATATCTGATACAATGAGCCTGTGTTTACAAAGCCTTTGTGTATTGTGATGTGGGAAACTAGCTTGTTTTTGTCTTTTGTTGTTCTGTGTGAATATGTATTCCGAACACTCTGATGAAAGGCCACATGTTAATTAGATCTTTTGATGTGTGAAGGTCCAACATTGAAGGCAGGAACTTTTAATTAAGACTGGCTCCTGGTTTCTCTGCATTTGAAAACCAGGTGTAGGACATCACAGCGTTTTTAAGAATTTCCTAAGTATAAATATTAGTGGATTTACAATGCATGTAAATCATTGTTTTGGTAAACGGGGTTACATCTTGATTCTAAAAATAGCCTTTGTCAGAACTGTATAAAAGATGAGCTGTGTGAGCATGTAATGTATCATTCTGATGCTCCATCTGACCTGACCAAAATCAGTGGGACTGTCCTTGTCAGGACGCTTAAGCAATAAAACATCACTCTGCTTCAAAGACCTGCTTGACAACTTCTTCAATATCGCTGTAATCCTGTGACCTGTCGATTAGACCCTAAAATCTAATCCGTTCTCCGGCTGATTCTGAGGTTTGGACCCAAGCTTTTCCAGTACCACCGCTCTGCCTGCTACCTGCAGCTCTGGTCAGTGTGATAGGCCTGGGAGGATCCATCCACAGCAACCCGGATCCATAGTAAGAGGTCCGGAGTTACCAGCCCAAGTGTACCAGCACAGGAGTACACTAGCAGTGACAGTTAACCAGAAGGAACGTGGTTCTGAGCGCCATAACGGAGTACAGTGGTGGCAGCATTATAAGCCCCTCCTACTGCAGCAAGAGGGCGCATTTGGGATAACGAAAGGGAATGATGGCAAAGTAAGCCCAGCCGGTTCCCAGCAACAACAGACAGGGTGGCATAGGCGGTCCATCCTGTAACAGATTTCAGGTGGCGAGCGGTGTGATAACCGCAGGCGGCTTTTCGTGAACCAATCAGGAGAACCGTGATATTCAGGCGAGGAATAACTGCAGCCAGGAGAACGCACAGGATGTCTGATTACACCAACGTGTCCAGGGCAGATCTCGAGACTCTGTGCAGTGCCAAGGGCATTGACATCAGCTATTCGCCAAACAGGGTGGAGATGAGAGAGGCGCTGAGGGAATGGCACCGACAGCCTGTTACCCCAGACGGCCATACAGCAGAGAATCTTGATCAATAGCCTGCAGAGACCTCTACCCAGCAGACTTCACCCGCACAACCAGCCCCTATCCTATGATGAGCACAGGGCTGCCGGGTGAAAGATCCAGCTGGCGGCCTTAGGGGACAACGCATCTGCAGCCAAGCGGGCACAGGTCATCGAGGAATGGCGCCAAGAGGGAAGGGCGCCAGCCATGCAGCCTAGGGGGGAGGTGCCCCCTAGAGGATCAGGACTGTTATCTTTACCTTACCCTAAAGTTGAGGACTGTGTTGGGAATATTGATGAGCACCTTCAGGTATTTGAAAGGACATACAGGCAACATGCTGTACTCAGAGAGGAATGGGTTAAGCATCTGGTGCCCACAATGCAAGGACATGCAGTGGAGGCCTACCGTGGGGTGCCCACAGAGGACTGTGCAGACTATGATGTAGTAAAAAGGGCACTCCTTAAACGGTACACTATTACCCCAGAGACCTATTGTCTGAAGTTCCGGGACTTCACAAAGGATTTCCATGCCACTCATGAGGAGCTTGCAGGAGTTTGCCAGGAAGTGGGTGCGTGGGGCATGGTGCCCAGACTGTGGATGAGGTAATAGACTTGATGTGCCAAGAGTAGTGAGGTGAGAGAATGGGTGCTGGATCGGAAGCCAGCCACCCTGGAAGCAGCCGCACAGCTGGCGGATCAGTATGTGGCAGTAAGGCTACACTGGCAGAAACACCAGGTTAACAGCCAACACCAAAGGACTGTACAATCAGGGGGACACCCCTCTTCTACTCACCCCCAAAAGCAAGTACCTAACCCTTTGGGTATCATTCGCCAGCCACTGCCCCGTCCTGTCCCTAGGAGTTATCAGAGTCCACCGGAGCTCAGGCTGGAGAAGAAGTGCTACAGCTGCGGAAAAATTGGTCATTTAAGGATGGACTGTCCCACAGCCCCAGCATCCCAGACTCGTGCCCCTAATCCGAGTCCTGGGGCCTGGCTAACTTGCTTAACTGGCGAAGGTGAGCCATTAGAGACTGTTTCCACCCCTGCCAGCCCAGTGGAGTGTGGTGTGTCTGAAGCCCCTCCTACTGCGGTAAGAGGGCGAATTTGGGATTACGAAAGGGAACAGTGGCAAAGCCCAACCGGTTCCCAGCAACAGCAGACAGGGTGGCATAGGCGGTCCATCCTGTCACAATAGGTATACCCATTTACAGCACTCAAAATTCAACAAATTAACCTCCTTAAACATTATTATAATCAGGCAGCTCAACTACGTTACATTAGAGACTGTCTACATGGCCAAGACAAATATGGTCATACCAACCTGCTAAAATATTTTTTCGACACCTACACGACCAAAACATATCCCATCAATAATTTATAAGCAACTAGTTATATCCACACACAATCTGTGGCATATCTGAAGACATAATTAAAATGTAATGCCTACAAATTTATCCACTTATCCCTGTTATATAAATTTCAAGATGGCATGTCCACCCTATTCTTCACAATTTGGGACAAAGCAGGTGTCAAATCCATCAATTGCCTGACCAAACTATATATGTGTGCTTAAGTAATAAATAAATATGAAGTTTTACACCTATTTAATCAGACTTTTTTCGAGGCCAAGAAATTATAAGTGATTTAATGAGGGCATTTTTTCAAAGTTGCCTTGAAGAATCCCTTAGACAGCTCCCTGTAAGCAAATCCACAAGATTTAAGGTCATCTCACTACACTACTAACATACTCTCTCGCAGAATATACTAACCTGCCAGCAACTACCTATAGCGAGATGTTTTCAAACATATACCATAGAGTAAATCCATTACCCCCCAGAAGGTGTCCAACAAGATTATAAAACACACACGCAGAAAAATTTAATGCCCCAATGGCAGATCTCTGATTGTCAAGGAAACTACTCCAGAATCAGTTACTTCAGGCTATAAGTTAGGAGATTTTCTAATGATCACCTGGTTAATTTTCTCCCCCTGACCTCAGAATGGTCCATTATGGGAATTCTCCCAATAGGCACAAGGCCCTCCAATGGATAAAAATGTTGATTCAGAATTCTGCCCATTTGGGAACGTGTCATTCACCTCCACCCAACCTTCATGAGGAACAGCTCAGTGGTCAAGTGGGTATGCACAGAAACTCACCTCTCACTGCTCAGTGTATTGAATATGATATTTCTATTTCTGTACCACTGATTGAATACTGCTTCAAATTGTAGCTGTTTTTTTGACAGTTTGACTTGCTTTACATTAGAGATGAGCGCACTCGGATTTCCTGAATCCGAGCCCACCCGAACGTTGCCGATCCGAGTCGGATCCGAGACAGATCCAGGTATTGGCGCCAAGTGAAAACTTGAAACCGAGGCTCGGAGCCATAATCCCGCTGTCGGATCTCGCGATACTCGGATCCTATAAATTCCCCGCTAGTCGCCGCCATCTTCACTCAGGCATTGATCAGGGTAGAGGGAGGGTGTGTTAGGTGGTCCTCTGTCCTGGTAGATCTCGTGCTGTGCTGTTTAGTTCTGTGCTGTGCTGTGCTGTGTTCTGCAGTATCAGTCCAGTGGTGCTGTGTGCTGTGCTCTGTCAATTTTGAGTTCAATGGTGCTGCTGGGTCCTGTGCTGTGTCCTGTTCAGTCCAGTGGTCCTGTGTCCTGTGCTCTGTGCTTCTAAGGGCATAGTTATTTCCCCAATATTCCCAAGTGTTTAAAAAAAATTAAAAAAAAGTTATAAAAAAAAATACAAAAAACTAATTAAAAAAACTAATTAATTACAACCAAATTTGCAAAACCAATCCTGCAATATAGGCCCATTGGTACTGCAATATTACCAAGTTCACACATTCAGCAGTAAAAGTCCAGTGGTACTGCAATATTACAAAGTTCGCACATTCTGCAGTATCAGTCCAGTGGTGCTGTGTGCTGTGCTCTGTCAATTTTGAGTTCAGTGGTGCTGCTGGGTCCTGTGCTGTGTCCTGTTCAGTCCAGTGGTGCTGTGTCCTGTGCTCTGTGCTTCTAAGGGCATAGTTATTTCCCCATTATTCCCAAGTGTTTAAAAAATTTTAAAAAAATTATAAAAAAAAATTAAAATTTTTTTTTTTAAAAAAAAGTAATTATAACAAAATTTGCAAAACCAATCCAGCAGTATAAATCCATTGGTACTGCAATATTACCAAGTTCACACATTCTGCAGTATCTTGTGCTACATATAATGGAGACCAAAAATTTAGAGGATAAAGTAGGGAAAGATCAAGACCCACTTCCTCCTAATGCTGAAGCTGCTGCCACTAGTCATGACATAGACGATGAAATGCCATCAACGTCGTCTGGCAAGCCCGATGCCCAATCTCCTAGTACAGGGCATGTAAAATCCAAAAAGCCCAAGTTCTCAAAAAGTAGCAAAAAGAGAAACTTAAAATCATCTGAGGAGAAACGTAAAGTTGCCAATATGCCATTTACGACACGGAGTGGCAAGGAACGGCTTAGGCCCTGGCCCGTGTTCATGACTAGTGGTTCAGCTTCACCCAAGGATCTTAGCCCTCCTCCTCCTCCCCTCCCCCACAAAAAATTGAAGAGAGTTATGCTGTCAGCAACAAAACAGCAAACAACTCTGCCTTCTAAAGAGAAATCATCACAAATCCCCAAGGCGAGTCCAAGGGTGTTGGTGGTTGTCAAGCCTGACCTTCCCATCACTGTACGGGAAGAGGTGGCTCGGGAGGAGGCTATTGATGATGTAGCTGGCGCTGTGGAGGAACTTGATGAGGATGGTGATGTGGTTATTGAAAATGAGGCACCAGGGGGGAAAACAGCTGATGTCCATGGGATAAAAAAGCCCATCGTCATGCCTGGTCAGAAGACCAAAAAATGCACCTCTTCGGTCTGGAGTTATTTTTATCCAAATCCGGACAACCAATGTATGGCCATATGTAGCTTATGTAAAGCTCAAATAAGCAGGGGTAAGGATCTTGCCCACCTAGGGACATCCTCCCTTATACGTCACCTGAATATAAATAAATATAATGATAATGATGATGATGATGATGATGATGAATAACCTTCATAGTTCAGTGGTTAGTTCAGGAACTGGGGCTAGGACCGTCATCGGTACAGAGACACCTAAATCCCTTGGTCCAGTTGGATACACACCAGCAACACCCTCCTCGTCAACTTCCTCCACGATCTCCATCAGATTCAGTCCTGCAGCCCAAGTCAGCAGCCAGACTGAGTCCTCTTCAATACGGGATTCATCCGAGGAATCCTGCAGCGGTACGCCTACTACTGCCATTGCTGCTGTTGCTGCCGTTAGTCTGTCATCTTCCCAGAGGGGAAGTCGTAAGACCGCTAAGTCTTTCACAAAACAATTGACCGTCCAACAGTCGTTTGCCATGACCACAAAATACGATAGTAGTCACCCTATTGCAAAGCGTATAACTGCGGCTGTAACTGCAATGTTGGTGTTAGACGTGCGCCCGGTGTCCTCCATCAGTGGAGTGGGATTTAGAGGGTTGATGGAGTTATTGTGTCCCCGGTACCAAATCCCGTCGAGATTCCACTTCACTAGGCAGGCGATACCAAAAATGTACAGAGAAGTACGATCAAGTGTCCTCAGTGCTCTAAAAAATGCGGTTGTACCCACTGTCCACTTAACCACGGACATGTGGACAAGTGGTTCTGGGCAAACGAAGGACTATATGACTGTGACAGCCCACTGGGTAGATGCATCCCCTTCCGCAGCAACAGCAACAGCTGCATCAGTAGCAGCATTTACAAAATGGCTGCTCGTGCAAAGGCAGGCAACATTGTGTATTACAGGCTTTAATAAGAGGCACAACGCTGACAACATATTAGAGAAACTGAGGGAAATTATCTCCCACTGGCTTACCCCACTTAGACTCTCATGGGGATTTGTGGTGTCAGACAATGCCAGTAACATTGTGCGGGCATTAAATATGGGCAATTTCCAGCACGTCCCATGTTTTGCCCACACCATTAATTTGGTGGTGCAGCATTACCTCAAGAGTGACAGGGGTGTGCAGGAGATGCTTGGGGTGGTGCGCAAAATTGCTGGACACTTTTGGCATTCAGCCAGTGCCTACCGCAGACTAGAGGCACATCAAAAAAGCATGAACCTGCCCTGCCATCACCTCAAACAAGAGGTTGTGACGTGCTGGAACTCCACCCTCTATATGCTGCAGAGAATGGAGGAGCAGCAAAAGGCCATTCAGGCCTACACAGCCACCTACGACATAGGCAAAGGAGTGGGGATGCGCCTGAGTCAAGCGCAGTGGAGACTGATTTCCGTGTTGTGCAAGGTTCTCCAGCCGTTTGAACTTGCCACACGAGAAGTCAGTTCCGACACTGCCAGCTTGAGTCAGGTCATTCCCCTGATCAGGCTGTTGCAGAAGCCGCTGAAGAAAGTGAGGGAGGAGCTGTTACAGCATTGCGATCCAACAAAGCATGTAGCTCTTGTGGATGAAGCCCTTCGTACGCTTTGCCAGGATCCGAGGGTGGTCACTCTTTTAAAGTCAGAGGAATACATTCTGGCCACCGTGCTCGATCCTCGGTTTAAAGCGTATGTTTTGTCTCTGTTTCCGGCGGACACAAGTCTGCAGCGGTGCAAAGACCTGCTGGTCAGGAGATTGTCCTCTGAAGAGGATCGTGACATGCCAACAGCTCCACCCTCATTTTCTTCCACATCTATGGCTGCAAGGAAAAAGCTCAGTTTTCCTAAAAGAGCCGTTGGCGAGGATGCTGATAACATCTGGTCCGGACTGAAGGACCTGCCAACCATTGCAGACATGTCTACTGTCGCTGCATTGGATACTGTAACAATTGAAAAAATGGTGGAGGATTATTTTGCTGACACCATCCAAATAGACATGTCAGACAGTCCATATTGTTACTGGCAGGAAAAAAAGGCAGTTTGGAAGCCCCTGTACAAACTGACTCTATTTTACCTGAGTTGTCCCCCCTCCAGTGTGTACTCGGAAAGAGTTTTTAGTGCAGTGGGGAACCTGGTCAGTGAGCGGCGAAGGAGGTTGCTTCCTCACAACATTGAAAAAATGATGTTTATAAAAATGAATAATCAATTCCTCAATGAAGTACAGCACTGCCCTCCAGATAGTACAGAGGGACCTGTGGTTGTGGAGTCCAGCGGGGACGAATTGATAATGTGTGAGGAGGAAGAAGTACACACTGTAGGGGGAGAGGAATCAGAGGTTGAGGATGAGGACGACATCTTTCCTCAGTAGAGCCTGTTTAGTTTGTACAGGGAGAGATGAATTGTTTTTTTGGTGTGGGGGCCCAAACAAACCAATCATTTCAGCCACAGTTGTTTGGTAGGCCCTGTCGCTGAAATGATTGGTTTGTTAAAGTGTGCATGTCCTATTTCAACAACATAAGGGTGGGTGGGAGGGCCCAAGGATAATTCCATCTTGTAACTCTTTTTTTGGCATTATTTGACCATTCAACAGTCGTTTGCCATGTTCAAAAAGTAAAAGAAAATGTCAACAAATTCAAAAAATTAAATCAAAAGTTAAATGCCCTGTCATTATTTAAAACAAGAGGTATTGACGTACTAGAATTAGTGTAGTGTTAATATATTATAAACACTACACTTGGAACTTGGAGGAGGTATTGTGGCCCCGGTACCAAATTTAGTACTGGGGCCACCCCACTACGCAGTCCAGATACTTGTTTGGTGGAATTCTGACCAGTTGAGGCAGGGTGTATTTATTATATTGTGGCCCCGGTATCAAATTGGGTACCGGGGCCACCCCACTACGCAGTCCAGAATATTGTTTTTGGGGAATTCAGACCCGTGGAGGGTTTTTTATTAATTATATTGTGGTGACCACTCATCTACGCAGTCCAGATACATTTTTTGGTGCGATTCATACAAGTTCAGGGTTTTTAAATTATATTGTGGTGACCACTCCTCTACGCAGTCCAGGTACATTTTTTGGTGCGATTCATACCAGTTGATGGTTTTCTTATTATATTGTGGTGACCACTCCTCTACGCAGTCCAGATACATTTTTTGGTGCGATTCATACAAGTTCAGGGTTTTTAAATTATATTGTGGTGACCACTCCTCTACGCAGTCCAGGTACATTTTTTGGTGCGATTAAGACCAGTTGATGGTTTTCTTATTATATTGTGGTGACCACTCCTCTACGCAGTCCAGATACATTTATTGGTGCGAATCATACAAGTTCAGGGTTTTTAAATAATATTGTGGTGACCACTCCTCCACGCAGTCCAGATACATTTTTTGGTGCGATTCATACAAGTTCAGGGTTTTTAAATTATATTGTGGTGACCACTCCTCTACGCAGTCCAGGTACATTTTTTGGTGCGATTCAGACCAGTTGACGGTTTTCTAATTATATTGTGGTGACCACTCCTCTACGCAGTCCAGATACATTTATTGGTGTGAATCATACAAGTTCAGGGTTTTTAAATAATATTGTGGTGACCACTCCTCCACGCAGTCCAGATACATTTTTTGGTGCGATTCATACAAGTTCAGGGTTTTTAAATTATATTGTGGTGACCACTCCTCTACGCAGTCCAGGTACATTTTTTGGTGCGATTCAGACCAGTTGATGGTTTTCTTATTATATTGTGGTGACCACTCCTCTACGCAGTCCAGATACATTTATTGGTGCGAATCATACAAGTTCAGGGTTTTTAAATTATATTGTGGTGACCACTTCCTACGCAGTCCAGGTACATTTTTTGGTGCGATTAAGACCAGTTGATGGTTTTCTTATTATATTGTGGTGACCACTCCTCTACGCAGTCCAGATACACTTATTGGTGTGAATCATACAAGTTCAGGGTTTTTAAATAATATTGTGGTGACCACTCCTCTACGCAGTCCAGGTACATTTTTTGGTGCGATTCATACCAGTTGATGGTTTTCCTATTATATTGTGGGGGCCACTCCACTACGCAGTCCAGAAAGATACCTCGTTGCAACGTTTTGGACTAATAACAATATTGTGAGGTGTTCAGAATACACTGTAAATTAGTGGAAATGATTGTTATTGAATGTTATTGAGGTTAATAATTGCGTAGGAGTGAAAATAAGCCCAAAAACTTGATTTTTGAACTTTTTATGCTTTTTTCAAAAAAAATCTGAATCCAAAACCTTAAATCCGAACCAAAACCTTTCGGCAGGTGTTTTGCGAAACAAATCCGAACCCAAAACATCAAGAAAATCCGAATCCAAAACACAAAACACAAGACACCAAAAGTCGCCGGTGCACATCCCTACTTTACATTAGTAAAGTTGAAACTCAACAACTCTATGTACTAAATAAAGGGAACATGCAACGGTAACCAATAACTATTGTGCACCAATGTGGATATATAGGCTTTTACAAAGTTAGCTAGGGTTAAAATTGGAATTACGTTTAGTAGTTTTTATGTGGGTTTTGGTTTAGGGCAGTGATAGCTAACCTTTTCAGCTTGGTGTGTCAAAAATCGGAAAATAGTGTAGCCTTCCTTGGCTCGCGTGTCATTTCAATAAAAAAAAAATATATATATATATATATATATTCATATATATATATATATATATATATATATATATTTGGTATTGTAGAGGAATACTTTTTTAATCCTATAATACAATATTTATATTTAATCACACAGCTCTGCATACCCTGCAAGCTCACCAGAAGAGAGAGTCTTTGGTCTATTAATAAAAACACTACATAAGATTGCTTGTGGCCAGTATCTGAGGCTATTTTATTATTGCAAATATCCATTATAAGCCCTACCGTGCCCCAGGGAAGCCAGCCAGGGAAGTCATGCCAGGAGATATGCAAGGGTGGAGCTGTTGCTACCGCGCATGCGCAGCAGCTCCATTTTGCCGATGGGGAGTTGTACAGCAGCCACGGCGCTGTCAAAGAAGCGTCCGCGGTTGTGTTGTATAAAGAAAATGTTTGGCATTGTTAAAACAGGCAGTTTGACTGTCATGCCTGGCGTGTCAGTCAAAATGCCTCAGCGTGTCATAGGTTAGCCATCACGGGTTTAGGGCAAGGCCAGGGGTGCCCACACTGTTGGTAGCAGACTTATCTTTTTTCATATATTATTATTTAATTTATTTTAATTTATTTTTTTGCCTGTGCAGATTTTGTTGACATTTTTATAGCCAAGTTCATTCTAACTTTCACTGTTGAGGCTGCCAGAAAGTGCACCTCAGAGGCGTGGCAGCCTCTTCTTTGTGCTACTGACCAATGAACAGTTACTCAGCTTAGGTAGCAGAGACCAAGCAGAATCCAAGGTGTGAAAGGGAGGGAGAGATACAGAATATGCAAGTTTCCTATCACACATACCTGCCTAGACACTGTCTGTGCATGGGACTTCCTTCTGATTTGGAGGATAGAGATGCTTAAATTAGTTGAAGCACTCTGAAATTCTAAATGTGGTCGGTTTAAGGGCCTAGAATTTGTTCATGGTACCATTGTGTTTTTTGGGACTATTGGTTCTATTTAAGGTTGATTGCCATGACTGAGGTTTCAGTTCTCAGCTCACAGTTAAAACAAAACTCTTTCAAATAAGCTCTAAAATGTTGCCTGTTTGATCTTAAATGTTTACATTTTATGTTTTTAACTTTTTTTTTTACTTGGACAATGAACATTGCTGTGTTTAAGTTTCAAGAAAACTGTAAATTACACTATATAATGTCGCTGTTTAAATTGTACCAAGCTGGAACCTGTTCAAACTGGCCTGAACATGGTTGACCCAGATTGCTTTCCCTCGAGAATTGAGTGTGAATTTTCAAACTTTAGAGCCAAATCAACAAATTGGTTTGAACAACTCTGAAACAAATTCAAGCTTCTCTAACGACAGGTCCCTCCTTGACAGGTCACCTGCTTGAACCTAACTTTGATGCCAGTGAGTTATCTTATCATTTCTAGGGAATTGCTGCAAATGCATGTAATATTCCAGAATATGCCCACATGTATTCGTACTATAACATTCTTTTTCCCTGGCTCTTTTAGTTTTGGAGCTGTTCCCTATAATATTTCAAGCATTATCTAAAGGTACACTGCATGTATAGGATAAAACACTTTTGGAAGATTGCAGACATCAGACCTGTTCCAGCTGAGGTTTGTGGGGGCCTTTGACTTTTAATCCCTAACATTGTTCAATGGGTTACTTTTGTAGGTAGCAGAACAATTTTACTGTCAAATCTTACAGTAAAAAAAGCAAAATGCCTAGTGATATGGTTAGCTTTAGGTGTGCAAAATATAGGATTTAGCCAAATGATTTGGAAGATTTCTAGTTATGTGAGGATATAAGTATTAACCGGCTTTTTCACACTCAGGATCATCATGCAGTTGTGACGAAAAAAGCACAGTGCTGCAATTTTCAGTTCTGTAGTTGTTAGTTAATATTGTATTATTTTGTCTTCTGCTCTGTTTTTACAACATATGATGTGATTACTGTGTCACATTTATTGTATTTAATTACATTGGACAGTCCATATGGCTGATGTCTTTGTGTACATGCAGGGCACTAAACGTGCCAGAGTAGGCTAGGGAGATTCAGTACATTTATTAGGTATACAAGTGCAGAGTATTTTCCAGCTTGATGTGATTCTTTTTAAGACTGGGTTTAGCCTGTTGGGCAATGAGTTGTGACAGGGTGATACATCGGAGCATGCTGCATGAAAAGGCAATTGAGTCCTCTGACATGCTGCTTGGACCCCCAATGAGAGAAGAGAGTTGCTTTTGCCAGCCTCAAGCCTTAAATTAGCATGTACAAGCTATAATTATTTTGTCTCCTAAGCTTAGTGACACTTTGAGGAGCTGCTCTCAGGGCAGGTAAATTGATGCTCTACATGCTACTCCAGAAAAAGGTTATTTTTAACACTTTTCTGAGTACCCCATTCAGAGGATATGACGGCTTTGTGCAAGGAATTCTGGGTATGATGACCATACACTGAGTGTTACCAGGAAAAATCAGAAATAAATCATGTATATGGGATCATTGCCAAACACTATAATAAATAAAGGGTTGGGGAAAGTGATAGTTTAAGGCTGTTGTTGATTGTATTTACAATGGACTGTAAGGTGGCAGTGACATATACTAGTCATTGAGGCCATAATACCCTATGATGAATAACCAAATGTTATGTTAAGTTGAGGTTTAAGTGAATCGCCAGTATATGAGCTACGTAGATAAATTTTGGTAACTGTGAGGGTTGATTTTTTTTTTTATTAGAGAATAAGCAGACATTGAGATGTCTGGTTTTCATTTATATTGTATTTATTTATAATATATATTATATAATACATTTTCATTTTCGACATTTACCTATAGATAGAGTTCTATTTTAGAACACCATGCAGATAGACTATATTTGTATAGAATATATAGTTATATATCTGATTTTGGACTATGCAGCTAAAAAAAATAGTTGCGTTTAATAGTCCATTATAATATCTGTAGGTTTATGGTTTCTGTTAAAGAATGTACTGCTTTAGCTACAAACTCCTTCTATGCACACATACAGAATTGTGTATTATTTAGTGATGGTGAGAATGTAACACCTTTCCTTTGATTTAATTATGAACCATACAGACAAAACATGGCATGTCAACCTTTTTACATTCCTTTTGGATTAATGTAGATTATCATTTTCAGATGGGTTTAATCCTTTGATGTAATAATACATCAAGTCCAGTGATGGCAGAGTGTGCAAGAGAAAGCTTTCCTTGCACAAAGAAAGGTAATGGGTGTTTAAATTGGGACGGCTGTCCTGGCAGTGATATTTTTTTTTTTTTGCCACCCACACCCCAGGCAAGGACACCAGAGGAGAGATGTGATTCCCAGGGTGAGCTCCTGTAATCAGCTATTTGTGATGGAATTCTATCTGGCCTGGTCTCTAAGGGATGAGATACACAAAGACAAGGAAGAGAGGGGTCAGGAATTAGTATGCAGGAATATCTGATCAGCCAAAGTAATTTTCTTTAATAATCATATTCATACTGCCTGCTTTCCGCACACTAGAAGAATTAAGTATTTAATAGTAATATATTTCATCTGGCAGCAGTTCCGTTTCGTTAGGAGCCTGAAGGAGGAGGGGGGAACAGGAGGAAGATGAACTGGAATAGAATTTATTATTTATTGTTTAACTTCTTCTCTTCCTTCACATGATATTTGTAAAAAGTTTAGAAATGTGGTTGGTTAAAGCATTTTGTGAATCTTAGTAACACTATGCTGGAGATGCAAACTTATAGTGATATAGCTTATTTATCTTTAACTTCCATTGGCTGTTATGAGATAGAGCGTTTTAAACAGTAAGAGCCTGATTCAGAGAGGAACGCAAGCCCAAGCGTAACTTACGATTGAAAAAGTTGCACGGAATTGTAAGCATGTGTATGCTGTAGTCAGAATTGAAGCTGCGTCCAGGTCTGAATGAGTAGCAGACGCGTCCACTTGAAAATAGACACACCCTTCAGACATTTACATCCAACTGATAAAATTTACAAAAGCCGTTTATTTTCTATGTTATGAATGCTATTGGTATGAAGCGTCATTTAAATAACCTAGCTAATATAGCAATAACAACTTCCCAACATGCGTACATACATTATTATTTTATTGCTACAATTCCTAATCTATGGCCAAGCTACTACTAAATTCTCGATAAGGGTCTGTGAATCATTCTCAAACCTCTAATTACAAGCAGTTTGCTAGTCCGGACGTTTCTCATCAACATCACCACCATTTACACCTGCCCCTGACCACCTGCAAATAAAACAGTTTTCTCAGCCCTATCAGTGACTGTGTCCCGGTCTGAATCCATTAGCATTTCCTTGAGAATACCCTTACTGTACATTGCCTATGTTACAAGACCCCTTCCCTCTCCCTTCACCCATGTTCAGGCGTAAGTGTCAAAAAGTCGCAGTTTTGGATAATTGCAATTGCGTATGTTCATGTCCTGTGTGAATGCAAATGCTCAGTGCGAAACAATGCAAAGATATAGTATGCAAACTGACGTACGTCTCACTCTGAATCCTGCATCATGCTCCAAATGTTGAGTTTAATACTACACATTAATGTGTTATTAACAAGTAATATTATTCAAAAATATACAATTTTTATAGGTAGTATTAATGGGAGAAGCCATTTTGGTTGTTTGACCTAAGCCACATGATCATGAAACCTGTCAGAATAGATAATTAGGAGAAGGCTCATTTAGAGTTAGGAGAATATCCAGCTAGAAGGTGCAATTTTGCACCGTGACAAAACCTTGTGTGCTGCAGGCTGGTGGTGGCTAATTTAAGATGTGTGGGCGATTCAGATTTGGGAGTGGGGTTTGCCCTAGCTTAACCAAACCTCCCAACATTTAGAATTCCAAAAGCGGGACAAAATAAGCCCGGTTCTGACCACACTCCTTCCACAAATTAACAAAATAGGGTAAACTCCACCCACTTTCTGTGAAGCCCCCCTTTTAAGGGGCTGTAAATTGGGATGTCGGGACAGTTGGGCAGTTTGGCTTAACTCTAAATTTCAGTATAAGAATAAAGCTGCCCATTAATGGTGTGCTACGTGCAAAAGCAGGCAATGTTATCCCTGTTTGCAAAGAAAATTTATTTGCATCCGTTATATGACAACATGACTTGTCCAGGTGCAAATTTAGTTGGCTTTGCTCCTAACTCTAAATGATTCCCTTAGTGTTTTAACTATAGTCATAGCCACAGAAGTGTTGGATGTGGGCTTTACCCAATGATGGATAAAAAAGTTCAGAATAAATAGTCCAGGTACTTGTGCAAAATTGCTAAGAATGCAGTTTGTAATTAGTGTTGTTTTTAAAGGAGCAAAAAACATGTTTAATGCTAGTAAAAGTATGTAAATGGGTATGGGGATAGAGCGTTCTTGTTCCAGTGACCCCAATAATGTGGGTTACCAGATCTATGCAGAAATTTTGGAACAATTTCTCAGACATATAAGCAACCTTATTTTATAAATCAGAAAGTGATGTACCATTACAGGGAAAGCTGTTACCAGTGGGGACCAGTAACCAATTACAGTGCTGTCTATAATTTATAGTTGCTGATATTTTAAAATCATTTTTAGCAACATATTACTGAGCAAGTACATTTAAGTGCGTCGCATACAGTGGGCATTCTATACAATTTCCATCCCAACATGGTTACTAAACTTCATTTTAATATAATTTTTTGCATTGTAAGCAGTCCTATTCAAGAAGTCTTAACGTAAAAAGCATTTACCCTCATGTATCAAACTCGCATTGTACCATTGATTGTAAGCTTGCGAGCAGGGCCCTCTTACCTCTGTCTGTATGTATTACCCAGTACTGTTTTATAACTGTTTGTTCGCAATTGTAAAGTGTTACAGAATTAGATGGCGCTATATAGATACATGTTGTTGATGATGATGATGATGATACAGTATAGAATAATAATAGGCAGTGAGAATTGCATGCAGTATATTGAATTGTAGGAATTATATTGTGTTGTTGGTCCATATTGAAAATAGGGACATTTCCAGAGACACATCTTTGAAACCTGGGAATATCCTTCACAATAAGAGATATTTGGCAAAATGTGGGGAATTCAATTAGCCGCGCTGCGCATTTTTTTTACCGTTACTTCGGTAAAATCTCCGCAATCAGCCGAGATTTCATGAAAAAATCTTGCACCCACGATGTACTGAGGAACATCGCAGCTAATTGAATTCCCCCTAAATGTGGGAGTGGTTTTTCCACATTAGACAAAAGAATCATGTGACATCATATAGGGATATCACAAGGACAGCCATAGCAGCGTAATGTCTATGCTAAATAATTTTGAATGTATAACACAAAGCTGCCTTTGCAATTGGATTTTTGTAAACCTACTTCAGATATTTAGATACAGCTGTTGTACAGACAGATCAGGAAAGACTTCAGTTCTCTTATAATAGCAGGGTAAATGAGAGTAGGCCATTACATCCTCACTGATTCAAGCCCTGTATTATTACCATATACACTGTTCAGTCCTCAAACAAAAATGGAGCTTATGAAACGCAAGTGCCTTCTCACTTTTTAATTGTTACAGGACGTCCCACAGGCTGCCTACACAAAATGATATTTCAGAGTGTGTGTTTGTGAGCTAACAGGGAACAGAGATATGTGGGCCTTGCTCCTGCCTCTAATGAAAACCTTTAATCATATTCAAATAGGTTACTGTTCAGGGGGAAAATAGAAATATGGATTTGATGGCAATAAATTTCCATCGCTGGCTAAGCCCAGTGCTTAATTGTCCTGTCCCAGGGCTCACACATTTCATTGTTCGTTAGGTGCTTAAGTCCCAGTTCTCATTTTGTGTCGGTGACATTACTGCTGATGGCTCTAATACGCTCATAATTTGAAAGGGGATTTGCATGATAGAACGCAGAGTATTAAAAGAAAAGAAAAAAAGAGGAGCGAGAGGGGGTGGGGGCAAAGGAGTGTGTGGGGGAGTGTGGATCTAGCTTTCACTTAAAAAAGTCACTTTCTTCAAAGTCAAATCATTGTTTTCATTAAAGTAGAAAATCTGCGCATTGAGTCCGGCCGTGGCCGGCATTAGCCTTATTGTTCCTAATGGTTATTAATTATTAGGCTGAGTACTGTGATGAGGATGTGATGTCCCTGATGTCCTTGCTTCTGAAGGGTGTGTGCTTACATTTATGTGACTGTGAAGGAGGTGAGAGTAGGTACAATTATCTAACTTGCCTTGATGTGGGCACAGTTAGCAGCATATGTTCTTGCTAAGTACAGTTTCTGGTTACACAATGCTGACTGTTTGTTTATTGATTTAGTATTGAGGTGGTCATAATGAAAACAACCTTTTATTTCTGTGTTCTATAAAATGACAGCTTGTCATTGAATACGGCTGTCTTAAAGTGATCTTGGAGAACCTCTACTTGCAATTTTCTGTTTCTTCAATCTGTATATCAGATTTTCTGATTTTACTACACATCTGATTTTAAAGCACAACTATAGCTCAAGTCACTTTTGCATGAGAAACAACATTTTGCTGTATTTGAAATGCTTTATATGTCCACTCAGTGAGACACAGAAATAGTATGTGTTCTTTCTGTTGTCATGAAGAAACGTGTTTTCTAGTCTTTTGTGCTCAAAACTTTTGCACTGGATAATTATTATTCAAAAGTGGTTAGTAATTTACTAGTGCAAATGATTAATGCTTAAATGGTTATTGATTTGTAGGTACCAGATAAAATTAAATAATATTATATTAGGCTGAAAATACCTATATGTTATTTAAATTCAACTTACTTTGGAGTTTAAGTAAATATGTTTTTACATTCTTCATGCTGTTTAGCAGTGTTTTGCCCCTGTTCTAGTACATGTAGACTTTGTGCGAAAGCTTCTCCACTTAGTGCCCAGGGCCTTTAGGTTTCTAAGTGTTTTGTAAATGGTTGTTTTAGATGCAAAGTGCAAATTTAGCAAACAGATTTTCCTTATTAAGTCTGATCACCATGAGGGATTCTTGCAAAAATTGGAAAGCAATTCCTCTCCATTATCACGCTGTAATGCTGAGTGCACCTGACATGCCAGACCTGTCCGGTGCTTATAACACGACAAACCGATTCTTAAATATTTTCATTTTCTTCAGTAACTGGAAGGGAGGGGGGAAGTAGTGGTACTGGAAGAGGAGGGGGTGGGATAGAGGGTTAATAGGCTGCGGTGACAGCAGAGTGTCCACATTGGGAAAAGATTAATGACAAAAATTAATCGCATGACCTTTCTTTGGAGAAGCTGGAGGTGAGGCAGGCCATTAAAGACTCTTATGTTGTAATTAACGTTTGAGGGGAGAAGAGAGCACCTCCAGAATGGATGTGATCGTTTAATTAGGGTTATGCGTCAGTGCCACAACCGGTTCAGAGAAGTCATAATTTAACCATAGCTTTAAATTACATTGCCTCAGCGTGGATGGCAGAGTTTAATGGCAGGCGGCTCAAGCTGCTGATACCGCGAAAAACAATTAGGCAAACAGCACAAATGAGAAACTCATTAAATAATGTGAAGGGGAATTTCAAATAATTTTATATGGTACAAGAAACACAAAACAAGTTTGCTATTTAGCAGTATTCAACTTGTTCTTTTTGTTATATTAGGATCCCAGACTATATCTGTATAACACATACAGTTACATATACATTTCAAATTATAAAAAATATTGAAATAATAATTATCGAGGCAGGTGGCAAACAAAACACACCTGAAATCTCAAACTGTGTATGTTACACATGTTGGGCCTGATTCATTACGACACACAAAACAAACTTATTGTGCTTTTTTTTTAAAAAAAAAAAAAAAATTGCACGTAAATCGGGCAT
This sequence comes from Mixophyes fleayi, assembly GCF_038048845.1. Taxonomy (NCBI): domain Eukaryota; kingdom Metazoa; phylum Chordata; class Amphibia; order Anura; family Limnodynastidae; genus Mixophyes; species Mixophyes fleayi. The sequence continues at coordinate 258,545,593 of NC_134403.1, forward strand.
ACGCATGTCTGTATTCAGCGGATCTGAAGAAATGTCTCTTGTTGAAAACAGGTCTAGGTACGCTCTGCTTATACAGCACTTGCCCTATGCAGCTATGCAGACAGACACAACACATCGCTGGACACATGCAATACATTTGTAGAATATAAAGTCCCAGCAGAACGCTCAGAAAAAAAAGTATTCGGTTATTGTCACTTGTTAATAATATAGTTATTAATGAAAAAACATTAAAAAGAAAAGTTATTCTTTCCTTTCTTTTTCAAATGAAATAGAATTAGCAGGATGTTATTAATGTCTACTGTCCATAAAATGCATTTTTACAGTTCTTGATTGCAAACACATGTTCTAGCATGCAGAGGTGACAGTCATCACTATCACTCAGAACTTACACCCTATCTGCTACAAGTTATGTGACAGAAAGACAAGTACCTTTACTACCTTAGAGACACCCAAAGCATGAATCGGACGCTGCTTCATGCATTTGAGCTTGGTGCACCCTTATTGGACATTGATACGTGCACACGCCCATACCCTCCCGTTTTGCCAATGAAATCATAGCCAACCGCAAGTGTCCTTGCGCTTGAAGATGAACTGCATACATCTGCGTTCTTGTATAGGTCGTTCCTGGTCATGCACACAGCAATCCAATCTGACACAAAAATATGGCACGTTTCTGAATTAACGTCAGGACCGTTGTGTGCAGACTGCTTAATTTTTTGCTGTTCTTTCCAGGGTTTCAAAACTTAACTGCAGTATTTGAACTCCAGTTCTACTGAAATAAGTTTTTTTCATAAACCAAAATAAACATATGCGTTTGCATATGAATGGATATTTCCTCAAACTGTATACTTTAGAGTTGGTAAATTAATTAGCAATTTATAAAGCGTTTGAGATTGTATGACATTTGTTGATAATTAGCCCTTGAATTCTATTTCTAACTTGTTGGACTCTATAGGGGAGATTTGATTCGCCACAATGTGCCGGCGGACATCATTGTGTTTTCCGGCTACGCATACTGGGGGTTATTATAGTGAGGAATCTCTGCTCATTTTCTCTCACACCTCTATGGAAGAGACACATCATGCTGAATTGAATCTCCCCTAAGTATGCAGACTAGTAATTTATTACTAGTTATTATATAATGTATGTTACCTTTTACATAAGTTATCTGAGAGGGGTAAGTCATTTGTAACATGGACAAATAATATTACACGCCCTCATTAATTCCCTGTTATAAATATACATAGTTTTATTCCATAGATTGCAGCCAGCTTGTCTCTAAAGTAAAGTCAGCAGCAATTGTTTTTGCATAGTTTATATTAAATCTCTTTCTGATTCCTTGTATCAATCAACAATAATAGGTGCAAATGTATACACTGACTTTTTGCTTTTTGTTATAATATAACAAAATAAACAACTTCATCAGCTTTATAGGGATGTCCGACGGCAACACTTAAATACTGCTCTTTTAAAACTCTATACAGTGTTCATATTAACTGCATAGAGGATATTTCACGCTAAATTGCTGACGTCTGAGTTGAAACATTTCTGATTCACTCGAATGTGCCAGCATGGCAAATGTTCAGCATATATGAATGTGGCAATTTTCTAACTGGGAAAGTGTGGTGTTAAAGTGCTGCCATATTGACACCAACATCAGGGTATATACACACGCGTTTAATTGACACGCTTCCACACATCTGGAACACATTTAAAAACTCATACATTTGTACATGTTCCAGATATATTTTCATAGAAACACAGCGCAATGCACTGTAAATGCAGTTAAAAATATTTATTTTTATAATCCCATAGGGATCTTACTCCTTATCTCTTTCATCTGGATCCTGAAAATGAGGCCTTAGGTCTAACCCTTAGAGTGCCAGGGACGAAAGACGTTTGTAAAATCCTGAGCCAGAAATGGCAAGCAGATTCACTTGTACTATGATATTATTATTATTACCATTTATTTATATAGCGCCACTAATTCCGCAGCGCTGTACAGAGAACTCACTCACATCAGTCCCTGCCCTATTGGGGCTTACAGTCTAACTTTCCTAACACACACACAGACAGACAGACAGAGACAGAGATACACAGACAGACAGACATACAGACTAGGGTCAATTTGTTAGCAGTCAATTAACCTACCAGTTTGTTTTTTGGAGTGTGGAAGGAAACCGGAGTACCCGGAGGAAACCCACGCAAACACAGGGAGAAAATACAAACTCCTCACAGATAAGGCCGTGGCCGGGGAATTGAACTCATGACCCCACTGCTGTAAGGCAGAAGTGCTAACCACTTGATACATCAGACAGTTATTTTAAAAACCTCATTGTGCTTATTAATATCTATTTATCTATCTATCTTATTTTAATAAAAAAAAATACTAATTATTTGTTACCTTATATGCATTGCCCATCTCCTCCAATGTGATGGGCAGGATGGCAGCTTTGTATTAATATGTGCAGTGATCAGTAGATACTGCTGGCACTTCCCACTGTCCCCCTGAATGTAATACCTCATACCCTCTCTTATAGGGGCAGCACATACACTTCCTGTTTTCACCATCACCATCAGTCGTGATGTTATCAGAACATAAGGATGAGCCATAACACTTCTCGAATACAGGCTCCGAATTCCCCCTAAGTTTCAGTACCCCAAAGATGGCAAAAAGTGGAGCGGATGCATTGCTCCTGTAATAGAGCAGCGCATCCAGTTGCTAAGTGAATGTGGGGCAGGTAGTGTCGGGGATCTTGATAAGTTGAAGGTATCAATACATTTCAAATCTAAATGAAAAAATATACAAATACTACAGACATTGTACTCTCTAGGACAAACTTCTCACATTTAGTTTCTGTCTCCCCTTACAGCAAATCCTGCGACCCCCATTTTTAACTAATAATAGTCACTGATCGACAACACTTTGAACACTGAGTAAAATTAAGCTTTTGATACCTGCAGTATTCAAAACACAGTATACTAGTGTTATTATGGGGTAATAGCGGATGTCCAATCAGACAACACTAACCTCTATCTGAAGCAATTGTTGCCAGACTAGATCTTAGATATCAACCCACGTAACCCAATTACACTTAGCACATAAAATGAACAATTATCCACCAACATCACATTTTTACGTGCAATTGTCTTCTGCAAAATTCATATACTATTCATATGACATACATGCTATCTATGCACTGAACAACATCTGTGGTTTTATATTTAATTGGTATTCTGTTTGGTATGCATGGCTTGTGAGAGATAATTAGCTGCAAACAAGTGTTTTTTTTTTTGTAGACTTTCTCAAAGTATATATTTTGGACCATAATTTAAACAATGTAGTATGAAGGAAAATCAACCTCAAAATTCTCTAGATTTCGCTGTTTGAGACAATATATAGGTTTTGGGTGTTATTCATCAGTTTTGTTTTGACTTTTTTATTTTCTAGTGGTATTTATTGTTAATATCTTGACATAAGTAATGGGCTGTGCAATCATGCATGTTTAAGAAGATATACATATATGACGTTGACTTTTATTTATTATTATTAACCATTTATTAATAATGGTCAAGACAATATCTGTATATGAAACGTCATTATATTATTATATTATGTACAAATAGGATAATGTGTCTTTAGAATTTACTACTAACTCTGTCAAGCCACATTTCTTCCATATCCTTAGGTGTGGATTGCCATTAATTCTTAATAACTTTATGCCCACTGTTAAGGATGATTATGTGGATAAGAGAAGAGATAGAGGGGTGTATCTTTAGGACAGGGAGGTTCAAGTTAAGAACAATTAATGTATCAGATGATAGTGTGTAAGAAAACCTACAGTATCTGATGTGCGTTTGTATATGAATGAATATTCCCTCAAACTGTATACTTTAGAGTTGGTAAATGAATTAGCAATTTATAAAGCGTTTCAGATTGTATGACCTTTGTTGATAATTAGTCTTGAATTCTGTTTCTAACTTGTTGGCTTCTATAGGGGAGATTCGATTCGCCACAATGTGCCGGCGGATATTGCCGTGATTTTTGGCTGTCCATACTGGGGGTTATTATAGTGAGGAATCTCTGCTCATTTTTTCTCACACATCTATGGGAGAGACACATTATGCTGAATTGAATCCCCCCTAAGTATGCAGACTAGTAATTTATTACTAATTATTATATAATGTATGTTACCTTTTACATAAGTTATCTGAGAGGGGTAAGTGATTTGTAACATGGACAAACAGTGACATTCTTCTCTAAGAACCTTCAGCTCCTGCATGCTAGCTCAATGTAATCAATATGTAAAGTGAACAGAGGACAAAAATATATACTTTGTTATAATATATACTTGTTCCTGAACGGGGAAGCCTGGGCCTCCATTTTAACAGGAGTCTTGGATGTTGCTAAAATTGCTCCTGTGGTCCAGGATTGTTACCGGTTTCACTCCTTGATATCTCTATTCTTTTATTCTCTCTACTCTGCACTTTCACTTCTTGTTCCTTATTTTCCTTCTTAAATCTCTGACGCTTTCTTCTTGGTGCTTTCCCTCTGTCTATGACTGCTGAATCCCTCAAATTCCTCCCTTGCATCTCTATCAGCTCACTATAACTTTCCTAATGCAATGTCTCTCTGCCTGTCAATCCTCTTTTCTCTATCTTTCTTTACTTGTTAGAATCTTCCCCTCTCAATTATTCCCTACCTATTTCTATGACTAACATTGCGATTTGCTGAAATGTACAACATTTCACTGTTTTAAATTTGCGTTTTTTAAAATCTACTTTATGGTTACTGACTTTTTCTGTGTATCTCTTTCTAACTAAGCTTTTTGTCTTTACACTAATCATTTTTCTCATGCTTCCTATTATCTATTACTTTTTTTCTCTAATCACTACATATTATGACTTTATCAGTTCATTTTGCTCTCACTCAGGTTTTCCAGAACAAGTTCTTCCTCTGTCTAGTTTCCTCTATATATACTCTCTTGTCTACCTTCTCCTTCTGTCAGCTTCTCTCTCTTTCTCTCTTGCAGTCTTTAATTTCCATTTCTCCCTATTAAACATTTTACTCTCAGTTTATCCCTTTTTCTCTTACACTGTATTATTTCCAATTATCTTTCTCTGTGTCAGTCTTTCTTTTTCTTTCCTTTTTTAATTGCTTTTCTCTCTATAAACCCCTTACTGTTCTCTATTCGCTCCTCTCTTCTCTGTCTGCGCCCCTCTCACTAATGGCTTGTCTCTTCTCTAACTGCTCCTCTCTTCTGTCCATCTTGCCTGCCTCAACAGCTCTTCTCACTACTCCGTTAGCTGAGTGGGGGGGAGAGGCCTCTTTGTACATACCCCCTTGTGATTGGCTAGCCGCAGGAAGTATTGCTGGAGGGCTGTTCCATTCATTCATGTGGGGTGCTTGCCTTGGAGTTTATCTTATTACTTTTAGTCAACTGGTTTGCTGTTATTTTTAAAGGCAACCTGGCCTTCTTCACCTCAATATGTGGCTAAATAGTTTGATTGTTCATCACTGCTTAACGCCTGCCATATGACTTTAAACACTTACAACACTAAATTGCTACCATTTCTGTTCTTATGTTTAATCCAAGTAGTGGGGCACTCTGACTGATACCATAGTGAAATATAGCTATTTAATAGTAGCAGTTTTGTAAAAGACTACAGAGTAACTGGTAAAACTAAAATAGTCCTCATAAAAGGCCAAGTGGAATTGTCACAAGAGGTGACAACAAGTGTATGTGGCAAGAACCTGCTTGTAATAACCCACTGAAAATAATCACTCAAACAATTTAGGAGAAAAAGAAAAGACATAGTAACCATTCAGTGCAATCAGATTATCACATCTTACAAGTATAACCCACTACTCAGAAATCAATTTCATAGGGACCTCACACCCTTAGATTAGCCAAATCTGCAGTCCCACAAAACCAGAGCTCTTGTACTTCAGAGTCTCAGCTATCCAATGTGCAGCTTGGGTCCTGCATTGCCAACCAAGATCTTGGTATGAATACACTTGATCATTATTTATAGAAGGTCAGGGCACTCCAATAATGGTCCAGTCATTTCAGAAAGATGAGGGTGTTCGACTCTGTCCCGAGTTCAAATGAATATGCAAGTCTTCTAGAGCCTATAGACTTGATTCTTAAGTGAGGATGATTGTTGTGGAACTGTTTCACTGGGAACCCCCATCTATACATAATGCTTCTCCTTGCCAGGATCAAGGGAGAAAGACCTGCTAAAATGTGAATATACATTAGAGGACCTGTCTCACTGCCTTGGGAATTCGGTCTTTCGTATGGAAAAAATGAAGTCTCAGCATAGTTTCACAGAGAAAATTTACTGTGAGATTTTTGGGTTTCAGCAGCCTTTATTAGAAGTTACTAGTTCTGCTCTGAAAAGTATTGGGGATCTTCTAGTCTCTCCTGGACTGTGTCGTCGGGGTAAAGAGTGTATGGGACCCCCAGCAACTTTTTCCATCCCTGTGGTCCTTTGCTTTATTGACAGTCCATACGAACTCTGTCCTTTAAAAGCATAAAGTAAAGCTGGTCTTTATTAAAAACATAAAATAAAGCTGGTCTACTGTTCCTAATTCAATGCAGTCCAACACCAACTGTGCTTTTAACCCATCTAGCATTATATACAAAAGAGGTAACTTGTAGTTCTCCTGTTACTGTGGCAGTACATGTTCCAGTATTGTCAATGTGCTGCCACTTTTAGTTCCACAGGGGCTAAACAGCTACAGGTTACTTAGGGAAATAAATATTTGTAAATTGCATGTTATTACTGCTCCCTTATCAACCTATTATATCCCACTGACAGCTACAGCATAGCTTTAATCTAATGTAAGCAACAGGGTGGTCTTATACTAATTGTTTTGTAGAAGCCATGAAGCAAGAGCTTGCTCCAGGAATTAGCCAATGAATTTCTACAACCGTTAACACAACCTGCAGATAGTTTTGCAAATAAGCAATGAGCTTTGCGAAGGAATTTCAAGTAATAACTTATGATTTTTTTTAAAGCTAATAACCCATTCCCCCACTCAAATATCTTTAATTAGCTTATTTAAGGGCTGATTTCTCAAAGGGTAAAAAGCCCTACTGTCTACGAAAAATCAGTTATAGGGATTGTTTTTGCATCACGCTATATATTAGGAGGGTTACCGCCAGCAATAATGCTTTTTCATGGAACCTTTTTATGAGGTATCGCGGCAGGAAAGGATTGGGAATTTAAAATCGCCTTGGGAAATATTTGCCTCATGTTGTGGTTCTGGCTAAATTGTCATTAGGTCAGTAGATGGGACTAAAATAACAGGAGGTGGGGCAATGGGTGTGCCTCCGCTGTTGTGGGTGCAGTCATGCAGCTGAAAGGCTGCATGCAGCATAATGTGGAAGAAATGTGATCTAAGTGACTTTGACCATAGAATGATTGTTGGCACCAGACAGGGTGTTTTGAGTATCTCAGAAACTGCTGATCTCTAGTTCTGTAGAGCTTACAGAGAATGGTGCACAAAACACCCAGTGAGCGGTAGTTCTTTGGCCGAAAACTCCTTGTTAATGATAGAAGTCAGAAGATAAGGACCAGATTGGTTGAAGCTGATTGGACTGTGACAATAACGCAAATAAGCATATGTTACAAAAGGGGTTTGCAGAAGAGCATCTCTGAATGCACAGCATGTTGCACCTTGAATTGTGAACTGAGGCTACAGTGGGCACAGTGAGGAAAAACGTTGCCTAGCTTGACAAATCTCGATTTCCACTATGACATGCAGATGGTAGGGTCAGAATTTGGCATAAAAAACATCAATAGAATATATTCCAATTGCCTCCAAAGCCACCACATCTTAATCCAATGGAGCACTTTTTTATGTGGTGGTATTAGAGATTTACAGCATGAATGTGCAGCCTGCATGCAGGCTATCATTGCATGGACTGGAATGTTGAATCCATGCCATGAAGAATTCAGGTTGTTCATTTTAAGACTGCTACAAAAATCTGACAAAATCTTATTGGCTGGATTGGTTTACAGCACCTTTTTTGCAGTTATGCACCATTAATGTTACCCATAATATTATTTAGTAATATTTAGTAATAACTAATATTTCTTACTTATTGCTAATATTTCAATTTGTATCCCCAATTAATGTGGCTTTATTATTCATTATTTAGTTTGTTTATAGTACCTCCATCAAAACTGTGCCATATGCAAGACAGAAAAACAAAACAAAAATGTATTCCCAAAAATGCTGCAACTAAAATTCCTAAGCCCAAATTAAAGTGACACAAATAGAAATGCATCTTTCTTATCCATGACTGCTAGAATAATTTAAATACATAAAGGATGAGCATGCAATGGAAAGCAGCAACCAATTGATTTAGCAAAACATATGCTTACTAAATATCCTTATATTAAATGTATACATTAGTCTGTCCTTTCAGTGACATGTCTAGTAATGTGATATCATGACATATTTGAATTGGTGCAGTTGCTAGGACCTTTTGCCTAATTTACAATAGCCTAAAAGAGAGGTATCTAATTAAGGGCCTGTAATGGATGTTAAGAACAAAAAAGAGCATAATGTTATGAAGGAGCGCTGACATTGAGAACTTACCAGTGTCTGCTCTATATTCGAGGAGTTCACTTGAACATGTAATTATGATAATGGGTCCATAAACATACATGCATGCATGTCTTATTTGATTTGTTGAACACTTGGGGAGCTTAAGAAACAGTAAAAGGCAATTACCAGCCTTCAATCCAAAACATGTCACTGATATCAGCACTGTAAAAGGCAAAAGAGATTGCAAAAGGTTTAATTCTGAGGACCCTTAGTTCATTTAAAAAAACTGTTACATTCTTCTGTGCTGTGGCTGCCACAAAAGCTTCAGCTGATTGGCAACTCACATAAAGTACTGGGCGAAAAACGAACCCTATTATTACTATAGCCAAATGTTTCCTCTAAATTCTGGATCTTAATATTAGTGCTTTTTTTGGTGAGCAAAAGTCCGGAGAAAAACCATTTGTGTTGTACTTGGACACACAGCAAACAGTTTGGATGTATAAAATTTGTTTAATTTACATTTTACCCCACAGTTTTCACACATCAGTATAAAATGAGCCCCTGTGGTGTAAAAGTAGCAATGACTATGAGATAGCAGCATATTCTGTTTTACACTTCTATTAATTCACGTATATGCTCTTAGCAATATTTAGAGGATGAAATCTTAAATATTGATGATGCCCTCTAGCTGTATTTTCTTAAAGCAGTGTCCATTCAGAGGACAACAGCAGCTTTAGCGCAGAAAAAAAAATATGGTGGCTAGTGTATAGAACTGCAATATACTGGTAGCTAGTATACAAAGCAAAGCAACTGGTGGCTCGTAACCAAAACACACTTCACTTGTTTTCTTGCACATACACCACTGAAAAGTCAGTTGACCTTCATATCACCATTTGAAATCATCTGTGCATTTATCCTGTTGAGTTTTTCTAAAAATCTGATGCAGCTTTATGAATGAAGAACGCTTATATATGGAAATGATCAGAACTTTCACTATCTTCTAGGCTCTCATAATCACACATCACGAATGTTGGAACATGTTGGAGAGAAATAGTCATAAACAAAAATCTCCTCTAACAGATTAAAGACGGCTATAAGGTATTTTGCTAGAATTATACAACGGATGTTGAGAAACTGGTTATGCAGTTCTTCCATACTACTTAGTTTATTCTAAACACAAGTTGATATCAAATAAGGCTTAGCTTATTTTTTTTTCCACATATATGCACAACATTACTAGTACTTAGCAAGTATATTTGGTCATTTGAATATACTTTCTTAGTGTAATGAATACAATGTTGCCTGTATCCTACTAGTAGAGTTTCCAAACCTCCTTTCTATGACATGCCGTCCAGTTGCTTACTATGATAGATATTTTATGGGCCCCCGAGCCTTTAGCTCTTGCTGTGAGCTTGTGTGTGGGCAGCAGCAAACAAACACAAATAGAGTCTTCTCCCTCTCCTACACATATTTTCTCCATTACATCCACACTGTGGCCTCCTTTCCATCTCTAGATCAATGTTGTCTTTTTGTCTCTTTCTCCCCCTTCTCCCTAATTCATTGCAGCTGTAAAAACCTCCTCGCCGTACCCTGTATCATGCGGGCAGATAGGTGAGTGGCAGGAACAGAATCCCTCTTAAGCCACTGTGGATAATACATACCACATGTGTGAACTGGCAAAGCTCCCAGTGACCGCAAGGCCTGATCAACATAGGGCCCTTGTGAGAGAGAGTAAAGTATCACACGATTACTTTCAAATGAACATTTCATTTACAACCTCCTCTGACGACCTGTCTGTTCCAAAGATATTGTAAAAACAATGGCTATAATCACGTCATATTGTTTCTGGAAATGGTTGTTGCCATGAGTCTCCTTAATGAGACTTACAAGTTTTGGGTAATACTTAACTCCCTCAAGTTGTAGTACATTATTTCAGTCTAAGGCAGCTGTTTTGTAAAGCACACCTGTCCTTTCACTATCAGCTAGTAATGTGTGATGGTGTATGTGGCAAACCCTTTGATATTTCTAATTACACAGTGTAACAAGAAGTTGACTTCACCATCCATCACGTCTAATGCAAGCCAACCACTGGGATTCTGTCATATTCCATTTATTACAAGTGCTTAGAAAAATAAAGCATTGCTCAAATTTAAGTGAAAACAAAGGTTAAACTTTGGGCTATGTAATTGATATTATAGCAACCAAATAGCAATTATTTGCACCAAGGAATCAATTGTGAATAGCACATATGTACGTCTCCCATTTATTTTGAAACATGAATGAAACTAACAAAAATTTTCCTCGTTCCAGAAGCACCTATAGTTGTTTCCTTTTAATGTAGATATCAAATATAGTTATATTACAGTAACCTACACCTATGAATTTGGTTATGCCAGATGGTCGTTAGTCCGAAGTAAGTAAGCAAGCATTCCATGCAGAGCCACCATCAGGGGGGAGAAGGGTGGTACAGCTGTAAGGTGGTCGGACAGACCCTTTCATCTGTCTGGGCCCCTTAGCATGGCCAGGTCCCCTAATCTGACCGCCATGATCTCTCATCCCTCCAAGATGCAGCGACTCATCACTGCATGGCGCGCTCCCAGTCTATCAGTGATCATTTGGATAGTATCATCATTACTTCTACATCACTGAAATAACACATTACAAAGGCAGAACAAGGTAAGTGAAATGGGGGAATGTATTGTGTAGAGGGGGTAATGTATTGTGAAGAAGGAGGAACGTATTGTAAAGAGGCAGGAATGTATTGTGTAGAGGGAAGGGAGGCTTGTATTGTGAAAAGGCGGAAATGTATTGTGAATAATGAGGCATGTATTGTGAAGAGGTGGGAATGTATTGTGAAGAAGGAGGCATGTATTGTGAAGAGGTGGGAATGTATTGTGTAGAGGGAAGGGAGGCTTGTATTGTGAAGAGGCGGGAATGTATTGTGAAGAAGGAGGCATGTATTGTGAAGAGGCGGGAATGTATTGTGAAGAAGGAGGCATGTATTGTGAAGATGCGGAATTGTATTGTGAAGAAGGAGGCATGTATTGTGAAGAGGTGGGATTGTATTGTGTAGAGAGAAGGGAGGCATGTATTGTGAAGAGGCGGGACTGTATTGTGTAGAGGGATGTGATGCATGTATTCTGAAGAGGCGGGATTGTATTGTGTAGAGGGAAGGGAGGCATGTATTATGAATTGGTGGGATTGTATTGTGTAGAGCCTAGGTTCCCAAACTGTGCGCTATGGCTCCCAGAGGTGCTGCGGCGCTGTCACAGGGGTGCCGTGGCCAGGGGATGGAAAAAAACAAAAAAACATCTTATGCGATGGCGCCTGGGACCCAGCATCCTCCTCCTTCCTCGCTTCTCATTGAATGTCGGACGTGATGTCATCACACTCGACACTCAGTGACAAGCGGCAGGAGAGAGGATGCTGGGTCCCAGGCACCGCCGAATTGGTAAGAAGAGAGAAGAAAAGACAGAAGAAAAAGAAGAAAAAAGGTCAAGTATGGTAAGTAAAGAAACAAAGGGGAATAGTGATAGGAAACAGCAATGGAGGGGCAAAAGAATGAAGCAGGGGGCAGAGTGAGGATGCAGAGGGGGCACAGAGTGAGGATGCAGAGGGGGCACAGAGAGTGTGTGCAGAGGGGGCACAGAGAGTGGATGCATAGGGGGCACATAGAGTGGATGCAGAGGGGGCACAGAGTGTGGATGCAGAGGGAGCACATAATGTGGATGCAGAGGGGCACAGAGAGTGTGGATGCAGAGGGGCACAGAGAGTGTGGATGCAGAGGGGCACAGAGAGTGTGGATGCAGAGGGGCACAGAGAGTGTGGATGATGATGCAGGGGCACAGAGTGTGTGGATGGTGATGCAGGGGCACAGAGTGTGTGGATGATAATGCAGGGGCACAGAGTGAGTTAGCTGTAAATTATTCTTTGACAGAAATATAATTTAAAAAAAATATCTAAAAATATTATTTTCCCTTGGATTTATATGTATCTTTGCATACAACTAAATAAGTATTTCTGTCCTGACCTAAGTACTTATTACGTTTTTTGGCCCAACTACTTATAAAACGGGACTATTTTGGAGGGGTGCCTTGAAACAATTATGGAGACTTTAAGGGTGCTGCGAACTGCAAAAGTTTGGGAACCACTGGTGTAGAGGGAAGGAATGCATGTATTTTGAAGAGGGGGCATATATTCTTAAGAGGGGGTAATATATTGTGAAGTGGGGGACATGTATTGTGTAGAGGGAAGGAATGCATGTATTCTGAAGAGGGGGCATGTATTTTTAAAAGGGGGTCATGTATTGTGAAGAGGGGGACATGTATTGTGAAAAGGGGAAATGTGTTGTGCAGAGGAGGGCTGGTCCTGCCTGATTAATTTGTACTGACCCACGGATTCTGATAACAGCACTGAACTCAAGTTAGAGAATTCTATTAGCAAGAAAAATTAAATTTTGCTGGGAAAACCAAGTCATGTCAACACTCTACAAGCATCCAAATTATTTTCTTTGAATTTTCTCAACTAATTTACAATCAACACAGTATCATCATTTACAGAGGAAGATTACACAACCTTTTGGTAGCGTATCCTCTAGCTCTATCTGCAGTTACATCAGTCAAGCTTGGATTGATATTAAAATGACCAGAGAAACCTGCTTTGATTGCCTAGTGGACCATTACTGTGAGGTTATTTACAAACTTCCAAAATGTCTGTTACACCATGCAAAACCAGCATTGGACCTGTTATGCCCGATGATTTGTGCAAGTTTTTACACATCAAGATGGTTTAGTTTGTGGAGGAGCAGTTTGCATAGGCAGAGTGCAGGTGTTAGACTGAGATTATTGAAATGAGAGAAAGGGGGTGCAAAGGGCACATTTTTAGAAGCAGTCCTTGATCTGCAGAAAAGTGCACAGCCATTTCCAGTCTGCAAAAACACTAGAATTTTAAAAACTGGGCGAGGTGAATTGCAGCTCACTGATTCAAACTGACAGCTTGGAGGGAATTGCAGATTCATCAGTGGAAACTGCAATTTATAAAGTTCAACACAAATTACACATTTTGCATCACATTACAGGTAGAATAGTTTTCCAACTCCCACGACCCATTGCAAAGCCTATAGTTTTGTACTTTCAGCTGCTGTGACACAGAGTAGTGCTGTGGTTGTTATATGCTGTCCCACTGACACTGAACATGGCTTGCATAAAACAGATATACTTATGCCATGCCATGCAATAACACTGCATAGCACAGCAGTGTGTAAGAGCCAATAGGAGCATGCTAAGGCATGCGCTTTCCACTGAGTAAGTAGTAATATTTTACAATGCTCTATCTATAGCAGTAATTCATGAAAGGTGTATAAAGAAAATTGACGTTCGGGAGTCATTTCTATTGAGGTTTATGTATACACATTTCCCTTGCTCCTAAAATATCCAACTGGCTCCTATATGTAGCTAACTGGTTACTGAATTCTACATTAGTTTGTCTACCCCTGTTCTCAGCTCTACAGGTGGCTTTTGCAACTGGCTGTAGTGGTGGGCTCTGACCAGAGCCGGAACTAGCGAGCTGTCGGCCACGGTGCAGGGGGCTGGGGAAGAGGAATCTGGGGCCCCCAACGCTCTGCATCTGCCATGCAGCGGGCCCCATTATCTCTATGGGCCCCGGTGAACAGCACCTGCCACACCAATAGTAGTTCCGCCACTGACTCTGACCACAGTCCAACAGTAACAGTAACATTTTCGTAATTCCTACATTCATGATACACTAACGCAGCGGTTCCCAAAGTGTGCACCGCGGGGTGCCGCGGCGCTGTCACAGGGGTGCTGCGATCGCCCTCGGAAGAAAAAAAAGAGAAGAACCTATCTATCCAGCGCCGAATCTTCCTCACTGTTCTCACTGACTGCCAGGCGGGACATCATCACGCTCGAGAGTGTCAGTGAGGAGCAGCAGCAGAGAGAAGACAGCAGAAAATGAGGAAGAAGGTAAGTAAAGGAACAGAGAGTGAAGAGGGGCACATAGAGAGAGAGAGAGACGCTGAAGGAGGGGAGGGGGACACAGGGAGAGAGACGCTGAAGGAGGGGAGGGGGACACAAGGAGAGAGACGCTGAAGGGGAGGGGGACACAGAGAGAGAGAGAGACGCTGACGGAGGGGAGGGAGACACAGAGAGACGTTGAAGGAGGGCAGGTGGACACAGAGAGAGAGAGAGACGCTGAAGAAGGGGAGGGGGACACAGAGAGAGACGCTGAAGGAGGGGAGGGAGACACAGGGAGAGACGCTGAAGGAGGGGAGGGGGACACAGAGAGAGAGATGCTAAAGGAGAGGAGGGGGACACAGAGTGAGCTGGCAAAGAGGGGGGGGGACACAGTGTGTGAGATGGCAATGAGGGGGACTCAGTGTGTGAGATGGCAAAGGGGGATACAGAGTGATATGGTGAAGGGGCGCAGTAATATGATGAATGGGGCATAATGTGATGGTGAAGGGGTATAAATACATCTTACATCATTTTGACCCAACTACTTTAAAAAACGGTACTACCCGGTAATTATTTTGGTTTAGGGGTGCCTTGGAAAAATTACGGTGACCCTAAGGGTGCCTCGAACTGAGAAAGTTTGGGAACCACTGCACTAACGCAAGAGTTGAACCCTTTCTCTGGAACTCTAAAGTCTCATTTCATCAGAAGTGCCTGAAGCTTTTCAAACTTTACGTAGCTGCTGGAAAATCATTTTCTCAGAGAATCTTATCCTGGCCTACTTTAGTTTACTATCCAGTGTTTATTCTAATTTCCTTACCAAAAACCTTCCGTTCCCACAGCCCATATCTTCTATTTTAGTGGGGGCTTATTTACCCTTTGTTTTGGTTTGCAATGTAATACCTGCAGTATCTACTAATTCTACAATGCTGATTTTGCACTAGTGCACCAAGATGGCTTGCCCAAGATACATCAAGTTGCACACCTACAATCTGGTCTTGGAAGGCACCTCCACAATTTAGAAGTGTCCCTAGGTTTTGTGGGAAGACATAAAAATATTTTTCTCCAAAACACTGTTCCACTTAGCTTCATTTAAAGCTTTCATTAAGCATAATAGCACTGTCTTTATATACAGCACTTATGTGTGTTTGAATCTTGTTTTTACATTGTGAAAAGTCCACCTAGAAAAGTGCTTTTGTTGAGGATAAATGCATCCCAGCAAGAGTATAGGATAGGGCACAATCTCTGACAGCTGAGTTGGTGCAAAATTTAAGTCCTTTTGCACGGTAGAAATGGCTATGCAGTCTTCTATTGGATTTGAATGTATGAATGATTAATACTGTATAAGTATAGGTTTCTCTATCACTACACAACAGTATGGCATTAGTATTTAATATGCTTGTTTTTAATATGCATACATTCTTTAATGGAATTACCTCCAAGCATTTTACTGAATGACCTGTGTCCTGCACTGGAGAGCATTGAAGATAAGGATCCAGTCAAACTACATACCAAAGGTCCCAATTTCTAGCAGCCAGAAGCGGCATGAGCTGTTGGGAAATGGGTGTGGCTTCACTTGAAAGGCCATGGTTTGGGTGGATATGAGTGTTTTCATGAAAGGTGACCTTACCTTTCCAGTTGAGTATATTGGCAGGTATATGTCAACTTATTTAGGTTTATTGGAAGTAAAACATTCTCAGCACAACATAGGTCAACTGTAGGAGGGATTAGGTTAGGCTATGCTTGTGGCTAGTCATTTTATTTAGCCCTCTAAAAACTAGAGATGCTCAGGCTCGGTTCCCCGAGAACCGAGCACACCCGAACTTCGCCTTTCGCATGCCCTCGAAATTGAAAACGAGGCAAAACATCATTGTTACGTCGTAGGATCTTGCGAGTTTTGGATTCCATAAGTACCATCCTCCACAGCGATCCAGCACCATTTCACAGAGGGACGCAGAAGGGGTAGCACGGTTCTTGGCAGTCTCTAGTGTAGTTGGGCAGCGTCATAGCTAGAAAAGAAAGAGGAGGGGTAGCAGTGTTTTTCAAAGTCTCCAGTGACATTCAGGAGAGCTCCATTGCTCCATTGCTAATTGTCTTTGCTGAAATACAAATAATAGGACTGGCAGTCTTGGTCTAAATCTGCAATCACAATGTACGGTGTTATATAGCTAACACACAAAACGGAGATGTCCATTCCTCCACTGTTAATTGTCATTGCTGAAATAGAAATAATAGTGCTGGCAGTCTTGGTCTAAATCTGCAGTCACATTGCACTGTGTTATCAAAATGGATTCACAGCAGTACACAGAAGACCAGGAGCACCAAGCTGCTTGCTGCTGGCACCAGTCATGATGAAAGTAATCCCTCTACATCTTCTGCTAAGGCCTATGTTAAAGTGCATAGTGTTTTTAAGTCAGGGAAACAAAAATGTAAAAAAAACCTTTACCTTGGTAAAGAAAGAAAGACCTGTAATCCAGCAAAGTTATCTGCAGAAAAAAATAAAATTGCCAACATGCCATTCTACACACACTGGATTGGTGATTCGCCTTCACCAGCAGGAACAGCAGCAGCATGTACTCAAGTATGTCACATTTTTCAGAGGCAGGCTACTCCTGTGTATCACCGGTTTAAGAGGCATACATCTGGCAATCTGTGCAAAAACTAAGGGATGCCATTACAACGTGGCTTATCCCGCTTGGACTGTCCTCAGGATATGTAATTTCTGATAGCCAATATTGTGAGAGCATTACAGTTGGGTACATTCCATTACATTCCCTGTTTTGCTCACACAATAAACTTGGTGGTTCAGAGCTTTTTAAAAAATGACAGGGATGTGCAGGAGATGCTCTCTGTAGCCCGTAAAATATCTGGACATTTCCGACATTCGGCAACAACATGTAGGAGATTGCAACAGCTACAAGAGCAATTTAATTTGCCCTGCCACCTGAAGCAAGAGGGGATAACAAGGTGGAATTCCACCATGTATATGCTTCTGAGGATGGAGGAACAGCGAAAAGCCATCCACGCTTACTCCACAAGCCATGACATTGTGAAAGAAGGGGGGATGTATTTTACTCAAGCGTAGTGGAGAATACTTTTCGTGTTGTGCAAGGTGCTGAAGCCATTCGAAGTAGTCACCTGTGAAGTGAGTTCAGACACTGCTAGCTTGAGTCAAGTGATTCCCTTAATTAGACTTTTGGAAAAGCAGCTTGAGAAACTGAAGAAGGAGATAAAACAAAGCAATTACACCAAGTATGTCGGACTTGTAGATCAAGTACTTTATTTGCTTCGCCAAGATCCAAGAGTAATCAAAATCTTGAAATCGGATCGCTACATTTTGGCTACTGTGCTTGATCCTAGGTTTAAGAGCTATGTCTTCTCTTTGTTTCCAACTGACCCAGATCTCAAGAGATGCAAGGAGCTCCTGGTGAGCAAGATGACAGCTCAAGTGTTACATGACAGGACAACGTCTCCTCCTTCAGTTTTTCAGTCAGCTGCTGCTAGGAAAAACTAAGCTTTCCCAAGAGACCCAGGGATGATGCAGATGACTCAGCACAGCATTTTGACATCTGGTTTTATCTACTGTAAAAGAATTGACCAAAATTAGTGACACCTCTGCTGTAACTCCACCTGATCCTACTATCAACTATCAACATCCAAAGAATGGTGGAGGATTATTTTTAATTTATTTGAACGGTATAAAGAGAACAGTTTTATTAGCAAAGAACGGTGCTTGCAGAAGTAATGTAAGCATGGATGTCTAAATAGATGTGTATACGTATTGCTCAAACCTTCCACTTTGTTGCTCTTTCATCAGTATTGCACAAAGTGTCTGTAATCTGCACTTTACGTCAAATGTAGTTAACTATATTATAATTTTTTGGGAATTGGGGCTGATTCAAAGCTCAGTGGTGAACCTGCTTTTTGCTGTGAATTTCAATGGCTCTTTTTAGTACATTGTTTGGGACCCTGGATTGGTCTTAGTTTGATAAAAGCAGCATCCCGGGGGGGGTCAGCGCTCGTCGCCATGTATTAGCTGTAGAATTACCACAGTTATCCAAGGAACGGGTGGAGCGATCAAATGAACCATAACTGAGTTCATGATTTATTCTCAGTTTCACTGTACCGGCAATGTGCTCAGGGTGATGGTGATCTCCTCGTCTTCATCTTTCAAAGCTTCGTTTGCAGGGGCCAGTGACACACCCATTTGTTTTCTCAGGTCTCTTAGCTATTCTTTATACTGGACATATTTATCGTCCTGGCTCAGAGCCTCCTCTGTATTATTCTTCTGAAGCGCAGTGTATCTCTCATGTACAAGCTCTCTTAAATCCGGGATCTCATTCAGTGGGTCATGTTTTAACTTAACTACGGCCTCCTTAACTACATTTATATATTGGTTTAAATCTCTGTTCAATGCAGCGCATTCCAACATGACTGATTCCATGCTGCCCACATGTTCCGTGTCACAGTCTGCCTGAAGAAGATCTAATGCCACTCCAGTTGTAATATCCATTCCTGTGTCTACGTAAGTTTGGCAGTTCTTCAGAGATGAGAGGGAGGTATCCATAGAGGAGAAGGAGATAAAAGATGCAGCACCAGCAGACTTGGTTTAATAATGTAGAGTTCATTGACAGCACTGTTAGGTTTAAGGCAGCTAAGCTATTGGTTGCTTGTTTTGTGGGGGCCAAAACAAACCAAGCACACAAAAGTGGCCTTACTTGTCGCTGGAGGGCTTGCTTTGTTAAACTGTACATGTCCTTTTTGATATCTTACATAAGGGTTGGTGGGAGGTCGCAAGGACAATTCCATCTTGCACCACTTTTCTTTTCTGCCACTGCTGTGTGGCAATATTTCTTAGATGTGCTATGAACTGCCATGTGTTTGTGTCATTGCTCTGTCGCTTAGCATCCAGGCAGGTCGCTGCAATATTTGTTTGAAAGTGTATGAAAATAGTAATGTGACCTGTGAAGTGGTCAAAATTGACTGCACATACTTGAAATTAGTGTTATTGAGGTTACTAATAATGTAGGAAACAAAGAGCAAAATTATAAGATTTTAGCAAACAAATAGGGATTTTAGAAAAAAATAGGGATCCAAAACCAAAACACGCGAGGGCGGTTTTGCCAAAACCAAAACACGAAGTTAATCCAGATCCAAAACCAAAACCAGAATATGGGGGTCAGTGAACATCTCTACTAAAAACACTACTTACATAAAGTGTATACAAATGTGCATCTGCCAGAAATTTTTGTTGGGGGGTCAAAAGAAATTAAAATCAAATTAGCAGAGGGGCCAGGCCATGAATTGAATCCCCCACCCCTCCATCACCCCTACAACCCCCCCGCGCCCAATTTTACTTACCTGTCCTAAGACTAAGAGCAGAGTGCATATAATACATTCTGGTTTGCTACTAGACTGTCTGACCTCACTGATGAATTACCAGGTGTCACTGTGCATTGACAGGACAGATACATGGAGATCCAGTACACTGGGACAGAAATAATACTGTATTTTTGTCTCTATATCCTAGGCCCTCCCTTATCTGTCCTGTCCCAGTATTACTACTGTACATGTTAGGGGCAGCAATATCCCATGTTACCACATATTTGCAACACATGGATATATGCTGTGGTGACAAGGGGATCCCCCTGTTCACCACAGGATATACCCATGTGTTATATGTACCCATGTGTTGCAAATCTCCTGTTGTAAAAGTTTTCTGAAAATACCTTCAGTGGATAATCACAATGTTGTTCATACTACTATATACCAAGACATTTTTAATATGCTGCTCCTCTATAAACCTTAGGGCCTTTCATGTATAGCTGCATAACTCTCCTGCTTGTTCGTTTTAGTGTTTTACATTGCTTAGTCTTACCACTAAAATACCATGCTGATCTCTTCCATGAATATTTATCAGCTAGAGCTCATGTCTAAATCAACATTGTGCTTCAGAATTGTGTGTAACCTTCATCGTTCAGGGGAAATCTCATTCAGAATGAGTCTCTGGCAGTGAGGGGTTAATATTTGACAGATTGGACAAATTTAATAAATTCCTTCTCTGCTCTTACTTTCTCCTTTCCTCCCTGTACAAGCTTTCGCTTATGCAAATATAAAAGTAATACATAGATCAAAGCAGTTTCTGAAATCATAAATTACCTGCCTTGCACTTTCCCCTGTCTCCCATCCATGTGTCTCCTAAGTCTATGTTCTGGGACTGATAATATGGCACATCCATTGCTCTGCACTTATAATTTTACTATTTTAACCCATTTGTTGCAGGAAAAGACAGTGACCCAAGTCTAATAATGTGTTTTTTTTGTTCTAAGAAATAAGGGCACTGTAAAAACTAGAGCTCCAGTTAAAGCAATAAATTGATTTTCATTTCAAATCCATGGAGGTAGTTCTACCACTATAAAAAAAAAACGGAGCAGTGTTCAAATACAAATGAACCAGAGGAATACAGGCAACTCTGGCAAAGAATAAGGGGAGGCAATTGGCCCTGGCCTTGGTCCCCAGTTTTCAGTCAGACACCAACAATCAAGCACTGCGTTCGAGAGGGACAAGACCTCTACGAAAGTGTTAAAATTGGTTTATAGCATCTAGAATTCCAGCTCCCTTTCTCTTAGGAAACCCTCTCGCATTGAAAAGATCTGTGTGACACGACCCTTAGGCAGGGTACTCACTACAGGTTTTTCACCCCATTATCGGGCCAATCACACGATAAACGACTGTTCAGCCCGATATCACATTAGTGTGTATATTCCAACGATGAGTGAGTATCGTTCTAAAGCACATTGTATAATTTGATTTGACATTATATACTACCTAAAAATCTTGTTCATTGATGAAACGATGTTGTTCCAATTCTGCAGTGTGTATTCACTCACAACCAGATCTCCATAGAGTTTACAGAGTCACAATCTTTTCAGCTGATGGTTAAGACAGTTGAAGTGCACAGATCTTAGGGTACATCTTGAAAACACACAGCTGAAACAAGAGGAGTGAGTGTGGCTTAGAGTGTAGATTGGGAAAGCTGTGAGTGTGTATTAGTGTGAATAGTATCATCAGGGATAAGCTAAGCTTTAAAAAAGAGATGGGCTTTAAGAGAATGTCAAAAGATTTGAAGCCTGATTGGGCATGGTAGGGAATTCCATAAGTAGGGAGCAACACGGGAGTAGTCTAGTAGGCTCAAGTGAGAAGTGATTACCAGAGACGAGATAAGTCTGAGGTCAGAGGTAGATCTAAGAGGGCGGGAGGGTATTTTGATATGAGATATGGGATGTATGAAGGGGTGGTGTTGTTCAGGGCTTTGTAGGTAAGGGTGAGTAATTTGAATTGGATTCTGGATTATACAGGGAGCCAGTGTAGGGATTTGCAAAATGGTGCAACAGATGTGGAGTGGTAAGAGAGGAAGATCAATCGACACTACTAGGAGAGATTCTGGATGTGAGGAATAAAGCACAGCCCGGAGTCAAATGTGACTCCAAGGCAGTGGGATTAGGAGACTGAGGAAATTGTGGTGTTATTAACAGTGAGAGGAAATTGAGGGGAGGAGGGAAGATAGTAAGCTCTGTTAGGGACATGTTGAGCTTTAGGTAGCATTGGCACATCCATGTGGAGATAGCTGAAATACAGTTGGTTACATGAGATAGTACAGAAGGGGATAGGTCATGGAAAGAGATCTAGATGTGGGTGTCATCAACATTGAGCTGGTATTGGAGGCCGAATGAGCAAATTAGTGCCCCAAGAGACAAGGTGTACAATGAAAAAAGTAAGAACAGAGCCTGACTGCAGAGAGTCTAGAATGAAATGTGAGGAGAGAAAGTGAGACAGACAATTGTACACTAATAGCTCAAATAATTTGGAGGCAAAGGGGAGAGAAATATAGTTGTAGTTGGGGAGAGAGGCTGAATCGAGAGATGGTTTCTTTAGTATTGATGAGATGAGTGCATGTTAAAAAGAGAATGGAAATGTGCCAGTGGAAAGAGACAAGTTAAAAAGGTGATCTAGAGGTTGGCATGCAGTGGAGGAGAGGGAGCAGGAATAGGATTGAGGGGACAGGTCGTAGGGTGAGATTATGAGACGACTGTAGATACTTCAGTTACTGGAGAGTATGAATTAAGGGTGGATTGGGGAGTGAAGGGGCAAGTGAGTAGAGGAAATTTCTTGTTGAATGTGTCAATTTTGTCTTTGAAGTAGGTGGCAAAATCCTGCGCTGTGAGGGAGGAAGGGGGGAGGTGCAGGTGGGCAGAGAATTAAGTTGAAGGTGGAAAAGTGGCAACATGGGTTAGAAGACTGGGTGGATATTAGAGACTTGAAGAATGTGTCACGGAATGGACCCGCTGACTGTCCGGCGGGGACTTGGTGCTCTCGGCTGCTTCTTCCACTGCTGTTCTCTCCTGTCAGACACCGTGGCTCTCTTGCTGGGCGCCATTTTGCCGGCTCTCCTGCGCATGCTTGGACCCAGCTATTTGTAATTTCCCTCCATTCATTCCATTGGCTAATCAACAGCTCTGATTAAGACACCTTCTACATTATGTGGGTGCCAGATCTTCAGGTCTCCTTACCTGTTTGGACGTGCTCCATTCTGGTTCCAGTATTACCGGTGTTATGAGCGTTTTGTAGCTATCCAATAACGATTGTCGAATCTCGATTTGTGTTTCCAACGCACAAAGATTTATTCTCAAAAAATTGCAGAATATATTCAAGCGAAATAATAATAAGTACAGCCGTTCCTTATCGCAGGCGCTCTGGATCCAGTGTACAGTCATTCAGGTCTGAAGTCTGTGGTCAAGGTGACTTAACACTACATGAGAGCTACTGCTTATATGCAAACAGAGATACAGTGAAACAATGCAGGTGGTATAGATTGCTTCTATTGGTCCAGGCATCAGGAGGGTCCAGGGGGTTACACATCATAGGCTGATTCAATCTAAGGAATCCAAAGGTGGGGGTCTCTCCAGGGGATGAGCTCTGTTCTTCCCGCCAAACTGCTCTGTTCTTCCCGCCACACTCCAATTACAATCAGTCCATTTGCATTTGACAGTTAATATCATATTAAAGGTTTATTCCCTAACATCAATAACTAGAGTATGCAATGTGCGATCTCTTCGCCGAATGCACCGAACAGCTGCTGATGTAAAGGAGATTAATATGATATTAGACATGACACATTTCTTTTAACCTGAACCATATGTATCACTAATATGCATATAACTTATAATATTACACATAAACACTACTATATTTCGACATAAATAACTATGTGTTGCAACTACCATTAATGTGTACTATTTTACAAATGTGTGTGTTGGTGCGAATGTATGTAAAAGCGTAAATACTGTTGTTGCCACGTGTTGCAGCTGCGTACGCCCTTCCATGCCGTAGCGTGCCATACGCATCTTTTCAGACAAAGACAACCAAGTTTGCTCGATTTTAATTGAAATGACTTTATCCAATTTGCTGACTTCGACAGCACCTGCTACTACTTCCTCCTGGCGATGTCTCCTGGTTACCTGGATTCTTTGCTCCTGTTCCTTACAAACATCCCCTGGGTGTCTCTATCACAGTACAACTGTTATTCTAGTCTCCTGCAATCCAGGTATCCTGCAGATTGTTACACCTCCTACTGATCTTGTTTCTGAGCCTCCTGGCAGCCCAGGACCTACCATTCTTTCACTCATCTACAGATCTCCTCTTCACATTGTTATTAAGTTACTTCAGGACTTTAGTGTCTCCACTGTCTGCAGACAATTACACTTCTAAATGACCCTGACTCAGGGCTTTCCAGCTTCCAGAACCTCTGTGCATCTCCACTCCTAAGAGCATCGCACCTACAAGTGTCTTGATACCGCTTACTGGCAAACCTGCCTTCCTGCTCCCTCTGTGTCCTGCAGACTGTTACACCAACTACCGATCCTGTCGCTCGGCCTCTCGGCTCCGCAGGACCGATTGTGTAAATCACTGGCAGATTACCTCACCAGGTTCTTCCTATTAATCCAGGACCCCGGAGCACACTACACATTTCTGAACCTCTCACCTTTGCACATCCCAGTACCACTTACCTGTATATGGCACACCATTTTTCGGACCTCTCTTCTCTTGGGTTCACCTCCGGATCTTGCTTGATACCCCCTTAGAGGCCCGCGACCTACGGAGTTCAGAAGACTTTAACATATCTCCAAAGATCCTATTGGTGGCCTACTCTCAAGCAGGACATCCAATAATTAATTGCTTCATGTTCCAGGTGTGCCCACCATAAAATATCTCGCCAGACACCTGCCGGCCAACTTCAACCATTATCAATTCCTCACCAACCCTGGACTCATCTGTCTATGGACTTCATTACTGATCTACCATTTTCTATTCGGTTCAACACCATCTGGGTTGTAGTTGGCAGGTTCTTCAAGATGGCCCATTTTGTCCCTCTCACTGGACTACCCTCTGCTCCAAAACTGACTCAATTGTTTATTCAGGAAATTTTCAGGCTTCATAGCTTGCCTTCAAAAATAATCTCTGATTGTGGGGTCCAGTTCGTGGCCAAGTTCTGGCGGTCCTTGTGTTCAGCTCTTTAAGTGAAGCTCAAGTTTTTGTCTACCTATCACCCCCAAACAAATGGCCAAACTGAAAGGGTGAATCAAGATTTAGAAATTTTTCTTTGCACAGGGGATAGAGTCTGACTCTCCACTAGCAACCCAGTAGTTTACAAACTCAAACTTCCTCCATATCTATGAATACCAAACTCCTTTCACATATCCTTGTTGAAGCCTCTTGAATAGGTTTCAATTTGCACTCCCTAAGACTCCTAAAATCCAAACTCAACGAGAAGATGAGTATGAAGTAGAAAGGATAAACGATTCACGGTCATCTTCAGTATCTTATCGATTGAAGAGGTTTCGGCCCATAAGAACAAGCCTAGATTAAAGCCACTGATGTACATGCTCCATGCTTGGTCCGTATCTTCCATGTAAAATTCCCTTTGAAGCCCAAGAGGTTTCCAGGGTCCACCCACAAATGGGGGAGGGGTACTGTCATGCACCAGGTTCTTAAGTCCTGCTACTTACCCCTTCGCTGACTTTCTACGCTGTCCCTGCGGTCCGCAGACTCTGATGGTCTCAGATCTCTCTGCAATCTGTCTCCACTCCAGAGATCCCTCCAAAACCAGTACATGGGCACTGTTATCTTGAAGTCAGTCAACTGCTCTCACTCAGCCAATTAGATTACTGCTTCAGCTTAGCTGATTGCAGCTTTCAATCAGGGGATAGCAGTGTCCACTCTATGGTTCCCTCCAAAACCTGTTCCTTGGCTCTGCCCTCTTGGGTCTAGTCACCTGATCCCTATCAGACAGTCAGAGTGCTGCTTCTGCCCAGCTGATCACGGTCTCCAATCAGGTGACAGCAGTTAGTATAAAAGGACTTCCTGGAGCCTTAACCTTTTGCCAGTGCAACCTTGATTCTTCGGACGCCAACCTGGCTCCCAGCAATCTGCAGTGTTATCTGTTATTCCTACTCAGCCAGTACAGTCTGCATTCCTGTCCCAGTCTGGTCTACCAATCTGGTTTCAGTCCGGTCTTGCATTTCGGTACTAGTCCAGTCCAGCAGTCTAGTTCCAGTCCGGTTCCAGTACAGTCCAGCATTATGGTTCCCGTCCTGTTCAGCAATCTGATCCAGCAATCCACTTCCAGGTCTGGTCCAGCATTCCTGGCTCCAGTCAGGTCCAGAATTCCTATTCCATTCCAGTTCCTGACTGGTCCCCTATGCTACTCTAAACACTGTCCTAAAAGTCATATTATTATAACTATTATTACGATTATTATTATTATTAGTATCATCTTTTTTTTAAGGCTCCACAAGGCAGTAGTAGCGCTGTAAATAGGGGGTTGGAACATACAACTAAGTTACAAAATTACATACATATGAGAACAATGGGTGCAGTGAAGTAAATGCATGGATGCAATTAACAGAACAAATTGGACTAGCAAACTCAATTCAGCATAAGAAAAAAAATGGACAGAGAGGAGGATGGAGAATAGCCAGAGATGAGACATTTTGTACAGACATGAGATATAGTACTGGAACCTGCCCTTGACCTTGAGAACTTACATTTTAAAGGGAGGGCAAAAGAAGCACTTTGCGCGGATGACATGTTGGTATTCCTTGAGGAGCCTGATGGGTCTTTGTCTCACCTTTTAGAGGTGGGTGAGGACTTTGGTTCATATTCAGGAATCAAGATCAACTGGGACAAATCTGTGTTTTTTCGATGGGGTGGCAACCTCCGCCAGGTGCTGTCTACTGTCAGATACTTCTGTAGACCAACAGGTTTAAATATTTAGGTATCTGGATTGCAGCCCATCTATCTGAATATGTTCCTCTAAATATTGACCCAATAACAAAATATCTAAAGACCAAAAGCCACACATGGTGTAAGCTCCCTCTCATAGTCACTGGTAGGATTAACCTAATTAAAATGGTGATCCAACTGAAGTACTTATACCCCCTCCAACACTCCCCAGTATATCTACCGCTGAAGGTTTTCCAAAACATTAATAAACATCTCATTTCCCTGATCTGGAGTGGTAAGAGAGCTAGGGTGTACTTTAATACATTATGTTGAACCAAAAATTCAAGAGGACTGGCCCTGCCCAGTCTTAGAATTTATTATCTTGCTTCCCAGCTTACACATTTGGTCTCCTGGTTAGGCGATATGCAGAACACCACTCTCTGACACTTCTTGGAAGAGCAGACGGACCCCCTCCCTTGGAGCTTTGCATGTTTTGTTATCTAAGCACAGACCTAGTGAAGTGGTCCCTATAATACGACAGGTATCAATCATTTGGGCAATATCACATGTTCTTATGGGAGGTGAAAGGTTAGACCCAGACACTCTCTTGTGGTTCAATTCTGTTTTCAGGAAGCTGGTGGGGTTGGAGGGATCAATTATTTGGAAGGATGCGGGAATTCACACCATTGGTCAAATATATATAGACAGTCAATTAGCTACATATGAACAATTGAAGCAACCTTCCCGTTACCCAACAACCAATTTTTCCGGTTTCTACAGCTGAGACATGCACTGAATGCCCAATTTCCTGAAGGTCTGTTTCATATGCCAGATT
This sequence comes from Mixophyes fleayi, assembly GCF_038048845.1. Classification (NCBI taxonomy): domain Eukaryota; kingdom Metazoa; phylum Chordata; class Amphibia; order Anura; family Limnodynastidae; genus Mixophyes; species Mixophyes fleayi. Next base: position 258,573,242 of record NC_134403.1, read on the forward strand.
CTCAGATTATAAATATATTGTGATCTGGTGGGTCATATAAAACTATTTCTGTGCTCTATGCCTTATTGTAACCTCAGGTATCCCAGAGATGATTAAATCTGCTCAGAATAAAATGGGAAACAGATCTAGGGGTTCTTTCTGATGAGGAGTGGAATATGGTGGTGGGATGTACTGGACATGCCACATCTTGTATTAGGTTTCAGCAGATCCATTTTTACATTGTACACAGAGCATACTTAACTCCAGCCAAGATGCACACGATGGGACTGCGCACCTCTTAGAAGTGCCCCAGGTGCGGTATAACTGTTTGCACTTTTGGAATCTTTTATGGTCATGTCCAGTTGTCCAGTCCTTCTGGGGCCAAATATGGGACTGCATCTCCTCCACACTACCTGTGACCATTTTGTTATGCCCTAAGATCTGTCTATTTGAAGAAAATTTAATTAAACCACACTTCAAATATATATTTACCTTAAACTCCCTGGATAAAATTATTATAGCTAGGGGATGGATGGCGACTGAACCACCTAGTGTACTTCACTGGATCAATCTAATTACTGAAGTATGGAGGCATGAGCGGTTCATGTATGAAAGTCAAAAAGCCATGCATAAATACTATAAAATATGGCAGCACTGTCAAGTTGATAATATCCTTACCCTAAAAGTTCACTGGATATCACTGTATAATGTTTATAGCGACATACAGGCAGAGATAGATGTTAGTTAGATTAGATGTTAAATATGTTATTTGTATGTTGTAGCTGCAAAAATCTCAATAAAAATAGTTTATTCAAAAAAGAGAGATAAAAGAAGCATAAGGGAATAATAGCATAGACCTGTTCACTATGGTGCAAGATCTGCAAGTGTCACAAATCTAAAAATCTGCTCCACACTCCGGTGCTGCTGGTTTCCTCTGCCTCTGAATAGAAATCAGCATTTCCTGGTGCGGGTGGTCACATGATCGTGGCTTGCAGGCGGCATATTCAAACATGCAGATTATATAAAGCTCACACTGGCATTACAGCTGTGTCAGAGGAACAGATATTCACACCCAGACTGAGTTCCTGTTATGCTGTACTGCTGCTGATCTTGGCTTCCCTTGTGATTCGTTCTTGGATAGTGCTTCTGCCTGTTAACCCCTCATGTACCAGTCCTTACTTGTTTTACCACTCTCTCTCGGATCCTGATTTTGTACTGCACTATTGCCTGTATACTAGATCCCGGCCTGTTATTGGACTTCCCCTCTGCATACTGATTTTGTAACTCGCTATCGCCAGTGTACCAGTCCTCGGCTAGCTGACCTGCTTTCAGATTTCCCTTTCTCTCCGCTGTGTTACACCTAGTGACCTGTGTGTTCCCAGCCACAAAAGTCCATCTTGCATTGCTCCGGTTCTTGGTGAAGAGCGGGGGCCCATTAGAATCTGCGCCTCTGTTTGGCTGAACCAGGCTAATACTTGTATCCATCACCACAGAGCTCTCTTCCTGAGACAACGTTACAGCAAGATACTGAGTCCATGATGTAATGAGACCATAAAGGTGCAGGGGCCTAAGTGGTACAGAGTTCTGGATTGTCCCAATGGTGCGGAGGCTTTTTGGGCAACATCCAGGATGGTGCTGGGGCCTAGACGGTGCAGGTGCCTATGTGACTGCTATTGAGCCAGGCAGTTGTATAAAAACTCAAAAAACATGCCTTAAAGTACAAACTTCATATCGCCTCATAATGAATATGAATGAATTTGGACTCATATTATTGACCATATGCATAGTTCACACTATTTTGTCTGATTGCTATTAATGGACTGGGGAGAAGCAGACATCATGGTAGGATTGCCTTTATGATGGTGCATAGAGAACCCAATCACAATGTTGCTATGGGGCATAGTTATCTCATAGATTTCTCTAGTTATGTAAGTGCATTGCTTCTGTGGACAAATTACACACACACATATAATGCTTTTAGGTTCTTCATCTTTTACAGATGAATGCTTATCCTCAACAAGTAAAATAAGTCACACTTGCCTACTCTACCAGAATTCCTGGGAGGCTCACAAATTTTGGGGAGTCCTCCCAGAAGAGTAGGCAAACCTCCCGGATTCGCCAAAATTCACGGCATTGAATGGCGGGGGTGGGGCTTAAATCTGTCATTAAGCCCCGCCCCCTCTATTTAATGCCGTGAATTTCTATGCTATGGTCACCACGACCCCTCCTGCCTCATGTCACAGGACTTCTCCCCCGGGAAGTTTTGAAGGTTGGCCTGCATGAAATAACTATATGTGAAAACTTATCTAGATCTGTTAGGTCTCCATTTCTGCCTTTCAATCACTTTCATAAGTTGCAGAAGGAGTTCCTTCAAATGTGGAGTGAAATAAAAAAAGGAAAAAGCTCAGAAGATGCCACTAAGTATTGAAGGATTAGCACATTTTGGACTACGTCCAATGATCAGCTTTGCCACTGATAATTGACAAAAAGGTGTTACAGCACTGGGGTTTTTATGTAGGCAGACTTATAAATGCCCTGTAGCAAGGATTGTCAAACCTGGCTTTTGGCGCGGCAGCGGCTTTGGCACAGATGCAGGTTCTTTAGTCATTTGCTGTAGTGCACAAAACCTTTCTACCACGGTGGCAAGCTCTTCATAAGTTTGTGGGTCTGATTGCAGAACCCACCTTTGCAAATCACGGTTCAGCCCCCGGATGCAGTGATCTATCGCCAGAACTTCAATAATCCGAGAAGGCGAATTCTCCTCAGGCTGCAGCCATTTCTTTAAAATTTTAGAAACCTCAGCCACTTGCGCTCTGACCGGTTTTTCTTTATCATAGCGCCATTGGTGATAGCGCTGGGTTAGGCCTGGCCCGGAAACTCCAATGCGAGCCAATATCTCAGACTTTAGGCACAAATAATCAGAGGCCCATTCCTCATCTAGATCCATATAAGCTCGCTGAGCTTCACCAGTCAGATGTCAGATATGGCGCCAGTCTCTCAGCCCAATCTTTAGGAGGCCATTTTGCCCTTTTTGCAAGTCTCTCAAAAGACAACAGATATGCTTCTACGTCATCAGCTGGTGACATTTTCTGCAGAACCGGGCCAGGTGGTTCATTTCTGTCATGCCTCACCTCATCTCTTAAGAGCCTTGTGTTTTCCACCTGTGCCTCGGCGACTCGTCGCATCTGAGCTTGCTGCTCTTGCTGCGCAGCGGCCACATTCACGAGGGTTCTCAGTACTTCCTCCATGTTGACGTTTGCGCTGGTTGGGTAGCGGAAACTTGCATCCCGGAACATCCCACTCCTGACACCACTTGGGGCAAGAGCCCGCTACTGCTGAAGCACACGCGAACAGCTTCTTCCTTTTTATGTAGTTTCATTGTCAGGATGGTAAATGTTTTGACACCGCATACTTTCACAGCAATTATGGAGACCCTAAACGCTAGCTATACATAGACCAGCTCTCTCTCAAGATCAGCCAGCTTCCCAGCGTTGGTCTCCCTGAACAATGAAACAAGCAGGGTTTTATACCTGACACTCCTCCCACAGGCCTAGCTTGATGGGCAGGTGACACAGCCACCTTCCCTTTAAGAGGAAACACCCATCACTGGCTCTGTTTACACTAACAGACACACCCTGTCTGTTTGCTGTGGGGAAGGAGCTTCCAAACCATGTAAGTTAACCAAACTTAAACTATTGTTTATTACACATAAGTCCTCAATCTAGGTGCATTACTGCACAAATGTTTTGTTACAATATATATATATATATATATATATATATATATATATACATATATATATATATATATATGTGTGTTTTGGGGGTAATACTATTGTATAATAATAGGAAAAAATGGTTTTGCCTTCTAACCATCAGTGGATCCTGGTAAATAATTTCTTATCACTTCCAAACTTATAGATACATGCATATAACCATGTTGCAAAGTCTTAGCGTGTGAATAATAAATGAGAAGTATCGCTCAAATAAGACAGTAATCATGTAACACATTTCTAAAGTTAATAGCCAATGAAGTGTGCTCCATTGGAGGTAAATATATTATACTGCAGTCAGAAGAATTATTAAACTTTAGTGTATTTTGGGAAAACTGTAGAGACAAAGCACTATTCTCTATGTTGATAAGAATCTGGGCTGAATATGCTTGTTCTACAAGATTGATTAACTCTGACTGAAAGATACTAGCAAGGTCTTTGTCATGAGTGAGAAAATATGGCTTTTTATAGGCTTTTTTTTATATAATTGTCACAATTTTGAATCATCACTCCACCTGCTTTGTCTGCACTTCTTATAAATATGTTTCTCTTTTTGTGCCACATGCTCATTTTGGTGAAGTTTTGTTTTAAGAATTGTTGAGTGTTCTAAAACTGCATATAACCAAATCTTAAAAAAAGGTTTGTGTGCAGTGTCCTCAAATATGAATAGGCTTAACCTTAGAGTTGGGCTTTAAAACTGTTCTTATACAATCGACTAATAAGTGCTCAATAAGTAAGACAATCTCAGAGAATAAAACTGTTTCCTGTTTGAAATGGGAGTTAGTTGGTCATTGGTCAATTAGACTGGGTTTTGCTAAAAGATTATACTTTGGATAACTTTCATATGTACTTGGCTGGCTAGAAGGGCAACATACAGAATATGACTCAAAATGTAACTCTCATCTGGGAATACTTTATAAGATAATACTCACTGGTGTTTTACTCAAAATGTATTGAGTTTGAGGACAAATTTGTTTTTCTTTACCCTTTCTCTATATCATTTTCTGCAACTAATTGTATTTTTGGACTGTTGCGGCTAAAACAATGTGTTATCTGTGTTGATATGGCTGTTGCTTATTTCAGCCATAAGAACATGATTTAATATTGCAAGATTGTAAATGACACTTAATAAAGGTGGACTCTTTGAAGTCATTAAACATACACACAAGAAATTGGTTTCCCTCTCCAAACATGTTTTCTGATGGTGCATCCATGTGTAGAACTCATGTCTTCAGGGCCTAGTGAACTATTGTCAATGGACCTAATTCTCTTTATTATTGTCCTGATTATTCTTCACTGTGGTGTGAAGTTAACAATCTAATTTCCCTACCAAAGACAGACCACTACACCAGGGCCAATTTTGTCATAAACCAATTAATTTACCAATATGACCTCATACAATCCTTCAAGCAGGCTGGAACTTGAAAGTCAATCCTATCACTTTAAGATTATAGTCTGAAAAGGTTTCCTAACATGATATTATTTTAATAGTATGCTTTGGCAAGTATATTCTTGAAGTTCATCTTAATTAGAGTTTTTTTCCAGTGTGGGATTGCATTAGTTCCTCCCTTTAAATCGTATTCACCTTTTGGATCCAAACATACTGAATGGTCCTACTGGCTATCTACCCAATCCAGTTGAAACTCTGTGCTCTTTTTAGGATATAAGTGCATAATGCTTACTCAAGTAGTTGGACCATGCGTTGCACTTCTTCTGAAAGTACTGTTTCTACTTGTCACCTGTTCCCTCATTCACTGAGAAACTGCTAGCATTTAGAGTCATTGGATGTTGACTGATACTCCAGACCCTGACTAAGTATGTCTATTCTAGCTGATTGCATATCTTGCCATGGCTCCCCCTTGATCACGGCAGACACTGTTCTAGAATTCTACCTCAGCACAGTGGAAGTCACTTACAAAGCACACCAAAGGCGTGGTGCAAAATATCTTGATTTTGCAACAGTGCACCTGACTAGTCCACCCATTGCACATAGAGGGGCATGTCTTCTCTATACACACGGAAGTAAATATATGCCTGAATGTGCAGAGAGATAGAAAAATCTTTAGTTCCAACCTTTCAACTAAAAGTAACTATCTGTAATAAAATATCTTCATGAAAATCCATTGCTGAAAATTAATATTATTAGCAAAATCATTAAAAAATGGACAGCATCAGTGCTAAACTGCCAGGGATTGTTTCCACTCTTAAAGTGTGATCACAAGCACTGGGGCCCAACGCAAATGTGTTTTTAGCCCCCCATTTCAGAGTCTACTAGCCTTTAAGAGACCTCTTCATTATACGAAGTCCAGTGGAGTAGCATAATTGCCACTTCAGGGTCCCAATCTTATTAATTAACCCAGCCTCCACAGCTGTAGAGGGTTGGTGTGGGGCTGGTAGCATCTAGGAGGTCTGAATGCTGTTTTTTCCCCCTTCCAATAGGGACATCAGACCTCCCCTGATCAATCTAGAGCTGCTTTTCAAGATGAGAGAGCGCTTCCACATTTATAGTCTTATATTAGAAAGCTACCCATGCTGCCTTTGTACCTTCCAGTTGCAGTTGTGGACTTGGGGATATTTTAAGCCCTTTCATGGAGTAGAAATGGTCATGCAAATCAAGGAATGCCTCTTAAAAAAGCCATATCCATCTAATTATCTCATTACAATAATCTCTCTCTGCATGTTATATCTACACTGCTCCTCAAAATGAGGTACAATCTACCCAACTCCATCCTCTGCTTCTGCAAACTGTTCTTCCTTCTCAATTGAAGCCATCTTATTCTGCAAACCCATGTGCAGCTGTGTAAACCTATGTCTACTTGCACAAATCTGAGGCATGCAGGAGGGTTCAAAAATGCACTTGTCCTGCAGATCTGTTGTTTTGTGTTCCTAAATTACCTACAGTGTTTTCGTCTTTGTATTTGCAGATTAGCAGCATCTGGTACTCATAGATAATGTTAAATACATCTTGCAGGGTCCAAACAGTCTATTGACGGGCACCATAGCAAAATTTGGGTAGGGGTCCGGCAATACTTTTCCACCACCTGGGCTGCCCTCTTTGCTTTCAATAGAGCAGAGTGGGGCCTCTTATTAGCATGCATATCTGGAAGGCATCAGGGGGCGATTGATGGCCACGGAGATGGGGGAAACCTAGCACCTCCACTCCCCGTAGCTTCCTGTGCCCCCCTTATAGTGCCACCCCTGGAGACAGCATAGCAAGTTATGTCAGGGGCACTTGAGGCCTTTTATGATTCACAACATTTAAGCTGTAGTTTAAATACTCCCATAAAGGCTGCAACCAGGACTCAAAGGGACAGCCGCCAAAGGCACAAATATGAAGGGGGCACAGGGAACGAGTACTTTATGTTAATTTGGTTACAATTGTGGGTTTGGAGAGTGACATTTCCAACTTGCCCCAGGTGCTAACATTTATAGTTATGGTTCTGACTTCACTTATTAGGATTTCATGAAAGCTAAACTCATTTTTGTTTCTCACTGAACCAATTTTTACTTATTTTCATCACTATGATATAAAAATCACTGTTACACCTCTGGGAATGGTATTTGTGTTACATTAGCTGACATGGTTTACTTAGAGTTTTAAAAATGATCTTTCTCAGCTCCTAGCTCCCTGCTTTGTGTCAGGTTTTGTAAATGCTTCTTGAATACTGTCACTTCTACCCCTTCTAACAAGGGCCTTTTGCCACTCTCTTTGTTATGCAGCATCTTTGTTTCCCTTTTACCTGAACATTGCACACCCTCTAATAACAAGTCATTAATTATGATAATGACGATAATCCTAGTCTGCATCTGCACAGATTCTGGATAAAAGGAGAGGCAGATTTCCTAAAGCAGCTCAGAATGACGGAGACACAAAGCTCCATTGTTCTCCCCAAGTAGAAAGAAGAAGCAGAAGAGTGGGGAGGTTCATGTGTCAAAGGTTCTCAGTGCTAAACTGGTATATAATACCCAAAGGTTGTTGTAGAAAAAAAAATCCCAGTACTCGACTTATACATTTTGCTATGAATGTAACCTGACTTATTGGTCAGGGCTGAGATGTGGTCAGAGATCACTCACACACACACACACACACACACATATATATATATATATATATATATATATATATATATATATATTTGCACTGTATATAAGAATATCCATGTCACGTGTATTGGTGTAGCCTGCAACAGTCCCTGTTGCAACTATTGCCATAGTAATAGGGAGTCCACACTGTGTATCAACAATGGGACAAAGTGTAGGGGTATACAGAGCTGTGTTAGTTTCTATTATGGATGCTGATTGCACAGAGTCATAGTTCTGCTTGTTGATAGGAAGAGTGTTAATTAAAGTATACTATATATTTTCTCTGTATTTATCCTTTAATGTCATAATGATAACACATTTTTAGGACATGAGTTTTAGGACACAGGCCTCCTCACAATCATCGTCATAAAAGAGGCTGCCATTTACCTCTTATCAAACACTTCTTACACTGTACAACACAGGACATTTGTCTTACTAGACAGAGGAGTAGCTGGTAATAAAAAACCTGGAATATTTGACTTTTCATTTTGAGCTATCATCATCATCAACATTTATTTATATTGCGCTACTAATTCCGCAGCGCTGTACAGAGAACTCATTCACATCAGTCCCTGCCTCATTGGATCTTACAGTCTAAATTCCCTAATATAGACACACATTCAGACACAGACACAGACAGACAGGGGGAGACAGACAGAGAGGGAGAGACTAGGGTCAATTTTGAATGCAGCCAATTAACCTACCAGTATATTTTTGGAGTGTGGGAGGAAACCGGAGCACCCGGAGGAAACCCACGCAAACACAGGGAGAACATACAAACTCCACACAGATAAGGCCATGGTCGGGAATTGAACTCATGACCCTAGTGCTGTGAGGCAGAAGTGCTAACCACTAGGCCCCTGTGCTGCCCCAATGACAAAGCTGAAGATGATGACAAAATTCATAGTTTGGAATTCTCAAATAACTTTGTACCGTCCAGTTGCACTTGAATAGGAACTGTCATGTATAGACATGTAATACAGTCCCAATGTCTCTCACGCTTATGTTTAATTTAAGACATAAATAAGGCTAAACTGGATGGTATTTTAGGAAAAAAAGGTACAAGTTTAAATTGACAAAGTGGATGCAACTACTAAAGTGGTAGTAAGCTGGACTTTGAAGTGTTGTATTTTAGTAGTTTCACCATGCGCATTTCCAATACCGCCAACAATCCTGCAAAAGTAGGTGCAGATTGATTTTATGGTGACAGTCCCAAGCACGGGGCTGTGGCCGTGTCCCAATGAACGTGATAGGCTGCAGGTGCATTTTCACAATCAGATAATAATGTGTGCTTCTGAACATAAATGACTGCAACTGTGTCAAAAAGCAAGAGTAAAAGAGGCACTAGCAAAACCCACATCTGTGCAGAAATGCAAGAATAAAACCTAAATGACTGTGCAAAACAATCAAAATCTAATCCGCATGCTTTGTACAAACAGACAAGGGCAAAAGCTTCATACCTTGGCAAATGTGTCAGGTGTATTTTTCCGTGGACTCCCTTTCTATTCACTTCTGGGACAGCTGTTTTATGTATTTGTCACTATAAATGTTACTCTTTGATTGCTATCAGTGTTATATTTATTACAGGCAGTTCAGGCATTTGTTACGGGCAGCTATCTGGACCCATTGCTTCTAAATGAATATTATGGTCTGACAGGATATTGCGTAATAAAGATTAGAGCCTGATTTGGGGAGAGGAGGAGCTGTCTTGGGTCCCCCTTTTTCTCTATGTGGAGGACTTACCGCCTTCGGGCGGCGGCGGTCCCTTCTGTTCGGCCGGGGCGGTGAGCCAATCAGGGCTCACCTCCCGGCCGTTTGAAGTTACGCGCCGGCGGGCCAATCAGGACCCGCCACGCGACGCTACGCGATGACGTCAGCGCGTTACCGACTGTTTAAGTCGGCGCGTGCGCCACCATGTTCAGTTCGGCGGCGGAGAGAGAGCAGAGAAGACGTCCCCCGGAGAGCTGCGTGTGCAAGTAGAGAAGACAAGAAGCCGGCGGAGATCATCAGCGGTGGCAGAGAGCCCTTGTCAGGGCTAAGAGCGCCTCTGCTGCCTGAAGACCGGCGTGATCAAGATCAGAAGCCGGCGGCAGAGCGTGGAAGCAGCAGCAGACGGGGAAGGAGTCCAGGAGAAGCTCCCCGAAGACTTCAGAAGTGGGTAAGGCTACTGTCGGGCACCACCTCTACCGGGCCCCTGCCCGCAGTATACCCCTGCTAAAGTCGGGCACTAGGCCCGTGGCCATGGTCGGGCATAAGGCCCGTGCAGCATGTAATAGGGGCACAAGGCCCAGGGAATTAGGCACTAGGCCCCGATAAAGTAGTGGGCCAGTAGGCCATAAGTCTTGAAGGGCACAAGGCCCTGTTAGTTAGGTAGGGGAGGCTCAGAGCCCCCAGGTATAAGGGCACAAGGCCCTTAGGTAGGTAGTGGCCTAGAGGCCATAGGAAGGCCACAGGGCCTGGTTAGGGGCTGAAAGCCCATAGACTGAGAAGGGCACAAGGCCCTAGTAGATAGTTAGGGAGGCCACAAGGCCTGAGTAGGCAGGGGCTAGTGCCCCTAGGTGGTAGGGCACAAGGCCCTAGTTAGTGGGCTCAGAGCCCTGAGTTAGAGAGGGGGCTGAGGCCCATAGTCAAAGCACAAGGCTCTGTGGGCAGCTGTGCACGAGGCACATGGTGTGTAGGGCATAAGGTGTGCTAGAGGCTTGAGAGCCTTGTGAGTGTAGGTGCGGTCCTGTGTGAGATGAGCACACAGAGTTAGGAGGTACAGTAGAGCGGAGGCTCCTGTGGTGCTGTAGCAACCGGCTGGTTGGCTAACAGCGATGTGCTCTGGTGAGTAGCGTATAAAGTACTGTATACTGCATTTATTTTGTCTGTGCGGCGAGTATTGTTTGTATTACTGTATTTTGTGGTTTGCTACATAATTGTGTCCAGGGGCAAGACGTCAGGCCCCCATTAAAGGTAGGCTCTTGTTTCCTGTTTTCCTGTGCTAACCAGTGCTGTGGGGACAAGTGTAGTTACCAGCTTACACATAGTCAGGGAAGAACATACGTAGTTTTCCCATCCCTTAGGTCCCTGGGGTCATGCTGGTTCCCAGAGAGGGTGACTGAGTGAGTCGGTGGCAGTGCAGCACACCTTGAGGCAGTTCCAGGGGCGGCCCGTGGTTCTGGTTGAGGGTCCCCAAGGCCGGTTCCGTGCAGGTTAACCTGTGGTTCCGGGTGTAAGGACACGTGTTAGATACCCGAGTACAGGCAGCCGGGCGGTTCAGTTCGATCGGCTGTTCCGTGCAGCAGTCGGCCCGCGGGTTAGTGTGCTGTTCCAGCGAGCCTCAGTCGGGCCTGGTGCATCCGGCCCTTAGGGTCCGTGGGTGACCCCATCGTAAGGAGACAGTCTCCTTGGTTAGACCTGGGTGAGGGGGTTAGGAACCGCCCTCCGGTATAGTCAGTGAACACCGGCTTATGTTCCCGGTAATGCTTAGTGATCAGTTCCCGTTAGTGCACCACACCTAGTTAGTCATAGTTGTTTGACTTAGTTGCGTTGCCGACCATTAGAGCGTTGTTAGGGTCGGGTCACTGTTGTAGTCAGTTTAGTTTTGTGGGTGCCCATCTTAGTCTCACTGAGAGCGCAGAGGGAGGCTGTGTGTTCATTGACATCTACAGGTGTCGGGGAGGTGCAGGAGAACCGGATCAGAAGTGAGAGTGTCCCGGTGAGTATCACTCTCGATTCCCCCTTTCGGTTAGGCCCTCACCGGGTGGTGTGCGAGGTACTTGAGGCGGGACTAGTCCTGGTCTCAAGTGCCTGTAGTCCCCCATGCCTTGGCAAGAGCAAAGTGAGGAGGCGGCAAGGGGGCTTGGACTGAGAGTGTCCTTGTTCATTGACGTATTCTCGGACAGCCTTTACCTGGTAGGCTCGGTTTAATTCTGATTCTCCTCTTAGGTGTTATTCATGAGCATACGGAGAACTTCCCGATCCTGAACCGAGGTAGGATCCAGTCATCCACGCAAATCGTGGTAAGTCATTAGGAACTAAGAGTTAGTCGCCCCGTGAGGCACATCTCCTCGAGGGTCCTTACATTTTGGCGTAGTCGGCAGGATTTGCGTTTGCGATGACTGATCCACGACATACCACGCCTCGCGCTCCGCGCAGCCAGCCTAATGTGATGACTGTGGGTGCCGCACTGTCCCACCTACCTAAGTTCGATGGAAAAAATCTTGCGTTAGCTGACTGGCAGGAACGGCTACATGGCAGTGCCCGGTTATATCAGATTACCAGCCCCATGAAGGTGGAGCTGGCTCTGAATGCCTTGGAGGGAGACGCCAGGAGAACGGTTCTTCTACGACCCGAACCCAATAGAGACACCTTGGATGCGATCTTCAAGATCCTGGGAGAATTGTATGGCGACACCTCGTCCGTGGCCGTGTTGAGGAAGAGGTTCTTCAGGCATGTGCAGAGGGAGGACGAAAGTCTGACCCAGTTTGGCAACGCCCTCCTAGAACTGGTGAGAGAGCTCTGGAAGAGAGACCCACGGGGGTCGGGCACCTTGGGAGACGCGGATGTTCTGCTGTGAGATCAATTTGCCATGGGGCTCTGGAACGTGCCGCTCCGGCACATTCTCCTGGACAAAGTGCAAGATAAACCTGGCCTGACGTTCCAGGAAATACAAGCGGAGGCTGTGTCCCGGGATAGGGATGATCATTACCGTCCTTATTCGGTAGCCCCACAGCAAGTCCTTCTCGCCAGTAATCCGTCCAGAGCAGAGGCCCACCCGTTGGAGAGTTGTGTGAAAGACCTAAAGGAAGCTCTGTTGGCCATGAAAGAGGAGGTTGCACAATTGCAGCAGGAAGTCCGCCAGCCGCGGGATTGCTGAGGTGAAGGGGGACCTACAAAATAACGAAGGAGTGCCCCCAGGTCACAACAAGGCTCAAGACCAACCGTTCGCTCCTGGAGATGCCAACGCGTGGGACATTATGCCCGTGATTGTCCGGAACCTCCGATCCGGGAACCGTTAAACTAGAGTCCCTCGCGGTAAAGGGGCCACCCGCGGGGGAGATGGAGGCAAACCCTAACTTCACCAATTCGGCTGACTTGGTGGGGGAGTGCCCTACAGTACTGGCCACGTTGAGGGGAAAACCACAACAGTGCCTGCTGGACACGGGGTCTCAGGTGACCACCATGTCGGAGCGGTGTTTTCTGGAAAATTATGCTCACTTGCAGAAGAGCCGGGCCCAAACGTGGATTAAGCTGACCGCCGCCAACAATCTGCCCATCCCTGTGGTGGGAGTAGTTTGGATGGACATCGAAGTCTGCGGACAGACTTTGGGAAGAAAGCATTTTGGTGGTCGGTGGAAAGGAGCTCCGTCACGGCCCTGTGATTCTGGGAATGAACGCCCTACAGAATTTGGATCAGGCCTTATTCCATGCCAAAGGCCCTCGATATTGGAGAGAGCTGGACGTACCAAGGCCTGTGCAGCAAGTTTTCCAGAGGATGGTGCGCCATTGTGATGTAGAACCAACTGAATCGGGGCTGGAGCTCCTTGGGTACTTACGGACCAACTACCGACAGACGGTGGAAGTACCCCCTGGTCAGGAGGCACTGCAATATATGGAGGTGAGGACAAACAGAAGGTTGGAGGGGAGAGTGGTGCTGGTGGAACCAGCCGATTCGGGACTAACGGCGGTAAGACCGCTTGTGGCCCGTGCGTTGGCCAGGGTACGTAAAGGAAGGGTACCCGTGCGATTATGTAACGTGCAGGACCATATCCAGAAGATGGGACCTGGTACGACTGTCGCTCGAGTCCTCGCCATCGAAGCAGAGCAGATTTGAGGCGACCAGCTGATACTTCTTAATCCCGCATTAGAACAACAAGGGGGCCTGGCGGTCCAGGTGAAGTCTGACGACGGTCTGTCCTGCGAGTGGAGTGGCAGCACCATTTTGGAACAAATGGATTGGAAGGGATCGAGCCCCGAGATGTTACCCGGCTACAACACATACTATGGGCCAGACAGAAAGTTTTCTCCTGAAGCGAGGAGGATTTTGGGTACACGGAGGAACTGGAGCATGATATCCATACAGGAGATAGCCTGCCCATTCGGGAGAGATACCGGCCGATCCCACCCAAGTTGTACCAAGAGGTCAAGCTGATGATAAAGCAGATGCTGGACAACCACGTGATTACTGAAAGTAAGAGCCCGTGGGCAGTGCCTATCGTCTTGGGACGAAAGAAAGATGGTACCATCAGGTTTTTGTGTGGACTATCGGCGGCTGAATAGTTGTACTGTCCGCGATGCATATCCGTTGCCGCGGATTGAGGAGTCGCTAGCTGCGTTAGGGAAGGCAAGATATTTCTCTACTCTGGATCTCGCCAGTGGATACTGGCAAGTACCAGTGGCTGTAGAGGATCGCCCGAAGACGGCCTTCATTACTCCAATGGGTCTTTTTGAGTTTTGTAGGATGCCTTTTGGTCTCACTAATGCTCCCGCCACCTTCCAACGGTTAATGGAGAGATGTCTGGGAAACCTGAATTTCGACGCTCTTCTGATCTACTTGGATGATATTATCATTTTCGCTCCCACGGTCAAAGAACATCTAGATCGGCTCGAGGTCGTCCTACAGCGCTTAGATAAATTCGGCCTGAAGTTGAAGCCGCGAAACTGTCATCTTCTGAAACCTCAGTTGGAATACCTGGGACATGTCGTGTCCCGGAATAGAGTGAGCCCCACCCCGGACAAGGTGTCTGCAGTATTGGACTGGAAGATCCCTCGGACGGTGACGGAATTGAGAGCATTTCTGGGACTAGTGGGCTACTACCGGAGATTCATCAAGGACTTCGCAAAGGTGGCTGGCCCGCTGCATGACTTGTTGAGGGGAGTTGCCACTACGGCTAAGAATCAAGCCGTAGACTGGGGAGCTGCTCAAGAAAAGGCGTTCACGCAGCTCAAAGAAGACCTGACGACGGCTCCGGTGTTGGCGTACGCTAACTTCGAAAAGCCTTTCATCCTGTACACCGATGGAAGTCTTAAGGGCGTGGGAGCCGTGCTAGCACAAGTCCAAGATGGCAGAGAACGGGTCATTGCCTACGGAAGCTGGAGTCTGCGGGATTCAGAGAGGAATCCCGATAATTACAGTTCCTTTAAGCTGGAGTTGCTAGCGGTGGTGTGGGCAATATACCGAGAAGTTCACGGAGTACTTGACCGGCGCTGAGTTCGAAATAGTGACCGACAACAATCCGTTGGCTTATCTGGGCACGGCAAAGTTAGGGGCACTGGAACAGCGGTGGATGGCTCGGTTGGCCAAGTTCCGCTATAAGATCCGGTATCGACCCGGAAAGGCTAACGGGAATGCGAATGCGTTGTCCCGTTATCCTATGCAAGGGCCAGAGGGGCCCAGTGATGAGGATAGGGAGGGGGAAGAGATCCCGGATCTGACCCAGTTGACATCTCCTGTTTGGGCTCTGAGTGTACCCAAGACGACCGTAGATTGGGCCGAACAACAGGCTCAAGATGCTCCATTGCGGTGTGTCCGCCAATGGAAGCAACAGGGACATTGGCCCTCAAGCGAGGAACGGCGTCGACTGTCTGTAGCCGGACGAAGGCTATTGCACAGATGGGATCAACTGACGGTGAGAGAGGGGGTACTAGTCCGTCGAGCCTACCTGGAGCAGGAGCTCCGTCCTGTATGGCAGGTAGTGGTGCCTGAGTCAATGGCCCGGGATTTGGTACTGGAGGCTCATGAACAAGGTGCGCATCTCGGGGCGGCCAAGACCCATCAATGGCTACGCAGACAGTACTTTGTGCCCGGCGCTAAGGCGTTGGCTGAAGAGGTCTGCCGAGCCTGCCCACGATCCGGGGTGAGCAAGGCTGGTGAGCAGCATGCGCCCGTTCAGACCATCCAGGCGGGGCGACCCTTTGAACTTCAGACATAGCAGTCTGAATCAGTGGTAGTCACTTTCCCGAAGCTATAAACACCATCAACGGGTACCACGACAATTTTAAACCGACTGATGTAATTTCCTACTACATGTTAATATAAATAAATAGACTTTTTGAAATAGTGAAATACCAGAATTGAGACAATCCCACATCCCGACACTGACGTCACTTGTAAGGGCTGATGTTATTAAAGGGGCAATGCAAGGACCCGGCGGCTGCATAATAAAACTTTATACAATCCCCAGGTCCTCGTATTGCCCTTTTAATAACATCAACCCTTACAAGTGACGCCTGTGTCAGTGTCGGGATGTGGCATTGTCTCAATTCTAGCATGTCACTATATCAACAAGTCTATGTGTGTCCGATTGTAGGTTAATTTACTGAATGATCTACTGTATTTTAACACTTCTTAGTCTGTTTTTACCTTCAAATCCTCTTTTTTCCAGTAATCTGTATAGTGCTTTTACCAAAGTTGTGTACTGCAGCAGCCTACAGCCTATTTGGTTTAGTCATACTTTATCTCTACCACATCTACAGAGACTAGCCTGATATAGTGGTAACTTAACTCTTACCCCACTCTAGGCCAGTACTCTGCAATATTTTTTGATAAATACAGGCAACAAGTTATTTTTTTGTTAACAATACAATAAGTATTGATTCAAAAAGAATACTTATTGCTGCAATGCAGGGTATAATAATAAATAGGCCCCTAAGTCTGATACCTCTTTGACCTGTTCAAGTGATACAGAGTGAACTGACTGCTTTGTGAGTCAGAGTTTGGTTGACTGAGATGTTGCTGATATTTGAGAGGCAATATATGCTGTGGTAAGTATTAAAACTAAGTGCACAGTTAGGTCTGGATGTTGCTAACATGTCCTATATGTAAAATGAGGAGTTGTAGCATGGTGCTTGCTCTGAAAGAAACATGGGTTGTTACTACCTAAAGGCTAACAAAGAGCAAGAACAAATTAAGAATGTTCTGGTTCAGTATCATGTTCCTTATTTACTTGAGTCATTACCGACCACAAGAACTTGCAATATATACAATCGGCCAAACGTCTAAATCCCAGACAGGCCCGTTGGTCGTTGTTCTTTACCCGGTTCAATTTCCTGATCACCTATCGACCGGGTTCCAAAAATGTCCAGGCAGATGCTCTGTCCAGAAGTTTCTTGGCACACCACGTTCCAGTTTCGAACCCAGAGCCTATTATTCCTCCTTCCATAATCCATGTTGGATTAACCCAAGATCTGAGTATCACACTTCAGAGATTCCAGAAATTAGCCCCTGATACTACTCCGGAACAACGTCTTTTTGTTCCAGTCCATCTAAGGAAGGCGGTTCTTGCAGAGGCGCATAATAGTAGGTCTGCTGGACACCCTGGAGTTTATAAGACGCTGGAGATCCTTTCCCGTACGGTCTGGTGGCCATCCTTGTCCGCTGACGTCAAAAGTCATGTCCTCTCGTGTGAAATTTGTGCCAGGAACAAAGTCCCCAGGACTCGCCCGGTGAGTCAATTGCTTCCATTGCCCATTCCTGCAAAACCTTGGACACATTTGTCCATGGATTTTATTGTTGATTTGCCACCTTCTGCAGGACATAATACTATTTGGGTTGTGGTGGACCGTTTCAGTAAAATGGCACATTTCATCCCATTAACCAGGCTTCCTACAGCTCGAGATCTGGCCATTCTCTTCATACAACATGTTTTCCGGCTCCATGGCCTTCCTTCCGATATTGTTTCTGATCGTGGTTCACAATTCATAGCACAATTCTGGAAATCCTTCTGCACCCTCCTCGGAATCCGGATCAGTCTGTCATCTGCATACCACCCTCAGTCTAACGGGCAAACTGAAAGGGTTAACCAAGCACTTGAACAGTTCCTCTGATGTTATTCCTCAGAATTCCATGACAACTGGTCATCTTTGCTGCCTTGGGCAGAGTTTGCCTACAATAACTCATCTCACTCATCTACTCAAACTTCCCCGTTCTACTGTAACTTCGGTTTCCATCCCAGGTCTAATTCTCTGTACTCTCTCAAATCTGCTGGTATTCCGGAGATTCATTCCACAGCTGCTGATCTGAAAGTAATTTGGGGGAAAGTTCAGTCCTCCTTGAAAAAATCCTCATTGTCGGCCAAAAAATTTTCGGACCGCCACCGTACCACCTGCCCATTCAAAGTGGGCCAGAAAGTATGGCTATAAACTAGAAATCTCAGGCTCAGACAGCCTTGTAAAAAACTAGGGCCTAAATTTATTGGGCCGTTCATGATTACCAAACAGATCAATCCGGTAGCTTTTAGATTGAAGATTCCTAGCTCACTAAAAATTCCGAACACATTTCATTGTTCATTGTTGAAGCCGGTATTGTATCCTAGCCAATCCTCAACTGTGCCTGGGGGAAGTTCGAGGAAGCCACTAAGATATGTGGTTCAAAGGATTTTAGATTCCAAAAAAGTGCAAGGACAGGTGCACTTCCTGGTGCAGTGGAGGAATCGCGGGTTAGAAGAGCGATCTTGGGTTCCGCGAAGACAACTCCATGCCCCTAAACAATTGAAGGAATTCTTCAGGAGGTTCCCAAGAAAACCTGGATGTCGGGGTCCCTCGACCCCTCCTCAAGGGGGGGGGGTACTGTTACGAGCCGCGGCGGTGCCCAGCCGCCGCGACTCACTCACCTGCATCCCGGCCGTCGCTATGGCGACCGGGACGTCACTTCCGGCCCTGACCCGGCCGTTGCCGGGGCAACGAGAAGACGCTTCGGCGCTGCATCCCGGCAATGAGAGGAAGCCGGGCGCAGCGCTCACCATATGTTCTAGCCTGTGGGCTAATTAATGCAGCCTATTAATTATGCTGGGGGCTGTGTCTAATTCAGAGCTAGGCTCTGATTGGTGGCCACTGGTATTTAAGGCAATGAGGTCTGCTGCCTCATTGCCGGTTATTGCTTCTGTGTTCCAGTCTGCTGACCTGCTAGTTCCTGTCCTGTATCCTGATATCTCTATTTGACTCACCGTGTATGACCCTTGGCTTTGATTTGGACCTTGCTCGTGTTTCCTGTGACCCTGATCTTTGGCCTGTTTACCCGTTCTGCTATTTGCCTGTGACCCCTGACCTCAGCTTGTTCATCGATACCGTTGTCTGCTGCCGGCCCTTGACCTCTGCGTGGACCTGACTCCTCTTGCCTGGGTTCTCCCCAGCTGGTACGCACTTCACGACCCTCTGTCAGTCTGCGGCCCAGTCTGTCCCCACCATCAGGGGCTCCAGTGAACACCTGACTGGCAGAGTAGATTCCGGGTTGTGTTGTGCCGGCTGGAGGGGTTCCTAACAAATACACAGATAACACTAAGAGAGTTCTTCATTGGTCCAGGGTTAATGATGTTTCAGTAGACTGCTGGTCATAGGTCAGTTCAATTGGTCTTCTCCCAAAGGAGGTGACAACTCACTCCGACTGTTGCCTACGTGTATTCCCACCTAAGAACTGGTTTAAACTGACCCATATGAAAAGTGCTTTTGAGTATTATTTTCATAATGATCATAATAATATATGTTAATATGATGTTTAATATGAGACCAAACTCTTTACATTTAGATGGCCTGAACCAAAAAACCTTTACTGCAATATTATCTGTGGGATTCTTAGGTAAATTTGTTATGGTCTACCTGGACAATATTTTAATCTATTTCCAGTCCTTGGTTTATCACCGTCAGCATGTCCATGAGATGCTCCTTAAATTTCACCAGCACCATCTATATGCTCGAAAAATCTGAATTCGAGGTCCCTGTGGTACCTTCTTGGGTTATGTCATCTCCTCTAGCGGGTTCTCAATGGATTCTCACAAGGTTCGGGCAGTGCAAGACTGGGTGCTTCCCATTAATTTGAAAGCCATTCAGAGATTCCTTGACATTGTCAATTATTTTAGGAGGTTCATCCGCCCATTCTCAGTACTTGTGGCACCTATCACTACTCTTATTCATAAAGGTGCTGATACAGCTAATTAGTCCCTAGCATCTTTGGCGTTCTTTTCAGCCCTTAAGGATGCCTTTACATCCACTCCAGTCCTCAGACATCCGAACCTGGAACTCCCGTTTATTGTTAAAGTGGATGCTTTAGACGTGGGGGCTGGTGCTATTCTTTTTGAGAAGGACGCTCAGAACCAAAGGCTGCATTCCTGTGTGTATCACTCTCGAAAATCAATTATGATGTGGACAACCGCAAATTGTTAGCCATCAAATGGGCTTTTGGAGGAATGTCAAAACTGGTTGGAAGGAGCTACCCAACAAATTTCCATCTTAACAGACCATAAAAACCTTCAGTACATTCAGGCTGCCAAGACTTTGAACCCTAGACAAGCCCGATGGGCTCTCTTTTTTTACCTGTTTCAAGTTCTTAATCAGCTTTCAACAAGGCTCAAAAAACATCAAGACCAATGCACTCTCTCAAAGCTTCATGTCCTGTCATGCTCCGACTCCTGATAATCTAGCCACCATTCCTTCCTCTTCAATTCATGCTGGTTTGACCCAGGAACTTGGGGTTACGCTTCATCAATTCCAAAGAATTGCCCCTTCCAGTTCATCTTAGAAAAACGGTACTCGCTGAATGTCATGAAAACAAATTTGCTGGACATCCAGGAATATCTAAGACCAATCGAAATCCTCTCATGTTGGGTCTGGTGGCCCACCTTGTCTTCTGATGTTAAGAATTATGTCCTTTCTTCCAAAGAATGCACCAGAAATAAATCCTCTAGAAGCCGCCCTTTGGGTAAGTTGATACTCTTGCCTACTCTAGTTAAACCATGGACAAACCTCTCGATGGATTTCATTGTAGATCTACCATGGTCATCTGGCCACAATACCATATGGGTGGTCATGGATCGCTACAGTAAGATGGCCCACTTTGTACCATTACCTAAACTGCCTGATGCTCGAACGCTGGCCACGTTAATCATTCAACATATTTACATGGTTTTCCTGAGGACATTGTCTTTGACGATAGTTCCCACTTTGTTGCCACTTTTTGGAGATCTTTCTACAGCCTGTTGGGAATGAAGGTTAGCCTGTCATCTGCTTACCATCTCCAATCCAATGGCCAGATTGAAATAACAAATCAGTCTCTGGAACAATTCCTTCACCAGTATAACTCCAAATTTCATGATAACTGGTCCTCGATATTCCCATGGGCTGAATTTTCCTAAAACAATTCTTGCAATTCCTCAACCCGCATTCTCTGTTTTTCTGCAACCTTGGTTTCCATCCCAGGGCAAATTCTTTCTCCTCGGTTATATATCCTGGTTTTTCCCGAATTCCTTCTTCTGTCTCACAGCTCAGAGACATCTTAATGAAAGTTTACTCTGCTTTGCTCCAGTCCTCCTTCACATCCAAGTCCTTATCGGATTGTCATAGTAGAGCTTGCTTCTTTAAAAGCAGTGATAAAGTTTGGCTCTCCACTCAGAACATCAAGCTCAGGCAGTCTTGTGGGAAAATGGGACCCAGGTTCATTGGACCATTTACTATTATCAAGAAGATCAATCCTGTGACTTTTAGACTTAAACTGCCTTCCTCTTTAAAAATTTCAAACACATTCCATTGTTCACTCTTGAACCCAATTATCTCTTCTAGTAATTTCAATTGACCCAGATCACACAGAGCGCGCCAGTCAAAATATGGATGGGGGCCACAAATTCATTGTGGAAAAAATTCATGATACCAAGAAAGTTCAAGGGCACATTCATTTCCTAGTACACTGGAAAGGCTACGGCCTGGAAGAATGATATTGGGTTCCACAGAGACGCCTCCACGCAGACATACTCCTCAAGGAGTTCTTTAGAAAGCTTCCATCCCGGCCGTCATGAAGATGGCCGGGACGTCACTTCCGTTTTTGTCCTGGCCATGCCTAAGGAAATGGTTGGGATGCTCTGCAGGTAATCACCAGGTCCCAACAATCTATTTAATTCATTAATCAGCCTCCTGAGGCTAATTTACCTGATGTGCTTCCTGACCTCTGATTGGTTTCTTTATGTATTTAAGGTAGGGAGGGTTTAGCCTCCCTGCTGGTTATAGTGCTCAGTTCCTGGTTGCTGACCTGCTCCTGTGTATTGTGCAAATTCCTGGATTGATTTACTGTGTATGACCTTTGGCTTGTTTCCTGGATTGTGATTTATTGCTGGTGGCACTGTTGCTTGTGACTCGGATTTCCTTTCTTTTTGACGGCCCTAACCTTTGCCTGAACCTTACCTCACCGCCTGCTTCTGTCCTTGGACCCCGACTTGTTCCTGACCACGATTACCTCCTATTACTTGCTGTGGTGATATTCATAAGCATACACTATGCTGAGTTTAAGACCTGGAGGCATCTCGGTACCCGTGAGCGTAGCCAGCACTACGGGAATGGCGGCTACAAAGGTGTAGACTTCTACACCCTGTTCTGCAAGCTTATGATAATCAGCCATTAGTCGGAACAATAAGATGCTACATTTATTTACCTTCATCCAGGTTCAACTTCGATGGACAGCCCCCTGCAAAGCCTCATCTAACTCATCATTTATAATCCTACATAGGGAATAGATTAAACATATGTATATAATCCCACATTATAATTGTTTCAATAATACCTAATTAAATGTTTTAGTCCCTAAGAGAAAATGGAACAATATGCATTATTTGTGTTCCATAATATGTGTTTTTTTAGTTTGCACTTACAACTGAAGTATAGTTGAAGAAAATCTTGGAAGCTGAGACACGTTTCCAAGAGGAAAGTTCAACTTTGGCATTATCTACTTCTTTAGATAGATATTGTATATAGATTTATATCAATATTTTAGTATAGGAAGTATTAAATAAGTGGTAATATAGGTACCTCATGATTATAATGTACTAGAGAGATCTGATTTAGGTGCTATGCACATGTTGTAGTGGTTGTTTTTTTGTTATGCTTATGCTATTGTATTGTTCACACTACATTAGTATAATTTTACATAAAATGAGAAAGACCAATTTGATGTAAGCATATTTCCTTTATGTGAACATATGGTCCAGTGTAGGGGGGCAGATGGTTCCTTGGTCTCTCTCTGGTGTTGCTAACTCCAGAACACTACCCCACAAAGTACAGTACTATAGTACTTAGACTAAGGTGGAGGCACTGCGCAAAACTGAACACAAGTTGAAGAGTCCATTTGTAGACAGGACACACAAAAAATTAGTACACACACCCTAGCCGAGGAAAGGGGGTGTTACACAGGTATATAGAAATATAAACTTCAAAGAAAATGCCTTCATATTTCATATTTTGGGAAATTCGTGTGCCACTCCATACTAAGGGGCAGAAACCACACCAGGGTTGTGAGTTACAGGTACTAGCAGTACAAGGGAACAACTGTAGTCACATGTCTTTGGGAAAGGTGATGAAGTCAGCAAATTGGATAAAGTCATGTCAAATAAAATCGAGCAAACTTGCTTGTCTTTGTCTGAAAAGATGCGTAGAGCACGCTACGGCGTGGAAGGGCGTGCCCAGCCGCAACACGTGGCAACGACAGTATTTACGTTTTTACATACATTCGCACCAACACACACATTTGTAAAATAGTGCACATTAATGGTGGTTGCAACACATATTTATTTATGTCGATATATAGTAGTGTTTATGTATAATATTATAAGTTATATGCATATCAGTAAAAAACATATGGTACGGGTTGAAGGAATCATGTCATGTGTGGTATAATATTAATCCCCTGTCACTCACCGGACTGTGAGTGCTACTTCTCGTGTGTTTAGGAACCGTGGCCATCCACCATCCTGAGGGTCTGCGCATGTGCAACCCTTTCAACCCTTCAGTACATGTTCCTTTTAGTTAATTGGCTGATCAGGCAACACTCCCTATTTAAAGCACCTGTGGTCAATACCTCGTTGCCTGATCTTGGAGTCTCATTCCCCATGAGCCTCTGAAGGCGTTCCTGTGTTTCCTCATGTTTCCTCGTGTTTCCTCGTGTATTCAGCTCCTGCTGATTCCTGTTGTTCGTTTGTGGTTTCCAAACCACTTCAACTCTCCTGTGTTTCATCGTGACTGCACCAGCTGATTCCTATCCGCTGCCTCCGTGCTTCTACAGTTTCCAAACCACTTCAACTCTCCTGTGTTTCATCGTGACTGCACCAGCTGATTCCTATCCGCTGCCCCTGTGCTTCTAAAGTTTCCAAACCACTTCAACTCTCCTGTGTTTCATCGTGACTGCACCAGCTGATTCCTATCCGCTGCCTCCGTGCTTCTACAGTATCCTGCTCACCTCAACTCTTCCGTGTTTCATCGTGACTGCACCAGCTGATTCCTATCTGCTGCCTCCGTGTATCTGCAGTGTCCTGCTCATCGCAACCCTCCAGTACTCATCGTGTCTGCAGCCAGCCGATCCGCTGTTTCCGTGCTTCTACAGCGTTCCTGCTTGTGTCAACTCGCCTGTCTGCATCGGATCAACGCTCCGCTGCTTTCATCTCAGCTAGACCGCCTCAACTCTCCCGTGTTCTCCAGGTGTCCAGTTCTATATACTACTGCTTCCTGAGTATTGTTTACATCCTTGCTGGTCTACCTACCGTGCGCTGCACCTACTTGGTTACCGCTTCCACCCTCCTGGGACTTCGCATCCTGCCGGCCTCCAGCCGTTCAGGTATCCCTGCACCTCTCTCTGACAGCCTGCTCTCCTGAACCACGGTATGCATACTTCTCATTGACTGTGCTGGTGTATTGCATATCTAGCTGGACTGAGTTGTTCTCCTCCGGAGTTTCCTATCCACTGGGACTATTGCTATCATTTGACTGTGTTACCTTTTAGCCTGGATAGTTCTAGTGACTTTGTATATTCTTGCAGTGCTGCTCAGTTATTATTATTGTGTGCATATCATCGTGGGATCAAGTTCAGTGTGCCCGTGTATACTCTGCATTGCATTTATCTCCCCGTGCTCCTCCTCACTTATATATTTCAGTGGTACAACTTGCTAGAGGCAGACCACTGTTCCCTGTTTTCTGAGTCACCAGTTTCCAGTATCCTTTCACATAGCAGTGGTACAACTTGCTAACGCAGACCACTGACTCCCCGGATACCTTCACCTGGATTCCATTTCTTCACCCAGACAGCGGTACAACTTACTATACGCAGACCACTGACTCTCATCACCTCCTCGTTACTCCTGGACATTCCTCCTCACTATAGCAGTGGTACAACTTGCTATACGCAGACCACTGACTACCCTCACGTTTCCTTGTCCACCCAGTTCCTCGTGTACAGTTATCTACCTATTACCAGTACTGCTAGTCTAGACTTTCCTCGAGCATTCTCTTATCATCTGCTGTCTCCTGTTCCGTGATCACCCCCCTACCAGAGTACCATATTACCACCTATACTGCTCTGGTAAGTCTATCATCTGGTGATACCTGGGTAAAGACGCCTAGTGCCCGTGACAGTAAGATCAGGCCATGACAGACCCAGATTCGGAACCTACAGCTAAAGAGATGCTGCAGCATCTGGTTACCCGTATGGAGCAACAGAATGCTCGCCAACAGCTGTTACTACAATGTTACCAGGCGTTAGCCTCCCAAGGAACATCTGGGCCAAATATCACAGCTAATGTTGATGCTCCTGTGCTTTCCTGCGTTTCCCCAGTGCCATCCCAGGTGTCTACGGCTTCTATGCTTCACCTGCCTACTCCGTCAAAGTATGATGGAGACCCCAAAACATGTAGGGGTTTTCTCAATCAATGCTCAGTTCATTTTGAGCTCCAACCTCAAAATTTCTCTACTCATCGTTCCAGAGTGGCCTATCTTATTTCATTGTTTTCTGGAAAAGCTCTCGCATGGGCTTCCCCTCTGTGGGAAAGAAACGATCCATTATTACAGGATAGTGCCAAATTTATTTCCACGTTCCGAAGTGTATTCGATGAACCAGGTCGTGTCATCTCCGCTGCATCCAGCATCCTCCGTCTACGTCAGGGTTCTCGTACAGTAGGCCAGTACGTCATTCAATTTAGGATTCTAGCCTCTGAACTTCAGTGGAACACTGAAGCGTTAATTGCCGCCTTCTGGCAGGGGCTCTCCGATAAAATTAAAGATGCACTGACTACTCAAGAACTACCTACTTCTTTAGAAGATTTGATTTCTCTTTGCCATCGTGTAGACATGAGATTTCGTGAAAGGGAGTCTGAAAAAACAACTTCAGTTAAAGCACCTCTTCGCTCAACTTCTCAATTTCGTCCAGCTTCATCTCCGGTGATACCCATGGAGATAGGACGCTCCAAATTAACCACTGAGGAGAGGAACCGAAGAGTAAAAAATAGACTTTGTATCTATTGTGCTGATTCCACACATATGCTCAATTCATGCCCTAAAAAATCGGGAAATGCCAGGCCCTAACTAGTTCTGGAGAGGTGAAGTTAGGGTACCTGGAGTCCTCTCCATGTTCTACAAAATTAAAAGTCTGCGCTTTTGATGTTACAATTTCCTTCGCTACCAAATCCTTTGAGTCCCAAGCACTTATTGATTCTGGAGCTGCGGGAAATTTTATTTCTAAATCCCTCGTGAATCAATGGTCCCTACCAGTGATTACCCTGAAGACACCTATTACGGTGACTGCTATTGATGGATCACGTCTTATCAATGGTCTCATCACCCAGAGTACATCTCCAGTAACTCTTCAGATTGGTGTGCTACACCAAGAAGAAATTTCGTTTTTAATTCTTCCTGTTACGACAAGTCCGATTGTTTTAGGGCTTCCATGGCTTCAGTGTCATTCTCCCCAGATTGACTGGCGCACTCCTCAAGTTACGTCTTGGGGAGCTGAATGTCATCATCGTTGTCTCTCCCAAGTCGTCCCCCTTAAAATACAGCAATCCTCCATTTCACCTTCCTCACCGGGACTCCCTCCTCAGTATGCTTCATTTGCCAATGTATTTGATAAAACTCAGTCTGAACGTCTTCCTCCTCATCGTTCATGGGATTGTCCGATTGATCTTCTACCTGGCAAGACTCCTCCTAGGGGTCGTGTGTATCCACTTTCGTTACCTGAAACTCAAGCTACATCTGAATACATCCAAGAGAATCTCCAGCGAGGATTTATTCGACCTTCTACTTCTCCTGCTGGAGCCGGGTTCTTCTTTGTAAAAAAGAAGGATTGATCACTACGCCCCTGCATAGACTTTCGTGGTCTTAACGCCATTACTATCAAAAATCGGTATCCCATTCCACTGATTACTGAGCTATTTGATCGGATTAAGGGAGCTCGGATCTTTACCAAGTTGGATCTTCGTGGTGCCTACAATTTAATTAGAATCAGGTCCGGTGACGAATGGAAGACAGCTTTCAACACCAGGGATGGGCATTATGAATACTTAGTAATGCCTTTCGGGTTATGTAATGCCCCCGCTGTTTTCCAGGGCTTCATTAATGAGATCTTCCGGGACTTGTTATATGTATGTGTCGTCGTTTATCTGGACGACATATTGATCTTTTCACAGGACCTGCCTTCTCATCACCAACATGCGGCAGAAGTTCTTTCCAGACTCCAGAGGAATTCATTATTCTGCAAACTAGAAAAATGTTCATTCGAGTTGCCCCAGATTCCATTTTTGGGTTATATTGTCTCCGGAGTTGGTCTGCAAATGGATCCAGAAAAGGTGAATGCTGTGTTACATTGGCCTCAGCCAACTACTCTTCGTGCCATTCAGCGTTTTTTAGGTTTTGCCAATTACTATAGACGCTTCATTCAAGATTTCTCTTCGATTGCATCCCCTATTGTGGCCCTGACTCGTAAAGGGGCCAATACTAAGCAATGGTCATCTGAGGCTCTTCAAGCCTTTCAGTTTCTTAAAGAGTCCTTCTCCTCTGCTCCCATTCTTCGACAGCCTGATGTGACGCTTCCCTTCTTCCTAGAGGTAGATGCCTCTAATGTTGGTTTAGGAGCCATTCTCTCCCAAAGATCGGAGCAACAAAAATTCCATCCTTGTGCCTTTTACTCTCGGGGTCTTCTGCCTGCGGAGAAGAATTACACCATCGGGGACAAGGAGTTGTTGGCTATTAAAGTAGCATTAGAGGAGTGGAGATACTTGTTGGAGGGAGCTCGTCATCCTGTGACAATTTTCACGGATCATAAGAATTTGTCATATCTACAGTCTGCTCAATGTTTGAATCCTCGTCAAGCAAGATGGTCTCTTTTCTTTTCTCGTTTTGAGTTAATCATAACCTTCAAATCAGCTGCAAAGAATAAAAAAGCAGACGCTCTATCTCGAGCCTTTGTAACGTCCTCAGACGTTGAGGAGGTCCCTAACCACTCTATATTAGATCCCAAATGTGTTTCTCTGGCTGCTTCTTCCACTAAGGTGCTACCATTTGGGAAAACCGTCGTGCCTTCTGCTCTTAGGAAGAAAATCCTTTCGTGGTTTCACTCTTCTCGTTTTTCTGGACACTCTGGGGAACGCAAGACCTTTGAGATCCTCTCTTGAAGTTACTGGTGGCCTTCTATGAGGAGAGATGTCAGAGACTTTGTAGCTGCATGTGAATTGTGTTCTCAGTTCAAGACTTCCCGCAGAACTCCAGCGGGTTTGCTTCAACCACTACCCATTCCGTCCAAGCCATGGACCCATATTAGTATGGACTTTGTTACTGATCTTCCGCCTAGTAAAAACTGCAATACTATTTGGGTAGTGGTGGAAAGATTTTCGAAGATGGCGCATATCTTGAGACATTTATAAGGATGTTCTCGTCAGCCAATCAAGACAACTGGGTAGAATTGCTTCCTTGGGCTGAATTCGCTCATAACAACATGTACCATGAGTCATCTTCCAAAACTCCATTCTTTGTGGTTTACGGTCACCATCCGTCTTTTCCGGAATTTCCTGCCCTCCCTCCCACCCAAGTTCCTGCTGTAGAGACTGTTTGTCAAACTTTCAAAAATATTTGGTCTCAGGTCAAAACCTGTTTAAAGAAGACATCTGCCAGATATAAGTCTTTTGCAGATAAAAAGAGACGGGCTATTCCACCATTGAAAATTGGAGATCGTGTCTGGTTATCTACCAAAAATATTCATTTGAAGGTTCCATCTATGAAATTCGCTCCTCGTTTTATTGGTCCATATAGGATCATTCAAGTGATAAATCCAGTTTGTTTCAAACTTCTACTTCCAAAGAATCTTCGTATTTCCAACGCCTTCCATGTGTCCTTACTCAAACCTCTCATCATCAACCGTTTCTCGGTCCCTCCTTCAGCACCTCGGCCAGTTCAAATTCATCAAGAGGAAGACTTTGAGATTACTCATATATTGGACGCAAAAATTTCGCAAGGAGGTCTCCGTTTCCTCGTTCATTGGAAGGGCTTTGGTCCTGAGGAGCGTTCATGGATCAAGGCTGAAGATCTCAACGCTCCAGCTCTTCTTAAGAAGTTTTATTTCAAATTTCCGGACAAACCCGGTTCCAGGTGTTCTGTGCCCACCTTTAAAAGGGGGGGTACTGTCACTCACCGGACTGTGAGTGCTACTTCTCGTGTGTTTAGGAACCGTGGCCGTCCACCATCCTGAGGGTCTGCGCATGTGCAGCCCTTTCAACCCTTCAGTACATGTTCCTTTTAGTTAATTGGCTGATCAGGCAACACTCCCTATTTAAAGCACCTGTGGTCAATACCTCGTTGCCTGATCTTGGAGTCTCATTCCCCATGAGCCTCTGAAGGTGTTCCTGTGTTTCCTCGTGTATTCAGCTCCTGCTGATTCCTGTTCTTCGTTTGTGGTTTCCAAACCACTTCAACTCTCCTGTGTTTCATCGTGACTGCACCAGCTGATTCCTATCCGCTGCCTCCGTGCTTCTACAGTTTCCAAACCACTTCAACTCTCCTGTGTTTCATTGTGACTGCACCAGCTGATTCCTATCCGCTGCCTCCGTGCTTCTACAGTTTCCAAACCACTTCAACTCTCCTGTGTTTCATCGTGACTGCACCAGCTGATTCCTATCCGCTGCCTCCGTGCTTCTACAGTTTCCAAACCACTTCAACTCTCCCGTCTTTCATCGTGACTGCACCAGCTGATTCCTATCCGCTGCTTCAGTGCTTCTACAGTATCCTGCTCACCTCTACTCTTCCGTGTTTCATCGTGACTGCACCAGCTGATTCCTATCCGCTGCCTCCGTGCTTCTACAGTATCCTGCTCACCTCAACTCTTCCGTGTTTCATCGTGACTGCACCAGCTGATTCCTATCCGCTGCCTCCGTGTATCTGCAGTGTCCTGCTCATCGCAACCCTCCAGTACTCATCGTGTCTGCAGCCAGCCGATCCGCTGTCTCCGTGCTTCTACAGCGTTCCTGCTTGTGTCAACTCGCCTGTCTGCATCGGATCAACGCTCCGCTGCTTTCATCTCAGCTAGACCGCCTCAACTCTCCCGTGTTCTCCAGGTGTCCAGTTCTATATACTACTGCTTCCTGAGTATTGTTTACATCCTTGCTGGTCTACCTACCGTGCGCTGCACCTACTTGGTTACCGCTTCCACCCTCCTGGGACTTCGCATCCTGCCGGCCTCCAGCCGTTCAGGTATCCCTGCACCTCTCTCTGACAGCCTGCTCTCCTGAACCACGGTATGCATACTTCTCATTGACTGTGCTGGTGTATTGCATATCTAGCTGGACTGAGTTGTTCTCCTCCGGAGTTTCCTATCCACTGGGACTATTGCTACCATTTGACTGTGTTACCTTTTAGCCTGGATAGTTCTAGTGGCTTTGTATATTTGTGCAGTGCTGCTCAGTTATTATTATTGTGTGCATATCATCGTGGGATCAAGTTCAGTGTGCCCGTGTATACTCTGCATTGCATTTATCTCCCCGTGCTCCTCCTCACTTATATATTTCAGTGGTACAACTTGCTAGAGGCAGACCACTGTTCCCTGTTTTCTGAGTCACCAGTTTCCAGTATCCTTTCACATAGCAGTGGTACAACTTGCTAACGCAGACCACTGACTCCCCGGATACCTTCACCTGGATTCCATTCCTTCACCCAGACAGCGGTACAACTTGCTATACGCAGACCGCTGACTCTCATCACCTCCTCGTTACTCCTGGACATTCCTCCTCACTATAGCAGTGGTACAACTTGCTATACGCAGACCACTGACTACCCTCACGTTTCCTTGTCCACCCAGTTCCTCGTGTACAGTTATCTACCTATTACCAGTACTGCTAGTCATAGACTTTCCTCGATCATTCTCTTATCATCTGCTGTCTCCTGTTCCGTGATCACCTCACTACCAGAGTACCATATTACCACCTATACTGCTCTGGTAAGTCTATCATCTGGTGATACCTGGGTAAAGACTCCTAGTGCCCGTGACATCCCCTTTACATTTGCTAGTAAAAGGAAGGGTGGTGGTGAGCGCTCCCTAGTGGGCAGCCTGGGGGAATAGCAAGGGAAGTTCCAACCCTTGGAAAATAACCAGTAGAAAAAGCAATGTTCCCCTGGCGCACGGTATATAAACTTGTTGCTAAATAAATGCCTTTAATTGCTTAAGTATATCAAACGTTAAAATATACAGTAAAAACAAGTTTCAAATAAGGTTGCAACCTTGTAGACAAAAGTATCACTAATTACATGTATACAATTGCAGTAGAGTGTACATGGATGAGTAAATAGTGAAAACAAGTCACAGTATGCTAGGCTTGTAGTCTACACACAAATACATATCTACATGGTAAATGAGAGTCCAGTGGTAGTCCTACTGGTGAAAATATAATCTCTTGATTACCATAGATCAATGTCCCAATGGTATAGTGCAAGTCAATAAATGCAGCTCCAAACGGAGTCCAGGGTTGTAATGCGTGCTAAAAGATATGTAAGCAGTTCCAACGTATCTCAGTGGTGTGTAATAGTTTAAAGCAGTCGGCCCGAATATCGGTGTGGGTAGTCCAAAGATTATTAGCTCACATGAGCAGTGTGACCATGGTCCCGATACTTTCTGCAGATTGCAGGTAGGAACCACTGAGATCGTGATAAGCAGATAAGTCCAAAGGTCCAGCCAACGGGTCAGGACATTGTGAACTCTCACTTACCCTGTCCAGGGCTGGTATGCTCTTTCCGAGAGCTGTCTTATTGTACGTAGCTGCAGCTAGGATCCTTGATGTGTGCCACAGTCGCGGCCGCGGCTGGGTCGATGGTGCGCATGCGGCGATAAAGTAGTGAAGCGGTCCTCAGTTAGTTCTATGGCTAGAACAAGTAGTGGGCTGAGGTGCAGTCTCAAACCAACGTGTTTCGCTCAGTGCTTCATCAGGGAAAAAGGATGGATCCTGGGGAGAGAGCTGTTTCTTAAGTACACGCAGGAAGGGATTAAGTGATGTGATTGGTTGTTGGAGTGCCAACCTCCAATTGGCTCAGGACTGTGATGGATTGGTAGACAGCCCAATAAGCTTCAC
This sequence comes from Mixophyes fleayi, assembly GCF_038048845.1. Taxonomy (NCBI): domain Eukaryota; kingdom Metazoa; phylum Chordata; class Amphibia; order Anura; family Limnodynastidae; genus Mixophyes; species Mixophyes fleayi. Next base: position 258,605,402 of record NC_134403.1, read on the forward strand.
AGATAGGGTTTCTGTGTTTCTTATATTGGCGATATGATGTACATTAATCAAATATTACAAGTTAAATTCAAACATATGATACAAAGGTATGTTCCACATATGTGATGGTCAAAGTACAGTAGTTAAAGGATGAAGAGCGATAAAGGTGCGCTCTGCAGGCAGGGTAGCAGGGTTCATTAAAACTGGTTAAACTCAAAGTCAATATTGAGACCTTTGGGTACTAGTGTTTGCAGGTTAAAAATAAACTTAGATTCTTCCTGCGATATGAGTCTGATGTAATCACCACCCCTCCATGGTTTGTCTACTTTTTAAATGCCCATAAATTTCAGCAGGGAGGGGTCTTGTGAGTGATGTTTGCGGAAATGTTCAGAAACGCTATGTTGTTCCATACCATTTCTGATATTCCGTTGGTGCTCACTTATACGCACATGCAGTTTTCTGATTGTCCTTCCAACATATTGGAGGCCACAGGGGCATTGCAATAAGTAGATCACCCCTGTGGTGTCACAGGTGATTTTGCTGTTGACATTGTGTTGTTCACCAGTGCTGTGTGATGTAAACGTGACAGTTGGTTTGGTGTTGTGCACATGATTTGTTTTGCATGCTTTGCATCTGTTGCAATGATAGAATCCTTTGCCCCTTTCTCCTAGCCAGGTTTCTGGTGCAGGGTGGTTATTGGGGGGGATGGTGCTATTCACCAGTTGTTGTTTGAGATTTTTGGCCTTGGTATAAATGAATTTTGGTCTTTCAGGAAGTATGTTTTTGAGTTTATCATCCCCTAGCAATATGTTCCAATGTTTAGTAATGATTTGTTCTACTTGTTTCTAGTTTTGGTTAAATTGGGTGATGAATGGAAGCAGGTCAGAGGTAGTTTTTTTGTTGTTTGTCTTCTCCTTTCGTTTCTCTAGGAGTATGTCTCTGTTTGTGTTCCTGATTGTATGCTCGGCCTCTTTTACAGTCTTCGGGTTGTAATTTCTAGAAAGCGGTCTCTTAGGACAACAGCTTGTTTGTCAAATTGGTCTACCTTTGAGCAGTTCCGTCTGAGCCTTGTAAATTGGCCCTTAGGTATATTCCGTATCCAGTTTTTGTGATGGCTACTATTGGACGGAATGTAGGAGTTAGAATCTACTGGTTTGAAGAAGGTTCTGGTTTCAATACTTTCCTCATCTATGTAGATTTCTAAATCTAGAAATGGGACCATGAGGTCAATGATGTTAGCCATGAATTTAAGGTTTAAGTTGTTCTGATTGATGTAAGTCAAGAACAGGTCTAGGTCGCTCCTGTTGCCTGTCCAGATGAAGAAGACGTCGTCAATAAATTTTAGCCAGGTTAGGATGTGGGGGGAGAAGGGGTTATTATTCCAGATGTTAAGGTTTTTCCGCTACGAACAGGTTCGCGTAACTGAATTTCAAGCAGCGCTGCATTGTAAAGGGTTAACTTCCCTTTACAATGCAGCGCCGCTTGAAATTTAATCGCGGAAGAGGCTGAACACGCGGGTGTTGAAGAACCTGCATATTGATACATTTACCCCTAGATGTTTGCTCTGTCCCATTAATGAAACTGATTATAGCAGATAGGGAGAACTCATTGAAAAAGATTGAGGAAGAAATCAATCTCATCCAGGCAAAGTTTGAACCCATTAAACACCTGGAAGACTATCACAAACTAGAGAGCCTAACCATTAATAAGGTTAAGGGCATTGAAGAAGAAGACATCATTAGAAATAAAGAAAAGAAATTCCTACGGGACATTAAAGATTATGACCCTATAGAGTTTAAACTACCTGGCCGAAACCTAAGGTCTGGCACGCGTAACACTCTGAGTAACAACAGGTATGCAACACCCACTAGAAATTACTCATATAAATCCACCAACTTCAAGCACACTCCTTCCAAGAAAGGCTTTCAAAAATGCCCTCTTATCAAGAACACTCCCAAAAGGGAATCTTCCAAAAGAATATACAAACCCTTGAACCCTAGGAATATAGGGTGGTCAGTCAGAACACCACTAAAAAAGAAAAAGGAGTCCTCTGACAAAATCCATCTCAAGTAAAGGGGATGTTGCTGGAAATACCGGGTTCACTATGAACCAGAGATGAACAGGACACTGGACTGATGGCAAACGTAGCCCCTGTCATGGTAAATCTAAAAAGTGGTAGGATAGCTCCAAAAATCCCACAGTATCCATTAAAACCGGAGGTGGAATTAGGGGTATATCCTGTTATTGAAAGGCTGTTGCAACAAGGGATTTTAATTCGTACATCGAGCACAGCAAATAGTCCAATTTTCCCTGTGAAGAAGAGTGAAGGGAGGGGCTATAGATTAGTCCAGGACTTAAGGGGAATTAATAAAGTTGTTGAGAGCCAATTCCCCGTAGTGCCCAATCCAGCTGTCATCCTCATGCAGATTCCACCGTCTACTAGTCATTTTACTGTCATTGATCTATGTTCTGCTTTCGTCTCAGTCCCTCTTCACCCTGACTGCCAATACCTATTTGCATTCTGCTACCGGGGAGTGCAATACACATGGACCAGACTTCCCCAGGGGTTCATTGACAGCCCCAGTATTTTCTCCCAAGCCTTACATGACTGTTTGCAGTCCTTTCAACCCTGCAATGGGTCTGTTCTAATTCAATATGTGGATGATTTGTTGCTGTGCTCTGATTCTTCTATGTCATGTTTACATGATACTAAATTGTTGTTGCTCCATCTCTCACAAACAGGACACAAGGTGGCAAAAGACCAGTTACAGCCATGTCAGACTAAGGTCAAATATTTAGGGCACTGTCTCACCCAGGGGCTAAGACATCTGATGACTGACAGAATTGAGGTAATACAAAACATGACTCTGCCGCAGAGACAGAAGCAAATTCGTACCTTCCTGTGGATGTGAGGATACTGTAGATCCTGGATCCCAGGTTTTTCTATTCTGGCATTACCATTGCAGGAGCTAGTCTCTTCCTCGAAACCAGAAAGTGTCGTACACACAGAAGAGTCAGAGCAAGCGTTCTTTAATCTTAAAGATAGTCTGACTAGAGCACCTGCATTGGGAATACCTGATTATGAAAAGCCTTTTGAGCTATACTGTACGGAAGCTGATGGTTGTGCAGCAGGTGTCCTAACACAGAAACATGGTGACGCTAGCAGACCGGTAGCATACTACAGTGCACAACTGGACACTGTGGCAAGATCACTCCCAATATGTCTCAGAAGTGTAGCAGCAACTGCTCTTCTGGTAAGTAAGAGCGAGGACGTAGTATTAGGACATAATTCAACTGTCTATACACCCCATGCTGTATCAGCTCTGTTAAATTCAGCTCAAACCAGACATGTTTCTTCAGCTAGATTCACAAAGTGGGAACTAGCTCTGATGGCACCCTCAAACATCACCATCAAACGATGTAGCACCTTAAATCCAGCTACATACCTTCCATATGTGTCTCTAGAGACACAAAGGGTGGGAGGTAAGGAGACCCTGGTTGATGATGAGTTAGGCAAGAGTACTGATACGCATGATTGTATGGAACACCTGAACCAGACCTTTACTTCAAGGCCCGACATACGTGACACCCCCTTACAAAATGTAGATTTTACATTTTATACAGACGGAAGTTGTCATGGACAGACAGAGACGGGAGAGTTATGTACTGGTTACGCTGTTGTAGACGATCAGGATGTGGTAGAAGCTGAACCCCTTGGCCCACCTCACTCAGCCCAAGTGGCGGAACTAGTAGCATTAAGGAGAGCGTGTGAGTTGGCAGAAGGTAAATCAGCTAATATATACTGACTCTAGGTACGCCTTCGGGGTAGTGCATGATTTTGGGGCCCTTTGGCATCTTAGAAACTATACGACAGAAGCAGGTATGCCGGTGGGACACTCACAACACATAAAAGGACTTTTGACAGCGATACAGTTACCCAAGACGGTAGCCGTCATAAAGTGCAAAGCCCATACCTCTGAAGAACACCCAGTGTCATTGGGCAATAATAGGGCGGACGAAGCTGCTAAATGGGCAGCAGGGCAGCCTATGACTGTATCGACCGAGACTATGATGGTTTTTCAGACATTAGACATGCAGAAATTAATTGAAATGCAAGATTTGTGTTCCCTGCAGGAAAAGGCGGTCTGGAAGGCAAAGGGATGTGGTCAAGAGTCCTCAGGACTCTGGAGAGATGGACAAGGTAAGCCTGTAGCTCCCCGAACATATTATACAAGCCTGGCTGAAGCAGCACACGGTCTGACTCACCTGGGTAAAGAAGGTATGTGCAAACTGGTGAGAGCATACTGGTGTGCTCCTGGATTTTCCTCTCAGGCTGGTAAGAAAGCAATGTCATGTCTTACTTGTTTGAGGAAAAATGTCAGGAAAACAATTCCAACTGAGCCATCCCACATCCCTGCTACAGACGGACCTTTTCAGGTAATACAAATTGACTATATCCAATTACCACCGTGCAGGAATCTAAAGTATGTGTTAGTATGTATTGATGTGTTTTCCGGTTGGGTAGAAGCATATCCGGCAGCCACTAATACTGCTGTGTCACTGCAAAGAAAATTGTACAAGAGTTTGTGTGTGTATCCCTAGAATCATTGAAAGTGATAGGGGTACCCACTTTACTGGTGATATCTTCCAAAATATGTGTAAGCTCATGGGAATCAGTAGCAGACTTCACACCCCTTACCGACCACAAGCCAGTGGTAAGGTGGAAAGAGTAAATGGTACTATAAAGAACAAGATTGGTAAGATAATGGCTAAAACTGGGTTGGCGTGGCCTGAAGCTTTGCCACTAGTCCTCCATAGCATTCAAACCACTCCTAGACCTCCTCTTAATCTGTCCCCCTTTGAGATACTGTTCGGCCGACAACCTTATTTGATCGTGAGTCCACAAGACAATTTGAAGTGTAATAATGAAGTGACTGTACAATATCTTATAAAAATGAGCAGACAGCTAAAGCAACAACAACAAAAACTAAAAATGCTGTCACCTGGTATTGCAGAAACGAACTGTCATGATGTTGAACCTGGGGACTATGTTATGATCCGCAATTTCTTCAGTTCAGGTTGTTTAACAGACCGTTGGGAAGGCCCGTACCAAGTGCTGCTGACCAGTACTACATCACTGAAGGTTGCAGAGAGAGACACTTGGGTCCATTCCACCCACTGCAGGAGAGTCAGTAACCCGGAGAAAGTGCGAGATAAAACTAAGACCGACGACATAGAACTGTCACTCGTAAATCTGTTCCGGGAGACCTAAAGCCTGCAGTCAAGACACCTGAACCAGAGACGTTGCATCAGAACTATCTTTCCAGCGATGGAGTGGCGGTTTTTGTTTTTCTTTTGTTCCAGGATTTTCCTTGTTTTTACTTTTTCTAGCACATTCTATTTTTGTGAAGGAGGATGGAGGACAGAGTAAGGTTCTGGCAGTGATACGGATGAGATTGAGATCGAGGAAAAATTACTAAAGTACGCAGAGCAGCCCATTATCAAGCTTGGTCCAGGGGTTATGAAAAGGTCTGCTAGCTCAGGAACTTGGAGACAGTGTGAGGGGCTATTGTCTGATGAGTATTGTATCTGCAAGTTCTGTGACTCCCTAGTTGAAGAGAGATGCATCCAGCGATGCCAGTCCACCGGTAATCTGAATGTGGGCGGGCATCCTCTGGAGGATTATCACTCCTTGGTGGGTAAGGTTCTAAACCAAACCGAGTGCTGGGTGTGCTCTCACGTGCCGCAGGAGCAACATAACATAGGAATAGTGCCATTCCCTTTAAACATCTCCGATGTACTCGAATTGAGTGGTGGGAGGCCCATAGAAGGAAGATACAATAACACTAGGTCCCCTAGTCTGACGCTTCGACAATACTCCGTAGACAGATCTTTGCTGTGCCTAAATATCTCTCATGCAAAGCGTCTGGAGAATTGGGAAGCTGACCTATCCGATCAGACAATGGCTCGCCACGCTCATTTTAGAGGGAGACGTACAAGGTCACCAATAGGCAGGAATGTTGATGGAAGTCACAAATTAGGGCGTATAACGAAACATAAGAAAGTATCCATTGGAAAAGTCTCTATAGGTAATTGTAAGAATGTCATCCATGCTGACACGTGTCTTGAGCAAATGGAGACACCAGGCATGGGTAGTTTTATCAAAACCCTGTGTGATATAATTAATGGGGCATACTGTTCCTTATGTTCTCTCTGATGATGTGTACTTTGTGTGTGGGAGGAAAGCTTATTCCTGGGTGACTCTGAGTTCCAAGGGCTTGTGCTTCTTAGCTAAACTGGTTCCTGAAATCATGCCTATTACTCATGAAGAAATGGTTGGTATTCACAAGACTACATCACCACCATACATACACACACAGTATGAACACTGTGGCAAGAGAAATATGATTCCTGGTGAGGAACCCATAGCTACAAAATTGATTAGTGAAACCGCTGGTTTTCAAGTTATGTTTGCTCTAGATCTCACCAGGACCGCTCGGGGAACATTAAACTTTAAATATATACAAGACCTAGCTAAATTGATAAACAATATCACCGAGATGTATGATGACACTTTCAGGTATACTGGAAGGGAGCTACAAGCGTACAAAAAGGAGTTGGTGCAACATAGACTGGTACTAAATTATCTCACCTCTATTACTGGTGGGTACTGTGTGACATTGGCCACCCAGTTTGGTGTCAAATGTTGCACGTACATCACCAATAATACGGATGACCCTAAGAAGGTTATAGACCGGAAGATGGATGAAATTCTGCAACTGAAATGGGAATTTTGAAGGAACCATAATTCGTTATATGAGATCGGGGAAAAGGTGGCAGGATGGTTCTCGTGGTTGAATCCTGTGAAATGTTTCTCTGGTCTGGGAGAATGGGTACAGGAAATGGTTGCTAGTGTAGGTAAGCTCCTTCTCCTTATACTGGGTGTCATCTTAGCAATTGGTTTATGCGTCAAATGTGTTCCTACTGTGTTGAAGTGTGAAAAATAGTCTTCTGGGAGTAACACTGAGAAAGAGACTGAAAGGGTGGTGAGAGATACCGAGATCATGGTCTGTGAGGATGTATTGTATAATCCTGAACTTGAAACGGTGATTAGGTGATAGTTTATTACACTATCAAAGGGTGGAGCTGTCGAAGTCAGCAAATTGGATAAAGTCATGTCAACTAAAATCAAGTAAACTTGCTTGTCTTTGTCTGAAAAGATGCGTAGAGCACGCTACGGCGTGGAAGAGCGTGCCCAGCCGCAACACGTGGCAACAACAGTATTTACGCTTTTAAATACATTCGCACCAACACACACATTTGTAAAATAGTACACATTAATGGTAGTTGCAACACATATTTATTTATGTCGAAATATAGTAGTGTTTATGTGTAATATTATAAGTTATATGCATATCAGTAACATAAGGTAACATATGGTACAAGTTGAAGGAATCATGTCATGTGTGGTATCATATTAATCCCCTTGACATTTGCGACTGTCCGGTTCACTCTGCAAAGGGATCGCAGAGTGCATACGCAAGTTATTAATGTTAGGGAATTATGGACTATTAAGACTATGAATCTTGGCGGGAAGATCGGAGCATATCCCCTGGAGAGATGACCCCCACCTTTGGATTCTTTAGGTTGAACTAGCCAATGATCGACAACCCCCCTGGGCCTTCCTGAAACCTGGACCAATAGAATCAAGCTATACCATCTGCATTGTTTACTGTATCTATGTGTGCATATAAGCAGCAGCTCCTCATCTAGTGTTCAGTCACCTTGACCACAGACTTCAGACCTGAATGACTGTACACTGGATCCAGAGCGTCTGCGATAAGTAACGGCTGTACTTATTATTATTTCACTTGAATATATTCTGCTATTTTTTGAGAATAAATCTTTGTGCGTTGGTAACACAAATCGAAATTCGACAATCGTTATTGGATAGCGACAAAACGTTCATAACAAAGGTATGTCATATTGTTATAGTTCCACCATGTTTGGTATTTAAATGTGCGGGAGATTACGACCGGTTTATTAACGAGGGAGTTATGTTTCTGGAATATATCTGAGAAAAGTTAAGACAGATCAAAACTTAGAAATAGTTTTGAACAAGCCTTAGGTGACACCCATTTCCACGCCCACATTAACATCAACACTGCCCTGTGAATGCCATCCCATTTTATTTTGTTTAAAAACCTGTTTTATGATGATATAAACTGTCAGTCATTTGGGAATTCAATCATCATTGGTAACTTGTCCATCTTCAAGCCAGTTTCCCTTGGCGCAGATTATACCAAGTTATCTGTAAGTTATAATCTAAATTTTACCCCTTTATCCTTTATTTTACCTGTTTTGCAACTTTTTACCTGTATGTCAATTGTTTATTGTTTTTTTTATAAATAATCTGTAAGCATTGTACTTTTTGTAAATTAAATCTTAAAATTTAATAGTGATTTCCTTATTGCTCGAAACTAATTCACTGCCTGTCTAGAAGAGATAGATTGCTTGACCATGCTAAACCTTTAAATGCTGAGTAGTGAAGTGTGAATACATCTGTATACCAAGCAAAGTGTGTGCCTGCATGTACATTTGTGTCATAGAGCCTTGAGTGGTTAAGTGTTAACCCTTTGATTTGCTAGTGTGTGCCATGCTAACTGTATGTAACAAAGAGTGCTCAGTGTGAGGCAGTATAATTGGGATCCTATTGCTCTTATTCAATAGGTGGAAGCAAACCAAAGTGGGTGTGGTTGTGTGAGCGCTTTTTGGGGACAATTCAGCAAATCTGTAGCCTGTGCGATAGGTGAGAAGAAGAATGAGTGCTGGAATCATGTGTAGCCCCATACAGTAAACACTTCCAAGTCACATGTGCGCAGAGTGCGGGTTATGACTGGTAAAGGCAGTTAGGAGAGGTTTCCTGACAAAATAGAGGTGATATATTGTTTGACTGTGTGAATATATGATAAGATATTTAATCAGGGAGTAGCCAGAGGAGGCTATTAGTGACAGCTCCCAATAGAATGTCTTGAAAAATGTGAAGATGGTTACTTGGATTCTCAATGCAGCAAAATATTTTGCTGCCAGCCACATGCTCTGAAAGTGTCTACTATGAGGCACGTCCCCCAGATGTGTAGAAATGAACCCAACACTACAACAATTTCTCCAGAAAAGTGGAGACGTGGAGCCATATATTTTTTGAATTAAAAAGGTAGCATCTATAATAGATTTTATTTGACTCCTCCTTCATTGGGTTGATATTGAAGTTTTGGCAGCTCATTCTCCAATAGTTGACCAAGCCCCTCCGTCTCTTGGCTTTCCCAGGTCAGCCTCCCATTGTTCTTCAAATTTTTGGAGCTGATGAGTGTTTTGAGTTGAATAACAAATTATAGAGCTGCAAGATCATTTCTCAAATGGAGATAATTTTTTATGTATATTCTCATAAGGGAGGAAAAGTTGACAAAATGTTTAATTTGAAGGTAGCCAAAAACATTAGAGGACTCCAATACAAATTGCTGTTTTATATGCTGAAGGGATGCACATGTAGCCCCAACTAGAGCATCAGATATTACTCTTATGCCCCTTGACTGCCATTGAGTAAATCATATTGGGGAAAAGCCATAAGTGAAGTTAGGATTATACCATAAGGGTGTGAGGAGCAAAGAGATATTAAAACGAGTTCTGTAATGATCCCAAATACAACAAGATAAATTAGTTACAGAGAGAATTGGCAGGTCTTAATTTAATATGGGTACCCATAACTGAGATTATTGAATTAACTTCACATAGGGATGTCTCCAGTTCAGTCCATCTTAGTGAGTTTATGGGAGAGAACTAGACTACAATTTGGCTCAAATGAGAGGTGGTATAATAAAATGTTATGTCCAGAACCTACATTTGTGGGCCTGCACACAAAATAAACAAACCATTTATGAATTTGGTTGAGCACAATAGTAGAAAGTTTGATGGGCATGGTTTGAAACAAATGGAGAAGTTTAGGAAGGAGATTCTGCCCAGGGAGGTTTGATGTTTATAGTGGCTATTTTTAAAATGATGGCTATTTTCACATTCATAAAAGTTTTTCTGTAATTAATAGATAGGAGGTTTATATACCACATTAGCCATCATAAGTTGGAATGTAGCAGGAAGAGGTTAATAACTCGCATTGAGAAGGTGCTGCGGAAAATTCTGTATCCTAATATCTTATAACTGAATCTAAGTAAAATATATTGTTTTTATATCCAAGATGTCACACCTGAGGATCTGTCTGTACCCAGACTGGGTTGTGTCTCTGGAGCTGGACTGGTGACTAAGTGTCACGGGCACTAGGAGTCTTTACCCAGGGATCACCAGGTGATAGGCTTACCAGAGCAATGTAGATGGTAATAGGGTACTCTGGTAGCTGGGTGATCACGGACCAGGAAGCAGCAGATGATGAGATGCTCAGGAAAGTCTATGACTAGCAGCACTGGCAATATGGAGGCAATAATACACGAGGAACTGTAGGACAAGGACACGTGAAGGTAGTCAGTGGTCTGCGGGAGCAAGTTGTACCACTGCTATAGTGAGGAGGAATGTCCAACAGAAACGAGGAGGTGATGAGAGTCAGCGGTCTGCGGATAGCAAGTGGTACCGCTGTCTGAGTGAAGGAGTGGAATCCAAGTGGAGGTATCCAGGGAGTCAGTGGTCTGCGATAGCAAGTTGTACCACTGCTATGTGAAAGGATACTGGAACAGGTGATACTGGAAACAGGGATCAGTGGTCTGCTAGCAGCAAGTTGTACCACTGAATATATATGTGAGGAGGTGCACGGGGAGAGGCTGCAACACAGGATATACACAGGCACCTTATATACGATCCACAGTAACATGCACAATATATATATAAATGACTGAACAGGTCTGCAAATATAGAAAGTCTCTTGAAGTAGTCCAGCACAAGTTAACACAGTCAATGATGGCAATAGACTCAGCGGATAGCAGACTCCAGAGGAGAACCAACACAGTCCAGCAAGATATGCAATACACCAGCACAGTCAATGAGAAGTATGCATACCGTGGTTCAGAAGCAGGCAGTCAGAGAGGAGTGCAGGGATACCTGAGCGGCAGGAGGCCGGCTGGATGAGAAGTCCCAGGATAGCTGAGGCAGCGGTCAGTAGGTGCAGCGCACAGATAAGTAGACCAACAGGGACACGAATCCACAGGAATCAGTAACACGTGGAACTGGACTCAAGCAGGACCCAGGAGAGTGGAGATGATCCAGCAGAGGAGTAGTGATGAGATATAAATCCAATGCTGACAGGAGGGTAGACCTGCGGGACACGTGAAGGCGTGGAGAGCGGATCAGCAGTAGATGAGTGATAGCGCGGTCAGCAGCAGCAGGACTCTGCGGTACACGGAGGTAACCAGTAGCAACCAATAGTTGTCAGTAGCGATGGAACACGGGAGAGCAGAGTAGACCAGGAGCTGTTGATCACGGAGAGCAGCAAACGGCAATGAGAGCAGCAGTCTCGAGGAAACACAGGAGAGCTGAGAAGAGACTGCAGTGCACAGGAGCAGCGGATAGAAATCAGCTAACTTGTCACGATGATGAACACAGGCGAGTTGTAGGCTGGAGGCTGTAGTGCACGGAAGCAGCGGATAGACATCAGCTAACAATCCCGATGATGAACACAGGCGAGTTGTAGGCTGGAGGCTGTAGTGCACGGAAGCAGCGGATAGACAACAGCTAACAGTCACGGTAATGAACACAGGCGAGTTGCAGGCTGGAGGCTTGTAGTGCACGGAGGCAGCGGATAGGAATCAGCTCACGGACTTAATGAGGAACAGGTGAGTGGATGTAAAGTAACGGTTGGAGTGCACAGAGGCAGCGGGTAGAAACCAGCAAACAGTCACAGTGAAATATAATAGCGTGATGTGGATTAGAGGACTGTAGTGCACGGAGGCAGCGGATAGGAATCAGCAAACAGTCACAATGATAAGTAATAGCGTTGAAGTGGTTTGGAAGACTGTAGTGCACGGAGGCAGCGGATAGGAATCAGCTAACAGTCACGATGATACAGTTGATGGTAGAAGTGGTATGGGAACCACAGTAATAGAAGTGGTTTGGAAACCACAGGTGTAGAAGTGGTTTGGAAACCACAGGAATCAGCAGCGCTGAAAACACGAGGAATACAGGAACACCTTCAGAGACTCATAGGAAATGAGACTCCAAGATCAGGCAACGTGGTGTTGACCACAGGTGCTTAATATAGGGAGTGTTGCCTGATCTGCCAATTGAGTTAAAGGGACATACACAGAAGTATAGGAAAGGGCTGCGCATGCGCAGACCCTCAGGATGGAGGACGGCCACGGTTCCTAAATGTCCAGGAAGAGGCACTCACGGTACGGTGAGTGACACTAAGTGGACAAAGCTGGGTGGCCTGATTATGTTCCTCTGCATGTAGTGAATGGACTGGTGCAGATGGTGATTACACTAGCAGGGAAGAGCAAACAGGAACTGGATTGCTAGACCGGAATGGAACCCGAATGCTGGACCAGACTGGAAACGGAATGCTGTAACCAGAAAGCTGAAAGAGGATTGCTGTAATCGGAATGGAAACGGAATGCTGTGACCGGAATGCTGAAAGAGGATTGTTGTAATGAGAACGGAACCAGAATGATGTGACCAGAATGCTGGAAGAGGACTGCTGTAACCAGAACTAGAATGCTGTGACCGGAATGGAACCAGATTTATTTGTTGCCACATCCTAATTCTTCCCAGTAGGTGACAATCTTTTTCAGAAGTAGACAAAAACATGTAAAGAGGCTATAATGCTCATTCTAACAACAACTTCACAGTCATCAGAATAGGTGCAGAAATGAATATTTCTCTGAGGTAGAATCTTTCTTGGAAGAAAGAGCCAGTCAATCCAAAACTGTAAACATTTTGTTGGGTTTCAACTGTCCCTTTGCAGAAATAATATACCTTATAAATTGAACTGAGGATTTCTCAAACTTGCATTTTTCACTTTAGCATAAAGGTTGTGGGTACGTAGGTCTACTAAAAATCCACTGGAAATGGATGCGATATTCTTAGAGAGAAGGACAAGAATGTCATTCAAATAGGTCATGACTTATTGGTGAAAGATGTGTCAAAAAATGTAATTCAAAATATTCAAGGAAGTAGCCAAGAATTTTACAGTCAAAAAGACATAACTGTGTATTCAAAGTAACCACATCTGGTGCAAAAAGGGGTTTTCCATTGATCACTGTGTTGAAGCTAACCCAACTCGCAGATTGCAGAGAACCAGCTTGGTGTACCCTATGGTCTTGCCCAGGCAAGTAAGTAGTTCAGGAATGAGGGTAAGTGAATACATCTTCTTTTTCGGTAATTTGGTTCAGTTTCCAATAAATGATGAAGACATGGAGACATTCTTGTTTTAAAAAATAAAGATGGACAGCTCAGCAGAAGATGAGGATGAATGAATAAATCACTTCTTTAGGTACTAATTAATGTGCCCCTTGAGTGCCTTCACCTTGGGGAAAAATAGTGAATATATCCTTAAAAAGCAACTCCCAAAAGTTTGATGGGGCAATAATATGGATGGTGCAGTGGCAATAAGCCCACTCCTTTTTTCAAAACTAACTTGGAAACCATAATAATGAGACTTTAGCTGACAAGACTATTTATGTCAGGTGTGTATAGACCAAATGTAAGTGTGACAGGATGGACCGCCTATTTCCTTTAAATAAATTTATACCATAAGTTACTTATAAGTGATCCAGTCACACTCCCCCCCCCTTGTCCATGTGGACAACCAGCGTGCCATGTCCCAACGATTTGGCTCCTGGTGCGCCGTCTCCTAGGGTTACTGGAGGTGACCCGGAGGATCCCTCTCTTCCCCCTGAGACAGTCCGTGCACATTGCTGGGAGCCTTTCCTTGCTTGTGAATTATGTCAAATTCATAAATTTGAAGGGCAAGGCTCCAGCGCAACAAACGGCCATTTTCTCCTGAGGTGTGTTGTAGCTACTTTCAAGGATTATGATCAGTCATCACAGTAAAATGTCGTCCATACAAATAAGGCTGGAGTTTTCTTACTGCCCACACAATGGCCAAACATTCCTCCTCAATTGTGGCATACCCCACCTATCGGTTTAGCAGTTCTCTGCTCAAATGGGCCACAGGGTGCTCCTGCTCATCTGGCCTCACCTGGCTAAGTACTGCTCCCAGTCCATACTGTGTCTCTACCTTAGCTGGTTCTGACCTAACCCTACCTTCCCCCACATGATGATCCGGGTACCTTACCTCTGACATCCCGATCTGGCACTTCTCTGCCCTAACAGTCAGACATGCCCACCAAATCTTCCCTAACACCAGCTTCAGATTATCTTCCCAAACTTTACTGAAAATGGAAATGTCTTGTAGGTAACCCTGAACTCTGTCCAACTCATCTACAAATGCATTAATACAGGGCAAGGGGTAGGTGTCAGACATGGGCACATATTCAACTGGCAGTAGTATACGCAAAACCACTGTTATGTGCGTATTGTCGCTAACCAATAACGATTGTCGAACCTCGATTTGTGTTTCCAACACACAAAGATTTATTCGTAATAAGTGGAAAAAATATGCTCAAGCGATGTAATAGTAAATACAGCCGTTACTTAACGCAGGCGCTCTGGATCCAGTGCAGTCATTCAATCCTGAAGTCTGGGGACAAGAAGTCTGCACTCTGGATCACAAGCTGCTGCTTATATACACAATCAAGTACAGTAATACAATGAAGATGGTATGGCTTGCATCTATTGGTCCGGGTCTCAGGAATGTCCAAGGGGTTGTCAATCATTGGCTGGTTCATCCTAAGGAATCCAAAGGAGGGGGTCATCTCTGCAGGGGGTATGCTCTGCTCTTCCCGCCAGAATTCCTTGGTCTTAAGTAGTTCATAATTCCCTATCATTCATAACTTGCGCATGCACTCTGCGATTCCCTCGCAGAGCGCACCAAACAATAGGATATGTAACAAGGTTTATTATGATACCACTCATGATGTTATTCCTTTAACCCGTTCTGTGTATTTCACTAATATGCATGTAACTCTGATATAACATATAAATACTACTATATTTCGACATAACTGACTATGTGTTGCAACTACCAATAATGTGTACTATTTTATAAGTATGCGTGTTTGTGCGAATGTATGGTAAAAGACCAATTACTGTTGCTGCCACGTGTAGTGGATGAGTACGCCCTTTCACGCCGTAGCGTGCCCTTGTACGTCATAGCGTACCGTACGCATCTTTTCAGACAAAGACAACCAAGTTTGCTAGACTTTAATTGAAATGACTTTATCCAATTTGCTGACTTCGACAGTTCCACCCTTTGATAGTGTAATAAACTATCACCCAATCACCGTTTCAAGTTCAGGATTATACAATACTTCTTCACAGACCATGATCTCGGTATCTGGTACCACCCTTTCAGTCTCTTTCTCAGTGTTACTCTTATGAGACCGTTTTCCACACTTCAACACAGTAGGAACACATTTGACAACTAAACCAATTGCTAAGATGACACCCAGTATAAGGAGAAGGAGCTTACCTACACTCGCAATCATTTCCTGTACCCACTTCCCCAGACCGGAGAACCATTTTGCTGGGTTCAACCATGAGAACCAACCCGCCACCTTTTCCCCGACCTCATATAACGAAGAATTATGGCTCTTTCGAAATTCCCATTTCAGCTGCAAAATTTCATCCATCTTCCGGTCTATAACCTCTTTAGGGTCTTCCGTGTTATTAGTAATGTACGTGCAACATTTGACACCGAACTGGGTGGCCAGTGTCACACAGTACCCACCAGTAATAGAGGTGAGATAATTTAGTACCAGTCTATGTTGCACCAACTCCTTCTTGTACGCTTGTAGCTCCCTTCCAGTATACCTGAAAGTGTCATCATACATCTCGGTGATATTATCTATTAATTTAGCTAGGTCTTGGATATATTTAAAGTTTAATGTTCCCCGAGCAGTCCTGGTGAGATCTAGAGCAACCATAACTTGGAAACCAGCAGTTTCACTAATCAATTTTGTAGCTATGGGTTCCTCACCAGGAATCATATTTCTCTTGCCACGGTGTTCATACTGTGTGTGTATGTATGGTGGTGATGTAGTCTTGTGAATATCTACCATTTCTTCATGAGTAATAGTCATGATTTCAGGAACCAGTTTAGCTAAGAAACACAAGCCCTTGGAACTCGGAGTCACCCAGGAATAAGCTTTCCTCCCACAAACAAAATACACATCATCAGGGAGAACATAAGGAACAGTATGCCCATGAATTATATCACACAGAGTTTTGATAAAACTACCCATGCCTAGTGTCTCCATCTGCTCTAGACACGTGTCGGCATTAATGATATTTTCACATTTATCTGTAGATACTTTTCCAATAGATACCTTCTTATGTTTGGTTATACGCCCTAACTTGTGACTTCCATCAGCATTCCTGCCTAGTAGTGACCTTGTGAGTCTCTCTCTAAAATGAGTGTGGCGAGCCATTGTCTGATCTGATAGGTCAGCCTCCCAATTCTCCAGGCGCTTTGCATGAGATATGTTTAGGCACAGCAAAGATCTGCCTATGGAGTATTGTCGAAGCGTCAGACTAGGGGACCTAGTGTTATTGTACCTCCCTTCTATGGGCCTCCCACCCCTTAATTCGAGTACTTCGGATATGTTTAGAGGGAATGGCACTAGTCCTATGTTATGCTGCCCTTGAGGCACGTGAGAGCACACCCAACACTCAGTTTGGTTTAGCACCTTACCCACCAGGGAGTGATAATCCTCCAAAGGATGCCCGCCTATATTCAGAGTACTGGGGGACTGGCATCGTTGGATGCATCTCTCGTCAACTAGGGAGTTGCAGAACTTGCAGATACAATACTCATCAGACAATAGCCCCTCACACTGCCTCCGAGTTCCTGAGCTAGCAGACCTTTTCATAACCCCTGGACCAAGTTTGATAATGGGCTGCTCAGGATATCCTATTAACTTTTCTTCGGCCTCTATTTCATCCGTATCACTCCCAGAACTCTCCTCCATCCTCCATTCTCCTTCACAAAAATAGAATGTCCTAGAAAAAGTAAAAACAAGGAAAATCCTGGAACAAAAGAAAAACAAAAACCGCCACTCCATCGCTGGAAAGATAGTTCTGAGGCAACGTCTCTGGTTCAGGTGTCTTAACTGCAGGCTTTAGGTCTCCCGGAACAGGCTCACAAGTGACAGCTCTATGTCGTCGGTCTGAGTCTTGTCTTGCACTTTCTCCGGATTATGGACTCTCCTGCAGTGGGTGGAATGGACCCAAGTGTCTCTCTCTGCAACCTTCAGTGATGTAGTACTGGTCAGCAGCACTTGGTACGGGCCTTCCCAACGGTCTGTTAAACAACCTGAACGTAAGAAATTGCGGATCATAACATAGTCTCCAGGTTCAACATCATGACAGTTCGTCTCTGGCATACCAGGTGACAGCATTTTTAGTTTTTGTTGTTGTTGTTTCAGCTGTCTACTCATTCTTATAAGATATTGTACAGTCACTTCATTATTACACTTTAAGTCGTCTTGTGGACTCACGATCAAATGAGGTTGTCGTCCGAACAGTATCTCAAAGGGGGACAGATTAAGAGGAGGTCTAGGAGTGGTTCGAATGCTGTGGAGGACCAACGGCAAAGCCTCAGGCCATGCCAACCCAGTTTCAGCCATTATCTTACCTAGTTTGTTCTTGATAGTACCGTTTACTCTCTCCACCTTACCACTGGCTTGTGGTCGGTAAGGGGTGTGAAGTCTGCTACTGATTCCCATGAGTTTACACATATTTTGGAAGACATCACCAGTAAAATGGGTACCCCTATCACTTTCAATGATTCTAGGGATACCGAACCTACACACAAAGTCTTGTACAATTTTCTTTGCAGTGAACACAGCAGTATTAGTGGCTGCCGGATATGCTTCTACCCAACCGGAAAACACATCAATACACACTAACACATACTTTAGATTCCTGCACGGTGGTAGTTGGATATAGTCAATTTGTATTACCTGAAAAGGTCCGTCTGTAGGAGGGATGTGGGATGGCTCAGTTGGAATAGTTTTCCCAACATTTTTCCTCAAACAAGTAAGACATGACATTGCTTTCTTACCAGCTTGAGAGGAAAATCCGGGAGCACACCAGTATGCTCTCACCAGTTTGCACATACCTTCTTTACCCAGGTGAGTCAGGCCGTGTGCTGCTTCAGCCAGGCTTGGATAGTATGTTCGGGGAGCTACAGGCTTACCTTGTCCATCCCTCCAGAGTCCTGAGGACTCTTGACCACATCCCTTCGCCTTCCAGACCGCCTTCTCCTGCAGGGAACACAAATCTTGCATTTCAATTAATTTCTGCGTGTCTAATGTCTGAAAAACCATCATAGTCTCGGTCGATACAGTCATAGGTTGCCCTGCTGCCCATTTAGCAGCTTCGTCTGCCCTGCTGTTGCCCAATGACACTGGGTCTTCTTCAAAGGTATGGGCTTTGCACTTTATGACGGCTACTGTTCTGGGTAACTGTATCGCTGTCAGAAGTCCTTTTATGTGTTGTGAGTGTGCCACTGGTGTACCTGCTGCTGTCGTAAAGTTTCTAAGACGCCAAAGGGCCCCAAAATCATGCACTACCCCGAAGGCGTACCTAGAGTCAGTATATATGTTGGCTGATTTACCCTCTGCCAATTCACACGCTCTCCTTAGTGCTACTAGTTCCGCCACCTGGGCTGAGTGAGGTGGACCAAGGGGTTCAGCTTCTACCACATCCTGATCGTCTACAACAGCGTAACCAGTACATAGCTCTCCTGTCTCTGTCTGTCTATGGCAACTTCCGTCTGTATAAAACGTAAAATCTACATTTTCTAAGGGGGTGTCACGTATGTCGGGCCTTGCAGTAAAGGTCTGATTCAGGTGTTCCATACAGTCATGCGTGTCAGTATTCTTGCCTAACTCATCATCAACCAGGGTCTCCTCACCTCCCACCCTTTGTGTCTCTTGAGACACATACGGAAGGTATGTAGCTGGATTTAGGGTGCTACATCGTTTGATGGTGATGTTTGAGGGGGCCATCAGGGCTAGTTCCCACTTTGTGAATCTAGCTGAAGAAACATGTCTGGTTTGGGCTGAATTTAACAGAGCTGATACAGCATGGGGTGTATAGATGGTTGAATTATGTCCTAATACTACATCCTCACTCTTACTTACTAGAAGGGCCGTTGCTGCTACACTTCTAAGACATGTTGGGAGTGACTTTGCCACATTGTCTAATTGTGCACTGTAGTATGCTACCGGTCTGCTAGCGTCACCATGTTTCTGTGTGAGGACACCTGCTGCACAGCCATCAGCTTCTGTACAAAATAGCTCAAAAGGCTTTTCATAATCAGGTATTCCCAATGCAGGTGCTCTTGTCAGACTATCTTTAAGATTAAAGAACGCTTGCTCTGACTCTTCTGTGTGTACGACACGTTCTGGTTTTGAGGAAGAGACTAGCTCCTGCAATGGTAATGCTAGAATAGAAAAACCTGGGATCCAGGACCTACAGTATCCACACATCCCCAAGAAAGTACGAATCTGCTTCTGGCTCTGCGGCAGGGTCATGTGTTGTATGGCCTCAATTCTGTCGGTTGTCAGGTGTCTTAGCCCCTTAGTGAGGCAGTGTCCTAAGTATTTGACCTTAGTCTGACATGGCTGTAATTTATCCTTTGCCACCTTGTGCCCTGTTTGTGAAAGATGAAGCAACAACAATTTAGTATCATGTAAACATGACATAAAAGAATCAGAGCACAACAACAAATCGTCCACATATTGAATTAGAACAGACCCATTGTGGGGTTGAAAGGATTGCAAACAGTCATGTAAGGCTTGGGAGAAAATACTGGGGCTGTCAATGAACCCCTGGGGTAGTCTGGTCCATGTGTATTGCACTCCCCTGTAGGAGAATGCAAAAAGGTATTGGCAGTCAGGGTGAAGAGGGACTGAAAAGAAAGCAGAACATAGATCAATGACAGTAAAATGACTGGCAGACGGTGGAATCTGCATGAGGATGACAGCTGGATTCGGCACTACGGGGAATTGGCTCTCAACAACTTTGTTAATTCCCCTTAAGTCCTGGACTAATCTATAGCCCCTCCCCCCACTCTTCTTCACAGGGAAAATGGGACTATTTGCTGTACTGGCTGTACGAATTAAAATCCCTTGTTGTAACAGCCTCTCAATAACAGGATATACCCCTAGTTCCACCTCCGGTTTTAATGGATACTGTGGGATTTTTGGAGCTATCCTACCACTTTTTAGATTGACCATGACAGGGGCTACGTTTGCCATCAGTCCAGTGTCCTGTCCATCTCTGGTCCATAGGGAACCTGGTATTTCCAGCAACATCCCCTTTACTTGAGATGGACTTTGTTCTATAACAGGAGAGTGTAACATTAACCTTGGAGGGGTGTCCAATATGTCCTGTACCTCATGTGCAACCTTCTCGGGTATATCTAGGAACACACCATCTGAAGTACAGTATATGACACATCCCATTTTACATAACAAGTCTCTCCCTAGCAAGTTAGTAGGAGCCGCTGCAGCCAAGAGAAACGAATGCTTAGTATGCAGAGGCCCGATAGTAACTTCGGCGGGTTTAGTTAGAGGATAATGTAACACTTTTCCCGTCACCCCCATAGCTGGAATAGTTTTGCTGGTCACCTGTAGATTGAAAGGAGAGGTTATCACAGATCGGGCCGCCCCTGTATCTACAAGAAAAGTTTGTTTCCTGCCAGCTATGTCAACTATCATTGTTGGTTCTTCACTCTGACTCTCAGTTAACCTCACTGGCTGTAGACTACAGGTATGACCTGACCCCTAGCGCTGACTAGTGATTTCCCGCGCAGCATTTGCTGCCGTAATATGCGCGGGTAGATGTGAGTCTTCTAGTCTATGTGAATCCTTTCTTGGAGGATATCTATGTGACCCACCCCTATGTGTATTGGGTCTTTCTTTATTACAATCTCTCCTGTAATGTCCTTCCTCGTTACAGTTGAAACACCTGATCACTTTAGGTTTCCTGTTATATGGGTTGTATGCTGGTGGTCGTGTATGCACCCCTTCTAGAGCCTGTATACTTACCGTCATTAACCTATCACTTTTCTCTTCCCTTTTTCTAAAAAGGTTCTTGTCATGCTCCACAGCAGACTCCCTAAGGAAGTCTACCGTGACGCCTCTCCAATTAGGTAATGTGGTTTGTACTCTCGTCTTTAAATTTTCCCTAAGGCCATCCATCAGTACCCCTACAGCTACCTCTCTGTGATGTGGGTCCTCACTTATATTGGATATCCCAGTAAATCGTGCAATCGCTGTTATAGCTCTAGCAAAGTAATCTGAGGCAGTTTCACTATCCTTTTGTTTAATGGTGAAAATCTTACTCCAATTTACTACTACTGGAAAACAGATGGCTAAGTGTTTGACAATTTGTTCTATATTCCGTTGGTTAATCTCATCAGTCAGGGTGTCATCTTCCTCCAACAAACAATCTCCAATAAATTTTTGTATGTTAGTATTGGGAGGAAGACACGCCCTCAACACTACCCGCCAATCCTTACTGGTTGGTTCATGAGCATTCCCTAAGTCTTTAACAAATTTCTGACATTTAGCTAACTCTTTTCTAGGATCTGGGAATTCAGTCATAATGGAACGTAATTCTGATCTAGTCCAGGGACAATGCATTGTAACATTTCTTAAAGGAACTACACCATCCTTATCCGGTTTCCCATTGGGAACTGATATTGTGCGGACCGGGAACACACCCTCTGGTACACTAACTTCAGGGGACGCTACAGGATTTACAGGCCCTAGATTTAGAACACTTTCACTCCTAGTGATCACGCTACTCTCACCTATCTCAGCCATTTTCTCATACTTGCGCTGAGCCTCTAGTACATTAACAGCATGGGCAATGGCCGAAATCACAGTGGGTTCATCTTCGTTTTCAGATACACTTGATTGAAATTGATTTAAAACAGGGTACAATTTAGTAATTTTTCTATTTTCAGTTTTAACAACGGCTGTACTTACCCCTCCCGCCACATAAGGTGGCGGGGGCGCGCTTGCGCTGAGTTCGCCACGCTTCTCAATGGTTACATCCGCCTTGCGCGCGCTTTTCGCCACGCCTATTTCCGGTTTGCATTCGCTGCTCTGCCACGTGTTACCTTCCATTTGCCACAATTTTAAACAATCATTATGTCTATTTCTCTTTTTCGTTGACTTGATCAACCATATTTTATCTTTTACAGTATTCAGTACCTCTGCATTAAAACTCCCTATTGTTGGGAAAGGCCTATCACAAGCTTTGGTCATCCCGACCCACGTGTCACAATACACAGTTGCATATGCACCATATTTCTTACACATGAGAAACCTCGCTGAACCAATAGGGCCTTCCTTAGGCAGTACACTGACCATCTCTAGCGTATGCTTAGCACCCATGTTGAACAATATACCTTCTACCCGGAACACAGACACACCGCAATGCTCTGTTCCTTCCGGCCAAATGTGAAATACAGACACACCGCAATGCTCTGTTCTTTCCACCTAATAATTTCAACTCTGTTGCTATACTCACCGCTAGAGATCTATAATCCTCGGTGAACGTATTTCCTTTAGCCGCGCTCACTCGCTTTTCCCTAATACAGAAATATCACTGTGGGCCCCAAGGGCTATCAGCTCCTCGATACCCTGGCTAAACCACAAAATCTGCTGAGTTTATTATCGCTGGGAGCACAAAGTCGATACAATCAACCTGCCTTTCCAGTATAATTCCTCCTAGCTGCTTCACCAATTCGCACTAACGGTGCGACCGGATCGCACTGCCTACCAATACTAATTATTAGCAAACCTTGCGATCTATTGGTAGCGCTTTTGCGAAAACTTCGTTTTCGCATTCGGTATACCTGCCCTGTATACCGTCCTTCAGTTGGGCAATCTGCCTCGTCAGACAGCAACTGAGCACCTCAACAATAAAACAGTGTATCTACGTTACAACATCACACACTATACACCTTTTCTGCGCAGAAAATCAAAAGTTCCCAACAATAGTAATAATGTCTCAGAGGCTTTCACAAGTAATTATACTATGCATGTATAATAACTATCAAAACGATTGTTTAACCACGTGGCAAGTTTACCGGAAGTTCGCGTACGCACAGCAGGAAGTACACATACGCTAAACAATGCAATACAGTTAAAACGCACAATGACAGAAAAAAGAAACAGTTTTCTCTTTTGTCCCTAGGTTCTAGTTAGCGTGCCCTAGATAATGCAAAACGGACATTCGGTTTCACAACACAGAGTAAAATTCAGGTTTTGAACACCATGCGTTCTTACCCGTTTATGACGCGTCTCCACCCTTTGTTGAGGAACCGAAATCCGTTGGTCTTGCGTATCATCGGCAACGAAACCTCCAAAGCTCACGAGCCCCCAATTGTTATGTGCGTATTGTCGCTAACCAATAACGATTGTCGAACCTCGATTTGTGTTTCCAACACACAAAGATTTATTCGTAATAAGTGGAAAAAATATGCTCAAGCGATGTAATAGTAAATACAGCCGTTACTTAACGCAGGCGCTCTGGATCCAGTGCAGTCATTCAATCCTGAAGTCTGGGGACAAGAAGTCTGCACTCTGGATCACAAGCTGCTGCTTATATACACAATCAAGTACAGTAATACAATGAAGATGGTATGGCTTGCATCTATTGGTCCGGGTCTCAGGAATGTCCAAGGGGTTGTCAATCATTGGCTGGTTCATCCTAAGGAATCCAAAGGAGGGGGTCATCTCTGCATGGGGTATGCTCTGCTCTTCCCGCCAGAATTCCTTGGTCTTAAGTAGTTCATAATTCCCTATCATTCATAACTTGCGCATGCACTCTGCGATTCCCTCGCAGAGCGCACCAAACAATAGGATATGTAACAAGGTTTATTATGATACCACTCATGATGTTATTCCTTTAACCCGTTCTGTGTATTTCACTAATATGCATGTAACTCTGATATAACATATAAATACTACTATATTTCGACATAACTGACTATGTGTTGCAACTACCAATAATGTGTACTATTTTATAAGTATGCGTGTTTGTGCGAATGTATGGTAAAAGACCAATTACTGTTGCTGCCACGTGTAGTGGATGAGTACGCCCTTTCACGCCGTAGCGTGCCCTTGTACGTCATAGCGTACCGTACGCATCTTTTCAGACAAAGACAACCAAGTTTGCTAGACTTTAATTGAAATGACTTTATCCAATTTGCTGACTTCGACACCACGCTCTCTTATCATTTGTGGGAACCAATACCAAAACCCATCAGATGGACTGCACAATGGCTGGATCACACCTAGCTCAAGCAGATCCCACATCTCCCTGTATAGACTCCTCTTGGACGCTGGTCAGACCCGATACGCGGGTTGCCAAAATGGCCTATGCTCACCAATGTCCACATGGTATATCACCAAGGAAGTCCGACCGGTCATTCTACTGAACTGAGTCGCAAAGATCCACAGCACTGCCTCAAGCGGCTCCCTCTTGCGGGTACTCAACTGCTCATCCCAGCCCCCTTCCTCTACACCACCTTCCTCTCAGGCATCCGCGAGGAGGTCAGGTAGTGGGTCACTTCCTGGTTCTTCAGTCGGTAAGCATAAACCCGCTGCTACCGACTCCACATGCTCATGGTATGCCTTATGTGGTAGGCTGCGCTGCCCTGAACTCTTTCCTGCGGCCCTCACTATCATCTAAGTCAGGATACGCTGCTGGGGTTCTATTTTGGGGTGACTAAGGTCAATCAAAGTGGGGTCAGTCAAAGGGGAGTTACTGTGGTCAGCTATACTCACCCCTGGAGCTGGCATACTCCTAGGCACAGAAGCATCACCGAGCACCCACAATATCAGGTTGGCAAGGGACAACATCCTCTATGTTGCCAGGGGACGTAGTCTTTCCAGAGGCAAAGGGCTGGCTGTTTCCTGAAGAAATAACAGATATGGTCTTTTCCTCTGGGCTAACTGAAGATGTGGTTGCTGGTGATGGCTGTTGCCTAGCAGCTGTGGTCTTTTCCTCTGGGCTGGGTTATGCAGGTGTAGATCCTGAAGACTGTAGTTTAGCAGCTTGGCTCCGGGTAATAGAGTTGAGAAATGCTGTCACCCCCAAATCGTTGCCCAAAATCACATCATTTGGGAGGCCATCCATAACTTCAACATCTTGCAACTCCAGGCCATCTCCCCAGTCCAGATACACCCTTGCTACAGGCACTTCTTTCTCCAGTCCATCTGCCACAGTAACTTTGGCAGTGTGATCCTGCAATACTGCAGCAGGATCAATAAGATGGGGACTCAATACAGTAATTGAGACCCCTGAGTCTCTCAGTCCTTCATCCTGCAGGGGTCCCACTAGGACCGGCTGCAGGTTCCTCCACATGTTTTTGGGGGTCGTTTGGATACACAGGTGACTTTCTCCACCGAGTCACCTTCAGACACGTCACACTCCATTGGACTGGCAGGGATGGAAACAGTCTCTAATGTCTCACCTTCATCAGTTAAGCAAGTCAGCCGGGCCCCAGGACTTGGATTAGGGGCATGAGTCTGGGGTGCTGGGGCTGTGGGACAGTCCATCCTTAAATGACCGATTTTCCCGCAGTTGTAGCACTTCTTCTCCAGCTTGGGCTCCGGTGATCCCTGATAACTCCCAGGGAAAGGATGGGGCAGTGGCTGGCGAATAGTACCCGAAGGGGTAGGTATTTGCTTTTGGGGGTGAGTAGAAGAGGGGTGTTCCCCTGATTGTATAGTACTTTTGTGTTGGCTGTTAACCTGGCGCTTCTGCCAGTGTGGCCTCATTGCCACATACTGATCCGCCAACTGGGCGGTGGCTTCAAGGGTGACTAGTCTCCTGTCCAGCACCCATTCTTTCACCTGCAGTGCGCACCGTCGGTTAAACTGCTCTTGACACATCAAGTCTTTTACCTCCTCCACGGTCTGAGCACCTGCTCCGCACACCCACTTCCTGGCTGAATCCCGCAGCAGGTTGGCAAATTCCTCATGGGTGGCATGGAGGTTCTTTGTAAGGTCCCGGAACATCAGACGAAAGGTCTCTGGGGTAATAGTGTACCATTTAATGAGCACCCTTTTCAGTGTATCATAGTCCGAACAGTCCTCTGTGGGCACCACGGTAGACCTCCACTGCACGTCCTTGCAGTGTGGGCACCAGATGCTTACCTCATTCCTCTCTTGGTACAGAGTGTACCCTTTCCTCTTGGCGCCATGCCTCGATGACTTGTGCCCGCTCATCTGCAGATGCATTGTTCCCTAAGGCCACCAGTGGATCAGACTGTGGGTGCAGTCTGCTGGGTAGAGGTCGCTGCAGATTGTTGAGCACGGATCTCTGCTTTCTGGGCATCTAGGGTACCTAGCTCACGGTCGTCAACTGGGCCACCGCCTTGGCCACTGCCGCCATCAGTTTCCTCCACCTGTGTACCATGCTGTCGGTGCCATTCCCTCAGCGCCTTTCTCATATCCACCCTGTTTGGCGAATGGCTGATGTCAATGCACTCGGCATTGCACAGAGCCTCGAGGTCCGCCCTGGACAGATTGGTGTAGTCAGACATTCTGTGTAATCTCCTGGCTGCAGTTATTCCTATCCTGAATAACTTAGCTCTCCTGATTGGTTCACGAAAAGCCTCCTGGGATTATCCCACTACTGCCACCAGAAATCTGTGACAGGGTGGACCGCCTATGCCACCCTGTCTGTTGTTGCTGAGAATCGTCTGGGCCTGCTTTTCCACTGTCCCTTTTCTTTATTTCGAATATGCCCCTCCTGCCGCAGTAGGAGGAGCCTGCTGCCACCACTGGACTCCTTTATGGCGTCCAGAACCACGTTCCTTCTGGGTAACTATCAATGCTAGTATACTCCCGTGCTGGTACACTTGGGCTGGTACACCTGACCGCTTACTTTGGATCAGGGTGCTGTGGATGGATCCCCCCTGGCCTATTACAATAGCCAGAGCTGCTGGGTAGCGGCAGAGCGGTGGTACTGGAGAGCTGGGTCCAAACCTCAGAAACAGCCAGAGGACGGATTAGATTTAGTGTCTAATCTGTAGGTCACAGGATTACAGCAATATTGAAGAAGTTGTCAAGCAGGATCTTGAAGCAAAGAGCGATGACAAGGAGAGTTCCATTGATTAAAGCTATCAGTGGTCAGATCAGATGGAACATCAGAATGATACATTTCAATTTACAAGGGCTCTCTTTTTATACAGTTTTAGATACAGCCTCACAGGCTATTTCTAGAATCAGGATGCAATTTGTTTACCCAAACATGGATTTACATTCAATGCAAAGCTAACAATATATATTCACTTATCTGTGATATCGTAAAACCTTGCTGTGATTCCCTGCATCTTATTTTGGACACAGAGAACATCTGACAGCAAGTCTAATTACCCCTTCCTTTCCCTTAAGGGGTATTGGACACTCACATCAAAAGGTCTAATCAACATGAGATTAGCATGGGTGCTCTCTTCCAACAGTTGCAATATACACATTTCCTCCAAAGAAAATAAATACCCAAGAAAGGTTGCAAACCCCAAACAAGACATTTCCTTACACCAAGATATACAAAAGACTTTCTAAACAAAGGCGTATTGCATCAGATATATACATCAGAAACAATGCATTTCCTCTAGCAAGGGTAAAACAAAAAAATAATAATTTTCTCTCTGGTCTCAGAAATAAAGATTTCTCTTACCAAAATATAAACAATATCAAAAAATAAGTGCATTTGCAATTATATAAATAAGCGCCCTGCGCTATTTCCTTTAAATACATTTATACCATAAGTTACTTATAAGTGATCCAGTCACAGTAAATCTTACAGCAGGTTGCTGTGAGTAGCAGGAAGATTGATTTGCTAATTTATGTCTTGATTGGGCAACATTAGTCAGAAGAGCACCAGCATAGGAAAGTGAGAGGAAAAAGTTACATAAAACAAATTCTGCACAAAATGTTTATTGAGGGCCATGAGAAGGAGATGAGTCTGTTGCATCACAGGCCCCATAGATAGCTTATAACCATTGATAATTTTAACCTCCACTGGATGTGCCTTCAGGACAGTTGGAATTTGCTGTTGTGCAAATGTTTAGTTCACAAAGTTGTCAACAACTGTCATGTCTGTATTTTATAGTTTGCAAAAACATAGACATTAAGAGGTTGCAGCAGCCTGAAATTGTAGAAGCCAAGATTGTGATGGTTGATATAACATCCTTAGCCAAGATATGTGATGGTCGTTTCTTGACAATGTATTGAATGACATGTGCTCATCATTGTTGCAATACAAGCATAAGCAATACGTCAGGGTAAACGTCATTGTGACGTCAAAAGCTGGAAGTGGGAGCTCCGGCGGCGGCTCATGCCACGCTTGCCAGCTGTCACATTGTTAGCTCAGATGCGAGTTTAGGTAGATGGGAATTAAATAATAATTACAATCGCTGATATGCGGATAAGAAGGGAGCCCTTTTGTTGTTCTAAGCAGGCACGCCAATATATGATGGTGACAACACAACTTTAATACTAGTCGCCTGTCTGCGCAGAAGCCGTCTATCTGCTCTAGCCGTCTGTCTGTTCGTGAAGATATACGGACATTGAACAATTTGCTCAGCAGTAAATAGAGCATTAAACAATATAGATTCTAGGATTGCTGGAAGGGCTATTTGGATGCAGGATTGTGGGGCTATGCGATGAGCTCAGCGACCTGTGTGTCATATGTGACCAATAGGTGAACTAGCAGACATACAGCATAGTGGTGCCTTAACTATTAGACAAAGAGACGGTAGAGGAGTTAATTGACAATATTTGTCAAATGATTGAGTTTAATGTATCTGTTTCTGAGGAATTTATCTCTACCAATAAATCACAAGTGAAGAACATTATTATTAAACAGCTATATAAACATCAGATACATTGTTACAATCCATATTTGTCCCTTCATTTATGTTCTGGTGAATATTTTAATTTTGAAATACAAATAAAAGTTAAGTTTTATAACTGTTATACAGATGTGGACTGGCGTGCTCTAATACTTTTTTTCTTTGAACTTTTGTTCAAACATTCTTTCCTCTGATTTATTTACTTTAGTAGAGCACCTCCTCAATAGGATCAATGGTACTATTCATATTACATAGATATGAGGATGGGCCGATTGTTCTAGTGCGGAACCAACTTCTAAACAATTATTGTCATTCATTCCCCTCCAGGATTTGGCAGTGTCACGAGCCGCGGTGGTGCCTCAAACCGCCGCGACTCTCCGTGCCTCCATGACGACTGGGACGTCACTTCCTGTTTTCGGGCGACCATTGCCTAGGCAACGATCGGGACACTCTGGTCAGTAGCGCCGCGTCCCGGCAAAGTTCAAGGTCAGATCCAGTTCCTAGTGCATTGAAAGGGTTATAGCCCAGAAGAGCGATGTTGGGTACCACAGAGGCATCTCCATGGTTCCTTGACCCCTCCTCAAGGAGGGTGTACTGTCATGAGCTGCGGCGGTGCCTCAAGCTGCTGCGACTCTCCATGGCCACAGGACGCGTCCCGGCTGTCTCCATGACGTCACTTCCTGTTTTCGGCAGACTGTTGTCTAGGCAACGATCGGGACGCTCTGGTCAGTAGCGCCGCGTCCCGGCAAAGTTCAAGGTCAGATCCAGTTCCTAGTGCATTGAAAGGGTTATAGCCCAGAAGAGCGATGTTGGGTACCACAGAGGCATCTCCATGGTTCCTTGACCCCTCCTCAAGGAGGGGGTACTGTCATGAGCTGCGGCGGTGCCTCAAGCTGCTGCGACTCTCCATGGCCACAGGACGCGTCCCGGCCGTCTCCATGATGTCACTTCCTGTTTTCGGCAGACTGTTGTCTAGGCAACGATCGGGACGCTCTGGTCTGTAGCGCCACATCCCAGCATTGAGGGCAGCCAGGCACGTAAGCAACTAGTTAGGGCCTTAATTATTAATTAGTCAGCCCCTGAGGCTGATTGCCCCAAGTTGGATTTCTCCGTGCCCCAATGGTCAGTATCTGTATTTAAGGCAGGGAGGGCTTAGCCTCCCTGCCGGTTATAGCGTCCTGTTTCCAGTTAGCTGACCTGCTCCTGTGCTGTATTTGGTGAAAGCCTTTTGGATTGATTTCTGTGTATGACCTCCGCCTATCTCCTGGATCTTGATACCTGCTTGTTGCCCTGACCTTCTGCCTGTTATCTGGACTTGAATCATTGCTTGTGGCCCTGACCCTGCTTGTATCTGACCTTCCCGCCTGTTCTCAGTTTAGGCCAGTCAGACATTATATACTCAGTTCCAGACCGCAGACCTCTGGCCTGTCCCTAACTCTGTGTTATTACCTCCCACTCCTGTGTGGTGCTTTGTGACTATAAACTTGTACTACACTGAGTATAAGACCTGGGGGCATCCGAGTACCTGTAAGCGTAACCAGTCTCTACGGGAAAGACGGCTGCTATAGGTGAAGACCTCTTCCGTTATACAAGTTTATGATGCACTGGTGTCCATAACAGGCAGTAGCCACTTGATTAGGATTATCAAAGATCAGGGTCATTGCCTTTCAAAACCCTCCGAGATGCACAACATTGGGCTCTGTTTATTCAATAGCTAAGATGTTCTTCAGCAACAAAATTATGAAACCCATCTCACTTTATCCACAGATCTTCAATGAAAGCAAATTTATTTTTTCCTTTTCCCAAAACCTTTTAGTTAACATGCTTTTACGATTGTAATGTTTAAATTGGTTTGCTTGCTCATTTTCATGTTATTCTACCCTGTTCCATGTATTGCTAATTAATTTAAATGGGAAAATGTACATAAACTAGAAATAAACTCTTAAAAGCTAGAGATATAAAATGTCTGTTACTGTACAGTATTTGTAATTTTCATGTGTTGGGTTTGACTTTGGTCATATTTGAGCATTAATTAAACAAATTTCCAACTTCCAATGTTGGAAGTTATGCAACCTTAAATATTAGGGGCCTGATTCGTTAAGGAACGTAAATGCCGATAAGTGCCATCTTTTGTGTAAAGGCAGCCTGCACATACCCAGATCCGGACTATATGCCAATGAATGTAGAAACATCAGCCTACGATTTCATGGGTGGAATGGGGAGGGGAATGAGCGAATGCATGTAGTCAATGTACAATAAGGACATGCAAAGCTCAAGCTTGCGCAGCAACGTCTAATTCAAGCTTTGGGCATCTCAAAGGTATGTGCCTTTCTGTTGTATCATTTTCACCAGATACAGGGCAGGTGTAAGTGCCGAGTGATAGTGATGACAGATGTATATGGATGCTAAAGCATATGTTTGCAATCAGGAGAAACTGTATTCTATGTACAGTAGACATTTATAACATTATAATAAATGGATTTTAAGGAGGAAAAAACATGAAAAATACTTTTTAAAGAAACGTTTTTTTCATTAATGACTATTGCCTGATTCATTAAGGAAAGGAAAGCAAAAAAATGTAATTAACCTTGAACCTTGGCAACACCATGTTGCATTTGAGGGGAGGTAAATTTAACATGTGATGGCAGATTTATAAGTGGGGTAGAGCATGTCCTAGATCAAGTTTAAATTTCAGTGTATAAATAAGCTATCAAGTATTTGTATGCTACATGAAAAAACAGACAGGATATATCTTATGTGCAAAATAATAAACTAATTTGCACCCCTTGCATTGTAACATGGTTTTGTCCTTGAAGAAAACTTATATTTTTGCCTTACTTTCCTTAAAGAATGAGGCCCTATATTATTAGCAGGTGACATTATTTTTTTCTGTGTGTTCTGCTGGGACTTTATGTTCCACATATGTATTGGACATATCCTGCTGTGCATTGTCTGTTAGAGCAGAGCGGAACTAGACTCGTATTAAACAAGAGACATTTCTTCAGATCGGCTTCTTGTTGAATATGGACGTGCGTATGCCCGAATTACGTGCATTTTAAAAAAAATGCAACTTGCGTGCGTTTTGCGTGCCTTAATGAATCAGGCCCTAGGGATGCAACGTTCCTCAGATGTTTATCTTGAGGTATTATAAAACAAAATATACATTTTAGAGCACAATGGGTGAATTAAAGAAAGCAAACTTTTTTTCCAATGCGCTTAACACCTTCCAGCTAAGGTGCTTCTATGTTTACAGCTGTTTACATTGGAATGTTTCTCATTTTCATGTCCTTCCGGCCTGTTTTATGTACTATGGAATAAACCCTTAAACGTTAGTGGTGCAAAAGTTGTTCTGTTGTAATTCATGATTTTCATGTGGCTTGTAATAGAAGTTTGCTTTCCGATTTCTTTTGTAGTGAAACAAACTTTTTGATGCACAATGAGTTAGTTGAATTTTGTTTTTATGCTCAAAATATTCTGACCTAGGTGCGTCTGTGTTTACAACTGTTTATATTGAGATGTTTGCTCATTTCCATGTACCAATGCATTTCACAAGGAAAATTGAAATAGGAAAGAATGAACCCTTAAATGCTAGAGTCTTGAAATGTTCAAATCCTGTTTTATTTATTCTGTTGTTAGTGTTTAGGGACTTTTTAGAGTGGAGGTGTTTTGGTACACAATTGGTTAATGAAAGCAAATCAACTGTTTTCTTCACACTCAAAAACTCCTACCTAAAGTGCTTTTACGATTCCTACTTTTGAAAAAGGGACAGTAAATGATTTCAGACCTTCCGACCTGTTTTGATATGTTATGGCTTTTACCAGAAGCCAAATACAAGCATATTATATCCACGGGGAAAATGCAGCTGTCTGAAAAAGTCTTAGTCTCTTTTGCTGCTTTCTCTGTGTGTAACAAATGACTTCCAAAGTCAATAACTTTCTTTATGATTTAGATATACCTTTATACCTTATACATTTGTGGGATTCATGTTTTATTCATAGTATCCTCTTGGTGCGCAGGCAAGTGTGTCTCTTTACTGTTGGGATATATGTTAGGAAGCTTGTTTTTATTTTCCATTTCACTACGTTTTACTTTTAACAATTTCCTTGTGAACAAACTCAATGAAATCATGGGAAGAGTGATGCTAGCCAAACGTTGCGATATTGCTGGGGATATCCGACAATACATCTCTCCTAACCAGAATAGTCACCTGAAAAATGCCATTCAAATGTTTTACCCATCGGGTTTCTTATTGCATCAATGAGTCTATCTCCCTAGTGCTTCACACACTGACTATCCTGCCCCGAGGAGACCTGGCAAGGCCATCTGTACGTATATATCCTGTGCAAGTATAAACCCATGTCATGCTCTAAAAACTCAGTGGCTGAAGGATAGATTCAAAGTTAACAAATATAAATGATATTTTCTAGAATTTAAGTCTCCTGGAAAGGATAGACTTATTTATAACATATAGTGTTTTAGAAACAAGAAAGGATAATAAAGGTGACACAAACACTAAAGGGAAGATAAATTCCAGCCACATGGCAGGATTAATAGACAACATGAAAATGCACAAGCAAAAGTTAGCAGGTAAATCCTTCTCATAGAAATGGATATATGACATAAAGGATTGCCCATTAGGTTATTACATCTTTATTCTAAGAACAATCAAATTCAAATTTGACATACCCAATTGGATGTCAATATCAGAAGGCTTGGCAAACTAGTGACTAAATTAGAGGCTAAACAAATTGCAGAGGTTTTCTTTCCCAGGGACAAATTAATAAAATGACAGTGACCATTGCATGCAATATCTCTCCCAAGAAAGCTGGGTGCATTATGGCAAGACAATGAAACGTAGCACATCATCCCTGAAAACCACAAACCATGTTTTGTTTTGTTTTGTTTTTAATCTAAAACGTCCTGCACTTGCTAGAACAAAAATGTTTAGAAAGTTTAATTTCTCTAACAAAGAAACAGGACAAGCTATGCCCTCTGATTTTCTCTCCCCTCCTATGGCTGCTCTAAGGATTTATGTTTGCTTGTCTATACATACATATGTGTGTTTTTTTGCTTCCTTGTACTCCTTAAATAGATTGGAATCATATTGTTTAAAAAGCAGAAGAAAAAAAATCATGTGTGTATATAAACATGACATTCACCGTGTGTTTGGCGTTGGTGACACATGATGAGAAGCAGATGGTGGAGGGTGATGGTGAAGAGGAGCAAAGATATGTATGTATAGGTATATAAATGTGTTAGTTGATGTGCCCCTCTGTATTTTGCATTGTTATAGGAAGCAAGCTATATTGTTATGGGGAATGTAAATGTGTATATTGTCTCAAAAAGTGTCAATATTTTTATCATAAGTTTAAAACTAAAACTGCAATGTATTTTGAAGAATTAAGCAACCTTAATAAAACATACTTGCATCCATACATACACAAGGACCTATTTATTAACGGAAACACTTTTAGTGGCAATATATTTAATTCTTATTGCAATTTAACATTATTGACGTGGCAGCTAAGCAACATTGCATCAATAATTTATTTCTTTTGATGTTCTTGCTGTGTTAATGTCTTCCTGGCAAGTATTGCGGGAGTATAAGTACCATCATTACACTTGGCAAATAGGCTTCCTGGTGTAACATCATATTTAGCGAAACTGTTGATGGTATCAACTCCTTACATTTTGACACTGACACCTCCAAGATGATGATCACAAGGTATTTCTGGTATATAGCATTCTGTTTTTGTGTCAGCATGGCAATTGTACTAAAATAAAGTACATTTTTTCCTTGGTGATCTCTAGACCTAATCTAACATATTTCTACTCTACTCGATTGGCCAGCTTGTTCAGCATTGATCACAGAAAATACAAGCCTTTTAAACTCTAAGATCCTCCCCTACTCTAGACTGATTGACTAGTGTCAAACCCATGTCTTCCTGCCCTTGAGTCTGACACCTCACAATTTCCCTAGATAAAGGTGACCAGAATTGATGTTTGCCTATTGAATACCCGAAAGTGAAATGGATTCCAAGTGTTGGCCAAAATTTACATTGGTTCGACAGAGGTGTGAAGTCTAACAAGCCTCCCGGTCTTCACCAAGAACCGCTGCAAGGCGGGATGGACTTGCTCCCGGGAACTCGCAGATCATTGACCTCTGGGTTGCCTCATGGCGTAATATGGAGT
Organism: Mixophyes fleayi; assembly: GCF_038048845.1. Lineage (NCBI taxonomy): Eukaryota > Metazoa > Chordata > Amphibia > Anura > Limnodynastidae > Mixophyes > Mixophyes fleayi. The sequence continues at coordinate 258,640,581 of NC_134403.1, forward strand.
TATGGTGGAGGCAGAAAAAGACAATGGGTGGTCAGATGAGCCAGGAACTGGTACACAGAGAGGATGGGAAGTATGCAGTCAAAATCCAGGGAAACGTCAGACAAGCCGGGTACTGGTATACAGAACAGTCCACGAAGCAAAGAATCAGAATCCAAAGGAAGGTCACAAAACTAGCCAAGGTCCAGATACCGGATAATAGTCAAAGGTAAGTATAACCCAAACATATAGGGATTAACCTGTTGCTCTGACACTGCTGTGTATTGAAATAAATATTACAATATGTATAAAAGAAATACATGTAACCAACCAATACTAAAAATATAACAAGCTGCTTATACGTGTACATACATGTATATCTATATGGCTTTTCCACACAGGAAGAACTTCTTTAGCACAGGTAAAATATTATCATTTTTTTATCCTGTTACTTTATTTTTCCATAATAATTATATGCATGTGTCTTGTTCAGAGGGTTAAAGTCTTGGTGTTCATTTTTCTTTCTATAGTGATTTGTAATTTTATTTTTAAATCTTGTACAGCAGCAAAACCTCAGTGTTTATTTAGCCAGGAAGAATGTGGATTAGGAACTCATAAATCATTCCTACAGTTTCACGCAAAACTTATCGTCTGATACAAACCTGCTAGGAATCTTTTCCAAGAAAAACATATCTGTGCGCTTGTGCCTGAACACACAGCACCCATGTTTGTGCACATATGTGTATAGCATATATACAGAACTTATAGGAATCATAAAATGAATAGCCAACCTTGATTATTTGCTAGTATTGCTTAAACTTTCACATTTGCACTAAGATCATAACAATAAGAAATTTTGTATCATAAATAGTACTTACAAAAGTGTGAATCGTGCAGACCTGCAGAGTTTTTCATTTTGCATAATGCAACCAATTGTCTTCCTCATCAACTAAGCACAGTTGCAAGCCCATATTCTGCTTTTGGGAACTGTACTTTGCAGGAAATGTGCATTGTGGTCCATCCTACTATCCCTTTAGGAGAACCCCCGTCATTAATATCACATTTTTCTATCTTTCTTGGTGTTGCCTCATTTAGGTCTTAAATTAATCATGACATTACGGCAGTATTGGGCGCTGTCTTTGTTACATGTTTCACTATTGTGTATTTCATCATCATCATCTATTTATATAGCACCAGTATATTCCGTAGCGCTTTACAATTTGGAACAAACATTAATAAAACATTAAAAGGTAATATAGACAAACAGAGAGGTAAGAGGGCCCTGCTCACAATCTTACAATCTATGGGACAATGGGAGTTTGAAACACAAGGGCACGTACTACATCATATTGCACATTGGACCAGCTAGAATGCAAAGGTAAAAATTATTGAGTGGGCTGGGGTGATCAGTCACACAGCAATGTTGGTCAGAGGGTTGTTGTCTTGTGTTAGCTGTATAGAGGGTGATAATAGGGTAACCTAGAGAGATTAAGATGCTGGTTGAGGAATATCATAAACTTGTCTGAAGAGGTGGGTTTTCAGAGAAAACTTGAAGGTTTGAAGACTTGAGGGAAGTCATATTGTACGAGGGAGGGAATTCCACAAAGTGGGTACAGTCCAAAAAAAAATTCCTGTAACCGGGAATGGGAGGATGTGATGAGAGTGGAAGAGAGACGCAGATCTTGTGCAGAACGGAGGTTTCGAGTAGGGAGATATTTTGAGACAAGTGAGGAGATGTATGTTGCTGCAATTTTGTTGACATCCTTGTATGTTAGTAGAAGAATTTTACATTGAATTTGTTGAAAAACAGGCAACCAATGTAGAGACTGACCGAGTGACTCAGTAGAGGAAGAACGGTTTGCAAATAAAATCAATCTAGCTGCTGTGTGCAAAATAGATTGTAGGGAAGACCAGTAAAAGGGTAATTTCAATAGTCTTGTATGACATAAGTTCATATTCTGGAAATGTTCTTTAGATGTATGTAACGTGATTTAGATATAGAGTCAATGTGGGGAACAAAGGATAGTTGTGAGTGAAGGATTAATCTAGGCAGCGAGCTTGCAGGGTGGGATATATGGTCATGTTATCAACAGAAATAGAAATGTCAGGCAGGAAGCTTATGTTTTTGGGTGGGAATATTATTAATTCAGTTTTTGAAAGATTGAGTTTGAGTTGGCGAGAATCAACAGTGTCAAATGCAGCAGAGAGATACAAGAGAATTAGACAACCTTGGTCAGCGCACTCTCTGTGTAGTGTTGAGAGCGAAAGCCTGACTGAATGGAATCCAGTAGGTTGTTTACTGTAAGAAAGTGTGTGAAGCGAGTGTAGGCTATTCTCTCGAGAAGCTTGGAGGGGTATAGGAGCTGAGAGATGGGGCGGTAATTTGAGAGAGAGTTTGGGTCAGAATTTTGTTTTTTTCAAAATAGGAGTAATCATTGCATGCTTAAATAGTGATGGAAAAATACCAGTAGAGAGAGAGAGATTACAGATTTTAGTTAGAGGTGGCATGAGCACAGGAGAGAGGGACCTACTAATTTGTGAGGGTATGGGATCAAGAGGACAGGAGGTAGAGTATGAAGATGAGAAGAGAGTAGAAACTTCCTCTTCATTTGTGGGATCAAATGAAGAGAGAGTGTCAGAGGGTGCTACAAAGGATTTGAGCTCACTGCTTGTCGAAGAATATGATATCATTTCAAGTCTGATATTATCTATTTTGTCCTTGTAATAGGAAGCAAGATCCTGGGTACTGATGGTAGTCGGAGTGTTTGGGGTGGGAGGGTTTAAAAGAGATTTAAATGTGTTAAAAAGGCATTTGGGGTTAGAAGCCTGAGCATAGATGAGAGATTGGAAGTAAGTTTGTTTTGCAGTGTCCAGAGCATTTCGATAGGAGTGGTAGATAGCAGTATATGTGAGGAAATCATTAGAGGTATAAGGTTTACGCCAGTGATGTTCTGCTTTACGAGAAAGTTTTTGTAGAGTTTGTGTTATTTTAGTGTGCCATGGTTGGCTTGGAAGAGTTTAACACTGGGGAGGGTAAAGAACTGGGGGTGAGCAAGTAACTAATAAGGTGATGATCCGAAAGGGGGAAAGGAGTGTTAATGAAATGAGAATCTGAGCATAGTCTAGAGAAAACAAGATCAAGACAGTGGCTATCCTGATTCTCTGGGAAAAGTTAAGTGAGGATGTAAGAGCGAGTAGTTTGGAAGCAGCATTGGAATGTGGAATAGTAACAGGGATGTTGAAATTACCCATGATGATGGTGGGGATGTCAGAGGATAAGAAGTGATGGAGTGATGCAGAGGAGTGTTCAAGAAATTGTTGGTGTGAACCAGGGGGGCAATAGATAAACGCAACATGCATAGAGAATGGGTTAAAAAGCCTAACAGTATGAACTTGAAAAGATGTGAACGTGAGTGATGGGACATTTGGAAAAACTGTGAAGGGGAAAGTGAGGAGAGAAGTAGTCCAACCCCACCTCCTCGTCTGCCTCCAGGTATGGGAAGAAGCAAGTCCCATTAAACATAGAAACAGATGGCTGGTTTCCATGATCTAAACAAAGTTACATACAGTCAAGGCCAAAAGTTTTGAGAATGACATTGCTATAGTATTGTCACTCACCATACTTCTGGACCTGGAGTCGGACCGCTTGCCCCTCTTTCGGCGCCTGTGTTGCGTCACGGCCGTTCGCCATCTTGACTGTGCTTCTGCGCATGTGCAGACCAGGAGGGATTTTATAACCTTTCCTCACTTGGTATTGGCTATCCTTAAGCCTTTCCCTATTTAAAGCACCTTTGACCTCTCTCTAACTGTCTGTTCTTGATTCTCACTTCTCTGTGACAGCCGTGACCTACCTTCCTATGGTTCCTGTTGCTCTTAGCATTTCAGCATCTCCAGACTGGTCCCTGGTAAACCTGCCTCTCGCTGAGCTCCGTAGCATCCGTTGTCTCTCACCTGTTGACCGGATCATAGCCACGTCCGTGGTACACCCGCCTCTCGCGGAGCACCGGAGCAACCGCTACACCTCACCTGCTGGCCGGACACTTCATAGCCACATCCGTGGTAAACCTGCCTCTTGCTGAGTATTGTGTACCTGCTACTTCTCAAGCTGTTGGCTGGATACTTCTCTGCCACATCCGTGGTAAACCTGCCTCTGGCTGAGCATCATAAGCATCCGTTATATCTCACCTGCTGGCTGGACATTTCATAGCCACATCCGTGGTATATACCAGCTCTCCTGTGATCTTTCTCATATCTCCTATTGGTCAGATCTCATCTCCATGATTGTAGTGTCTACCATCTGTCTGCCATCCGCATCAGCAATACTCCTCTGCCCTTAGGGTTTATTTCTGGAGCATCACATCTCCTTCTATTACTCAGATTACCAAGCTTCCTATATCTAGCTGTATTCCGTTGCTCTGCCGCACTCTCTAGATGGCCGCGACCTGTGCAGTGGCACGGCACAAACCAAACCCTCTTGCGGGGGTCCCTGGAGAAGACCAGCTACTGCGTTAGACTCTGCGCCTCAAGGGTAGTGATAAATACTGGCAGAACTCTGGGTCGAGAATCCTAGTGACCGTGACAAATATACTGAAATAAAATTACAAGCATTTCATAAGTGTCAAAGGCTTTTATTGACAATTAAAGTTTATGCAAAGAGTCAATATTTGAAGTGTTCTTTTTGAAGACCTTTGCAATTTGCCCTGGCATGCTGTCAATCATCTTCTGGGCCAAATACTGACTGATGGCCGCCCATGCTTGTCTAATCAATGCTTGGAGTTTGTCAGAATTTGTGGGTTTTTGTTTGTACATCCGTCTCTTTAGGATTGACCACAAACCATTCTTTATTCATGGCTGTGTTCTTAGGCAAAATTGTGAGTGAGCCCACTCCATTGGCTAAGAAGCCACCCCACACATGAATGGTCTCAGGATGCTTTACTGTTGGCATGACACAGGACTGATGGTTGCGCTCTCCTTTTTTTTTTTTTTTTTTCTCCGAACAAGCAGTTTTCCAGATTCCCAAAACAATCTGAAAGAGGGTTCATCAGAGAAAATGACTTTACCTCAGTCCTCAGTAGTCCAATCACTGTACCATTTGCAGAATATCAGTCTGTTCCTGATGTTTTTCCTGTAGAGAAGTGGCTTCTTTGCTGCCCTTCTTGACACCAGGCCATCCTCCAAAACTCTTCGCCTTACTGTGCCTGCAGATGCACTCATACCTCCCTGCTGCCATTCATGAACAAGCTCTGCACTGGTCGGAGTAGGCTCACTCACAATTTTGCCTAAGAACACAGCCATGAATAAAGAATCATCATCATCATCATCATTTATTTATATAGCGCCACTAATTCCGCAGCGCTGTACAGAGAACTCATTCACATCAGTCCCTGCCCCATTGGAGCTTACAGTCTAAATTCCCTAATATAGACACACACTCACACACATAGACATATACATACAGACAGAGACTAGGGTCAATTTTTGATAGCAGCCAATTAACCTACCAGTATGTTTCTAGAGTGTGGGAGGAAACCGGAGCACCTGGAGGAACCCACGCAAACACAGGGAGAACATACAAACTCCACACAGATAAGGCCATGGTCAGGAATTGAACTCATGACCCCAGTGCTGCGAAGCACAAGTGCTAACCACTAGGCCACTGTGCTGCCCAAAACCATCCAAGAACAGTTTGGTGATGAACAATGCCTTTTCCAGCATGATGGACAAGGTCGGGCTGGGCTGGGGGCAGATGGGCACATGCCCCCAGGACGGACCGAAAATTAATATTTTGGGCCGGTTCCTGAATCGGTCCAAGTCTGTATTTTTTGGTGGCTGGCCCCTCTTCCGGGACCAGCCACCTTTCATCATCGGCCACGGCCGCGCCGCAGCCCCTCCTCCCCTCTCTTCGGGCTTGTCACATGGGACGCTGTCTCATGTGCGATCTGCCGCAGATGCGCAGTTGGAATAAGGTAAGTGAGTGTGAGTGTGTGTGTATGTGTATAGTATATATTGTGTGTGTGCAGTATATATATTGTGTGTGTGTGCAGTATATATTGTGTGTGTGTGGGCAGTATATATTGTGTGTCTGTGTGTGTGTTGACAGTATATATAGTGTGTGGCATATATAATGTGTGTGTGTGTGTGTGTGTGTGTGTGTGTGTGAGCAGTATGTATAGTGTGTGAGCAGTATATATAGTGTGTTTGTGTGTGGGCAGTATATATAGTGTGTGTGTGTGTGTGTGTGTGTGTGTGTGTGTGTGTGTGTGTGTGTGTGTAGGCAGTAAATAGTGTGTGTGTGTGTGTGTGTGTGGGCAGTATATATTGTGTGTGGGCAGTATATATTGTGTGTGTGTGTGGTCAGTATATATATATATTCTGTGTGTGTGTGTGGGCAGTGTATATATTGTGTGTGTGTGTGTGTGTGTGTGTGTGTGTGTGGGCAGTGTATATATTGTGTGTGTGTGTGTGTGGGCAGTGTATATATTTTGTTGGGGGGGGGGCAGTATATAAATATAGTGTGTGAGTGTGTGGGGCCAGTATATAAATATAGTTTGTGAGTGTGGGGGGCCAGTATATAAATATAGTGTGTGTGGGGGCAGTATGTTAATATGTGTGAGGGAAGGGGGGGTCTTAATATAGTGTGGGAGGTAGGCTATTTAATGGTGGAGTGCAGGTGAGGGCTAATTATTAATGAATGCGATTTTATTTATGGGGTGATGTTGGGGCAATTTAATTTAAAAGTGGGGTCTATGAATTTATAATGGGGTAATTGGACCTTTAATTTAATGCTGGGGTGGTTTGGGAGCTATTTATTGATATTGGCAGTTTGTTGAAAATGAGATCTATTTATTAAGTGTGATTATGTATTATTTAATGCCTGTATTATTTAAGTGATTGTTGTGGTAAATGGTAATATTTGTTAAATGTAAATGCTATTTAAATTATTGCTGGGGCTGTTTGGAGGAAGGGAAATAGGTTTATATATTCAATGTGTTTGCTATCTAATGTAAGGGTTGGTTGGAGGGAAAGAGATCTATTAGACAAAAATGGGCGGCCATCAGTCAGTATGTGGCTCAGTAGTTGGTTGATAGTATGCCATGGCGAATTGCAGAGGTCTTTAAAAAGAAGGGTCAACACTGCAAATATTGACTCTGTGCAAAACTTGATGTAATTGTCAATAAAAGCCTTTGACACTTATGAAATGCTTGTAATTTTACTTCAGTATAACCATAGCAACTTCTGACACAAATGTCTAAAAACATTGAAGCAGCATAATTTATGAAAACCAATATTTGTGTCATTCTCAAAACTTTTGGCCATGACTATAGTTGATGAGCTTGAAAGAAGACACCAGTCCATCAAGTTCAACCTATTTTGGATCTCCTGTGATTCCTCTCTTATATTTGAAATTGATCCAGATGCAGCAACCGCCAATCTGTTTCAATCTGGAAACATCTCTCTTGACCCAATATTACAGTCCTATTTCTCCCTGGATCCACTACTATTAATCCACTACTATTAACTACTAATATTAACGGTCGTAACCCTGGATACCCTTTTCTGCTAAAAAGTTGTCTAACCCTGTCTTAAACCTATCAATTGAGTGTGCCATTACTACCTTCGTTGGCAGTGAATTCCATATCTTGACTGCCCTTACTGTAAAGAACCCCTTCTTTTGCTGGTTGTGAAACTTCTTCTCCTCTAACCTTAGGGGGTGTCCTGTGTACAGTCCTTGGGGTAAAAATTACCCATGAAGGTTCTCTGTATTGACCCTTAATGTATTTGTACATAGTAATCATAACCCCTCTTAGACGCCTCTTTTATAAAGTAAACATGCCAAGACTGGCAAACCTTTTCACATAACTTAATCCCTCCATATCCTTTATCAATTTTGCTGCCCTTCTCTGAACCCTTTCTAGTTCCAAAATGTCTTTTTTATGGAGTCTGAGGACAGAAAACAAAACAAGTCTTTTTGTGAGGAGGAAAATGCTGTGAGGTGTCCAACTAAAAAGGAAATGCTTCTTTGAAAGCACCCTTTACTTCATTTGAATCTTATTCAAATACAATTGTTCCTGTAAAACAAATGATCATTTTTGAATCTGTGAGCCTAACTTAACCAATTTATTAATGCAGAAAGGAAAATCCTGATTGACGCAGAGTCAAAATATTGCACCGCCTGCAGACCCCACTATTTTCACTAGCAAACTCTATGGTCAAAAATAGCATTTGCATCACCAAACTACCATTTTTCCCCTTTTGTAAACTACCCTTACAATCTTACAGATAAAGTTGATAGTTATGATTTTGTGCTGAACTGCACTTTTGAGCTATCTTAGTAAATAGGCCCCAGTGTCTTTTAAATCAATGAATTTGGCCTTACTAGTCATTCATAATTCTTTTGTCCCCGTAAAAGCTACTAAACTACATTTGTAAATTGCTGTCAGATGACTGCTAATCCACAATTTCTGCATCCAGCGGCTGTAAAGTATAAATTAGTGCTGGTGTGCCATTCATTTTCACAGACTTACATTACATTCAATTATCTTATTAAATAAAAAAAAATGTCAAACTTTTGAAATAAATGAAAAAGTGCATAGTGTAGTGGAGGCTACAGAAATCTCCTTTTTCAATGACAGTTTTTGAGAGTGTAGTGGACACTGCAAGAGTTCCCTAGACTTTACAGACGGATAGATTTAAAATAGTGGGATGTATAAACAGTTCTTGATTGGCAACCAAAATTTAGATGGGAAGTTAGGGTGGCAATATCATGTTGTTGTTAACACCTTTTCTAGACAACTGAGCAGGGGCGGAACACAGCATCAGCGGTTCCCATTAGCAATACCTGGGTGCAGGCCCGGCAATGCCAATTCACCCTCCGAGGCCCACTCTGCTCTTCTGAGCATGCGCAGGGACCGGCACATAAACATTGAAGCACCTTTTGGCAGTAGTTCCACCACTGCAGCTACTCTATACTGTTGGAGATTAAACATTTATGATAATAATTTAGTCACAGCTAGAGACTTGCCAAAGGATAATACATTAACTTTTTCCTAAGCAACAGCTGTAGCAACGAGTGGGCCTTTTAGAAATAGTGCATCAATAAAAGTGCTGGGTTCCAGTGAAGCACCCAGAAACTTGCCAGTAAAGGCTACCCCTTACTTTTACATACCTCTTCAACTGCAATAGAATATTGCATATTTTAATGCAGTAAAGTGTAAATAATATTTGTTAATTATTATAATAAATAATATAGTGTTTATCAATTTATATAAAAAAAATACAATTAATATAAATTATATATTAAGTTAATATATATTAGAATTATATTATCCTATATTATATTATACAGGATAGGGCATAAAGATCTCTCATATTTCGAGGGGGCACTGTGTGAGCTGTAGTGGGGGTAAAGAGGTGGGGTTGATTAAATTTGGTAGGTTGCGCTCTGCTATTTTTAGTGCCCATCATGAATTGGACATCGGGGCTTTGTTGTTCAAGCTTATTATGAGAACAACCGTTCTGTGATAACGATGCAGAGAGTGTTCCGTACATGCTTCGCGCTAGGTCGAAGCCATTCCACCTGATATGACCCGGAGAGTGATGAAGAAATTCCAGTTCCATTGCGCATGCGCAATCTGGCAAGTTGGCTCATGCGTTTACACGACTAACCTGAAGAAGCATTAAGTTAGTATTACCACTCCAAGACAGGATTGCCAGGACAGATGAGTAAAGCTATTTTTTTTTATATAAAATGATTCAATAAGTAATTTAATTTTTTTTTAGTTATCTCTGTGCTCATTCAACACGTAATAACGAGGCCCCTTAGCCTTAGACCATCCTCTGCATACTGAACAAACAATTCTTACTGTTTTCCTGCATTCATTAATGACTACATATTTAGAAGAAATAAAGGGACACTCACCTGTTTTTGATAAATAAAGAAACATTCACACAGCTTACACAGATCTAATACACTCCAAGTTACCAGTATACATGACACTTTGGTATAGATGAGCGAAATTGCTTCCAAAATTTGGGAAAATTAAGGTTTATGACGAAACAGGCCGCTTCTTAGGTGTGTGAAGGTCCACTTCTACTTTTGCTACACCATTGAGCATGTCACGGGCACTAGGAGTCTTTACCCAGGGATCACCAGGTGGTAAGCTTACCAGAGCAGTATAGGTGGTAATATGGTACTCTGGTAGCAGGGTGATCACGGAACAGGAGACAGCAGATGATAGAGATGCTCAGGAAAGTCTATGACTAGCAGCACTGGTGATATATATGTAGTAATACACGAGGAACTGTATGGACAAAGGAGGGTAGTCAGTGGTCTGCGGTAGCAAGTTGTACCACTGCTATAGTGAGGATGAATGTCCAACAGAAACGAGGAGGTGATGAGAGTCTGCGGTTAGCAAGTTGTACCGCTGTCTGGGTGAAGGAATGGAATCCAAGTGGAGGTATCCGGGGAGTCAGTGGTCTGCGTTAGCAAGTTGTACCACTGCTATGTGAGAGGATACTGGAACAGGTGACACGGGAAACAGGGATCAGTGGTCTGCCTCTAGCAAGTTGTACCACTGAATATATATGTGAGGAGGAGCACGGGGAGAGACTGCAATACAGAGGATACACGGGCACCTTGAACTTGATCCACAATGACATGCACAATATAGTAATGACTGAACAGCACTGCAATAATATAAAGTCACAGAAACTATCCGGGCAACAGATAACACAGTCAATGATGGTAATAGTCTCAGCGGATAGTAAACTCCAGAGGAGAGCAACTCAGTCCAGCAAGATATGCAATACACCAGCACAGTCAATGAGAAGTATGCATACCGTGGTTCAGGAGCAGGCTGTCAGACAGGAGTGCAGAGATACCTGAACGGCTAGAGGCCGGCAGGATGCGAAGTCCCAAGAGGATGAAGCGGTAATCAAGTAGGTGCAGCGCACAGGTAGGTAGACCAGCAGGGGAACAAATACTCAGGAAGCAGTAGTATGTAGAACTGGACTCCTGGAGGACCCTGAAGAGTAGCGATGGTCTAGATGAGATGAAAGCAGTGAGGCGCAGATCCGATGCAGACTGGCGAGTAGTGACCAGCGGGAACACGAGAAGCATGGAGAGCGGATCAGCTGTTGTAGAACGAGTAGAACTGAGGAATAGCAGCCAGCAGGACTCTGCAGGTACACAGAGGTAGCGAATAGCAACCAGCAGGTGCAGCAACGATGAAACACGGGAGAGCAGAGCTGAGCTGGAACTGTTGAGAGAGCAGCGGATAGGAATCAGCTAACAGTCACGATGAAACACGGCAGAGTTGAAGTGGTCTGAAGACTGTAGTGCACGGAGGCAGCGGATAGGAATCAGCTAACAGTCACGATGAAACACAGCAGAGTTGAAGTGGTCTGAAGACTGTAGTGCACGGAGGCAGCGGATAGGAATCAGCTAACAGTCACGATGAAACACGGCAGAGTTGAAATGGTCTGAAGACTGTAGTGCACGGAGGCAGCGGATAGGAATCAGCTCACAGTCACGATGAAACACAGAAGGGTTGAAGTGGTCTGAAGACTGTAGTGCACGGAGGCAGCGGATAGGAATCAGCTAACAGTCACGATGAAACACGGCAGAATTGAAGTGGTCAGAAGACTGTAGTGCACGGAGGCAGCGGATAGGAATCAGCTAACAGTCACGATGAAGCACAGGTGAGTTGAAGTGGTCTGGAAACCACAGGAGTAGAAGTGGTCTGGAAACCACAGGAGTAGAAGTGGTATGGAAACCACAGGAATCAGCAGCGCTGAATACACGAGGAAACACAGGAACACCTTCAGAGGCTCATGGGGAATGAGACTCCAAGATCAGGCCACGTGGTATTGACCACAGGTGCTTAATATAGGGAGTGTTGCCTGATCTGCCAATTAAGTTAAAGGAACAGGTACTGAAGGGTTTTGAAAGGGCTGCGCATGCGCAGACCCTCAGTATGGTGGACGACCACGGTTCCTAAACATACGGGAAGAAGCACTCACAGTCCGGTGAGTGACAGTACCCCCCCTTTTAAAGGTGGGCACAGAACGCCTGGAACCGGGCTTGTCCGGATTTTTGGAATAAAACTTTTTAAGAAGAGCTGTGGCGTTGAGATCTTCAGCTTTGATCCATGAACGCTCCTCAGGACCAAAGCCCTTCCAATGAACGAGGAAACGGAGAACTCCTCGCAAAATTTTTGCGTCCAATACCTGAGTAATCTCGAAATCTTCCTCCTGATGGACTTGAACTGGCTGAGGTGCTGAAGGAGGAGTCGAGAAACGGTTAATGATGAGAGGTTTAAGCAAGGACACATGGAAGGCATTGGAAATACGAAGGTTCTTAGGAAGTAGAAGTTTGAAACAAACTGGATTTATCACTTGAATGATCCTATATGGACCAATAAAACGAGGAGCGAATTTCATAGATTGGACCTTCAAACGAATATTTTTGGTAGATAACCAGACACGATCTCCAATTTTTAGTGGTGGAATAGCCCTCCTCTTCTTATCTGCGAAAGACTTATATTTGGCAGATGTCTTCTTTAAACAGGTTTTGACCTGAGACCAGATATTTTTGAAGGTCTGACAAACAGTCTCTACAGCAGGAACTTGGGTGGGAGGGAGGGCAGGAAATTCCGGAAAAGATGGATGGTGACCGTAAACTACCAGCACTTGACTTTTTAAAGATGACTCCTGAGATCCATCTTCAACGTCCGAGGACGTCACGAACGCCCGATGAGGAGGAAGGCGTTCAGACTGAACCTTATCGCACAGATCCGTAGATGAAGGATCCTGTGGAGGAGGACCTGGTGGAATAGACGAATGCTGTCTTTTGAATGAAACCACTTGAGAGAGACAACGATGATGACATTCAGCTCCCCAAGACGTAACTTGAGAAGTGCGCCAGTCAATCTGGGGAGAATGACATTGAAGCCATGGAAGGCCTAAGACAATCGGACTTGTCGTAACAGGAAGAATTAAAAACGAAATCTCTTCATGGTGTAGCACACCAATCTGAAGCGTTACTGGAGACCTACTCTGGGTGATGAGACCATTGATGAGACGTGATCCATCTATAGCAGTCACAGTAATCGTGTTTTCAAAGTAATCACTGGTGGGGACCATTGATTCACTAGGGATTTAGAAATGAAATTTCCTGCTGCTCCAGAATCAATCAGTGCCTGAGACTCAAAGGATTTGGTAGCAAAGGAAATCGTAACATCAAAAGCGCAGACTTTTAGTTTCGTAGAAGATGGAGAGGACTCCAGGGACCCTAACTTCACCTCTCCAGAACTAGTTAGGGCCTGGCATTTCCCGATTTCTTAGGGCAAGAACTGAGCATATGTGTGGAATCAGCACAATAGATACAAAGTCTATTCTTTACTCTTCGTTTCCTCTCTTCTAAAGATAATTTGGAACGTCCTATCTCCATGGGAATCACAGAAGGTGAAGCTGGACGAAATTGAGGGGTTGAGCGAAGAGGTGCTTTAACTGAAGTTGTTTTCTCAGATTCTCTTTCACTAAACCTCATGTCTACACGATGGCAAAGAGAGATCAAATCTTCTAATGACGTAGGAAGCTCTTGGGTAGTCAGTGCATCTTTAATTTTATCGGAGAGCCCCTGCCAGAAGGCGGCAATTAATGCTTCAGTGTTCCACTGAAGTTCAGAGGCTAATATCCTAAATTGAATGACGTACTGGCCTACTGTAAGAGAACCCTGGCGTAAACGAAGAATGTTGGAAGCAGCGGAGGTCACACGACCTGGTTCATCGAACACACTTCGGAACGTAGAGATGAATTTGGCACTATCTTGTAATACAGGTTCGTTTCTCTCCCACAGAGGGGAGGCCCAAGCCAGAGCTTGTCCAGAAAACAATGAAATAAGATAGGCCACTCTGGAACGATGGGTAGAAAAATTTTGAGGTTGGAGCTCAAAATGAACTGAGCATTGGTTGAGAAAACCCCTACAAGTTTTGGGGTCTCCATCGTACTTTGACGGAGTAGGCAGGTGAAGCGTGGGAGCTGTAGACACCTGGGATGGCACTGGGGAAACGGAGGAAAGCACAGGAGCTTCAAGATTAGCTGTAACAGGCTGTCCAGATGGTCCTTGGGAGGCTAACGACTGGTAGCATTGAAGTAACAGCTGTTGGCGAGCATCCTGTTGCTCCACACGGGTGACCAGATGCTGCAGCATCTCTTTGGCGGTAGGTTCCGTATCTGGGTCTGTCATGGCCTGATCTTACTGTCACGGGCACTAGGAGTCTTTACCCAGGGATCACCAGGTGGTAAGCTTACCAGAGCAGTATAGGTGGTAATATGGTACTCTGGTAGCAGGGTGATCACGGAACAGGAGACAGCAGATGATAGAGATGCTCAGGAAAGTCTATGACTAGCAGCACTGGTGATATATATGTAGTAATACACGAGGAACTGTATGGACAAAGGACACGTGAGGGTAGTCAGTGGTCTGCGGTAGCAAGTTGTACCACTGCTATAGTGAGGATGAATGTCCAACAGAAACGAGGAGGTGATGAGAGTCAGCGGTCTGCGGTTAGCAAGTTGTACCGCTGTCTGGGTGAAGGAATGGAATCCAAGTGGAGGTATCCGGGGAGTCAGTGGTCTGCGTTAGCAAGTTGTACCACTGCTATGTGAGAGGATACTGGAACAGGTGACACGGGAAACAGGGATCAGTGGTCTGCCTCTAGCAAGTTGTACCACTGAATATATATGTGAGGAGGAGCACGGGGAGAGACTGCAATACAGAGGATACACGGGCACCTTGAACTTGATCCACAATGACATGCACAATATAGTAATGACTGAACAGCACTGCAATAATATAAAGTCACAGAAACTATCCGGGCAACAGATAACACAGTCAATGATGGTAATAGTCTCAGCGGATAGTAAACTCCAGAGGAGAGCAACTCAGTCCAGCAAGATATGCAATACACCAGCACAGTCAATGAGAAGTATGCATACCGTGGTTCAGGAGCAGGCTGTCAGACAGGAGTGCAGAGATACCTGAACGGCTAGAGGCCGGCAGGATGCGAAGTCCCAGGAGGATGAAGCGGTAATCAAGTAGGTGCAGCGCACAGGTAGGTAGACCAGCAGGGGAACAAATACTCAGGAAGCAGTACTATGTAGAACTGGACTCCTGGAGGACCCTGAAGAGTAGCGATGGTCTAGATGAGATGAAAGCAGTGAGGCGCAGATCCGATGCAGACTGGCGAGTAGTGACCAGCGGGAACACGAGAAGCATGGAGAGCGGATCAGCTGTTGTAGAACGAGTAGAACTGAGGAATAGCAGCCAGCAGGACTCTGCAGGTACACGGAGGTAGCGAATAGCAACCAGCAGGTGCAGCAACGATGAAACACGGGAGAGCAGAGCTGAGCTGGAACTGTTGAGCACGGAGAGCAGCGGATAGGAATCAGCTAACAGTCACGATGAAACACGACAGAGTTGAAGTGGTCTGAAGACTGTAGTGCACGGAGGCAGCGGATAGGAATCAGCTAACAGTCATGATGAAACACAGCAGAGTTGAAGTGGTCTGAAGACTGTAGTGCACGGAGGCAGCGGATAGGAATCAGCTAACAGTCACGATGAAACACGGCAGAGTTGAAGTGGTCTGAAGACTGTAGTGCACGGAGGCAGCGGATAGGAATCAGCTAACAGTCACGATGAAACACAGAAGGGTTGAAGTGGTCTGAAGACTGTAGTGCACGGAGGCAGCGGATAGGAATCAGCTAACAGTCACGATGAAACACGGCAGAATTGAAGTGGTCAGAAGACTGTAGTGCACGGAGGCAGCGGATAGGAATCAGCTAACAGTCACGATGAAGCACAGGTGAGTTGAAGTGGTCTGGAAACCACAGGAGTAGAAGTGGTCTGGAAACCACAGGAGTAGAAGTGGTATGGAAACCACAGGAATCAGCAGCGCTGAATACACGAGGAAACACAGGAACACCTTCAGAGGCTCATGGGGAATGAGACTCCAAGATCAGGCCACGTGGTATTGACCACAGGTGCTTAATATAGGGAGTGTTGCCTGATCTGCCAATTAAGTTAAAGGAACAGGTACTGAAGGGTTTTGAAAGGGCTGCGCATGCGCAGACCCTCAGGATGGTGGACGACCACGGTTCCTAAACATACGGGAAGAAGCACTCACAGTCCGGTGAGTGACAGAGCAATGTATTTGTAAATTTGTATTCCTTTGAATAGAGTTCAAACAATGCCTGTTAATCCATTCTGTTGTGTGGTTGGAATAGGTCTGGGAACACTTAGGGCTAGATTTACTAAGCTGCGGGTTTGAAAACGTGGGGATGTTGCCTATAGCAACCAATCAGATTCTAGCTATCATTTTGTAGAAGGTACTAAATAAATGAAAGCTAGAATCTGATTGGTTGCTATAGGCAACAACCCCACTTTTTCAAACCCGCAGCTTAGTACATCTAGCCCTTAGAGACAAATTCCGCTGGCGAAATGTGCAAAATTTTACAGTCAAATGCAGAATTTTTGAAAATGTTGGTATTTGCATCAAAACTATTAGGAACTGGTGAGTGCCCTCTATTTTCTCTACATTTTTCACTTATAGATGTCTTTAACCCAAATTGAGCAGGACCAGTGGGTTTTTGAGAAATCCTTTAGAATTAACTCAATTAATTTAAATCTATAGAAGGACTTTAGTGGTGAATAATATGAAATACTACACTTTATTACTTTTTCATTTTTATTTTCATATGTGCGTGGTTTTCTGGAGCTCTCCTGATGTACCACTCCAATACGTATTCATCTGGAAAAGAATATTGATCTAGTGACTGCAATAACTGTTGACTGAAGGACCTATTTTGAAAAACCGAACACTTGTTATAGTAAATAGTATATGTGTCCTCTGTGTTTTTGAGTATTTGCGCCTGATTGTAGCACCCATATTGTTATTTAATGGATGCATGCGTAACAGTGCTAATTAGCACAACTTGTAAATAGTTTGACCATAATAATACTTACAAAGTCAAAACGAAATCCTTCTGTTGCACATTGACTAACTGAACCACATCTAAATTGCTACATTTATTATACAATTTACCAGTTAAAATGGAAATATTGATATATTTTAGTCGCAATGTACATTAAAATAATGGATTGTATTATTATAAAGTATAGAGATTGTACCTTTTCTCAAGGGAGAATAATAACACAATCTCATAAAGGGAATAGGTGGTCTGAATAGCTGGTCTTTCCGCATTGTATGTAGACATAAACATATTTGTAACATATTTATAAATACTCATAAAGCCTATGTTGGGAGATGCTGTACCTCTCAGACAAATTGACTACTATATCATCGGCTAATTTAGGCCCCCGTGCCATTTTGTTAAAAGATGGGGTTGATGATGGGATGAGCTAAGGGAAGTCTGGGTTGTCCCAAAATGTGGTCAGGGAAGATGGATAAACCATTTGCCCATATTGTCTGATACAGGAGTTTCAGAGAATGCATGAAAACCTAAGGATAGAATTCTCAGGATCAGCCATATCTCTGAATAGAGCAAATACACAGAAATATCTCCCAGCACACAGCTGTTAACCAGTAAAAGAGCTGCTAATAATGTACATAAAAATGCAGAATTCTTAGTTACACACATTTGCCGATGCAAGATAAACCACCTGTCACTTCACGGCGCCTCTGCTAATAAGGGTGGTCTCTAAACATTGAAAGTCCCTATTTTTGGGTATATAAATATGTATATATATATATATATATATATATATATATATATATATATATATAAATAAAATAGGAACAGAAGGACAAGGCGCATAATAGTGGAGTATTTTAGGAACACAGTTGTTCAATGCTATACATATGTATGTGCGTACCAACAAGTATATAGGTACATCCAAAAAAGCAACTTGTCACCAGAAAAGAAATTGATTAAACCAGTAGAATTTACCAAAGGTAGTGTGTTTTCAAAAAATTGACAAGCAGTGCACACCATCCCCCACTCATGTGTAGCTTTGTACCAGATATATAATCTTTTAGGCTTATCTGTGTAAACTTAGCTGATCTGTATCAAAACAGATTTCCTCCAGGTCCAAATGGTACCAAAAAGAGTGTTTCTCATAAAAGGCAAACAGTGCACACCATGCCCACTTATGTGTAACTGTGTACCAAATATAAAATCTTTAGGGCTTATCTGTATAGATTTCAAAAATCTTTATCAGGACAGGTTTCGTTCAATCTCCAATGGTGATTATGTATATCATGAAAACAATCAACATAAATCCAGATAGTGTAATATTGTAAGCACAGTAGAATTTATTACACATATACATAGAAATACACTCACATTTAAGTGCAATAAAAAAGGCTTATCTGTAAATGCAATTGGATAGTGACCCAAACCAGAAGAAGGCAATGTCCTGTAAGTATCACATATCACGTCCAACAAATATCGATATCTCAACACGTTTCGTCTGATAACAACACAGACTTCATCAGGAGAAGAAAAGCAGCAGCTTTTGCTGCTGCTGCTTTGGTTGAACTAGCATATGACATTTAGAATTTTACACAGAGTACCTCATCTGAATTTTCTACCACATCTAGGCATCCTTCTACTTCTAGTGCTGAGGAATCTCCCAAAAGTGGAGAGAATGAAAGCATCTTAACATGCGCTAGGTAGAGCATATAGGTGCACCAGTACACCATGAAGTCATCCAGGCATCCAGTGCGCTTCATAAATAAAGTCTACATCAGCCAACACAGATGGTGAGAGATCCGTAGAGGATAGGCAAATTTTGGAATGATCTGTATAGAGATGACACTGAAATCCAAAGGAGCTTATTTTAGTTTTACAAAAGATAAAGAAGAGCAGAGGACCTAGAACTGAGTCTTGTGGTACTCTAACTGAAGCCGAAAAGCGGTGGATCCAGAGATACGAACATTGAAAGAGCATAAACAGAATAGGACCTTGTCTAGAAGGCCTAGGACATGTAGAGTTTGTATGAGAAGAGAGTGGTCAACAGTGTCAAATGCTGCAGAGAGATGAACTTAAGATTTAGCAGTGATCAAACCATTGACAATCTTAGTCAGTGCAGTCTCTGGAGTGCTGGGAATGAAAGCCTGACCGAGGAGGGTCCAATAGGTTTTGTGAGAAAAGAAAGCTGTCAGAATCACTAGGTGGAATTGATGATACCTGCCCGCAGTTGGCGCTACTGAGTACTGAGGTGCGGAGTCTAACACGCCCCTGGTTTTCACCAGGAACCCCTGCAAGGAGGTATGGACTTCGCTGCAAGGGACGTGCAGGTCGCGGCCCTCAGTATCAGTCAGCTGGCGAGGTAACAATTGAGGCAGCGGTGACAGCCCACCAGGAGGCAGGATGGAAGAGTAGTCAGCAAGCCGGGTCAAAACCAGAGGAATGGATATAGCCAAATCAGAAGCAGGAGAATGGTCAGGAAGCCGGGTCAATACCAAATATCACTCTAAGCCAGAATCAGGAACCAAAGAAGAAGTCAGGAACAAGCCGGGGTCAGAATCCAAATAACAGCAACACAGGAACAAACGCTGGAGCAAGGCTGAAGACCAAATACTCTGGCACTGGACATGTGTCAGAGGCTGCTTTATATACCCTAAGGTGCCTCCTGATTGGGTTAGGGAGATTTTGGCGGTAAGACATGCTGACAGGTGAGCAGAGATAACGTCCCGCTGCTAGGCAACAGAACGTGGTTGCTGAGAAAGTGCAGGCATCCGTCTCCTGCACCAAGTGTCAGTGCGGAGATGGCGCCTGACAAAAGCATGTTAGACGAATATAGGCAATTCTCTCAAGAAGCTAGGAGTTGCATTAGAACTGAGGGATGGGACAGTAATTTGAGAGAGTTTGGGTAAGAATTATTTTTTTCAGAATAGGAATAATCACTGCATTCTTGTATGCTTGTAGGTTAGGATGAGCACAGGAGACAGGAATCAACTGTATGTGGTAGTAGGGCCAAGAGATCAGATAGCAGAGTTAGATATAAAATGGAGTAGATACTTCATCTTAATTTGGGGTTGGGTACGCCTCAACGATTACGACAACTCCAACACAGACAACACCTACAAAAAAACACTTCACCTGAAGGGGTCCCAAAATTGCCACTTTAAATTAAAATTCATGTAGGTCACACTGACTTCAGACACTACTGTCAGAGAGCGGGGCATTCGGAAGGAAGTCCTGTCAGCCTTCTGCTGCCATTGGATATTTGCAGAGTTGCTTTTCAGGTAAGTCTGTGTAGATTCAAGTTTTTTTTTCATGAAATCGCTGTTTTTATGTATGTTTTGTCTGTGTCGGAGTTCTCGTAATCGTTGAAGCGATTACCACCATTTAATTTGTGGGATCAAGTGAAGAGAAGGTGCCAAAGGGTGCAGGTAAGGAATTGGGCAGCTGGTTGGTCGAGGAACAGGATACTATTTATGTTGGATCTTAGGAATGTTGGTACTCAGAGGATTTGGTGCTTGAGTGTTGATAAGAGATTTCAATGTATTAAAAAGGCATTTGGGGTTAGAAGCCTGAGCATGAGAGATTGGAAGTATGTTTGTATGAGTGTCCAGAGCATTTCATAGAGTGGTAGATAGCAGTACAGTATATGAGGAAGTCATTATAAGTTCAAAATTTTTGCCAAAGAGATACAGTTGGAGTTGGAGGGATCACAAGATGGATATTTGCTAGATTTACGTCAGGTGTACAAACACCCAGATAGACTTACACCCAACAGGTCATAAACACAAGAAAATATTTTTAAAATTGTTTTCATAGTGAAAACTGCATTCGCTATTAGGGTTGGTTTACATAAAAAAAAACCTCTATAATACAGCAGGTTTACTCTTCCTTCTGTTGTATGAAGGAAAGTAAGAAAAAATGCATTTTAAAATATGCCCAAAAAATCATTTAAAATGGGCATGAGCAATGATGAAAGCAGCAATCAACTTCAGAGGTGAATCCATAATAAGACAACTAGAAGCAGCTTTCTAGTACATCCTCAGTGTGTATTTGCACCACCTCTCAGGCAACCGCAAGTTTTTGACAGGCATATCTGCATGCTGGTCTGCCACAGTTCACAATTATACAAACACGCCTCTCTGTACTTGATCTGCATTCACTTGCCCGTTCCCTCTCCAGTTCCACCTCTCCAATTGTAAGTAGGCCCAAGTACCAAATCTGCATATGGACGTAAAAATTATTATTTTGCACTAAGCATGTATGCCCAACTCAGCATGAGTCATTTTGACTTTTGTGCTGTTTGCACTATTGAATTCCTCTTCCATTTGTGTGCAATCCGATACAGTGGGCTAGCGATGCTTCTCTACATATCTGTTAATGACAATAATATTTATAAACAATAACCTTATTTTTTTTTACTGTTAAAAAAAACCTGCCATTTGTGGTAAACATTAAGTAGCCACCTGTAAGCGAAGTATCTGTTCACACTATTGTAATGAAAAGCAATAAAACTGAAAGAAAATATATTACAGGAAGGGTTGTGCACAAAATGAAGTAAGCATAAATAGTGAACAACGTTCTCTCACAATGCCCGTGTGGGGTAACCCCAATTTCCACATGTATTTAAGTTTGTAGATTAAATGTTCTGATTAAAAAGGGTATGAAATATATTGAAAAAGTATTTATAGAAAGTGATGGATCACATTTCTTTGAAAATGTTAATAATGTTGCCTTTTCCAAATATTTACTATTTAAAAAAGGTTCTTTACAACACTCATATCCTCACTTCATAGAAAGACCTTATGGGGGAATTCAATTGTTAGCGAGATTTTATTTTGCCCCGCCGTGTTAAAAAAACAAAAGTCTCCCGTGGGTTTTTGCTGGTAATAGCGACCGTTTTGAATTAGCATAGCGGGAAAACTCGTTCAATTAAATAAGAGGGAATGCTGCCCCGCGCTTTAAAAATTGTGTTTGCAAGATTTTATTGGAGTGAATCGGAGTTTTAACGCTGTCATGTATAACACAATTAAAAGGTTTTGCATACATTTCCATACATTAGATTGCATTACACATTGATACACATTGATAATATCTACATTACAGTACTTTCTTTTAGCATATATTTTTATTTTTTTTACCATACAAACATCTACACCATGTCAAAACACATTACAACATTCATATCGGTACCAAAAACACACATAAATCTAATTAAATAGTGATTTTATTTTTTTATGTTTTTTTTTTATTTTAATATTTTTTCACAAGAAAATCAACTTACACAAGTTAGGCATTAGTGATAAAAATAAGTTTAACTTTTTTTTCAACATTTTTACATGAATTCCAATACTTTTCAGAGGTTTTTATTTTTAACAAACCTCAACGAGGTGCGAGATAAAACAGCATATTTGCCTGTTTTACCTGCCGCGTTAAAAAACAATTGAATAGCTTTTAACGCGGCTGCCACTCGCACACTCTATACTTTCAGTAGACCTTCTACTGGAGCGCGAGAGGACCGTTTGATGAAAAAAATCGTAGTGTTAAAAATGGAGTTGGATTGCGGGTCAAGTTAACCCACTCGAAAATGATAAAAAACAGTGTTAAAATGACTTAGCACGCTCAAAAAAAACAACTCGCTGACAATTGAATACCCCCCTTTGAGTTCTCCTATCCTGACCAAAGCTCTTATACATACATATATATATATATATATATGCATCTTCAGAATTGACTGCAAAGCCATTTGACAAGAGCTTTCAAAAATGACAAATGGATATCTGACTCCTGCCTGAGGATGAATGGGAGGAGATGACTAACTCATTTCTTCTGCGTGCTATACCTTCAAAGGATTATCTAACACAGCACAAGGTCAACCACAGGACCTACAGTCATGGCCAAAAGTTTTGAGAATGACAGAAATATTATTTTTCACAAAGTCTGCTGCCTCAGTATTTATGATGGTAATTTGCATATACTCCAGAATATCATGAAGAGTGATCAGATGAATTGCAATTAATTTCGAAGTCCCTCTTTGCCATGACAATTAACTTTATCCCAAAAACAACATTTCCACTGCATTTCAGCCCTGCTACAAAAGGACCAGCTGACATCAGGTCAGTGATTCTCTCGTTAACACAGGTGAGAGTGTTGAAGAGGACAAAGCTGTCGATGGCTTTGTCATGCTGATTGAGTTAGAATTACAGACTGGAAGCTTTAAAAGAAGGGTGGTGTTTGAAATCCTTATTCCTCCTCTGTTTATCCATGGCTTTCTGCAAGGAAACATGTGCAGTGATCATTGCTTTGCACAAAAATGGCTTCACAGGCAAGGATATTGCTGCTAGTAAGATTGCATCTAATTCAACCATTAATTGGATCATCAAAAACTTCAAGGAGAGAGGTTCAATAGTTGTGAAGAAGGCTTAAGGGCGCCCAAGAACGTCAAGCAAGTGCAATGACTGTCTCCTAAAGTTAATTCAGCTGTGGGATCGGGGAACCGCAGTGCCGAGCTTGCTCAGGAATGGCAGCAGGCAGGTGTGAGTGCATTTACACGCGCAGTGAGGTGAAGACTTTTGGAGGATGGCCTGGTGTTAAGAAGGCCAGCAAGGAAGCCACTTTTCTCCAGGAAAAACATCAGGGACAGACTGATATTCTGCAAAAGGTACAGGGATTGGACTGCTGAAGACTGGGGTAAAGTCATTTTCTCTGATGAATCCCCTTTCAGATTGTTTGGGGCATCTGGAAAAAACGCTTTTCCGGAGAAGGAAAGGTGAGCGTTACAATGAGTCCTGTGTCATGCCAACAGTAAAGCATCCTGAGACCATTCATGTGTGGGGTTGCTTCTCAGCCAAGGGAGTGGGCTCACTCACAATTTTGCCTAAGAACAAAGCCATGGATAAGGAATGGCTCCAAAACATCCTCCAAAAGCAACTTCTCCCATCCATACAAGAACAGTTTGGTGATGAACAATGCCTTTTCCAGCATGATGGAGCACCTTGCCATAAGGCAAAAGTGATAACTAAGTGGCTCAAAACATCAAAATTTTGGGTCCATGGCCAGGAAACCCCCCAGACCTTAATCCCATTGAGAACTTGTGTTCAATCCTCAAGAGGTGGGTTGACAAACAAAAACCCACAAATTCTGACAAACTCCAAGCATTGATTAGGCAAGAATGGGTGGCCATCAGTCAGTATGTGTCCCAGAAGTTGATTGACAGCATACCTTGGCTGAAGAAGGGTCAACACTGCAACACTTTTTTTTTCTGGTTTTGTTTCAAAATATTGCCTTTTTGTCATAGCAGCTGTCCATTAAGCCTATTAAAGGCACATTTGGGTGTGGCTCACAAGCCAGCCCTTGCTAGATGTAAACCACTATACCTGGGAGGTGAGTGCATCTGATTTTAACTGCATTTTAATGGTGTTTATAGGTCAGTGTAGGACCTGCATATAATGAGGTTCCATTGACATTGGGAAGCAGGCTTAAATCTTTTGATCAAAATATGAACTAATACCTCATGTTTTAATTTTGCTAGACACACACAGATATGCAGTGTGAAGGATAAGCGCTGACAACTGTCTTTTTGTTTTGTATACATATATGGGCATTTATATTGCCACGCAGCTGGTACCACATACAATATGGGATATACCGAGCGCTAGCTTATTGCCAAGCAGCTGGTACCATACATAATGTGGGATATACCGAGCGCAGGCTTGTTTTTCTCTGGTTTTGTCAACACTGTGTCTGTCTGTCTTCCCCTCTCTTTAGATTGTTCGCTCCTTTGAGCAGAGCTCTCCTACCTTCTGTTTCCATCACTTTTATCTGCGCTCTCCAGCTACTCAGCTCACCTCCTCTCAGTCCCTCTGCCCTCTGTCTCCTCTCCGCTCCCCTCAGTGACTCTCAACCTGTCATCCGTGCCCACCCTCTTGGGCCATAGTTACCTGCCTATACTCCCTTTTCCCCTCCCTCTCTTTCATGCTGTGCCTGAGCCCCCAGAGTTATAGTGCTTACTGTTACTTGTATTGTGCTGTTTCACCTTGTACTGTGCCATTGTTTGTCCTTGTACGGCGCTACGGATACTTTGTGGCGCCCTATAAATAAAAATTAATAATAATAATAATAATAATTTGCATAAACTTAATGTAATTGTGAATAAAAGCCTCTGGCACTTATGAAATGCTTGTAATTTTACTTCAGTATACCATAGCAACATCTGACAAAAAGGTCTAAAAACACTGAAGCAACAGACTTTGTGGAAACCAATACTTGTGTCATTCTCAAAACATTTGGCCATGACTGTACTTTACACCCTTGTGTCTTCATAAAGTGGGACAACATATCTAAGGAGAGGGGGGGCAAACAAATTTAAGAAAGTGGGTGGACTTTTCTACAGAGTCCTCCTGTACAATAACATCAGAAATGGAAGGCAACCAATTACAGTATATGGAGGACACAGATAAATTGACTTTGCATGAAGTGTTATTAGTGAATACCGCATAAATACAGTAAATCATTTCAATTCTTCCACATTTATGTGGGTGCAAACATTAACAAGAAACTGAACCATTCTTGGTGATAAAATCAATTTTGGCGATAAAAACAATTCTTACTAATTTTGGCAGTACTACCGCTATATAATAATCTTGACATACAAAATAAAATTTTGTAAAGTGGTTGGGGCAATAGCCTGGCAACTTTATGTTGCCTGGCAATATTGATGGCCATCTGGTCTGCTATGGATTTCCCAGGTACTGGCATGGCTGTCCAGCCAGGCATTGTGTCTTAAAGATGTGCAGTAGACGGAGATACAGCCCAATCAATGCACTTTCTAAACTCTTTCAATTGTCATTTCAATATATTTTGTGTGCTGCCTGTAACATGAATACTGCTGTTTCTCTTAAAGATCCCAATCATTTGCAAGTGGTGTTGCAAATTCTGGGAAAATTTATTGTGACAAAGTTGACTAAGCTAGTCAAATGTGGTTAGGGCCCTGCCAATTCGTGCAATTTGTCTGGAGACAAAAAATTAACTGATGCCTCTGTAACTAAAGCTGGGTACACACTACAGGATTTTCGTCCAATAATTGGACAAATCAGCTGACATCCTACCGTTTTGTCAGATATCATGTGAGTGTTTATAGTAACACGATGATCTAAAAGTCATCCCAAAGTGCCGATCATCGTTTCATTTGGTTGGTCGTATTGTTTAATATTTTTCGATCAATCACCTAACTATCATGTAGTGTGTATGCACTCATGCTGACGATCTCCATAGAGTTTACAGAGTCGGGCTCTTTTCAGCCGATGTTAGCACTGAATGTCAGAGTGAATAAATGTAGAGAGTGCTGTAGAAGGAATAATTCATTTGTTCGTTCTGAGACAGAATATTTCATTTCAGAGTCACAGATCCTAACGAAATTCGTTAGGACATGTGGATAGCTATAACAAGGCAGTTTTAATCAGTGTGACATTGTGACAGTAGTGAATGAATGAATATTGTGCTGTCATTCTCCAGACTAGAGGACCAGATAAAGGACCAGATGAAGAGCACAGATCTGAAGGTAAATCGTGTCAGTGTGTATGCCTGAAACACCAGGCTGATCAGACCTTCAGTCGTAGGTATAGTCGTGTGAGATAACACGTCGGTTGGAAAAATTCTTCAGTGTGTACCCAGCTTTACTCACTTACTTTGGTTTCTAAATTGGAGACAACTCTGACTATTGATCAAGTGGTGAGTTAGATGAACAGTGGGGAGAAGTTCTAGTATGGCATACTGTTCTATACAGGCCAAATTCGACTACTGCTAATAACTAAAATTGATAATTTATTTAATAGAATAAATATGTTAAAACAGGAAAATTAACAATTCATTAATAATGTTATAAAAACAAATGCAGATAGTAAAAAGCTATATTGACAAGCCTAATTATAATTAAACTTAGTTGGTTAGCCATTATCTAATGGCCCATATTCACAATGGCTAAAGGAAGTAAGTGCTAGATTAGGTTTTAATGTAAGAATTATTATTATTATTTTTACTTTCATTTCTAAGGTGTCACATGGCTCCCATATCACCTAGGGGTTGAATATACAACAAAATTATAAAATTACATAAATACATATAGATAAGAGCAATGGGTACAGATAAGCAGAATAATAAATGCAATTATCAGGACAAATTGCATGGAATACAAAAATGATTCAGCATAAGACAAAATACGGACATTGTGGAGGACAAAGAGTATACAATAAGACATAGGATGTAGGACTCTGCCCATGAGAATTTACATTCTAAAGGTAGGGGGTAGTGAGAGACAAAAGGAGCAAATGGGATAATAGTCATTGTCACGGGCACTAGGAGTCTTTACCCAGGGATCACCAGGTGATAGGCTTACCAGAGCAGTATAGGTGGTAATATGGTACTCTGGTAGCAGGGTGATCACGGAACAGGAAATAGCAGATGATGAGATGCTCAGGAAAGTCTATGACTAGCAGCACTGGCAACATGGAGGTAGTAATACACGAGGAACTGTATGGACAAAGGACACGTGAAGGTAGTCAGTGGTCTGCGGTAGCAAGTTGTACCACTGCTATAGTGAGGAGGAATGTCCAACAGAAACGAGGAGGTGATGAGAGTCAGCGGTCTGCGGATAGCAAGTTGTACCGCTGTCTGAGTGAAGGAATGGAATCCACGTGGAGGTATCCGGGGAGTCAGTGGTCTGCGTTAGCAAGTTGTACCACTGCTATGTGAGAGGATACTGGAACAGGTGAAACTGTAAACAGGAGTCAGTGGTCTGCCACTAGCAAGTTGTACTACTGAATATATATGTGAGGAGGTGCACGGGGAGAGACTGCAACACAATATATACACGGGCACCTTGACTTTGATCCACAGTAATATGCACAATATAAATGTATAAATGACTGAACAACACTGCCAATATAGAAAGTCTTTTGAAGTAATCCGGCATGAGATAACACAGTCAATGATGGCAATAGACTCAGCGGATAGTACACTCCAGAGGAGAACCAACACAGTCCAGCAAGGTATGCAATACACAGCACAGTCAATGGGAAGTATGCATACCGTGGTTCAGGAGAAGGCAGTCAGACAGGAGTGCAGAGATACCTGAAGGGCAGGAGGCCAGCAGGATACAAGTCCCTGGATGGGTGAAGCAGGGGTCTAGCAGGTGCAGCGCACAGGTAGGTAGACCAGCAGGGAACACAGGAAGGCGTGGAGAGCGGATCAGCAGTAGATGGATGAGTAGCGCTGAGAAGTAACAGCAGCGGGTCTCTGCGGGAACACGGAGGTAACCAATAGCAACCAGCAGGTGCAGTAACGATGGGACACCGGAGCAGAGTTGAACTGGCACTGTTGATCACGGAGAATAGCGGGTAGCAATAGTGGAGGCAGACTCAAGGAAACACGGGAGCGTTGACAAGGACTGAAGACTGAAGCGCACAGAGGCAGCGGATAGGAATCAGCCAAACAGTCACGATGAAACACAGACGGGTTGCAGGTTGAAGACTGTAGTGCACGGAGGCAGCGGATAGGAATCAGCTAGCAGTCACGATGATGAAACACAGACGAGTTGCAGGTTGAAGACTGTAGTGCACGGAGGCAGCGGATAGGAATCAGCTAACAGTCCCAATAATAAATGGTAGAGTAGAAGTGGTTAGAAGACTGTAGTGCACGGAGGCAGCGGATAGGAATCAGCTCACAGTCACGATGATACAGTAGATGGTAGAAGTGGTATGGGAACCACAGTAGGAGAAGTGGTTTGAAGACTGTAGTGCACGGAGGCAGCGGATAGGAATCAGCTCACAGTCACGATGATACAGTAGATGGTAGAAGTGGTATGGGAACCACAGTAGTAGAAGTGGTTTGGAAACCACAGAGGTAGAAGTGGTTTGGAAACCACAGGAATCAGCTGGGCTGAATAAACGAGGAAACACAGGAACACCTTCAGAGACTCATGGGGAATGAGACTCCAAGATCAGGCAACGTGGTGTTGACCACAGGTGCTTAATATAGGGAGGTTGCCTGATCTGCCAATTAAGTTAAAGGAACATACACTGAAGGTTTGGAAAGGGCTGCGCATGCGCAGTCCCTCAGGATAGAGGACGTCCACGGTTCCTAATAGTCCGGGAAGAAGCACTCACAGTCCGGTGAGTGACAGTACCCCCCCTTTTAAAGGTGGGCACAGAACGCCTGGAACCGGGCTTGTCCGGATTTTTGGAATAAAACTTCTTCAGAAGGGCAGGAGCATTAAGATCTTCAGCTTTGATCCATGAACGCTCTTCAGGACCAAAGCCCTTCCAATGAACGAGGAAACGGAGGACTCCTCGCGAAATTTTTGCATCCAATACCTCAGTAATCTCGAAATCCTCCTCCCGATGAACTTGAACTGGCTGCGGTGCTGAGGGAGGAGTCGAGAAACGATTGATAATAAGAGGTTTGAGTAAGGACACATGGAAGGCATTGGAAATCCGAAGATTCTTAGGAAGAAGAAGTTTAACACATACTGGATTGATAACTTGAATGATCCTATATGGACCAATAAAACGAGGGGCGAATTTCATAGATGGAACCTTCAAACGAATATTTTTGGTAGATAACCAAACCCGATCTCCAATTTTTAGTGGTGGAATAGCCCGCCTCTTCTTATCTGCGAAAGACTTATATTTGTTAGATGTCTTCTTTAAACAGGTTTTGACCTGAGACCAGATATTTTTGAAGGTCTGACAAGCAGTCTCCACAGCAGGAACTTGGGTGGGCGGGAGGGCAGGAAATTCCGGAAAAGACGGATGGTGACCGTAGACCACAAAGAATGGAGTTTTGGATGATGACTCATGGTACATGTTGTTATGGGCGAATTCAGCCCAAGGGAGCAATTCTACCCAGTTGTCTTGGTTGGCTGAAGAGAACATCCTAATAAAAGTCTCAAGATCTTGATTGACTCGTTCCGTTTGTCCGTTAGATTGCGGATGGTAAGACGATGAGAGTGCTAATCGTATGCCCAAGGTTTTACAAAGGGCCCGCCAGAATCTGGAAACGAATTGTACTCCTCTATCTGACACAATCTCAGACGGACATCCATGGATGCGGAAGATTTCTTTAATGAAATGTTCAGCCAGAGTAGACGAGGAAGGTAAACCGGACAGAGGGACGAAATGAGCCATCTTCGAAAATCTGTCTACCACTACCCAAATAGTATTGTGATTCTTACTTGGTGGCAAATCAGTAACGAAATCCATACTAATATGGGTCCAAGGCTTGGACGGAATGGGTAGTGGTCGCAGCAACCCTGCTGGAGTTCTGCGGGAGGATTTGAACTGAGAACATAAATCACAGGAAGCAATAAACTCTTTGACGTCTCTCCTCATTGAAGGCCACCAGTAACTACGAGAGAGAATCTCAAAGGTCTTATGTTCACCGGCGTGTCCAGAAAAACGAGAGGCATGGAACCACGAAAGGATTTTCCTCCTCAGAGTAGGAGGCACGAGGGTCTTCCCAAATGGTAGCATTTTGGTGGATGAAGCAGCCAGAGAAATACATTTGGGGTCTAGAATAGCATGGTTGGGAACCTCTTCTACATCAGAGGACGTCACAAAAGCTCGAGATAGAGCGTCAGCTTTCTTGTTCTTAGCAGCTGGTTTGAAGGTTATAATTAATTCAAAACGGGAAAAGAAAAGAGACCATCTTGCTTGACGAGGGTTCAAGCATTGAGCAGATTGCAAATATGACAAGTTCTTATGATCCGTGAAGATCGTCACCGGATGGCGAGCTCCTTCCAACAAGTATCTCCATTCCTCTAATGCAGCTTTGATGGCCAGCAACTCCTTGTCCTCGATAGTATAGTTTTTCTCTGCGGGCAGAAGACCCCGAGAGTAGAAGGCACAAGGATGTAATTTTTGTTGCTCCGAGCGTTGGGAGAGAATAGCTCCTAAGCCCACATTAGAGGCATCTACTTCTAGGAAGAAGGGGAGTGTCACATCAGGTTGTCGCAGAATGGGAGCAGACGAGAAGGACTCTTTGAGGATTTGAAAGGCTTGGAGAGCCTCAGATGACCATTGCTTAGTATTAGCCCCTTTCCGAGTTAAGGCCACAATGGGAGATGCAATGGATGAGAAGTCTTGAATGAAGCGTCTATAGTAATTGGCAAAACCTAAAAAACGCTGGATGGCACGAAGAGTAGTTGGCTGAGGCCAATGTAGTACAGCATTTACTTTGTCTGGATCCATCTTCAGGCCAACTCCGGAAACTATATACCCCAAGAATGGAATCTGGGGTAACTCGAATGAACATTTTTCCAATTTACAGAACAACGAGTTTTTCCGTAGTCTGGAGAGGACCTCTGCCACATGTTGGTGATGAGAAGGCAGGTCCTGTGAGAAGATCAATATGTCGTCCAGGTAGACAACGACACATACATATAATAAGTCCCGAAAGATCTCATTGATGAAACCCTGGAAAACCGCGGGGGCATTACACAGCCCGAAGGGCATTACTAAATATTCGTAATGCCCATCTCTGGTGTTAAACGCGGTCTTCCATTCGTCACCGGAACGGATTCTAATTAAATTGTAGGCACCACGAAGATCCAACTTAGTAAATATCCGAGCTCCCTTGATGCGATCAAATAGCTCAGTGATCAGCGGAATGGGATACCGATTCTTGATAGTAATGGCGTTGAGTCCACGAAAATCTATACAAGGGCGTAATGATCCATCCTTCTTTTTGACGAAGAAGAACCCAGCTCCAGCGGGAGAGGTGGAAGGTCGAATGAACCCACGCTGGAGATTCTCCTGTATGTACTCAGATGTGGCTTGAGTTTCAGGTAACGAGAGAGGATAGATCCGACCCCTGGGAGGAGTCTTGCCAGGTAGAAGGTCGATCGGACAATCCCAAGAACGATGAGGAGGAAGACGTTCAGACTGAGCTTTATCAAACACATCGGCAAATGAAGCATACTGAGGAGGGAGTCCCGGGGAGGACGATGAGATGGAAGATTGCTGTACTTTAAGAGGAATAACTTGAGAGAGACAACGATGGTGACATTCAGGCCCCCAAGACGTAACTTGAGGGGTGCGCCAGTCAATCTGGGGAGAGTGACATTGAAGCCATGGAAGGCCTAAGACAATCGGACTTGTCGTAACAGGAAGAATTAAAAACGAAATTTCTTCATGGTGTAGTACACCAATCTGAAGGGTTACTGGAGACGTACTCTGGGTGATGAGACCATTGATGAGACGTGATCCATCTATAGCCGTCACAGTAATGGGTGTTTTTAAAGTGATCACTGGTAGGGACCATTGATTCACTAGTGATTTAGAAATGAAATTTCCTGCTGCTCCGGAATCAATCAATGCCTGTGACTCAAAGGATTTGGTAGCAAAGGAAATCGTAACATCGAAAGCGCAGACTTTAGATTTCATAGACAATGGAGAGGACTCCAGGGACCCTAACTTCACCTCTCCAGAACTAGTTAGGACCTGGCATTCCCCGATTTCTTAGGGCAAGAACTGAGCATATGTGTGGAATCAGCACAATAGATACAGAGTCTATTCTTTACTCTTCGTTTCCTCTCTTCTAAAGATAATTTGGAACGTCCTATCTCCATGGGAATCACAGAAGGTGAAACTGGACGAAATTGAGGGTTTAAACGAAGAGGTGCTTTAGCAGAAGTTGTTTTCTCAGATTCTCTTTCACGAAATCTCATGTCTACACGATGGCAAAGAGAGATCAAATCTTCTAGTGACGAAGGAAGCTCTTGGGTAGTCAGTGCATCTTTAATTTTATCGGAGAGCCCCTGCCAGAAGGAGGCAACTAATGCTTCAGTGTTCCACTGAAGTTCAGAGGCTAAGATCCTAAATTGAATGACATACTGTCCTACTGTATGGGAGCCTTGTCGCAAACGAAGAATGCTGGAAGCAGCGGAGGTCACACGACCTGGTTCATCGAACACACTTCGGAACGTGGAAATGAATTTGGCACTATCTTGTAGAATTGGATCGTTTCTTTCCCACAGAGGGGAGGCCCAAGCCAGGGCTTGTCCAGAAAACAATGAGATAAGATAGGCCACTCTGGAACGATGGGTAGAAAAATTTTGAGGTTGGAGTTCAAAATGGACTGAACATTGGTTAAGGAAACCTCTACAAGTTTTGGGGTCCCCGTCATATTTTGACGGAGTAGGCAGGTGAAGCGTAGGAGCTGTAGACACCTGGGATGGCACTGGGGAAACGGAGGAAAGCACAGGAGCTTCAATACTAGCTGTAACAGTCTGTCCAGATGTTCCTTGGGAGGTTAACGATTGGTAACATTGAAGTAACAGCTGTTGGCGAGCATCCTGTTGCTCCACACGGCTGACCAGATGCTGCAGCATCTCTTTAGCAGTAGGTTCCGTATCTGGGTCTGTCATGGCCTGATCTTACTGTCACGGGCACTAGGAGTCTTTACCCAGGGATCACCAGGTGATAGGCTTACCAGAGCAGTATAGGTGGTAATATGGTACTCTGGTAGCAGGGTGATCACGGAACAGGAAATAGCAGATGATGAGATGCTCAGGAAAGTCTATGACTAGCAGCACTGGCAACATGGAGGTAGTAATACACGAGGAACTGTATGGACAAAGGACACGTGAAGGTAGTCAGTGGTCTGCGGTAGCAAGTTGTACCACTGCTATAGTGAGGAGGAATGTCCAACAGAAACGAGGAGGTGATGAGAGTCAGCGGTCTGCGGATAGCAAGTTGTACCGCTGTCTGAGTGAAGGAATGGAATCCACGTGGAGGTATCCGGGGAGTCAGTGGTCTGCGTTAGCAAGTTGTACCACTGCTATGTGAGAGGATACTGGAACAGGTGAAACTGTAAACAGGAGTCAGTGGTCTGCCACTAGCAAGTTGTACTACTGAATATATATGTGAGGAGGTGCACGGGGAGAGACTGCAACACAATATATACACGGGCACCTTGACTTTGATCCACAGTAATATGCACAATATAAATGTATAAATGACTGAACAACACTGCCAATATAGAAAGTCTTTTGAAGTAATCCGGCATGAGATAACACAGTCAATGATGGCAATAGACTCAGCGGATAGTACACTCCAGAGGAGAACCAACACAGTCCAGCAAGGTATGCAATACACAGCACAGTCAATGGGAAGTATGCATACCGTGGTTCAGGAGAAGGCAGTCAGACAGGAGTGCAGAGATACCTGAAGGGCAGGAGGCCAGCAGGATACAAGTCCCTGGATGGGTGAAGCAGGGGTCTAGCAGGTGCAGCGCACAGGTAGGTAGACCAGCAGGGAACACAGGAAGGCGTGGAGAGCGGATCAGCAGTAGATGGATGAGTAGCGCTGAGAAGTAACAGCAGCGGGTCTCTGCGGGAACACGGAGGTAACCAATAGCAACCAGCAGGTGCAGTAACGATGGGACACCGGAGCAGAGTTGAACTGGCACTGTTGATCACGGAGAATAGCGGGTAGCAATAGTGGAGGCAGACTCAAGGAAACACGGGAGCGTTGACAAGGACTGAAGACTGAAGCGCACAGAGGCAGCGGATAGGAATCAGCCAAACAGTCACGATGAAACACAGACGGGTTGCAGGTTGAAGACTGTAGTGCACGGAGGCAGCGGATAGGAATCAGCTAGCAGTCACGATGATGAAACACAGACGAGTTGCAGGTTGAAGACTGTAGTGCACGGAGGCAGCGGATAGGAATCAGCTAACAGTCCCAATAATAAATGGTAGAGTAGAAGTGGTTAGAAGACTGTAGTGCACGGAGGCAGCGGATAGGAATCAGCTCACAGTCACGATGATACAGTAGATGGTAGAAGTGGTATGGGAACCACAGTAGGAGAAGTGGTTTGAAGACTGTAGTGCACGGAGGCAGCGGATAGGAATCAGCTCACAGTCACGATGATACAGTAGATGGTAGAAGTGGTATGGGAACCACAGTAGTAGAAGTGGTTTGGAAACCACAGAGGTAGAAGTGGTTTGGAAACCACAGGAATCAGCTGGGCTGAATAAACGAGGAAACACAGGAACACCTTCAGAGACTCATGGGGAATGAGACTCCAAGATCAGGCAACGTGGTGTTGACCACAGGTGCTTAATATAGGGAGGTTGCCTGATCTGCCAATTAAGTTAAAGGAACATACACTGAAGGTTTGGAAAGGGCTGCGCATGCGCAGTCCCTCAGGATAGAGGACGTCCACGGTTCCTAATAGTCCGGGAAGAAGCACTCACAGTCCGGTGAGTGACAGTCATGGGTTCACTATGGTGCAGAGGTCTGCAATATACTGAGATAAGGATGTAGACAGACCGAGATGCGACCATGATTGTGCAGGTGCCTAGGTGATACATCGTCCTTGAGGGACCAGATGGTGCAGAGGACTATTTGGGCAATGGTCAGGATGGGGCAGGGTCCTAGAAAATGCAGAGGCCATGATGGTATCTGGGCACAGGTAGTGTAGAAGCCCAGATGGTGGCAAGTGAGGTATGACAGTCGCAATGTTATCAAAGTGGAAAAACAATGACAAGGCAATACTATTGCAAAGCAATATTTTGGCAGAGCAATGATATGGTAAATCAGAATCAGCCTTCCCTAGCATTGTGGGCATTAATCTGTAGGAAACAGTTCAGTGCTCACTCAGGAACACAAGGCTGTGCCCCAAAAGGAAACTGATATCAGTTTATTCAGAAGATATTAATTATGCAGCACAGAGCACGACATTAATAGTGTTTACATTCTCTTCATTCATAAAATTGTAGCACCAGAGTAGACTAAAAAAACAAATAAAACAGTATACCAAATAAAAGTAAGTACCATTTTGGAATATACAAACACTATGGAGGTAATCAGTATTATCCCTGCTACTACTGCAGGCCGTGACTGACATGTTTCTTCACAACCCTTGTCATTTCCTCAGAAACTAGTCATGTGGCTACTCTGTCTGGCATATAATGATGTTGGAAATCTGCTGGATTATTCTACCAACTGTTATAGATTTATGTGAGCCCTCTGCTTGTCTTTTATAGAATCATGCAATATCTTTGCTAATCATGTGAGCACTCTACTGGCCTACTATATAATTACATGTGTGCCTATGTCTGGGTAGGTGTAACTGTGGGTGGAGATAAGAGTTGGGGTAGGCAAAACTGTATTCTGTCTAATGCCATATGTGTTGTTAATCCACCTATTGGGGGGTTTCAGATGGTATGTCTATGGACATTGCTAGTATAATATGCTTTTGACCAGGGATGAGCGGGCTCAGATTTTGGTAATCCGAGCCCACCCGAACAGTGCGGATCCGACGGGATCCGAGCACTGTTAGGGTATTTCCGGCGGCGAAATGAATCCAAAACGAGGCTATGACATCCAAGTCTCGCGTCGGATCTCGCGAGAGTCGGATGTCATAAATTCCCCGCTTGCGGCCGCCATCTTCATTCTGGCTGAGATCAGGGAAGAGGGAGGTTGTAGTGTAGTGGTGCTCCTGTGTCCTGTGTCCTGCTTAATCCAGTGGTTAGTTAGAATCTCCTGTGCTCTGTCCTGTTGATCAGTCCAGTGGTGCTTTTGTCCTGTGCTGTGGGCTGCTGAGTCCAGTGGTGCTTTGGCCAGTGCTCTGTCCTGCTGAGTCCAGTGGTGCTTTTCTCCTGTGCTTTGTTCTGCTAAGGCCATAGTTATTTTAAAATGATTAAAAAACGATAAAAAAAATTAAAAAAAATAAAAATAAAAATGATAGAAAACTAATTAAAAAAAAATGTAAAAAAAATTATACAAAAATAATTAAAAAAAATATATAAAAAAATTATTTAAAAAGTCTAAAAAAAATTCTAGTGCAATATATTCTTGCAGTCCAGAAATATTAGCACTGCAATATTTACCTACGTTCACTGTTCTTGCAGTCCAGAAATATTAGTACTGCTAAATTAAAATACGTTCACTGTTCTTGCAGTCCAGAAATATTAGTACTGCAATATTTACCTACGTTTACTGTTCTTGCAGTCCAGAAATATTAGTACTGCAATATTGACCTACGTTCACTGTTCTTGCAGTCCAGAAATATTAGTACTGCAATATTTACCTACGTTCACTGTTCTTGCAGTCCAGAAATATTAGTACTGCTAAATTAAAATACGTTCACTGTTCTTGCAGTCCAGAAATATTAGTACTGCAATATTTACCTACGTTCACTGTTCTTGCAGTCCAGAAATATTAGTACTGCAATATTTACCTACGTTCACTGTTCTTGCAGTCCAGAAATATTAGTACTGCTAAATTAAAATACGCTCACTGTTCTTGCAGTCCAGAAATATTAGTACTGCAATATTGACCTACGTTCACTGTTCTTGCAGTCCAGAAATATTAGTACTGCAATATTTACCTACGTTCACTGTTCTTGCAGTCCAGAAATATTAGTACTGCTAAATTAAAATACGTTCACTGTTCTTGCAGTCCAGAAATATTAGTACTGCAATATTTACCTACGTTCACTGTTCTTGCAGTCCAGAAATATTAGTACTGCAATATTTACCTACGTTCACTGTTCTTGCAGTCCAGAAATATTAGTACCAGAGATTTACCTATGTTCACTGTTCTTGCAGTCCAGAAAAATTAGTACCAGAGATTTAACTATAATGGAGTACAAAAATTTCTTCCTAATGCTAAAGCTGCTGCCACTAGACATGACATAGACGATGAAATGCCATCAACATCGTCTCCCAAGGCCGATGCCCAATCTCCTAGTAGAGGGCATGTAAAATCCAAAAAGCCAAAGTTCACTAAAATTAGCAAAAAAAGAAAATTAAAATCATCTGAGGATAAACGTAAACTTGCCAATATGCCATTTACGACACGAAGTGGCAAGGAACGGCTTAGGCCCTGGCCCGTGTTCATGACTAGTGGTTCAGCTTCACCCAAGGATCTAAGCCCTCCTCCCCCCCCCCCCTCAAAAAAAATTAAAAGAGTTATGCTGTCAGCAACAACACAGCAAACAACTCTGCCTTCTAAAGAGATGTCATCACAAATCCCCAAGGCGAGTCTAAGGGTGTTGGTGGTTGCGAAGCCTGACCTTCCCATTACTGTACGGGAAGAGGTGGCTCCTTCCACCATTTGCAGCACGCCCTCTGCATATGCTGGAAGGATCACCCACAGTCCAGTTACAGATTTGGCTAATGAAGGTGTCAATGTTGTACACCGGGAGGAGGATATTGATGTAGCTGCCGCTGAGGAGGAACTTGACGAGGAGGATGCTGATGTGGTTATCTTAAATGTGGCACCAGGGGGGGAAACAGTTGTTGTCCATGGGATGAAAAAGCCCATCGTCATGCCTGGGCAGAAGACCAAAAAATCCACCTCTTCGGTCTGGAGTTATTTCTATCCCAATCCGGACAACAAATGCATGGCCATATGTACCTTATGTAAAGCTCAAATAAGCAGGGGTAAGGATCTTGGCCACCTAGGGACATCCTCCCTTATACGTCACCTGAAGAACCTTCATAATTCAGTGTTTAGTTCAGGACCTGTGGCTAGGACCGTCAGCAGTCCAGGGACACCTAAATCCCTTGGTCCTGTTGTATACACACCAGCAACACCCTCCTCGTCAACTTCCTCCACGATCTCCATCAGAGATAGTCCTGCAGGCCATGTCACCGGCATGACTGAGTCCTCTTCAATCCGGGATTCTTCCGGAGGACCCTGCAGCGGTACGCCTACTACTGCCGCTGCTGCTGTTGCTGCTGGTAGTCGGTCATTTTCCCAGAGGGGTCGTAAGAACGCTACGTCTTTCACCAAACAGTTGACCGTCCAACAGTCATTTGCCATGAGCACGAAGTACGACAGTAGTCATCCTATGGCAAAGCGGATAACTGCGGCCGTAACAGCTATGTTGGTGCTAGACGTGTGTCCGGTGTCCGCCATTAGTGGAGTGGGATTTAGACGGTTGATGGAGATATTGTGTCCCCGGTACCAAATCCCGTCGAGATTCCACTTCACTAGGCAGTCCAGAAATATTAGTACCAGAGATTAAACTTTGTTCACTGTTCCTGTAGTCCAGAAATATTAGTACCAGAGATTAAACTATGTTCACTGTTCCTGAAGTCCAGAAATATTAGTACCAGGGATTAAACTACGTTCACTGTTCCTGCAGTCCAGAAATATTAATACCAGAGATTAAACTACGTTCACTGTTCCTGCAGTCCAGAAATATTAGTACCAGAGATTAAACTACGTTCACTGTTCCTGATTGGTTTGTTAAAGTGCGAATGTCCTATTTCAACAACATCAGGGTGGGTGGGTGGGCCCAAGGACAATTCCATCTTGCACCTCTAGCAAACTCTTGCAAACTGCCATCCTGTCTGCCACTGCAGTGCCACTCCTAGATGGGACAAGTGTTTGTGCCGCCCACTTGTGTCGCTTAGCTTAGACATCCAGCTACCTCGGTGCAACCTTTTGGACTAAAAACAATATTGTGAGGTGTGAGGTGTTCAGAATAGACTGGAAATTAGTGGAAATGAATGTTATTGAGGTTAATAATAGTGTAGGAGTGAAAAAAAAACAAAAGCCCAAAACCCAAAATCAGAACCAAAACCTTTCGTGGGGTGTTTTGGCAAAACAAATCAGAACCCAAAACCTCAAGCTAATCATAACCCAAAACCCAAAACCCAAAACACCAAAAGTGGCCGGTGCACACCCCTACTTTTGACATAAATCTTGGGGTGATTAAGTACAATTATTCTATTAAATATGTTAAATTAACTACCTGATACCACAAAATAGTACTAGAAGTAAATAAAGCTGAAAATCATTACATTCCTATCTCGAGATGTGTAGTTTGGATTCAGAGAAATCCGTCACATGAATTTTGGGGTTCTGTGTTGAATTAAGCCATGAGTAGGGTCGAACTGGCCATCTGGCAGTTCTGGCAAATGCCAGAAGGGCCGATGGCTAGATAGGACAGCCCCATTACTCGGCGCACAGACTGTCATGCTGGAACCCGGCATGACAGTCTGTGCGCCGAGTAATGGGGCCAGCCCTACACTGACTTCCTGCTGACCGAGCATCCCCCCTCCCTCCCTCTCCTATGAATGGGTCTCCGCCGATCAGAGTCACATGTGACGTGCACCATGTGATAGGTGCCGTCCCATGTGTGAAAAGAGTCTGCAGAGTGCGCATTGGATCGAACAAGGTAAGGGTGGGAGAGGAGGGGAGTAGTTTGTATGACAGGGTATGAATATAGTGTGTGTATGTGTGTGACAGTGTAAATATAGTATGTATGTGTGTGTGTGACAGGGTATGAATATAGTGTGTGTGACAGTGTAACTATAGTATGTGTGTGTGTGTGACAGGGTATGAATATAGTATGTGTGTGACAGGGTATGAATATAGTGTGTGTGACAGTGTAAATATAGTTATACAATATATGTGTGTGTGGGCCAGTGTATGACTATAGTGTGTGTGTATGTGTGGGACAGTGTACGACTATAGTATGTGTGTGGGACAGTGTATGACTATAGTATGTGTGTGGGGGCCAGTGTTTGCCTATAGTATGTGTGTGGGGGCCAGTGTATGACTATAGTATGTGTGTGGGGGCCAGTGTATGACTATAATATGTGTGTGGGGGCCAATGTATGACTATAGTATGTGTGTGGGGGCCAGTATATGACTATAGTATGTGTGTGGGGGCCAGTGTATGTTTAATTTCTTGTTGGGGTTGTTTGGAGGGAGGGAAATAGATGTATTTATCAAATTTGAATACTATTAATTTAATGTCAGGGCTAGTTGGAGGGAAATAGATGTATTTATCAAATGTGAACGTGGGTTCTATATTGATTTAACACTAGGGCTGGTTGGAGTTTTCTAAATTTCATGTAGTCATTTTTTTTCCATATAGGGCCCCCAACATTTCAGGACAAGCAGCAACTGATCTAAAGACACCAGCAGCCACAAGTGGTGAAAGTGACATGACAGGTAGGAGAGACCAGGACAGTCTGCCAACTGTCCTGAATTTGGTAGGTGACTGTCCCACTTAGTCAGGATTTGGTCTGACTTCAAGGACAGTTGGGAGATATGTCCTGCTTCACACTGTACTGCTTGTGAAGGCAGAACTGCGTGCACCTAACAGTAGTGCTCACAGTATTGCCAGTGTATTTGTCGAAAATGTATCTAATAACCATACTACATCATAGGAGCCTCCCTGTCTTAAGTGCCCTGGTCCCCCTGAGCCTTAATCTAGTTCTGGTCAGCAGGAGAAATCTGATAGTTGCTCCCAGTCCCGGACAGGACACAGACTATAGAGCAAGCCGAGGAGCTCTTAAGTCTCATGAGATTTATTAATCTTGTAAGACTAAGAGCTTCCCTGCTCACTCTACAGCAAGTTCCCATCCTTATGGACGTCAGCAGCACCAGAAGCATAGATAAGTACAGTGGTACTGGTATGCTATAACAGTCGATAGAATAATCCAGAAGATTTCCAACATCATTATATGCCAGACAGAGTACCCACATGATGAGCTTCTGAGGAAATGACAAGGGTTGTGAAGAAACATGTCAGGCACGGCCTGCAGTAGTAGCAGGGATAATACTGATTAGCTCCATAGTGTTTGTATATGCCAAAATGGCGCTTACGTTTATTTGGTATACTGTTTTATTTCAGTACTGGCAGTAGTATTATTTTTTTGACCTCTACTAATAAAAAAAGGTCACGCGGGAACAGTGTAAGAAACGTGCTCAAAAACACTGTTTGCAATCTGAAAGAAAACATCAGCTCTTGATGTAAGCATTAAGGGAAAAGTTTCTGATGAATGTGAAGATTTGTCCAAAAAAATTAAAATAGCTAA
The DNA here is from genome assembly GCF_038048845.1 of Mixophyes fleayi. Lineage (NCBI taxonomy): Eukaryota > Metazoa > Chordata > Amphibia > Anura > Limnodynastidae > Mixophyes > Mixophyes fleayi. The sequence goes on from NC_134403.1 coordinate 258,682,390, forward strand.
TATTCCATACACCACTGCAGTGGCAAGAAAAGGTTCAGACAATGCCCCTTTTTTGCAAGTAGGAGTCCTTCTACTGTTGGTACACATACTAGAATGCTCATGACCCAATGCCCATTGCAAAAAAGAGTGCTCAACATGGTCATGCATCTTCGTTAACTACCCATGCACCACCTTCTCACTCAGAGTATAAGTGTGCCACCTCCAAAACAGCCACATCAGTGCATGAAAGGAACACTGAGATTAAAGAACAACTTGGGCACGTACAGAATCCTGAGGAGAGTCTAAGGGTATCCATGAGATGTATATGCGAGTCTGACATTTCAGATATTGATGCTGTAACTATAGAGCAGCTTCCCTCCCAAATTTCTCATTTATTTGAAAATGTGAGGACGAGATGTAATGATGATGATTTAGAAATTGAGATGCTACTTTGTAACAAGAGGATAAGGAGGACAATTGTGGATCTAAAAATGAATGTGGATGATAATGATTATGTTGAAGTAAGGCAGCCACCAGTGGTATCACCTCATGTCCATGATAAGTGTAACGTCATGCCATGGCATAAGACCAAAAAAAGCACCTCTTGTGGTTGGAAAAATATTTAGCCCAACCCAAAGAACATTTGTCAAGGCATCTGGAGCCTTTGTGACGCCACAATAAAGAGGTAGAGAACTTGATCATCTAGGCACTTCCACCTTGTTACATCATTTGCAGTGAGTTCATTCATCTAATTGTGTGTAGTAGCAAGCAGCCCTGCATCAGTTAGCAGCCCGTCAACACCTTCATCATCAACCTCTTCATTATTATTATTATATAGTCCAGTATTTCATTTTCCAATTCAAACTGACTGCCCTAATCCAATCCATGACCTCCAAGAGACATCCTTGTGCTCTACTGCTGCTGTTGCTGCTGCTTGGCCCCCTTCTATAGAGAAAGGGACCAAGAGGAGTAAGTATTGGCTAGGTGTTTCTCCATCAGCAGCAACAGCGTCGGCAGCTTCATCATCATCCTCATCTTTTCAGCATAGTAGTGATAGAACACAATGCCAGGTAATTCACAGGCAAGCTGCTCTTTGTATCACTGATTTCACAAAGAAAAATAACAATGTCGATTTGTTGGAAAACTCAGGAATGTCCTATCAAAATAGCTCTACTCAGAATTACTCATTGTCAAAAATGGAGTGAACATTGTGTGTATATTACAACTGGGTGAATTTCAACACATACCAAGATTTGCACACACAATAAACTTGGTGGTGCAGAATTTCTTAAAAAATGAGAGGTCAGTGCAGGAGATACTATCTGTGGCCCATAAAATTTCTCAGCATTTCAAGATTCAACGTCCACATCTAAAACATTGCAGCGGCTGCAAAATCAATATCATTTGCCATGCCACTAACTGAAGAAATAGGTAGTAACAAGGCAATTCCTTGCTTCTGTGATTAAAGGAACAGCAGCAAGCCATCAAGACCTACACATCAAGCCAGGAGGTGGACATGTTATCTTGTTTCAGCAGATTGCAGAATCCTCACTGTTTTATGCAAGCTGCTGAAGCCACAATAAATTGTAGCGAATGAAGTGAGTTCTGACACTGCCAGCCTGAGTCAAGTCATATCCCTAATACAACTACTTAAAAAGAAGCTGGAGAAGTTGAAGGAGGAGATGAAATTAAGCGATTTTGCAATATATGTTGGCCTTGTAGATCAAGTTCTGTATTCACTTTGCCAGGACAAGGTTTGCAGCATCTTGAAATTGTACATTTTGACAACCATGCTTGATCCTAGGTTTAAGTCATATGTAGTGTCTTTCTTCCAACTGACACAAATCTTCACAGATGCAAACAGCTCCTTGTGAGCAAGCTGTCAGCTCAAGTCACCCATTACATGTCTCCTGCTTCAGCTTCTCCTGCAAATACTACTGCCAGAATAAAACTTACCTTCTCTAAAAGTCACATTAAAGGTGATTCAACACAGCACACCAACGTGAAAGGTTATTATGACATCTGGTCAGGCTTAAAAGAAATGCCCAAATACATTGATACCACAATTTGATACACCTTGTATTAGTAGAATGGTGGATGATTACTTTAATGATAATGTAGAAATTAGCATCTCAGACAGTCCCTTTGAATTTTGGAAGGAAAAAAAGGCAATTTGGATCCCCTTGTACAAACTAGCTATGGTGTACTTAAGCTGCTCACTCTTCAGTGTGTACTAAGAAAGAGTGTTTAGCACAGCCAGGAACATTGTGAGTGATCGTCAGACCGGACTACTTCCTAAAAATGTAGAAATACAGGTGTTTATCAAAATGAAATAAAAATTATGTGAGGAATACTAAATCTGTAACGCTAGATTCCAGTGGGGATGAACTAATATTGTGTGATGATGATCTTGACATCAGTGAGGAGGAGAATGAGGGTGATGACCTTGTCAACATAGAGGAAGATGACCACTGTTAGTCAAATTAAAATCTATACCACCCAACAACCAAAATGTTTTCTATTGTGGGGGCCCATACAAATCAAGCACTTCAGCCACAAAAGTGCCAGTCCCTGTCGCTGAAGTGCTTTGTTTGTTACACTATGCATGTCCTTTTTAACATATGGGTGGGTCTTGTGTAAAATGCTATATAGTCTACAGCTAAACATTCACTTAGTCGACATTCAGAAAGTAGACAATATTAGGTCAACGATTCAGATGGTGAGAGTATTATTAGGTCAACAATTCAAATATTGACAGTATTATATTGTTAGTGTTACGAGCCGTGGTTTGTCTCCTCTAGTCACCTCCCGCCTGCCATAGCAAAAGCCAGGATGTCACTTCTAGTTTTTGGGTCCCAGCCGTCACTGTGGCAACGACCAGGACGTTCTGTCCTACAACGCTGTGCTCTGAAATTATACACACCCGGACGCGTGCGCATACAATTGTTTATTAATTAGGAATTTCATGTGCTTGATTACTACCCCATGTGCCTCCCCTTTTCTGATTGGGTGCTCTAGATATTTAAGGCAGGGAGCAGGGAGGGCTTAGCCTCCCTGCCAGTTATAGCGTTCACTACACGTGCTGTTTGCTGACCTGCTCTGTCTTCTGACACCTGTTGATTGATCTTCTGTTGTGACCCTATCTGAACCTTTGGACCTTGCCTGTAGCCCTGACCATTTGCCAGAATATTGTGCTTGCCATTTTGTTTGTGACCCAGAAATTTGCTTGTATATTGGACCTGCTTGTTTACTGCCTGCCCTGATCTCTGCCCTGTACACTGACTTTCCTGTTTGCTACAGACTCATGACCTTGGGCTGTCTCCGTTTTTTCCTCCTCCAGCCTTTTGGTCTGTTTACCTGGAAACATGGTTATTCTGATAAGCCTCTACCACCATAGAGATAAGTCCTGGAGGCATCCAATTACCTGCGAACGTGTATAGTTCTACGGCAAAGGCAGCTGCTAAAGGTGAACACCTCTACTAGTCTGGTTCTAAAAGCTTATTAATAGCTGTGGTCCTAACAGTTAGGGTTAGGGATAGGGTTAGGAATAGGGATAGGGATAGAGATATGGTAAGGGATATTATTGTCGACCTAATAATACTGTCTACATGTGAATTGTCAAACTAATAATACTGTCTACATTTCAACTGTCAACCTTATAATACAGTCAATGTCATTATTGTTGACTTTTCAACGCTGTCTATATTAGAGTGTCCCACCATATAAATGTTGTTCATGTAACCATTAAACATATGTATCGCATCTGTGTGGGAGAGCCCAAGGACAATTCCATCTTACACCATTTAAAATTAATGCCTTGGTCTATCATCTTGTGTAAAATATCTACTGAGACCACTGCTGTCCATCTAATGAGCTCTGATACTGCCGTTGCTGTCCTTCTCCAATGTGTTGCTGCGGCCCCTCTACAGTGTGTTGCCGCTCTCTGTCTCCATTGTGTCCCAAATACCATCTAACTGTTCCGTACTTGGTGTATCTCCTTTTTTAATATTACAATTTGATTGATTTAGACATCTGTGATGAGGATGATGATGAGTGTGGTGACATTGTCACCATTGAAGAAGATGACCACTGTTAGCCAAATGCCCATTAGTAAATTGTTAAAATCCCTATCTATTCTTCAGTTCAATAACCAACAACCAAAATTTTCCCAAATAAATCAAGTACTTCAGACACAAAAGTGGCAGACCCTGTCGTTGATGTGCTTGGTTTGTTAAACTATGCTTGTCCTTTTTAACCTATGGGCAGGTGGATGGCCCGGGCCCAAGGACAATTCCATCTTGCACTATTTTACATTATGGCCTTGTTCTATATCTTGCGTAAAATGTCTACTGATGCCACTGCTGTCCGTCTAATGAGCTCTGATTACTGTCTCTTCACTTTCCATGATGCATGCTGTCTAACATTTGAAATAAAGTGTGGAATGTTCAATGAGGGCGATTTACTTTGATTGGAAGATAAAGAAACCATAGAGAATGCTATGAACGGAAACAATAATGTTTGACTTAATTCTGTGAATAAGAACAATATAGTTACACTTATGCAGTGGATGAAAGATCCACTGCATAAGTAATAGACAGAGGAAATGTGGTGGGCCTCATGCAGGCTGGGTTGGGGAAATGCCTCCCCACGGTTTTGAGGTTTTCAATGGCAATCTGCCCCAAAAGATCTGTTGTAGATTGCACTTCTTTCATACAGTGTCCATAGGCACATAGAAGTTCTTTGTGGAATTATAACTTTATATTAAACTGTGCAGTTATATCATCATACAGACAGAACACATCTTGCAAGCAACATCAACATGAGAGAAAAATAAGATGGTTCTTTGAACCACAACGTATATTGCTATAATACAGAGTGACAACACAATAACGCAATTAGGAACAGCTCCACCTGCAGTCCCTCCAGTCCTTGCAATATCTCAACAACATCTATGAGTACAAACTCATCACATTGTTTCAGTCTGTTGAGAAGCTGTATGAATTTAGATTAATGGTGACCTTCTGTGGCCTTAATCATGACTTTAAGTCCACAGCTGCTGTATGACTGTCCCGTTAGTGTGGACTGGATGCAGCCCATGACGGAAACTGCAGTCTGGAACACTTCTGCATCCCAATTCATTCTTGCTTCAAATGTGATGGAGTGAGACAAAGCAGGTTAAGTTTTCTCTGAGTGGTGTTCAGTGTCTTCAGCTCCTCTGTGACTGAATGAAACCAGGGCCGGATTTACCATTAGCCAACCTAGGCAATTGCCTAGGGCCCAGTGGCTCCCAGAGGGCCCTCCCAGGGCTAGTGGTGAGACCAACCTTTAAAAATGGGCCGCTACTTATGGGCCAGTGTTATATGCTTGCACCCCCGGGCTAAAGTCTTCCAGCCAGCCCCTGAATAGGGGTATATGTTATGCTAAAAAACTATAGTGCTATGGATTTTTTCAGGGAGGGGGCCCCAAACCAGTATCTTGCATAGGGCCCCATGTGGTCTATATCCGGCTCTGAATGAAACTGCATCAGCCAGTTTACCAAATCAAGTTTCTGATCCTGGGCTCAGCGCTGGGTGGTTGAAATTTTTGTTATCGGGTGGTAATACTAAAGCATTATGTATTGTTCACTGGCTATTCTGTGTTTCTATGTTTCTATGTAAAAGAATGGTGGCCTTGCAGCTGTTGACGAAATTGGGGAACATCGTTGACTAGTCTGTCTGAACACAAAGAATATTTGGTGTTACATCATGGTATCCAGAAATGAATGCATTTGTGCACATGCCATAAGAATGACACATTACTGGTCTTAAATTAAAGCCATCAATGCACGCTTACATATCTATGCTGACCACTGCCCCAGAGCTGCATGCAGTGTTCATGGAGTGTTGGACATAAGTATGTAGTAATATGTAACCGAGACATCATTGATCCCAAAGTCTGCTTTATTTTTAGTGCACTCAACATACAACGTACACTTTAAGCCCTATATATATGAAAGAGCCCTAAACCTTTAAATACACAATTTAGACCTTTATGAAAACTTTGGTCCATAATATGGGTTAAATGGCCTTAATGATAAGACACTTTATTGTAGTTTATGCTGCGTTTGACACTTGACCACTATTTGCAAGTGTGTTGTATATTTTTGTCTTTTTTGTTTTCAACTTTGTTATGATTATCCTGTAATGTTCCCCATGCAACAAACTTTATTACTAGCTGTGAATACATTTTGAGCAGTGTAGAATTTTGTAACTTGCAGGAATTCTGTTTAATGAGGTTTTATATTTTTAAGAAAATGTGACAAGTAGTGTGTAATGTGCGTATTGTCGCTAACCAATAACGATTGTCGAACCTCGATTTGTGTTTCCAACGCACAAAGATTTATTCGCAATAAGTGGAAAAAAATATGCTCAAGCGATGTAATAGTAAATACAGCCGTTACTTAACGCAGGCGCTCTGGATCCAGTGCAGTCATTCAATCCTGAAGTCTGGGGACAAGAAGTCTGCCCTCTGGATCACAAGCTGCTGCTTATATACACAATCAAGTACAGTAATACAATGAAGATGGTATGGCTTGCATCTATTGGTCCGGGTCTCAGGAATGTCCAAGGGGTCGTCAATCATTGGCTGGTTCATCCTAAGGAATCCAAAGGAGGGGGTCATCTCTGCAGGGGGTATGCTCTGCTCTTCCCGCCAGAATTCCTTAGTCTTAAGTAGTTCATAATTCCCTATCATTCATAACTTGCGTATGCACTCTGCGATTCCCTCGCAGAGCGCACCAAACAGTAGGATATGTAACAAGGTTCATTATGATACCACTCATGATGTTATTCCTTTAACCCGTTCTGTGTATTTCACTAATTTACATGTAACTCTGATATAACATATAAATACTACTATATTTCGACATAACTGACTATGTGTTGCAACTACCAATAATGTGTACTATTTTATAAGTATGCGTGTTTGTGCAAATGTATGGTAAAAGACCAATTACTGTTGCTGCCACGTGTAGTGAATGCGTACGCCCTTTCACGCCGTAGCGTGCCCTTGTACGTCATAGCGTACCGTACGCATCTTTTCAGACAAAGACAACCAAGTTTGCTAGACTTTAATTGAAATGACTTTATCCAATTTGCTGACTTCGACAGTTCCACCCTTTGATAGTGTAATAAACTATCACCCAATCACCGTTTCAAGTTCAGGATTATACAATACTTCTTCACAGACCATGATCTCGGTATCTGGTACCACCCTTTCAGTCTCTTTCTCAGTGTTACTCCCATGAGACCGTTTTCCACACTTCAACACAGTAGGAACACATTTGACAACTAAACCAATTGCTAAGATGACACCCAGTATAAGGAGAAGGAGCTTACCTACACTAGCAACCATTTCCTGTACCCACTCCCCCAGACCGGAGAACCATTTTGCTGGGTTCAACCATGAGAACCAACCCGCCACCTTTTCCCCGACCTCATATAACGAAGAATTATGGCTCTTTCGAAATTCCCATTTCAGCTGCAAAATTTCATCCATCTTCCGGTCTATAACCTCTTTAGGGTCTTCCGTATTATTAGTAATGTACGTGCAACATTTGACACCGAACTGGGTGGCCAGTGTCACACAGTACCCACCAGTAATAGAGGTGAGATAATTTAGTACCAGTCTATGTTGCACCAACTCCTTCTTGTACGCTTGTAGCTCCCTTCCAGTATACCTGAAAGTGTCATCATACATCTCGGTGATATTATCTATTAATTTAGCTAGGTCTTGGATATACTTAAAGTTTAATGTTCCCCGAGCGGTCCTGGTGAGATCTAGAGCAACCATAACTTGGAAACCAGCAGTTTCACTAATCAATTTTGTAGCTATGGGTTCCTCACCAGGAATCATATTTCTCTTGCCACGGTGTTCATACTGTGTGTGTATGTATGGTGGTGATGTAGTCTTGTGAATATCTACCATTTCTTCATGAGTAATAGTCATGATTTCAGGAACCAGTTTAGCTAAGAAACACAAGCCCTTGGAACTCGGAGTCACCCAGGAATAAGCTTTCCTCCCACAAACAAAATACACATCATCAGGGAGAACATAAGGAACAGTATGCCCATGAATTATATCACACAGAGTTTTGATAAAACTACCCATGCCTAGTGTCTCCATCTGCTCTAGACACGTGTCGGCATTAATGATATTTTCACATTTATCTGTAGAGACTTTTCCAATAGATACCTTCTTATGTTTGGTTATACGCCCTAACTTGTGACTTCCATCAGCATTCCTGCCTAGTAGTGACCTTGTGGGTCTCTCTCTAAAATGAGTGTGGCGAGCCATTGTCTGATCTGATAGGTCAGCCTCCCAATTCTCCAGGCGCTTTGCATGAGATATGTTTAGGCACAGCAACGATCTGCCTATGGAGTATTGTCGAAGCGTCAGACTAGGGGACCTAGTGTTATTGTACCTCCCTTCTATGGGCCTCCCACCCCTTAATTCGAGTACTTCGGATATGTTTAGCGGGAATGGCACTAGTCCTATGTTATGCTGCCCTTGAGGCACGTGAGAGCACACCCAACACTCAGTTTGGTTTAGCACCTTACCCACCAGGGAGTGATAATCCTCCAATGGATGCCCACCTATATTCAGAGTACTGGGGGACTGGCATCGTTGGATGCATCTCTCGTCAACTAGGGAGTTGCAGAACTTGCAGATACAATACTCATCAGACAATAGCCCCTCACACTGCCTCCGAGTTCCTGAGCTAGCAGACCTTTTCATAACCCCTGGACCAAGTTTGATAATGGGCTGCTCAGGATATCCTATTAACTTTTCTTCGGCCTCCATTTCATCCGTATCACTCCCAGAACTCTCCTCCATCCTCCATTCTCCTTCACAAAAATAGAATGTCCTAGAAAAAGTAAAAACAAGGAAAATCCTGGAACAAAAGAAAAACAAAAACCGCCACTCCATCGCTGGAAAGATAGTTCTGAGGCAACGTCTCTGGTTCAGGTGTCTTAACTGCAGGCTTTAGGTCTCCCGGAACAGGCTCACAAGTGACAGCTCTATGTCGTCGGTCTGAGTCTTGTCTTGCACTTTCTCCGGATTATGGACTCTCCTGCAGTGGGTGGAATGGATCCAAGTGTCTCTCTCTGCAACCTTCAGTGATGTAGTACTGGTCAGCAGCACTTTGTACGGGCCTTCCCAACGGTCTGTTAAACAACCTGAACGTAAGAAATTGCGGATCATAACATAGTCTCCAGGTTCAACATCATGACAGTTCGTTTCTGGCATACCAGGTGACAGCATTTTTAGTTTTTGTTGTTGTTGTTTCAGCTGTCTACTCATTCTTATAAGATATTGTACAGTCGCTTCATTATTACACTTTAAGTCGTCTTGTGGACTCACGATCAAATGAGGTTGTCGTCCGAACAGTATCTCAAAGGGGGACAGATTAAGAGGAGGTCTAGGAGTGGTTCGAATGCTGTGGAGGACCAACGGCAAAGCCTCAGGCCATGCCAACCCAGTTTCAGCCATTATCTTACCTAGTTTGTTCTTGATAGTACCGTTTACTCTCTCCACCTTACCACTGGCTTGTGGTCGGTAAGGGGTGTGAAGTCTGCTACTGATTCCCATGAGTTTACACATATTTTGGAAGACATCACCAGTAAAATGGGTACCCCTATCACTTTCAATGATTCTAGGGATACCGAACCTACACACAAAGTCTTGTACAATTTTCTTTGCAGTGAACACAGCAGTATTAGTGGCTGCCGGATATGCTTCTACCCAACCGGAAAACACATCAATACACACTAACACATACTTCAGATTCCTGCACGGTGGTAGTTGGATATAGTCAATTTGTATTACCTGAAAAGGTCCGTCTGTAGGAGGGATGTGGGATGGCTCAGTTGGAATAGTTTTCCCAACATTTTTCCTCAAACAAGTAAGACATGACATTGCTTTCTTACCAGCTTGAGAGGAAAATCCGGGAGCACACCAGTATGCTCTCACCAGTTTGCACATACCTTCTTTACCCAGGTGAGTCAGGCCGTGTGCTGCTTCAGCCAGGCTTGGATAGTATGTTCGGGGAGCTACAGGCTTACCTTGTCCATCCCTCCAGAGTCCTGAGGACTCTTGACCACATCCCTTCGCCTTCCAGACCGCCTTCTCTTGCATTTCAATTAATTTCTGCGTGTCTAATGTCTGAAAAACCATCATAGTCTCGGTCGATACAGTCATAGGTTGCCCTGCTGCCCATTTAGCAGCTTCGTCTGCCCTGTTGTTGCCCAATGACACTGGGTCTTCTTCAAAGGTATGGGCTTTGCACTTTATGACGGCTACTGTTCTGGGTAACTGTATCGCTGTCAGAAGTCCTTTTATGTGTTGTGAGTGTGCCACTGGTGTACCTGCTGCTGTCGTAAAGTTTCTAAGACGCCAAAGGGCCCCAAAATCATGCACTACCCCGAAGGCGTACCTAGAGTCAGTATATATGTTGGCTGATTTACCCTCTGCCAATTCACACGCTCTCCTTAGTGCTACTAGTTCCGCCACCTGGGCTGAGTGAGGTGGACCAAGGGGTTCAGCTTCTACCACATCCTGATCGTCTACAACAGCGTAACCAGTACATAGCTCTCCTGTCTCTGTCTGTCTGTGGCAACTTCCGTCTGTATAAAACGTAAAATCTACATTTTCTAAGGGGGTGTCACATATGTCGGGCCTTGCAGTAAAGGTCTGATTCAGGTGTTCCATACAGTCATGCGTGTCAGTATTCTTGCCTAACTCATCATCAACCAGGGTCTCCTCACCTCCCACCCTTTGTGTCTCTTGAGACACATACGGAAGGTATGTAGCTGGATTTAGGGTGCTACATCGTTTGATGGTGATGTTTGAGGGTGCCATCAGGGCTAGTTCCCACTTTGTGAATCTAGCTGAAGAAACATGTCTGGTTTGGGCTGAATTTAACAGAGCTGATACAGCATGGGGTGTATAGATGGTTGAATTATGTCCTAATACTACATCCTCGCTCTTACTTACTAGAAGGGCCGTTGCTGCTACACTTCTGAGACATGTTGGGAGTGACCTTGCCACATTGTCTAATTGTGCACTGTAGTATGCTACCGGTCTGCTAGCGTCACCATGTTTCTGTGTGAGGACACCTGCTGCACAGCCATCAGCTTCTGTACAAAATAGCTCAAAAGGCTTTTCATAATCAGGTATTCCCAATGCAGGTGCTCTTGTCAGACTATCTTTAAGATTAAAGAACGCTTGCTCCGACTCTTCTGTGTGTATGACACGTTCTGGTTTTGAGGAAGAGACTAGCTCCTGCAATGGTAATGCCAGAATAGAAAAACCTGGGATCCAGGACCTACAGTATCCACACATCCCCAAGAAAGTACGAATCTGCTTCTGGCTCTGCGGCAGGGTCATGTGTTGTATGGCCTCAATTCTGTCGGTTGTCAGGTGTCTTAGCCCCTTAGTGAGGCAGTGTCCTAAGTATTTGACCTTAGTCTGACATGGCTGTAATTTATCCTTTGCCACCTTGTGCCCTGTTTGTGAAAGATGAAGCAACAACAATTTAGTATCATGTAAACATGACATAAAAGAATCAGAACACAACAACAAATCGTCCACATATTGAATTAGAACAGACCCATTGTGGGGTTGAAAGGATTGCAAACAGTCATGTAAGGCTTGGGAGAAAATACTGGGGCTGTCAATGAACCCCTGGGGTAGTCTGGTCCATGTGTATTGCACTCCCCTGTAGGAGAATGCAAAAAGGTATTGGCAGTCAGAGTGAAGAGGGACTGAAAAGAAAGCAGAACATAGATCAATGACAGTAAAATGACTGGCAGACGGTGGAATCTGCATGAGGATGACAGCTGGATTCGGCACTACGGGGAATTGGCTCTCAACAACTTTGTTAATTCCCCTTAAGTCCTGGACTAATCTATAGCCCCTCCCCCCACTCTTCTTCACAGGGAAAATGGGACTATTTGCTGTACTGGCTGTACGAATTAAAATCCCTTGTTGTAACAGCCTCTCAATAACAGGATATACCCCTAGTTCCACCTCCGGTTTTAATGGATACTGTGGGATTTTTGGAGCTATCCTACCACTTTTTAGATTGACCATGACAGGGGCTACGTTTGCCATCAGTCCAGTGTCCTGTCCATCTCTGGTCCATAGGGAACCTGGTACTTCCAGCAACATCCCCTTTACTTGAGATGGACTTTGTTCTATAACAGGAGAGTGTAACATTAACCTTGGAGGGGTGTCCAATATGTCCTGTACCTCATGTGCAACCCTCTCGGGTGTATCTAGGAACACACCATCTGAAGTACAGTATATGACACATCCCATTTTACATAACAAGTCTCTCCCTAGCAAGTTAGTAGGAGCCGCTGCAGCCAAGAGAAACGAATGCTTAGTATGCAGAGGCCCGATAGTAACTTCGGCGGGTTTAGTTAGAGGATAATGTAACACTTTTCCCGTCACCCCCATAGCTGGAATAGTTTTGCTGGTCACCTGTAGATTGAAAGGAGAGGTTATCACAGATCGGGCCGCCCCTGTATCTACAAGAAAAGTTTGTTTCCTGCCAGCTATGTCAACTATCATTGTTGGTTCTTCACTCTGACTCTCAGTTAACCTCACTGGCTGTAGACTACAGGTATGACCTGACCCCTAGCACTGACTAGTGATTTCCCGCGCAGCATTTGCTGCCGTAATATGCGCGGGTAGATGTGAGTCTTCTAGTCTATGTGAATCCTTTCTTGGAGGATATCTATGTGACCCACCCTTATGTGTATTGAGTCTTTCTTTATTACAATCTCTAACGTAATGTCCTTCCTCGTTACAGTTGAAACACCTGATCACTTTAGGTTTCCTGTTATATGGGTTGTATGCTGGTGGTCGTGTATGCACCCCTTCTAGAGCCTGTATACTTACCGTCATTAACCTATCACTTTTCTCTTCCCTTTTTTTAAAAAGGTTCTTGTCATGCTCCACAGCAGACTCCCTAAGGGAGTCTACCGTGACGCCTCTCCAATTAGGTAATGTGGTTTGTACTCTCGTCTTTAAATTTTCCCTAAGGCCATCCATCAGTACCCCTACAGCTACCTCTCTGTGATGTGGGTCCTCACTTATGTTGGATATCCCAGTAAATCGTGCAATCGCTGTTATAGCTCTAGCAAAGTAATCTGAGGCAGTTTCACTATCTTTTTGTTTGATGGTGAAAATCTTACACCAATTTACTACTACTGGAAAACAGATGGCTAAGTGTTTGACAATTTGTTCTATATTCCGTTGGTTAATCTCATCAGTCAGGGTGTCATCTTCCTCCAACAAACAATCTCCAATAAATTTTTGTATGTTAGTATTGGGAGGAAGACATGCCCTCAACACTACCCGCCAATCCTTACTGGTTGGTTCATGAGCATTCCCTAAGTCTTTAACAAATTTTTGACATTTAGCTAACTCTTTTCTAGGATCTGGGAATTCAGTCATAATGGAACGTAATTCTGATCTAGTCCAGGGACAATGCATTGTAACATTTCTTAAAGGAACTACACCATCCTTATCCGGTTTCCCATTGGGAACTGATATTGTGCGGACCGGGAACACACCCTCTGGTACACTAACTTCAGGGGACGCTACAGGATTTACAGGCCCTAGATTTAGAACACTTTCACTCCTAGTGATCACGCTACTCTCACCTATCTCAGCCATTTTCTCATACTTGCGCTGAGCCTCTAGTACATTAACAGCATGGGCAATGGCCGAAATCACAGTGGGTTCATCTTCGTTTTCAGATACACTTGATTGAAACTGATTTAAAACAGGGTACAACTTAGTAATTTTTCTATTTTCAGTTTTAACAACGGCTGTACTTACCCCTCCCGCCACATAAGGTGGCGGGGGCGCGCTTGCGCTGAGTTCGCCACGCTTCTCAATGGTTACATCCGCCTTGCGCGCGCTTTTCGCCACGCCTATTTCCGGTTTGTATTCGCTGCTCTGCCACGTGTTACCTACCATTTGCCACAATTTTAAACAATCATTATGTCTATTTCTCTTTTTCGTTGACTTGATCAACCATATTTTATCTTTTACAGTATTCAGTACCTCTGCATTAAAACTCCCTATTGTTGGGAAAGGCCTATCACAAGCTTTGGTCATCCCGACCCACGTGTCACAATACACAGTTGCATATGCACCATACTTCTTACACATGAGAAACCTCGCTGAACCAATAGGGCCTTCCTTAGGCAGTACAATGACCATCTCTAGCGTATGCTTAGCACCCATGTTGAACAATATACCTTCTACCCGGAACACAGACACACCGCAATGCTCTGTTCCTTCCGGCCAAATGTGAAACACAGACACACCGCAATGCTCTGTTCTTTCCACCTAATAATTTCAACTCTGTTGCTATACTCACCGCTAGAGATCTATAATCCTCGGTGAACGTATTTCCTTTAGCCGCGTTCACTCGCTTTTCTCGCCCCTGGCGAGGATCCCTAATACAGAAATATCACTGTGGGCCCCAAGGGCTATCAGCTCCTCGATACCCTGGCTAAACCACAAAATCTGCTGAGTTTATTATCGCTGGGAGCGCAAAGTCGATACAATCAACTTGCCTTTCCAGTATAATTCCTCCTAGCTGCTTCACCAATTCGCACTAACGGTGCGACCGGATCGCACTGCCTACCAATACTAATTATTAGCAAACCTTGCGATCTATTGGTAGCGCTTTGCGAAAACCCAGTTTTCGCATTCGGTATACCTGCCCTGTATACCGTCCTTCAGTTGGGCAATCCGCCTCGTCAGACAGCAACTGAGCACCTCAACAATAAAACAGTGTATCTACGTTACAACATCACACACTATACACCTTTTCTGCGCAGAAAATCAAAAGTTCCCAACAATAGTAATAATGTCTCAGAGGCTTTCACAAGTAATTATACTATGCATGTATAATAACTATCAAAACGATTGTTTAACCACGTGGCAAGTTTACCGGAAGTTCGCGTACACACAGCAGGAAGTACACATACGCTAAACAATGCAATACAGTTAAAACGCACAATGACAGAAAAAAAGAAACAGTTTTCTCTTTTGTCCCTAGGTTCTAGTTAGCGTGCCCTAGATAATGCAAAACGGACATTCGGTTTCATAACACAGAGTAAAATTCAGGTTTTGAACACAATGCGTTCTTACCCGTTTATGACGCGTCTCCACCCTTTGTTGAGGAACCGAAATCCGTTGGTCTTGCGTATCATCGGCAACGAAACCTCCAAAGCTCACGAGCCCCCAAATTGTAATGTGCGTATTGTCGCTAACCAATAACGATTGTCGAACCTCGATTTGTGTTTCCAACGCACAAAGATTTATTCGCAATAAGTGGAAAAAAATATGCTCAAGCGATGTAATAGTAAATACAGCCGTTACTTAACGCAGGCGCTCTGGATCCAGTGCAGTCATTCAATCCTGAAGTCTGGAGACAAGAAGTCTGCCCTCTGGATCACAAGCTGCTGCTTATATACACAATCAAGTACAGTAATACAATGAAGATGGTATGGCTTGCATCTATTGGTCCGGGTCTCAGGAATGTCCAAGGGGTCGTCAATCATTGGCTGGTTCATCCTAAGGAATCCAAAGGAGGGGGTCATCTCTGCAGGGGGTATGCTCTGCTCTTCCCGCCAGAATTCCTTAGTCTTAAGTAGTTCATAATTCCCTATCATTCATAACTTGCGTATGCACTCTGCGATTCCCTCGCAGAGCGCATCAAACAGTAGGATATGTAACAAGGTTCATTATGATACCACTCATGATGTTATTCCGTTAACCCGTTCTGTGTATTTCACTAATATACATGTAACTCTGATATAACATATAAATACTACTATATTTCGACATAACTGACTATGTGTTGCAACTACCAATAATGTGTACTATTTTATAAGTATGCGTGTTTGTGCAAATGTATGGTAAAAGACCAATTACTGTTGCTGCCACGTGTAGTGGATGCGTACGCCCTTTCACGCCGTAGCGTGCCCTTGTACTTCATAGCGTACCGTACGCATCTTTTCAGACAAAAACAACCAAGTTTGCTAGACTTTAATTGAAATGACTTTATCCAATTTGCTGACTTCGACAAGTGACACAAAATAAATGGAAAAAAAAAAAAAAATTATATATATTGTGCGTGGTTTTTCTCTCACCATTTTTCTTCGGGGTGCAGTCCATCTTCATCTTTCTACTTGTCTAAATGTCTACTGATGCCGCTGTCTGTCTAATGTCATCTGGTTATTACTGCTTATTCACTTTCCATGATGCATGCGGTCTAACATTAAAAATATAGTGTGTGGTGCAACTGTGGTGGCCGCATTTTAACTAACCTCCACACACTGCCCGAGAATCAACTACAATCTGCCGCTTGTAGGTGCCAAATTGGGGAATATCAGATTACCCCTATATCAGGCTTCTCCCCGCTACACCCAAGCATGTTTATTTCTCCTGTACAGAACCCTGCTTGATCCCTGGAGTCTGGCCTTAACTTCCATCCTACTACATGTGCTTCTCCTGACGGACGGAGAGACCACAAAACCACCTGACTCTTTGGCATATCAACCTGCCTCAATCATCGAACAGTGACATCTCTGATTAATGTGACCGTCACCAGGATACTTGATCGCGTCTCCCTCCCGAGTGAGGGTGCTTGGTTGCAAACTACCCACTCCCTGACATCTATCCTACAGAAAAGCTCAGCGTAGAGTGGCTACCTGCATTGCTCCTTGACTGAGCTGAGCTGGGGGCGAGTTGAGTGAAAAAAGCACATACCTAATGCCTGTCCTGACAACGACTATCCCAGGAGTAACAACATCTGACCTACTGATGGCAGCCCCGGCAGAGCCTGTTGGTGTGGATTCACGGTGGAGATCTCTTAACCTGACTTCTGGAGATGATGTAGGACTCTTGTCAACGAGATCTCCGAGAAGGCTGCTGACAGATGTTCAGAGGGTGACCGTCAGAGCTTCTTTTAGTGCTTTTGAAAACCACAGAGATGTGCTAGTACAGCTGGCTTGCGACTGTCTGAACGTCGGGTCCTGCCTTTCACCCTGCGGCCACTTCGAGGAGTGTCATAAGGAGCTCCATAAGCTAGGTGCTATTGCCTAGATCTGACCCCTGTGCTGAAGTGAGTTTGAAGGCTTTGGGAACCGTGACACCCAAGGATACAGACTAAGTGACTTGGTGAGTCTCCTATCTATAGGAGTCTAATATCCTCTCCATTCCATTCCTATTAAAACTGCCCATCTTACTTTACCCAACGCCCTATACTACTACCTCCCGGAGGCCCTGTGGAATAGATCTCCATCTAGCCCTGGTCTATCCCCTTTTCCCTCTGCTACCTGAGATCAAAAGTCACCTGGATACTGAAATTGTAAAGACAGTATTTCGTCTATCTGTACTTGACTGATTATTGTCTTGACGTTCCGCCTGACATCCTTTAAACTCCAATAACTGATTTTACCAACCTTCGTATAACAGCTGCTGGACACAGAGAATTATATTGATTGCTTCACTGACACCGACACTTCTTGATACTGTGTTTGGTTAAGTTATTGGAAGCATTCTTTATCATACAGGGACCTTATTCTATTAACCTACATCATACTTGCCTTGCCATAGGGTGACAGTGGAACTTGATATACCCTCAGATCACACAACGTTGTTACAGATACATTACCTCTGATTGAACTCCTGCAGGCACTCACATTTGGTAATGTGTCAACCACAGCTCCATTTGATAACTGGTGGTGCTGGAAAGCTCTCTGTTTTATCTAGTTTGAATAACATCGGTTGCAATAAACAAAAGACAAATGAGTGGGTTTATCCATTAGTGTCAACCTTAATTAAACCTGAGATGGGTTGAATCAAGAATATTTGTGATAATCTTTGAATTCTTACAGGAGATCGTTGTGAATGCGATATTTGTCTCCTAAAATCTGGGTGGTTTCTCTAGAAAGTTTGAAGAAACATAACAAATAAACAATTGTAATGTGGAACACATAAAAAAATACAACTTCTGAGTATACTTGGCAGTATAATTCAGATACCGCGTTCCTAGTTTGCAAGTAACGCTGACCAGCTTGTTTTTTTTCTACAGAGATAACCCCCATATATTGTTGAAACACTCTATAGCCATAGCTGAGGTTCACACCTTGTGTGAGGTCATATCATTAAGATCACAGATTGACCCACTACTTGTTCTATGTTAGTGAAGTAGAACAATTCCCCCTCCATCCCTTTACTGTGTAGAGAGTTCACTGGGAAATCCTGGTTTAGGTGGAAAACCTTCTTAACTTTGTATCATTACACCTATAGATTGGGTGAAAACTCTTCGCAACTTACAAGCTGGCAAAAGCATGAAAAAATTCTGTAGTAAAACTTCGACTAAATGGACAGTTAATCGTTCTGAACAAGCTAAAATGGTTAAAACCAAAGCCAATGTAAAGAAGAATCTTTCTCTTTCACGCCCCTCTTGGCGGGAGTGGAGATGGAGTTTTCTCGTCCCTTTTCTACTCTGCTTCGGGCTCGGAGATGGATCAAGACATACTTAATATCACAATCCGAGCCCGCCGATCACTCGGTCGGGTCCCGGTTCACTTACCTTAGTGGTCTTTCGCTGGTGGTCTCCGCTGCTGAGACAGTCGGCGACATCTTGGATTTCGGGCTGCACATGCACAGTCCGTCCTTTTCTCTGTTCCTATTCTCTCCTATAGGCTAGTGCCCTCTATTGGCTGTATTATTTAAGACACCTCTTTCCTTCAATCTGTGTCAGTTCTTGAAGTTTCTCCATGAGTGTGGACCTGTTCTGACTTACTGGTTCCATTTTACTTTTACCACTATAGTGTCCTGAACTTTACTGGACCTCTTCTGTATTCCAGGATATTCCACCTGATCCAGTTCCAGTGCTCCCTAGCATATGTGGACCCAAGGATACCTCCGGTCGCAGTTCGTTATTTTCTGCTATTTCCTATATAATTTTATGAACTTTGTCTGAATCTGTGCTGCCTACTGTATATTCTGCCTGATCCAACTCCTGTGCTCCCTAACATATCTGGACCTAAGTATACAATTGGCCGCAGATCCTGTTCCCCTGCTACATCCACTACAGTGTCCTGGATAATATTGGACCTTTGCTGCATTCTGTTGTATTACCTCTGATCTAGATCCAATGCTCACTAGCATACCTGGTCACAAGGATACACCTGGCCACAGATCTGTATATTCTGCTATACCTGCCATACTGTTCTGAACATTTTCTGAACTCCTGTTACTACCCGCGGTAAACCGCCTGATCCAGTTCCTGGTTGTGAAATACTCTCCTTAGTATTTTTTCTACTACCTTGTACCTACCTGTGCAACTTCCATTTCTCCAATAGACCCAGTTAATACCAACTAGGAGGGCCGCGACCTGTGGCACAGGAGCAACGAACCCAATATCCCCTTGAGGTGGTCACTGGTAAAAACCTTCTGTGTCATTACACTCCACGCCTCCTAGGAGGTAGCGCTAAACTAGGCAGGTCTAAGACTTCTACCAGCCCCTGAATTGTGACACTTAACATATTGCTTCCTATTATTTCAAAAAAATTTGAGGCCTTACAGACTTCCATGGACGCTGCAATATCCAAAATCTCAGACAACACATCTATAATCACGACACTCAAACAGCATACTAGTGATGTGAAGTTACTTTACAAGCTGGGACCGAAGGTTATTCTAAATAGATGTCACAATTCCAGGACAAGTTAGATGACCTGGAAAACCGTAACCGTAGAAACAACTTAAGGTTTATTGGCATCCCGGATTTGTTCTAATTTCTTAACAAGGGCCTAATTGTAGCTTTAAATATCTTAGGACCAATCAGGGAGAGTAACACTGCTAGACCTCACCGTTATAGCGAGGTTCTTACATTTTTGAGACAAAGAAAGAAATCCTGATAACATCAAATTTGGTGACCAATGACAACAGAATTCAGATTTTTTAAGACTATTTGGCCATGCCTATGCAGAAGCGTTATGCGTTTACTCTAATTTGTAATTACCTGGAGTACAATAACAAGCGATTTGTGCTCTTATATCATGCCAAGCTTAGACTAATTGAAAGTGGACATACGTACATCTTGATGATCCAGTGAAGGCTAAATGTTACATTCAGATGATTGCTCCTCCCTCTGACTCTCCTTCAAGATCTCGGCCCACTCCTCCTCATCCACCTTGACTTGATATTGGTGTTAACCAAAACATTATATCATTATTGAATTTGAACTCTCTCTTTTCAGTGTTCTATATAAAGTGTTTCTTATTATATGTTTTGTGATCTTTGGAATTATCTCCAGAGATTCACAGTTATAAGATTTGGTTAGGAAAATTACAGAAAATGATTTGAAGTTTAATTATTACAGTTCACTATCTACCGTGCATGTTGTTTTGTTAATGTTTAATGCTCAAAATGTAGTACATCAGTCACACAGCATATGGTTTAGCATTATTGATGTTCTTTTTCCTTCAATGGCTTCATTTATCTGCCCTCCCACCGGAGAGGATAGGATAGCCATGTAGTCCTCACACACTGATTGCCCCCCCCCCCCTCCTAGCTAGAGTACAATGTTTTACGCTAGAATTTTGGAATTTTGGCGGCCCTAATTCCCCAATGAAGTGTAAAAAAGTAATTGCTCATCTATGACGCTCCCATAATATTTTTACAAGAAGCTCACTGGAGAGATACTGACGGAATGGAGCAGCGTACAGGTTGGATTGGGGAATGTATCTCAGCCCCTTACACCTCTACAAAAATAGAGGGGTTGCGATGATAATTACAAGGAGCCTCCCAGACATCATATTAGAAACAATAGCAGATCTAGATGACAGATACCTCATGGTACACATACAGATTTATGACATAAAATATACGCTTTGAATGTTTATGCCCCCTAATTCCGCCCAACAACCTTTTTGTCGATCTCTAACTCAATTGATTATGCAACAGGACACGCCTAACTTGATCATAGCGGGGGATCTCAATTCGGTAGCAGACACGAAATTAGATAGATACAACAACACCTCTAACACATTAAAACCAAAAGAGCTTGGGCAAGTCTCTCAACTGGCTGTTACGTGTGGGATGGTCGACCCCTGGCATTTGTTAAATTGAACTGATGGAACGTATTCATACTACTCTAGCGTACACGGTCCCTTTTTTAGGATCTATATTTTTGTTACGGAATCTTTAATGCCATTGATTCACCATGTAGATATTGCCAATATTGTGATTTCAGATTATGCTGTGGTCTTAGTCTCAATACCGAACACAAACCAGCAAACCCATCATTGGCAATTCCCATCTTATCTGCACAGCTCTGAGCATTTGCGCCAACACCTTTGACACAAATGGGCAGAATTTTTAGATCTTAATCTGGATCATTTGGGTGATACCATACTTTTATGGGAAACCTCCAAGGCTGTAATGAGTGGTAATACAATTGCATATGCATATAATTGCATAATCACCATAAACAACCAAGGGAAGCACATGAGGCTCTCCACAAAGTAGACACTTAAGCCCCATATGTCTCTGTTCAAATGAAAGCTAATTTTAACCACCCAGGCTAAGAAACAGATTTTATGAAAAACAAATTCTTCAAATGGGGTAATAAAGCAGGCAAGCTTTTAGGTAACCTAACCAGGTCACAGAAATGTAGAGGTCCCATAATATCCCTATGACCACTTTTCCAGTGCCTTTAACTAGTTTTGACAAGATCATCACCGATTTTCATGATTATTATTCTATTTTGTATACAGGAAGCCCATCTGATCATACCCTAACTCTCAACTTTTGGCGAAAGCGAAACTACCCTCACTGACAATGGAACAAAGAGACATACTAACAGATACCATGTCTCGGGAAATCCACTCTGCTATTGCGAACTCAAAAAAGAGCAAAGCCCTGGCACTGGATTGTCTAACAGCTGAGTATTATAAAAGTTTGCATGAGGAACTGACCCCTATAATATTTGTTTTTCGGAAAATTCATAGAGAATGCCCAAAATATCCCTCACTTAAGGCAGCACATACAATACTGATCCCGAAAGGGAAGGACCCTCAATTAGAAAGCTCTTATTGCCCTTCTCAATTTAAACTATAAATTGATGGCAAAAATCATGGCGAACAGACTACAAGTTACGCTCCCCTCCCTACTCACTGAACATAAATCAGTGTTCATAACGGGACGTCACTCAGTTAAAGGTATCTGCTTGGCAATCTCGGCCATAGTAGCTTCATATTCTTGCCCTACCTCTAACATGTTTTTGAGCCTAGATGTCCAGAATGCGTTTGGCACCAATTTTAGAGCGTTGATAGCGTTCTTCTACATGAATCCTTTTACTTCTCTGTTGGTTAATGGCCTAACGGGACATAAATTAGAGATGACTAGGGGCACACTGTAAGGATGCCCTCTATCTCCACTCTTTTTCAACTTGGTGACTCAATGTTCAGAGTTTTGCAGAACTTGGACCTTTTAGAAGGAATCAAAATTGGCACCGGAGAACTTAAAATCACAGCCTTTTCCGATGATTTTATATTATATCTGTCCAATCCGGAAATTTCTCTTCAACCCCTAATGGATAGGGTTAAGGATTTTGGCTCGGTTTCAGGATTCATGACCAATTTTGATAAGTCAGTAGCTATGTATGTTCAAAAGGGAGGCGTCAAGGGAGACCATCATGAGCAGGGGATTTTGCCATTACATGGTGTAATGTTCGTTTTATCGCTACCAATAAACATTGTCCAATGCAATTACTGTGGTTCCAATGCACAAAGAGAATTAATAGCAAAAGATTTCAGGATATACAGTAAGCCATGCTGAATCATAAACTATATAACAATAAACAGGAAAGTATAAACCCAAATACATTATGTATGTGCTTCCCCTGGGTCCAGGTTCAGACACAATCATGTTGTTTGTTATCAGGAAGAGAAAGGAAGAAGACACTTGCCCCGGGAGCAGTTTCAGTTAATACAAACAGTGATGATGTCACGAATACACATAGATAACACCAAGAGAGGTCTTCATTGGTTCATTTGACCTTTTCCAAGGGTGGGGGGCAACTTACTCCAAATGTTGCCTATGTTTCTTCCCGCCGAATAACCAGTTTAAAGTGACCCATAAACAAAGTACTTTTGAGAATTAATCTCATATTGCTCATAACTTGCGACCACTAGATGCGATCACTACTCTGTCGAAACCGGATAAATGCTGGTGAAATAAGCTTAAATATGAGACCACACTTTTAGAGGACCTGGACCATAAATACCTTTACTATAATTTTATTTATGTATAAATATTCTCTAGCACATTTTACTAATAAATAAATGTGGATTGGAACCATAATAAATATGTACTATTTACAAGTGTAAGTGAAAATGTAAATGTGTGTTTGTGAGGACACCGGGGTTATAACCAAAGCTTACTAGATACCCAGTCCTCTAGGTTCACAGGTCACACAGGTAAGGAGACAGGAAAGAAATAATAATCCCTTTTATTAAACAAAGTGCACACACTTAGTAAAATACAACAGTGTTCCCCAAGGAGAAACTTGTTCCCCCACCAAATATATCAAGTGTCAGAAAATCACCAGTGCAAGTAAAAACTCCCAAAAAAAGTCCCCAGCAGTTTACCTCCAAGCACAGAGTCCTAGCAGGCCCAAACTCCTGGTAATAAAATCCACAGCTGATAATCCAAGTGGGCCAAGGTTTCTGATCCTTAAGGTGGGTCTGTGTATCTTGATGATCCCAGCCGCTCGGCCAACTCTCCACCAGCTTGGTGGGACCCTGGGTATTAGTCTCCCTACCGATGTAGGCTCACCAATTCCCCAGAATCTGCGAGTGTCACCCGATGGATTGGTAACAGAATCAGTCCTAGAGGTACACTGTCCGATCTCTGTCAAGAAGCTCCTGCCTCAAGCATTCCTTTAAGGCCCTGCGAGAATACGGTTACTCTCAAACAGTCCAAGCCCTTGCTGTCTCAAGATTCTCCAACAACAACCCCCTCCCCCAGACAGCTCCTTTTTGTCCCTTCTGACAACACATCTGATCCTGGCCACCTCCCTGGGTTAACCCCCCACTCATTGTCCTCTTGTGATTGGTGGTGTGAAGAGTTTGGGTTGTAACAGGGGTGGAAATAGTGCATGACATCAGTGGTCTCCCCCCTGCGGTGATGGTGCCATTCGGACTGTGTTGCAGAGTTGCTAGAACAATAGTTAGCAAACAGGGAGAGACCCCCTCCTGATTTTAGATAAGATCCTGACCCTCCTCTTTTTAACCCCTTCCACTCCTTTTTGATGTCACAGGGTCCACAGCTGATTCACACTTCCTGTGAGCTGCCTCCCCCCTCCCTTTCTGGACACCACAGCAATAACAGATCTGGCCACCGGGCAGCATTTAATAACAGAGTGGGCCATGGTTGTTCAATTGGCCCACTGAGGACAGACCGAGTTGGCACGATATTCTCAATATAAGGCCCAGGTCTGTCACAGTGTTATTAATCCATGCTATTGCGTCATTACACATGGCATACTAATCGCAATCGCACAGTAAAACAGTATTAATCAATTTAGTTTAATTCATCCAATTATTTGATTTTCGCAATGGGCTCGGTCGACCATCCCATACCTGGGTGTCCAGCTTCCCAACGATATCTCCTTATTGTACAATATCAATATCTCCAAAGCCATAGTTGCAGTTGAGCGGGAATTGAGGAGATGGGACTAATTCTGTCTTTCCTTTTGAGGCAGAATAAACTTGATCAAAATGATTACATTCCGAAGACTTCTATATCCTTTTAAGTTGCTCCCACTGCTACTATCCCGTTCCGACTCGGCCAGATTGGATTTGGCTTTCCGAAAATGTATTTGGAAATCTAAAAAACCATGAGTTAACCTAATTAAATTACAGCAATCTCAAGAGCATGGTGGATTCATATGCCGAATGTATCATGGTATAATCAGGCAGCTTTGATGCGCCATCTGAGAGATTGGTTTCACAACACTAATGTTTACATTTGCATTACACTAGATCAAAACTTCCTCCCTGACCACCATCTCCTAGCGTTTATACACCTTTATGATGAGGAAATACTCAAACATATTTTGACTAATCCTTTGTGACCCATAAACAAAGTCCACACGAAAACTCAGACATCAAATATGTCATATGTTTCACCTCAACCCATAAGCATCTCCATATCTCCCTCTGCTCCGCAACCCTGATTTTCAAGACTGCATGGCTTCCTACCCCTTTGAAACTTTGTGCAAACTGGGCATAAACAAAATTCGTTCTTTGAGAGATAGGTCCTCACAGAGACCAAAGATTTATGCTCAAGTAGCAGAAATTTACCCCTCTTTCTGCTCCTATCCCCTAGCATTTTTCCAGTGCCAACATTATATTAATAAAGTGATATGCAAATTTTCTCCACATGATTGAGATAACCCGTTGGAGAGGACATTGTTACAACCTGTCCTGAAAGACAAAGCTATATCACACCTTTACTCTCCGCTCAGAACATGCTTTTCTATTGCGAATATTTTTCTTAGTGCAGCCCACCTTTGTCAATCTACTTTTCTAAATGTCTGATTTAGTCTGATGTCTGATACCTCTGATTGCTGCCTCTTCACTTTCCATGATACATGCTGTCTAACGTTAAAAATATAGTGTGCCTGATCTTTTTTACACCATTTTTCTTCTTGGTGCAGCCCACCTTCGTCTATCTGCTTGTCTAAATGTGTCATGATGCCGCTGTCCCTCTAATGATCTCTGATTACTGCCTCTTACTTTCCATGATGCACGCTATCTAACATTTACAATTTTGTGTCCATGGATATTGTGGCTGATTCATTAAGGGACGAATACTGAGCGCAAAATGCATTTGGTTTAAAACAAACGTAAGTCAGGTATACGTACGCTGAATTCGACAAGAAGCAGATGTGAAGATACGTATGGTGATGAATATGGGTGTAGACTGGTAACAAGAAGGACAGGACAGTGGTTATGACGTGGGGCACTCTAGGATAAGAGGTTATGAAAGGTATATATGATAAAATGCAAATCTTTATTGGTATATATTAAAATGAATACATCCTAGCAAATTAAAGCTACGCGAAAATATTAAAAGAAAACAAAAACAGTGAAATTAAAAGTTGCAAATCAACTGCAATAATCGCTCTGTGGTCAAATTCTTAAAAACTGATAAATCATATAATATGATGTAAGTACATGAATCAGTGGGCAACTATAGAATCTTGAGGCAGAGGTATATCTATAAGATTTTGAATAAAGTCATCTGTCCTCTGTCTATCATACCATAATGAGTACCATAGACTACTAGATTTACAAATCTCCTTTAATTAGGAGCCCCAATTGCTGTCCTAGTGCAGATTTCTAGGATAGGGATCTGATATACTAAATTATTATATCTAGTATGTGTCAATTATATGATGTGAACACTGCAATTGGTAACAGGCGCCTTTATATAATTCAGGATCAGAGGGCTCACGAGATACTAACCTTCCTATCAGTGTGTGTGTCAAGAATTATAGTAGACACAGACCTATATATAAGCAATTATATTGCTAATTGTACCTATTTCTTAGGGGCAGAATATAGATCTATGGTTCATACTGTCCCAATCCTTTAATACAGATAGTGAGCCTGTTACCAATTGCAGTGTTCACATCATATAATTGACACATACTAGATATAATAATTTAGTATATCAGATCCCTATCCTAGAAATCTGCACTAGGACAGCAATTGGGGCTCCTAATTAAAGGAGATTTGTAAATCTAGTAGTCTATGGTACTCATTATGGTATGATAGACAGAGGACAGATGACTTTATTCAAAATCTTATAGATATACCTCTGCCTCAAGATTCTATAGTTGCCCACTGATTCATGTACTTACATCATATTATATGATTTATCAGTTTTAAGAATTTGACCACAGAGCGATTGTTGCAGTTGATTTGCAACTTTTAATTTCACTGTTTTTGTTTTCTTTTAATATTTTCGCGTAGCTTTAATTTGCTAGGATGTATTCATTTTAATATATACCAATAAAGATTTGCATTTTATCATATATACCTTTCATAACCTCTTATCCTAGAGTGCCCCACGTCATAACCTCTGTCCTGTCCTTCTTGTTACCAGTATATTCCCAGGTTATAGGGTGCACCTTTCAGCGATTCTGCTGATTTTTGACGATATTATATCATCAATTATAAACTAATATATATAGGATATTTGGTTTTAGACCTAGTGCGGTTGTATTCCTCCTTTTTTCTCGAATATGGGTGTAGGTCTGCTCTGCGTTACTAGACAAGACACTGACGAAAACATCCAATACATATGTGGAATATAAAATCACCAAAAATAAAAAAATGTTTCATCTGATGCCACCTGTTAATAATATAGGCATTAATGATAGAACATAAAATACATTTTTACAGTTGCTCCCGATTTCAAACACATGTAAAAGCATGCATGCTGTTATCACTAGTATTCGGCACTTAGGCTAGACCTGTACCTGGAGCAAGGGTTAAAAAACAAGTAAGAGGTGCCCTGAGATTGAATCCTACGCTGCTGTGAGCGCTCGAGATTGTCAAGCCCTTACTTTTCATTGAATACAGGCAAACATCTTCCTCGCCCTTGTTCACTCCCTGAAATCGTAGGCTGTAGTAAGTGTCCTTTGCTCTCGAAGATTAATTGATTGTGACTGCATTCTGTGGGGTATAGTCCTGTTCTGGGCATTTGCAGATTGATTTTGCAGATTGCACACAGAAAATCGCCGTTTACGTCCCTTGATGAACCAGGCTCATTATTGTCAACCTAAAAATACTATCTACATTCAAATTGTTGACCTAATAATACTGTCAATGTCATTATTGTCAACCTTACAACCTGTCTATATTATGGTGTTGACCAAATAAATGTTGTTCATGTAACTGTCAAATATATGTATCACACCTAGCAAGAGGTAGTAAGAAGGTGGAATTTCACACTTTATCTGCTTCAGCGATTTTATCAAACCATTGCAGTTGTGGGGTGGTAGTTCTGAAGAGATGACCTTAAATGAATGTTAATGCTATAAATAGTAACTTAGGAACATAAACAGCTTAAAATCATACAATTTTACCTATTCATCCCAATTAATAATTAAATCTAGATGCAGAAAAAAAACACTTGAAGATTTTTGGGCAAAACCAAAGCACAAAGATGGTTTTAGAACCAAAACCAAAGCCAAAACACAGGGTCTGCGCACATCGCTATTCGTAAGACATCTTGCTTTAAGACACTTCAGTGGCTGTGAAAATAGCAGGTATTTACAGATCTAGTTAGAGAAAAGTGCAAATGTAAAAAGAAAAGTGTCACACATTGCACCAGCTAAACCTGCATTATGGTCTCTATTCTCACCTGTTTCTCTCTTCCTCCATTCACTGAACTGAGCATGCACACACCTTGTTTGCTCAATACTTCCTGCATCCTCTTGATTGGCTAATTGCCTGTCAGCTCTGTCTATTTAAAGCACCTGCTTCTCTACCAAGTTGCCAGATCTTCAGGTCTACTCTCCTGTTCAGATGTCCTATTCCCTGGCTCCTGCTTGCTGGCTGTTCTCTGAGGTCTCCAGCACATCTATCCACAGATCATCACAGCCTCTGTGACTACTTCACTATCCTGTGGTAACGCTCTACAGATTATTGCTACCTGTTCTCTGAGTATCCAGCACATCTATCCACAGATCATCACACCCTCTGTGTTTACTCCACTAACCTGTGGTAACACTCTGCAGATTGTTGCTACCTGTTTCCTGAGTCTCCAGCACATCTACCCGCAGATCATCGCTACCAGTCTCCAGTATAACCTGCGTACTCGCCTGCTGTTCCTTACTCTTAGTACATTGGCTCTACTGTTGCCCTGGGAAACTGCCTCTTAGTCTCTCAGTCATTGAGCTACTTCTCATCCGTGGCATCTTCAGTTACTATCTTGGTTCTCAATACAGCCTCGCTCATCAACCCCTACGAGGGCCGACACCTGCGGTCTGGAAGCAGCTAACTCCAAACTCCCTTGCGGGAGTCCCTGGCGAACACTTCCGTGCCTCTCGGGAGATAAAATCACATGAGCCGGCTGTAGGGGCAGTCCTCTGACCCTATCTCAGTGACAAAAAGTATATGAGCAAGGCTCGATGTGTAGAAGAATGTTTGTATATCTTGCCAGGAGTTTCAATTCTCCCCTTGTTATAATGTCTACACTATTTAGTGATGAGTCCTTTGTTGAAGATCTAAGATGTGCTATCCAATTATTTCATTCATATATTGGGGCTCCTCCTGCACATCAATTCCACCTACGCTAGAAATGGAAAAACACTTTATCCACAACCCCATATCCAAACAGGAGGTGCTTTACACAACACCCTATATTCCCAACTGTAAATCTCTGTGACAAACATCATCAGGGATCTGCAGATCACTAACTATAGGGGAACAAAATCCCAGGGGTGGAACTAAATAAAATGACAGGATAGGGAGATTGGGATAGTATAGAGAGCAGAGAGGGACTAGGACAGACCAACTTAGGTTATAGGTCAAGATATAAGAATAGTTAAGCAAGCCAGGGTCAGTAATCTGTGGCAGGTAAGAACAAAGGTAAGAACTTAAACTCGCAGCCAGCCAGTCCATAGTTAAAAACCAGAAATCAATACAGATACACAATTTACAAAGCCCTCTCAATATGCACTGTACACACACTGGTTTTGCACTTATTCATCTGGATACTGATAGGTTAATTGGACGCTGCTAAAATGGATCCTAGTGTCTGTGAATTTAGGCTGTAGACTGCAATGGGGCAGGGACTTACATGAATGATACATATTCTCTCTGTACAGTACAATACTATTAGGAATTTGCATTAACACCTTTCATTTGTAAACTAACACAACAACAAAAACCTAGTCTACACCTAAAATATGAATGTATACAATTAAATAGTGATGTCTACAATACAGAAAACCCAGAGCATTACATTTACAAAAACACCACTTCCACTGCAGCAAAGCTTGTTGTGCATGCCTTCCTCTTGATGCTAGCCAAACACAGTCAATATTGTAGAGTTTCAGTATTTAAGGTTTACAACTCAAGTATTTTTCATTTGAAAGTGTCTGAGACTAGGTTTATGATTTTTCCAGTCTTTTGAGTATTTTAGAACATGATCATGATATCGGCTCAGTAAAGCATGAATAAGTAGTTGTCATTAAGTCAGTTCAAGTTAAATAAAAGGAAGGCAATAAATAAGAACAGATAGCATAATAAATGATGTTTTCCATATCACATATAATATGATGCAAGTTCTATATTAGTCATTGAATAATCTGTAAGAATACTGTCCTCAAGAAAGTCATCTGTTATTAAAGAAGCAAATTATCTATGGTATGTAGCGCCTGTGAACAACGATTGTCGATATTTCCTGATCTTCTGGCAGTCATGGCTGGAGCATGTCCCAAAAAGGATGCAATCTGTTCATCAGTAGAAAAAATAGGCCATAAATGATTCAGAATATTACGCATTTCACATGTTTCATTATAAGACAATTTGAAGCATACTTACATCTTTAGGTTTATTAACAAATAGTGACTCTCTAGACAGGAACAAAATAGTGCATCGCCGGGCCTCATAGCAAAATTTGGGAAGGGATCCGGCCTCCCTCTCTAGTCTCTCAACAGAGCAAAGCAGGTGCATCGGGTCAGAGTGGGGGTCTCATAGGTAGTGGCAACCCAGCATTGACGGGCCCTCTTCACCTCTGGGACCTGTAACCTGCTCACTCCCTTCATCTACAGTTATGCCCCTATTGCTTGGGGTATCAATAGCTCCTATAGAAATTACTGTCTTTTTATAGCAAGGTTCAGTAAATCTTTTTACTAGATTTCTTGCTTAAGCAGAGAAGTTCTCTTGTGTTAATCAGATCCTTTTCATATGGAAGAATTGTCCAATTGCTATTCCATTAACAGTAGATTATGGATAGAACTAGGGACATAAAACATAAAGGAATTACATAAAGACTTCTTTTGGCGTACACCTGTCATTAGATGTCAATGTTCTTCTCACTGATTTGTGAAATAAATCAAAATGTACATGTGTGACAGGATGGACCGCCTATGCCACCCTGTCTGTTGTTGCGAGGAACTGGCAGGGCTTACTTTGCCACTGTTCCCTTTCGTTATCCAAAAAGCACCCTCTTGTCACAGTAGGAGGGGCTTAAGCTGCTGCCACCACTGGGCTCCTATACCGGCACCCCCCAGAACCGGGTTTCTTCTGCGTAACTGACGCTGCTAGCGTGTCTCCTTGCTGGTGTACCCGGACTGGTACTCCTGACCTCTCACTATGGATCAGGGATGCTGTGGACGGATCCCCCCTGGCCTATCATACTAACCAGGACTGCAGGTAGCAGGCAGGGCGATGGTACTGAGAATGCTTGGGTCCAAACCGCAGACACAGCCGGAGAACGGATTAGATTTTAGGGTCTAATCTGTAGATACCAGGAAACAGCAATATTAAAGATGTTTTCAAGCAGTTCTTTGAAGCAAGATGGTTTATTTGCTCACGCACTGGTGGAAGATACCAGTGATCAGGTTCAGATGAAGTCAGAAGAATGATACATTTCAGTGTACAAGCAAGTCAGAGCATTTATACCTTTCAGACACATGCTATTTTTAGCATCAGGATATACTCTATTTATACAAACATAAATGTACATACATTGCAAAGCCACTAGTATTTATACTTAGCTTTAGAATTCTCAAAAACCTTGCTGTGATTTCCTGCACCTTTGAGATGCAGGAAATGTGGCAGCACATTTTAAATTAAACCTTCCTGTCTCCAAGTTAAACCTCACACATCAAAAGACCTAATTAACACATGCCTTTCATCAGACCGTTCGGAATTCATATTCACACAGAACTACAAAGGGACATACAACAAGCTAGTTTCCCAAACCACAATACACCAAAGGCTTGGTAAATATAGGCTCATTGTATCAGATATATGCATCAGAAATAGGCATATCCTATAGCAAGGTAGGTTAGCAAGCGACAAAGTTCTTCCCTGGTCTCAGAAATAACAATTACCTATCCAACAATATAAACAATATAAAAAAATAAGTGCAAATGCAATTACATAAATAAGTGCGCTTTAAATACATTTTTTACCAAAAGTTATTTAACAGTGATCCAGTCACAACATGTCATTGTGGTTGAAGAAACAAAGAAATGCCTTAAACTGCTCCTGAGAAATACCGAATAGGAGCAAGATGGTATCTATATTGCTTAGCACGACAAACTCAGAACATGGAACTTTATTAGAAAAATTCTTTATCCTAGAATGCTAACAAGAAATTTGCATATGAAGAGACATAAATGGTTTCCATTGTGGTGTCCTACAATTAGATGAAATATATGTCCTTAAAAGAAAAAACATGTTTTAAAAGACCAAAGTACCAAAATCAAATCATCAAGATCTGAAGGAGGCTCTGTTGTTGAAAAATGATTTTTTTTCCACCACAATTAGCTTATGCACAGAAGGATGTAAATCTCTTATGGTGGTATGTTAATCAATGTTAGACAACGAAGATCATGTTAGACCTTTTTCTAGCAATTCAACTTGAGTTCCAGAAAACTGAAAATTAGATAAACTAATACCATTTAACTTTAGTTTATTTTCTGTTTTTTTCTATTTATATATTGATTGAGATACCCCCTTCTTATTATGTTTCTTATTGTAGTCTGTCGCCATCTACACATTGATTTTCTAAATAAAAGACTTTTGAGCCATGCCTTTTTTGTGTGTTGGAGGACAAGGATCCAGATCACACATGGAACCAGCACCTCCAAGTAATTTTTGAATAAGTCCAGCCATACATTTTCATGGTGTGATAGCCGAGAGCATCAGATTCACATTTTCTACTCTTAATATCTTGCATCTCTCTGTCCCACTTCATAAAATCCTTTTGTAATTCAGTTTGATATGCAGAGGAAAGGACATCATTGTCTGAGATGGATGTCCTAGACGGGCAAAATCTGAAAACAAATGCCTGAACCACCATCGTTAATACTGATGGGGGTCACGCATATTCTGACTGAGAACCTTAGGATGTAGAAGAGAAAAAGAACACATTTCCCAATTTTTGGTACATTTCTGGGGCTCAGAATAAAACGTTGTCCATTGAGTGAAATGCCTGCACTCACACATTTTCCGCAATCCAGGCTGAAATTTCTGATTCCTCTACATAGATGTTTAAAGGCAGCTGAAACATCTTTTCCAGGACTTTAACCAAATTGGTATGAGGGTAGCTGACCTGAGAGACAACGCAATGAGTGCCTTACCAAACTAGAGAGAGAGAGATGGTGGAGCTGCTGAGAACAGGACCGATTAAATAAATAAAATCCAGCTAAAGAATATTTCTAAAGCTACAGGCCAAAAGAACCTTTCAAGGTTCAAAAATAACTTTTTAAAAAATGTCCAGGTGACATAGCACACCCAGCTTTCAAGAATAGGGGATACAGGAGCCTTAAATCTCATGCATCAAGAGATGTTATCATCTGCCTACACAATTTAAGGAAAAAAAGTAATCCAAATAGCTTTCACGAATATGTACAATATCTCATTCCAAATTTCCACCTTAGAGATGCTGTATATCAAATTATAGCATCAACCACATTGGCCAAATGCAAATGGTTATTGCAAACCTCTTTGAAAAAATCATTTCTTACCAATGGGTGTTCCCCTTTTTCTTAATTGCCTTTAATAATGGTATTTAAAGATCCTTCCATTTTCTGACACAGTCTAATGCTTACTTCCAAGCCCTGGGCTTGCCTGCATCCATTGCACCCAATCCGATTACTGCTCTGGCCTTTCCACAGAAGCCAATCCCATCATGTAGTTTCCTGAGAGATTGTCACATCCAGAGACTGGATCCTAATACACTTCAAGACTCTTAATATAGATAAAGGTTCCTCCTGAGGGTCTCGTCTACAAATTTACAACATTCAATGTTGATTCTCTTTATTCATGTTCAGAGATAGCTCTACTTAACTGTCACAGACAAGGGATGGCTAGTAACTTTTAGCCTGGGTGCAAGCACAAGCCAGTGCCCCAGGCTTTTCTACCAGTGTCACTCTATGGATAAATGGGTGTGGCAAAAACATGCACCTGTGGTTTCTCTAATATGGGTGTGGTTTATATAGCCATTTAAATATATGAAAAAATATTATGTTATAGCACTATAATGAAATACAAAACCTACTAGCCCCATGATTAGTATTCAAAGCAGAGGCTATTCTAGTTCCCTGTGTACAATACAGATAGATTATAGTGGCCTCCGTAATCTATAGAGAGCATTGTATTGGCTTCTATACAATACACAGATCATTCTATTGACTTCTATACAATAAACATATATAGAACGCAGGGAACAATATTCATTACAGAGAGCATTCTAGTAACTAATACACAGAGCATTATCTCTATACAATACAGAGAACATTCTAGTAATGTCTGTACAATACAGAGAACATTCTAGTGACCAATATACAATATAGGGAGCATTCTACTGACAAATATACATTACACATAACATTCTACTGACTAATTTACAATCCTTAGGACATTCCAGTGACATCTATACATTACTAATAGTATAATAGTGAGCTGATCAGTGTCTGGGGACAGTGGCAGGCAGTTGGTAGTTGGTTATCACAGTCTGCTAAATCAGGGCCATTACAATCAACACTCTCTCTGTGCCCGGTTTTCCAGTTAAACAGACCTCTGAGCTTGTGATAGCATGTACACACATGCGCACATCTGCATAAACTGACCTGGAAAAGCAGTAACCCTTACTGCTCTGGCCAGTGTCTCTGGGTCCAGCTGAGTATGACTGGTAAATAGGCCCTGTAGAGTAAGAAAGTAGAGAAAAATACCAATGACATAGATGAGATTCATACGGAGAGAATGGTGACAGTATTTGAAGTAGCTTAAATAGTAGATTTGGGAAAGCAAGGAAACTCAGTTATTTCTATAGAGAAGTAATAAATAATAAAGTTAATGAAAAAGCAGATTTTAGTCAGAGTGGAATTTTAGTGAATGAAAGCAAAATGACAGGTAGCATAGGGAGGGAAAGCACCAGAGAGTTACATAAGAAACACAGGGTTTAAATCTTCCTCGGATGTAATTCTCTTTGATGCCCTATCTTGCGTGAAATAGCTCTGTGCATGCTCAGAAATGGACTTTATGCCTATGAATGCAATTGCATGTAATTCATGCCTGAACACAAATGACACTAACTACGGCGTACAACTTAAAGGGCGAAACGGTGGAGGGAAGTCGCGGATGAATGTAGGCAGTGTGCTGACAAAGATGCGGTCGGTTCAAGTTCTGGGTTTCTCTAAGTATGTGTTTTTTTAGCCGTATCATTTGCATAAGCTACAGGGCAAGTGTAAGTGCCAATTGATACTGATGACTGACATGGCATAGACTTTGTTTCAAAAACTACATGTATGCATGCCACTAGATAGCACAGAACATGTGTATACAAGTAAGAGAAACTGTAAAAACAGATTATATGTAGAGTACGCATAAAAAACATCCTGATTTATGTATTCAGTGTAAAAAAATATATGTTTTTTGGGTTTTGTTTTTTTTTTAAACACACATTTTTATTAATGATGATAGCATTAGGGGTTGGTAATTCCTATGATAAGAAAAATCTCATGCGTTTTCATGAGACTTCAGTCTATTCTGTCTGTTAACATACAACAAGTACTATATAGGCAGAGTGTACTTATACCCAGATTCAAATCGAAATGTATTTTGAGAGCCACTTGGATTTGAATATGTACTCTCATGTTCCGTGCTGGGTTCCGATAAGTGCTACCATTAAATAAGTTACATCAACAAAAATTGTGATGAATACACAATTAACCTATCAGTATGTATTTGAAGTATGAGCGAAGAGAAAACCATTGCACCTATTAGCATGGAACTACAGAGATACATGCAACACTCCAGATTATGTAGGTTAAATGGATCCTTATTACATGATGCTACCTTTACTACTACATTGCAACTGAAGAAAGTCTACATTATCTTCATAAGCCATAGCAGCTATCTTAAAAAAACTGAGGGAAAATAAATTAATACTAATGTCTTACCTAATGTCTTACCTTTTTTTACAAAGCCTAGAAATGCTACATACAAAGTTCATAAACCTCTAAAATATAGTACACATAAAAGGGTAAATACATTTTGTACTTGCAGAAAGGTCAATTAAACATTGCATAGAACAAAACAGCTCTTCCACGATCATCTTCTTGCCAATAAATTTAAAAAACACATACAAGTGGCTGTAGCCATCCAGGCTCTGAAATCCTCCTCTGGGAAACTAACCTATCAAGAAGAACATATTATATATTTATCTACAGGCCTTTATGGTAGCTTACAATATGGTCTGCCACCAGGCCCGGCGCTCCCATTAGGCAACCTTAGGCAGTTGCCTAGGGCGCCCGGGACATGCAGGGCGCCGCTGACTAGATTTTCTAATCTATTCAGCGGTTCAGCAGCCCGGGAACGTAGTGCAGCGGCGGCGGGGTGCCGCCGCTGTTTTTCAATGTCTGCGGCGCATCTCACACATGATCACTGACTGACGTCAGTGATCATGAGATAGTCTGTCCGGCGGCGCCTCTGAAGTTGTTCCCGACGTCCCCCTCCCCTGTCAGCATGCAGCTAGAGGAAGAAAAGGTAAGAAAAAAAATCAATTTTCTTTTTTATTTAGTGTGTGCGGGCACGGGGGGCGCGGTTGCGAAATTTTGCCTAGGACGCCGCAAACCCTAGCACCGGCCCTGTCTGCCACTGTTCTGTATCAGGAGTTAGACACTTCTGCTCATGATTACCAAAATAGCTGCTGTTTAGCAAACATGCCTGAAAGCGATGCTGCGGTGGTTGAAATTTGCAATAAAGTTTCTTAAAGCTAACAATTCCACTGGCCCCCATAGTTTGAATGGTAGATTTAACAAAGAATTTCAAAATAATGTCATCCAGTTTGTCATTGAGATGCTTAATGGATTATTAGACAAAGATAGCATTCTATAGGATACTGGATACATAAAGAATGTAGAGATTCCATAGACTGTGCAAGTTATAGACCTGTATGTTTAATCAATATATACATGAATCTATTGCCAAACATACTTGCTATTTGCTTTGGCAGAGTACTGCCACTACTCACTGATTTAGATCAGGCTGGTTTATACCACAGGCAGGCATGTGACAACAGAACGAAATGTAATCTATAACGCCAATACCACCAAAACTCCCAATATGCTCCTTTCTTTAGATACTGAAAATGCTTTTGATAGGATATATTGATAATGGATGTTCTTAACGATGCAATATTTTAACGTTGGCCTACTCATCTCAATGTGTCTCTGCTATGTATGCCTCAAATCTCAAGTAGACTTCTCATGCCTTCTCATTAGAAAAAGGTATATGACAAGGAGGATTTATTTCTCTATCAAACCATTGGTGTTACATATAAGGTATGACCTGAAATATTAGGCATTGTCACGAAAACCCGTGAATATTTAGTGGATCCCTTGTAACTGCCAGGTGATATTGCCCATTCAGGGAAGCGGAGTCTAACAGGTAGGTGGTGTTCGCCAGGGACCCCCGCAAAGGGGTATGGATTTAGCTGCCCCTATCCCGCAGGTCGCGGGCCCCTGGATGAGTGCTAGGCAGAGTGATAGGCGGATCCAGATGCGGAGGAAGGATGATGGCAGCTCAGAGGAGTAACAGAGTACTAGAACTATAGCTAACCCGATGATAGTAACATAGAGCTGTAACTGATCCGGAGATGGTAACTCAGGGAAACAGCAGGTGAATCACTGGTACAGCAGCAGTTCGATAAAGGCAATGGAGGTGAAGAACTATTGCTGATCCGAGATGGTAACTCAGGGCAACAGTAGGTGAGTCACTGGTACAGCGGCAGTTCAATAAAGGTACTGGGCATGTAGAACTATAGCTGATCTGAGATGGTAACTCAGGGCAACAGTAGGTGAGTCACTGGTACAGCGACAGTTCAAAGAAGCAATAGCGGTGTAGAAGTTAAGCTGATCTGATGATGGTAACTCAGAGCAACAGCAGGTGAGTCGCTGGTATAGCATCAGTTCAATAGAGGCAATAGCGGTGTAGAACTATAGCTGATCCGATGATGGTAACTCAGAGCAGCAGCAGGTGAGTCACTGGTACAGCAGCAGTTCAAAGATGCAATAGCGGTGTAGAAGTGAAGCTGATCTGATAATGGTAACTCAGAGCAATAGTAAGAGGAATCGTGAGTGATAGCGTCAACACGGGAGCAACAGCAGGAAAGTCAGACTGAAGGGAGCCAGGTCCTAACTCAGAGTGAATGATCTCAAAGAACAGGCATCGGACAGGAGGAAGTGGAAGGTTTATATAGTGCTCCAAAATGCCAGGTCCAATAGGAACAGGTAGAAGGTCATAAGAGAGGGGAGTTGGCTTGCACATGCGCAGAGCAAAAGGCCAGATAGTGGATGTTATCCAAGGGTGTAATCAGGATACCAGGATCACCACTTACCGGAGGAAAGTAACAGAGCCGGTGCCCGTCCGTGGGGCCGGCGTGTGACAGGCATCAAGGTAGGAAATTAAAGATATAGGGTTGCACTTGCATTCTGTGAAGTTCATTAAAAGCAATTTTGCCTTTACCTGTAAATCATTTAAGATAAGGCCTTGGTCAGTAATCAAACTCATGACCCCAGTGCTGAGAGGCAGAAGTGCTAACCACTAGGCCACTGTGCTGCCCATACCAATTTCTGTGCTACATTTATGTAGCAAATAATTCATAAATCATTAGGAGCCTTAAGAAGCATTTGGAAGAATTGGACTGATGTTTCTATTACTTGGACCAGTAGAATGTGTCATTTAAAAATGTATTTTTTTACTGTACTATTCTGACACCAATGGGATTTTTGTCAAGCAAAATAGTAAAATGAAAGAAGGGAGTAGTAAGGCATCATTTGATCAATAGACCTAATAAATAGTGAATCAATAACTAGATAATATGTGCCATTCATAATTTGGTTACATGAGCTGATATTAATAAATAGTATTATTGTCATCTTAAATAGTAAAATTCATAAGATTAAATAGCCATTTAACTGGTTATACATGTATAAATATTTGATAGAGATACAAGAAAATTGTAGGTGATATAATGCACAATAACAAGTATCACAAGAAGATTATTCATAATTAAAATCCTAATCACCTTCGCATAGAGATATACCTGTAAATGTCATGACAGTAACTCCATAGTGACTTGGTCATATATTGCAATACTGCTCTAGAAGACCATAAAATGGTCACTGAGGTCTTAACACAAGAAGCACCCAATTAGAGGAGTACACATCTGTTATAATAATAATAATAATAATAATAATAACTCACTCAGACACCTGCCAATATCACTGGCCAACCCATGAGTTTCTGAATGCAGGGGCCTATTTAGTGCCAGATTTGATAGGACAATCATGCAAAATACTTGATATGTGTTCAAGACAGTATATCTACTATATTCTATTGACTACCAATGTTACAGGAGGACGTTCCAATTTTTTTCCAATTAGAGGCATTTGAACATTTTGCTGCAGTAAGAGCATAGTCTGTTAAAGTAGTTATGTATTCAGGGGTGTCTTGGAGGGTACAGTATTATAGACTACATGAAGGACAGTGTGACACAACTGATACTTTTATATTCTGTTTGAATATCTTGCCAATAACTCATATTTTGGGGGCAGTTCCACCAGATATAAATGAAGGAACCATCTTGACTACAGTTACTCCAGCATGTTGCAGAAGAGGTGGGGTAATTTGCATGCAGTCAGTATGGGACTAGGTACTACCTATAAGAAACTTTTAATTCTTACACATTTCAAACTCTTGGCAATCCTTTCCTTAATTTTAGCCATTTCCTCCAACTCTTAAGGTTTCCCTATGTCTACCTTCCATTTTATTTCATAAATAAGTTTTTCTATTTGGCAGTGCCGTAAAATGTTGATATTAACCCTCTTGGATTCAAGTTGCATTTACAAAAAGTTTCCAATGGTGTCAGATGTGGTAGTACTCTAAATGCTGGGATTGAATTATATAGATGTCCTATTTGCAACAAGTGAAAGAAGCAGTCATGATGGAGATGGAAGCATGATTGAATCTCTGCAAACTCTGGAAAAACTCATATATCAGTGAGGAATTTTATATGTTGAAACGATTTGTGGTGCCCCATGCTAGATTTTCACTAACATTATGAATGATACAAATCAATGCAAATAACTAATTTATAGCCAAGTAAATAACATAATATGCAGTTAGTTTTAATACTACTGAATCAGAAAATCATTATTATTAGTAGCTTGCCCACAATATAAAGGTGTAAGGCTTTTCCCAGTTTTCTCCCATATACTGTAGACTAAACATGAGTCATATCCAATTGTCGATAAGTACATGTTGCGTTACAAAACAATCTAGCTTGCTTTTTTTTCATCAGAATAAAACAAAATGTACCAGGCAGTGTGAA
Source organism: Mixophyes fleayi (assembly GCF_038048845.1). Lineage (NCBI taxonomy): Eukaryota > Metazoa > Chordata > Amphibia > Anura > Limnodynastidae > Mixophyes > Mixophyes fleayi. Next base: position 258,723,109 of record NC_134403.1, read on the forward strand.
ATTAATCAATAGGTGTATTTATTCACTAATTAACAAAAAACATTAAAAATAATAAAATAATGGCAAAGGCTGCTGTCTAAATGCGACTGTCCAAATTGTCCCCTTCATTGAAGTAACTAACAAACACAAAAAAGACAGCGCTCAAAAAGCCACTTATTAAAGTAATTTTATCGCTTACCAATAAAACATTGTCCAATGCTATTGTTGTGGTTCCAAAGCACAAAGATATTTAATTGCAATATATAGCAGGATTTACAGCAAGCCATTATTACGCATTAAATATGTTATAATAAAGCAGGAAAATATAAAAACACTGAATATATTCCATTTTACTTATAGTGCTTCACCCAGGCCCAAGGAAAACAGCCATGGTCATATGTAGTCAGGATCAGAGAGACCGAACAATGGGGGCCAGCATGCTTATACGCAGCTTCAGTATAGAAAAAACACTGATGATGTCACTATGTATACAGATAACACTTAGTGATGTCTTTATTGGTCCAGGATTAATGATATTCCAGTTGCCTGCTGGTCATAGGTCAGTTCATTTGATCCTATCAAAGGAAGAGGGCAACTTCCGCCAACTGTTGTCTAGTGTCCTCACTCTGAATAACCAGTTTAAACCTACCCACACACAAAATACTTTTGAGTACTAATCCCATATTGCTTATATCTTGCGGTCGCTAGATGCGATCGCTACTCTGTTCAAACCGGGTTAATGCTGGTGAAATAAGCTTTAATATGAGACCAAACTCTTTACCTTTTAAAACACCTGAACCATAAATTCCTTTACTATAGTATTATCTATGCATAAATAAACAATCTTATACATTTTACTAATAAGTAAATTTGGATTGGAACCGTTATAAGTGTGTATTATTTACAAGTGTAAGTGCGAATGTAAATGTGTGTGTTATGAACCCGAGTGCGATTGCAGCATAACAAGTGGCGTATTAATCGCAATCGCACGGTAAAACAATATTAATCAATATGTTTTACTTCATCCAATTATTTGACTTCCACACACTATAGAAATAAATCACTTACATAACACAAATAGCAGAGAAAATAGAGCTGCAATTGATCTTAAGAATCTAATAGTTTAATTATATCAGGTACTTATCAATTGACATATATAGTTCAACACATTATAAACACTCAATAAATAAAATAAAAGGTTAGTGCCAGATATAGGTAAAGGTGAAATAACGTAGTATTTGTTGTTATTTGAGATTCTTAGCATCAATTACAGCTCTATTTTCTCTGCCATTTGTGTTATTTAAGTGACTTATTTCTTTAGTTGCTTTTAAAAAGTTGTCTTTTTTGTGTTTGTGGGTTTTTTATCAGCATGCTAAAAATAACAAGCAATCTATAGAACTGTTTTAGTTCAGTTCAGCAAGAGTACGGCAACATTTTCATCATACTATATAGGAACTATAGTATAGGTCATATAGAATAAATATATATAGATACCACAATCATTTTCTTGGTGGTGGCTGATATACACATAAAAAATATATAAAATTAAAATGATATACAAATATAAAAAGCAAATAATTTTCATTTGAGTTTCTGAAAATAGCCTGTAAATCTTGTTTGTGTATTTATATCCTGACATCGGGAAAATCCGAATAAACAAGTTGAAAGAACTGTTTACAGAATGGTAAGTAGTAGGACCTGATATTTTTCCTATTGTTTTCTTTTTACAAACTGTCTGCCAAAAAGATTTTTACCCAAAAAATATTGTATTTGTATGTATGTTGTGGATGATTTTCAAATGTTTATTTGAAATTTCACAAAACAGTTGACACTCAGACTTAAACCAAATCTGCCAAGAATCAGCTTCTATTTCTCAATCCACAAGTTCAGAGGGTCAAAAAAAGGGGGGCCTTAATTTGAAACAGCTGGTTGACCCGAAAGCTTAGGACCTGTGTGATATAGCTGTGTAGTGCACTGCGTACCTTGTATGCTGAAGGCCTTTAATTGTCCCTGGGTATGGATAGGGCAGATACTTTGTATGGCACATTGGTGTTATTCTGATCTGCAGATAATTATGTGTAATTAACGTGACATTAGCATAGTAATCACTCAATGCCTCGTTATTAAATTAATTAGAGGGAACCTGTGCAGACTGCATAGAAAAAGTCTATTTTCCAAGAAAGAGTGGCTGTTCCTCCAGCTCAACCTCCCATAAACACATTGGTCAGTTGCCCATCTGCTCTCTGACCTGCAATAAGTTCATGATAAAAGCTGCCTACCCTAAGTTTGAGTCAGCAGATGCTCTCCAAAGAAAGTGAAATATAGGCAACGAATCTGATACTCTGTGTGCAAAATGGAAACAACATTTTACAAAGGCTGAGGCTACTGATCTCTCCTTAAGAATATCTTGCCTTAAGAAATGTGCAAGTGAGCAGAAGAGAACAGGATATTGAAAAGGAACCAGAAAGAAAACAAAAAAATAAAGAGACAATGGTTCATTCTTCTTTTGTAAACAGCCAAACTAGAGAGTAAAACCCTGGCAGATTATCTCACTCACAGGCGTATCAGAGTTGGAAAATCCCCAGATTCTGCAGAGCTGTCTTTGATACAACAGAACAGAAAAGAAGGGTGAATTTTGTAAGGAAAACTAAAACACATTGACATAGTGAGAACACGTGCTCCAGTCTGCTATTGCCACTACATAAATATTATGTTAGATATGCACTAGAAAACAACAGGTTCTAAAATAAACAGGCAAGCACTATTTATTCTAACTTTTTGACACTTGGCACATACACACATTTTGTTCAATTGAGCCACAGTACATTACACCACATTCATTTGTGTGGTTTGACGGTCTGTATTCTAAACGTTGCTATCCTTGATGGTTTTTCATCTGTTTTAAAATATGGTGAAAACTAAAAACTGTTGGGAAGAAAGTCTGCATGATGTTTCTTATTTCCTAGTTTGAACTGTAGGTGTTTTATTTTATATATGTGTCATTTTTGCAGGCTAGCACTGATAAATCACTTTCCTTCCTCTGTGTGCGCACTTTGTGGTGTAAAAAATGCTTGTTTCTTATGATGCCACCTGCATCCCAGCCATTTGGCCTGTTCCTTGTAAAACGCCCTGATTGTTGATACAGCAGCCAGAGCAGCTTTCATTAAATATTGCACATTCCATAGACCCTCATGCACAGGAACAGATTTGCTTTGAATGTTAACTCTTCATAGCATGCTTCTAGGTAGAACACATTATTTACATATTTTGCAGTATTATATCTAAAAATATAACCTGTTGTGGTCACAGGGCTGGTGTGCCCTAGGCACTCCTACCCCTAAGACTCACATCTCCTCAACCTCACTTTTAACCGTGTGTGGAGCAAGCAGGTGGGTGGGTGCGGCAAGCAGTGGAGGAGGATTGCTGTCTCAGTGCTGTCTGTGATGGTGCCGGCTGACCCCATCCGCTAAACTTTGACCACACAGAGACACTGTCCTAGCCTATCACTGGCATGGAGAAGCATCATCACTGCACAATGTGGTAAGCATGCAATCCGTGCTCATGTTATTTTAAATAGTAACCCCCCCTCTTCCCCATTGTCAGTCCTGAGGCAGCTGACGCTCATCGCTGGGGTGCCACAATGAAAACTAAAAATATTAAATGAATGACTTAATGTCACTCATTCAGTGTTTTAGGTGGCCCTAAAATGTTGGTGGTCCAGCCGACTGCCTTTGTTCACCTAATAGTAGCACCGGCCCTGGGTGGTTCATATATACCTAGCAGTGATTGTCTGCCTTAATGTTGGATGCAGTATATAAATGTGGTTTCTTTATTGATTCTAAATGGACAAATACATTTGTGCCCATGGAGAAGGTTTCTCTGCATATTGTTTACATGTGTTTATTGTAGAAATGTGTTTTCTTTGTTTTGTATGTTCATGTATTTATCTTTTTTAAATAGTAATACTGTGTAGATAAATGGAGGATGGTAATGGTGGCTGCATGCTACTGTGCATCTCCATTCATGGATCTAGGTTGCCTGAACCGCCCAAGGATTGAATGAATGGACAGGGACTGATTGCTTTGTTATATGTAAGTGCAGTGTTCATAAGGTGGAAACGTCTGGGCACTTTCTCATTGTGTTTGGGAAACCCCGTGATGTGTCCTGCTCTCTCCACCACTCCCTTACATAGCAGAAGGTGTGGCTGAGGAATCCCTCATGTGATCAGATGCAGGCAGGAATCCATCATGTGATCAGATGCAGGCAGGAATCCATCATGTGATCAGATGCAGGCAGGAATCCATCATGTGATTACATGCAGGCAGGAATCCATCATGTGATCAGATGCAGGCAGTGACTCCTCTAGCCACTGCTGCTATGCAAATTAAGAGACGCGAGGGGGTTTGAAGAAGAATGGTGTAAGGGATGATGAATAACAGGGGGAATGAAGAGGGGTTGGATGGCTGATGAAGGGGGTAATGAATAAATGGTTCCAGGATGATGAAAGGGTTTGGTAAATGGCAGGGGTGGGTAAATAATAAAGAGGATTATGCATAAGGTTTGTGAGGGTCCCAGGGCAACTAACTTGGGGGAGCCCCTGTCAATAGAATTGCCTGCAGACAGATCAAATCATGTCTGAGAATCTGACTGCAGCAGCGCTGAAGTGCTCAGTAGCCACCTGCTCTGCTCTCCACACTTAAACAATGTAAGTTTACATTCTCTCCAAGTGCCACATACAAATATTAGAAGGGTTCCAAAAAATTACATGCAGAAGAACATTATCAGGCCATCCAGCTTTGTCCACGTAGTCACCAGTCCAGCTCCAGAGACACAACCCAGTCTGGGTACAGACAGATCCTCAGGTGTGAGAGTAGGGAGCAGATGATGCAGGTAAGGTGGTGGGAAAATGAATTACACCACTAAACAATTGAAAAAAATAAATACATTTTGTATACCAGGGTGAAATTTATTTCATCACGTTACAAAATAAATGTATTTAATTTTTAACTGTTCGGCAGTGCTGGTTTAGTACCACTGTAAATAAATTCTCCCCATCTGGTTTTATACATTGCTTGGAGAGATTGTAGACATGATCAAATCTCCATCCATAGTTACATAGGTAGTGAGGTTGAAAAAAATCAGTTCAACCTTTTATAAATTCTGGTTGTGTTGATTCAGCAGAAGGCAAAACAAAACCCCCACAAACATCTGCGAATGTAACCATACATGGGAGAAAATTCCTCCTGACCCCATACACGGCAATCAGATTACTTTCCTGGACCAATTACCTAAACTGTTTAATTTGCTCATTACAACTATTGATACTATTCCTTGTAACAAAGGTATCCAATCCATTTTTAAATCCACCCAGTAATTTTGCTATTACTACTTCCTTAGGCAGTAAATTCCAGAGTCGAACTTCCCTCGCAGTGAAAGATACCTATGTTAGTAGTGAAAATGTTGTTCCTCCAGTAACAGTGGATGCCCACTTGTTCTGGGTGAAAAAAGTCAGATACATCTGTCTATTGTCTTTGAATAGATCTGTAGACATTAATTAGGTCACATGTGCCAAAGTAAACAGTATGTCATTATAATTTAACTCCTCCCTTTGTTTTATTAATAAAGTAGCACATCTCTGAACCATCTCAAGTTCTAATATGTCTATTGCTTACACGTGTGACCAAAACTGTAACATATGTCAGTATATAATCTTATAAGTTATTTGTACAATGGAAAAATTACATTTGCTTCTCATGCATCTATGCCCTGTTTTATGCATCCCAAGATTGTATTAGCTGTTGCAGAATCTGCCTGGCTATATATTTCACAAAATTCTGCAGTGCCGGAAATTGGGGAAATAGTACAAAGTGGTGCATAGTAAAAAGAAATGTAAAAAGACATGGAACAGACATAATAAAAAACAAGCAATATTTTATATTACAGGATTGAGCATTAAGCATAGATGTAAGAATAGCAAGAAGATAAGATGTAATGGTGAAGATAATAACAAGAAGTGTTATACACACCATGCAAGAGGCATGTTACAGGGATGCACAGGTGGATGAGGTTGGAGCAGACAAGAAGACAAAAAGAGAGAGAACCCAGCTTGTGACAGCTTACGATCTAAAGTATAGATAGCACAATTATTTTCATGGCCTAACTTCATTGCCTTACATTTTTTCTACATTTAAGCTCATTTGTTGATTTATGTCCTGCACTGTTAGTACCTTACAATGCATAGGAGGCGATTGAAACAGAAGCAAGGTGTACAATGTATGCTAGTTTTGCATACTGATCATGTCATAAAGTATGATTCATTTGCTCAGTCTTGCTTGCACCTTCTAGGGGTTGAAGCAAAAATTAGAGGATCTAAGCACATTTTATCACGCAATCGACAACTTGCACAGAAAAAATGCATGAGGCAACTATGGAACTATCGCTCCTAACTGAACCCCCCCCCAGTGTTGTCTGCTTACATAGAAACCTTACTTCCTAGATCTTCTACAACAGTGGTCAGGGAACAGGGGTAAATTACCCCAAATGGGTTAAAAATTAAATTCCTGGGGGTAATACTGCCGATTCATATGCTGTCAGTTGGATTGTAGACCCCTTTAAATGTTAAATTGCTGTTGTACCAGAAGAGCCTCAAGGGTTGGCAGAGGCACTTCTTGAGCTTTGATGCAATAATGAAGCACGTATTGTTTTGCATTTGAAAACAAAGCAGATCTGTCATATTATTGGATGTCAACAGCTGCAAAGGCATTCAAAAGTGCACGAGGAGGCAGTCAAAAAGTTGCTGCCTTTTGCAACAACCTACCTTTGCGAACAAGGATTTTACACTCTAACAAACATAAAAGGAAAGCAGAGAAATCAATTGGACGCTGAAGACTGTATCCAAATTGCTCGGACATCAAAATGCCCCAATATTGATGCTCTCGTTTCAAAAATGAAGCAACATCATATATCCAAAACCTGAAGTTTTGAAGTTGAAGCTTTCAAAGAAATTTTGAATAGATTCAATAACATTTTGAACTCCAATAATTAATCTAATATATAAAAGAGAAAATTTGTCCTTCTGTCCTTCTGTCCTTCTGTCTGTCTTTCTATACAAATCCACATTTTTCAAGCGAAGATCATGAAATTTTGCATACGAGTGTATTAAAACATGACGAAGGCAACTAAAAAAATTTAAAATTGAAATTCATTACGGGGTGGGGGTGGCGAGGGGGGTAACACCTAAAAATCATCGAAAACGACCATAACTCTGGAATGTCTGGAACAATTTACAACAAACCTGGTACACATATGACTTGCAGTCTGACAACAAATATTGTGGGGGCAAGACACCCCTAGCACTCCTAAGGGTGGGGGTGGCGAGGGGGGTAACACCTAAAAATCATCGAAAACGACCATAACTCTGGAATGTCTGGAACAATGTCTTGGAAGAAGTTCCAAAAAAAAGGGGAAATATATTTTTTCTGGATGCACCCGGAAGAACAGGTAAGACGTTTCTCATCAAGTTGTTACTTGCTAAAATTCGAGTACATTCCAAGATAGCTATTGCTGTGGCCTCTTCTGGAATTGCTGCAACTTTGCTCCCTGGTGGAAGAACAGCACATTCAGCTTTCAAGTTACCGCTTAATCTGGCCCGAAGTGAAACTCCCGTCTGCAATATCACTAAACGAACAGAAAAAGCTCAGTTTCTGCAGGAATGTCAGGTCATTGTATGGGATGAATGCACCATGTCACACAAAAATGCTTTACAGGCCCTCAATCAAACACTTCAATTTTTAAGAGGCAATGATTTACTAATGGGTGGAGTCACTGTTGTATTGGCTAGAGATTTTCGACAAACATTGCCGGTCATTCCAAAAGGAACAATGGCGGATGAAATTAATGCATGCCTTAAATCATCACATCTTTGGAGGCATGTTCGCACTTTGCGACTAACCACAAATATGAGAGTTTCTCTGCATGGCAACACAATGGACGGTCAGTTTGCTGATCATTTGTTAAATATTGGGAATCGTTTAATGCCGCTTCATCCAGTAACTAAAATAATTGTGTAAACAACATCAACTTAAAGATTCAAGAAGAGTTGCCTGGAGAAGCCATATTATACAAATCAATAGATACCGTTGTTGAACAAAATGAGGCTGTGCACTATCCTACTGAATTTTTAAACTCTTTAGAACCTCCCGGAATGCCACCGCATAACCTGGTACTGAAGATTGGATCACCCATTATGCTTCTCAGAAATTTAAATCCTCCAAGACTTTGTAACGGTACAAGATTAGTAGTCCAAAAGCTCAATTCTCATGTCATTGAAGCAACTATTTTGACAGGCTGTGCAAAAGGTGACAATGCTTTCATTCCACGCATACCTCTCATTCCATCTGATATGCCATTTCAATTTAAGCGTCTACAATTTCCAGTTCGTTTAGCTTTTGCCATGTCTATCAATAAGGCCCAAGGACAATCTTTACATGTAGCTGGAGTCAACTTGGAATCACCTTGCTTTTCTCATGCACAATTTTACGTTGTGTGTTCAAGAGTTGGATCACCAAGAAATTTTTATGTATTTGCCCCAAATGAAGAAACCAGAAATATAGTTTATCAAGCTGTTTTCAAGTAATTGTTTATCGGTTCGTTCCATCATATACAGTTCAAATACAGTTTGACATTTTCACTTTTCACCTTCTACTGGTCCAATTTTAACATATTTACATGTATGTTTAATATTTAGATCGATTTTTGTAAATAAACATTCTTTAAATCCCGGGCAACGCCGGGTATTCTGCTAGTAATATATGATTTCCTTCCTTTCAAATCAAGGGGGTAACGTCGGCGTATCTAAATATATTTTGGGGTAAAAGGTAAAAAAGTTCCCTGACCCCCGTTCTACAAGATCACTGATAAAAACAATGAAAATGTCAATGCCAAAATGAAACCTGAAGCACCCGTCAATAACTTATTACCAAATCTGAATATGTAACATTTATACCCATGTACATATGTTTTCCCCTGTCCCCGTGCTTTTATCTTATATACCAACATGCTATGTGGAACTGTATAAAATGATTACAAAATCGAAATAAATCACATTATGGTGATGAACTGGGCAGTGCGGTGGCTTAGTGGTTAGCACTTCTGCCTCACAGCATTGGTGTCATGAGTTTGATTCCTGATTCTTTATCTGTGTGGATTTTGTATGTTCTCCACAGGTTTGCGTGGGTTTCCTCCGGGTGCTCCGATTTCCTCCCATACTCCAAAAACATACTAGTAGGTTAACTAGCTCCTATTAAATTGACCATAGTCTCTTGTGGTTTGTGTATGTGTATATTAGGGAATTTAGACTGTAAGCTCCAGTGGGGCAGGGACTGATGTGAGTTCTCTGTACAGCGCTGTGGAATTAGTGACGCTATAAAGATAGCTGATGATGATGAACTACATTGCCAAGATCTATTTTACAACTGACTACCTCCTAGAAACTGACTTATCCCTATGGAATGACCAGTCCTTTAAAAACTGTGTTCATTTTCTGTTGTTTATTTTCAGTAATTCATTTCTGGATTTTATCTGCTGGAATTCTTTAAAATATTTTACATATTATTTTAAGTTCATTTGCCTGATGTTGTCTTTAATTGGTTTAAATATTTGGACCACATCTGCTTTCTACCAGACTTAGATCCATAGATACAAGAAAAATGATCTATAATTGAATGTAGCTCTTTTAGCCCATGTAGGTGGATGCTATCTATCTGCAAGGTTTTACTGAGGGTCTGTGGAGGATACATTTGCTAGCACCAGACGTAAATTATGTGGGCTAAATGTAGTTACAGGTGTGCACTGTGATTTGTTTTACATTGTATACTATCTCTGGCAGGTGCGTTATCAATCTTAGAGCCAATGCTCAAGTGCTACCAACATGTTTTCAGGATTTCTGTCTGTAGAAACAGGCGGGATAATTATCGACCCAGAAAAATAGATTAACTCACCTGTGCCTGATTAAAGAAATTCTGAAAACATGAAGTGTTGGTAGCTCTTGAATTCAGAATATGAGCAAGTTATCATTATACACATGCCAGGAAAGTGCCTCTCCTGGCAAATACTCTATAATATAAGAAAGCGCAGACTCTATAATAATAAGAAGTGACGAATGATAACGTGCAGGTTCTCCCCTCAGATTTGCTCATTGTGCATCTGCTCCCCTAAGACTGTGCCTATAATGTCCAAGACTGGGTATTGGTACTTTAGACATGGATAACAGCTGATAATGTCATCCTCAGACAGTGTTAGCTTTCTGAGCTTGAAAAATTCCCCCAGTTTGCTGTCCCCAAAGAGAGTATTGAGTATTACTTTGGTTAACGCAAGAGATATTTATGATATTTCCTTTGTTTGCCTATTGGTAAATGGCTATACTAGGAAACTCCCGAAATGTGTCGAAATTCACAGCTGTGAATGGAGGGGGGGAGCTTAATCATGTCATTAAGCTCTGCCCCCTCCATTCAATGCTGTGAATTTCGGCTTTTTTATAGTGGGGGCGGGGCTATCGTGACGCGAAATAATGTCACCACGCCCTCCTCCTACCCCATGTCACATGACTTCTTAAAAGTGGGCATGTATGCATCTAGTAACTGCCTTTTCTTCCTGAGTTAGACCAATAATATATAATGCGTTTGTTCCCAATAGTAAAGCGTTATGGAATATGCTGACTCTATATAAGTAAATGTTAATAATAAAGTTAATAATATTGGTGTGAATGGGCTATTGCGGCACAATATGTTCTCTTGCATTGTTACTTCCTATGTAAGAACAGATGACAGGAACATGTCTAATAAGTCTGCTTTCTCTTTATCTATTCCAAACAATTATCTTTTTTCATCTTTTAGTGTCCCGATGCAATAATTTATTTTAATTTTAATTGCTATTTATATATTTTAAAAACTTTTTGGGATCTCACTTAACAATTACTTTTTCAGTTTCTGACTTGATAACCTGATGGTTTTTTTTGCATATGTTGCTGCATTGATTATATTTAAGTAATGACCTCTCTGTACCCTCCACTTTTATCAACATAGGGTGGTGTCAGATGGGCTAGAAAAACACTAAGCGCCGTCTTACCTCATTGTCTATCTGTTAATACCCAGTCTTGTTTTATTACTCTTGTTTGTTCCCAATTGTAAAGAGCTGTGGAGTATGCTGGTGTTATAGAAATTAATGTTAATATTATTAATAATAATGATAATAATAATAACAAAAATAAAAAATGTTTGTAGCACTAAAATGTTGTGGCACACTTAAGTACCATTGTGTACCAAGAGCGCTGGGTCTAGCCCTGCTCCTCCCGACATTCTATCTACCCAATCTGCAATATGTTGAACCTTAGCACCTGAGAGATAACAATCAGTCAGGCATTTATGTCTAGGATTATCCTACCTGTCCTTGTACTATCAGCACGTCTGGCCTTTACTGCACTCGTATTCCCTTCCTTACTGGAGCAGTCAATCAATTGGAGATATTTCTATGGATTTTAAAGAATCCTTTGTTTTAAAATATATATGAAGTGAACACCAAAGTAATAATGTGTTGGTATTGTGTTAGTGATTTGTTTTTCCCTGGTATTGAGTCTGGCATTTACCCTTGCATTACTTGAATCACATGAATGATGGTCACAAGTGTAGCAGTCAAAGGGGCATATTCAATTACAATTCCGGTCCGTGGGATCGCACCGGAACGGGCCGCAAACTTAATCGATGTTACCGCAATAACGTGGATTTTCGTTCGCAGCCCATAGGGTTGGGTACAAAAATCTGCGTTATTGCGGTACCGTAATACCGGCAATAACGCACACTTTCCACGGTAACGCGTGTTACCGCGGACCGGAACCCTAATTGAATAGGCCCCTAAATGTTTTTAGATTGGTTGATATTACTCATGGTTATCCTAAAAAGTTGTCCGTTTCCTGGCTCTCAGACTTCTTAGACTGACTAGCTAACAGTGTGCTTTTTATCTGGTTTTGGGATGATGTATAAGCTTGCTTGGATTACAGGAATCTTCCAAAGAGTCACGTGTCAATAACATTCCATGTTTCAAACACAATCATTCCTAATTATTTAGTATTATGATAGAATATAAAATGTCTAGTACATTTACCACCTACAACCAACCTGTATTACTTACTACAAATATGCCCAAGTCAACCCATTGACGTTTATGAATATTGTTCTCTATATTCTATCTTTTGAAATCAAATCTGAAACTTAAATAAAATTACTATAAGAACAAAGACAGTGATATCATGAAAACAGCTGGAATATAAGTTTGTCTAATGTGACATAAAGGTGTATTCAGAGGTCGAACTGGAAATTTAGAAGTGGTGGCATGGAAAATGGAAGTGAATGGAATTATATAGTTTTACAATGAAGGCAGTAGGAGACATGGTGGTATGCTATACTACCATATACCAGCCCACTTTGACCACTGGATGTACTATAAAAACTGTATATTGAATATATCACCTGTTGAACTGTATTCATGAACATTCTATGCTGTGTGGAAGACATTCTAATTATAACAGAGGTACCAGACTTGAAGCCCTGGTAAATATTTTTATTCCAAAAAGTTATATTCACATAGATGATCACTCACTGCTCAGAGAACAACTCTTGCACTAATCTTTGTGGACAACTGAATATAAAGTCATTAAACAAAATTTGCCATTGTGACTAAAGCACCAATTAGTTTACCTGCCCTGAAATACCCCACTGTGTTGGATGGTGTCTTCTAAATATTAATTAGAAATGTAGGGAAATGTTTTTTCCTTCCTTTGACCGTTATGGTCCAGTTTGCACAAATATTGCTCCAGATACAAATGTGCTCTATTTTTCTAACTCCTCATATTTACCAAGACCCTGCAGCAACAGAAAATCTTTTATCAGGTTTTTTTTTTTTAATTTTTTTTAAACATATTTTATTAGGAAATTTTTCAAAATTTTAACAGTATACAGTTTCAAAGAACAATCAGTCAATAGAAAATGAATAAGAAAGTTGTTAAAAAAAAGAGTGTGTTAGCGAGGGGAAAAGAGGAGGGGGGAAGGGAGCCTGGTCTGGCTTCTTGGTGAATGGTAGGTTATCAGTATTTAGTTTATAACTTAATCAAAAGCATCAGTTTCAGCATTAAGAGGGTCTGGGTTGGTTTGCTCCATAAGAGGTAAGTCATGGGTTCCAGATGTTTCGAAATTTGTTGAGGCGGTCATTATTGATGCTTGTGATATGTTCACAGCGGTAAGTCTGCCATATTCTTTTAATCACTTCAGGTAGCGCCAGGGGCTTGGGCTGCTTCCAGTTTGCTGCTATTGCACATTTGGCGGCATTAAGTATAAGGCCCACAAGCACTATCATGTACTTGTCAATATCAGGTACCAGTCTGTGTAGGAGAGAATAAGAAGGGCAGGGGGGAAGCTGTAATGAGGTGACTCTATAAATTAGATTATGTACCCTTTGCCAGAATCTCATGATCTTGGGGCAGGACCAACAAATATGATGGAATGAGCTCTCTTGTCCTCAGGACCTCCAGCATAGATTGGAGGAATCAGGATATATGGCTTTTAGGCGAGTGAGGACCAAATATCATCTATATATTAGTTTTTATGAGTTCTCTTTAGTTCTTACACAAATAGAGCTCTTAGCAACCCGTGTCCTGATCTTAGATCACTCATCCACCTCCAGCTCCACAGAGGACTTCTTCCCTTTTATCAGACAATTTAACAAAAAATGTCATCGGGGCAGCTGAGAGACACAGTGGTAATAACGAACTTGCCAGGCCAGTGAAGTCAATTTTTTTTTCACTTGGAAAGATAGATAAATAATACCTTAAGGCCTATTAATGAATCCCTAAACCATGCGGAAACTGTTTTTTCCGCAAGGTTTAGGCATTTTTAAGTTGTTTAGCAAAAAAAATATTTTTTAAAAGATTATTATTGCAGTATCATGTTAGCCAGAAAAATCTATGTGATACTTTCATGTCAAAAACGACAAAAGTATTATAGGAGTGATACCTTTATTGGCTAACCAAATATAATAATATTTTTTTTGGTTAGCCAATAAAGGTAACACTCCTATAATACTTTTGTCTTTTTTGACACTAAAGTATTTAACGTGTCAAAAAAGTATTTAAAGAAAGTATTTAACATCACATAGGCATTTTTAAGTAAAATTTAAGGAAAGTCAAACGCAAGAGATATCTGAGATAGCACTAGGCAAATTACTGCATTAACTGCAGTCCCCATAATAGTCAAAGGGGACTGCGGTCTGGGCAACCTAGTTTTTTAGAACTTGCCTGATGATGTTAGCTGTTGAAACCTATGACGAGAACATTGCGTTAGAGGCAACTTCGGATCTCTCACAACAGCTTACCTGCTCTGCCCTAAGAAGTAAGTAAAATCATCGCCGGGACAGCCTCCTATCAGAAGCTCTATTTTGGGATGATTTTTTAATTACCGGTAATTCATTCAAAAAAATCATCTGCCATCGGAATGATGTTAATTAACAAATAGGCCCCTTTATTTTAATGATTACACATTTTTGTCCTGTGGGCACCCCCAGCTAATGCCATTCTGGCTATAGCAATTGGAGGACAGTGATGCACTGCCACTGTCCTTGGTAAATAGGTCCCTGGAGACGGCTACCATCTGCAATAGTCTTCACCGGCTGGGAGCTTTGGCAAATGGAGCGAATCCTTAAATCTAAATTTAGGGCTTATCTCCTTTTGCTAAATTGACCCCTAAGTTTGTAAACTAAATGAAAATGTTGTGATTGTATTTTCCTTAAATGTTGTCATACTGAAATGAGTACTGATCAAAGCTTCTTTGCTTTACATTGAATTTCATCGTAGAAAAAGTATAACAAATGCATTTTCTAATATGCTACACTGAATTGTGAAAGTGTTTTTAAGAAACTTTTTAAGCAGCAGGCGACCGACCATTGGATCGCTGTATAAGCAATGGAACGCGTCACTACTGCCGTAGGCAAACAGATCAAATATAAAAGTCGCTAAAATTTCTGCTCATGGCAAATATAAAGACAAAAAAAAAATGTTTTCAAAGACTAGAAAAAGCAGAACATTCCATATTAAGAAGCTGTATAAGTGACCTGGCCTGTGAGCCTCTCCTCTGGGTTTTCCACCTTATAGCATGAAAGAAGCTAAATTAGCAAAACAGAAGTAAACTGTTGACTGTTTCATTGCAGGATTAAGTGTGATAAATGGGGGTTTTGTTCTGCCTCTGTCCAGATGTTGTGTCTATGCCGTGGTGTTTTTTTTTTTTACATTCTTGGCGTGGAGCCCGTATATATTTTGGATACTGAGGGGAGAATATAATACCGCTGGAAAATGATGCGGTCTGGTTACCTTTTAAATAACATTTCCTCCCTCCTCGATTTTCTAATAGTTTGTTTTTCTTTCCATGTTTTCCTTTTATTGGAGGATTTTTTTTCGGGGGTGGGGGGGGAATTATTAACACTGCCAAAGACTCAACCAGAAAAAAAGTGCGGCTATTTATTTTATGCTTGGAATTAAAGAAAAGCCTCTTCTTCATTTAATTTTTTTTTAAAAAATAAATTAAAAAAAACTAAGAGTAGAAAACTTGCCCAAAATCACAAACTGCTTGTTCATGTGTTTGATTTTCCACCTTTGACCTGCCATTTTCTCTAATTGTAGCTTCAGAGATGCACCCTCCGTTTTCTAGGAAGTACCTGTAGTTTCTGGCCACCACTCTTAAAAAACACCAAAAACTGCTACGGCATTGAGAAAGAATTCAGACCTCCCAATCTCAAGAAAACAAACAAAGGGAGGCTGTCCAGTGAGGCCTCAGCTTTCACTGCAACAGAAAACCTTCCACTGATCTCTGCTCCCAAAGTCCTGACACCAGTGTTCAGCAGATCTCTAATTAACCTCTGCACTGCCAAGTGTGTCGAATGCAGCTCTCCTGTCACAGCTTGTGATCCTACTTATAACTGCCTAGGCTTTGAGAGAAAAACAAAACCCTTTACAGACATTGGCAAACTAGTGTAGTGTCAGGTTTTAATAATTATTTTGAAGGAGTGTTGAAATTTGTTAAATTCAAGGTGTAGCTGTAAGCGGTTGTGGAAGATAACTACATTGTTGGATTGTAAACCTTTTGGGAGCAACCACAATTTTGACATATTTAGAGAGCAAAGAAGTGATTTATTATGGCATGTAATGTTTGATATCTTGGCATGCCAGAGCATTTTTTTCCATAACCCATAGAGAAGTCAGCAAGCTGTCGAAAGTTGGGTGCTTCAGTCAAAAAGTGAGAAATATTTCTGATCCTAGTCCCATTTGCAAACAGACTGTTCTGTAAAACAAAACACTGTTACACAGTTTCAATCAACAAGTAGTCCTTTTTTCTTAAATAATACCTTAAAGTTGACCACTGGGGTTATTGCATCCATCCAAGTTTTAATGTGCCCTTAGAATATATTGAATAGAGCAACAACATATAATTAATTCCTACTGAAAGAAAACATATATTCTATACACAATGATTTACAAACCAGATAGCAATTACAAAGCAGTAACAAAATCAGTTTTGAAATGCACAGTGGTTGTTACACACCTGACAACAGATCACTTGCAACAAAGTCAGTGTGTATTTTCGGTGGGGGTCAAAAATGGCTAAATTACTTAATCTACTGTGTGGTAAAAAGGGTTCAGAGAACTGAAATTCTGCTTAAAGCTACATTACCACCTAGCTAGCACAACATTTAAGCTCACCTATCTATTTAAAATGGTCGCAGAGTGGGCTTGTGAGCAGGAAGACCAATTATTCTGCCACTTCTGATTGGTCCTCCCTTTCACATGCAACACCCCTGGCAAAAATGGGTACATGGAGCAATCCTTGGGAAGGAACTGTTTAGTAACATTTAACAACATTTAGTAATGCAGTTTTAGAAGGCTTTTGTAGCTACTAGCAAACGAAAAATTTGTGAGTACCAGTACAGATTTTGATAGTTTAACTTGTTTGTAAATGAATGCAAACACAAAGGGCACAAAGGGCAGTTTATCCAATATAATCTGTTTTACATTTCTGTCTTTTTAATAGTAACACCTTTTTTAGTTACTATTTTTAATAGGGAGATTCTTGTTGTTATATTTTTTGTTCAGTAACAGCAGCATTCAGTGGTGTAATTGAGTTTTTCTGGCATCTAGTAAAAAACTTTCTCACTGTTTAATTCACCTTTTCAATTCTTGTATCATACAGTAGCATATGGTCATAAAGAGGGATGAATCAAATCCAATGTTTGGTCCAGGATTCATTCAAACCCTAAAGGTTTTATCAAAATTCAGATTTGACCTGCTAAATACAATCCCTGACATCTCTATATTTTTGGCTTGTGGGACATATCTTTATTTTAGCTCTGGAAAGTGACAATTATAATATTTTATGATTTGACAGAGCCCAGGTTGTGGTGTCTTTAGAGACCTCTGTAACAGAATCCTAAAACATGGTTTTGGTACTTCTCTACTATTAATAACATCACAAAGCAGTTATCAGGCAGCAGTATACAATGGCACAGGATATGAGAAAGCTGCAAGTTTTTTTTAATCATTATAAAACTTATCAGGTACAGTCTGAGATTCAGATTCTAAATATAAGTACATATTGGGTTATATCTAGTAAGTCATGTAGAGATTTTACTTGAAATTCCTATCTGAGAAAATGAAATAAAAAGTATACTTTTAAAAAATAGAATAAAAATAGATTTTTTTTAAACCTAAAATCGTTAAATTGATCCTGTCCCATTGAAAATGAGCTTAAATACATATTTTTTTAGACCTTCCCATTTTCAGTTTTCATCCCCAATAGGTTACCCTACATTATCTGTGATTTTCAAAGTAATATCTGTGGAATTGCACTGTAAAGCACTGTATACATTCATGGAAATATGAAGTCTTGAGGAGGAAGTACTGTATTTGCTCTAGGTCACAAACAGCTGTTGATGGCACAAAATCAGTCTCCCTCTTCAGAGATCAGCCCAATAACAAATCTTCCTCTCTTGGGCTTTCAACTTATATGCAGCTAGGGGCAGAGGGCAGAATTTGGGAAATAAGAGCAGGCCCAGCTGGATTCAGCAGTAAACACCTCGGCAGCGTGTTCCCAATTTTTCCCCCTCCTCCTTTCTTTTCTTTTTCTTTCTTTAAGGTAGCCGGGCGGGAGCTTTGCCAAAACTCTGCAGTCCCATGGGGAGATTTCCCCTCTCTGAGTGCGCCCCAGCGCCTGCCAGCCCAATTAAAGGGACACGAGGGGGAGGCTGCAGCTGGAGCTGTCCTGCTTCTCACAGCCAAGTCACAATTGTTTAGTCTGAAAGGCTTTTCAGGCAGTGCTGGCGTTCAGTGGCCCCCACATCTGGATCTGCGGCTAGACGGCCTCTCTCCTTGGCTGCTGTCCCTTGAGCCTGTGCAGTCTGTAACCCGGAGATCTGCTGACAGGCTGCAGTCAGACAGTGTGTGAAAGCAGCAGGGCTACCCCTCTGACACACAGCTTGGATAAATACAGGGAGCTTGGCTTCTCAAATCAGCGGGTCTCTCCCCTCGCTCTTCACTATCTTTTGTAACCCCAGTATGAGCCAAGAGAAGCGCTGTATGTATTTAACCCCTGCAAGCATACAGCTGAAAATATAAGAAAGTATATTGGTTTTGTTGTTGCATGCATGAAATGCCTGTAATTAACGCACAGCCAAGTTATTCCAGCGCCTGCATTCTTCACTGGTTTTTCTTATGGAAGTTTTTGTTTCAGTGCAGTAATAAGTGGAATGTAGTGTAATAAGTAGCTGAGTTTTAAAATAAATTATTGTAGGTAGAAATGACTGCAGTTTTAAAATCTGTTTCACAAAATATTTGCTTTATTCTACTTTTTCCCATTTATTATACAATGTTTTGCACATTTCATTGGCACAATTTAGTCTTGAATGTTCCCAGTCCTACCCCAACCACACCAAACAGCAGGATTGATTGAGCTTTGTCGTCCCAGCTTAATTCATAGACTATAAACTCTGCAAAATGTACATTTACAAACACAGTGTAGAATGGCAAAAGTAGAAGTGGAAGATTGTGTAGCAGGAATTTTGCACCTCTGTTAAAAGGTCAGTTCTGCCACAATACTCCATCCGTGCCCGTTGCACAGAGATTTTGCTAATTTCTTTTTTTCTAACAACTTTTACAGTATATATATATATATATATATATATATATATATATATATATATATATTAATGTTGTGGATGATCGGTAATTATATATATATATATATATATATATATATATATATATATATATATATACACATACTGATCATCTGCAACATTAAAACCACTGACAAGTGAGTCCTACCTCTCTGTCCGTCTGTATTACCCAGTATTGTTTTTTTACTGTGTTTGTTCCCAATTGTAAAGCACTATGGAATTTACTGGTGCTATAGAAATAAATGATGATGAAGTGAATGATATTGATTATCTTGTTATAATGGCTCCTGTCACGGGTTGGGATATATTAGGCAGCAAGTGAACAGTCACTTCTTGAAGCTGATGTGTTAGAATCAGGAAAAATAGGCAGGCAACTTTAACAATGTCCACATTGTGATAGCTAGGCGACTAAGTCAGAGCATCTTCAAATCAGCAGGTCTTGTGGGGTGTGCACGGTATGCAGTGATAAGCACCCTGCCACACTGCAAATATGGTTCAGGAATGGTTTGAGGAACATGACAAACAGTCGTCTTGGCCTCCAAATTCCCCAGACCTTAATCCGATCGAGCATCTGTAGGATGTGATGGAAAAATAAGTCAGAGCCATGGAGGCCCCACATCACAACTTATGGGACTTAACGAATATGCTGCTGATGTCTTTGTGCCAGATACCACAGGATCACCTTCAGAGGTCTTGTCGAGTCCATGCCTCGACGGGTCAGAACTGACTTGGCGGCACAAGGGGGTCCTCAACAATATTAGGCAGGTGCTTTTAATGTTGTGGCTGATCGATATATATATATATATCTACTATATAAATGCCTAGTGGCATGTGTGGGAAAAAAAAACCAAGCTGCAGCGCCACCTGCTGGGCAGAGTTATACACTGACCTATATATTTCTTGAAGGAGAAGTGACAGTTGGGAGTGGTTGGTGGTTGCCGGGGGTGACAGTGGGGAGTTTTTAACACCTTAAGTAGCTTGATGAAGGATGTGGCGATGAAGATGAAGGATGAGGTGATGGAGAAAAATGATGAGGTGGTGACATGTGGACAAAACCACGTTAAAAAAGGGCGCTTGCGTCGGGAAGTAACGCTCTTCCCCTGAGGAGGCCTGGGCTAGGCCCAAATGCATGACAAGAACCTTTTTAACACCTTAAGTAGCTTGATTTGACTAGAATGCATGAGTATCATGCACGGGTTAACTTGTATATATATATATATATCAATGCCAGGAGTGGCAATCAACATGACAGCATCGCTTAATGACTAAAACACCTGTGATAAATTAATCACATCCAAATATTCTGCCTTGTTAGGTCTCATTCATGTGTAGATGCAGTTTAATACAGTCTACGCATGTGGTTTGTATACTTCTATAAAATACTTTTGTTGTGCATTTTTGACATGTTTGCAATGAGCTTTTTAGGTATTTTTTTAAAACAATCTTTATTTATGTCAAGCAATTTTAAATGACTTTTTGCCGTTTTGAGTTTCTGATAATATCAGTGTTGCTCAGTTGACATTCAGTTTTCCATAGTGATCAGGTGTGTCATTTTGACTAATATGGTTTCTGTGTTATTTATTATAATGGCATTGACTGTATTAGTAATAATGAGTCTCAGAGGGCAACATCAACATTGGGTTTAACCTCTGCTTTCCCATAGGTTGACAAAAGGTCACTTTCTTCAATATTGAATACCATATTTTAACATTGCATAGACGTCTGTGTGAAGTCATAACAAACAATATGAGCCTGATTTAGAGTTGGACGCAATTTACACTTAACTCGTAAGTGTAAAATGCATCCTGTAATGCACACAGTATTCAAAGTCAAACAGATCTTTAGATCTGTGCAATACTATGCAAATTGCACAAACACACCTCTTTATCTGCCTTATGGCCGATGTGCATGATTCAGTTAAGTGTGTCAGTCACAGCAGCCCTGTAAAGCAGATTACTGAATAAATAAATGAATATAAGAAAAAAAAACAGCACTATGGTTGGTTAAGTTGTTTGGGAGGGAGTGCACAAATTTTATTTAAATGTAATAACTTTTTTAATACTGCAAGGTCTGTTGCACCAGCAGAAAGCACCCGCAAGATACGTCTCTTAGAGACCTATCTGTGGCTGCTTTCAACTCAACATAACATGTAAAGTGTGTGAATGCCTTTACACTGCTAGGCTCGCCCACTACCTTCCCTGTTCCACCTCTCTAAGCGCAGAGGGAGATCCATCTCAGTCTTAATGCAAACGGATCCTTTGCTAGAAGTGCTTTGAGCACTGTTCAGTTGGACTTGCGTTTGACTCTACATTAAGCCCTGTGTGTCTGTCTGTCATGCTGTTTCTCTTCCTATAAACAGAGGAAATGCATCTTATTTTTAATAGTTGCAAAATTATGTAGACATAAAAAGCACACTAAAAGTGCGTTGCAGTGTGGCCTGGTCATATCAATAAAATTCAGGCTAACTTTGGACCCCATTCACACAATACATCAAACCAAACATTAATTGACCATGTTTGAGTCAATTTCATCCAAAGTTTGTTCCTCCCACAGTTTTCCATTATGTGCCAACCTGTACACCCATCCCCTTTGCAGTTTTTATATATGCCCCTCTTTAAATTGTAGATATAACAATGGGATTAAAGCACAAAATCCACCAAGATGTTAATCACACCTGTGCAATGCTGCTCCACAATCTTATGCCCCATTGTCTCTGCATTATCATCATTATCATCCTCATTTATTTATATAGCACCAGCAAACTCCATAGCGCTTTCCAATTGGAAACAAACACAGTAATAAAACAATACTGGGTAATACAGACTAAGAGGTAAGAGGGCCCTGCTCACAAACTTGCAATCTATGGGACAATGGGAGTTTGATTCATGAGGTTAAGTGTTACATATTACATATTGGTCCAGTCAGATTACAAAGGTAAAAAGTGTTTAGTGTGCTACATGATCAGTCAAACAGCAAGGTTGGTCAAAGGTTTGTTGTTTTGTGTGAACAGAGTAAAGGGTGATAATATAACCTAGGGAGGTTTAGAGTGGTTGAGGAATATTGTAAACTTGCCTGAAGAGAGCACTTGAAAGTTTGAAGACTAGAGCAGAGTCTTATTGTGCAAGGGAGAGTATTCCACAACGTGGGTGCAGCCCGAGAAAAGTCCTGTAACTGGGAATGGGAGCAGATAATAAATGCACAAGAAAGATGCGGATCTTGTGCAGAACAGATGTGTCAAGTTGGGAGATATTTTGAGACAAGTGAGTAGATGTATGTTGGTGCAGCTTTGTTGATGGCATTGTATGTTAGTAGAAATATTTTATATTTGATTCAGTGAAAAACAGGCAACTAATATAGAGACTGACAGGGTGGATCAGCAGAGGAAGAACGATTTGCAAGGAAAATCAATCTAGCCGCTGCGTGCAAAATAGATTGTGAGGGTGAGAGGTTGTCTCAGGGAAGAACATTAAGGAGGGAATTGCAATAGATTTTTTTAGTGTCTTGTGTGAGCTATGTGCGTATTCTGGAAATATTTCTTAGATGTATGTAACATGATTTAGATATAGAGTCGATGTGGGGACCAAAGGATAGTGCTGAGTCAACAAGATTGTCGGGTTTGATTTATTGTTATGTTGTCAAAAGAAATAGAAATGTCAGGTAGGTAACATCTGTTGGCAGGTGGGAATATTATTAACTCTGTTTTTGAAAGATTGAGTTTGTGTTGGCGAAAGGATATCCAAGATGAAATGGCAATAAGACAGTCAATAACATGGGCCAACACAGATGGTGAGAGATCAGGAGAGCATAAATAAATTTGTGTATCATTCGCATAGAGATGGCGAATTCCAAAGGAGCTTATTAGTTTTCCAAGACAAGTTGTATAGATAAAAAAGACTAGAGTACCAAGGATTGAGCCTATAGGATAGTGTCTTCAAGACCTGGGGATTTTAGTGTTTGTATGAGAAGAAAGTGGTCAGTGATGTCAAATGCAGCACAGAGAACAAGGAGAATTAGAAGTGAGTAATGGCCTTGAGATTTAGCCATGATCATCTCATTGAGAACTTTAGTCAATGCAGTCTCTGTGGAGTGTTGAAAACAAAAGCCTGACTTAAGAGGATCCAATAGGTTGTCTGAGGCAATTCTCTTGAGAAGCTTGTAGACGCATGGGAGCTGTGATATGGGAAAGCTATTTGAGAGAGAGTTTGGGTCAGAATTGAGTTTTTTTCGGAACAGGATTAATCACTGCCTTCTTGAATAATGATTGAAAGATAGATAGAGAGAGAGAGTTTAGTCAGGGGTGAAATAAGCGCAAGAGACAGAGTTCTACCAATTTGCGAGGATATAGGATCAAGTAGACAGGTGGCAGAGTAGGAAGAAAGAAGAAAGTAGGTGCTTCATCCTTGTGGGATCAAATAAAGAAAGGGTAGTAGAGTTCACTGGGAATGAATTGAGCTGGTTGTTTGTCGAGGAAGATGATTCCATTTTATGTTGTATCTTATCAATCTTGTCCATGAAGTAGGAAGCAAGATCTTGGGCACTGATAGTAGCCGGAGGGTTAGGGCTTGGAGGGTTAAGAAGATATTTAAATGTGTTAAAACGTAATTTCTGGTTCAAAGCCTGAGCAGAGATGAGCGAATGGAAGTATGTTTGCTTTGCAGTGTCCAGAGCATTATGATATAAGTGATAGATAGCAGTATATGTGAGGAAATCATTAGAGGTTCGAGATATACAGCACTGACATTCTGGTTTGCTAGAAAGTTTTTGGTGATTTTGTGTAGATTTATTGCACCATGAAAGCTAGAGAGAATAGTTTGGAAGCACAAGTGGAATAGGGATTATCAATGGGGATGTTGAAATCACCCATTATGATAGTGGGGCTATCAGAAGATAAGAAGTGAGAGAGCCATGCAGATAAATGTTCAAGAAATTGTTGGTATGGTCCAGGGATTAAGACGCATAGAAAATAGTTTAAAAATCCAAATAGCAAGTACTTCAAAAGATGTGAACTTAAGTGATGGGACATTTGATTGAACGGTGAATGTGCACTGTGGGTAGAGAAATAATTCAACCTCACCTCCTTGCCTGCTTCCAGGTCTGGAGGCGTGGGTAAAATGGAGGCCACCATGTGAAAGTGATGCAGGTGAGGGAGTATCTAATTGCGTAAGCCTTGTTTTTGTTATAGGCAGAAAGATGAGGTTGTTTGAGAGGAAGAGGTTGTGTATGGAGTTAAGTTCGTACAAACAGAATTTTGCATTCCATAGGGCACACTTAAAGGACAGGTGACAGGACAGGACAAGAGACAGGAGACAGGTGATGTGTTTGAGGTTTGCTGGATTTCGGTAGCGTTCTGATATACTTGTATGGGGAATGTGGGGGGACCTGGATTAGGAGATATATCATAAGCTAATAGAAGCAGATAGACAGAAAGTTAGGTAAGATGATTGTAGGATGTGTGACATTTTATTTACAGTTGACAGTGTGAGGGTGTTCCAGTTAGTGAATATAAATAGGAAAAAAGTTAATCAGTGTTATTAGTTTTCTTCTTGTCCCCAGTTCTCCATCACAGACATGTCAGAGCCATCCCAGAAAAAGTTTTGGGTATGATCCCTTCATGATATCCCTGCCCAGGGTTTGGTGCTAATTATGATATTTATGGATCCAATGTGCCTATTATTAGGGATTTCCTACTGATGTTATATTGTGCAAACATTTTGCCAGCTTGTTGGCATTAAGAAGTAGCCAGGTGGGGGTAGTTTAATACTTTGCAATTATAATTAAAAAAGTTGGAGATTATTGCCCACACCTGCCAGGACTGTTCTAACACACACTGCTTGTTCTAATAGGCGAAACAATGGTTTGTCCTTATAATAGGACTCTCTTGCGCTCCAAGAGCCAGGTGGCAAGTAAAAACAGCCAGGTAGAGAACCTGGGAAGTAGGTGCTGGGGGAACAGAGTTGTGATGTTACATGATTCCACATATTCCACATTAGAACCACAATTCTCAGTTTGATTGCTATATATAGGGCCAGGAAATGAATGAAATGGACTGGACAACAAGGCTGTCACTGAAAGTGAGAGTCCAGCAATGGTCATTCAGAGATATGGACTTTCCAAAATATCCATTTTTAAAAGGCCCATAGGTTGTAAGTAGAGATGCTCAGGCTCGGTTCCCTGAGAACAGAACACAACTGAACTTAGCAGATCCGAGTACCGAGCCGTCTCGGTACTTTCGCACGCCCTCGTAATTGAAATTGAGGCAAAATGTAATCGTTATCGTCGGATCTTGGATCTCGCGAGCTTTAGATTCTATAAGTACTGCCCTCCACGGTGATCTTGCACCATTTCACAGAGGGACACAGAAGGGGTAGCACAGTTCTTGGTAGTCTCTAGTGCAGTTGGGCAGCGTCATAGGTAGAAAAGAAAGAGGAGGGTTAGCAGTGTTCTTCAAAGTCTCCAGTTACATTTAGGAGAGCTCCATTGCTCTATTGCTAATAGCCATTGCTGAAATAGAAATAATAGGTCTGGTAGGCTTGGTCTTCTAAATCTGCAGTCACATTGTACTGTGTTATCAAAATGGATTCACAGCAGTACACAGAATACCAGGAGCACCAAGCAGCTGCTGACACCAGTCATGATGATAGTAATCCCTCTACATCATCTGCTAAAGCCCATGTTAAAGAGCATCGTGTTTTTAAATCAGGGAAACAAAAATGTAAAAAAACACCTTTTACCTTGGTCAAGAAAAAAAGACCTGTAATCCAGGCAAAGTTATCTGCAGAAAAAAATAAAACTGCCAACATGCCATTCTACACGCACAGTGGCAAGAAAAGAATGAGGCCTTCGCCTTTCCCTATGAGTGCTAGTTCTGCAACTGTCACTGAGGCATCTTCTTGTAAGGTCAGTTATGACCAAGCAAGACCTTGTCATTCGGACTCAAAAAGTGGTGTCCAAATACTTTTACGTGTAAAAGCTGAGCTGGAAGAAAACAGTAAGGCATGAGAGGAAAATCTATGTTCTGATTCAGAAATGACACAAATCCCTGACGAGAGTCTATCCATGAGTGCCATGTGTAATCCTGACCTGTCTGATAGTGTACCCATAAACAAGACTCCTTTCAGCATTTTTGAAGATGTGTGCATGAACAGCCCAATTGTAGCTGGTGATACACAAATTGAAAATGCCACTTTGGAATTGCAACAGGATAAGGGGGATATTTGTGTAGCTGACGAGGGCGCTAATGAGGATGTTGATGAGGATAATGTTGTTTGTGTAAGTCCTGCACCAGTGGAAGCAGTTCTTGCACGTGATAAGAAAAAGGCCATTGTCATGCCTGGGCATAAGACCAAAAAATCCACCTCTTTTGTGTGCAATTATTTTTACCCAAATCCTGACAACAGTTGTCTAGCCATTTGTAGCGTTTGTAAAGCCACAGTCAGTAGAGGTAGGGACCATAACCATCTATTAACCTCATCCATGATACGCCATTTGAAGCGAGTTCATGGCAAGCTGTTGGGAAAATCGGAAACTTATGCTAAAAAAATAACAACAAGCAGTCCAGCATCAGCTAGGTCCCTTCTCTCAGCTAGATCCCAACACCTGCAATCTACACCCACAACACCGTCCTCATCAATATCCTCAGTAGTGATCGGAGTTAGTCCTGCATCCAAGTTGCTAAGGCTAGATGACTCCTCCACTATCTTGGATTCCTTAGAAGATTTCTTAAGCATTAGTCCCACTGCTGCTGCTGGTGGCGAATCTCCATCCCAGAAGCAGACCAAGAAGAAGACTATTAGTAGTTTACAACAATTAACTGTTAAACAATCCTTTGCAAGAGGAAGCAAGTATGAAAGCTGTCACCCAGTCGCAAAGCGGATCACAGACGCCATGGCGATTATGCTAGTATTAGATCTGCGTCCAATATCCACTATTAATGCAGCTGGTTTTGGACAATTACTTGAGGTCTTGTGTCCCTGTTACCAAATTCCATCACGACACAATTTTACTAGAAAAGCTATTCACCTCTACCAGAAGGTTAGTAAAGGTGTAACTATTGGGCTACATTCTACCCACTGTACACTTAACCACAGATATGTGGACAAGTGGAACTGGGCAAACTAAAGATTATATGACTGTGACAGCTCACTGGGTTGGTGATTCACCTTCACCAGCAGGAACAGCAGCAGCATGTACCTAAGTACGTCACATTTTTCAGAGGCAGGCTACTCTATGTATCACCAGCTTCACTAAGAGGCATACAGCTGACAATCTGTTACAACAACTAATGGATGTCATTGCAACATGGCTTATCCCGCTTAGATTCTCCTCAGGATATGTCATTTCTTATAACCCCACCAATATTGTGAGAGCATTACAGCTGGGTGAATTCCATCACATTCCCTGTTTTGCTCACACCATATACTTGGTGGTGCAGAGCTTTTTAAAAAATGACAGGGGCATGCAGGAGATGCTGTCTGTGAAAAGAGCTTTCAGCACAGCCGTGAACCATGTCAGCAATCGGCGTAGGAGGCTACTTCCTCAAAATGTGGAAAAGATGATGTTCATAAAAATGAACTTCAATTTTCACGAGGAAGTCCTTTCCCGCAAATTACATCAAAATACTGAGACTTCTGTAATGGTGGATTCCAGTGGTGATGAATTAATAATGTGTGAGGATGATGTACACACTGATGAGGGTGAGGATGAGGCTGAGGATGATGACAACATCTTGCCATAGTAGAGTTCATTAACAGCACTGTTACCTTAGGTGCCTTAAGCCCATTGTTAGCTTGTTTTGTGGGGGCCCAAACAAACCAAGCACATCAACTTCAAAAGTGGTACTCCTTGTCGCTGAAGTGCTTGGTTTGTTAAAGTGTGCATGTCCTTTTTAATATCCAACATAAGGGCGGGTGGAATGGCCCAAGGACAATTTCATCTTGCACCACTTTTCCTTTCAGCTACCGCTGTGTGCCAATGTTACCTATATGTCCTATATACTGTTGTGTGCTTTGCAAAATCTTAGACACCCATTGATGATGCAGATGACTCAGCACAACATTTTGACATCTGGTCTTGTCTACTGTAAAAGAATTGATCAGAATTAGTGCCACCTCTGCTGCCAGTCCACCTCAACCTACTATTAATTATCAACATCCAATGGTATAAAGACAACAGTTATATTAACAAAGAACAACGTTGCTTACAGAAGTAATGTAAGCATGGATGTCTAAATAGACGTGTATATGTATTACCTTCCACTTAGCTGCTGTTTCACCAGTATTGCACAAAGTGTTCGTAATCTGCACTTTACGTCAAAGGTACCTAACTATATTATAATTTCTTGTGAATTGGGGCTGATTCGAAGCTCAGTGATGAACTTACTTTTTGCTGTGAAATACAATGACTCTTTTTAGTGCATTGTCTGGCACCGTGGATTGGTCTGGGTCTGATGAAAGCACGCATCCGGGGGGGTCAACGCTCGTTGCCATGTATTAGCTGTAGAATTACCACAGTTATCCAAGGAACGGGTGGAGCGATCAAATGAACCGTAACTGATTTCTTGATCCAAGGACAATTCCATCTTGCACCACTTTTCTTTTCTGCCACCGCTGTTTGGCAATGTTTCCTAGATGTGCTAGGAACTGCTGTGTGTTTGAGTCATTGCTCTGTCGCTTAGCATCCAGCCACGTCTCTGCAGGTTTTGTTTGAAAGTGTATGAAAGTAATATTGTGACCTGAGAGGTGGTCACAATTGACTGCAAATTACTTTAAAATTAGTATTATTGAGGTTAATCATAATGTAGGGAGAAAAAAAGCACAAATATTGATTTTAGCATAAAAAAATCAGGATCCAAATCTAAAACCAAAACACGCAAGGGCGGTTTTGCCAAAACCAAAGCACAAAGTTAATCCAGATCCAAAACCAAAACCAAACATGGGGGTCAGTGAACATCTCTAGTTATAAGTGTTTTTTTAACTTTTTGATATTTTGGGTTGGGGCTCCTTTTTAAGATTGGAACATACTGTAAGATGTGGTTTGGTCTCTTTCATATAATATGATGAGATGTTTAATATATTGCCATATAAATGTTTGCATCATACTCTAACCATTACTCTTTTACAAATATAACTTTGTTTTGTATGATATGTGTTATATGGAATGTATCATTAAATACTGTATCTTGCACAAGAGGATCAGTTGCTCCTGGTTGCCATTGGAGTAAGTTTAGGTAACTGAGAGACAGGATAATCTGGGCCTGATTCATCAAGGAATGTAAATGGCCATTTTGTGCATACAATCAGCAAAATCACTCTGCACATCCCCAGAGCAGACTCTTACGCCACAGAACGCAGCAACGTTCAATTCATCTTCTGGGGCAAAGGACACTTACTGCGATTTCATGGAGGGAACTAGAAGGGGCGTTTGCCCCTAGTCAATGTACAGTAAAGATGTATCAATCTCAATCGCACGCAGCAGCATCTTATCCAAGCTCTGGACATCTCAAAGTACTTGTTTCTTAGCCGTATCTTTTGCTCCAGCTACAGGTCTATGGCTGAGTATGCATGCAATTACATGTGTTTGCAATCAGGGGCAACTGTAAAAAAAAAGTGATGCACAGTAGACATTCATAACATACTAATAAAATGTATTTCATTGATAAAACACTTTTGTTTTAATTTTTTATCAATGTCTTATCATTAATGCATATATTATTAACAGGTGACATTCTGGGCAGGGGAGCATCTGCCCCCCGGGCCAGTCCCATAGTGGACTACCTTGGGCTGGTTCACTGAGCCACCTATATTTTTTGCCTTTAAATTCCTAATAGGAACGTTTGTGATTTTATAAACTGCATACTGCTGATTCCCTCAGCATTACACTATACCTTAACAACGTTAATCTTAACACTATACATTCTTAACTACAATAAAGACACCGACAACTTTGTAGTGGCAAATAAAATAACTTTTAATTTATTTATTATTTTTATTCATTATTAATATTAACCTATGAAAGGGTGGCGGCGAGAGCGATACAATCAGCTAACAACTAATAGCGAAACCGAACAGTGTATGGCCCACAGGCACTAACCACTGGTCCCAGGCACCACAGTCCTATACGATCGGCCGGTCGGTGCTAATTCTGGCATCATCGTGACCACTCCCCTCTGGGCTCCCCAAGATGTACGCGCACAGTGCAGGTCAAGTGGTCCTCGCACAGAGGTACCAAGAGCCAGGGTGCTTCGAAAGGAGCAGTGACATGCGGCCAATCAGCGATAGCACAGTATGAATTAGTCGCTGATTGTAAAAGCTCTCCTGCCACTCTGGAGTCCTTTAACAGACACCCAGCCCGCCACCCATAGACCTCACTAACTGACCTACTCTCCAAAAGAGCTGCTCTACAAAAATCCAATTACCTTCTTCGGAAAGGTGAACTCCATCGTTCCTATAGAGATGCCCAAACTCAGATTTTATCAAGGGGTGATCTACTACGATTTTTAATGCTTCTCAGATCTTCACGAATGGCAATAATTAAGTCCAAAGACTTACCTATGCCCACATCATTACCCCCCAAATGTATCACCAACACATCTGGTGGGCCTGCTTCAGCAATTTCAGCAGTCAAAAGTGGCATTAAACCTTGCCATCTCAAACCTCTTACACCAATCCACCGAATATCCACTGGCCTTCCAAAGGCTTCTTTATTGTTGGCAAATTTATATCTGGCCGCCCAGAACACAAATGAATGCCCAACAAACCATATTTTTAAACTCCGAGTTGAACCAACTGCAACACAGATAATAGGAGTCATCACCAACAGGTTGCTCTCATACACCTCACACTGATACACCTTGCTCCATTCTTGATATTCGTATCACAGCTCCATGCAACATAGAACAGTTAGTTTACTTCTAAGTGACTTTGAGTGACTTTTAATTACTTTTTAATTTACTTTACAAAATATTAAAAGGGGGATAGTGTTAACCCAAATGAAGGTAAAAACCATAACCCCGGAGGCACACCACTAATCAGGCCTTTTTCAGAGGAAAAAATGGCAAAATCCCTTCATGCCCCAGTATAAAAACAACGGCGAGCGGCAGAGCCTAAGGTTAACACGGGAGGGGGTTGACCTACTGCGTACTGACTATTTGTTCGACCTGATATACGTTTTGTACGTATCTGATTTCCAACGACCTAAAGCTTTAATAGCACTAACTGAAGAGCCCTCCTCAGCAGCAGCTGTAGCTACCCCAATCCTGAAGGAGTGCGTACCAAAGCGCGACGGGTCTAAACCCTCATGCACTAACGCACGCTTAAATATGGCTGTGAACTGAAACTTTGACAGTGGAGACCTGTCGGCATGAATCAACCAGGGCTCAGCACCACGTGGTCTAATTTTCTCAAACTTATTGCCCAATGACACGGGACAGATCTCACTATCCTCCTGAGCAGAAATGGAAATCCACTGACCACGAGCCAATTGATCTGTTTTGGATCTAAGGATTTGACAAGAAAGCATGTTAACATCCAAAAACATATGCCTGGCCGAAAAAGCGTTCCCCAAGTCATGCTTAGATTGCGCCACTAACTAACTCACCCTAAATGCGCCAAAGAAAGCTGAGCGAAACAGCAGCACCTCGTAAGCATCATCAGCTATATATGCCAGCGCAGACATAATTTTTCTTAAAATACTCTTATCAACAGGCCTTCTCACATCCTCCTTCAGGGCTTTAGATATTAAAAACCCTTTCGTAAAATCAGTCCACCCGTGAAGTTTGGCCATAAATGAAATGCCCGCCAGCATGGCTGCCATTAAAGTTTTAGTAATTCCCTCCTGATATTTAGCCCAAATAAAATCCAGCATGTCAGCGCTCTGACCTGAGTCGCACCGACCGCGCGACTGTAAGTATTGCCGCCACTGCAGCCAAGCAGCCCGATATGCTTTCCTGGTGGAAGGAGCCAGCGATGTTTCCGCCAGTCTTACAATACCTGCTCGACTACTGCCAAACAAAAGGGGGACATGGCGTACCCTTAATGTCAGCCTGTGGAGCCAATTCCCTAAAACGTCCCCACTGCTCTCGAGATAAAGCATCAGCCACCTCGTTCTCCACACCAGGGACATGTCTCGCCCTGAATGTAATGTCATGTTCCAAACAGCGCAAAACTAGGTGTCTCAACAATTCTATAGCTGGAATAGAGGATGCGCTCTGTTTGTTAATACACTGCACTACACCCAGGTTGTCACACCAGAATATCACTTGCTGCCCTTTTAACAGCGACGCCCAGAGTTCCACCGCCACTACAATGGGAAACAATTCCAGCACCAGCAGGCTGCCTAGCAAACCTTTGGAGCGCCATGACTCCGGCCATCGATCCGCACACCACCTACCCTTAAAATAGGCTCCGAAACCCACAGACTCCGAAGCGTTCGTTACTAGCTCAAGCTGTGTATTGGCAACAGGTGGAGTCGACCAAATATGAATGCCATTAAAGTTCTCCAAGAACCCCAACCACATTCGCAGATCTCCCTTCACTTTCTTAGACAGGGTAACCTGCGCGTGCGGTCGCGACAATCCTGCCGTAGCCAACTGCATCTTTCTACAGAACACTTTTCCCATTGGAATAATTCTGCACGAAAAATTAAAGGATCCTAACAATGACTGGGCCTGACGCAGCAAAATAGACCTTGAAGCTAAGGTGAGTTCGATTGATCTTACCAGCTTCTTAACCTTCTCCTGAGGGAATCTACAACACCCTTCCAATGTGTCAATCTCGATTCCCAAGAATGACAAACAATATAAGGGACCCTCCATCTTGTCATGTGCCACCGGCACTCCCAAAACAGAAAATAAAGCCTGAGTTGAAAACAGTATGTCTGCACACTCTGATGAATCAGCCTTTCCTATGATCAAGAAGTCGTCCAAATAGTGAGCTATTCCCACGTGACCTGTTCCTGCCTGTATGCACCAGTGCAGGAAGGAACTGAACGCTTCAAAATATGCACAGGACACTGCGCAACCCATCGGCAATCACTTGTCTACGTAGTAACCGTCTGGCAGACGAAAACCCATGAACCTAAACGACTCCGGATGAAGGGGAAGCAAGCAAAAAGCAGATTCAATATCTAGCTTCGCCAACAAGGCCCCTGACCCAAAGAATCTAACTAAGTCTAAGGCTTCCTCAAATGACTGGTAACTCACGGAACTGTCCTCCATGGCTATGGCATCGTTAACCGATTGCCCGTGGGGATGTGACAGGTGCTGTATGAGCCTAAACTTCCCTACTGCTTTTTTAGGCACTACTCCTACTGGGGATATCACCAACTCTATTATTGGCTGGGATGCAAAGGGGCCTGCCATGCGACCCAAGTCCACCTCTTTCTGTACTTTCTTTGCTAGGATCTCTGGATAAACATAGGCTGACCGCAAATTCTTTTTTGCCACAGCCTTGACCGTACCAATTATGGGAAGGGGAAAACCGTAATTAAAACCTAAACTCAAGTTTCCTGTCTGGAAACCAGCGAAGCCACCTTGTCCAGCTGCTGTGTCTGGACTGGCGATCCAGCCTTACTGAGTAGGCCCTGTCTCTCCCCTGCCTCTACCTGCACCCGGCACGGTTCTTGTGCAATCACGGGCTGGGTGCGGTCCCCGGCATTTGGCACAGACATGCTTGTGTCTACAAGCATTTCCCAGAGCGCATGTGCTGCTGTTAAAGGCAAAGCACTTGTTCCTATACTGTGCTGGGGGAGAACTACGTCTCCCCTGCATGCGAAACCTCTGCCTAAACTCTTGCCCCTCACTTTCCCTTGGACGCATCATTTCCATCCATGTCTCAACGTCCTTACAGTCAAATGGGATGATGTGTCTCCCTTTGACCTTCTCGCGGAAACTTTCGTCATACCTGCGCCAAATCGTACCCCCGTCCTTTTTATAAATCCCCGTTATCAGATGCAGGTATCGCCAAACGTCCACCGCCGCCTCCGGCCTAAGTAGACTGAAGCAAAGACGCTGAAAGCAGTCACCCAATTAGGAAACGACTTATAAGCATCCTCGCCTATCCCGCCTTTCTCCTTCGCCTTCGCCAACTCCTTCTTTCCTGCCTTTGTTATTATAAAAATGTCCACATATGCTCCTTTCTTAATTCTATCTCTGAAGCTCCTCCTGATTCCCGCTGTCAGAGCTGTATATGCGCAATGCACCACCGGGCTCTTGCCCGCACTACCACTGTCCTCCGAACGCGCTAGCTTCTTACGACTCTTACCCCCACTGAAATGCTCATTCAACAACCTCAATAATTTACGCGAACTACTTTCACGTTCAGAAGAGGATCCACTACTTGTTGATGACATAAGTGAACTATGAGACTTTGTGTATAATGAAACTTGATCACACTCACCCTGAGATGAGCCCCCCGGGCTGTCCGTTCCTTGTAACCCGGGCGTCTTTGCCACCGGTGCTGCCGTCCTTGTGTGCAATATACGCCGCCTTCCTGCTGATCCTGACACATCCGCTTGATCACCAACCTCCAGAAACACAGGGCAGTGGCAGATCAGAAGACAATAGCGCTCAGTACGGGTGCCACAACTCCTTCTCCCAGCATGCGCCTGATCCTGCGAGCACTGCCGGCACCCGCCTGCGCGTAATGGCCTGTGTGCGGACGACTTTGCCGGGTGTCTAGCCTCAAGGCTTGAGAAGTCCTAACATATCCTTCCATCTCTCTAGGGGGCCTAAGTTGGTCGTAAAATCCTCTCCACTCCTGCGAGGACCCGCCATAGCTATCCTGCATATAGGGTGCAGCTGCACCGCCATGACTACAGTACATGTTGTAATTAACATTCCTATTGACCTCACTTGAGCCCTGCAGTTGCCCCCTAAAAACCTCCGGGGGGAAGGGAAGCGATCCGTCTCCCGGTGACACGTGCCCTGCCTGCGCCTGAAAGACCTGCGACCCCCTAACGCCCCCATACTCCCCTGACTGTGGAGGGGCACCCCGTCGGCATGTACCCGACCTGCTTGCTGCGTGAATCCTGCCCTCATACTCATCAAACACATTGCTTTGAGCATAAAAAGGCTGTGGATTTAAAAACTCACAGAAACGCTGACTGTCCTCCATTATACGGCACTACCACGAGGCTTCCTGATACCAGAGATCCTCTTGATAGCTTTCCCTACCAACCCTGTCTCTGGGAGGTGTATGGGACATGGAAGATGCCATATGAACGTTGGGAGTACGTGACCTGGTGGGGGAAGGAGATTCTCTCCTTGTTTTCTTACCCTGTTGTCTGGCTTTTCTCCCGCTGGCTCTGACCCGCTGCCTGTTAATTCTATCCGGAGCGCGTCTGCGCATGTGCGAAGCCCCGGACTTCTGCCCAGCTGAAGCCGCCGGGACCAGCGAGCAGCCCCGACTGCCCGAAACAGTCTCCCTGTCCCTAACTATAGGGTCAGATGGGGGGGGGGGAATTGAGGCTGCCTGGATCGGGAGGTCCCTCCCGGAGGCGCTATCCGCCACATCCATAAAGCAGGCAGGGGGATTAACTAGGTGTCTGGGGCGAGACATTACACGATGTAGAGGGGTTGGGGTGGAAGGGGGGGCGGGAGGGCAAGTTTGGGCAAAACACCAGCCACAGGGAAAATATACAGTTCAAATATACAGCACACGCAAAACAACTTAATGAAACACAAACAGGGGAAAAACAAGAAATTTAACGGGGAAAGAGAGAAAGAAAAAAGAAAATAAAACAAGGGAAGACTAAAGGGAGAAAGATGACAAGCAAAGTAATTAGAGAGCAAAATTAGGCAGAGCTATTGACAGTAGTACAGCTAGACTAAATAACTCTCTCCACTCAGCCTGACAGCGATCTGATCAGCAGAAATCCTGATGACTAGAGGAAGTTGAACTGCCTAGTCAGTGGTATATATCAAAAAACTCCTCCTTCTCCTCCCTCTAACATCCGGGAACAGCACTCCTCCCACATTTAACACTGTAATGCCCTTGCCTGCTTCATGACAAGCAGCTGCGTTTATCTGCATTCAGCTTAAGGGCTTCATTTTTAATATTCCACACATGTATAGGACGTATCCTGCAGTGTCCTGTCTAGTAGAGCAGACCTACACCCGAATTCATCACCCCACGTATCTTCACATCTGTTCCTTGTTGAATTCAGATGTACATATAACCGTCTTACATGCGTTTTTAAACAAGTGCACACGGTGCTCATTGTGCATGCCTTGATGAATCAGGCCCTCTGTGTGAGATGATTAGAGAGCTGTAACAGGTGACATAAAATGTAGTAAAATAGTCAGCAAGTCAGTAAAGTGACAGTAATAGAAACTGGAAATCATATGAGAGAAGAAAAGAAGGACAAGTACTTACCTACTTACCTGACATTCAGTGTCTGGTGGCTATGGAAGCACAGAAACATTAAGATATATAGATGGAGCAGGGTCTGAGATCTATGCACAACGTTTGAAGGGATAAATAGCTTCACCAATTAAACACAAAATACTGTGGCCTTGTAAAAAACGAGTGGAAATAAAAGACAATAGAACGGTGAATTAAAGGATGTTAATCGACACAGGATATGTGAAATAGCTATCTGAAATAAGAAACTAATTGTAACACTATATTTTTTTTGAAAATTCATTATCTGGCTCAAAAAAGCAGAGTGAAATCAGGGTTAGTACTGCGTGGCCAAAACATATTACTGCTGCCTATTATATCTAACATAAGTTAAAATAATAATAAATAAAGTTGATGAGAGAATAATTTATCTGTGATTAACGTCTGAACATCTTGTCCACTCCTTATCATGGGATATTATTAGCGGCTTTTATTTAATGGTATTGTTCATTTTATTGTGTTGTGGTAGATATATAAGTATAACTGAAATTGCCACTAATTTTTTTTGCACATTCCATCATGTTAACAGTTTTTATTATTTTCTTCTGCAATTGAAATAAAACAATATATATAAACAAAGTAAAAGTTTAACAAATTGTCACAGCGGCGCTCTACTAGGTATGCAGCCTAGAATGTAAAGACAAGCAACCACCTATGCTTGTAATAACATATTTGCAATAAAAGGATTACATACTTGTGGCGCTTACTTCTTATGCATTACAGGGATCTTCTGGACGATCTTATCGGGAACATAAACAGAGCTTTCCTACAACAGAAAACTTCTAATAGTGTAGCATGTCTGATGTAAATTCTAGCTACTATACAACGTCAACCAATGAAACATATAATCCCGTATTCAACACGATTTTCACACTGTGATTCACCCGTGTCTCCTTATATATCCAGCACCCTTTTGGATGTGTGCTTACTATGTTTCAAACGAAATCACGCATGTAAGAATCTGATGAGTGTTCCTCTCCTATTCACTTTCTGCTTCTCCTGTCAGAGATCCACACTCAAAAGAGAAGACAAAGGGAGCGATCTAGCGCATTACCTTTTAATAATAATAAAAACATAAAACATATACAAGTGGACTCGTACCGGGGGGTGGAAGTCAATGTGCAATCGCAATGTCTTTGACCCACGATCTCCAATGGCTATTTCCTCGATGGTATCTCGCCCCAGATAACGGTCTGTAAAATCCTTTAAAACAAACGCGTTTCAACTCCTATGGTGAGTCTTTTTTAAGGTTCTATCATCACTCTGTGTGACTCTTCTTATATATTGTTCCTTTTATTAGCAACACCTGTTTCTTGTTTTTCTCCACGGGATTCAGATGTTACTTCCGGATTTCTAAAGCGAGGCTTGACTGTCTTACGTTAAACTATTATGTACTGGAGCATGAATATAACTTCAATTACAACTACTGAGAATCAGTTAATAGTACATATAGCGATTTGGTAAAGAACATCATATGAATGATTTGGATAATAAAAATAGAACATTTCCGCTATGAGTGAGCGGCCAATCCGCTCATTACTTATACAGACGTTCATGGATCGCAATCAGCAGCGGTGTCTGATTGTCAAATTCTAACTAATACAAAATAAATTCCTCCCTGTTGTTTTCTTAAAGAAAAATAATTTTCTTTTCTTGAGAGAAATAGTAAATAAACACTTTCTTTTCAAATATATTGCTTAAAACTCCTATGGCAAAACAGATCAATGTTGATCACCATTCATTTTGAAAAACATCTCAAATGTATGCTGTGACTTTCAGACCTTGAAACATGTCTGGAAGAAAACCAAAGTTCACTTATGTCTCTGGTCTCACAGTTGTTATTCAATTGCCTGATCTATTCAAACATCGATGTTATAGGAAAAAATGGAAAAAGGTTTATTTCCCCGTTTATTCTACTGATTCTCTCAAGATGGACAATTTTACATAATAAATGCAAATTCATAATGAATGTGGCCAAGATCACCAGATCTTTACATCCTCATCAGTTTTTGCAAAGAAGAACATTTATTCCAAACATACTGTGTTTTATACAGGATTTAAAGCTTACAAATCTGTTATGCTGAACAACTTTTTGATATTGACATCGGGATACAGACATTCCAGTTTTTAAGCTGCGTTAAACTTGATCAGACTGCCGATGTTCTGGTCCTGAACATCAGTATGTTTAGATCATATTTCGATGGATGCCTAAAATGCTCCAACAGGAGACTTGTCGAGGAACCGTAAAGAGAAACAAAGGGGGACAATAATCAGTGCATTATCACAATATGCTGAGATTAAATGAGAATGATATTTGCTAGTTTACACTCCTCTTGCATTTCTATATAAACCATTTTAATTCAAAGTCTGCATTTAATTCTTTCGGAATTAGAGTGTCAATCTCATAGATGTACTTCATTTCAGCTTTAGATAAAGTTGTTAGAGCATCAGTATTCCTCCAATTGTCCTCTATTTTATGGATACCCCAGAAACCCTTAATATGGTCTACTGAATTTAAGTGGATATTCTTAAAATGTTGAGAAAGCGCATGAGTCTCAAGACCCCTCTTAATATTATATAGGTGTTCTCTTAGCCTCACCTTTAACGGGCGAGTTGTCCTCCCCACATAGATTTTGTCGCAGCTGCATTTTATGGCATAAACTACATTTTTGGTGTGACAGGTTATAAAGTGATCTATTTTTATATCCCTCTCATTTAGTCTTATGTCTGTAGTCCTTAGTATCCTTCATTTCACTACCGTTTCTGCTCTTTCTAATGTTTCTCTTAGGTATTCTTTTTGGATAAATTCACTTTTCATCGTCATAATTTGTTCTTCACATACTATATCCTCTGTACAGTTGTGTCTCACTCTCTTCATCTGCCCAAGTGGTACATTCTCTAACCAGATCTTGTGATGGTTACTATTGTATTCAATGTAGCTAACTGTATCTGTGGGCTTATGGTAAGTTTTTGTTTGGAGACCTGCTTCATTGGTGTACACAGTGATATCTAGAAAATTGACAGATGTTCTGCTCCATTCAAACGTTAGTTCAATGTGGCAGTCATTATCATTAAGATGGCTACAAAACAATTCCAATTGTTGCTCTGACCTTCTCCACACAAAGAAAATGTCAGCGATGTACCTCCACCATGACACCAGGCTCGCCCCAAAACCATGCCCAGACCACACTGACCTTTCTTCCCAGTGGGCCATAAAGATGTTTGCATAGCTTGGGGCGAACCTGGTGCCCATGGCCATCCCAACCCTCTGCATGTAATATTCCCCTTGGAAACGGAAATAATTGTGCAACAAAACAAAATCTATCCCATCCAAAATAAAATCTCTTTCTGCTTCAGTGTATGATGTATGAAGCAAACTTTCCTTTACTGCTTGTTTGCCAAGGTCATGGGTGATAATCGTATACAGGGATTTTACATCCGCCGTAACTAGTATACAGTTATTCTCCCATGATAACTCTGACAAATTTGTCAGGAAACTCGTAGTGTCTTTCAAATATGATTGGGATTTTTGTGATATAGGTTGTAAATTATAATCCAGGACTTCGGATAGGTTTATCGTAATTGATCCTGTTCCTGACACAATAGGTCTTCCGGGTGGGTTAACTTTATCCTTGTGGATTTTCGGCAATACATAGATTACCGGTATCCTCGGATATTTAATACATATGTAGTCCGCTGTCTTTTCTTCTACTACTCCCCTACTTTTATATTGATCTATAAGAATGTTTAGGTCTGTACTTATTTTCTCTGTTGGGACTTTTCTTAATTTTTGATATGTATTATCTAAATTAAGTTGTCTCTGGATTTCTCCTACATATTTTTCCTTATCCATTATAACGACTCCTCCACCCTTGTCGGCCGGTTTAATTACAATAAGGTGATTCTCCTTTAAGGTTTTAATTGCACTTCTTTCCTTTCTGTTTAGATTCATGCATGTTTTTCTCTTTACTTTCTGTTTTGTGCGTTTTAAATCTTCAGCAACAGCTGATTGAAAGTTTCTATATAATTCCCCTTAATATGTGCTGGAAAAAAGGTGGATTTATTTTTATTGCAAATATATATAAACAAGTTAACCCGTGCATGATACTCATGCATTCTAGTTAAATCAAGCTACTTAAGGTGTTAAAAAGGTTCTTGTCATGCATTTGGGCCATAGCCCAGGCCTCCTCAGGGGAAGAGCGTTACTTCCCGACGTAAGCGCCCTTTTTAACGTGGTTTTGTCCACATGTCACCACCTCATCATTCTTCTCCATCACTTCATCCTTTATTTTCATCGCCACATCT
The DNA here is from genome assembly GCF_038048845.1 of Mixophyes fleayi. Taxonomy (NCBI): domain Eukaryota; kingdom Metazoa; phylum Chordata; class Amphibia; order Anura; family Limnodynastidae; genus Mixophyes; species Mixophyes fleayi. The sequence goes on from NC_134403.1 coordinate 258,764,052, forward strand.
ATCCAGATGTCTATCCAGACACAGGGATCTCTCTCAACGGTCCTGAGTATCACACTCCTCTCACTCTGTCACCCCCGGCAACCACCAACCACTCCCCACTGTCACCCCCGGCAACCACCAACCACTCCCAACTGTCACTTCTCCTTCAAGAAATATATATATATTTTTTAAATCTTTATAAACACTTTTAACAATTAACAAATTAAATTAACAAATTAAAAACTTCTTAGTATACCAAATTTCAGCCCTTTCTGAATTTTTTTTTCCACACACACTAAGAATTTAGTAGGTCAGTGTATAACTCCGCCCAGCAGGTGGCGCTGCAGCTTGGTTTTATTTTTTCCACACACACACACACAGACTAACACACGCCACTAGGCATTTATATTATAGATATATATACTGTAAATATACACAGATTATGGATATGCTAGGCAGCAAGTGACAGTTCTTGAAGTTGATGTGTTGGAAGAAGGAAAAATGAGCAAGCGTAAGGATCTGAGTGACTTTGACAAGGGTCAAATTTTGATGGCTAGACCATTGGGTCACAGCATCTCCAAAAAGGCAATTCTTGTTGGGTGGTCCCGGTATAAAGTGGTTAGTGCCTACCAAAAGTGATCCAAGGAAGGACAATCAGTGCCCACGGCTCATTGATGAGTGTAGGGAACGAAGGCTAGCCCGTCTGGTCCAGTTCCACAGAAGAGCTAATGTAGCACAAACTGCTGAAAAAATGAATGCTGGCTATGATAGAGAGGTGTCAGAATACACAGTGCATCACAGCTAGCTGCATATGGGGCCTCGTAGCTGCAGACCAGTCACAGTGCCCATGCTGACCCCTGTCCCTGTGCTTATATTGGTAATTTGAGAGCCAGAACTAGACCATGAAAGACGGTGGCCTGGTCTGATGAATCATGTCTTCTTTTACATCATGTGGATGGCTAGGTGCATGTGCGTCATTTACCTGGGAAGAGATGGCACCAGGATGCTCTATGGGAAGAAAACAAACCTGCGGAGGCAGTGTGATGCTCTGGGCAATGTTCTTCTGGGAAACCTTGGGTCCTGTCATTAATGTGGATGTTAGTTTTACACGTACCACCTACCTAAACATTGGTGCAGACCAAGTAGACCTCTTTCATTGCAACGATATTCCCTGATGACAGTGGCCTCTTTCATTAGTATAATGCTGCCGGCCGCACTGCAAAAATTGAATGAAGTGAACAGACACAGCAGGCGCTCAATCAGATGCCGTTCGACCTCAGCCTACAAACATGACACCTAAATGCTAAAACGTCATATACATAAGCGCTTCTGGTTCCACTATAGATCAATAATGAGCTGGACCAGAGTGTATATATACATATATAATTATGTTTAGCACTATGTGGGTTTAACATAACTGTGATTTTAGCGGTGCTGTTCAAAATCATTATTACAAGTTACCCTTAAGTGGGTTGTTGATCATGCATACAAGAACTGGGACTTTACATTAAAAGTTTCTTCAAAGCTTTGACAGGAATAAAACTTAAACAGGTTGCAGAAATCCAGGCCTTCTCCACACTATGTATGTGTTTGAGAACCATTCTGGTTTCCAATTTTGTCCTCTTCTGTTCATAATGTTGTGTCCAAATTATATCATTCTCGTGTGTTTTTTGTCTTCTTTGCTTATACAAAATATAATGACACAGCAGGCTATAGTAGAAGGTTGCAAGCTGTTGGAGAAGAAGCCCCTGAAAATCCACATGTATTTATGAAATGCTATAGACTGGATGTGTTAGTGAACCAGGAATTGGCCTTTGGTTAAATAGTTTTGCAAGCTATTGTTTCACTCTAATTTAATTACATGGTACATTTTTGCGAGCTACAATCAGTGACTTAGCAACGGGGATTACCTCTTTATTGTTCACCCCCACCCCTTCACAAGCACCACTCTGTCCTGTCCCTGGCAGCTATCAGAGACCACTGGAGCCTAGGCTGGAGATAAAGTGCTATTACTGTGGAAAATCTGGACATCTGAGTATTCAGTATTCTATGGCTAAATTCCACCAGGCTCATGCTATCAAACTGGGGGCACAACTTGCTTGCCTAACTAAGAGATTTGAGCCATCTTAAACTGTTCCTACACATGACAATAAAATGGAATGTGGCAAGGAAGAGAGCAACCAGGCAAGAGCCCCTTGTGTGCAAAAATGACCACGACCACCACACATGACTAGCCATCTGTAGCCAGGATTTTGAGATTGTCTCTTTAACTCTGGTTAGCATGAGTCATTGACTGTATATGTTGACATACATCTGTGGTGAGCGTGAGTTGTATGATTGTGTCTCATTAAATTAAGGTGTGCTTCTTTCCTGCCCTGATTGGATCTTTGAAGTTTAAAAGTCCCTCCTGTTTTATACAATTTTGTCATTGATATAGTTTCAATCTGGACTCTGGATTCCTGTATAGTCTCCGCTTCAGGATTATTCAGTTTTCTGATCTCAGCTTCAAATCTTGCTCTATTACCCTGGCTAACAGCATACAAAGAACTCTAATCTGTACCCTGGCAAACAACATTATAACTTCAACTCAGCATGTAAAATATTATGTACATAGCAACAGAAGAAAAAAAACAGCTGACATTATTGGGCAACTAAAATAAATACAGGGGACATTGATTGGGGGAGAGATAAAGAGAAAGCTGAATACAGTCATGGCCAAAAGGTTTGAGAATGACACAAATATTATTATTATTTTTCACAAAGTGTGCTGCCTCAGTTTTTTTGATGGCAATTTTGCATATAATTCAGAATGTCATGAAGAGTGATCAGATGAATTGCAATTAATTTAAAGTCCCTCTTTGCATGACAATGAACTTTATCCCAAAAACAACATTCCCACTGCATTTCAGCCCTGCCACTAAAGGACCAGCTGACATCACGTCAATGATTCTCTTGTTAACACAGGTGAAAGTGTTGACGAGGACAAGGTTGGAGATCACTATATCATGCGGATTGAGTTAGAATAACAGACTGGAAGCTTTATTAGGAGGGTGGTGCTTGAAATCATTGTTCTTCCTCTGTTAACCATGGTTACCTGCAAGGAATCATGTGCAGTCATCATTGTTTTGCGCAAAAATGGTTTCACAGACAAAGATATTGCTGCTAGTAAGATTGCACCTAAATCAACCATTTATCGGATCATCAAGAACTTCAAGGAGAGATGTTCAATAGTTGTGAAGAAGGCTTCAGGGCACATAAGAACGTCCAGCAAGTGCTGGGACCATCTCTTACAGTTAATTCAGCTGCTGGATCACCACTAGTGCAGAGCTTGCTCAGAAATGGCAGCAGGCAGGTTGGAGTGCATTTACACATGCAGTGAGGTGAAGACTTTTGGAGGATGGACTGGTGTTAAGAAGGCCAGCAAGGAAGCCACTTCTCTCCAGGAAAAACATTAGGGACAGACTGATATTCTGCAAAAGGTACAGGGATTGGACTGCTGAGGACTGGGGTAAAGTCATTTTCTCTGATGAATCCCTTTTCAGATTGTTTGGGGCATCTGGAAAAAAGCTTGTCCGGAGAGGGAAAGGTGAGCACTACCATCAGTTGTGTGTCATGCCAACAGTAAAGCATCCTGAGATCATTCATATGTGGGGTTGCTTCTTAGCCAAGGGAGTAGGCTCACTCGCAATTTTGGCTAGGAACACAGCCATGAATAAAGAATGGTACCAAAACATCTTCCAAGAGCAACTTCTCCCAACGATCCAAGAACAGTTTTGTGACGAACAATGCCTTTTCCAGCATGATGGAGCACCTTGTCATAAGGCAGAAGTGATAACTAAGTGACTCGGGGATCAAAACTTTTTGGGTCCATGGCCAGGAAACTCCCCAGACCTCAATTCCATTGAGAACCTGTGGTCAATCCTCAAGAGGTGGGTGGACAAACAAAAACCCACAAACTCTAGGCATTGATTAAGCAAGAATCGGCGGCCATCAGTCAGTATGTGGCCCAGAAGTTGTTTGACAGCATGCCAGTGCGACTTGTAGAGGTCTTCAAAAAGAAGGGTCAACACTGCAAATATTGACTATTTGCATAAACGTAATGTAATTGTCAATAAAAGCCTTGACACTTATGAAATGTTTGTAATTTTACTTCAGTATAACCATAGCAACATCTGACAAAAATGTCTAAAAACAATGAAGCAGCAAACTTTGTGAAAACCAATACTTGTGTCATTCTCAAAACTTTTGGCCATGACTGTACAGTTTTTTGAACTGTGTTCACAAAGGAGGAAAAATGCTGAATGATGTGTTGTCTTTTATTAACCCATGCACACCATTATACATTGCTTTAATATTTTAAAAGGGATTAAAATCTGTCCATTAATTTATAACCTGGTAAGCCTGACATCAATTGCGGGTAAAATTTTGAAGAGATGGTATTTAAAAATATAAATACTAATTATAAAACACAATGGACGTTGTTTAGAATGCGCAAAACATGAAAGGCAGCGGCAGGTACTAAGAGCAGAGAGTAAGTGTGCACTTTGAAGTGTGCTGGTGCACCATTCACTGCTCATCATAAATGAGGCACAATGTCACCATAGGTTCATAAAAATCATGGTAAACCAATCTAATATCCTTACGGATCAAACCAATCTAGTAAATGGCTTAAGTATATAATACAGAAGGTCATTGTAAATATTCAGACTCAGTAATAGTTATTAGTGGGGTACCACAGTGGTCAGTATTGGGTCCTGTCTTTTTTAATATTTTTATTAATGATACAAAGTAAGATGTCTATATATGCAGATAACACTAAACTAGAGCTAAGCTGCTATGGAATTTCATGTGAATTAATTTTTGCTATGAAAGGTGTTTTCAGAGGTGTGAAGTTCGCTGTTCTGTGGAATGGCCATTCTGCACTGTATTTGTAAATTCTGCATATTTTGCTGAATTTATAGTATATAAATTTATCTTGGACAATGACGGTGTCAATTCATTTTGCTCTCTAGTATGGCTGAGGTAATAAGGAAAATGTCATTGAGGAACAAAATGTATTGGGGAAATTGTTGTTATTATTATTATCTTTTATTTATAAAGCACCATAATGTGCCTGCAACACCGTAGATGAAGGGTGATGATAGGATAAGTTGAAGTAGTAATGATATTGGGCAGGGAGGATGGGTAAGAAGGGGAACACTGGAGGAGCGGTAGGATAGGAAAAAGGAAGATGGTGTAGTGTGGAGAGACATGGAAAGAAATCAGTGGTGTGCAGGTAGAGTTACTTGGTAGTGCAGATTAATAATGGTAACACAGATGAACAGAGTGGACATATTGAGAAAAGTAATGAGAGATATGGATTGCAAGTGATTCATTAAGTTAGCAGTGATTTTATTGAACAGGTTACTAGGGAGTGTCCAGGTAGTATATAAGCAAGTGCTTGAGATGGAAAAAGAACACTGCCTTTTGTACACCTGTAGCAGTGATATCAGGTGGGGTGATCTCCTTTTACCTCCTTTTTAACTCTAGTATAACTCCGAATTATGCTTTATCGATCTTATTACACTTGTAACTAAACACACTAGCTAAGCAACCAATACATTCTGCATGTAGCACAACCAAAGTGCTGGAGAAATGTGCAAAAATATTCCTGTGAACAGTTTTGAAAATGTCAACATTTTAAAAATCAGCTCTACACTAAGCAATGTTGAGTAATAAACATGGACAAAGATGTAGCAGCAAAAGAATTTGGAGACATTGGAAAGTTGGGCAGAAAAATGGCAAATTAAGTTTAAGGTGGTGATGGCCAATTCTTAAAATTAATTTTAAAATGAAACTGGAAGTCTTTCTTACAAGCAAAATTAATCTGATTGCCATTTAAAAGACCTGGACATCAAAGCAAGGATACATTGGTAGCTGACTTGCTGGGGTTGCCTTCCACTGGATCAACAAAGCTAGAATTTGATGCAGTTTTGTCTTTTTTAAACTTTTCTAACTATGAAACTATGCAAGAATTACTTTACCATTTGACAATATTGCTCTTTCAGTAAGAATAGTATTATGTACCTGTACTTCCAGTGTGGAATTATAGGGAACAATTATAACATAAAGGTACAAGATCTACTCAATTAGCAGAGTCAACTACTTGTAGTGCTAGTGACACTTTTAAAAAGTCAGCTGAGGTTAAAGTGAACTTTGGTCAGGGAGCCAAGTAATACATTGCAAAGAATCAATGAGAGACATTCAACTACTGGCGATGTGGCGCACAGACATCCACGCAATGTCAAGCTGCGCACTTTTCCAGCCATTAAAGTACAAATCTTCACTAATTTTTCTGTGCACCCCAATGGGATTCAAGAAAAATGAGTGGATATTCCTGCCATAACATCGGCGCAATGTGTCTCCATGGATGTTCCAGAGACACCACAAGCTGAATCTCCCCCAATGTGTGCATGTTAAAGCTGAAAACATATGTTTTTATAACATTCTCAATAATTTGTGCACTAGTGTATAGCTCAAAACAATATTTATTGCATAGTGTGATAAGCGTTATGTACATGTAAGCCAGGGTAAGATTCTAGTGCAGGGGTAGGCAACCTGCGGCTCTCCAGGTGTTGTGAAACTACAAATCCCAGCATGCCTTGCCACCTATCTGCTGGTTATCTACTGGCAAAGCATGCTGGGACTTGTAGTTTCACAACACCTGGAGAGCCGCAGGTTGCCTACCCCTGTATCTAGTGTGTACTTTTGTGTGAATGTATTAATATATCTGTGTGTGTGTGCTTTAGATCTAGCCACTTTCATGACTAAGTATCTCGTAACTCTATGCTTAGAGAATAACTGCTTATGTCATGCATAAACTGAACAGGTTTTAGAATTTACAGTATACAAGTAATCATAAGTGATGAATGACCTTTATGCAGACCAGTTAGCCTCCACATACACTGTGTCAGGCCATCTTATGCGGACCCCACATTTACAATTACCCACTGTGAAAGATAAAACTTTAATTTTATGCACATATTATGATGCAACGATATCAAAAGGCAATAAAGTCACTTTTCCCATATATCCTTGTATCAAAAGAGTAACTGGGACTTGGAGCCCCCTGAATGACCCTCTGGTCAGTTTTATAGTCAGTCTTAGCCTACACATATTGAAAAACTTCCATTATAAAGCTTCCATTATAAAGGCGCATAACAATAATGGAGTTAGAGTTGATCCGAAATTTCAAAACTGTCTAGATGTTTCCTCCACAGGATAGATGGTAGTCTATCAATTGAATGTCCCTTTAGTCACCAATGCGTTTGGATCTCTTAGTAAGATCTTTATCAAGATACTTCATTTACCTGCGCCTTTGTAGTGGATTAATCTGGTAGGAATATATGCAGGACTGAATGTTTCCATTAGGGAATGTATTATGTTTTCAAGTGAATTGCATTTTAATAAATTGTACAATATTTTAAAAGGATAACCCGCCTAGATGTGGCTTGGTATCTTTTTGTTTTTTTATGTACTTCTGAGTGAATTCTACTTGGAGGATGAAGGAGGAATAAGAAAGACCATGGGGTAAATGTATTAATGTCCGGATTCTTCAACTCCGGCGTGTTCAGCGTCTTCGGCGATTAAATTTAAAGCGGCGCTGCATTGTAAAGGGAAGTTTCCCTTTACAATGCAGCGCCGCTTTAAATTTAATCGCCGAAGACACTGAACACGCCGGAGTTGAAGAATCTGGACATTAATACATTTACCCCCATATGTTCTGAGCTGATTACCATCTTATTGGATGTAAGCAAATTACCATTGGGGATTGAGGAGATCTCTTTCTGTCACTGACATTGGGTGTTTGCACTGTGAATGGGGTATTCCTCACGAGGTGTTAAGCTCTTGTGTAGATATACTTCACTATGTGTGATATATTGCTTTTCTTACTATATGTGGAGCTACCATTTACAACTTTGGAGTGGTGAGGAGAGAAGATCACACCATAGATTTGGACTGCGCCGTGGTAACTGTATAATATTGGGGTTCATTGTTCTGTGTGACTCAACTTAGCGCCATCTGCTGAACCTCATTTTATAACCTTCTGTTTTTTTTGGATTTTTGTGGTAATCCTATTGGTAAGGCAGGGCTGCAGAGATTGTCATTGAAGTGCTCTGCGAACAATTTGTTTGTGTGATCCTTATTTCCATTACCTATGTTGTTTATAATATTTTAGTATAATTTACTAAGGAAGTGCAACCCCCAACCTAATATGCACCTAATCTTAAACCCTGTTTCTTCTTTGTTTACTAGTTACATGGCAAGTATAGAGTGAAACCAATGGCACTGCCCTTTGTGTGAATATACCAATGTACAGTCTATTCAAATAATTTCCTTTACTTAGAACTTCTGCAACCCAATCACTCAAGATCCGGCTTTCCCCAGCCATTAAATAATATACAGAAGCAAAAAAACTCCTGAGCAATGTCAGTTTTTTCTAAAGTATAGAACAAAGTGCACGTTGGAAATTTCAGTATAAACACATAAGTTATTTTAGGTATGTTATTTAGTTCAGCAATACACAGCGTCTCATATTTATTAATGTCCAAACATGGCTTTGTGTGCTTTAAGAAATGCAATGAATAGATCTCTACAACCAACTGTAATAAAACAAAGGGCTATAAAAGAAAAATACAACAGATGTACAGTATATATATGTAGAAAGTGCAATATTTTTAACGCTCCTGTTTTTATTCTATTCTTCTTATAGTATTCAGTGTACATCTTCTCAGTTCAATTTCTTCACTGCTAGAGCCAGAACTACCATTAGTTGAACCTAGGCAGTTGCAAAGGGCGCCAATTGTTAGAGGTTCCTAAAACACCAAATGAGTGACATAATGTTACTCATCTAGAGCGCAGGCTTTCGTCATGAAGGAGCAGCATCCGGCAGCTTCTTAGCTGTAAAGTAGCAAGCTGTTCATCCATGTCTGTGGTGGGCAGATAGGGTGACACTTGGCTTTGATGTCACAGCCAAGCATCAGACTCCCTTTGAGAAGCAGAGGATTTTGCCCTATCTATTGTCTGCTAAGATAAGAGGCAGTGGGGCACAATGCCCATGGAGAGGAAACTCCGTCTAGGGCACTGTTACCTCTGGCACTGGTACTGCTTGCTCTCTGCCACCTCTGGTTTATGCATACTTGCCAACTCTCTCGAAAACTCTGGGAGACTCACGAATTCCAGGTAGGTCTCCCAGACTCGCGGGAGAGTTGGTCAACCTCCCGCATCTGCCCACTTCCTAGTGAAGTGGGCAGCAATAGAGCCACCATGATGCGATTCCCTGAGAATCGCTTCATTTTGGTCCCTCCAATGCTGTAAAATGTTGCGTAGGTATCATTACATCGAAGCGGTTGGGCCAAAATGATGCTATTCATCAAGCCCCGCCCCCTCCAAGTATGGGTTTAAGTTGTCCTGTAAATTTATAATGATATGTCATAATGTAATCCAAATAGATAGGCTCGACTTCATTCAATATAGCTGTTAATGATTTAAGTAGTATTAGGTTGAGGGGTCAATGCACATTCACCCTATAAGAAGTGGCTAGATAGTGCTGCCAATAGTCCTCATTATCAATGAATATTATTGCACCAGATTCTTAAAAGGCGTATTTGGGGAACCCCCACGTCTAGTATACATAGACACTTAGTAATTTATTAAGCCATTTTAAACAATTATTATACATGCTGACAGGTCTAAAAAAATCAACTGAAACTCACAATGGTATTCTATTGTTGGTCAGACCTTTGTCCGTGAATATGTATTGGAGGAAATAACCTCTGAAGCAGTGACAAATGTTGCCCATCCCTGTCTTAAAACTACAGAGGAAACGGTAACAATTATTTGACCAGTAATATTTCTAATGACTCTTATTATACTTCAGCAGTAAATTATACTCCCACATTATCATAATAAAGATATTAAAAGAAAACAAAATTCATTCACCAAAAGGAACCTGCTAAAAGTGCAATAAAATGACATCTCACTAGAGTAACTGGTGTTAAATGAGAGAAGTTTGCTGGTTTCACACATGTGCATTGGGACTGTAAGTCCTGTCCTGGGCTTCCAGTTCCACTTTGATCAAAAATAAAGAAATAAATTCACTGTATGAAAATATGTAAAAAATTGGGAAAAAAAGTATAATTATGATGGAATTTTTATAATAAATAAATGCTTTATTTAAATAAATATAGCATTTTTCATGCATATACCCTGCTATCGCCATCCTGAGATGGTGACACCTATAGAAGAAATGTGGAGGAGCATATACTGGCACAGCTCTTCTTAAATAGAATTCCCAGGAGACGCCCAATAAGTCTGTTCAGAGGAGAGGGCTGTCGACGTTTGTGTGTAGTAACCAGGTCACAGTCCATGGAACTAGCCCTTAGCATGATGGGCAGAGCACAACAGGTAAGTAACTCCGAGGGCAGAGTAGTCAGACTAGTCGTGCTCAGCAGGATGCAGAATAGGCAAGCAGAGGAATAGTTAAGAAGAGTAAAGGTCAAAACCAATCTGTCAGCTCAAAATTCACATATCACGAAAACATGAAGTAGCCAGGTCAATAATCGGGAAACAATCAGCAACAGGATGACACACGCAGGAGATCAGAATAACAAAGATGATAATCTGCAAGGGAATGATAGGCAGAGCAGGTTTAAATAATGTTTGGGAGTTTTGTGATGTCATTGATCATCTGATTGCAACTCAGTGAACTTACATCAGCTGTGCTTGTCACACTGTTAAGGGAAAGATAAATACTGAGTCCTGAATCTAAATGCAATATTACTGACACCTTGATAGATAAGGAGATATGCGTTTTTGCCAGTGATAGGATATAGCAGGCTATGAAACTTGGCATAACAAGATTCTAAGGAGATTAGCATTTACTCACGTATCCCCTATGGCAGCAATGTGCTGGCGGTCTTCAGACTCTGTTGTGCTCTGGCATATAGTCATTGTCACATTACATTTTGTATTTGTATTTAATTATATTTTATATGGAAAATTTGACTTTTGCATTTATTAATAACACTATCAAAACAATATTCTGTGTGTATATTATATTATTATATTGTGTACAAATAAGGTAATGTGACTTAATAGCATTTACTATTAACACGGTCGAGCCAAATCTGTACTCTTTCTCTATGCTATCTCTACGTTATCATGGGATTTATGTCTAGTGCAAATGCTACTGGTATTGAGCTAGCTGCAACTTGAGATGTGCTTTTTTTTCTTACTCTTTTTTGAAGTGCAAATGCGTCCTACTATGTTTGTCATAAAAATAACTAAATGGTGTGTGGCTTCCAGGTAAAACAGAATGGAAATTCCAGCTGCTTATATGTAAACATGGAGAGTGAAAGCAGCTTCCGCCTATGGTACTTAAGGCACTTCAGTCTGAGAAAATAAAAATAAAATGCTGAGAGGTCACCCTTAACATCCCCCTACTCAGTCCTCACACCCACCTCCATTCTGACTATTTCAGGTGAATCAGTCTGTGCCTAACAACAGAAAGCTTGATGTCCATCAGTCTGTACACTATGCTTTTCTATTTTAAATATTCTTAAGGTTTTTATCCACTTTCTGGTGTGGGCCAGGAAGAGTTTCATTTGGTTCTTGGCTACATGATTGTTTATAAATATTATGGAGCTCATTTACTACGTGCATTCAGGGCCTGATCTATCAAGGAACGCAAAGTGAACGCATATTAGTTGTTTAAATTGGACGGAAATTGCAGACAGGTGTGCCCGTATTCTAGTTCAAGAGGATCAGAAGAAACGTTTCTAGTTGAATACAGGTATAAGTACACTCTGCCTATACGTCACTTGCCGTATGCAGTCACAGACTGCAGGTTACACAAAATGCATATGTACATTTAAAGTTTCATCAGAACGCACAGATAAAAAAATAATTCTTAAATACATTAACACCTGTTAATAATATAATAATTAATAAGAATGCATTATTATCAATCAGCAATCACCACTTACACCCTTTAGCTGGTGCAAGTGATATGGCTGAAAAACACATTCCTAAGAGATGCCTAGAGCTTGAAACGGACGGATGTGCGTGCACTCAACCTTGGCACACCCTCACTGTGCATTGGCTATGTGCATATGCCCCTTTCTTGTTGCATGCCCTGAAATCATAGGCTTTCAGAAGTGTCCTTTGTGTTCTAACATGAATTGCATGTACTTGCGTTCACTGGTGTATAGTCCATCTCTGAGCAGGCGCACAGCAACATTACATGAGATACAGCACATATTGGGATTTATGTTTCACATTGAATCAGGCCCACAATGTGCAACTCAAAGATCATTGTGTCACGTCTTTAACTGGAATTTGCCACTGACTGGTGTTAGCGCGACTAAACTGAGAGGCGCGGAGCTAGCGCACTTCTCCAGGGACCCCCGCAAGGAGGTATGGGCTTCACTGCGTGAAGTGTTCAGGTCGCGGTTCTCCCAGATAGGCACCAGTGCAGTAGATAAAGCGTAGTCAGACAGGCCAATTCAGAAACCAGAGGGGTGCAGTACCACGGAGAATAGACAAAGAGTAGTCAGGAACGGTCCAAGGGTCAATACCAAACGGGCAGGCGAAGTACAAAAGGGAGATCAGAAAGAGTAGTCAAAACAAGCCAAGTATGTAGATATATTACAGGAGACAACAAGGACTGCAGGGAAGCTGGAGTAGGTAGAACCAATACCCTGTATCACTTTTTTGCAGCTTTTCATTATATTGCTCAGGCTACTCCTAGAAATGTAGTTCTCTGCCAGAGTACAAACCCTGTTCAAATTGTTTTTAACTCATTTGGTTTATAGTACTGGGTTGACACTACAGTGGGCATGTTGTTTTTTGCATCCAACCTCCATATAAGCAGCAGCTCAGCACTGACCAACCTGTAGCTTGTTTTCACTATATCAGGTTGGCCACATGCTCATGTCCCTGTCATTTTGAGAACCAACAATCGTTGTCTAGCGCTGGGTCTGGAGGAATTAGGGGAAGGCCCATTTTGCCCACTTTCTAATTAATTATTTATTTACATAGTGCACTGTGCATGGGAAAAATGTTGTACTACTATGTATCAGTATGGGATGAGACCCAATCAGCTCTGAGCAAATTGCGATAATCATTGATTAATGTTTAATTGTGTCTATTCATTCTTTAATAAAGATGAGCAAAGTGATTCAGCAAATTTCAAGTTTATGTAAATTTCAGCAATTCTTACCTGTTAAATCAGTTTACAAATGCTGAGCCAGAAAATGTTTGTAAAAAGGACCACACAGATTGGTCAGATTTATAACATAGACTCAGAATTTATAAACTCATCCTTTCCCCTGGGGCCATTTAACTGTATATACTAGTGTGGCCCATGCATTTTCATGTGGGTGGTTGTAGTCAGGGGCGCACAGAAGGAGGCAAGCAGGTACAAGTACTGGGGTCCAGGACTGCTTGTGTAGTAGAAGGAGCTACTAACCTGTTGCGGACACCCCCTTGATGGCTATGGAAGGCGCACCAAGAAGTTGCTGTACCAGGGCCCAAAGTTACTCCTGGTGGCCCTGGTTGTACTGTGCTTAACACGTTATAGTGCTCTTGGGATACCCAGCTGTAGCTCTGTCTCTTCCACCTCAGGATTCTGTGGTTCAAAGTTAGCACATGCAGGTTTGATAACAGGAGAACATGTCTTACTATTGAATTGATGAACAGTTAGACATAGGGGAGATTTTTCATTAGAACCCCGACTGCAGTGATAAGGCTGACTTTCATTGACTTTGGGAAAAAATCAGTTATCAATGCAATTTAGCAAAACAAATTACTGGGGCAGATGGGCAGCTTCTCATTGTAATTTATATGCATTTGACAAACAAAACTAGTGTGCAGGAGCAATGTAAGGGCTTAGGCAACAATGGAGAGAGCCAAGAGGTAGTTGGATAGAGGGGCTATTCACACTGTTGAAGGCAACTCCACAGACATAATTCTACAATTTTTATTACTTCAGTTATTTTATTTTGAGGATACATGAACAGTATATTGGCTTTCTATGTTTATTACTAGTGGTATTTATTATAAGGAAACGGAATTGAGAAGGGCCAAAGGGGTACAGACATATACCAATAGGAAAAATATATATAAAACATTGACCACAACCTAAGATATGATAAGCACATCAATACTTACATGGAAAATCTAATAAAATCCCCCACATCAGTAAACGGTATACTTAGATCCTTCCAAGTGTTTGAGCGAGTGCAAGGACATTTTCAAGTAAAAAGGAAGAAATATTAAGGCAGGATATTTTGCCCAGAACTATAAACCTGACATTGAAACCACGGTAGAAGGGGATGAGATGCAGACATGGTATATTTTAAACCTATACTTTCCATTTAAAAGCTTCTTTCAATCTTGGTAACATAATATACATATAATAATGGAAATGATACGTATGGGGAGAAGGTGCAAATGTTGACCTAGTCACTATGAAAATGTAACCTATTACATATCTATCATAGGGGATCATTTGTGCATATTTGTGAAATATCTCCATATAAAAAAGAAGAAAATATGAATTATGTTCACTTCACCATTGAAATGGTGCCAACAAATCTTTGATAGGCTAGAGAAAATGTCTCAAGTCTGGACAGGGTTTAAAAATTTAAACAACGTATTAGTGTAGTTGAGAGATCTGAATGTAAGGTTACAATTAGTAAATATTTATTCCCAGTCCCCCTGCGTGAACAGAAATTGAAAATTTCAAACTTAAATTAGATCCCAACTAGTCTTGTGCGGTAGTTTTGCGGAAATAGTCGGGAGATATTAGGTGTCATTACCAAAAAGATATTAACCCTCTATAATTCTGCAATGCTAGTTTGACCAAGATGAAAAAAGGGGTCATATTCAGTGCAGTATTTGTCGTACAAAACTGCTGTAGCCAATGTCTAAATTATTTATAGAAGTCATAATACAAAATATTGAATTGAGATTAAATCTGTGGGGAGAGTAGATTTGAATAGTCAAATTGTTAAAGATCTGTGAATCCCTTGGCATGCCAAGAAGTTACGTTTAGATTAAGGATTATGGCAGGAATGGCAGAAAGTGCATGCAGATAAGCTGGTCTTTGGGTATTCATAGCAAATCTACAATGGGGAAAGGAGAACAGGAGACTTTAGTTTAGCTGGTAGAAGCAAATCCTTAATATGATTCAACAAAGAAGCCAGCTGATATTTTTCTAGGTTAGGGAAGGTTAGACCTCTATACTGTGTAGGGAAAACGCTGCATTCACTTGCAAACCTGGGACATTTAGTTTACAAATGATGTAGGAAATAATAACATTTGGGTAAAATATTTTGATGGGCGATGATAGTTATAAACATACCGTATATACTCGAGTATAAGTCGACCCGAATATAAGCCGAGGCACCTAATTTTACTACATAAAACTGGGAAAACTTATTGACTCGAGTATAAGCCTAGGGTGGAAAAGAGCGCTAATTTAAAAACCTAAATAAAAATGATAGGTTTAATCTATGAAATCATTTTTAGCTAAACCATAAATAACAGTAGATGACAAGGAACATTCATAAATGATTATAAAATCATTGGCATTGGGTACAACCTAACCTAAATAAAGGGGTAGGGATATAAATGTATAAATATGGTGGCTGTATTGTTTGTTCATTATGTAATTGCACTGTTAATTTAAAAAAGAGAGAGAGAGAGAGAGAGAGAGAGAGAGAGAGAGAGAGAGAGAGAGAGAGAGAGATTTTTTCACTTACCCAGCAGTGGAACGCATATGCGTTCCAGCAACAGGAAGTTCGGCATTTGGAACGCAAGTTTGCGTTCCAAATGCCGAACTTCCTGTGTTGGAACGCATATGCAGAAGTTGAAGCCGAGGGACCGGACACCAGGTAAGTTCACCCGTGTATAAGCCGAGTGCCCTTTTCCAGCATACAAAAGTATGCTGAAAAACTCGGCTTATACACGAGTATATACGGTATATAGAATTTGTGGTAATTACATCATTTTACATGCTGCAATGCAGCACAACCATGAAACCTAATAGTTGACCCACGTTTTATTGAGTTCAGAAACTTGTGAAATTAGAGGCAAAAAGTTACATTCAAATACATTTCTGACGTCAGCCAGGATTGTAATTTAAATATAAATATTTCAGTACTTTAAGTATGGCAGGCATACTTTCATATTTTTCTTAACAATTTAAACATTATTTGCAAGATTTATAAAAGAATGCCTCTATTTAGTATTGTGGAGTTTATAAGAAGAGACCTACAGGATGTGTACAAATATGAAAACATTATCAAAAATATAAAATTTGTGGTTCAACTTTCCAGTTCTTGGCCCACTGAACTTTCACGACATTCTATTTTTTTCTGCCCTGGATTTCTATAGCTGGACATTCTTTGCAACAACAATTAAGTAAGTGTAGGAGTGACTTAAGCCCCACTGTCCTATACAGGTAACAACAATCTGGTAAACCAGTTTAGCAGCAAATAAAAAACAAACAAACATATTCGAAAAGCAACATGAAACCTCAGCAAACTAAATATTTGGTGACAGTCCAGATTTAGTAGTTTTCATAATAGGGCCATAGCAAAAGTTTCCAATTCTGAGTTAAACACTGGTTCGAGTATGCCCCGGATTCTAATATTATTGCTGTTTGATCTGTTTCCAAATGAGTCTCTCTAAAAACTGCTTTTCTTATTTCTAGAGCTTCATGGGCAACTATTAAATTGTTATGTGCGTAAAAATAACTGCTCATACTTAAATTTTATTTGATCCATGCAGTTGCCAGTTTGGTTATCAATTCATGTAGTGAGGCACGCAGAGGCAGGTCTGATTTTAGTGTAGAAAGCATGTTTTGCATAATTTGTACAGTAAGCTGACCATCTAAGTGAGGAGAGGTTGGATGAGTGTTAGATGTAGATTTATCTATCAAGGGACTTGGAGGCATGTCTTCAGTATGTGCATCTGCCGGGCTACCAGGTTGGTTATCAGCAAAGCTAGTGGTAAGGTTTTAGTGAATAATCCTCAAGAGGCAGGGCATGTGAGAAGACAGGTTGACTAGCGTGTGTCAGGCGCCGCCTCCGCACGGTCTCTATGTGCGAGAGGTGGCCGCTTGTCTCGGCCGAGTCACACACCCCCTTGCTGGGCAACGGGATGCGGCCCTCCACAGCCGGGATGCCACGCGTGCATGTGCATGAAAATCAGACCTACCTCTGCACCATTAGGGTGCCAGAGTATTGGTTTTACTTCCAGTCTTTTGCCTGCATTTGTTGCCTATGTTTGACCCTGACCCTGCTTACTTTTTTTTTTTTACCTTGCATTTGGATCTCCCTTGCTCCCTTATCTCCAGCTCCAGTTTCCTGACCCTTGGCCTGCCTTTGATGATTCTTGAATTCTCCTTTGCATCTCGCTGTCCTTTTTTTTCTGACCCGGTTTGATTGACAACGCTTTCTACTCTATTACTACACTGGTGGCCGTCTTGGAGAACCGCGACCTGCGCACCCTCTGCAGCGAAGCCCAAACTCCCTTGCGAGGATCCCTGGTGAATACCAGGGGTACGTTAGACTCCACGCCTCCTTGTTCGGCTGTGCAAATACCAGCTAGTAACCTAAACGTGACAGCGTGAATATCTATTATTCTGCTTTAAGACATAGACAGAGAGGAAGTCCCCAAATAGCAATACATAACACGAGACTAGAGTCAACACTTAAATGTAGAAGTTAACAAACATGAGTTGTATAGACAAAATACACATACATATTTAGCACAATCTGTTGGGTTTTTAACAGTGTTGGCATCAGGACAATAGATGTTCATGGGGGTTTTACTTCAGGTAACTAATGATAAGAGACAAGACATAGAACCCTAGCCTTCTTATTGCTCCTTGATGTGAAATGTATAATGTCGGACTCTCACAAAGGCTGGAGAAAAGAAAGATCAGGCACCAACTTCAAAAGCAGCTATCTTTAAATTTCCTGCAGCTATATATTGGCTTTCTAAATTAAATACCATGCGTAAAAAAAGGACTCCCAACAATTATGCCCCATGATTTCCTTGTGAGCACATTTAAATAGATGCACAAATAACCCATATTTGTTTCAGTTTTTAAATACACGTTCACTGTAAAACTCACAACCTTGGTCTCTATCCTAATCCGTTTACTAGATGTTTCTAGCATATATTTTATTACTGACTTAGAGAACATGCACCTTAATGATGTTGACTTTTTCTATTGACTCTCTATCATTTTGTTTTGTGCTAACTTACTAAAAAATCTGAAAAAAAAAATATCTGACTGACAGCGACAGCGCCTGATGCCCTCCTGGTTTGTAAACTAGATTTTACTAATATGTGCATACTCTGTAGTCTTGTTGTCTGCAGTCCCAACCTTCTGGTTTACAATCAGGGAATTACACATAATGGGATGCTAGAAAATAATTTTGACTAAAGCTGGGTACACACTGAAGAATTGTTCAGACCGACGTGCTATCTCAAACGATTATACCTACGACTGAAGGTCCGATCAGTCTGACGATTCATGCATACACACTGACATGATTTACCTTCAGATCTGTGCTCTTTATCTGGTCCTTTGTCTGGTCCTCTAGTTCGGAGAATGACAGCACAATATTCATTCATTAACTACTGTCACATTGTCGCACTGATTAAAACCACCTTGTTATAGCTATCCACATGTCCTAACGAATTTTGTTAGCTTCTGTGACTCTGAAACTAAATATTCTGTCTCAGAACGAACAAATGAATTATTCCTTCTACAGCACCCTCTACATTTATTCACTCTGATATTCAGTGCTAACATCGGCTGAAAAGAGCCCGACTCTGTAAACTCTATGGAGATCGTCAGCATGAGTGCATACACACTACATGATCCTTAGGTGATTGATCGGAAAAAATTGAACGGTATAACCAACCAAATGAGGCGATAATCGTCTATTTGGGCAGACTTTTGACCATTGTGTCACTACACACACTGACCTGACTTTCAAACGAGTGGTCGTATGTCGGCTGGTTGAGCCGATTATTGGACAAAAACCCTGTAGTGTGTACCCAGCTTTAGATGGGGAAACCCATCCAATGGGTTTTCCTAGTAAAGCAGCTATAGTTTGTTTAGACTGCAAAACAAAACCTCTACTGATCACAAAATCATTGATAATTGTGACTTTCACACAACTTGCAAAGCACCTACCTGAAGAATTAAATGCCAAATATAAAAGGCACACCTATGAAAACTAGTGCAGGTTTCCCTGTGATTACTATATTGAAAATATCTGCAGCAGATTTATAGTGATTGCTATGAGTGTACAGAATCACCTACTCTACAGTGAGTAAATTGGAATTCTACAATGTAATAAAATATCAATGTAGTAAAATATTCCTGATGTCCTCTTAAGCGTAAAACTAATTTAGGGCCGTAAATGAGACTAAACCCAGCAGTATTTTAGGAGAACAACTGAAAAGTTTATTTTAATGAAATGTATGGTATTAGTGTTTGACTTTCATGTGGCTTTTACACTTGCACAGTGCAAGTGTGTTCTGCCTGTCTACCCACATAGGTGCACTTCTAGTATGCAGAGCCATGTCCCAAGAGCGGTGAGTAAGCATACTCCTTATGTGTGCTGGATGGACCAACATGGCACACTGGGACAAAACCAAGGCATTTTGCATAGTGTATTGAGTGCACTTTTGTTATAAAGCCCCCTGTCAGCATTCATGTACTGTGAACATCAGCACGAGAGAAAAAGTTAATTTCCATTACTTTGACAAAGATTAATGTAACGTTAACTTTCATTTTTAAAACTCTTTAGAATGCAAAGCAAAAATAATCTTGGAAGTGTTTATGTAGCTGCATGGTGAAAGTTGTAAGAGGGAGTATAGAATATTTCTGAGTTAATGCAATAGTTTAAGTGGTCTGTTTAGATTTATGGTAAAATGCAGTACTGTGGTTGTTAAGGTACAGACTGAAGAGTGACTCAAACGTGGTACATTTATTGTCCATAGGGAAGGAGGGAGGGATTGTGAATACTTTTAGTAAAGTAGTAATGGAAATGTTGGGTGACTAACAGCTGAATATAACCCTTTCCAAAACAAATTCTAAGCATACAGTAATTTTGTATGTGCCAAACTCTTTGCTCTTACAGACCCTTACACCTACTAATTGAGTTCATGGACCTTCAAAAATCATTTCCTATCAAATGTTTAATTTTTCATTTGTCTGGCAACTTTCTGCATACATACTTTAATTTCTATCACAATGTAGACTAATAATTGTACAAAGTCAAACAAATAGTCATTTTTTTGTTACATGGTGAATCTGAAATGATTATTTATATGTCCTAATGTGTTATGATTTGTTTTTTTACATAGTCCAGCCCAAAGCAGTTTCTTTCTGTTTGGTGCTTGTCTAGTTGCTACAGTCTATACAAATGCTTAATGCCCCATACACATTTCACATCTTAAAATAAAAGTGGAAACTGTCTGATTATTTTCCCTTCATAATCTTCCATACCTCTGCCTCATATCTCTGTAACAGTCTATGGCACCATCATTCCACCTACTCCTGAAGTTCGCTGTCTCGGTGTCACCCTCAACTCTGCGCCCTTTTTTATTCTTCACACTCAGTCAACTTCTACGTCATGCCACTTTCACATGCGCAACATTTCTAGAATACAGCTTTTCATAACACAGATACCATCAAGATCCTAATCCATACCATTAGAATTTTCACTCCCTTTACTATTGCAATCTCCTTCTGTCTGGTCTACCAATGACTGAACTATCCCCCTGCAGTTAATCATATGAACTGATGCAAGACACATTCACACACCCAATCCTTGCTCACCTACTTCCCCTCTCTATCAAATCCCTTCATTGACCTTCCATAAACCTCAGCATAAAATTAAATGTGCTGCACCTTCCGTACAAGTGCCTTCATTATGACAGTCCCACTAATTTCTGACCTCATCCATGAATAGGCTTCCAGTTACCCTTTATACTACTCCAGTGGCCTTCTAATATGTACCTATTTCATAGCCTCATTCCATATACAGCTCCTGTGCTGCTCTTTGTATTGAACCCT
Organism: Mixophyes fleayi; assembly: GCF_038048845.1. Taxonomy (NCBI): domain Eukaryota; kingdom Metazoa; phylum Chordata; class Amphibia; order Anura; family Limnodynastidae; genus Mixophyes; species Mixophyes fleayi. The sequence continues at coordinate 258,785,182 of NC_134403.1, forward strand.
GTACTATCGGACTCTCGTCAACTTTCAAAACCTATAAACGCCTAACTTATTAATATATATATTATATATACCGTATATCATATATTATATGTAAATCTCTTCTCTATAAACAACTCTGCCCTGTAAAAGCCACATACACTTTCTATACAAGCAGCTACAATTGCTATTCCCCCTACCTTTTGTAAGAAGTGTCACCTACGCATCTTAGATCATACAATTATTTGGAATGGACCATCACTACCTTCTGAGTCATGTTATTGTCTGTATTATGATCCACTTCATTTTCACACAGTTTATTCATATACAGTAACATGCACTATACTAAATGCAATAATACATATATAGGAGTGGCTCCAATTTTATGTTTATCGGCATAGGTAATGAGGTAAATTAAAGCACGTTTTGTTGTCAAATTTATAAAGAAAGTGTATTTTATTTACTGCAGAGTCTTTTTAAAGAAATATTCTAGATATGGAAAAGTTCCCTGTACATGACATTTTCCAGGTATGGGATGCCTTGGGCTTTACTTTAAAGAAGGTTCTTGAGTTCTTATCATTTGATTTAAGAAGTGTGTATATAACTATAGAACACAAAGGTATGAATCTGAGAGGAGCTATGGGTGCTTAGCCATACTGTAGTATCATAAGAGGTTTGTTTAAGATTCTCAAGAGATAAACAGCTTCTGGAAGTGTTTGTTTTACCTGAGGTATATGCAGAGAAGGCAGTGCTGCTGATTACAGCTTGCCCTCAGATTGGTAAAGGAGAGGTAAGTGATCAGAGGAAAAAGAAAAATCTGACAACATTGTTACTGAATGTCTGCCTGGGTAAATATTTGGAGCTAATGATAAAAGAATAAGCATCCCATTGAATTGTATTGTGCACTTGCACAGAGACATTTGCTGAAGGTCCAGCTATGCCATTGATTCAACTATGAAAAATACTTGACTGCTGTAGCTTGTGGATAGTTGAGACAAAATGTAATTGTATTGATAATCACTGTTTTTTTAGTTTTGTTTTGCTTTAACTTTTATCAACTGCAGATGTGGCTCACAGAAAGAGGATGCAGAAAAACATATATAAAAAAGTGTAAAAAAACTTGGAGCACAGTATTGTAAATTAAATTACTATTTTTCTTGTATAGTTTTTTGTGTTACCGCTGCTCTTCCCTTTTCAGTCCTGTGCATAGTGATCCCTCATGTTACAAAGCACCTTCTTCATGCTGGAAGAGTTTGTAGCCCCACATGCGTTGCTTCTGAATTATTTCCCTGCATGAAGCTGTATTTTACTCACACGTCCTTACCCCACACAGTATCTCTCTTGGACCCAGGACTCCCAGACACCACAATGAAGAGTGAGGCAGAGGAGTTGTGGGGGCTGGAGTTTGGCTGCCCAGTGCTTGGATTCGGGCCTGGGCTCTACTCTGTGTTTGTCTGGTTTACTAATACCACGTAAGTGCAGCATTATGAAAGTCTAATTACGGAAACCCTCTCCCTTTCAGACGTGCTGCCTGTAACACATTCCTTCCACATCATTGGCTGCTTCCTGTTTACTCATCTCTTAGTCTCCCTCATTTTGTCTTCATCTTTCCATTTCCTAAAAAGACAGCAGTGAAATTGTTACTTTCCAGTGTACATCAAACATTCAGCTTTCCCAGCTTATCACAAAAAGAATGGGAAACAGATGCATCCTGGGCACTAGTTCCTGAGCTTTGCTGACTCTGCTCTCTCTCTGCAGTAGATTGTAAGCTCATAAGGAGTATATCACATAATCATATAGAGTACCTGGTAAATATCTGGCATATCTCTACAATGAAATTAGGTATTCCATTAAACGTGAACATATAATTGTGAGGATAACAGGGTTACATTCTTTTGCATTGCCAGCTGACTGGTTTGCCCAAAAGCAGCCTTGTGTGTCAATCTGCCACCCAATACCCTTTAGTGGGTATGAAATCACCTGGGCAATTAGTGGGTAAAATAAAGGCCTTTATTGTCAAACACAAAACACAGGATTATACCACTTTATAGCAAGTGGGTTTATGCACTAAACCTTGCATACAAACCTATGATTTTGTGTTCAGGGCTGACCAGGACTTATGGCACAACATGGCCAATCTCTAGTGCATGAAGTCACACAAAGTCTCTCCCAATGGTGGGTGCAACTCCCCAGGGATCATTTGGACAGCTCTGTGCTTTGGTGTCTGTAAATGACCATAGCTCCTTTATGGGACACTGATGCCTAGTGGTGTATAAATAACCCACCTGGTGACACTTAAGAACTGTGAAAGCATAACTTTAAAACAACTAATACCCACTATACATTAAAGGCAATGCAAACTCAGTATTGGCAAGAGGGGATGCCAAACAAGCTTAACCTTTATTTTTTGATGCCTGGCACCATACTCTCACCACAATAATAGTTGTAGATATATTCTATAGAAATATAAGGCAAATCTATAAATCCTGGAATTTTTCTCCCATTTGCAAAAAGCATCTTGTAGGACTAATCAGGGAGCTGTTTAATACATACCTCCTAATTGTATCAATGTAGGTAGGACAGTATAGATTCTAATGGACTGTCTCATCATCCTGCCAATCAGGATTTTTGTCCAGACTACTGGAATGTTGGTAGATATATGCACCTTCAGAAGCGCTAGGAACTCCCCTGGGGGAACCACTTGCTTGACTCAAACATGTAGCAGTATTGTAAATAATCAACCTTCATTCCAGCAAGGTAGGGACCAAGTCAATTGATCCCCCACTTTCAGCAGTCTCACAAAGTGCCAAAATAGATGGAGGCTTAAGAGATCAAATCACCAGCATGATCCTATGATCCCCTATTCTGCACTGTCCAGGCAGTAGATTCCTGTCAGTTGGTCTAGACTCTCTTTTATGGCTGTTCTGGTTCCCACGGTGGTGTGGCGGGTACCTATATAACAAAGTTTCTCTGGATTGGGACCTAATCAATACAGGCTCTGTCATCTACTCACCCTCATCCCTCATGTAGTCAACAGGCCATGTTGGGCTCTGGGAAGTCTGACTGCTCTGCTGACATGTTACACAATGGGATGCCACTTGTCCACACAGTGAAGCATGACATTACACCTGTATCTGGGAATGTAGATCCACCTAGAGATTTAACCCTTTCCAGTCTATTTCCAGCTGTTTGGCACATTGGGGTCTATTTATCAAAGATCTCCCCCCCTGTAATTTAGAGGTAAATCCCCGAAAATAACAGTTTTCAGGTATTTACCTCTAAATTACAGGGGGGAGATTAACCGCTAAACTACTATGTATTATTCTAGCATCACAGCAGATATCTCAGATATCTGCTGCTTTGCATTTCTCATCGTTTTACTGAGAACTCCCCATAACACTGTATGAAAAGGGCTCAGTAACGCTATGTAATAAAGTCTAACTAGAGAAATGTTTCTCTTTTTCTACATATTAATGTACACCATCTGAAGCTGGCATACATTAACATAGCTGCAATCTTTCTCAGCTGTCAGGTCTGCTCTGAAGAGCAGAGCTGGACAGCGCATGTGTGGAGGGATCATGTGATCCCTCCCTGTCACATATCGCACCTTTTGCTGTCCAGGATGTTAGTGTGCATGCACCAAGTTTTTGGTCGGCGCATGCGCACTAACAAAAAGAAGACAAAAAAAAGAGAAGATCACGCAGCTTTCAAAATTGAGAAAAGACTGCGTTGAACAGGTGAGACACTTCTCAGGGACAGCAGGTTATCGGCACTGCTGTCCCTGAGAAGTTTTTTTAATACATTGCCGTTACTTTTCAATCCCTATCAAGGAGATAAGGATTGAAAAGTTTAAACTGAAAAAAAAATGAAGGGTCATAAATAGACCCCATTGTGTGAAATCTGACCAACCGCTAATGGAGTCCTGCAAGAATAATGACAGAGACAACCTCTGTGGTGACGAGGTGCCCAGAGGTTGAGCTGCAATCACCAGATCACAAATGTCAGGACACAGGTAAGCCCTCTTCTTCGTCTTCTAGCTCTGGACCAAGCAAATCTATGAATTTGCTGGGAGCCGTCGTGAGTTAATTAGAGCTTGAAGCAGGCAGTTTGGATTTCATCATGATGGTAAGCAAATGGGAGCTTGCCATGTCATCACCTCGCCCACTCCCAATGGCTTATTTTTAGCTGCTGTGAGTGGCAAAGGGATATTCTTGGCAGAGAAACAAAAGATATTAGCTCCAGAAAGAAGACAGTGAGAAAAGGCAGAAGATCTGCGACTGAGCACTGAGGACTGCGGCAGGCAGCGAGACGATAGATGACTCCGGGATCAAGTAGGAAAACTCTGGAATCAAGCAAGAAGTCTCTGGGATCAACCTGGTAGGCACAGAAGACAGAAGCAGGACGGCAAAGAGCTGTCAATCACGGTTCTCCCCTGCTGAGTGAAAGCTGCCAGAAACAGTTAAGGCATCCATCTAACAGGCCTGCAGACTGCACTTACATTATTTAGATTAAGGACCATGGGCACATTTCCAGGTATTAAGCCTATGTGTCATCTGCACTAGGAGTCTTGCCCAGGATTTTACCAGTTGACTATGCTTACCAGAGAGGCGGAGTTTGCACAGCGGTCCTCTGGCAGCAGGGTCAATAGTGGAACGTATATAACAGCAGATGGAGAGAGGATGCCAATGGAAATGATGATAGTAAGTGACTTGCAGCTATACTGGTAAATGAGTCAGCGACTTGTAGCTATATTGGTAGATGAGTCAGCGACTTGCATCTATAGTGGAAAGGCAGGTTTGAACCACGGAGACCAGGTTGGACGTGAGCAGGTGAAGGAAGGTAACAGGAGAGTCAGTGGTCTGCGTACAGCAAGTTGTACCACTGCTATGGTGAGAAGACTTGTCCAGGTGCAGGTAGGTAGCGGGGAAGTCAGTGGTCTGCGTACAGCAAGTTGTACCACTGCTATGGTGAGAAGACTTGTCCAGGTGCAGGTAGGTAGCGGGGAAGTCAGTGGTCTGCGTACAGCAAGTTGTACCACTGCTATGGTGAGAAGACTTGTCCAGGTGCAGGTAGGTAGCGGGGAAGTCAGTGGTCTGCGTACAGCAAGTTGTACCACTGCTAGTAAGTGAGGAGTAGTTCAGGTGCGGATGAATGGAGGCATGCAAAGAGTCAATAACGGTATGAAGACACTGGGAGCACAGAGGAACTTGTTCCAAACAGATATTCAGCATTTACAGCTAATAGTCTATAACGGTATGTATACCGCTGCTGAGTAGAGAGGCTTGCACAGAGCGGATATGCGGGATAATAACTGATAGTCAATCACAAGTATGCATATCACTGCTGAGTAGAAAAGCTTGTTCCAAACAGATATGCAGCGTAACAACAAATAGTCTATAGCGGGTATGGATACCGCTGCTGAGTAGAGAGGCTTGTCCTAAGCGGATATGCAAGGTAACAGTTGATAGTCAATAACAAGTAAGCATACCGCTGATGAGTAGAGAAGCTTGTCCACGAGAATATGCAGGCACAGCAGGGACGCTGAACGGCTGTAGCGGGTATGGGAACCGCTGATGAGCAGGGCAGATAATCAGAAGCCAGCTGAGGACACGAGCAGGATACAGGAGTCTGTAGCGGGTATGAGAACCGCTGATGAGCAGAGCAGGTAATCCAGAAGCCAGCTGAGGACACGAGTAGGATACAGGAATCAGTAGCGGGTATGGAAACCACCGATGAGTAGCACAGGTAATCAGCAGGAAGCTGAAGACACTAGCAGGACACAGGAGATAGCTTCAGAGACTCACAGGGAATGAGACTCAAGATCAGGCAACGAGGTAATGAGCACAGGTGCCTTAAATAGGGAGAGGTGCCTGATCCAACAATGAGATTAAAAGCAAAGGTCATAAGTTCTTGGATGCTGCGCATGCGCAGTGCATCAAGGACAGGCGCCGGCAGGAAGGCTAGGGAACCACGCACCAGCGCAGAGGCACTCACGGTCCGGTGAGTGACAGTACCCCCCTTATTAAAGGTGGGCACAGAACACTTGGAGCCGGGTTTGCCCGGAAACTTGGAGTAGAATTTTTTTAGAAGAGCTGGAGCGTTGAGATCATCTGCGTGGATTCAAGAACGCTCCTCTGGACCAAAGCCCTTCCAATGCACAAGGAAGCGAAGAACTCCTCGTGAAATTTTAGCATCTAAAATATGAGTAATTTCAAACTCTTCCTCTTGAGGAACTTGTACTGGCCGAGGTGCTGAAGGAGGAACAGAGAAACAGTTGATGATAAGAGGCTTGAGTAATGACACATGGAAGGCGTTGGAGATACGAAGATTCTTAGGTAACAGTAGTTTGAAGCACACTGGATTTATCACTTGAGTGATCCTATATGGACCAATGAAACGGGGAGCGAACTTCATAGACGGAACCTTCAAGCGAATATTTTTGGTAGAAAGCCATACGCGGTCTCCAATCTTAAGTGGTGGAATAGCTCGCCTCTTTTTATCCGCAAAACACTTGTATCTGGCAGATGTCTTTTTTAGGCAGGATTTAACCTGAGACCAGATATTTTTGAAACTCTGACATACACTCTGCACTGCAGGAACTTGGGTGGGAGGGAGGGCAGGAAATTCTGGGAAAGACGGATGGTGACCGTATACCACAAAGAATGGACTTTTTTAAGATGACTTGTGATACATGTTGTTATGGGCGAATTCAGCCCATGGAAGTAAATCTACCCAGTTGTCTTGGTTGGCTGAGGAGAACATCCTTATGAAAGTCTCAAGATCTTGGTTGATTCTCTCGGTCTCTCCATTTGATTGAGGATGGTAGGAGGATGATAGTGATAATCGAATACCCAAGGTCTGGCAAAGGGCTTGCCAGAATCTGGAAACGAATTGCACTCCTCTATCCGAGACAATCTCATATGGACATCCATGAATTCAGAAGATCTCCTTGATAAAATGGTCAGTCAGAGTAGATGAGTAAGGTAAACCGGTCAAAGGAACTAAATGTGCCATTTTCGAAAATCTATCCACCACTACCCAGATGGTATTGCACTTTTTACTCGGAGGAAGATCGGTGACAAAGTCCATACTAATATGGGTCCAAGGTTTGGATGGAATGGGTAGTGGTTGAAGTAATCCCGCCGGTGTTCTGCGGGGAGTTTTAAACTGGGAACACACCTCACACGTGGCCACAAATTCTTTGACATCTTTCCTCATAGAGGGCCACCAGTAGCTTTGAGAAAGGACTTCTAAGGTCTTGCGTTCACCCGAATGTCCAGAAAAGCGTGAGGAATGATACCAGGACAATATTTTCCTCCGTAGAGATGGAGGCACGAGGGTTCTCCCAAATGGTAGCACCTTGGTGGAAGAAGTGGCCAGAGTCACACATTTGGGATCTAATATATTATGGTTAGGACTATCTTCAACGTCTGAGGACGCCACAAACGCCCGAGACAAGGCGTCTGCTTTTCTATTCTTGGAAGCTGGTTTGAAGGTTATGATAAGCTCAAAAAGGGGAAAAGAAAAGAGACCATCTTGCTTGACGAGGATTCAAACTTTGGGCTGACTGTAAATATGACAGGTTTTTGTGATTCGTAAAAATAGTTACAGGATGACGAGCTCCCTCCAGCAGATATCTCCACTCCTCTAATGCTGCTTTTATGGCCAACAACTCCTTGACCCCGATAGTGTAATTTCTCTCCGCAGGTAGAAGACCTCGAGAGTAGAAGGCACAAGGATGGAATTTTTGTTGCTCCGATCTTTAGGATAGTATGGCCCCTAGGCCAACATTAGAGGCGTCTACCTCTAGGAAGAACGGAAGAGTCACGTCAGGCTGTCGAAGAACAGGAGCGGAAGAGAAGGACTACTTGAGGAACTGGAAAGCTTGAAAGCCCTCAGAGGACCATTGTTTAGTGTTAGCTCCCTTCCGGGTCAGAGCCACTATTGGAAAAGCGATGGAAGAAAAACCTTGAATGAAACGTCTGTAGTAGTTTGCAAAACCTAAAAAACGTTGGATTGCTCTGAGAGTAGTTGGCTGGGGCCAACATAGTACAGCGTTCACCTTTTCAGGATCCATAGGCCAACTCCGGACACAATATATCCCAAGAATGGAATCTGGGATAACTCAAAGGAACATTTTTCTAGCTTGCAAAATAAAGAGTTTCTTCGGAGTCTGGAAATGACCTCTGCCACATGTTGGTGATGAGTGGGCAGATTCTGGGAAAAGATTAATATGTCGTCCAGGTAGACGACGACACAAACATACAACAAGTCCCGGAAGATCTCATTCACGAAACCCTGTAAGACAGCGGGGGCGTTACACAACCCGAAGGGCATAACTAGATATTCATAATGGCCATCCCTGGTGTTAAAAGCTGTCTTCCATTCATCTCCAGACTTGATCCGGATTAAGTTATAAGCGCCTCGAAGATCAAGCTTGGTGAAGATCCGGGCTCCCTTAATGCGATCAAAGAGCTCAGTAATTAGTGGAATAGGATACCGATTTTTGATGGTAATGGCATTGAGTCCACGATAATCTATACAGGGTCGTAATGATCCATCCTTCTTCTTCACAAAAAAGAACCCCGCTCCAGCGGGAGAGGAGGAAGGTCAGATAAATCCTCGCTGGAGATTCTTTTTGATATACTCAGATGTTGCTTGAGTTTCTGGTAGCGAGAGTGGATACACACGACCCCTAGGAGGGTTCTTGCCAGGTTGTAAGTCAATCGGACAATCCCACGCCCGATGGGGAGGAAGGCGTTCAGACTGAACCTTATCGAATACATCCGCGAAGGAGGCATACTGTGGAGGGAGACCCGGCGGGCAAGGTGAAATGGAAGACTGATGTATTTTGAGTGGAACAACTTGAGAGAGACATCTATGACGACACTCGGAACCCCAGGAAGTGACTTGAGGAGTGTTCCAGTCGATCTGAGGGAAATGAAGTTGAAGCCATGGAAGGCCAAGTACGATGCGACTGGTGGTAACAGGAAGGACCAGTAAAGAAATCTTCTCTTGGTGTAAGGCTCCAATTTGAAGAGTCAATGGAGACGTACTTTGAGTAATGAGTCCATTAATTATACGTGATCCATCGATAGCAGTAACAGCTATGGGTGCTTTTAAAGAAATCACTGGTAGGGACCATTGATTCACTAGGGAACTAGAGATATAATTTCCAGCAGCTCCAGAAACTAGAAGTGCTTGAGACATAAATGATTTGGTAGCAAAGGAAACGGTAACATCAAAAGCACAGACTTTAGCAACCGTAGAACATGGAGAGGACTCCAGGGACCCTAACCTTACCTCTCCAGAACTGGTTAGGGCCTGGCATTTCCCGACCTTTTAGGGCATGAGTTCAGCATGTGAGTAGAGTCAGCGCAGTAGATACAGAGTCTATTCTTCACTCGTCGGTCTCTCTCTTCTGATGTTAATTTAGAGCGACCTACCTCCATGGGTTCTACTAGAGATGGAAGATAACGAACTTGGGATACTGAGCCAACAGGCGCTTTGGAGGAAGTTACTCTTTCGGAATCTCTCTCAAGAAACCTCATGTCTACACGATGGCATAGAGAAATCAAATCGTCCAAGGAGGAAGGTAGTTCTTGTGAGGTCAGTGCGTCTTTGATCTTGTCGGCAAGCCCCTGCCAGAAGGCGGCTATCAGCGCCTCAGTGTTCCACTGAAGCTCAGAGGCAAGAATCCGAAATTGTATGACGTACTGAGCTACAGACCTAGATCCTTGGCGTAGTCGGAGAATACTGGCAGCTGCAGAGATAACACGACCAGGTTCGTCAAAAATTCTTCGAAACGTAGAAATAAACATGCCACTATCAACCAATAGGGGGTCATTTCTTTCCCACAGAGGGGAGGCCCATGCGAGAGCCTGTCCGGAAAACAAAGAGATGCGATAGGCCACTTTGGAACGATGAGTAGAAAAGTTATGAGGTTGGAGTTCGAAATGAATGGAACATTGGTTAAGAAAACCCCTACAGGTTTTGGGGTCTCCATCATACTTAGAAGGAGTAGGCAGGTGTAGCGTGGAAGCGGTAGACACCTGGGATGGCACTGGGGAAGAAGATGGAGGTACTGGAGGATCAACAGTAGCTGCTACATTTTGCTCAGGGATTCCTCGGGCGGCTAAAGCCTGACAACATTGAAACAACTGTTGCTGTCGAACATCTTGTTGTTCAATCCGAGTAACCAGGTACTGCAGCATCTCTTTAGCTGTTGGTTCCGATCCTGTGTCTGTCATGGCCTGACCTTACTGTCATGGGCACTAGGAGTCTTGCCCAGGATTTCACCAGTTGACTATGCTTACCAGAGAGGCGGAGTTTGCACAGCGGTCCACTGGCAGCAGGGTGAATAGTGGAACGTATATAACAGCAGATGGAGAGAGGATGCCAATGGAAATGATGATAGTCAGTGACTTGCAGCTATACTGGTAAATGAGTCAGCGACTTGCAGCTATATTGGTAGATGAGTCAGCGACTTGCATCTATAGTGGAAAGGCAGGTTTGAACCACGGAGACCAGGTTGGACGTGAGCAGGTGAAGGAAGGTAACAGGAGAGTCAGTGGTCTGCGTACAGCAAGTTGTACCACTGCTATGGTGAGAAGACTTGTCCAGGTGCAGGTAGGTAGCGGGGAAGTCAATGGTCTGCATACAGCAAGTTGTACCACTGCTATGGTGAGAAGACTTGTCCAGGTGCAGGTAGGTAGCGGGGAAGTCAGTGGTCTGCGTACAGCAAGTTGTACCACTGCTAGTAAGTAAGGAGTAGTTCAGGTGCGGATGAGTGGAAGCATGCAAAGAGTCAATAACGGTATGAAGACACTGGGAGCACAGAAGAACTTGTTCCAAACAGATATGCAGCGTTTACAGCTAATAGTCTATAACGGTATGTATACCGCTGCTGAGTAGAGAGGCTTGCACAGAGCGGATATGCGGGATAATAATTGATAGTCAATCACAAGTATGCATATCACTGCTGAGTAGAAAAGCTTGTTCCAAACACATATATAGCGTAACAACAAATAGTCTATAGCGGGTATGGATACCGCTGCTTAGTAGAGAGGCTTGTCCTAAGCGGATATGCAAGGTAACAGTTGATAGTCAATAACAAGTAAGCATACCGCTGATGAGTAGAGAAGCTTGTCCACGAGAATATGCAGGCACAGCAGGGACGCTGAACGGCTGTAGCGGGTATGGGAACCGCTGATGAGCAGGGCAGGTAATCAGAAGCTAGCTGAGGACACGAGCAGGATACAGGAGTCTGTAGCGGGTATGAGAACCGCTGATAAGCAGAGCAGGTAATCCAGAAGCCAGCTGAGGACACGAGTAGGATACAGGAATCAGTAGCGGGTATGGAAACCACTGATTAGTAGGACAGGCGCCAGCAGGAAGGCTAGGGAACCATGCACCAGCGCAGAGGCACTCACGGTCCGGTGAGTGACACTATTGCACAGGTACCTGGGAACAAGGGTACAATAGGCTTTGTTAGTTTATCATTGCTCGTCTCATTCAGGCTTACAGCCTGTCCACCAGTATCACTAGGCTTACATCCTAGTTGAGGAGGGCATTTTGCTCAGGCTCAGAGCCCGGGAACACTTTAGTGTAGGATTATGTGCTTGTGGCACGTTTAAAGCTAAGGCTACGAGCCTGTGCCTATTTGTTTTGATCAGTCATTAGGCCTGTGGTGACAGTTCAGGCACTAGGCCAAAGTAGCAATGGAGTGTGGCAAAGGTGCCTTATCCCAGCTATACATCCTAAACACACACAGTCCGGTTTCTTGTTGCAGGTGAGGAGATCTTGCATCTTGATCAGGTGATAGGTTAGTAGTTTTCCGCAGGTCAATGAATTGAGGAATATAGGACCCGCTACAGGGCTTTGGAACCCTAATGTGCCCAACTTACAATGGCTCTTTTAGTGAACATGTTACAGAATGCAGTGGTGCTTAGAGAAACCATTTGGCAACATTTGAGAACTGTAAATCATTAAACTTTTAAAACACGTAAAGCAGCATATACAGTACATTGACATAACCCTAATATTAAGTACTGGTGAGAGGGGATGTCAAGGCTTAACTTTTATTTTCGCAATACCTCCCAAACTTCTGATCTGAGGGACAAAAGTGTCCACGGGTGGGATGGCAGGACAGAACCCTTAAATCGGGACTGACCAAATAAATCAGGACAGTTGGGAGGTATGCAATATAGTGATGATTTGTATATATACAGAGTATTATATTTTTGACTTTGTATATATACAGAATTTTGGATCTAGTTGCCATTTCATCCTACAGAGCTAATCGAACATGCCAAAACTTTCCATTAACTTTAATAAAGGTTGCCTCTAGTCTAATGTAAAACACAAATATCAGACATAGACTCCAATACAGTACTTGCGGGGCTTAACCAAACAATAACTTTTGAATAAGGCACCTTTTTTCTTGTGCACCACATTTCACCAATGTCACCAATATTGTTCTTATGATAAGTGTTACCAGTGTTTAATTTACCTGGACAACAGGGAAAATGTTCACAACCAAACAGGGCACCTCTTTGCCTTGAGGTTTCTGAGAATTGGATTATCTGTTTGACTGCATAGCCTGTAATTTCCAGGTCAGTCAGTGCCCAGGCATCAGGTCAGTCTTGTGACTAAGCAAGGGAATGACTCTCTCTACGGTAATTAAATTTCCTTGAAGGATGGCTCTGACTGGCTATTAATTGAGAAAATAAACTTTTCCATTTTCTAAAATTTCTGAATTCATTTGTAGTGATACAAATATAGATCATATATGAATCAGTGAGAGGTCTCTGTGGAAAGTTGTGAAATCCCATTGCAGAAAATGACCTCACTGGAAACAAGAATTTTACTTTGTGCCTCAGGAACTTTTTGACCGCAGAGATTGCAGCACTATGTAATATTTCTGAGTATTTCTTTTGTAAATAAATCCAAATCCTTGCAGGCAGCAGCATTATCTCATTGACATTTTCTTCAGTTACTCTTGACCACAATGTTGTATGTTGTCTGTGTTCTGGGTATTACAATTTTGAAAAGGAATTTATTTTGAATTCAGATTGACTTGGATTTATTGAACCTTATATCGCAGATTTGAAAATGCATGCTATAAGTTTAATGCCTTAACATTACATCCTTTTCAGATGCAAGGAATCTATCTATATAGTATTCTTTAAATAGTTTGAATGTTACAGCTTAGAATACATTTTATACATTGCATATGCTATGTAGACATTCTGATATACTAAATAGTTAAATATATAGCTGCTTACTCTAACTTTTCTGACTATATATTTTTTGTATAATTCCCTACCAGTGATAACCAGCCAGCTTCAGACAAGAACTCTTGACCAGCTGAGCAACACTGGTCTGATCGCAACAGTAAGGATTAACTTACCATTTCGCTACGCCAGTGTCTGTAGAAATGTGCATACGTCATACTTGCCGACTTCTGGCAAGGTTTGTCCGGGAGAGGGGCGTCTCTAGAGGGCAGAAGGGGGTGGGGCACGGCCAAACGCGACATTTTGAAGCTGCCCTTACCCCCCCACCCCCTCCCCACAACAAATATGCCATTTGGTTGCGGGGGGCGGGGTCAAAATGACGCGATTCACAGCAAATCATGTCATTTTAGCCCCGAAATTGCGGGATGTGGGAGACTTGCCAGCTCACCCGGGAGTTCGTGAGACCGACCCGAATTTCGGGAGTCTCCCGGACATGCCGGGAGAGTTGGCTAGTATGGCATACGTTAGCCAGCTGGTCATGTAAGTTCCACTAATAAAAAATAATACACAGTTAAAAACAATTTAACAAAAAAGTTATTAAAAAAGTTGGCACATTAAAAAATGCTTTATTTACAGAACAAAGCAATTAAAATAAAATCTGCTTTTAAAAATTTTCATCTGTTATCACCATCCTGCTTTTGTCGACAATAGGACTTTTCTGCCTCCAACTTATATTAATGGTGGGGCGCCAGCACTGGACTGGATCAGCTCTCCCTTGCCAGTCAGCTCTAATAAATCCATTAAAATTGGATCTGGTTGTAGCTGTCTTCTGATAAGGTCTTTTTTACATTGTAAGTTTACAATAAAATAAAAAATTCTTTAAACAAACTAATAGTGACTAATATAATACAAAAGTGAACAAAATTTATAGAAAAAAACTGTTGGGATTGTTAATGTTTCTATGTAGACAGCAGTGGGAAGTCTGGGCTCAAAATTTGCACTCTAGTTACTCCACTGTCTGCAGAGTTTACATTGCACTGAAGCTCTAACTTTATTCAGACATACCAATCACTGCTCCAATGGGGCTTACAACCTAAATTCCCTGTAACAGACAATTAACCTACCAGTATATCGCTGGACTGTGGAAGGACATTATGATTAGACTTAAACTCAAGGCCCCAGCACCTTAAGGCAGCAATGCTAAGCAGTGTGCGCAAAAGTCAGAGGGCCAGGAACCAAATCGCATGGTTAATGACAACAGGTATCCAATGATGGAGCGGTGCCATATAAGAGCTTTGCCATATTTGGCATTACATTATAAATGTCATGTTGTGGAGTGCTAGAACAAAATATGGTGATAACACATATTGTGCTGTGAGAAGGTGTTATAAAATCAATGGAAACAAAATCAAAGAATTAACTGAAGATAACAATCTGCTTTGTTTCTCCACATTCTGGGCTTGACTCATCTTTGGACATAAGTCCCTTTTCATGCCGTATCTTGGGTGAAATAGCTCTGCGCATGTATAGAAATGAACTTTACACCAGTGAAAAAAATTGTATGCAATTCGTATCTGAACGCAAATTACATATTGTACAGCTTATGACTTGAAGGACGGAATGGGGCCCACTGTAGGCAATGTACAGTAAGGGAGTGCCAAGGGCATGCCAGCGTGGATGCCGTTGATGCAACTTCTAGGATTCTCTTAAGTACATATTTTTTAGCCATATCATTTGCACCAGCTACAGGGCAGGTATCAGTGCTGACTGATAGTGATGTTATGGCATCATCTTTATATTAAAAACTACACTTGGTCATAGAGAAACTATAAAACACAGTGGGCCTGATTCATTATGGAAAGTAAAGAATAAAAAACTGAGTAACTTTGAACCTTGACAAAACAATGTTACATTGGGAGGTAAATTTAAAATGTGAGTATAGATTTATAATTAGGGTAGGGCTAGGGCATGTCCTAGATCAACTTTTAATGTCAGTGTAAAAATAAAGCTATCAAGTATTTGTGTGCTACATGAAAAAACAGCTGTATTTTCCTTATGTGCAAAATAATAAACTAATTTGCACCCCTTGCATTGTAACATGGATTTGCCAAGATTGCATGTACAGTACACATTAAGAACATCCTGATTTATGCATTAAATGTTAAAAAAAATGGGAAAAAACACATTTTTATTAATGACTATAGTATTATGTGTAGGCAATTTGTTTTATGGCTTTTTTTTGTAATTACACAGGTCTGCAAAAAAAAATTTTGGACAGCTGTTTTGGTTTAGTTGACTGATTTTTACATTTTCTGGTGAGCTGAATCCAAAAATGACAGCCGTTTTGTCCTGGGACGTCAGGTTTTCGAACAAATGGGTAGTCATCGTTTAAAAAAATCTCTTAACGCAAATATTTTATTTACATGAAAAATATTAGCTCATTTGCACAGGTGACGACAAAATTAACACTCAAGTAGATTGCTTGTGAAATCGTCTTTTTTTAAGCTCTAAACTTCTTTTTGAGCTTTTCCTCTTGTAGGTGGCTTCCGGAAGATCCCTGTACAACATCCAGCAGTAGTCAGCCATCATCGTAACACTCCATTTCCCTTGATACCTTCTTTCCATTTCTTTTATATCTTGATGGAAACGTTCTCCCTGCTCTTCACTCACTGCTCCCAAATTTTCAGGAAAATAGTCAAGTTGTGAGTTGAGAAAATGGACTTTTAAGCTCATGGAGCAACCAAGCTTGTGGAACGCTTTCAACATTTTTTCCACCATTTCCTTGTAATTTGGGATCTTTTGTTTTTCCCAAAAAGTTTTTTATGACCACAGTAAAGGCAACCCACGCTTCTTTTTGAGTTGGAGTCATTGAACTGATGAAGTCTTTGTCGGATATGAGTTTTCTAATATCCGGCCCAACAAAAACCTCCTCTTTCAGTTTTGCCTCCGTTAAACCTGTAAACTTGGATGCCAAGTACTTTAAGCATTCGCTATCTTTGGGAAGTGCCTTAACAAATTTCTTCATTAATCCCAATTTTATATGGAGTGGTGGTAATAGAACCTTCTCAGGGGGTACCAATATATCTCTGTCAACATTCAGTTCCATTCTTGTCAGGCCAATTGACTTCATCCAGGTTTGTAGGAGGGTTGGGCACAGGGACGTCTGGACCATGGGGAATGGGACGAATAGCAGAAGGAAGATTGGGGTACGTGATGGTGCACTTCCACTTTGAATTGTACCCCTTCACATCACAGGAACAGAAATAACAATCATCACTATGATTCTTTTGCTCGCACCACATCATAGTAATTCCAAATCAAAAAGCTTTTATCTTGCCTTTTGACCAATTACGAAGATCTTCGACGCACCGCTTACATACTTTATGAGGAGCCCAAACTTTATCTTGGTCACCAAGTTTTAATTTAAAATAAACAAAATAAACTTTCTTAACAAAATCCGTAATATTTAACTGCTGCTTTTTCACCATGAACTCTCCACATATGAAACAGAAACTGTCAGGCGAATTTACACACTTTCTTGGAGGCATTGCACTAATTTTGAACCACACAGACAATAGCAGGATGACGACTGAAATGAAATACAAGATTGTGGAGGAATCAGAGAACAAGTTAATGCATGAAAGAACATGTCCGGGCAGGCCCTAGCAAGCACACTCAACAATGCAGTGATCACCATCAGGACCAATAAACATGTATTTTCATGTTTTTGGGAGCACTGGCAGTGAAAATAAATTTGTTTTTCCATGTTCAGTTTTTTTTCCCCAAGTATGATGAATTTGAAATTTAGCGATTTCCAGCTACCTGTTTGACCAAGACACATTTCGATTGTGAAAAAACCTGACGTCCCAGGAAAAAACGGTGGTCATTTTCGAATTCAGCGCACCAAAAAACGTAAGAATCAGATAAAATTATGAAAACAGCTTTTTGGTTGCAGACCTGTGTTATTTTTCATTTGATCTAATGGGGCTGCAGTCTGTTCTGTTTGGTAACATACATCAAGAACTGTTTAGGCAGAGTGTACTTATACCCAGATTCAAATGGAAATGTATCTTGAGATCTACTTGGATATAAATATGAATTCACATATGCTCAAGTCCCTTGATCATTTTAAAAACGCAACTTGTGTGCTGGGTGCATTTCAAGATGAGCCTTCTGAGTTCATCTTCAGCTGTCAGGCCTTATAAACGAGTGCTAGCATTGCTGACAGTGTGAAAAGCTTGCACTTCTTCTTCTCTATTTTAATGAATCGGTGTAATTAAATAACATAATTTAAACCAATAAACTATTGGATAACCTTACCTATGTGAGTATTGGGAGTAGTAAAAAATGTTGTAAAGTAGGAGCTGACTATTTTAGGCCTCATATCCTTTTGTCAGATATATCTTGACCATACAGGAATAGATTGAGAGTTTGAGAGATTGAGAGTTAACCTTTGGGCCACAAATCTCTAGATTTCATTTAGTAATAATGGGTTGTAGATTTCACCTAGGATGTGCTCTTGAATGGGTATCTAGCAAAGTATTACCCAATATACAGCATCAGATATATAGGCTATATAACAGTATTTGTAGTATAATTACCACTGTATTATGAATTTTGGTAGCTGTCTCCATATTAATAAGAATGTATGAAGTTTGGTAGCAGTTGGTGTCTAAATAATGAAGATGTGATGGTGTGATCAGTAACACATCATTAGACCAATATATTTAAAGCAGGGTTGTCCAACCCGCGGCCCGCATGCGGCCCAGCACGCCTGTAAATGTGGCCCAGGAGTTTTGGTTGTGGCAAGGGGGCAGCACTGTTAATGGAAAAAAAAATCCTGCAAAAAAAAAGAAAAGAAAATACTTACCTTGCGGTCACACGGTCATGTGAGTTGGTACTGCGGCTCCCTCCCTTGTCTCCTCCTCCGTGCGGTGCTCGCAGTGAATGTCGGGCGTGATGTCATTACGCCCAACATCCATTGCGGAGCGCAGCACAGAGGAGTCACCCGCGCGAGAAGAACAATCAGCAGCACTGAATTGGAGAAAAGAAGAGAAGAGGACAGGAGCACAAGCCGATTAAAAGGTAAGTTAAGGGGGATTTTTTTTATTATTTCAAGGGACGCTGACCAGTGAAAAAAAGTCACCTGGTCCTGGAGCACCATGGACCTTATTTCCTGCTACATACTTCTACTTGTAATACTAATGGGGCATTATATATTATTCTCTTTGGCCCATTATAAGTTGTTATCCCTTAACTAACATAGTGGTGTAATTAGCAAAACAGGTCACAATTTGGGGTCACAGTGGTGTATATGTCAGGTACCGCAGGCCTGGTCAGGGCACCCTGATATACAATGCCTGGCTTAAATGCACTTTGTTGATATTGCATCTAAACAATACAAAAAGTGATTATAGTATAATAACTAGAGAGGATTTTTTGAACATGGTGATTGAAAGGTAAGTATAGGGGGATTTGAAAAAAAAGTGATATATATATATATATATATATATATATATAGATATATATCACTTTTTTTTCTCATATATATATATATGTTAACTATGTTTTCTATGGTTTTTTTGGATGATCAGCTATCGTTATTGTTAGTGTATCTTATGTGCGGCCCAAACCAACTCGTCGTCTTCCAATGTGGCCCAGGGAAGCTAAAAGGTTGGACACCCCTGATTTAAAGTATGATAATTGGGATATATTTTGTTAATTTCAGTATGTTTCTAGGTTTTAGGCAAAACATTCAGATTGACTTTCTTATTCGGTGTTTCACACCGCTATTGTGGTCTGCATTTTATGTATTATTGTATCTGGCATGTTCATAAACAAGTTTGAGGGTTGTCATGGGTATCTGCTTTAGTTATATACCACGTGAACATTGTTCTATCCATGAATAGACTATTTTTATGAATGAGTTTTGCTTACTACTATAGTCTTTATCTAGTCCTGGATGATGCTAGTAGCCACGTGACCGAATGTCCGTCATATAACCGCAACTCCTAGTTGCAAGTTCATTGATTATATACAAACTTGGTTTATAAAATATACTGTTATAAAAAATAGTATTTCTTTATGTAAGGGTGATAATTGCCTTGTTTTTAAATATATTTACATGATGATTTTTATATATTTGTGGATTGCTAGTTGCAGACCGCATACAGCTGATTGTTCAGTGGCGCACGCAGGGGGTGTTTCCCCAGAAACCCCTCCCCTCCGCTAAAAAAGTGCCCTATATAGCGGCACTGTACTATACAGCAGCCACGGCGCTCTCAAAGAAGCGTCCGCGGCGTTGCTGTATTGTATACAGCACCGCTGCGGACGCTTTTTTGACAGCGCCGCGGCTGCTGTATAGTACAGTGCTGCCTAAACTGAGCTGATGCGCATGCGCGCATGCGCAGCAGCACTCTCCGTTTTTGTTTTTTCGGTGGAGGGGAAACCCCCCCCTTAAAAATGCTCCGTGCGCCCCTGTTGTTATATACAATTAATAAAAGGCATTATACAGTATATAAATGCATGTGGCTGCATCAAGTTCCTGTGATGAAGTTGCAAATTTTATGCAACAAAACATATCAGAATATTTAGATATTGTACCTGCAAAGTTTGTCAGACTACTTCATATCACCCCCATCATTTGGATTTAAGCACCTTAAAGAACACATCCAATTCCTAAGAGCATCTTTGTACTTTTAGAAGAACTGGATGTTGCTGCAAGCTATCTTGCTAATGGACACTTCCTCAGGGTAAACCTTAGACTGGTTATGAGTTTACTTTCCTTCTGGAATTGTGACACAGCTTATTTTCATGCATTAGTTGGAACGTCATTCAGCTATGATTCATGCTAAAGACTACTGTTCCTTGTGCATTTACGTATTTTTCTAGCAATAATAACATCTGGAAACACAAGAACAGCATACACTATTGGTGGTTCATACGACGTTCCTAAGGGATATTGTATTGTTTTATGCTTTTATATTAGCATAAACTGAGAGTTGTTTGTCTATGTCAATTGTTTTAGTAATCCACAAATTTATATTTTAGTTTAGCAAATTTGATATCACAGTCATAGCTCCTATGTGCTGGTAGTGTATCAGTGGCTTTTCTAGAGAAAACACAGAGGAATTCATGGTAAGGATGAGAAAGACTTGGAGGAACAGACTGGAGAATTCAAATGGGTAAGGACAAGACAAGAGGCAGCACAGGAAGACCTCCAATGAATAATTTCTCTGTTAGTCCAGTCGATAAAAGGATTGTGATGTATTAACCTTGGATAGCCCAAGATTAGCGGAAACGTGGGACAATTAATCAGGTATGACAAATATTTTGAATACAGACTCCCAACAGATAATCTTCAGGGTTTTAGCAAGCCCAATATCCAAGAAATTTCCTGCGGCTCCATTATACAGGAAGGCAGAAACATCAGCCACTTGACTGTAAAAAGAAATGCGAGCAGGAACAAGAAGAGAATTTTTAGTAGAGATTAATTGTAAGCCTAGATGCACCCATTTCAAACCCACTTTTCCTGGCTTATTGGGACAAGCAAGCCATGTGGGACAAGCAAGCAACATAATATAAACAAAGTCCTGGAGATCGTCTTCTGCATTTCTCCTCTAGAGAAAGTCTGTAAACTCCAATCTGCATGTAAACCCACAACACCGGAAGATGTAAGAGAAGAATAAAAAGATGATGACTCCTTCTCCATCTTTCTTTCCTTAATGCATTTATCAATCTTAATTGCTAACTGCATCTCCAAAGTATCTGGAACTGGGTACTGAACCATGGAGTCTTTAATCAATTCAGAAATTCCCAAAAGAAATTGGCAGCACAAAGTTGGATCATTCCATTTATTGCCTGTGGACCAGTGCCTATGTTTAT
The DNA here is from genome assembly GCF_038048845.1 of Mixophyes fleayi. Lineage (NCBI taxonomy): Eukaryota > Metazoa > Chordata > Amphibia > Anura > Limnodynastidae > Mixophyes > Mixophyes fleayi. The sequence continues at coordinate 258,806,277 of NC_134403.1, forward strand.
TGCAGTAATCTTCCATTGTCCTGCGTCTTTGTTTAAGAGATTGCAAATGAATTTCCACAGAGGACGCCCTATCAGAATCATCATGTAATAAACCAAGGGCTTCAAAGAATTTATCCACAGAGAGTATTGCAGGTAGCTAGGATTGAGACTAAAAGCCCATGCCTGTGGGTCTCCCTGGAGTAAGGAGCCAGCAATGCCAACCCTCTGTAGTTCAGATCCCAAAGAATTAGGCCTTAATCTAAAATATAATTTGCAACACTCTTTGAAGTTGCAGAATAATTGTTTTCCCCCGGATAAGTAGGTCAGGAAGATTCATCTAAGATTCCACTACCGAACCACTGGTTGCTAGAAATGCTACGGAGGTCTCTTTCTGGGAAGACAAATGTACCAAGAGTTGGACAACTTGAGAAAGTGTCTATATCTGGGTAGCCAGAATTTGAGCGTGACTTTAGCAGTCCACTATCCATGGGATTTCTTTTTCCCCATGGGCTGGTTATGATGTTACGGCTCCTACTGAACACTGGAGAAGTTCTAAGAATAGGATGAATAGGTTAAGTCTTCACCTATAGCAAGCCACCTTTCCCATATTCTGACAGATACTCGGATGCCCCCAGCACTTGAGCTCTAACTAGTAAGAACTTATCATAGATGTCAGGAAGCAAAGGTGTGTAGAGACTGATGGTAACTGATGGACTGGGTACAGGAATATCAGTTGGTAGGTGAATGAGTAATTGGAGAGAATGCAAAATGATTGAAGCAGACAGCAAACAGGAATAACATGGAGTGGTCAATCACAGGGCTAACAAAGTGATGAGCCCCTGTGCAGCGATATGCTGTCATATGACCGTGCCTACAGAGCGGCCAAAATAAATGTCCCACTAAAGAAACAGCCAACATAGCAGAGCAGCAGCCAATGAGAAGGATGGAAGAAACACAGAGAGCCATCACGATTACGCGAAGGTTCATAACAAAACATTCCAGTTAGTGTCTTCCATCCACTGGCGGAATTCAATTGGATATTCAAGGACAGAACAGAACCGCTTATGTAAATTAGATAATTTTGTTCCTGCTGTAGCAACCCAAAAAGGGTCGCCAAAAATCCTTGCCTAAAGACTGTAAACAGAGGGTTAAGGAACTGAGAATAGCATTTTGTCTCTCTAGGTATTTTCGAAGGTCTCATCTTTGAGTAATGTCAGAATTAGTCCAATATATAAGTAGTCTGTGGAATAAGTGTGAGACTTAATTTGAAAAACCAGGAGCACCGAGCAAAAAATCTGCCTGTATTGGGCTCTGTCCCTTCTGAACTTCTCTAGGAGTTTAATCTATGGTTCCAGGTCAGCATTTTGAACCACAGGGAGTGCCTGAACAGGAGCTTTTGCAGGTACTACAGGTTTCATCTGTATTTCATTTGAACAGGACTACATGAGGGCAAACTGCCCTTTCATGCTTGGATGGCTTGAATAAGAACAGCCTCAGTTGATGCTGTGTCTGCGTATGCTGAATCCATGATAAAAATGATGAAGTAATATATTTTAGGGCTAGGTTCTTCTATCACAAAAACAATTTTCTTAATCCAGAATATATATAAGTAGCATAGTTCAGTTTTATCAGCCAATGGGTCAAGTGAGATTCTTAAGAAAAGTCCATTAAGGAAAGCTAAAGATGAAGCCGTCATATCAGTCCTAAATCCATAAAACAGTGCCTAGTGTTAGTGCATCAGAAATGGTCCAATAAATTAACCGGTGCCCATTAGATTAAAAGGTCAGTCTGTGGTCAACGCAACAAAGTCCAAAAGTCAAAGCCAAGAGAGGTGTCTACAGGTTATAGCCAAGGTTTCCGATAAATAAAGAAGCCAGTCTAAAACAATCCAAGGTAAACAATACACAGGTAACGGCAAGAGATTCCAGTTAAGCAGAGTTAAGTAGGTCAGAGAGCTAAGATACAAGGTCCCACAAGTAGACTTCAATAAACTAGCAACTTTACTCACAGTTTAGCAGCTTTTTATAGTGTAGAGATCAGTGGCTTTATTTCATGTTCCTGGAAACTCAAGTGGAACGAACATGGAATGCATTACTACACATGCGCTGGCCTACTTCTGGGTTTGGGCAGAGTGACTGCGATCTTGCAGCCAGACATCTAAAAGTGCCTGAGCTGTACTTCTGGGCTAGCATGCAATACAGAAAGGCTCTTGGGACACAGGAGGCATGCCTAGGAGCTGAAACAGAGACCCGGGCATCACAGAGAACAGTGGTATATGACAGTTGGAGGACAATATTACGCCTATAAAGTCCACAGTCAGCAGGAACCAGAGCTTCCATCCCTGACAGCAGCCTCCTGGTAAACACTGGTGAGAGCTACTTGCTGTGGAGTCCGAGTCCCATTGGAAACCAGGAGAGACATTATAATCCACACCCAAAAATGGACTGAGGTTGTCCCTCAAACTGGGTAACACCCAGTGATGAAATCCATCTGCATACCATTCTCTGCCAGAGCACTGGAACAAGAGGCTGTTGGTGACAGCCAAGTTCTGGTGCAGAAGGCAGCCAGAAGAGCCTTATATTTGTACCTTAATGACCACAGTACTTGGTAGCCTTGTGACCAGATGCATTTTGGTAGTTCTGTTATGTGCTGGCTAAAAGACAAAACATTTTTAAACTATTAAGGTATCTAGCAAATTACTTTTCAAATCGTAAGCAATTTGATGAATAAATAAGGCTCAGTGGAGATTCAGGTCAATCGCAGTGCATTGAACTTAAAGAGGCAAAATATAATCATCATCATCCTCAACATTGTTGATTTATTAGGCACCACAGACTCCGCAGAGCCATACAGCAAAGGTACAATAATACAAAATAAATACATACAGTAATAATACATAAATACAATAATATTATCATAAAACAAATATAACAGTACACCTAGCTAACATAGTTAAAATGCACAGTGTGGAAGTTCTTAGTGTTTACCATAATACCTTAATAAACCAATAAAGACACGGACACCAGAATAACGTTGGAATAATATATATTTATTAAATGGCTAATATTAAACTAAAGGGGCTGAAAGGCGGACGAGAGCAGGGCAGTCAGCAAACACAAAACCAATAACGGTGGAAAGGTCAGACCATTGTACCACCAACCCAGGACAATACCTTATCTATTGGCCGGTGCGAAATATCTGTCCAATGGCAAGACTACACCCCCCTTATAACCGCCAGTAAAATATTCAACATACTGGCCCACGGTCCCATACACTGGACCCAACACACGTGATGACAACACAATCCAAAATGGGGAGTAGTGACCTATGACGAGAGCACCATATGCAAACTTACCGACTGCACTGCTCTCCCACCCACGCCGCAGAGATAGCTATAAATGCGGCCCGCCAACCACAGCCCTAAACAAAACTCTGAGCTTCCAAAACAACTGATCGATAAAAATTATAATACCAACATTGGACAGATGAACTCCATCTGCTCTAAATAAATGCTCAAACTCAGCTTTAAGTAAAGGATGGGAAATGGAAAAACCCCCAGATTCACGAAAAAACTTACTGGCCACCTGGTTAACCTTTCTAACCACCAATGCTAAGGCCATATGGGGCAAATCGAACCTCCAACTTCTACGGGGAACAATGTAAGACCAACATAATTTTATGGATGGCCAACGGGTAGAAACAGCTGAAATGTCATCACAAATTTTTATAATAAGGTCCAAGGATTTAATTTGACCGACATCATTGCCACCCAAGTGGACCACGAGAATATAAGGAACACCACGCTCCGCAATCTTCCCCGAAAGCACCGACATGAACTCCATCCATCTCATGCCCTGACGGCCTATCCATGAAACCTCCGAATTCACAGGAACCCACGGACACCTCCGGGCAAAAGCGTGTCTACCAGCCAGAAGACAAAGGAGTGCCCCAAAAACCACACCGAAAACTTTCTGGTATCCACCCCTAAAAGAAATAACTAGTTGTAACTAAACACAACAAATAACACGAGAAACAACTTGAAATAAAAACTGGAACTGAAGAAACCTGGCAAACTCGACCAAGAGACTTATATACACAACTAACACAACGTGGGGGTGATTTTACTCCAACATTAAATAAAACGAGAAAGGTAAAGCAGCGACCCAGGTGAAGGTGAAAACCCGGTGGGAAAAAGCCCTTCACGCACCCGCAAAACGCGGCGAACAGCTAGCCCCTGGGTCTACTACCTGAGAAAAGAAAGAGTAGCAAGGAAAGAGCTGCATAAAAGGAGCAAAGCAATATGGTTAAACATCAGGTCTAATGTATTTCTTATAACAATTGGATTTCCATCTACCTAAAGCCTGAATAACTGTACCAGATGCCCCACCTGCCGCTGCCACTGTCGCTGCGCCAGTACGAAATGAGTGTGTCCCAAATTCAGCCGAAGGTAAACCCAGTAGCCCCAAGGCTTTGCACAAAATAGCATGGAATTGAAACTTGGTAACCGGGGAGCTGTCCTTATGCACCAACCAAGCTTCCGCCTGCTGAGGGCATGTCTCGGCCAACTCGTGGCAAAGCCTAACTGGGCAAATCGTACCATCCAATTGCCTTGCCAGATATATCCAGTGACCAACCCCCAATTGGTCTGTTTTAGATCGGGCTATCTTAATTTGAACAGTATCCGAGTTTAAGATGACATTTTTAGCTAAAATGGCCGACCCTAACTGATTTCTGGCCACCAGCTCCCCTACTCTCAAAACCCCGTAAAAAGCCATGGAGAACGCTGCGCTAAAAAGAGCGGCCTCAAAAACATCATCAGTTACCTCTGGCAAAACCCTCATCAGCCGGGCCAACAAAAAAGTATCTATAGGACGTCTATGATCTCTGGGTACAGGGTGTAATCTAGACCAACCTTTTAGGGATTTCTTGACTAGGAATGATTTTGTAGGATCCGGGAGCCCCCGAACCTTTGACATAAACGATATACCTGCTATTGTAGATGACATGGATGCCTTACCAAAGCCTTCCTTATAGCATATCAACATAAAATCCTCCATGTTCGAACCATCACCTGGTAACCGCCTGCCAGAAGACAACAAATAATTCTCCCAGCGCTTCCACGCCAACCGGTAAGCCTTCAACGTAGAGGGAACTAAGGCTGCTTCAGCCAAAAACATTAAGCCGGCCCGACCATCTGCCAAATATAAGACGGACAAGCTAAACCTATAGGATTAGCCCCCGGGGCCAGACATCTAAACCGCCCCCAATCAAATCTGGAAAGGGCATCAGCAATGCAATTTTCTATACCCGGGACATGCTTAGCACGAAAATGTATGTCATAATTCAAGCAACGAAGCACCAGCACCTGCAGCAAGTTCACCGCTGGTCTGGAAGATGCACTCTGGCGATTGATTGCCTGAACTACCCCCAAATTATCGCACCAAAAGGACACATTATGACCCCTGAGCTGGGGAGCCCACAACTCCAAGGCCACAACAATGGGAAATAACTCCAACACGAGTAAATTTCTTATCAAATCTCCTTCAACCCATTCTTGAGGCCATGCAGCTGCACACCACTCGCCCTGAAAGTATGCCCCGAAACCCATGGATCCTGCTGCGTCTGTGAACAATTCTAAGTCCCTTGTGGACACCGGAGGGGAAGGCCAAATTCTAACACCGTTAAATCTTTCCAGAAACAAAGTCCACACCTTCAAGTCCTGCCTGATCTCGTCTTCTAGTTTAATCAGCGCATGAGGCCTATTCCTACCAGTGGTGGAAAGCTGTAGCTTACGACAAAAAATCCTCCCCATAGGGATAACCCTGCATGTAAAATTAAACAGACCTAAGAGCGCCTGAACTTGTTTCAATTTAAGGAAGGGAGCAGACATAACGTCAGATATCATAACTCCTAGCTTCACGATTTTATCTGCTGGCAACCGACAGCAGCCTGCCACTGTGTCTATCTCTATCCCCAAGAAAGACAAACATGTAGCCGGACCCTCCGTCTTGTCCCGTGGTACTGGTACCCCCATGATCGTAAATAAGGCTCGTGCAGAAAACAACGTATCCGCACACAATGAGGACTCAGCCGGGCCAACAAACAAAATATCGTCAAGGTAATGAGCGATGCCCTCATGTCTTGTCCCCGCTTGAACCGCCCAGTGAAGGAACAAACTAAATGCTTCAAAATAAGCACATGACAAGGAGCAACTCATGGGAAGACATCTATCTATATAATACTCTCCTTTAATTTGAAACCCCATGTATTTGAAAGAACCGGGATGCAGGGGAAGTAATCTAAACGCTGATTCTATATCTAATTTTGCAATGAGAGCGCCCGCGCCAAATTGCCTAACCAAACACAAAGCCTCTTCAAATGACTGATATACAACTGAGCTAATGTCCTGATCAATCGCGTCATTGACTGAACCGCCTATAGGGTGGGAAAGTTGTTGAATTAAGAGGAACTTACCGGGGGCCTTTTTAGGGACTATTCCCACTGGGGAAATTACTAAATCAACTATGGGGGAGAGCTGAAAGGGCCAATCATGCGTCCCAGGCTAACCTCTCCCCGAATCTTTTCGTCAAGAACCTCCGGAAAAACATAAACCCGATTTCAGATTTCTAGCGGCCCTAGCGTTAACCATTGACCCAATCGGAAGCCATGACAAAATCCCTTGCGGAGAAACGCGGCCTGGTCCACATCCGGGTACAATCTAAGCCAGCGCTCTAATACATCATTGCCAATAGGTGAAGGGGCCTTAACTAACATTCCTGTCGCTGCCACGACCTCTGCCGAGGCCGGGGGCACTCCTCGGACACTCTTTGGCAGAATGCGGTCCGCGGCAATATATACAGTTGTGCCTGTACCGGCACGCTTTTCCCCTACCACACGAGGAATTATTAAGCGCAAAGCATCTGTTTTTAGTAAACTGGGGAGCTCCGCGTCTCCCCCCTTGCTGAAACCGGGTCCCCTGGGTTCCTGATCCGAAAACTAAACTAGCCCGATTAAGCTGCATCCAGATCTCCACGTCCTTAACTCCTAACGGCATATCCACCTGACCCTCCAACTTTTCCCTAAACAATTTGTCGTACCTGAGCCAGGTGCCCGGACGATCGTTAATATACATCTCGTTTATGAGATGCAAATATTTCCATACATCCTCGCTCGCTTCCGGTCTTGTTTCGATATAGCAAGCCGCAAAAGCACAATAACCCTCAACCCACACTGGGGAAGTTTTATAGGCCTCCTCACCAATGCCCCCTCTGCCGCAGGCCACTTCTAGCCCTTTCTTTGCCACTTTCATAATTTCGAACATGTTCACTAACCAGCCCTTCTTAATCCTGTCCCTAATGCAGGCGCGCACACCCGATAATAGGGTGGTATTCTCACACTGAACCATAGGGGCTCTCGCCGCAGCAGGCTTGGCTGTCGTAACTCTCCTACCTCCTTTTAACCCAGACCTACTAAAGTGAGTATTGAGTATTTTTATCAACTTCCGAGGACCCTCCCCCGATGAAGAGGGAGAATCCTCGTCCGTGGAAGACATAGGAGGACTATGTGTGCTATCATGTGAAATATCAACAGGCAACTCACCTCCAGCACTCTCCTCTGCTTGCTGCACGGCCCCTGCCGAGCCTGAAGGTCCTGGCGCTGCTGACTCCATGACGGTTGACTGTTCCGATTCCGGTCCCGTCAAGACAGCTGATGACCCCGTTGCAGGCACCGTCTGGCTACCTGCTGTGACAACCGATCTTTTCTCCGCAACCGGCCTGTTACCAACCGCTTGCAAAGGCTATGCCAATGCTCCTTCAACCGTAACTTGTGTATCTGCAACAAGAGGCACGTTAACATCTGACCGCATATGCTGACTCCCAGCTGAAATACCTAACAATACTCCTGATCCGGCACCACCTACCAGCTCCGGTACAGCCCCGACAAAACCTGGAGGGGGGGGGTCTGCCTAGAGCAGGGCCTATGCTCCCCAGGCGCTGCCCGCCCTCAAACTCCACATGTTCCATGGGCACCGGATAGGCATGAGTGTAATTGCCCGAGGGCACAGGGTAAGGGGGAATGATCTCTGAAGCCGAAGGCCCAGCCAAAAACCCACCGGCGGGGGGGTATGGCAAATCCCACGGGTCCTGTGAGGACACAGCCGGACACATCGTCTGTGAGGGACGCTGAGAACGGGAACCGCCCTGCCCTAAAACCCAAGGATCCCACCCTATAGAAGCCCCTGCCCCGGACTGGCGCTGAGAGCCTGCACCCTGCACTTCAGGATAAGGAACATTAGCCCCTCGACCCAAGAGGTCTACCTCCGCCCCTCCCACTGCAGATGGCAGAGAAAATTCAACCTGCCACGGTCTGCTGATTGCCGACCCAGGGCCCTTGACCCCCGATCTACTGAACCCCAATGATGTGGGAAGAGTCCCTAAAGTAATATCCCCTACCGCAGCCCCCACCAACAGATCCCTGCTAGTAACCCCCGCAGACCATGCCCCTGCAAATGGAGGATCCCATATAACAGGGCCTAAGCCCCTGGAAAAAGAGGAGGCCTCCTGACCCCTTGTACCGCTGGAAACCCCTGAGGGTGCTCCCCTCCCTGACGTTTCCCAGCCCCTGAAAATGCCCACACCAGAAGGGACCACATCTAATGACCGGGCATCGGGGATAGGAATGGCGGGGGAGCCCCCCCGCCCCACACCTTGCCACTGTGTACTGGCAGCCTCCCCCACTCTTACACCACTAGAAGGCTCCCGCGCCTCCGCGCTACTCCCCAGAGCCCCCCGCGACCGCCGCCCCCCTAGCGCTGCTCTTACCTCTACTTCCGGATGGGGGAGACACACTGCGAGTCCCCCTGGCGTACACGCCGTCAGGAACTCGCTCCCCCGCCGGACACACAGACGGAGATGCTGGCAGGGAGCCCGTGCCAAGCCCCGCCTCCCTATACCTTGCTGGCGCGCTGCGCACCCGACTGGGCCTAGACATCGCGGCGCTGACTAAGGGGACACAGACCCGAAAGCTACGAGGCCCGAGGCCGAAGGGGGAAGAAAGAGGTACGGGGAAGGAGAAAAGGAGGGGAGGGGTGGGAGGTAAAAGAGGGAGATAAGGGGAAGAAAGAGCGGAAAAAGAGAAGAGAACAAGAGATGGAGGGAAGAGAGACAGGGGAAACAAGGAAAGGCAAGGAAAAAAGACAGCAGATTAAACAATAAACAGCAAGGAAAAATAAAACACCAACAGCACAATACAAATAACAATGCACAATCTCTACTCAGCCTGCTCCACAGCTCTGACTCTTCAGCTCAAAATCCGGAAGCAGAGAGGGGAAAATGGAGGCGAACATTCACCTATATCAAACTAAACCACTCCCCTCCTCTGCTTTCATTGGTCACAAATTGAAGAAGCCCATAGGCTAAACACCTAATCACTCACCCACGTGATTTTAACTTCGTTTAGGCTGATGGCCACACTTCTCAAATATTACAATACAGTATACCATATACAGCTAAAAATGTAACAGGGACATACAGACAGCATTGGCAGACAGGACACAAAGAGTAGGGAGGACTCTGCCAGTGACAGCTTACATTCTAAAGAATTCTACAGCATGTGTCAATATAGCCTCTCGGACACTAATTCTTCCTTGATTGTACCAGGGGAAACTGTATGTGGGTGTTATGTGACTATTAATAGCCCAGACTTCTGTACACTTGTGTATGCACCACATTTGTTACAAAGCTAAGTAATCAGTGCTGCAGCATTGCCTGTCTGATTTATGTTTTCCATTTTTTCTAATACCCTAACCTCCACCGCAAAATATAATTGTTTTCTGTAATTGTCATTAGCACCATAAGCCATCTAAATGGGGAAAAATATCATACAACTCAACTGTAATATGTGTTAAAATGGACACATTTTTAGGCCCCATCGGTGAGTCAATGCTTGCACAACTCTTCAGAAATATATCAGAGAAAAAAATACATCAGTAGGTATACAACATCATGTTAGTGGTTGTGACGATTATGTAGTATATCTAATCAGAGCCGGATTTAGACCTCATGGGGCCCTAGGCAAGATACTGGTTTGGGGCCCCCTCCCTGAAAAAATCCATAGCACTGTAGTTTTTTAGCATAACATATACCCCTATTCAGGGGCTGGCTGGCAGACTTTAGCCCGGGGGGCAAGCATTTAGCACTGGCTCATAAGTAGCGGTCCATTTTTAAAGGGTGGTCTCCCTGCCGGCCCTGGGAGGGCCCTCTGGGGACCGCTGGGCCCTAGGCAATTGCCTAGGTTGCATAGTGGTAAATCCGGCCCTGCATCTAATGACTGATTGATATTTTCTGTTGAATTCATGTGAATAATGTGAATATTTGAACAATGTGAATATTTTATGTAACCTTTAAATGTAATCTCAATGTGTGCTTTGCTAAATGACATGAGTCTGAAACCTATGCAAGTGTTAATATCTGTTGAAATTAGCCAGACCAAGGATAGATAAGGATCTTGAAGGAGTTTGAAGCCCAAAGTTGTAAACCATGTAGCCAAGCAGAAGGAGCAGAGGTTAGAACTCAAGGCCCTGTGAACATTCCGATCTCAGGACATCCCTAGCTCACTCACTTTGAAAGCCCTATGACATTTGGGAGATCAATCTGTCTTTATGGACAGCTAAACTCCAAAGGTGGGGGGTGAGGGCTATGTGGAAAAAAGGTTTAAAATCTTCTCCTTTAGACATCAGATTGTGCATTTTCATGAGGGGTCTATCAAGACTGAAATGTCCTATCCTTCTCAATTGTGTTCCCTCACAGGTCTTAACTAGTAAGTAGTAACTTTTATTTCCTATTTTATTTTCTGAAACTCATTTGTGTAACATATTGTATGTCTTGTTAAACTTTTTTCAGATTAAATAAATTTAATCTAGTATATTCTCCGTGATTCTTTGTGAACTTACGAAGCCCAGGGAGGCTCATGGTACATGTGTATGTGATTTAAGTGTGAAATATTAATAAGTAGTTCTGGCAAACATAAGGCAATAAAAATTTTATAAATGGAAACATTGCAAGCAACAACTACAGAGTACCTATGTTTAACACCTTAATTTAAGTATTTTCAGGATACCTGTGTGGAAATCTGAACAACTGAACTGGTTATTACACTATCAAAAACATACATCACAATTCCCAAAAAAAACCAGGATAATTGCTTTTCTGCCACCTTGGTGGTTGCAGAAAAGGTGTATTCATTGCTAATTGACTAAGATGACTCCAGTCACTGCCAGCTGTTCAGATTGCTGTATCTGGGACAGGCTGGGCATTCATGACAGTGGTACTGAATGTAAAAATTTAATTCAGCAAACTATCACCAAAACTCCCTCCCATTGGAGCCTCCAATTCTGCCACTGTTGTGCATGGGTTTGTGAGACAAGTTAGCGGTGTTTGCATTGGCTGATGGGAGGTGCAAGGCTGAGTTAGAACATTCCTTGTTGAGTCTGATCTCTTCCTAGGTAAAACAAGATTTAGTTTTACATGTATTGTACATAAAATAGTGGAATCATATATGAATTAACCGATAGTCCATCCTTCTGTCCATTATCAATTGGAATATTGGCAGATGAAGCCTTACACAAAAATGCCACTGAAACACTTTCCTGTCTGTGCTACAGGTAACACAGTGGTTAGCATTGCTCTCTTACAGAACTGAGACCATGAATTCATCTTCAACCATGGTACTGCCTGTTTGGAATTTGTATGTTCTCATGGGCTTCCACCCACCGTTCAAAAATATACTGGTTGTGTAAACTGCGTTGGTCAAAATTGACCTGCATAATTTTGTGTGGTAGAAAATTATCAAACATCATATATTAATTAGGGATGAGCGCGCTCGGATTTCTGAAATCCGAGCCCACCCGAACGTTGCGGATCCGAGTCGGATCCGAGACAGATCCGGGTATTGGCGCCAAATTCAAAAGTGAAACTGAGGCTCTGACTCATAATCCCGTTGTCGGGTCTCGCGATACTCGGATCCTATAAATTCCCCGCTAGTCGCCGCCATCTTCACTCGGGCATTGATCAGGGTAGAGGGAGGGTGTGTTAGGTGGTCCTCTGTGCTGTTTAGTTCTGTGCTGTTTAGTTCTGTGCTGTTTAGTTCTGTGCTGTTTAGTGCTGTGCTGTGCTGTGCTGTGCTGTGCTGTGCTGTGCTGTGCTGTGCTGTGCTGTGCTGTGTTCTGCAGTATCAGTCCAGTGGTGCTGTGTGCTGTGCTCTGTCCTTCTGAGGTCAGTGGTGCTGCTGGGTCCTGTGCTGTGTCCTGTTCAGTCCAGTGGTGCTGTGTCCTGTGCTCTGTGCTTCTAAGGGCATAGTTATTTCCCCAATATTCCCCTGTGTTTAAAAAAATAAAAAAAAGTTTTTTTATAAAATACCAAAAACTACTTTAATATTTTTTAATTACCACAAAATTTTCACAACCAATCCTGCAGTATAAGCCCATTGGTACTGCAATATTACCAAGTTCACACATTCAGCAGTAAAAGTCCAGTGGTACTGCAATATTACAAAGTTTACACATTCTGCAGTATCAGTCCAGTGGTGCTGTGTCCTGTGCTCTGTCCTGCTGAGTTCCGTAGTGCTGCTGGGTCCTGTGCCGTGTCCTGTTCAGTCCAGTGGTGCTGTGTCCTGTGCTCTGTGCTTCTAAGGGCATAGTTATTTCCCCATTATTCCCAAGTTTGTAAAAAATAAAAAAAAAGTAAAAAAAAATAAAAAATTAAAAAAAAAAAAAAATATATAATAATTATAACCAAATTTGCAAAACCAATCCAGCATTATAAGTCCATTGGTACTGCAATATTACCAAGTTCACACATTCAGCAGTAAAAGTCCAGTGGTACTGCAATATTACAAAGTTTACACATTCTGCAGTATCAGTCCAGTGGTGCTGTGTCCTGTGCTCTGTCCTGCTGAGTTCCGTAGTGCTGCTGGGTCCTGTGCCGTGTCCTGTTCAGTCCAGTGGTGCTGTGTCCTGTGCTCTGTGCTTCTAAGGGCATAGTTATTTCCCCATTATTCCCAAGTTTGTAAAAAATAAAAAAAAAGTAAAAAAAAAAAAAAAAAAAAAAAAAAAATATATAATAATTATAACCAAATTTGCAAAACCAATCCAGCATTATAAGTCCATTGGTACTGCAATATTACCAAGTTCACACATTCAGCAGTAAAAGTCCAGTGGTACTGCAATATTACAAAGTTTACACATTCTGCAGTATCAGTCCAGTGGTGCTGTGTCCTGTGCTCTGTCCTGCTGAGTTCCGTAGTGCTGCTGGGTCCTGTGCCGTGTCCTGTTCAGTCCAGTGGTGCAGTGTACTGTGCTCTGTGCTTCTAAGGGCATAGTTATTTCCCCATTATTCCCAAGTTTGTAAAAAATAAAAAAAAAGTAAAAAAAAATAAAAAATTAAAAAAAAAAAAAAATATATAATAATTATAACCAAATTTGCAAAACCAATCCAGCATTATAAGTCCATTGGTACTGCAATATTACCAAGTTCACACATTCAGCAGTAAAAGTCCAGTGGTACTGCAATATTACAAAGTTTACACATTCTGCAGTATCAGTCCAGTGGTGCTGTGTCCTGTGCTCTGTCCTGCTGAGTTCCGTAGTGCTGCTGGGTCCTGTGCCGTGTCCTGTTCAGTCCAGTGGTGCTGTGTCCTGTGCTCTGTGCTTCTAAGGGCATAGTTATTTCCCCATTATTCCCAAGTTTGTAAAAAATAAAAAAAAAGTAAAAAAAAATAAAAAATTAAAAAAAAAAAAAAATATATAATAATTATAACCAAATTTGCAAAACCAATCCAGCATTATAAGTCCATTGGTACTGCAATATTACCAAGTTCACACATTCTGCAGTATCTTGTGCTACATATAATGGAGACCAAAAATTTGGAGGATAAAGTAGGGAAAGATCAAGACCCACTTCCTCCTAATGCTGAAGCTGCTGCCACTAGTCATGACATAGACGATGAAATGCCATCAACGTCGTCTTCCAAGCCCGATGCCCAATCTCGTAGTACCGGGCATGTAAAATCCAAAAAGCCCAAGTTAAGAAAAAGTAGCAAAAAGAGAAACTTAAAATCATCTGAGGAGAAACGTAAAGTTGCCAATATGCCATTTACGACACGGAGTGGCAAGGAACGGCTTAGGCCCTGGCCCGTGTTCATGACTAGTGGTTCAGCTTCACCCACGGATCTTAGCCCTCCTCCTCCTCCCCCCCCTACAAAAAATTGAAGAGAGTTATGCTGTCAGCAACAAAACAGCAAACAACTCTGCCTTCTAAAGAGAAATTATCACAAATCCCCAAGGCGAGTCCAAGGGTGTTGGTGGTTGTCAAGCCTGACCTTCCCATCACTGTACGGGAAGAGGTGGCTCGGGAGGAGGCTATTGATGATGTAGCTGGCGCTGTGGAGGAACTTGATGATGAGGATGGTGATGTGGTTATTGTAAATGAGGCACCAGGGGGGGAAACAGCTGATGTCCATGGGATGAAAAAGCCCATCGTCATGCCTGGTCAGAAGACCAAAAAATGCACCTCTTCGGTCTGGAGTTATTTTTATCCAAATCCAGACAACCAATGTATGGCAATATGTAGCTTATGTAAAGCTCAAATAAGCAGGGGTAAGGATCTTGCCCACCTAGGAACATCCTCCCTTATACGTCACCTGAATAACCTTCATAGTTCAGTGGTTAGTTCAGGAACTGGGGCTAGGACCCTCATCGGTACAGGGACACCTAAATCCCGTGGTCCAGTTGGATACACACCAGCAACACCCTCCTCGTCAACTTCCTCCACAATCTCCATCAGATTCAGTCCTGCAGCCCAAGTCACCAGCCAGACTGAGTCCTCCTCAATACGGGATTCATCCGAGGAATCCTGCAGCGGTACGCCTACTACTGCCACTGCTGCTGTTGCTGCTGTTAGTCGGTCATCTTCCCAGAGGGGAAGTCGTAAGACCGCTAAGTCTTTCACCAAACAATTGACCGTCCAACAGTCGTTTGCCATGACCACCAAATACGATAGTAGTCACCCTATTGCAAAGCGTATAACTGCGGCTGTAACTGCAATGTTGGTGTTAGACGTGCGCCCGGTGTCCGCCATCAGTGGAGTGGGATTTAGAGGGTTGATGGAGGTATTGTGTCCCCGGTACCAAATCCCCTCGAGATTCCACTTCACTAGGCAGGCGATACCAAAAATGTACAGAGAAGTACGATCAAGTGTCCTCAGTGCTCTTAAAAATGCGGTTGTACCCACTGTCCACTTAACCACGGACATGTGGACAAGTGGTTCTGGGCAAACGAAGGACTATATGACTGTGACAGCCCACTGGGTAGATGCATCCCCTTCCGCAGCAACAGCAACAGCTGCATCAGTAGCAGCATCTACAAAATGGCTGCTCATGCAAAGGCAGGCAACATTGTGCATTACAGGCTTTAATAAGAGGCACAACGCTGACAACATATTAGAGAAAATGAGGGAAATTATCTCCCAGTGGCTTACCCCACTTAGACTCTCATGGGGATTTGTGGTGTCAGACAATGCCAGTAACATTGTGCGGGCATTAAATATGGGCAATTTCCAGCACGTCCCATGTTTTGCCCACACCATTAATTTGGTGGTGCAGCATTACCTCAAGAGTGACAGGGGTGTGCAGGAGATGCTTGCGGTGGCCCGCAAAATTGCTGGACACTTTCGGCATTCAGCCAGTGCCTACCGCAGACTAGAGGCACATCAAAAAAGCTTGAACCTGCCCTGCCATCACCTCAAACAAGAGGTTGTGACGCGCTGGAACTCCACCCTCTATATGCTGCAGAGGATGGAGGAGCAGCAAAAGGCCATTCAGGCCTACACAGCCACCTACGACATAGGCAAAGGAGTGGGGATGCGCCTGAGTCAAGCGCAGTGGAGACTGATTTCCGTGTTGTGCAAGGTTCTGCAGCCATTTGAACTTGCCACACGAGAAGTCAGTTCCGACACTGCCAGCTTGAGTCAGGTCATTCCCCTGATCAGGCTGTTGCAGAAGCAGCTGGAGAAAGTGAGGGAGGAGCTGGTAAGCCATTGCGATTACAGCAAGCATGTAGCTCTTGTGGATGTAGCCCTTCGTACGCTTTGCCAGGATCCGAGGGTGGTCACTCTTTTAAAGTCAGAGGAATACATTCTGGCCACCGTGCTCGATCCTCGGTTTAAAGCGTATGTTGTGTCTCTGTTTCCGGCGGACACAAATCTACAGCGGTGCAAAGACCTGCTGGTCAGGAGATTGTCCTCTGAAGAGGACCGTGACATGCCAACAGCTCCACCCTCATTTTCTTCCACATCTATGGCTGCGAGGAAAAAGCTCAGTTTTCCCAAAAGAGGCACTGGCGGGGATGCTGATAACATCTGGTCCGGACTGAAGGACCTGCCAACCATTGCAGACATGTCTACTCTCGCTGCATTGGATGCTGTGACAATAGAAAAAATTGTGGATGATTACTTTGCTGACACCATCCAAGTAGACATGTCAGACAGTCCATATTGTTACTGGCAGGAAAAAAAGGCAGTTTGGAAGCCCCTGTACAAACTGGCTCTATTTTACCTGAGTTGTCCCCCCTCCAGTGTGTACTCGGAAAGAGTTTTTAGTGCAGCGGGGAACCTGGTCAGTGAGCGGCGAAGGAGGTTGCTTCCTCACAACGTTGAAAAAATGATGTTTATAAAAATGAATAATCAATTCCTCAATGAAGTACAGCACTGCCCTCCAGATACTACAGAGGGACCTGTGGTTGTGGAGTCCAGCGGGGACGAATTGATAATGTGTGATGAGGAGGAAGTACACACTGTAGGGGGAGAGGAATCAGAGGTTGAGGATGAGGACGACATCTTGCCTCAGTAGAGCCTGTTTAGTCTGTACAGGGAGAGATGAATAGCTTTTTTGGTGTGGGGGCCCAAACAAACCAATCATTTCAGTCAAAGTTGTTTGGTAGGCCCTGTCGCTGAAATGATTGGTTTGTTAAAGTGTGCATGTCCTATTTCAACAACAGACCTCTCAACTGCAGCTCATCCCTCCTCTGCGGGGATAATGTCTCCTGTGCTCTGACACGTCACTCTGTGTACTCTCAGCCTCAGGATCTGACACTACAGCTACCATGCCTCTTGTAGCAGCCCTCACTCCAGGGCCTCTTCCATGTGCAGTGTCCCCTTCTCTCTTGGGTTCACTATAGTGGCATGGAGTTCTCCCCCTCATCCAGGGCACACATTCCTTGCCCTGGCTCAGTCACCACGCTCAGACTTCCAGGCAATGCTGGGGGAGCCTGGGAGCTTCCACCCCAGGTCCCCAGCTACAACTCTCCTCTCCTGTGTCTTCTCTCTCTTTCTGACACTTTAAAGATCGTGCCTTTAAATGAAAAAGTCAGTCTTCATTGCACGACTATGTGCAAGTGCAACAGGGACATTTTTTTGGGTTTACAAAGTCAAACAATAACACTACGACCCTGTCTGTCTGGGGTCTGTCAATGACGAATTGTCTGGAGCATGTTTTGAGGAGGTATTGTGGCCCCGGTATCAAATTGGGTACTGGGGCCACCCCACTATGCAGTCCAGATACTTGTTTGGTGGAATTCCGACACGTGGAGGGTTTTTTAATTATATTGTGGCCTCGGTACCAAATTGTGTACCGGGGCCACCACACTACGCAGTCAAGATACTTGTTTGGTGGAATTCAGACCAGTTGAGGGTTTTATTATTATATTGTGTGGACCACTCTATCTATACCACACTACAACTCTATACCACTCTATTTCCTACTTTAATTCTATTTAATTCTATTTCCTACTTTAATTCTATTACTAATTAATTAACATAAAGAGGAACAAAAAAAACCAATTTTACCAAAAGTATAATATGACTTAGACTTACAAACACTACACTTGAAAGATCGTGCCTTTAAATGAAAAAGTCAGTCTTCATTGCACGACTATGTGCAAGTGCAACAGGGACATTTTTTTGGGTTTACAAAGTCAAACAATAACACTACGACCCTGTCTGTCTGGGGTCTGTCAATGACGAATTGTCTGGAGCATGTTTTGAGGAGGTATTGTGGCCCCGGTATCAAATTGGGTACCGGGGCCACCCCACTATGCAGTCCAGATACTTGTTTGGTGGAATTCCGACACGTGGAGGGTTTTTTAATTATATTGTGGCCTCGGTACCAAATTGTGTACCGGGGCCACCACACTACGCAGTCAAGATACTTGTTTGGTGGAATTCAGACCAGTTGAGGGTTTTATTATTATATTGTGTGGACCACTCTATCTATACCACACTACAACTCTATACCACTCTATTTCCTACTTTAATTCTATTTAATTCTATTTCCTACTTTAATTCTATTACTAATTAATTAACATAAAGAGGAACAAAAAAAACCAATTTTACCAAAAGTATAATATGACTTAGACTTACAAACACTACACTTGAAAGATCGTGCCTTTAAATGAAAAAGTAAGTCTTCATTGCACGACTATGTGCAACAGGGACAGTTTTTTTCTTTACAAAGTCAACTAATAACACTTGGACCCTGTCTGTCTTTAACATACTTGATGGGATCTCAATGACGAATTGTCTGTAGCATGTTTGGAGGAGGTATTGTGGCCCCGGTATCAAGTTGGGTACCGGGGCCACCCCACTACGCAGTCCAGATACTTGTTTGGTGGAATTCTGACACGTGGAGGGTGTATTTATTTTATTGTGGCCCCGGTATTAAATTGGGTACCGGGGCCACCCCACTACGCAGTCCAGATACTTGTTTGGTGGAATTCTGACACGTGGAGGGTGTATTTATTTTATTGTGGCCCCGGTATCAAGTTGGGTACCGGGGCCACCCCACTACGCAGTCCAGATACTTGTTTGGTGGAATTCTGACACGTGGAGGGTTTTTTAATTATATTGTGGCCTCGGTACCAAATTGTGTACCGGGGCCACCACACTACGCAGTCAAGATAGATAGATGCGTATCATAGATAAAGTACATTCAGTGGTGTGGGGCAAATTGAAAAATATTCAAAATGCACTGACATTATCAAAAACAAGAGGTTGTCACACGCTAAAACTCCAACATGTATATGATGGAGAGGATGGAGGAGCAGCCGTATGTGTAGTGTAATGCAGACCTGTTGAAGGTTTTTTATATATTTTATTGTGGTGCCCAGTGCCCACTCCTCTACGCAGTCCAGGTACATTTATTGGTGCGATTCATAAAAGTTCAGGGTTTTTAAGATATTGTGGTGACCCACTCCTCTACGCAGTCCAGGTACATTTATTGGTGCGATTCATAAAAGTTCAGGGTTTTTAATATATTGTGGTGACCCACTCCTCTACGCAGTCCAGGTACATTTATTGGTGCGATTCATAAAAGTTCAGGTTTTTTAATATATTGTGGTGACCCACTCCTCTACGCAGTCCAGGTACATTTATTGGTGCGATTCATAAAAGTTCAGGGTTTTTAATATATTGTGGTGACCCACTCCTCTACGCAGTCCAGGTACATTTATTGGTGCGAATCAAACAAGTTGATGGTTTTCTTATTATATATATTGTGGTGACCCACTCCTCTACGCAGTCCAGGTACATTTATTGGTGCGATTCATAAAAGTTCAGGGTTTTTAAGATATTGTGGTGACCCACTCCTCTACGCAGTCCAGGTACAATTATTGGTGCGATTCATAAAAGTTCAGGGTTTTTAATATATTGTGGTGACCCACTCCTCTACGCAGTCCAGGTACATTTATTGGTGCGAATCAAACAAGTTGATGGTTTTCTTATTATATATATTGTGGTGACCCACTCCTCTACGCAGTCCAGGTACATTTATTGGTGCGATTCATAAAAGTTCAGGGTTTTTAATATATTGTGGTGACCCACTCCTCTACGCAGTCCAGGTACATTTATTGGTGCGATTCATAAAAGTTCAGGGTTTTTAATATATTGTGGTGACCCACTCCTCTACGCAGTCCAGGTACAATTATTGGTGCGAATCATAAAAGTTCAGGGTTTTTAAGATATTGTGGTGACCCACTCCTCTACGCAGTCCAAAAAGATACCTTTTTGCAACGTTTTGGACTAATAACTATATTGTGAGGTGTTCAGAATACACTGTAAATTAGTGGAAATGCTTGTTATTGAATGTTATTGAGGTTAATAATAGCCTAGGAGTGAAAATAAGCCCAAAAACTTGATTTTTAAACTTTTTATGTTTTTTTCAAAAAAAATCCGAATCCAATACCTTAAATCCGAACCGAGACCTTTCGTCAAGTGTTTTGCGAGACAAATCCGAACCTCAAAAATAACGAAAATCCGGATCCAAAACACAAAACACGAGACCTCAAAAGTCGCCGGTGCACATCCCTAATATTAATAATATGTACCAGTTTATTGGTTTAAGTTGTGTTCATTACTGCAGTTGAAATCAGTTATCCCCCAACAATGTGGAGCTTAATCAACAATGGATACTCCCACCCTGCCCAAAATTCATAAGCGCACAATGCAATATATCATGATGCATATTCCATAAGAATATGAAGAATATGATAACAAGATTCCATAAGATATTAAACTGAAAAATTTTCAATGTTTTGTTGCAATTGTTTAATTTCTCAGCAGAACCCCCTTAAGGCATGTTGCATCAACTCTTATGAGGTCATTTATGATGTGCAAAACTGACTTTGTGCTATGCTAAATCAACTTTGGTGACATCACATTTCATTTTATAGTGTGTTATTATTAAGATTAAATAAAGTGTTGGAGATTGTGCATTTCAACTCTGCAAACTACATGAAATTTGAAATCTGTGCAAGGTGAATGTTGCTAGCAGGGCTGCCATCAGAAATTGTGGGCCTAGTAAACGAAAAGGTGCCATCAGCTTTCCACTGTTTCCAACAATCATCGGCCGGCCACTTGGTAAGTCCGGGCCCCTTACATTAGTACTCCCCACCCCAGCTGCTGCAGACCCTGGCTCCAACTTGTGAAATCCGGTGCAATTTGTTACTTTGCATCTCAGTTTGGTTGAATCAATGTGTGTAGAATTACATGGGTTCATATATCTCTAGTCATAATAAATAAATATTCCTAATAGATATTGAATTTACAGAATCCCTAAGCAGTCTTAATACTGATATTATTCACTGGAATTTTTAATGTATATTACTTTTACCTGTGTAGTGCATTTTCTCAGTAACCTGTATTATTATTATTAATTATATTAATATTTTCAAATCCAGACATTTGCAAAACATATTGCATTAGGGAGACATGGAAAATAAGAAAGCAATGTTTAAATACCTTGTTTGTGAATACATGATGTTAAAGTATTTTCTTGAATTAATTTTTTTGTTTGATGAAAGATCAGTAAAATACAAACAGTTAATAAAAATGAAGTCTAAAAATGTAAGGGCACTTTAATAGGAATAAACTGGCTTTTAATTTATGCTAATGTGCTGGGCTGTGGTGACAATAAGCACAAAATTACAGAGTGGCTTTCTAGCTGCTAATTATCCCCCATCTTTGTTGTTCGTGAAGATGGACACACAATTATACTCTCTTGCTGTATATTAATACAGATTCTTGACATCTTCAGCAGACCCAGAGCTGTCATCGAGCTTTTTGTCTACTTTAATTGAAAATTAATGGTTACTGTGTTGCCACGGAGATGGTGGCAATGGACGCCAATGGCGTTCGCATTTCAAGCAGGAGCTGGTGGCATTGTTTGTCCTGGATGACCTTGAAACTTAAATGAAAAGTTAAAAAATAAAATAAAGGAAGAAAGCTGTATGGAAAGCTCAGGGTTTGAAATTATAGTAGAGAGTAAGACAGAAAATGATAATAGCTCTAGGGGAAATCATATAAATAAATTGTAAAGTTGTGAATGCAAGGTATGTAAAAAATCCAAGGCTATAAGTAACAAAATTAAACTCCACTTTCAACATTTTTACAAATATGCTACTATATGTACTGTAAGCCCTTGCTCCATGGACTGCATAGAAACTCCATGGACTGCATAGAAACTCCATGGACTGCATAGAAACTGTAAGAGCACTTCAGCACACTAAGAAAATAATACCTGTTTCTGCTTAATGACTGTTGTGATGATACCCAGAGAAAAGTACTAACCGGACATTCAATATCTAGCTGACTTTTCATTTTCTTAGTGGTAATCTGGCCTAACTGGACCCCTTACTTGGGACTAAGGGCCGTGGAACTCGACACAGAAATCTTAGCTCACATGAAGATTGGTGGAAAATATAATGGTTGACACAAAAAAAAACACTAATAAAAGTGTGCATTAATATACAAAAGAAACACACAAACAGCAACCGAGTGATATTCCCCTTTTACAATGGCTTTGGCACAATGGCTACAAATCTGATAGAATTAACTCCTGCCGTGCTCACAGTCATTCAGCCAGAAAGGAACCTTGATTTCTAACCTCAGCTTACACCATCCGCACACATGGCCTTTTATCTCCTCAGAAATACCCCACACTTCTGGGGCTGGTCAATTCATTTGGGATCATGGGTGTAGGACTGTCATTGGCTAAGGCAATGTAACGGAATCTCTCCTATGATCCTCACTGTGATGGTTCTGAAGTGGCTACGATGGAGACCAGGGGCAAATATGCTAATAGGAGGTCAAAAGGTTAGGATATAATAGTGGGGCTAAATGCATGCTTGCATAGGTGGGGTTAACCCAATGGTGGCTTTTTATGATTTACTCCCACTGTCCTGTTGTAGACCTAGAACAAATAAAAAGAACATATGAAAACTGTAAAGGTGATGGATGAACAGGTTGGCCCACATCAGAAAACTGTCTGGAACACACTTTAGTCAAAGTGGACTAGAAACAACATAGGGAATCAGTTTCTGCCCTTAGATTTTTTTGAGTGAACTTGATTTTAAGTGATGTAATGTCACATTTGTACATAGCCACCAGTGGTGGGTAGGCTTTGTGCTGAAACAATGTTAATGAACAGCCTGGTTCCAGTGAAGTTGACAAAAAAACATTATTTTATATTCCTGGCTATCTAATTGCTGTGCCCACTATTGAAAGTGAACTACTCTCCAATTCACTTTTGCATTAATTCTCTGTAGTGTCACTTAACAAATCAAAGCAACTATGGGAAGAATAACAGAAAAAAAAAATTCATTTTCTTTTCTGCTTTTTTTGCTTCATTATAATGCACATAAACAATATTTTGCTATGGTACCAAAAGAAAGCAATCTATGTCCAGGGGAAAAAAAACATGTATATCTTAATAAGGTGCACAAAGTAGTTAAAAAAACTGATACTCAGTTTAATAACAAAAGTGAGAAATGTTTGTTTGGTCACAAAGATATATAAGACACAAGGGACTAGTAAATTAGTTTATGTCATCCTTACCTTTCTAACATTTAATTCTTTTTAAGTTACCAATGTCATAAAGGAGTATGCACTAAGGATCCATTGTATATTTGAGAAAGATCATTTGTGTAGCGCACATGTAATACCATAAACACATAATAATCTACAACATGACCATAATGGGTTAATGATTTTGTGATGTCAGAGGTCAATAAAAGCATTTGTCCACTTAGCCTGCCACTGTATGAAACATACAATAAGGGTCCACTGCTTGGAACCCACAATAGGATACTCCGGTAACGTCAAATGCCAGTCCTAGCCTGAGTGGGTTACTAGCAGATCTGATCCAAGAACGGTACCTGTGCACTGATACTTTTATACGTCTGTGTCACCCTTTAAGTACTTTGAGGTACTCTTCATTAGCAATATGTTTATGCCCAGAGGTCTGTATATCCGGACGAGGGAAACTTTGCATGTGCTCATTTCTCAAAATCAAAATATACAAGCCGACAACCTAAGAAAAATACGAAGAAGACAAGGTGCCATCACTCTGCTTCCGAATGCTGGCCCTAATCCCACCTCACAGCCCTGTCAGTTTCCTGCTCTAGCACTGACTTTGCTGCAGGCATCTTCTGTGCTCAGCACTCTCAGATCTGTCTCCTCCTGGGACCCCTAAAGAGGACTCTGAGATTTCTGTGTTACCGGATCATTCACTTTGTGCCCTGAAGCAAATCGCTGGATCCCAGGGGAAGAACAGCACTCTGGCAGGGGGGAGGAGGGCACACCAAATGCAAGCTCTCTGATTGTGAGTTGTTATAGTACAAGATTGTTTGAAATTGACATGTTCAATGTCCTAATTTTATTCTTCTGCTTCCCCTATCAGACTTCTCCCACATGTACCAAACACATTTTTCTCAGTCTGTTATGTAGGGCATTCATTAAGGCAAAAAGCTCCCTCGTACTGGTAACGTATGGCTTGCAGATTCTCTATGATATCAACATCTCTCTGCGTGCTGCATTGTATGTATATACTGTAACGTACGTGTACTTGAAAAATAAAGTGAAAAGATGAGCAGGTGCATTTCCCTTTCTTAAACGTTGCTTGAGGGTAGACAAGCTATTAAGAAGCAGCATTATTGGTAGCACCGAGCTACACACAGCAGAAGTAAAAAATATTCTCCATGAGCATTGCTAACCTGCCAAGGGCACAAACCAGGTGTAAGGCAGCTGTTTGAAGGCTTAATAAAATATGATGGGTTTTAGGATAGAAGAATGCTGTTTGACTTTTTATGAAGGTATACAGATAACACACTTTTATATTATGCTTAAAAGAGCGACTTTCTCATCTCTGAGGCCTACTCCTGTAAAACTGAATATGTGATGTAACCCAACATGTGAAAGTTGATTATTTATTTTACAAAGAGAGTTTATGGTGAGCAGGAAAGATGGAACGAGGAAGGATCAGGACTATTTGTGTTACATGCATGTCTGCTTAATAATCTCTACTACGTTCACATCCCTGTGGCACCAACACAGGCATATGTTGCACAGTACGAAGCAGGATGAATTGCAGAGCACACAGACAGCCTGTTCCGATTACAGGGCAATAAGGCTGTTTACTTGCCCATCTGGGGAAGGTTACAGGACGATAAATAGTGAAACAGAAAGTGTGTTTTCCCCTCTGCGGTTTCTGTTTTTGTAACCAGATGTCACAGCTGAGTGAGGGTCGTTTGGTCTGTAATTTGTTTCTGGAGAAGCGGTTTATTTCTTTTTCATACAGTGGCTCATTTCACCCTTTGCTGCCACTCAAGATGTTAACCACAGAGCATGCTTTCTAAATCAGAGCTCCATTCATGTACAGTGTCTGTTTCCAGAACACAGCAAGAATCTTCCGTGACTGAATGTACATAATAAAGTGTTCCAAGACAGTAGATGAGCACTGATTGTTCCAACAACTGAGCTATGATGTTGTGCTCTAATTCAGGCATTTAGCTAGAAAAGCATCCAGATAAGGAGTAGAACATTCATTTATTGTGCTCAAAGTCTACTGAGTTACTCAGCCCACTGCACCCTTATATGGGACCGTGGTAGCAGGTACCCCAGGTACTTTGAGACGGGTAGGATACTACAATCATACAAGTAATTGATGGAAAAATAAAGTAATGGTTTATTCTTGCTCCACTACCTTACAAAATAAAGGTAACATATCAGGCTAACCACACTGATACAGACATACAAAAATTGGTGCATACACACAGTAGAGAAATTTTACCCGTGGCCTAATTCTGACTTCAGTTCCCACCAAGATAAAAAACAGAACTTGAGAAGAACTTCACACCTCTGCAAAATGGCCTGGCCATTTTTTTTGCTGTACATTCACTCATCTCAATGCACATGTATGTATAAAATGGTATAATCAGGGGCATAACTACTGGGCTCTCCAGTTGCCACGAACATGTGTAGCTGTCACCCATGCTACTCTGCGGTGTCTGCAGTCAGCAGCCAACTCATTGAGGGATTTATGCTGCTCAGAGGGTAAGGGTTCTCTAGTATTCCTTTCCTCCCTGAGCAGGAAGTAAAGTGTAGAGCAGTGGCGGAGGCAGCTGGTGAGGTGGTTTTGTTGGGAAGGGCACTAAAAACCTTGGAGGCCCTTTTAAAAAATTTTGATCGGGTCCCCAAAGTTCACTTTAAACTAGAGATGGTCACTGACCCCCGTGTTTTGGTTTTGGATTCGGTTTTGGATCTGGATTACCGTCGTGTTTTGGTTTTGCAAAACCGCCATTGCGTGTTTTGGTTTTGGTTTTGGTTTTGTTTGGTTTTGTTTTGCTATTTTTTGGGAAAATCCATGTTTTTGGGCCTAAATTAACCCAATTTAGTGCTCCAACTGTTTTAGAGACAAGTAATCTAATTGTTGAGGTAATAAATCATCCAAAAAAAACAGTTTAATTCTTCGTTGGTAGGCCTTCATTTATTCTACACACAAAACAGATTGTCTTCCTCTCCATCTATGCATATTGGCAATGCAGCCATCGTCTTTGGATGTATATTACACCCTACACTTATAGTTAAATATGTAAAGAAATGGAAAAAGACAGTTTGCTTTCTGTCTCTATAGGCCCCCCTCCACTTTTTTAAAAAAAAACAAAAATTCAGCCATTATAGACTGTACAATATTAATTGACATGGAGAAAGCCAGTTTGGTTTCTGTCTCTCTAGGCTCCCCTCCACTTGTATAAAATACTAATAAATTCAGCCGTTATATACTGTACAATATAAATTGAAATGGACAAAGGCAGTTTGGTATCTGTCTGCATCAGATCCTCTCTCCACTAGGAGTAAAATAGAAAACTATTCAGCCGTTATATAATCTAGAATATAAATAGAAATTGAGAAAGGCAATTTGGTATCTGTCTGCATCATAATCATCAACATCATCATTAGCGCCCTCGTCGCCTACACAAATCTCCCCCTCATCCTCTTCTAATTCCAAAGTGGCATCCTCAATTTGGGTATCACCAGCTACACTCGGGCTATTAAGGCACACATCAGAAGAATGCTCACGATTAGACATCCTACTGTTGGATGGACTCTCCACAGGGATTGTTGTCATTTGTGAATCAGAGCAAATATTCTCCTGTAATGCCTCACTGTTATCTTGCAGCTCGGCTTTGACGCGTAACAGTAGTTGTGCACCAATTGTAGGCTGGGTAAATTTTTGGGATCTGCCACTAATAGCCAAAGGTGAAGGCCTCATTCTCTCTTTGCCACTGCGTGTGTAGAATGGCATGCTTGCAATTTTTTTTTTATCGTCACTTAACTTTTGCTCAGTTACACTTCTTTTTCGCTTCAATACAGTAAATTTTTTTGGGGTTTTTGTTTTTTGCACTAATTTGAAAACACTCTGTTGTTTGACATCGCCTTGGCCAGATGACGTACTGGGAACACTAACATCAGGACTGGTGACAGAACCTGGTTGCTCATTCAGATCATATGTGGACTGCTTTGAATCCATTCTGAGCGCAAACCACTGGGGAGTGCTAAAAATTATTTGGTAGATACTGCTGACAGATATGACTTTTGACAGCCAGAAATATTAATGCACAATTAGGGAGGACACCCCAAAAGCACTGAGGAGTGCTAAAAATTATTTAGTAGATACTGCTGACAGATATGACTTTTGACAGCCAGAAATATTAATGCACAATTAGGGAGGACACCCCAAAAGCACTGAGGAGTGCTAAAAATTATTTAGTAGATACTGCTGACAGATATGACTTTTGACAGCCAGAAATATTAATGCACAATTAGGGAGGACACCCCAAAAGCACTGAGGTGTGCTAAAAATTATTTAGTAGATACTGCTGACAGAAATGACCTTTGACAGCCAGAAATATTAATGCACAATTAGGGAGGACACCCCAAAAGCACTGAGGAGTGCTAAAAATTATTTAGTAGATACTGCTGACAGATATGACTTTTGACAGCCAGAAATATTAATGCACAATTAGGGAGGACACCCCAAAAGCACTGAGGAGTGCTAAAAATTATTTAGTAGATACTGCTGACAGATATGACTTTTGACAGCCAGAAATATTAATGCACCATTAGGGAGGACACCCCAAAAGCACTGAGGAGTGCTAAAAATTATTTAGTAGATACTGCTGACAGATATGACTTTTGACAGCCAGAAATATTAATGCACAATTAGGGAGGACACCCCAAAAGCACTGAGGAGTGCTAAAAATTATTTAGTAGATACTGCTGACAGATATGACTTTTGACAGCCAGAAATATTTATGCACTATTATGGGGGACACCCCAAAAGCGCTGGGGAGTGCCAAATATGAAGAAAAAATAATAAACCTCTATCCTCCTCTCTGCACTAGCGATTTTGGTTAGAGCAATTGCAAGAACAATATTGTATTCTCTGTCCCTGCTCTAATTAGCCTATGACTACACCCTGCTCTCTCCCTCTGTGAAATGGCGATGGATTGCTGTGGAGGCGTGTATTTATAAAGTTGAAGTATCGTGAGAACCGAGCCCCGAGATCCGACGACGTCACAATGACGTTCGGCCTCGATTTGGATTCGGAATGGGCGGGAGAGTACCGAGCTGCTCAGCTCGGTACTCGGATACCCAAAGTTCGGGTGGGTTCGGTTCTCGGAGAACCGGACCCGCCCATCTCTACTTTAAACCCCTGGGTTTGTATCTTGCATTTACCACTCATTTTCATAGTAAGCACCATTTTACCAACCTACATCCCTTTTTGAAAGATTTTTACATGTAATTAGCACAAATATTGCCCCAGAAAGCTGTAAACAATTACATTTTTTAAATTTATGTTTGTAAATTGCACCAAGACTCTAAATTAGGATGTCTGCATTTAGATTTGCATCATACGCCTTCATATTTTTTATTGAAGTGTCTAGTATGTAAGCTTGAGTCAAAACTATTTACAAATAAATTTGTTTGGTATACTTGAAGTTTTGTCATGTTTTATGCAGCGAGTTTGAACTTTCAAGGCCATCAAGTTGAACTTTTTATCAATTCTAGATGTGTTGATCCAGATGAGGGCAAAACAAATTCCTTAGACATCTGTCAATATAACCCCACAGGGGCAAAAATCCCTTCTTAAAGCCATACATGACAATCACATTAAATCCTTGGATCAAACACTCTAAGGGGTCCATTTTTGAAGCAGTGTTTCACACAATTTATCAAAGGGTTAGAGAACACAGATTTCTCCGGCCTTAACCCAGTTTTTGCCGACTATTGCTATCCCCATAGACTGCGAAAAAGTTTAAATTTACCAAGTGGAGAAAGGGTTAAATCACAGGGGACTACTCATAAGGCTACTCATGTGTATTTGTAGCCTTATCGTCAAGCATGCACATAGTACACAATACCTAGTATCAGCAGACAGAGCTTTCTACGTTGGAGGAAAGTCTTCGTTGGGGCAGCCTACTTTAGCCAGCACTGTCCCAGGGAGCTTTGTTAAATAGCATCGAAATATATATTTTTTTTGCTGGAATAAATGGCATACAAAACTATTGTTTTTCGCTGCCAATAGTGTCTGATTGATAAATAGACCTCTAAATGCTTAATTTGCTTCTTATAACTAGTGAAACCATTGCTTGTTTCAAAGGCATCCAAAACATTTTCAAATCTATCTAGTGATTTTGCCATTACTAACTCTGCAGTGTATTCCATAGTATACCTGCGTTCACAGTGAAAAATATCTTTATATGTTGGTAGTGAAAACTTCAAGTTACAGTGGATGCCCCTTGTCGCCTGTAAAGAACTTTATCAAACAAATCTTTCTATTGTCATTGAATATATTTCTAGGCATTAATTAGGTCACGTCTAAGATGTCTTTTTTCCAAAATAAACAACCCAGTATTGGTTTCAACCAGTTACTTTGGACATATGACAGAGGTTGGGGGCAAACGTGCCCCTGAAGACATTTAATGAAAAAGTGACAGTTAGGTGCATTAATGTGCTACAAAGTGTATCTCTTCGAAGATTGTACATATCTAAGATAGGGGTTATATTTATAACTGGGTCTATTTTTCACATTTTAGTAAAAAAAAAAAACCCCACAAAGGTGGATTTAGCATTTCAAGTAACATACACTGAACTAGTTTACAGCAGAGCAAGAATGCTTCTAAAACTAATCCATGTATGTCAGAAAAGACTGTGATTGTATTATATGATTGTAAAAACACACACAGCAGGTGCAGAACTCCAGAAGACCCTAGACCCTAGGACAACTAAACCAGAGTTTAGCAAGACTATAATCTTGAACAGAAGGAGGTCTAATTTAACATGCTATATGCTTAGCTGTCCAGGTCTGGTGTGGTCAGAATTATTCCAGGCAGTCTGAAACCACAGATAAGCATGAACTGAACTGTTTCAGGGGTTAAGTGCCGGCCGGACAACTAGCAACGAGCTAATATTAAAATGGACCGCTCTAAGCAAAAAAAGTTGACATAGCCTGGTACAATTTATTGATGTGTGGAATTCACATAAATCGATAAAATTCCAAATACTAGAACACCTGACGCGTTTCTTTATTAATATGGTTTCTTCATAGGCATCTCTGTCCATGCTTATCTGCAGATTCAGTTGGCCTGGAGCAAATAGCGAGCCTCCTTAATTATGCGTACCGGACCTCGACTGATATGCATGTAGGTGCATTATTGTCTTAGATCTCCTGTGATCAACTATATCGGAGTCCTGCTGAACTTTTTTCAGCAATGACTTCTAGATTCCAAAAGTACAACTGAGCAACTGGGGGACAAGAGGTTAGATTTGCTCTTTAAAGGTTGTCCGCAGGCCCCATACTTTTTAAAATCCTTCATATTAAAGAGCAATGCAAATAAAAAAAAGTACCTGAAAAATAAAATTCCCTGAAGGTGAATTTCCTATTTAACATATCTGACGGAATGGACATAACCAGGCTTGTTATTTCCCAGCAGTCAACTTGAAGTACAGGATTGAGTGGCCAGCTATTGTTCTTAAACAGGGCCAGCTGTGATGTTTTATTCTGGGCCAGTCACTTCCTGTAAAGACACTAAGGACAAGAAGTTGGGAGCAGCTGGAGCCCCTCTGACATCACAAATGACTAGAAGGGGCTAAAACAGGGAGTGACTGACTATCATCCACCATCACCAAGGGATTAATGACATCAATGAGTCAGACATTGTGGCAAGAAACAGCAAGGGGGACTCATTTGGACCTGAGACATGACTACTCTCTTGTACAGCCCCTCATTGAACTCTACCAATCCGGGGAAACCTTTTTCCTAAGACCTGTGGATAACCTTGCAGGGAGGGATTCCCAGCGTGCGAAATGTTAGCCCTTTAAAAAGGCTTGTAGAATTGCTGACTCTGCTGAACAGTATCTCCAGTAGCTATCATATCAGATCTGGATTGGTTGAGCATTAATCACGGACAGTGTAGGAAAGTTCTTGGAAGACTTATGGTAAAGTGGTGTTTATTGGACCTGTTAGTCTGGTTTATAATTTTATGATTTATCCTTTTGCTGATGTAGAGATCATGTATTAGACAGTTCTCTAGTAAAGATCTGCGTAACTTAACCCAGAAGTCCCAGGGTACCCCTTGTGAGCTTAGGCGCTAATACCCCGGGTCTTCAAAACATATACAGGTAGTCAGGAAAACAACTGGGTTAGCCATTGCTCTTGACTATAGATGTGCCTGTTATATGTAAAGAGTAATCTTTAAACTGAGCAATTGTGAGATTTTAGTGCTGTAAATATGGGCTACCTCAAAACATTATATAACACGGACAGATTGTGATAACTGTAAATCTATTTTTGAAAGAAAGAAAAATTTAACTCAAATGGGATTTTGACAAATTATAGCACATGTAGCAATAGGCAGAATAGGTGAAACAAATATCATTTTCTGATATCAGATTATGAGCTTCTAACTGGAATTCCCAGCAGTAAAGCATGCTCAGAATGCTAGATGAATGTACTACTGTAAATGAGTAAGTTTAGCTGCAAGGCGTTTGTGGCAGTGAGCTTTTTATAGCTACCATGTTAAAAGGGTGGAGGTGTCCTCAGCACTTGTTCCTTTCTCTGCCAATTACCCCCTTTGGAGTGATTCATGAATCAAGAAAGAGATTAGTGCATAAAATGTGGGACACCAAGAAATGTCAGAAATCAATAAAGAAAACATTCTGTGCCTGATTCATCTTGGAAAACAAAGTGAACGCAATTTGTGTACTTAAAAATCAAACGGAAGTGCACCCACATACACCCGTATTCACGTACCAGCGTATCTCAAGAAACGTTTCTACTTGAATACAGATGTACTTACGCTCTGGATATATGTTACTTGCCGTATGCAGACAAACAGAACACACTACAGGACACGCACAATATATACGTGCAATACAGTCCCATTTTTTTTTTTTAATGAAATTCATATATCAGGATGTTCTTAACACCTACTGTACATAAAATGCATTTTTACAGTTTTCTTACCTGCAAATACATGTTCTGGCATACAAATGCTACGGCATCACTATCAGTTGGCACATGCATGTGATACTGCTACTAAGCACGTACCTCAGCGATGCCCAGAGCTTGAATCTGATAAATGTGCGTGTGCCCTTACTGCACATTGCCTACAGTCATCTGCTCCTTCCCTCCCCTGTTCCATCCTTGAAGTCGGAAGTGTCAATTTCATCTGGACTTGGATTGCATTCACCTGTGTTCCATTTCTGAGCATGCAAGCAGTACAATTCACGCAAGACACAGCATGCAACGGGACTTACGTCCGAAGATGGATCAGGCTCTATATCTGTATAAAACATTGTGAGAAGACTATTTGCCCATTAATTCATACTTGCCAACATTTTTTTTTCTTTTTCCGGGAGATGCCGGCTGGGACGTGGGCGTGTAGGGGGCGGGGCTGCGAAATCGCGTCATTTTGGCCCCGCCCCCGTGACGGAATGACGCAAATCGCGTCATTTTATGGTGGGGGCGGGGCTAAACGCCGCGATTCCGGGTGAATCGCGGCGTTTAAACTAAATTTTTCCCCCTTCCTATCAGGGAGATTGCCACACTCGTCCGGGAGACTCTCGCAAAATGCGGGAGTCTCCCGGACAATCCGGGAGAGTTGGCAAGTATGCATTAATTTACTACTGAAATGTTATGCTATGAACTATATGTAGGCGTTTGTAGTAAGTAGGTTATTTTTAAATTGATATTATTCAGTGGTTATGCTTTCCATGTAAAGAAAGACGTTCGGCGTTATTTATCAAGCACAGGTTTTTTAAAATCACTAATTTTCTGTTGGTTTGCCTCCAGGATTTAAGACAGCATTATTATTAAAGCCCGGGCAAACCCACATTAATAAAAATGCTGGTTTAAATCCCACCAGCAAAATTGCAGAAAATCAGCAAATTTAAAAAACTATGCTTGATAAGTAATGTCCATGATGTTTATTTTAACATTTGTAACAGCAGAAGCATATGTTAAGATGTTAGCAAGCATGGATGAAAACACGTTGGGCCTTATTCATCAAGGGATGTACACTTCGATTTTGAGCGTATCATCCGCAAAATAACTCTGCGCAAGCCTAGAACTGGCTCATATGCCACAGAACGCAGCCACATTCAATTCATCTTTGAGTGCCAAGGACATTTATTGTAGCCTTCAATTTCAAGGAGGGAATGGGCGTGGTCCTGTTCTGGACATGCCTAGAGGGATTATGGGTATGATAGGTTCAAAATTGGCAGATTTGTGCCTCGATGAATTAGGTCCACGCAGACACGGCAGTGGTATTAGGATAGGCGGCAAGTAGCTGAACCTCCCTAACCCCCACCCTACACCTATAGAGCAACAAATCCAATTAAAGAATGTGGATTTGATGAAAGTTGGCACTCAGTGTCTGAAGGACAAATTATATCCAGGACCGCATCATATTGTGATTTTAGCCTAAATTTCATACCCATTGGGTGATCCTGCAGCTATCTTGTTTTCAGACTGTCCTCCAACTGCAAGGTCTATTATTTTCCATGATCACTTACATTCAGTCTTGAAGGTGTCTATTATTTATGTCAGGTCTCTGGACTGATGGACAGATAAAGTGAGAGTTATCTGCATGCCAGTGGTAGCTTAAGCCATGATTTTGGGTTATATTTCCCTGTCACAGCTGTTCAAGGCTGCCTGGGACACCTAAAACTAAACCCCACAGCATGCCCAAGTAGTGAGAAAGGAGAAAGTGAGATCAGAGTCCGTAAAACGTGGAGAAATTCCCAACAAAGAGGAGGAAGAAGGAGCTGAAGAGGGGAGATGCCACTGTGAGAGGGAGTACAGTGGAGAGAAGTGCTGTAGTGAGCGGCAAAGACAGCACTATTATAGGGACTATAAGCAGTAATAAGAGGTATCAATCCCTTAGAGAGTGCTGTATGTTTGACTGAGAAAGCTGCATGTTTGACAGAGGGAATTGCCAGTCTTACAGATAGAGCTGCCAGTCTGGTCGAAAGAGCTGTCAATTTATTGCAAAAAGAGCAGCCAGATTACTAGAGATAGCTGCCAGGTTTTAGTAGGTTTACCCTATTGCTGGGTAATGTTTAATCTGTGGTTCACAATATGACCAAAAGAGTTTTCATCCCAAAAATAGGACTTTCTTAAGGGATATGCGTTACATTACTTGACAAAAGGGAAACTGGTTCATCTTCAATTACAACGGAGAACAAAGTACAGAAATAAAATGGAGCATTCTCACTACAGGGCTGAGCGACAGTTGTGTCTCTGTTGTCTCTCCCCATTCCAACTATGATGCACCATTGGTAGCTACACAGAAATGTAATTTGCCAATTGACTGCTAACAATAGCCACCCATACTTTCCCCATCAGATGTTATTCTGATACCTTCTGTATCATGTGTTCCCCCACACCTCTTAGATTATACATTCATTTGGGAAGGCCATCTTTACTTTCTGTTTCATGTTATTGTATGTGATTTGTGTCATGTCATGACCCCTCAATTCACAATGCCACAAAATGTATCAGCGCTTTATATATAAAAAGATAATAATAAAACCTATGAATTGGGAGGCCAAAGTAAGTGTTTAGTGGTTACAATTTATGTAATGAAGAAGTTTATTTTTCTGCTTGTTGGGTGCATTGCAATCTGAGGATCAGGATCACATAGATCAAAAATGTGAATGCTCATTTTTCGGTGACATTATATTGTGGGGAATTACCTTATCAAGTTCTGGACAAAGTGGGCAATGTCAGAGAAGTGACTGTTAGAGTGATCATCCATTATTGGGACATTAACTGTAATATTTGATTTATTTCTATTGTTATCAGTCTACTGCT
Source organism: Mixophyes fleayi (assembly GCF_038048845.1). Classification (NCBI taxonomy): domain Eukaryota; kingdom Metazoa; phylum Chordata; class Amphibia; order Anura; family Limnodynastidae; genus Mixophyes; species Mixophyes fleayi. The sequence continues at coordinate 258,841,515 of NC_134403.1, forward strand.
CTCATCCCTGTGATTGAGCTTTGGGGATCCACTAACATCCAACCATTACTAGAACATTATCAAGTTACTTGTCATCTATTTCTGGAGCAATTGGACAAGGTGGGAGAATTGTTAGAGTCTTCACCCACTATTGGTATATTAAACATTAACATTATTTATATTATTTATTTTATCTCTGTCATCAGCTTACTTTTGTTATTTCTGTGTTATAGTTTTGGTGATCTGTTCATATCCAGTTATTACTAGGACATTGTCGAATTACTTGTCATACACATTTAAACTTATAAAACTAAGAAGCAGTTCCTAAGAAGCAGATCCTTGTATATACCTGAGACAACACAACATTATTACCTGATGAAATAAACCCCATATTAGTACCCATGCAGAGAGTCACTTCTATAGTAGAGACCATGGCAGGAGCGCTGGAAATTCATATTTTTCTATTTGGATCAAAAGTTTTGTTAACTCTACATTCCATCAGTCTCAAAATGTATAAGCCAGGGGACCACCATTTTTTTTTAGGAAGTTGTCCAGGGGGTTCCTGAGTCAACTCCAGGTAGACCTTGGCAAAATCTGCATCCTTGAAGAGAGAACATGATTCAGCTAGAGGAATGCATTTGAGAAATTGAGAAAGATGTGAGATTACCCTAACCGTAAAATTTAGCACCCCTCTCCCAACCAGGTACGTTGAGGTACCCAGTGGTGCAGGGGCTACATAAAGAACTGGCATGAATATTGTCAGGCGCCTGCCCTTCTGCCGACGGACGCGCCTGCGCCTCCCCTTCTGCCGACGGACTCCTGCCCCTCTGCCGACTCGCGACCCGTTGCTTAGCAATGGGACGCACTTTCGGTATCGCTGCGCGCGCATGTGCAGTGCTTTCTGGGTCCCTTTGCTAGGCAACAGGACGTTTTTTCCTCGTTCTGCTGCGTTATCAGCTGCATTTAATTCCATATTGTCACCACCCTATCAGGCACCACTTCCCTCTATTTTAGGAATCTCCCAGCTTCAGACCTTAGCCAGAGTATTGGTGTTCCAGTCTCAGCATTCCTATTGCCTGTTTCTATTACTATTTCCATTGTTGACCTTTTGGCCCGTTTCTGACCATTCTTTGGCTTTGTGATTCGGTACCTCGTGTCCAGCAAGTTCCTGACCTCGGCTTTCCCTGACTATTCTCTTTATTATACCCATGTGTACGTCGTCTCGGCTGGTTGCATCCGCCACCTGTTATCTTGTGTACACTCCACTGCACTGGTGACTAGTTGGGAGAACCACGACCTGCACACCTCATGCAGCCAAGCCCATACCTCCTTGCGGGGGTTCCTGGTGAATACCGGGGGTGTGTTAGACTCCGCGCCTCTCAATCTAGTTGCATCAATACCAGTCAGTGGCCTCTAAAATACTATTGTCATGACAAATATACATTTGGTGGAAGTCCCGTTAATTTTATGGGCTATTTGCTGTCTTTGCAACTCTGAGGTAAGTTCAGATTTGCCCTTTGTGGTGACAATGTTTTGCTTTTAGAAATTTTCTATGGGCAGATGACAACCTAGTCTATCACCTTGGACTTGTCATTGGCTGGCGCAGGCATAATTTAAGTGGAAACTTTAGAAACAGGAATTCAAATGACTTGACAGGTTTTAGTGTTCCCTTTGTTTATGCTAAGCACAGTCAGTGATTGATGACATGAAACTGTGTTGTGGAGGATGGCCTTTATCATTTGCATTATCTCGTTTTCTAGATCCTAACCCTGGTCAGAGGAATCCAAGTTCTTGAGAAGTTATCATGTAAATAACTTGATACTGAAAGGGTAACCCTGTACATATAGACAACACTGGAGGCCATTTACAAAGAAAAAGACTTATGTGGTTTAGGGCATGTATACTAGAGATGTGCACCGGCGACTTTTGGTGTCTCGTGTTTTGTGTTTTGGATTCGGATTTCCTCGATGTTTTGGGTTCGGATTTGTTTCGCAAAACACCTGCCGAAAGGTTTTGGTTCGGATTTAAGGTTTTGGATTCTAATTTTTTTTGAAAAAAGCATAAAAAGTTCAAAAATCAAGTTTTTGGGCTTATTTTCACTCCTACGCTAATATTAACCTCAATAACATTCAATAACAAGCATTTCCACTAATTTACCGTGTATTCTGAACACCTCACAATATAGTTATTAGTCCAAAACGTTGCAACGAGGTATCTTTCTGGACTGCGTAGTGGAGTGGTCCCCACAATATAATAAGAAAACCATCAACTGGTCTTAATCGCACCAAAAAATGTACCTGGACTGCGTAGAGGAGTGGGTCACCACAATATAAATTAAAAACCCTGAACTTGTATGATTCGCACCAATAATGTACCTGGACTGCGTAGAGGAGTGGGTCACCACAATATATATAATAAGAAAACCATCAACTGGTATGAATCGCACTGAATAATGTACCTGGACTGCGTAAAGGAGTGGGTCACCACAATATAAATTAAAAACCCTGAACTTGTATGATTCGCACCAATAATGTACCTGGACTGTGTAGAGGAGTGGGTCACCACATTATATATAATAAGAAAACCATCAACTGGTATGAATCGCACCGAATAATGTACCTGGACTGCGTAGAGGAGTGGGTCACCACAATATATATAATAAGAAAACCATCAACTGGTATGAATCGCACCGAATAATGTACCTGAACTGCGTCGAGGAGTGGGTCACCACAATATAAATTAAAAACCCTGAACTTGTATGATTCGCACCAATAATGTACCTGGACTGCATAGAGGAGTGGGTCACCACAATATAAATTAAAAACCCTGAACTTGTATGATTCGCACCAATAATGTACCTGGACTGCGTAGAGGAGTGGGTCACCACAATATATATAATAAGAAAACCATCAACTGGTATGAATCGCACCGAATAATGTACCTGGACTGCGTAGAGGAGTGGGTCACCACAATATATATAATAAGAAAACCATCAACTGGTATGAATCGCACTGAATAATGTACCTGGACTGCGTAGAGGAGTGGGTCACCACAATATAAATTAAAAACCCTGAACTTGTATGATTCGCACCAATAATGTACCTGGACTGCGTAGAGGAGTGGGTCACCACAATATATATAATAAGAAAACCATCAACTGGTATGAATCTCACTGAATAATGTACCTGGACTGCGTAGAGGAGTGGGTCACCACAAAATAAATTAAAAACCCTGAACTTGTATGATTCGCACCAATAATGTACCTGGACTGCGTAGAGGAGTGGGTCACCACAATATATATAATAAGAAAACCATCAACTGGTATGAATCTCACTGAATAATGTACCTGGACTGCGTAGAGGAGTGGGTCACCACAATATAAATTAAAAACCCTGAACTTGTATGATTCGCACCAATAATGTACCTGGACTGCGTAGAGGAGTGGGTCACCACAATATATATAATAAGAAAACCATCAACTGGTATGAATCGCACCGAATAATGTACCTGGACTGCGTAGAGGAGTGGGTCACCACAATATATATAATAAGAAAACCATCAACTGGTATGAATCGCACTGAATAATGTACCTGGACTGCGTAGAGGAGTGGGTCACCACAATATAAATTAAAAACCCTGAACTTGTATGATTCGCACCAATAATGTACCTGGACTGCGTAGAGGAGTGGGTCACCACAATATATATAATAAGAAAACCATCAACTGGTATGAATCTCACTGAATAATGTACCTGGACTGTGTAGAGGAGTGGGTCACCACAAAATAAATTAAAAACCCTGAACTTGTATGATTCGCACCAATAATGTACCTGGACTGCGTAGAGGAGTGGGTCACCACAATATATATATAATAAGAAAACCATCAACTGGTATGAATCGCACTGAATAATGTACCTGGACTGCGTAGAGGAGTGGGTCACCACAATATAAATTAAAAACCCTGAACTTGTATGATTCGCACCAATAATGTACCTGGACTGCGTAGAGGAGTGGGTCACCACAATATATATAATAAGAAAACCATCAACTGGTATGAATCTCACTGAATAATGTACCTGGACTGCGTAGAGGAGTGGGTCGCCACAAAATAAATTAAAAACCCTGAACTTGTATGATTCGCACCAATAATGTACCTGGACTGCGTAGAGGAGTGGGTCACCACAATATATATAATAAGAAAACCATCAACTGGTATGAATCTCACTGAATAATGTACCTGGACTGCGTAGAGGAGTGGGTCACCACAATATATATAATAAGAAAACCATCAACTGGTATGAATCGCACCGAATAATGTACCTAGACTGCGTAGAGGAGTGGGTCACCACAATATAAATTAAAAACCCTGAACTTGTATGATTCGCACCAATAATGTACCTGGACTGCGTAGAGGAGTGGGTCACCACAATATAAATTAAAAACCCTGAACTTGTATGATTCGCACCAATAATGTTCCTGGACTGCGTAGAGGAGTGTGTCACCACAATATTATTAAAAAACCCTACACGGGTCTGAATTCCACCCAAAAAGTTTATGGACTGCGTAGTGTAGTGTTCCCCACAATATTATTTAAAAAATTGTAGCAACAGTCAACGTTGTTTAATATCTGATACACCTCTATCTGGACTGCATAGTGGAGTGGCCCCGGTACCCAATTTGGTACAGACCATTCATCATTGAGATCCCATCAAGTATGTTAAAGACAGACAGGGTCGAAGTGTTATTGGTTGACTTTGTAAACCAAAAAACTGTCCCTGTTGCACTTAGTCGTGCAATGAAGACTGACTTTTTCATTTAAAGGCACCATCTTTCAAGTGTAGTGTTTGTAAGTCATATTATACTTTTGGTAAAATTTGTTTATTTTGTTCCTCTTTATGGTAACTACTAATAGAATTAAAGTATTAAATAGAAGCGGCAGTTCCTCTTTATGGGAAATAGTTATAGAATTAAAGTATTAAATAGAATTAAAGTATTAAATAGAGTGGTATAGAGTGGTAGTGTGGTATAGAGTGGTCCCCCCAATATAATAATAAAACCCTCAACTGGTCAGAATTCCACCAAACAAGTATCTGGACTGCGTAGTGGGGTGGCCCCGGTACCCAATTTGATACCGCGGCCACAATAAAATAAATACACCCTCAACTGGTCAGAATTCCACCAAACAATTATCTGGACTGCATAGTGGGGTGGCCCCGGTACCCAATTTGATACCGGAGCCACAATAAAAAAAATACACCCTCAACTGGTCAGAATTCCACCAAACAAGTATCTGGACTGCGTAGTGGGGTGGCCCCGGTACCCAATTTGATACCGGGGCCACAATAAAATAAATACACCCTCAACTGGTCAGAATTCCACCAAACAAGTATCTGGACTGCGTAGTGGGGTGGCCCCGGTACCCAATTTGATACCGGGGCCACAATAAAATAAATACACCCTCAACTGGTCAGAATTCCACCAAACAAGTATCTGGACTGCGTAGTGGGGTGGCCCCGGTACCCAATTTGATACCAGGGCCACAATACCTCCTCCAAGTTCCAAGTGTAGTGTTTATAACATCTTAACACTACACTAATTCTAGCACGTCAAAACCTGTTGTTTTAAATAATGACAGGGCATTTAACTTTTGATTTAATTTATTGAATTTGTTGGCATTTTCTTTTACTTTTTGAACATGGCAAACGACTGTTGAATGGTCACATAATGCCAAAAAAATAGTTGCAAGATGGAATTGTCCTTGGGCCCTCCCACCCACCCTTATGTTGTTGAAATAGGACATGCACACTTTAACTAACCAATCATTTCAGCGACAGGGCCTACCAAACAACTGTGGCTGAAATGATTGGTTTGTTTGGGCCCCCACACCAATAAAACAATTCATCTCTCCCTACACAAACTAAACAGGCTCTACTGAGGAAAGATGTCGTCCTCATCCTCAACCTCTGATTCCTCTCCCCCTACAGTGTGTACTTCCTCCTCCTCACACATTATCAATTCGTCCCCGCTGGACTCCACAACCACAGGTCCCTCTGTACTGTCTGGAGGGCAGTGCTGTACTTCATTGAGGAATTGATTATTCATTTTTATAAACATCATTTTTTCAACGTTGTGAGGAAGCAACCTCCTTCGCCGCTCACTGACCAGGTTCCCCGCTGCACTAAAAACTCTTTCCGAGTACACACTGGAGGGGGGACAACTCAGTTAAGAAATAGAGCCAGTTTGTACAGGGGCTTCCAAACTGCCTTTTGGAGTTCTACCACGTCACTACCTCTAGTTAATTTAGATTGCAAGGCTTGTAAAAATAAATACTTTAAAGATAAAAAAAGCAGGCTGCACAGACTGTGGAGCTAGAAAGTGTAATTAAATGGACCACGTTACTTTGGTGGCTATCTATGCCCCCCCGCCCTACACTTGTAGTTGAATATAAATAAAGCAGCCTGCATAGACTGTAGAACTAGAAATTCAAATATACAAAGAAATGGACAAAGGCAGTTTGGTATCTGTCTGCATCAGATCCCCTCTCCACTAGGAGTAAAACAGAAAACTATTCAGCCGTTATATAATCTAGAATATAAATAGAAATTGAGAAAGGCAATTTGGTATCTGTCTGCATCATAATCATCAACATCCTCCTCAGCGCCAGCTACATCAATATCCTCCTCCCGATGTACAACATTCACACCTTCATTAGCCAAATCTGTAACTGGACTGTGGGTGATCCTTCCAGCATATGCAGAGGGCGTGCTGCAAATGCTGGATGGAGTCACCTCTTCCCGTACAGTGATGGGAAGGTCAGGGTTCACAACCAACAACACCCTTGGACTCGCCTTGGGGATTTGTGATGTCATCTGTTTAGAAGGCAGAGTTCTTTGCTGTTTTGTTGTTGTTGCTGACAGCATAACTCTCTTAAATTTTTTGTAGGGGGGGGAGGAGGAGGGCTTAGATCCTTGGGTGAAGTTGGACCACTAGTCATGAACACGGGCCAGGGCCTAAGCCGTTCCTTGCCACTACGTGTCGTAAATGGCATATTGCCAAATTTACGTTTCTCCTCAGATGATTTTAAGTTTCTCTTTTTGCTATTTTTTGAGAACTTGGGCTTTTTGGATTTTACATGCCCTGTACTAGGAGATTGGGCATCGGGCTTGCCAGACGACGTTGATGGCATTTCATCGTCTATGTCATGACTAGTGGCAGCAGCTTCAGCATTAGGAGGAAGTGGGTCTTGATCTTTCCCTACTTTATCCTCCAAATTTTGGTTTTCCATTATATGTAGCACAAGAGAGCGTACCCCTAAGCCACACACACTCGGCAAAGCCTTTAAAAATTATATGCGGCACAGGAGAGTAGCACTGGACTTATACTGCTGAATCAGTGAACTTTGTAATAGCAGTACCACTGGACTTATACTGCTGAATCAGTGAACTTTGTAATAGCAGTACCACTGGACTTATACTGCTGAATCAGTGAACTTTGTAATAGCAGTACCACTGGACTTATACACTGCTGAATCAGTGAACTTTGTAATAGCAGTACCACTGGACTTATACTGCTGAATCAGTGAACTTTGTAATATATCAGTACCACTGGACTTATACTGCTGAATCAGTGAACTTTGTAATATCAGTACCACTGGACTTATACTGCTGAATCAGTGTACTTTTTAATAGCAGTACCACTGGACTTATACTGCTTAATCAGTGAACTTGGTAATATAATATTGCAGTACCAATTGGCTTATACTGCAGGATTGGTTTTGCAAATTTTGTTGTAATTAATTTTTTTTGTAATTATTATTTGGTATTTTTTTTTATAACTTTTTTTTATTTTTTAAAACACTTGGGAATAATGGGGAAATAATAACTATGCCCTTAGAAGCACAGAGCACAGGACACAGCACAACTGGACTGAACAGGACACAGCACAGGACCAAGCAGCACCACTGAACTCAAAATTGACAGAGCACAGCACACAGCACCACTGGACTGATACTGCAGAACACAGCACAGCACAGCACAGCACAGCACAGCACAGAACTAAACAGCACAGCACAAAACTAAACAGCACAGCACGAGATATAGCAGGACAGAGGACCACCTAACACACCCTCCCTCTACCTTGATCAATGCCCGAGTGAAGATGGCGGCGACTAGCGGGGAATTTATAGGATCCGAGTATCGCGAGATCCGACAGCGGGATTATGACTCAGAGCCTCGGTTTCAAGTTTTCATTTGGCTTATACCCGGATCTGTCTCGGATCCGACTCGGATCGGAAAGGTTCGGGTGGGCTCGGATTCACAAAATCCGAGTGCGCTCATCTCTAATGTATACATGTAAGGCTGATCATATTTTAGGAGCCTGTACATACACTGATGTACACCTCTGCTGAGCAAGTTCATGGTCCATCTGTGCATTTTATCTGTGTGATTTCTCCCAAAAGACTGAGTGTTTCATCCTTATTTAGTTTCATAAAATATTTAAAAGTACGGAGACTTTGGGACTTTATTTTAAATGACAATCATTATTTGCTTGATTTATTTTTTTATCTCTCAAGTTCATTTGCAAGGCATTAGTGACTATAATCATTACGTGCTTAAAAGAGGCACAATTTTTATCCCTAACAGATCATTTAAATATTTTATCCCACAAAATGAAATCTGATTTCTGCAAATCATGGATATAGACCTTCATTGCATCTACACTGAATCCAGCAAAAGCTCACTCTACATATGCACTTTTGGCACTCTTGCTCTGCATAAAACCTAGTTTCCCTCCCCATGCCTTTGACTGGTTCCTGGAAGTCTGTCATTCAACTATCCTCCAGTCTCAGAGAGATGGCATCAGTAAGTTCAAAATGTTCTCAATTGTAGATTCATTAATTCGAGCTGTAGATTCTGTTTACAATTAGGATTGTTAGATCAGCAATTTTAATACCTTCAGCAGTGAAATATTCATCATGTATAGCTGCTCTGCAACTAATTCACATACCTATGCATAACCATTTTTTAAATATAAAATGTCTTGTCAGGAAGAGATGTATTGGGATTTGATGTACCTCTCATTCTCAAGTATGTTGAGGTTTTTATATATATATGTGTGTGTGTGTGTGTGTGTGTGTGTGTGTGTGTGTGTGTGTGTGTGTGTTTGTGTGTGTGTGTCACGAGTAACTATTTTCAGACTGGCCGCGTTCCGGCCGTCGCTATGATGACCGGGATGTCACTTCCCCTTTCTCCGTCCTTGTGTGTGTGTGTCACGAGTTATTATTTTCAGTCTGGCCATGTTCCAGCAGTCGCTATGATGACCGGGATGTCACTTCCAGGGGAGGGCTGGCAAATTTTAGCCCGGGGGGCAAGGCTCAACTCGGCAGCCTATTAGGAACATTTTAAAAGAAAAAAAATGCAGGTGGCCCAATGACTCAGCCCAAGATAGCCCACTATGGAATCATCCCAGGTGGCAAATACCCGCCTGCCCCCCAGCCCAGCCTGCCCCTGGCTCACTGCTCCCTAATCCATCCTGGCTGTCACCAGGGCAACGGCCGGGGCACTTCTCTAATCAGTGCCATGTCTTGGCAACTGACAGCCGTACGCGTGCGCATTCTATGTACATTAATTAGTAGCCTCCTGAGGAGGTTATTAGGCTAGTTGGAACTCTGCTCCCTCATTGGTCAGTGTGGTCTTAGCCTCCCCGCCAGTTATAGCTTCTGTTCACAGACTTGCTGACCTGCTTCATCTTCCTGTGGATACTCTGCCTGTAATCTGTCTGATTCCCCGTTGTGATCTCGACTTGTTCAGGACCCTCCTGTTTGCTGATTGCCCCTGACCTCTGCCTGTTTATTAGATTCTCTTTGTTTGCAACCTGCCCTCACCTCTGGCCTTTTTACTGGTTATCCTGCTCTCTACTGACCCACAACCTCTGACCTGTCCCAGGTACCTGCCTCCAGTATTACGTCCTCCTCCACTCTGTGCTACGGTTATACTTATACTGATAAGTCTTTACTACCATGGAGCTTAAGTCCTGGGGGCATCCGAGTACCTCTGAACAACATCAGTCCTACGGGAATGGTGGCTGCTAAAGGTGAAGACATCTATTAGCCCGGTTCTAAAGGCTTATCTAATAGCCATAGCCCTAACAATAAATATGCGTCACCGGCTTCATCTGCTGCAAACCAGGGTGCAGGGCTGCGTTACATCTGTAGTATCTATGCTGGTTAAATATTCCAGGATGAACATCGTACTAGCCGACATGGTTGAAACTGGGAAGCTTATGGTTAAGCTTATGTGAAAACCTGCTATCAACAATCTGCTTGATATGTGAGATCTACTTTGTTGTCTGGTACGCAGATTGCTTATTTATTTTGCACTTTTAAGGGTGCTCCCTTTTATGTGACTAGGATCTGGATCTGGTTCCAGGCTCTTGAGGCTGCCACTCATACAGGAGTCAAGTGTTGATACAAGTGAAACTCATATTTGGGACTTTTATATATACCATCTGAGATACTGATTTTAGAACATATGCAGTGGTGATTAGCGCCATATATATCTTTTTGTTTGATATATATATATATATATATATATATATATAGATAGATAGATAGATATGTATAGATATATATATATATATATATATATATATATATTTTATATATATATATATATATATCAATCATACACAGTTTTTATGGTAACAGTTAAGGGCATTTTGCACATTACAATTGCACACATGCTTATTACAGGTATGACAGGTGTTTTTAAATATCTTAGGCTGGAAGCAAATTTGATAGACTCTGACTTATTGTTCCAGGGGGTAGTTAAATGTAAAGTGACCGGATAGTTTACTGAATTTAGGAACCATTAACAGGTTTCTGGAAGTAGATCTAAGGTGATAAGTGCTGTACAATGAAGAATCTGGACAGATCAATGGGCAACTTGTGTAGAGTGCGCTTGAAGGTTTGACAGGAAAAGTGAACACTTCTCTTGGACTCCACATACATCCAATCAACTTCTGATAGCATGATATCATTGAGAGTACTGTAGTTACATTGCAAACAAAATGGCAGATTGTGTTGTAGAGTTTTCCCGACATATCAAAGGGAGTTTGTGGTGCAGTACCATAAACTATATCAACATAGTCTATATTTGGCATTATCGATAGTTTTGTGATGTGCTTTCTGTCTATTTTGGACTGTCTTGTGGGACCATGAATCACTCCAATTTTATCAAGCTTTGTTTTCTGAATTTGATAAAAGTATACTTTTTGGATTTTCAAATACTACTTTTTCATAAATATTAATTTATAAAGCCTAGTGAATAAAAATGGATGGTAGGAATTGCATTTAACATGAAAAATGTGTCATTTGAGCTAAATAGTTTACTGAAAAATAAGGAGTTTTCCAAGGACTAAAGATCCCATGGACAAATCTTTAAGGCCTGTATTATCAACACATTGCTATTGTGCTAAATGTATACACTACAATCACCATCATGTCATGTTTTCTGAATGGGATTATTACTTTTTAACATTTTAAAATCTCATATTCAATAAATTACAAAGCCCAGAGAAAGAGAAACACGAAGGATTTTATCGTGTAGTTGGTCAATAAGGGAAAATATGGACATTTCCAGAGACAAATTTGTAAAATCTGGGAACTTGTCTCTAAAAATTAGGAACAGTGTGCATTGAATTAGTTATTATGCATACTGCTTTGCTGTGTGCCACACATAGTAACACCTGTATTCATGCAGAATGCATTTCAACTGATTGCAAGTTGTATTTCATGTGTTTTAAAAGTGAAATAAAAGGGAACATTTAAAAGCATATAATAATAAATATAAATAAATAATAAAAGTAATCAATTCACACACAGACATCATTGACATTATATAGCTATTACTTTAAATTTAAAATGTTTTTCTCCCTAAGTTAGTGTTGCTTTCCACTTCCTTCTCTCTTTCGTCAAAGAGATCAATAGGCCTGACATCCCTATGTGTAGTCTGTATAAAAATAAATAAATAATTAAATAATTTGTTTCTACCATTAAACTTAAAAATGTGGTGTACTGAAGGTACAAGGGGCAGATAATTATTTTTGCCTTTTATTTACTTCATTTATATTTTATATAATACATAAGTGATGCTAATATATTTATAAACTCCTGTAAATAATCTGTAAAAATGGTGAATTCTGATGTCATTGGTACAATCCGTGAGTTCTCATGTCATCACTTCAGTATTCATTAGGAAACTGTATGTATTATAAGGGATAATGCACCCTTTGCTGTAAATTATAACAGATATTAGATGTCATCCCAGAGATATGTGGACAATACAGAGGGTTTATATATGTCCACTGGATCCCTTATTGACTTATAATTTCCTTATAATTTACAATAGGCAGTACATTATCCGATATTTAATATAATCATGTATTACGTCTGGTGATAATACACATTTATGGATAGAGCACAGCTGGCAATCTAACTCATTCATTTTTGTGTCACTGTCACAAAAATATTCAACAAACGCAGTTTATAAAATAACATTTATTTTATGGTATCGTAACAACTATTTCTATTCTGACACAAAAGCTATGTTTTAGCCTCTATTTGCACATAAAAATTAAATATATATTTTAACACAAAATCTATTTTGTGAAAAATAATCTATTTTGGAACAACAAAAATGCCATTTTGTTACTCAAATAGAATAGTTTATAACAAATGTACATAATAAACATGTGACCACTACTTCTAATTAAATCTAGCACCCTTGATCTAATCAGCACTCAGTCAAAACAAGCCCTGAGCAGAAATTATGGTGAGGACTCTTCCATGGTGAATGCAGGTAAGTGAAATTTACTATGTCTCATGGACAGCCCAGCTCAGCTGGCATGTTGCACAGATCTTATTGCACAGACGACCCCCTTGTTTTGGTTTTGGTTCTAAAACCATGTTCGTGTTTTGGTTTTGGTTTTGGCCAAGAAATCTTATGTGGTTTGGTTGGGTGGGTAAGGTTTAACAGTGCGGAAAATTCCAACACCGAGGACACCTCCAAGGAAAATCCGAATGTCTAAAAAAGCGATTTGAATATAACCAGACTTACCTCCAAAGCGACACTCTACATCTCCGATCGCAGCAGCACGCTCCCCGCAAGTTATTCCAACTACACAGATGTCCGTCACAAGACTTTGACGTCATCGCAACCTGAATAAATCTTAATTTAAAACGGCAATGGCGGGTTAAGTGTTTCAACACTTAACCTGAGGGATCCCGCCATTGCCGCTTTAAATGGTGGTAATCGTGAAAACAAAAGTCACCGGTTTGGTTTTGGTTTTGAATCTGGATTTCATTAAAAATTGTGAAAAACAGGTAAAATCATGTAATTTTTAGCTGTTCTGACATTGGTATTTATATAATTAACATTCATTTACAGTCATTTACAGTCTGTTTTCTAATGACCAGCTCACATTTACCAATATTTTCAGCAAAATTGGGCAAAGGTTGCCTGGCTAAAAACTTCCCATTCGCTTCCATTGACAGACCCCTCTATTCGTTGCATTATTTAAGATACCTCTTTTTCTCCATTTACTGCCAGTTCTTTGAGTCTCTCCTAGTGTGTGGATGTTCTCCCTGGCTCCTGTTAGTTTTTTCTGCTATTCCTATGCCTACAGCCTACCCATATTTGTAGGATATTCCTGGCCGAAGTTCTGCTATCTATCCTGCACTAATACTGTGCTACCTGGATCCCTGCCGCAAACGTTGTATTCCTCCTGGTCCAGTCCCGGTACTTTCAAGCATATCTCTACCCAAGTGTGCATTCAGCTGCAGATCCACTTCCTTGCCATTGCCTGTATTATCTACTAAGTATTACCTGGAACTCTGCCACAAATGCTGTACCCCTCCGGATCCAGCTCTCATGCTTCCTAGCATATCTGGACCAAAGTGTACATGAAGCCACAGACCCCTATTCTCCTTCATTACTGGTACTACCTAGTGACTGTTTCCTGGACCTCTGCCGCAAACGCTGTACTCCTCCTAGTCCAGCTGCATTGCTCCTAAGCATATCTGGACCCAAGTGTACAGATAGCTGCAGATCCACATTTCCGCCAGTGCCTGTATTGTCTACTAAGTATTATTTGGACCTCTGCCATCTACGCTGTACTACTTCTGATCCAGCTTCCCTGCTCTCAAGCATATCTGGACCCAAGTGTACTTCTAACCGCAGATCCTATTTCCTCAAGCTCCCATACTCCATACTAAAGTTTTCCTGGACCTCTGTCTCTGCCACTGATCCAGATTCCATGCTCCTCAGCATACCTGGACCTAGTACTTACCTGGGCCCAGATCCCAGTTCTCCTGGCACCGGTACTCCTATTCTGTGCACCATCTTTTCTACTTCTATGTCTCCACTAGATCTCGCCTAAACACCAACTAGAAGGGCCACGACCTGTGGTACTAAGGTAGCCAAGCCCATATCCCCTTGCAGGGATCACTGGGGAAAACCTTTTGTGCAGTTAGACTCTGCGCCTCTTGGGAGGTAGAGCCAAGTTAGGCAGGTATAAGGGTCCTACCCGACCACGGATTGTGACATGTCTGTTTTGGGCTAAAAATATTTCCACATAAAAGAGGTGGATTTTTGGTATTTTGCACAGGCATGACAATGCCTGTCAAAAACACAGACTTATACAAAGACACAGCATAGGGTCAAGTAATGTAAGTATGAACTTGAATCTTAATCATAACCCTAAAGTATCATTATAATTACCCTCCTACTTAAATTACATAATCCTACGCTGGGTCCGTGGCATTGCCGCTTTAAATATGAAAGTTGCGCTTACAAGTGACGTAATTTTCAAGAGTCGGGCTCTCCTCAGATCGGAACTGTCGTGTGTCTGTGTATACTTAAGTCTGTGTTTTTGAAAGGTCGGTGAGTTATGTTTCGGATTCTTTTTGTTGCTGTAAACACTGTTGATATTTACAACAGCATTAAACTGACTAACATCGTGTCAGATATCCCCAAATCTGAACTGCACATAATTTTTTTATTTTTTTTTAAATGTCATTTTTTGAATTATACTACCTGCTTTGCTGCAGTTTCAGAGGAGGTGCTTTGCAGTCTTATAGCAGAAACTTCTACTACACACTTGCAAGTTTTCCTCAGATCGTGATGTCTTCCTTACTATATGTTCACTGAACCGCAGGTACCTCATATGGTATAAAGCTAGCAGGACCTGTTACAGTGTTACTTACAGCAAGAGCAAGTCAATGAAAGTTACAAGCTGCTGCATGCTTAGTCATATCTGTTGCCAGATGTAATAAATTGAGCTATATCTGGTGCCAAGTATACAAATCTAAACTGTATCTGGAACCTAGTATAATAAACTGAGACACATCTAAGTTCAATATGCAGAATGCCATGTATGCACGGTGCCACATACAGACTGGTGTTTTGTTTTTGGTTTTCAGTTGAATCCAAAAATGTAAATTTGATGACATTTAGTAAAAAAACCCCACCTCATAACATTTAATTTTGAACTGTTTTTTTATTGAATGTAAATGATATAGACTGGCAAAATAGCCCCAGATTTGTAATCAGATGGTGGTTTAATAAAATATACATTTTCTACCAGTAAAATAAGATAGTATTTGATGCAAATGAATGAAACAAAGTGGAAGAACGGTAGCAGATAGGATGTCTGTTGTGAGCCAGTGAGAGTCTTACTTGGGGATGAGACTCTTGGGAACAGGGATTGTGTTGGTGCTTTTACGCTAGGTGGCTTTAATACAGGTGGTGCTTCTGTATGTTCTGAGATTTTAGCAGCTCTTTGTTGTCCTCTGTAAAATCTGACTTCTCGTGAATCTGTTGGATCAGTAACAGAACGCCTTTTGTCTACAACTTGGAGGTCTCGGAAAGGCTCTGGTGGAGGTAGGATGAGGAACTCTGATATAGGAGACTCACCTGTATGCTGTTGGCTAAGTGAAGACACACTCTTAGGTTTTCCATGCCATAGTTTTGTTGGGTCTTTATTGGAATCTGCTAGTTTGGAGTCAGTAGAATGTTTTGTAGTCTCCTCTCGAGAACCTTGGATTATTCTCGGAAAACTATGGTACCCATGTGGAATTCTATTTGATTCTAAAGCCACATTGGGTCATTCCTCCGATTTAGAAAGTGTTGTGATCTTTGGTGGTGTTTCTTCATTGCCTGTAAGCAAACAAAAGAAAGTTTTATAGGGGTTATATAGTGTGTGTGTGTGTGTGTGTGTGTGTGTGTGTGTGTGTGTGTGTGTGTATATTTATTAACAAAACTGTAACTTGTGAATACTAAGTACAATGAACGGTTCTCACATTTTGCCTTGTATTGGTTGTTTAATAAAGATTCACAGTGACAAAGCTCAGCATTCCTTTACAGTATAAGAAGATGCCATTGAAAAAAATTCCCAGATGAAAAAAACAGCCCTAGCTAGATACTAGGATGACAATTTAATAAAAAAAATTGTACAGGTGGGCAAAGCCCAGCTTTTTTAAAAAGTAGCACAAGAAAGTGTCATTGGACATAAATGAAACAGCCAAAAAAGAACAGCCCCAACAAGATAGTAGGATGACAGTTTAATAAAAGATACAGGTGGTCAAAGCTCAGCATTTCCTAATAATACAAAAAGATGCCTTTGGAGGCGAATTGAAAAGAATGACAAAGCAGCGTCAGATTGAAAGGGAGTTTAATAAAAAAATATATACAGGCTGGCAAAGCTCAGTATCTAATATATAAAAGCCTAGCGGCGTGTGTTAGTGTGTGTGTGTGTGTGTGTGTGTGTGGAAAAAACTATTTTCTCAGAAAGGGCTCATCCAATTGACCTGAAATTTGGTATACTGACATTATTTGACAAAAAAATTATAATAGTGAAGTCAGTTAACTTCCATCATCCCCCCTTCCCCCCGTGGGAGGGGTAGTAAAGGCTAAATTTACGAGTTGAGGGCTCAAACTAATTTTCGTGAGGTAATTTTACCTCATGAACACACATGCTGTGTTAGTGTGTGTGTGTGGAAAAAACTACCGGGTGACAGAGTGCCCAAGCTGTAGCACCACCTGCTGGGCGGAGTTATATACTACACTGACCTACTAAATTCTTAGCATTATCTAATATGTAAAAGCCTAGCGTCGTGTGTGTGTGGCGATGAAGATGGCAAGAACCTTTTTAACACCTTAAGTAGCTTGATTTGACTAGAATGCATGAGTATCATGCACGGGTTAACTTGTTTCTTAATAAGTGTACAAGAAGATAGCATTTGATGCAAACGAAACAGAGTGGCAGAGCTCATTGAATGTTAGTCTAATGCTCACACATACAATAATGCTTAATATCATGTGATATGGTCATTATTATCATACATGTATTTAAGTTAGTGTTTTTTGCTTGTTTGTTTTTGTTGTGTTTTCACTACATACTGTTCTGCTCTCCCACCCACTTTTTGCTGCTTGATCTGCCACACCATGTTAATTTGATCAATTTTACACATTTCAAAATCTGAAATTAACTCAACAACAACTGTCTTCAACAAAGGTATTTTGCACTGCCACAGACACATACAAACAAAATATTGTTTAATATAATGGGAAAAGCTGTTCAACTTAGTAATCAATAATATTCAATAGTATTTCAACTAGTAGTCTTCTTGACATGACTTTGATTACTTTATTCAGAGTATAATACACTTATTTTAGATAGTATTTGCTTAAAAAATGTTTTGCTGTTGCACTAAATTTGCTGTATAAATTATTAAACTTGTCATTACAGGCTGTTTGAGAAAGTCTACGTGAGTCAAAGATACCAGAGTAACTGTAACTTTGCAGTATATTATTTTTAGTACTAATAGGAACCTATATGGTACCCATTTTCATTGGACTTTATTAAACAGTACATACCTCTTCTGTAGAGCTCTGCCTGGCATAAAGATGAACTGATCTCTGATCTACAACTTCTAACATCAGTCTATAGGGCTGTGATTCCCATTAAAAATGAATATGCGCTTATGAGGTCATTACTAATTTTACTATTATTATTTAAAATTTGTTTGCAATTGCTTTGTATTACAGAACTCAGGTCCTGTAGATCCTCTGGATCCTCTTCCACTCATTTCCTAAAACAAAATTATGGCCGCCATGAAGATGGAGTGGTATATATGCACATTGTAGAATCCAAAGATAATGAGATTCCAGGAAAGTGATTGTTTTCATATCCGAATTTAGTGGGAAATTCCAAGCCAATCCAAGTTACAACTCGCATTGGTAAAATAATCAATTGAATCTAAATCACCCATCTCTATTTTATACATCTTACATGTGTTTATTTCTACGACAAGGAACAAACAAACCAGTTTTAGTGACTGGACTGATTAAATGCATCAGAAAAGAACATAATTTCAAATCAGAGTTGAATGTCTGGGGTCTTTTAAAAAGTGTCAGTCTACTGGCGCTATATAAATAAATGATGATGATGATGATGTGTGTGTATATATATATATATATATATATATATAGTGACCGAAATGAGGGAACAGGTGTCCTATCCTGGGGTAGATAAGGTTAAGTCTACATAATCATCATCACCATTTATTTATATAGCGCTACTAATTCCGCAGCGCTGTACAGAGAACTCATTCACATCAGTCCCTGCCCCATTGGAGCTTACAGTCTAAATTCCCTAATATAGACACATACTCAGACACAGACAGAGAGGGAGAGACTAGGGTCAATTTTGATAGCAGCCAATTAATCTAACAGTATGATTTTGGAGTGTGGGAGGAAACCGGAGCACCCGGAGGAAACCCACGCAAACACAGGGAGAACATACAAACTCCACACAGATAAGGCCATGGTTGGGAATCGAACTCATAACCCCAGTGCTGTGAGGCAGAAGTGCTAACCACTAGGCCACTGTGCTGCCCATAATGCATAATGCATTTTGGTCCTGCCAAAGTACAAAGGTAAAAAGTGATTGGTATGCTATGTGATCCAATCACACAACACTGTTGTCAGGGGGTCAAAGATTTGTTGTCTTGAGTGACAAGCGGAACATTTCATTGGAAAGCATTTTTATGACATGTTATGAAAGGGTTCTATGACATGTTGGTTAGAAACCTGGGACTAATATACCTGCTTGCAAACACTATTCCAATGTCTTTGTCACACATTTCCCACCCCTGTTTCAAGAGGGCGCGACAATGCATCTGCATTGGCTGATTGTGTACCGGGTCCATGTTCTTGTTACCGCTAGCAGCTACTAACATGAGCTTCCAGAACAGATGACAGAGCTCTTCTCCTATAGTAGTCGCCTTTCCAGTAGAGCTTGTTACGCTCATAGGTACTTGGATGCCCCAGGACTTAAGCACTTACGTAGTGAAATCTCATATACAGTACCACACTAGGTAGATAGGAGGTGGTAGCTATGACAGGAATTGATAATCAGAAGCAAGCTGGGCTCAGGGGTCCGTAGTAGGCAGAATAGTCAGCGACAGGCAAAAGGGTCTGGGCTGGCAGTGAACAGGGATATCCAGATATCAAGCTAAAGTTCAGGGCAATACGATAACAAGCAGTGTCCAGAACCTAACCAAGGGTCACAACATAAGTCAATCAGGAAAATATCCACAGGTAATACTGGAACACAGGAGCAGGTTAGCTATGCAGAGCATACACGCTATAACCGACTTAAATACATAGGGGAGCCAATCAAAATGGAGGAGGCACACCAGATTAATCAGCCTGAGTAGACTGTAATTAATTGTCAATGTGTGCGCGCACCCGGCTGTCTCCCCATGCCAGGACACAGCGCTAGCAAGCAGAGTGTCTCAGCCACTGCCTAGGTGACGGCTGGGATAAAGTATAAGTGACATCCTGGTTGTCATGGTGATGGCCTGAATGCGGCCCGAGTGTACACAGTGAGTCGCAGCGGCTTGGGGCACTGCCGCAGCGTGTAACTGTTGCACTGTAAAGTTAAAATTTTGTGACACTAAAAACTATCTTGTCACCTGGGCTTTCTGAGTTTTATTTGCACACATCCACTTTAACGGGGCATAATCTGTCATGAGTTTAAACTGTTTAACCAAGAGATAATACCTCAGAGTGTCTAATGCCCACTTAAGAGCCAACGCTTCCTTCTCTACAATGGCGTATCTCTTCTCATGCTCATTGAGTTTTCTAGTCAGATAAATTATAGGGTGCTCCTCACCATCTCTGTTTTGGGACAATATGGCACCTACCCCTGCATCTGAGGCAACTGTTTGCATGACAAACTCTTTTGAAAAGTCTGGCATTATTAATACAGGCTGCGTACATAAAGCCACTTTTAATGCCAAAAGCCTCTCTCTGCCTCAGGGTTCAATTTCACCATATTAGATGATGCAATCGCTGTGGTGGCAAAATTAGAAATTAATCGCTGGTAATACCCAGTGACCCCCAAAAGGGCTCTCACCTGTTTTTTATTAATAGGACAAGGCCGGATTTGGATAGTCTCAATTTTATTCAACTGGAGCTTGACCAAATCTCTACCTATGGTAAATAACAGGTACCTAAGCTCTTCCTTCATTAGGCAACATTTTTTGGGTTGTCTGTTAAGCTGGGTACACACTAGACAATTTTCCGACCAATGTGTTATCTGCAATGATTTTACTAACAACTGGAAAAAAAAAGTCCCGCTCAACATGCTGATTCATGCATAAACACTATACATGTTTTAAAAGATTTAGCCTCAGATCTGTGATCTTCAATTGTCATAACCGTCATCTGAAAAGATCATAACTCTGTAAACTCTATGGAGATGCTGATCGTGAGTGCATACACACTGCAGAATTGGAAGGATGTTGTTTCATAGCTGAACGTGATTAGTAGTTCTGCTGAGCAATCAAATGAAATGACAATTAGTGTTTTGAAACGGCTTTCGCTCATCGTCTAAGTGTACACACTAATGAGATATCGGGCTAAACGATGGTTATCACGTGATTGGCCTGATAATTGGCTGAAAACAATGTAGAGTGTACCCAGCCTTAGCCCTGGCTTTTTGATTGGCTCCAATACTGCTTGACCTCTATCTAGGTGAGAGTCCCAATCCAGGCTGTGAATCACAACATCATCCAGATAGGCAGCTGCATACTGTCTGTGGGGCTTCAAAATCCTATTCATTGCACACTGGAAGGTTGCTGGGGCCCCATGTAACTCAAACTGCAATATCTTATACTGATGAGCATCTTTAGCTCTCAAATCAAAGTAGGCTTTCTGAAGTCCTCCATCCAGAAAAGGTGCCAACAGGCCGGCCCACTGCTCTTTAGGCCAGTTCTTTCAAAGGTGGTCAGATATGCCTCCACATCGTCAGCCATAGTCATTTTTTGAAGAAAGTGACTAGCTAGTATGGTACTGAAGCTAGTCAGATAGTAATTTTAATGTAGATTAGTATATTCCCCAAAAATATTTTGGAATATACTAATCCTCATTAAAACTACTATCTGACTACACATATGAGGTGTGCCTTCCCTAGTTAGTATCTCTTTCTCTCCCCTTTTGCCTCAGCAAATTCCTACAGTGTGCCAGATTGATACTGCCAATAAAAATGTCCATCTATGTGTTTCACCCTGCTAACCAGGGACTTTCTCAGGAAGTAGGCCACAGCGGAAATTTTATTTAAAAATACAAAACAAATAAATATATATAGTATATAATATGCTCTGAACATACGAGTTGCAAATCATATAAAATTGTATGTCTTTCTATATGCCATGTGGCTCCATCATGTTTAGTAAATATATCCATGTTGATTACTGATTTTAGCAAACGCTTACCATGATTGCTTTTCCTATTAAATATTTTGAATACTTTCAAATCCAAAATCTTTTGGGAAATTCCAAGATCGTTCATGGGCTTCCTCAGGTCCCTGTAAGTTTTAGCAACATAAAACAGACTGTGGGGAAATTCCAACTGGTAAATTACTGAAATAATGCTGCACATTATAAAGGACATTGCTTTAAATTCACTGCTCAACAATTGACAAAGTTGCCAAATGTATTACTCGATATTACAGTACCCACATTTAAATATACCTTTAACATTCGTGGGGGGGGGGGCAACCATGGTGTATTGGCTGGTGGATTATTGATACATTTGTGTGGCTTGGAGATCATTTAAAAAAAACTGGTATTCGATGGTGCAACACTTTTATAAATTCACATTCACCATTGTTAACATAGCCCACAGACAAAGCAAGGTCCAATTTGGTATATCACTTTACATTAATTAATTTTCAAAGATCCTGTGTTCAAAATAAATAACATACTTCATCAGCTAATTGGCATTTTACCAATGTTTCATGCATATCTTTGGAAATATAAACAATGTTTCCTCCCTTATCTGAAAGGCCTAATAAGTACATCAAGAAAATCACTTAGCTCAGAAAGAGTATTGTGTTCATCCTGAGACAGACTATCACGACCTCTGACAGATCAGTTTTCATGTCTTATATCCCAACATCTATACTTGATGATCGCAACCCTGAGATGGCATGGTAGAAAGTCTTAATTGTAATGATGTAAACATGATATCTAATCAGGAAATATGCTGTGTATAGGAAACAAGTTGGATGTATTAATGTTTCTTATACAGTTTTGCTCATCATCACATCCTCCAGCACCAGTTTGACAGGAGACTGAAATGACATTGAAACCATCTGAATGGCAATAGGTTGGCCTAAAACATACCTAAAATTCCTACAATTATAACCTTCCATAGCCAGATGCAGAGTGTGGATGCCCTAGGAGTGGGATAGGAGCTCTGTAGTCCACATCTACTATTTACAATATTAAGACAATAGAGATGTATGTAACCAGTAGACATCTACTGCATCTGGAGGTTATACAGTTTCACCGTCAACATTGAGGGTTTTTTATGAATTTCCTGCCAAGGGAGGTGATCGTATACTCATTAATAAAATGAATTAAATGTATTTCTTGCTATAAATGCTAACTATAGTTATAATTAGTAAATAATATGACTGGGATGATATCGCTAAGTAATTAATCTTATTGCCTGTAAATATGTTTTTACCTTTACTGAGGTTATATTGTCAACTGTTTTGATGAGGCTTTTGTTTCAATTAGAATTTAGTTTCAACTTGATAGACTTTTTTCAGCCTTACCAACTATGCAACTATGAATGTTATTAGCAGTTCTTCATATCAAGCAACTTGTTTGTTAGGTTTATTGTTCATCTTATTAAATGTGAAACTTTGAGTTAATATGCAAGTAGTAAATCATGTTTAGAGCCCAGAGAATTGTTAGAAAAGTAATTACAGATGGAGAATGAGATATAGGGAAAGCAGAGTTATGAATGTTGTTGTATCAACTATATTTATTTCAAATATTTATTTTTTGAATCTACTATACTAAAAGGGATTGTACATATGGGAATTCTATAAGTGTGCTTGTTAAACTCATAGACAAACACTTTCATTTGTCTTTGAGTTTACAGCATATTTACAGTGTGTTTAAATGTTTGTTAGCATATAGTGGAGATACCTGCAAATGCATTCATGTGTCAGGCATCTGAAAAGTGCTTAAGATTCTCATCTTTCCTAAATACTTACTTGTGTTGAAGGAGTTTTAGTGTTAGTAAACAGAAAAGATGTATTTTCCACTATAATAAAGGGTTTCAAATATTGAGCAAAAACCTAATCTAGGGCTCATCCATTGCACTTTTCTTCCCCATTCAGGAAATTAAAAAATTACCCTGCACAAAAGTCAAAATCTCATAGGGATGATGTCACTATATTGTTAGCTTTTTATCTGTGCCAACTAGCAAGGAGTTCCCTTAAAATCCATCAAGAGCGACTCCTGTTCCAGTTTAACGCTACTGGGTTTAACTGGCAGCCTTAAAATGTACCCAGTACTGTTAATAAGCGTACAAGATATCACCTAGGCAAGGGTTTCAAATCACAAAAGGATTTATTTTACAAAATAATCACAATATAATTACTTTATATGAATATATTATTCTGCTTTCATTGCAAATCATAGGATGAACAATATAACAAGACTCATGCTGTGTTGGGTGTACACCCATTTATTTAAGATAAAAAAACGTAAATTTGTCCATATGCATATTTGGTCGCTTTTGCCACTTGCAACTCCTTACACTTATAGACGCAGGATGGGAGGAAAGGGTGGACAAAGACAAACCCAGTGCAATAAGGGCATAATTGCAACAATATGATTTTTGAGAGCGTTATTTAGAATATATATATATATATAATATATTTTGCCTATTTTCATTTGTACATGAGAAAGAAGATTTTACCTACTGTATTATAGTAGTTTTTTTTTTAATCAAACCTATCAGCAAATATATTTTTTGCTATTAAAAAAAAATCTTAAAAAACATTTCTTATGTTTATGGCCTGGTTGAGTGTAAGCTGATATATTCCTGACATAAACATATGGTTCTGGTGCACAGCTGGACTCAACCTGAGATGCTATCAATTCAGCATATTGGCGTAAATACGCCCTGTGTATGTGCATTTGTTGTGAGCATTTTTTTCAATGAATATGAGTAAACTCAAGATCAGGCTTATATCCTACCAAGTGGGCCAATACATGGAGTAAGCGTTACCAGTTGAAAGTTGGGGGGTTGCTATTCTGCTGGCAAGGTAGTAGCCAAATCCAATGTTATCCTACTTTTGTCAAACACATTACAATACAAGACCAAGCTGCCAAAATTCAAAGAGCCTCCAAGTTATACAACAGGCAGCTCCTGACAAGTCCAAAGGAAACTGTATCAGCACCGTATGCACAAATCACTTGCCTCACATAGGCATTGCTCTTTATCCCATGGTAATCTTTGTAGGTACTAAAAGGGAAATAGATAACATTTTTTGTCCTGATTGGTATAAAGATACTGGGTTTTCTGGCCCAATTCTACCCACTTCACACTGGCTGGCTACCCAGAGGTGCCTTACTATGCCAGGGAAGCCTACCCAGTACCTTCTAGGATTCCTATAGTCACTCAGGCAAATGCAGTTAGAATAGTACAACAGTACATTTATTGTAATAAAAACAGTCACTAGAAAATTATGCACACACAGTAAATAAATGCCAGGCAGGTTTACCACATAATCTGTCCTTTACCCCATTAGCTTAAGGAGTTACAGTCACTTGGTTGTCCTGATTTGCAGAATCCAAAGCCCATGGATCTCTCTCAGCTGCATATGTAGTCTCTGATAGAGAACGGTAACTCAAAATCAGCACCTTCCAGGATTCTTCCACAGCACGAACAACACCTCCCCCCTGGAGTGTCACTCCTTATATCTAGGGTCTAATTTCCACAGTGTTTTCCCCTCCCTGGGACTCATCTTAACCATGGGGACCTGGACTAGGGGTTGGAGAGAGAGTGGAGATGAGCTGTACTTCCACCGAAGCTCCCCTGCTCGATTGTAGACCAAATGTCTGGACTAGTCTTGTGAGAACAATGGATACTAATTAAGCTTCCCCCTCACTAGTATCTTGCAACCTGATCCCTACCTATAACCCACCTGGCTTCACTTTAAGGACAATGATTAAAAGCTTCCATGCAATATCAACAAAATACAATAAACAATATGCATATTTACAATGAGCTATAATGTCCTCTTATCCACATGTAAATAGACACTGCAGTTGTAGTCTGTTGAGCTGGGGAACAAACAAGTACATGCTATAATCCACATTTTGTGAGAAACGAGGGACAGGCTAGTAAAAGTGTTATCACACTTGGTTCGTCACAACTGGTACCTTTTATCTGCTGGTAAAGGTCATTTCTCATCAGTCACGTACCTTGGGATTCCCTGCTGTGGCTTGCTCTGCGCAAAGTCTACAGATAAATTTCCTGTACAGTGGGTATGGCAGCGCTGCTCCCAGTTTAACTGCTAAGTGTCCGTCAGAGCTTCAGGCTGATTAACACTTTCAGTTTATGCCGATTGACTGCTGTAGAGAAAGATTCAGGTACTTGCAATGACTGGAGTCAGAATTACCAGGAAAGTGCCACTAGGATTTTTCCTGACAAGATGGGATCCCAGATGGGCTTAACCTTTAATCAAATTGCCCAATACCCCACTCTCATCACATTCAACCCACTTCTTAAATTCCTCAAGAGTGCAGTCGCTCTTCTCCCAGGGAAGTGTTAGGGTATAGACCTTGTGGAATGAGATTTAGAGTATCTTTTTGTCTGGATAGGCTGTCTGTATTGCCATGGTCCTTGCCCATTTTGAGAGAAATTGTGATATTCAAAATTGCAATCCCAAGCTCCACCTAAACAGTTGCCTGTTATCCCCAACAATGTGGTGGAGTCAGTGAAAACTCCCTGACCACCACCCACCACATGGTTCCCAACCCACATCCTGAAGAGTCTGTCTGCAGGATGAACTATCATTGGAAATCCGAGATTGCCAGCCCTGGAGTCTGAGTTAAGGTGGCCTTTAGCTTAATGAAGGCTTATTCACCATTTTGAAAATTTCAGAGCTTGGCAGTGGTACTATAATGGGGCATGAATTTCCTGCAGTGCCCAGGAAGGTACACACATGCTTCTGTTTGGTAGGACAAGGCTAGATCAGGATGGCCTCAGCTTTAGCTGGCTGTGACCAACTTTGCTACCACCAACCCAGTGCCCCAAGCATAGTACCTCTACCATACACATATGGCATCTGTCTGGTTGAATCATCAGTCCATCATCTCTAAAGTAACTCAGCACCCTAGCAAAATATTACTCCCAGTTGTTACTAAAGATGGCCTGATCATCTGAATAAGCCTGGGTGAAATTGTCACACCACACTATCCTCTGAAAGGCTGCTGAAGCATTTTTCAAATAGCCCAAGCAGAGTGGTAAATGTGGACCGCTTCTGAGAGTGGACACATATCCGGCAGCCCCCAGCTGGCCAAGGAACTCATATATACAATACATGGGTATTTTTCAGTGACGGTTACCTCATTCAGATGCCACACAGAACCGGGTAGTTTGGTCTTTTGCTGTGCTTAAATTGCGAAGCAGCCCAGGGGCTGAAGTTAGGTACAATCACCCCCAATTCCAGCATTTTGTTTAGCTTTCTTCATCATTTTCAGTACATTGGACACCACCTGGTATGTAAGGTGCCTAATGGAATTAACCAACCCGGTATCAACTAGAGGGGTGCACCCAGATCTGCTGGTCAATTAAGGTCGCTGCGTTTCGAACACCTCTGGTCTGATGGTAAGTCAGCTAGATACTGTACTGCTTCTATCTCTATGTTGTACTTGGCTCCTTTAGCTACAAAGGCTAATTTTAAAAGGCATAAAAAAGAGATGGATGTACGAGATCCAAACATATTACATTTTGCTGATATTTAAGTCAGACCACTTACTGGTGTCCAGCTTTAGACACCAATAAGCAAAACTTGAGTACAAGTACAAAATTGGGCAGTCTTATGAAATAAGGGAATAGATGAATTACATTCTAAAGAAAAAATACACAAATTGGTCTTGTTACCATTGGAAAATAAAGATTTCTTAAATATTATTTAATGAGTATATATTCATATATCCAAGAACAATAAAAATATCTATCTAACAACCTTTTCATACTTAGAACTGTCCATTGAGAAGTGCTGAGTGCTTTTTAAACACAGGTGCCTGCTTGAATTTGGTGCCTGATGACATCAGCGGTCATCTGATTGCAATTCTGGGAGGGATATAAGAGAACGAAAGATACACACACACGCTCCTAGACATCGGAGTGGAACGCAGTTAAGCAGCTCATGTAAGTGACAGAATCCCCTTCCTTTACAAGAAGAAACTGTAAAACACCTTTGGATACTTGAGAATCCAAAATTTGATTGATCTTCTACTCCTCTTGTCCTTGTACAGTGTTGGAGGATGGAGGAAGAAAAGAAATATGAAATACATTTGGAATGAGTAAGAGAGAAGAAAGTCCTAGCCTAAAGGCCACAGGATTAACTACTAACAGAGTCTTGAATGGTCTGATAAAACTGGGAGCAAACTTCATACCAGGAACCCAAGAGGCATAGCTTCTAGGCTGAAAGCCAAACCTTATCCCCAAGAACCAACTTGGGAACTACACATAGCCTCTTATCGGCAGTGGCCTTGTAGCGTAGAGATGTCTTAAGTTAAAATTTCTTTGACTTGAGACCAAATTTTAGAAATTTCCAGAGGAGATGTTTAACTACAGGAACTTCAGAGAATAGGACAGCCAATAAATTCGGGAGATGGGGATGGTAGCCATATAAAATAAAGAAATGCATCATGGAAGTGGATTCATGAGACTGATAGTTATGATCAAATTCTACCCAGGGTAGAAAATCAGTCCAGTTATTGTGGTTAGCAGAAATCTACATCCTTAAAAATGTTTCTAGTTTTTGATTAATTCTCTCTGTTTGCCTGCTAGAAAGTGGGTGGTAGGAGAAATTGTGTTTAATATCAAAATTCCTTCAAAATGCCTGCCAGAATTTGGCTACAAATCGGACCGCTCGGTTAAAACAATTTCAAGATAACAGCTATGTAGGAAGATCTCCTTGATGAATAAAAAAAAAAAAGCTATGTAAAATAGGTGCAGAAGGGAGGGCTTTGAGAGGAATAAAATGTGCAGCTTTGGAGATGCAATCTACCGCTACCCAAATAGTATTGTACCTTTTGAATGGAGGGAGAGCTATAAATTCCATCGAAAAATGGGTCCAAGGTTTGTCTGTTACAGGTAGTGGAAGGAGAGGCCCATCTGGACTTTTACAGGGCACTTTGTGCTGGACACAGATGGTACAGGCCAAAATGAAGCCTTTGACATTTTAACGAATTGAAAGCTACTAATAACGATGATAAATTAAATCCAGGGTTTTCACCTGTATGTTTGGCAAACAAGGATAAATGTGCTATGGATAATAATTTGGACCGAAGAGTGGGAGAGATATAGTTTTTCCCATGGGGGAGTCTAGAAGAGCAGAGGGTGTGATAGCTAAAATGCAATTTAGATCTAGAACTGGTTTAAGCTCAGTGAGAAGCTTGGAGTCGCAAGGATAAAAGTATCAGGATAATGCATCAGCTTCCCCATTTTTAATGCTAGATCGTTAGGTGACCAGGAAATCGAATCACGAGAAAAACTATGTCCATTTCCCTTGCCTGAACTTTTATCATTGAGCAGATTGTAAACAAACAAGATTCTTGTGGTCAGTATTAAAAGTAACGGTGAATAGGGAAATCTTAAGTAAATGTTTCCTATCCTCCAGAGACAATTTGATGGTGAGGAGTTCTCTATCCCCATCATTGTATTTCCTTTCAGCAATATTTCTTGCAGGAGAAGAAAACACAGGGATGATGTTTCCCTCATGGAGCTCGCTGAGAGAAGACGGCACCTATGCCAATTGAAGAGGTGTCAACCTCAAGAACAAATAGGCAAGGGGTGTCAGGTTGCTTTAATCAATGCAGAGTCACAGATGCTTGTTTTCTTTTTGATAAAAAAGAAGTCTGCACCTGCTAGTGAAGATTTTCAAATATAACCTGGAGCCAAATCTCCTTCTACAGTCATGGCCAAAAGTTTTGAGAATGACACAAATTTTATTTTTCACAAAGTCTGCTGCCTCAGCTTCTATGATAGCAATTTGCATATACTCCAGAAAGTCATAAGGAGTGATCAGATGAATTGCAATTAATTTCAAAGTTATCCCAAAAACAACATTTCCACTGCATTTTAGCCCTGCCACAAAAGGACCACCTGACATAAGGTCAGTGATTCTCTCGTTAACAAAGGTGAGAGTGTTGACGAGGGCAAGGCTGGAGATCACTCTGTCATGCTGATTATTATTATTATTATCCTTTAATTGTTAGGTGCCACAAGATTTCCGCAGCGCCGTACACCATACAAACAGTACACTATACAGGGTGAAACGGTACAAAACAATAAACAAAAAAAATACCAGTACTTCAGAAACTCCAGGCTGGTTGATGCAGTAAACACGGAGCAGAAGAACAGGTAGGGAGACAGGAGGGAAGGGGGCCCTGCTCATGTGAGCTTACATCCTAAGGGAGGGAAAACAGAACAGGCACAAGGGGAGCCAGATGTGGCAAGGGGAGAGAGAGAGTGGAGGAGGTGAAGGGGTTATACGGATGGTTGATAGGCTTTGAGGAAGAGGTGGGTTTTCAGTGCACGTTTGAAGGAGCACAGAGTAGGAGAGATGCGGATGAAACGAGGGAGGTCATTCCAGTGAAGGGGGGCAGCACGGAAAAAGTCTTGGATTCTGGAGTGGGAAGAGGTGATAAGAGTGGAGGAGAGGCGGCGATCATTGGCTGAGCGCTGGGAGCGGGCAGGAGTGTGAATGGAGAGGAGGTAAGAGATATAGGGGGCAGTAGAGTAGGAGAGAGCCTTGTAGGTGGTGGTGAGGAGTTTGAAGAGTATTCTGTAGGGGAAGGGAAGCCAGTGTAGGGCGAGGCAGAGAGGGGAGGCAGAGGAGGAGCGGCGTGAAAGGAAGATGAGTCTTGCGGCCGCGTTGAGTATAGAGTGGAGGGGGGAGAGACGGGAGTGGGGGAGGCCGGTGAGGAGGAGGTTGCAGTAATCCAGACGGGAGATGATGAGTGCGTGTATGATAGTCTTGGTGGCATCCTGAGAAAGGGACGGATGCATAGTTGGAAGTGACAGGCTTGGGCAAGGGAATGAATGTGGGGGGCAAAAGAGAGAGAGGAGTCGAGGGTGACCCCCAGGCAGTGGAGTTGGGTGACAGAGGAGATGGTGGTGTTGTTGACGACAATAGAGAGGAAAGACAATGAATTCCGTTTTAGAGATATTGATTTTGAGAAAGCGAGCAGCCATCCAGGAGGAGATGGCGGAGAGGCAGTCAGATACACAAGAGAGGACGGCGGAAGAAAGGTCAGGAGAAGAGATGTAGAGTTGAATGTCGTCAGCATACAGGTGATACTGAAGACCGAAGGAGGAGATGAGAGCACCAAGGGAGGGAGTATAGAGCGAGAAGAGTAGAGGGCCAAGATTGAGTTAGAATAACAGACTGGAAGCTGTAAAAGGAGGGTGGTGCCTGAGATCATTGTTCTTCCTCTGTTAACTATGGTTACCTGCAAGGAAACATGTGCAGTCATCATTGCTTTGCACAAAAAGGGCTTCATAGGCAAGGATATTGCTGCTAGCAAAATTGCACCTCATTCAACCATTAATCGGATCATCAAAAACTTCAAGGAGAGAGGTTCAATAGTTGTGAAGAAGGCTTCAGAGCGCCCAAGAACATCCAGCAATCGGCAAGACTGTCTCCTAAAGTTGATTCAGCTGTGGGATCGGGGCACCCCCAGTGCAGAGCTTGCTCAGGAATGGCAGCAGGCAGGTGTGAGTGCATCTGCACACACAATGAGGCGAAGACTTTTGGAGGATGGCCTGGTGTCAAGAAGGCCAGCAAAGAAGCCACTTCTCTCCAGGAAAAACATCAGGGACAGACTGATAGTCTGCAAGTGGTACAGGGATTGGACTGCTGAAGACTGGGGTAAAGTCATTTTCTCTGATGAATCCCCTTTCAGATTGTTTGGGGCCTCTGGAAAAACACTTTTCCGGAGAAGGAAAGGTGAGCGTTACAATCAGTCCTTTGTCATGCCAACAGTAAAGCAACCTGAGACCATGTGTGGGGATTGCTTCTCAGCCAAGGGAGTGGGCTCACTTACAATTTTGCCTAAGAACACAGAAATGAATAAAGAATGGTACCAAAACATCCTCCAAGAGCAACTTCTCCCAACCATCCAAGAACAGTTTGGTGACTTTTCCAGCATGATTGAGCACCTTGCCATTAAGCAAAAGTGATAACTAAGTGACTCGGAGATCAAAACATCGAAATTTTGGGTTTATGGCCAGGAAATTTCCCAGACCTTAATCCCATTGAGAACTTGGCACGGTGGCTAAGTGGTTAGCACTTCTGCCTTACAGTGCTGGGGTCATGAGTTCAATTCCTGACCATGGCCTTATCTGTGTGGAGTTTGCATGTTCTCCCCGTGTTTGCATAGGTTTCCTCCGGGTGCTCCAGTTTCCTCCCACACTCCAAAAACATACTAGTAGGTTAATTGGCTGCTATTAAAATTGACCCTTGTCTCTCTCTGTCTATGTGTATGTTAGGGAATTTAGACTGTAAGCTCCAATGAGGCAGGGAGTGATGTGAATGAGTTCTCTGTACAGCGCTGCGGAATTAGTGGCGCTATATAAATAAATAGTACCTCACGGATGGCAAACATCAAATAGGGAATAAGAGTGTCCCAATCTTTTTTCTCTTGAGCCACTGCTTTCCTGAGCATGTGCTTTAATGTGCAGTTAAAGCGTTCCACCAAGCCATCTGTTTGTGGATGGTATACAGAGGTGTGAAGCGCCGTAACCCCTAGCAACTGGCACATGTCCTTCATCAGTTTAGACATGAATGGAGTACCCTGGTCTGTGAGAATTTCTTTGGGTATTCCCAAGCGTGTAAACATCAATACAAGTTCTTTAGCTATGGTGCTGGACTTTATGTTTCGTAGGGGAATTGCCTCTGGATACCTGATTGCATAGTCAAGCACCACTAGTATATATTGGTGCCTACGTGCAGATTTTTCCAGGGGCCCCACAAGGTCCATAGCTATCCGTGCAAAGGGAACTTGTACTATTGGTATTGGAATGAGAGGTGCCCTGTACATGGGTTTGGGACAGGTTCTCTGACAAATGGGACAGGACCGGCAATACTATTTCACTGCCATGTGTACACCGGGCCAGTAAAACCTAAGCAGAACTCGTTCCCGTGTTTTATCCTCCCCCACAGACATGTGTATGTGCTGCTTTTAACACTAGGGTTACATGGACCTGAGGAACCATTAATTGTTCTACTTTTTCCCCCTGTACATTAGCAACTCTATACAGGAAATTATTTTTAACAATAAAATATGGTATACCTTCTGCAGGCTGGGCGGCTTTCGCTACCCCATTTACCTCAGTCACACTTTTAAAGGCATGTTCCAAAGTGGCATCATTAAGTTGGTCTCGAGCAAAGTCCTGCAAAGGAAACAAAATTGGTATTGCGGACCAGTCCGTATCCTCACTGACAGGCGGGGTGGGCTCATCTGCGACATCACCGACCAATGCTAGTTTGGACTGTCCATGTTTCCCCACAGTTGGATGCTTTTGTGGAATTCCTGCTGTGACTCCCAGGATGGCATTCCGGTTTGGTGGTTCCCAAAGATCGATGTCCAGATGTTGTGGATTCTTAGGCGGTTCTTTTAAGACCGGGCTTCCGACCGTTGCATCAGTTGCCGGCATGTCCGGCTGGATCCGCCCACCGAGGACATCATTAAGCAGTGGGAAGTCTCGCCCCAAAATGAGTAGATATGGGAGTTTAGGTGCTATGGCAGCTACCACCATAACAGTTTTGTCTTTGAGTGTGACTGGTAGTATTGTTCTTTCATACTCCTCTGTTGTGCCATGTACGCAAAGAACTTTCACTTTGGGCAACCGGGAAGTTATGGTTTCAGGTAAAGCAGAGCTGGAAACCAATGAGAGTTCACTCCCCGAGTCAACCAAGGCCAGAACAAGGTTTTGGTTGATAAGCACAGTCACCCAGAACAAACAAGGACTTCCTGAAGTGGGACTCATGGTAAAACAGCTTGGAAATGCAGGTCCAATATGTGCTACAGAACAGTCCATGGGTTCCTGTAGTTTAGGACACTCTGCCTTAAAGTAGCCTGGCTCACCACTATCAAAACACTTCAGATTAGACAGCTTTGCACCTGGCCCTCTGTCCATAGCAGTTTTGCCATTAGGCCCTGTGGCAAGGATTGTCAAACCTGGCTTTTGTCGTGGCAGCAGCTTTGGCACAAATGCAGGTTCTTTAGTCATTTGCTGTAGCGCACAAAACCTTTCTACCACGGTGGCAAGCTCTTCATAAGTTTGTGGGTCTGATTGCAGCACCCACCTTTGCAAATCGCGGTTCAGCCCCCGGATGCAGTGATCTATCGGCAGAACTTCAATAACCTGAGAAGGCGAATTCTCCTCAGGCTGCAGCCATTTCTTTAAAATTTTAGAAAGCTCAGCCACTTGCGCTCTGACCGGTTTTTCTTTATCATAGCGCCATTGGTGATAGCGCTGGGCTCGGCCTGGCCCGGAAACTCCAATGCGAGCCAATATCTCAGACTTTAGACACAGATAATCAGAGGCCCGTTCCTCATCTAAATCCATATAAGCTCGCTGAGCTTCACCAGTCAGATATGGCGCCAGTCTATCAGCCCAATCTTTAGGAGGCCATTTTGCCCTTTTTGCAAGTCTCTCGAAAGACACCAGATATGCTTCTACGTCATCAGCTGGTGACATTTTCTGGAGAACAGGACCAGGTGGTTCATTTCTGTCATGCCTCACCTGGCTTAACTCTTCTCTTAAGAGCCTTGTGTTTATCACCTGTCCCTCGGCGACTTGTAGCATCTGAGCTTGCTGCTGTGGCTGCGCAGCGGCCACATTCACGAGGGTTCTCAGTACTTCCTCCATGTTGACATCTGCGCGGGTTGGGTAGCGGAAACTTGCTTCCCGGAGTATTGCTGAGAGGAAGCAGCTTTTAAATCATGTAAGTAAACCAATTTTAAACTACACATATGTTTTTACCTGGTTTAATCTCCACCTAGGTACATAACTGTGCCAATGTTTTACTCTACTTCCCTGCTTTCTCTGCATATTGCCAGCTAAATGCCTCCTTTTGTTACATTATATATATATGTACATGGCTTGAGTCTCGGGTACAGACAGTGGGTACACACATTCACAATGTGAAATCTCCCTGGGCTGAAGTTCAATTGGACAATTTGTTTACTGAAGCAGCTTGTTTACGAAGACATTAGACCAGTCAGCAGTCCACAGGTCGCAGCCCTCAGATCTTGGTGTGACAAGCTGTTATAGCAGGCTGAATGGTAAAGGAAGTGTGAAACAATCAGTAATCAGGAGAATAGTCAAACTAGCTGAGTTTTGCAAGACCACTGGAAACCAAAACACTGTAGCAAGGATGGAGTCTTATACTCTGGCAGGGAGAAGTGCTCCAAGTGCCCTTCAAATACAGATGCCTGTTTGAATTTGGCACCAGATGATGGCAGCAGTAACCTGACTGGTAACTGTTTGGGTGTATTTTATTTGACTGAGAACATTGTTATGAGTATGCTGCTCTTATAGGAATAGGTGGTTAAAGGGGGTCATAATGTTGGGTAATTCTGAAATGTTGGTTTGAATATTCAGTAGAGCGAACTAACGCCCTCATCAATTATGTTTAGGATGTTTGTCTTGGCCATTTAGTATGAGATCTTGTAGGACTTCTCTAAAATGACTTATCAGGTTCTTGCCGTATATGATGGACAGCACGTTGGCTTGCTGGTTAGCACTTCTACCTTACAGCACTGGGGTAATAATTTCAATTCCCGACCATGGCCTTATCTGTGTGGAGTTTGTATGTTCTCCTCATGTTTGCATGGGTTTCCTCTTGGTGCTCTGGTTTCCTCCCACACTCCAAAAGCATACTGGTAGGTTAATTGGCTGCTAAGAAATTGACCTTAGTATGTGTGTGTGTTAGGGAATTTAGATTGCCCCAATGTGGATGGGACTGATGTGAGTGAGTTCTCTGAACAGTGCTGTGGAATTAGTGGCGCTATATAAATAAATGGTGACGATGATGATGATGTCAGCCTCATCTTTATCTGAAATAACTGTGTTAACTTTAGTTAACTGTGAATAACTAGAGACTTGATTCTAATCCATGCAATGCTTGTCAGCATGTGTGCATATTGCCTGCAGTAAATCTCATTTACAAAGCACCGATGTACCTAGAAGTGCAACTACTTTCCATTATCGGAAACACCTCCGATAAGCCTCTGTTCCTCTGCAAATGCTTCCATCTTGCTTTGCAAACCCATGTACTTTGGCAGAAATCTATGTGCATATCTCTGTGCTAAAATCTATTCTTTTTTTTTAAAAAAAAAATTCTATGTGCACCAACACAAATCATCACCTTTGAAGATTTTGAGCTGCGCTTTGGCTCTTTGGCACTTCATAAATGATGGTTGCAAACTGCAGATAGTCCGGGGGTTAATTAGAGAAGACACAGGAAGCAATATTCCCTATGACAAAATTCCCCCCCCCCCCCATTCGTTAGTGCTAGCTAAACGTTATCTCACTTAAAATAAAAAATGAAAAAAATAATATTAATTAAGGCAGTACATATCTGTCACAGCTCAAAGATGATCTCAGACAGATCATGAAAACGCACAGTGGCAGTGCACATCTCTTTATATGCTGTGTGGTAAAATCACGTCTCAATTGCGTATTAAAAAATGGGCTGCAGTCCCACATCCTTTTTTTAGCATAAATGTGTTTAAATGAGTGGATCAACTTTTAATGTAAAATTATGTAAACTGTGTTTACACTGCTTTATCTTGATTCATTTTGGGCTCTTGTTAATTTCAGTCTGATTAAAGGTGCATTTACTAACATATTATATACATTATTTATAGTGTACATACACAGCAACAAACATCACAAAGCACTACAACACATAATACTGTATAGGATGGATGGAACTATAAATTTAGAAGCCAAACAGAATTTTTTGGGAGTTAGCAAAGGATATTATCCATAAAGATCTACATATATATATATATATATATATATATATATATATATATATATATATATTCCATCAGAAGAGGGGAAGAGGGATTTGGAATAAATGGGGAACACGGGAAGACATGGAGCATTAAAAGGGAAAGTTAGGAATTATAACTGTTACAACTCTTCACTCCACACTTTTTGCACTAAACCATGGTAAAACTATCAATGTCATCAGATGTATGACAGTAAGTATGTCACATATACTTTTCGAGTTTATAGTAATGCTCAGACCAGTTACATGAGACTCATGAGACCCGGCTTTCTGCTCGTAAAAAGCCGGCGTTAGAATGACCATAATAACGGTAATTACGCACACTATTACCGCAATAACGGTAATAGTTTTAGCGCGGCGGTAGTACGGGGGGAATTGAATTCCCCCCTATGTATTAACATGCCAAATTATTATAATCATTATTATTATTATAGAAATGATTAATACAATTGTAGTCATGAAGCAGACTCATGTTAATAACTACTACGGTTTTAAAGGGTTAAACTTTGTGATTGTGTCCCTGGTCTTCCTTTGAGTAAAATGGTATGTATATACAGGTGATTACGGTAATTTGATAAATCAGCTAGCTGTGATATGAATCTTGCCTGCATTAAGAGAAAGAGGCAGGCGTCCCGATGGCTCCCAGGGACACTTCATTAAGCAATCAGCTCTTTTAATGAAATATTTCTTTGTTAAAATATTCATTGATCTGCAGCTATTCTGTGCGAGGAGAAGCGAGCGAGGCAGGCACAGCGTTGTCCCTAAAGCTTTGAGAGCAAGCCACTGCGAGCACGCTCTTAAAACAGAGCATTGTGTGCCCCCGCATTCAAAAGAGGGTAATTAAGGCATTGGACCTTTGCAGGTGACCTTCAGGGAGAAGAAAGAGAGACAACCCCCCTGCTTCTATTCCCGTCCCCATTTCTGTCATCTCCAGATTGAGAGCACAGCTCTTATACTGTTAGATAGGAGTGATGCTGTGACTGGAGATAGGTGGCGAAAATGTTCTCTATGTGACAGTGTAATAAAACATGAAGTCCTGTATAGAAGCAATTGGAACATTCTTAACCATGTATGATATAGAACAACAGAAAACGGTTGATCTAGACATCACTCCTTTCCACATTCTTGTTAATAAATACATTTATTACAACTTGGTGTTGCTTCTAACTTACATTGTGGTTGGGTTCTAAATAAGTTAGGAGACAATTGGGGTGTTTTTTTTTTAATTTATGCTTCTTGTTTTTGGGCACATTTATTTCAATGAAGGTTGTAGGCACCTACAGTTTGTATCCTAAACTCCATCTAATCCAACATCCATACGTCTTTTACATAGCAGAATGCATTGACACCACCCTGCACATTTAAATCATTTACACACATCATTTGATTTTTCTTAGTCCCTCATTTTTCTTTGAAGATTAAAAGAGGATGGATTCAACTTTGTGCAGAGAAAATGCCACATCTCAGACTAAGTTGCCCATAGGAACCGGTTATGCCTAATTGAAAACCCTGGTTGATATCCAAAGAGAGTGTAAAAATGTGAAAAAACAGTTTACTATGATTCATTTATATATTATACAAGTTACATACATGTAAAGATGATGATAGAGCGGGTAGGTAGATGATATCTACATTAAATGCATTGATAACAATTGTTGCCAAACTTTTTTCCCCAAAACATACTTGAAACATAATCTCAATGTATTTTTTCATGGTCAAACTAACTAAAAGTGTGATTTAATAATACTTTCCCATCATTCCCAAGTTTAAAATCTTAACACATTTGGCCATACAATTGGTTCACCAAGGTCATGCCCTCCAATGCTCCTTAACCAAGCTACAATACACTGGCCACTAAAAAATATAGCAAATAGAAAATAATATAACTGTTAGTCAGTTTTAGTATTCATCACCTACATAATCTCATTGGGTAGGTACTTGTACTTTGCTACATGTTGACTTGAACTGATGAAACTCTACCTGTATACTAAAATCCCAATGTGTCTTCTTGTTGGAGGCTGTTTGAATTCATAAAAAAAACAACCTGCAGTAACCTGTAACCAAATCATGTCCCCATGTTAAACAAGTTCCAACAGTTTGGTCAAGATAATATATTGAACTCTGTTGTGCTAAATCGTTGAACACTGTGAACATCCATCACAAACTTGAGCCAGTCCATGCACACCAGAGTCTCTCCTGGCCGCTGCCCCCTCTATGAGTGTTTTGTAAACTATAATGTTATAAATTAACCTTTAGGGGAAAAAAATATTTGTGCATATTTCTTCATGAAGGTCAGATTCTCAATGGAACCCTTCAGGGTGGACATCTGTTTAGATTAACTATTTCATTTCCTCATTGCACAGCTTGAAGGGAACATTGATCCTGTTCTGTCAGTAAATGGATACGTTAAAGGCTGATGGGAAAAAACAAAAATCAAAAATATGAAACTGAGCAATAGTCTTTGACGATGAAGCTCTTTTTTGCACTAATCATATGTAGAACCTTTCACAGGCAGGTGTATTTATTTTTAAGCCAATTGAAACCTTTAATTGTACGCAGGTTGGCATTTATTTATTAAGGATATCTTTTAGAAAAAAGGGTGAATACTTATGTAATCGAGTATTGTCACTTTTATTTGTTATTAATTAATATAATGCTTCAGAGGTAATTTTTTGCTTCATGTTACAGGTCTTTTGTGGCTAGTGAAGACTCCATTTTGAATATATCTATTTTGATCCCATCTTTTATAGTCA
This sequence comes from Mixophyes fleayi, assembly GCF_038048845.1. Lineage (NCBI taxonomy): Eukaryota > Metazoa > Chordata > Amphibia > Anura > Limnodynastidae > Mixophyes > Mixophyes fleayi. The sequence continues at coordinate 258,880,942 of NC_134403.1, forward strand.
CTTTATATTATTCAGCACTATTATACGTAGACTTTGCTATATTTTAAGATACTGTATATATTCTATTTGTTGTGCTAAACTACATATAGAGGAATATTTTAAAGTTTTACTTATAATGCCCACAGTCAGACATTTACTTTCAAATATCAACTTTCTAGTGCTACCCACATTTTTGTCTGCATGGAAGTCCCTTATTGCCAGCCTATGACTTTCCCCAGTTGTCACTTGGTGCATTAGGGGCTAACATCAGGGTATGCCTATTTGTATCGCCATATACCGTGCTGCGAAACTTTGTGGCACCCTATAAATAAATGTTAGTAGTAATAATGTTGTATAATCTAAAAGAAAGTGGTGTTAGCCATTATAGTATATTTCACTAGATTTTTAAACAAGGATAGATCTGTGTTTATTTTTATTACAAGTGATTTTAAAAAAATGTCACTGGGGCAGCTGCCTGGTGATACTGGCTGGCAGTGGTAAGAGAAGCCTTACCACTTGTCAAGGCAGTTCTGGGGCCCTCTGCGCATGCTTGAGCCAGCATGCCAGCTTGGGCATTCGAACTTAGAGGCTTCCAGATCCAGATTATACAAAACAAAATTAAAGTTAAGAGAAAAAAATAAAACAAAACAAAGAAACATTTAAAAAAAACCAGCAACAATTATAATAACAATAATAATTAAAAAAAAACACAGAAAAAATGCAATCAGCAGACAGCAGTGGTACTTGATGAATAGGTTTTCCCATGCTTTGCAATGGCTACCTGCCTGCGATGGTAAACTGGGAGCAGCCCTAAATCCTGGAAATATCCCCTTTTATATAGCAGGAAACTTAGGAGCTCTTTCCTTGTCCGTGCAGTGTCTGTCCCTATTAAGTATAAGGATGGCCCCCTATCCAAACTTTCTAAATAATCTTTACTATGTTCACCAAAAAATAAAAGAAAGAAAGAGTTTAATTTATTGTGGTGCACTACTAGGAACCTTAGTTGATTAAAACATAACCTTTATTTTGAATTGTTAAAAAATATATTTCTTGTACTGTCAGATTATTATTAAAACCAGCATAATATTAAAACAATTATAGACTGCGAGGAAATAAAGTGTATTAAAACACACTGTTTATAGAATAAATAAACTATAGGCACACATTGTGTTTTAATACACTTTATGGTTCCCAATAGTTCACCACAATGGATTCATTCTCTGTTTGTGGACATATTCAAACCATGTTATATCTTTAGAAATAACTGATTGGAAGTATTTTGGGAAAAAATAGAGAATATTTAGTTCAGTGATTTGCTGGCCATACCTTTTCATGTATAAATAATCTTTACTGAAACATTATAAAAATGTCCACAAAATCAAACTACAGCAATGTTTCTACATTAAGCATGAAAATACATATACTTATGCCAACCAATAGTTTGGAGATGTAGCTGACATGCGAAAGTCACACTATCCTATTCATACACAATATAATTATCATATACACAAGAGAAAATAGTGTCTTTATAGTGTTATTAATAAATGCTAAAGTCACATTTTACACATAAATGTAATGAAATACAAACACCAGGGGCGCACGCAGGATTTTTAAGGGGGGATTACCCCCCTCCCCCGAAAAAAAATAGAGAGAGCTGCTGCGCATGAGTCTTTTCGGTGGCACTGTATTGTACAGCAGCCACGGCACTGTCAAAGAAGCGTCTGCGGCTCTTCTTTGACAGCGCAGCGGCTGTTGTACAGTAAGGTGCCGCTATGTAGGGGCACTGTTTAGCCCCTGTTCTTCGCGGAGGGGAGGGGTTTCTGGAGATCCAGAAAGCCCCACTGCGTGCGCCCCTGAACTTCCCCATATCTATTGTTTAATGCTTTATAAATAGAATGGGAATCTTCTTTCCTGCAGTAGTCCAAATGGAAATGACAAATAAGAAGTCTGAAAAGATGGACAAAACTTGACATAATATTAGCCCAACACAAATGAATGTAGTACTATCAGCTGAGGGTGTCAATAAACAGCCAATCAGAAGCGGCTATCTTTACACCAGGTTCCAGTACGCACAAATCATACTCCTCCTTGAGGTCAAGTGTCCTTAGATCTCCAGGGGGAATGCTACATTTATGTGTACACACCCTTGCTGTACTGAACTTACCCTTGCCTGCATCCATTCTACCTCTCCAGGCATTAGGTGTCGTAAGTATAAGATACGCTCATGTCTAAATGCGGACACATTTTGGTATATATGCTTAGTAAGGACAGAGTTATATTGGCACCCCAGCAATGAACCTATCTCCAACTCTAAATGAGGTCCTCAACGTGTGTACAGGTGCAGCATAGGATCCCCGCAACCTAGTTGTCTGAATCAAGTAGTGTCAGGTAAACTAGCAGCTTTCGCTGCACCACCTCTGTCAAGCTGGTGAGGCAGGCCATGTCGGCTGGGTTGTTTACCTTGGTCTCAGCGTCCTGTAGCAAGAGGTGTGTTTGCTGGGACAAGTCTTCTAGGTAAAAGCCCGGGAGGCTCAGCTCCAGTGCAATACAGAGGACCAGTAGGCCACAGGGGAACTGGGTAAGCTAGGAGAACCAGCGGTGCAATATGTCCCAGCTCTGATTTTCTACCATGTTGCCCCACGGGGAAATAACAGTACTTGCAGATCATTGGGGCATGGGGGGGGGGGGTATATAGGCAATACTGATTTTTAAGTTTAGATTCATTTGTAAATGAGGACAGCTTGTAACAGAGAACTGAGTTCAGTGTACACAGGTTAAATATAATATCAAAAGAAAAAACTAATATGCATAACACAGGAGCAAAAAGGTGAAAATATAGGTTTACAGGTAATACATGAACTTACATTACCCGGCAACCATCTTTTCTTAATGTGGTAACATGTATTTGTGAAATCATTTCTGTCTTTTGCAACTATAACAAGACATGCAAGAAAGTCTGCAAGAGAAGCAGAAGAAAGTCTGTGACGCCTATTTACCATAAGGAGAAAATTGGGGCTTTTGCCAGCGAAAGGGCTCTTTTTCACTTCGCTCATACAAGAAAGGAGTCGGCTATAATCCCACCAGCAGTAAGCTTTTCCGGCTTGGCGAAGAGCAATTAACTAGTATCAATCTCAGGTTGATAATTACAGTTTAACAGTGTTAAAAAAATATTCTTACTTAGTGAAATTGAAAGCCCAATCCAGCTCACACTTACGCACAATTGCAAAGACTGTCCTGGCAAAGTGGTTAGTTAACTCTTACCGCTCTGGGGCAACTGCCTTAGTAATATTTTTATCATAAATTCTTATTTCTTTATTCTTTATAAAAATTCCTACTTTTCGCCACAACAGGCTGTTAATGAGAAATAAAACAGGAGTTGAATGTTGTTGCAAAACAGTCTGATGCAAGCAGTTTATGTAAGACAACCCATAACTATCAACGACCAGGGTGTTAGGTTTGATCAACTATTACAGGAAATGTTTTATTGAAGTCATCGCTGCTTAATTACCTAGATCTAAAGGTACTTCTTTCCTACAAATGTTAGATTAAAAGTACAATTTTGTGAGTGCATTTATTATTTAGAATGTAGTATTTAGATCATTTTTTTTAGGTTTTATGGTAAATTCAAATTACATTTTGGGTGAAATTAATGGGAATACAGATAACATTTAATTGTTTACCCGTTCTGTAACCACTGTATATATTTAAATCTGTATTTTATGGCCATTTTTTTCTGATAATCAAATACGTAATAATTTAAAGTGTATCATGACATTAATTGTACCCCATGTAAGAAGATATTTCTTGTTTCATTGCCACTCTCTTTCTACTATTTTGCCTGAATCCCAACAGTGACAAATCATGTTTGTGATTCCCACTTGCAGAGCCTCAGCTTTTCCTACCACCCACTGATCTTACCTATTGTGATACTTATTCTCTTCTGTCTAAATTGAAACCGCTTGCAAGGAACACCCTTTACTCCATTGCTATCAGAGGATTAAATTTAGTATTACAGTGTTACAATGGCCTGTATCCGCTACAGTGGATGATGCAGTTGCTTTAAGAGCATTAACAATGTGATCTCTATGCTTGTAATTTTCTCTATTTTAGCATATAACATTGTTTGTTCATAGGAATAACTGACCCATTAAATATTTGACTATTATTAGTCTGGTATAGTTCTAAAAGGGCCCTAACCCTAGAACAAAGTGTTTTAAGCTTTTTTTGTTGGAATAACCCTTTTTTATTCAACAAGAGAGACTGCTTACATCCTCTGGATGGGCAGAACAGGCTTGGTCTCTCTAAATTTTCGGTAACTCTATACTATACAACAATTACTTTATGGTATTCAAATGACCATTGGTATACAGTGTTTATGGGGCGAAGATTTACTATTAAAAGTAAAAATAAAGGTATGTAAACCCACTTCTGGATATTAATACAAGGCAGGGCATTGATGAACAAAATTATATTTGTTATTGAATGCAAACACAAGGTTACTCAATGGGTTATAGAAATTGTTATATTTTATATTTAATTATGCCACCATGACAGGGATGCATTTAATGACTAGAAAGAAATGCTGCATGAAGTTTAAAACAGTTGGACCAGAAAACAACAAAATAAATATACCAGAAAAAATCAATTTAATTAAATGTGTCCAGCATGATAGTTGTATCACAGTAGGAAGAAATGCCATTTGTGGATTTACAAACATCTGCATTGTCAGTGATGTCATAGCAAACATAACTCATACACTAGGCTTTGTCAGCTGTAGCTGGACATTGAGAATAAGGGTAAATGGCACTTTTAGTACTACAAGAACAGTAGGGCATATCTTTGTCAGTACCAGAAGATTGGAGTAGGGATAGATTCTACAGCTCCAACTTTTATGACTAAATTGCCGACTTCTACTTTGTACTAAGATTATCTTGTAAAAGTGATAATGTGATGTTAGGCAGGCAGACAACTCATATGTGCAAGCAGCGGGTGGTCTGGCATACGGCTAAACTAAGTAAAAATCGTTGTTCACTTGTACAGTAACAGCACTAACATTTTTCCCTTGGTGGTTTCAGAAAATTAAAATATAGAAGAAACAAGTTTATGTGAAATAAAAATGAGCAATTTTGTTGTTTACATTATTTTAGCTGAGCTTAAATTGCCCATATATAACCGTATTTTCCACAGTTTAGCTGCAACAAAGTTGTCTCTGTGACTGTGTTATTCTCTGATGTAATCATGTGGCTCAATTGATCACATTAATGAATCCCTGCTGCCCAGCACATGGAGACTTCAAGTGTAGCAGAGCACCTTGCTCAGGGGTGAGTTGTCAAATTTTAGCCCGGGGGGCAAGACTCAAATCAGCAGCCTATTATGAACATTTTAAAGGAAAAAAAATGCAGGTGGCCCAGTGACCCAGCCCATGGTAGCCCACTATGGGACGGCCCAGGGGGGCAGATGTCCCCCTGCCCAGCCCAGCCTGCCCCTGACCTTTCTATATGTGTAAAAACGGGTTGTAATACAGTTCTAACAGTGTGACGGAATTTGGAAACTGGTGATAGAGTGTGGAAAGAAAGGGTGTCACCATACCTACCAACAGTAAGATTTCCCTAATTGGGAGAGAGTGAGACGGGGACATTGTCCCGCTACACGAAGGCGTAGCCAAGTCCCCTAGGCGTGTGCCCACCGATTCTGTACACTGTACACCTAATTAGTCCTCTATCTTACAACTAAGGGTTCTATTTTCTAAAACTCGGCAATAAGGCTGATTTTCTACTGCTGTATATAGTGGCAAAAGAAAATCACTTATCACTGCAATCTATGGGCAAATGTGACTCACACAGCAGGGTTAGGGACTGTACTAGCAAAAGACCTGACATTAGGCTTCCTCAATGCATTAACTTGTGATAAGTGCAAACAATAGAACAAAATGAGCTCCAAAAAATTGGAACACAACTGGAACGGTACTCAGACCCATTTGCGGGTTTATAAAAGTAGAGATGTTGTCTATAGCAACCAATCAGATTCTAGCAGTCTTTTTATAGAATGTACTAAATAAATAATAACTAGAATCTTATTATGAAACCTGCAGGTTGATAAATTTATCTCTAGAAGCAAAGTGATTTTTAAGCACTGCTTACCAATATCAGATTTAAATAAATTGGCTGCTATGACAGTTCCTGCACGTCCCCTAGAAATGTACGTTGTTATGTAAGGCAGTAAGAATAGAGAAGGGGGTTTGTATCGTAAGCTTTGCAGAGAATAGGCTCTGTGCTGTACACTAATCAATAGAAAAGGGGTCTATATTGCACACTAGTCACCAGGAAGAGAATTGGTGCCTACATGGTACTCTAGCCAAAATATATAACTGACAGATAGGAGGCATGTATTGTACCCCTTCCCTATGGAAGGGGTCAGTTTGCATGGTGGCAAGTGTAAAAATATAACAGCAAATAATTCTAAATAAGGTTCTTTGTAAACTGCAAAAAAAAGTGGCCCGACCTGATTTTTATATGCACAAATACATTTATTTAATTACTAAGTGCATTTCAAGCAGCATGGAGGGGAAGAGAATACTGTTTTGGGTCAATCTCAAAATACACACTTGCCATAGAGTAAAAACATAATTTCAAGTGAATCTTACTAAGAGCCATTTACAAACCTCAAAACATCCAGTCCCGCAATGTTTTATTTTCACAAATGCAGCTATCTACACCAAAAAACATTTCAAGGTGCATGTCCACTTCATGAACTGCCCTTGTAAATGGGGAATGTTCTTTTTGCATTAGTTAACCTGCACTTGAAAATGCACAATCCTATATAAAGTGCATCTGAAAATGCACAATCCTATATAAAGTGCATCTGAAAATGCACAATCCTATATAAAGTGCACCTGGAAGGTGCAAAGGGCAACCCATTGAAAATATAGGTCAAAGTTTGATCTCTGCCACATCTGAGGACATGCAAAAATAAAGTTAAATGAAGTTCTGTGGAGAGAAAAATGCTGTATGCAGTCCCAGAAAACAGGAAAAAATAGGCTCTCTCTTGAATTTATTATACATAGAGTGCCCACTCTAACAGACCTCTGTGTAGCAAACATAGGCCCAGTGGTTGCATTAATCTACAAAAATGCCCTGGAGAGTGTTTGGCGACTTGTGGTGAAGTCCAAATAATTAAATACCTGCTCCAATGCTCTAGGTATTTCCCCCATTATCAAGTTATATTGACTGCAATTTTGAGTTCCCTCAGTTGACTGGGCGAGATCTACCTGGGAAATGTGGTGCTCACATAAACAGAGAGAGACCATATGACAGGAACTGAGACAAATATCAACTTTAAATTTCAGTGTACAAATAAGCTATTAAGTATTTGTGTGCTACATGAAAAAACAGTCAGTATCTAACTTATGTGCAAAACAGAAAACTAATTTTCACCCCTTGCATTGTAACATGGTTTTGTCCAGACTTAAATAAGAAACTTCTTAATTTAAGTTCCTTAATGAATTAGGCCCTATTTGTTTGTTTACAAATGGAGATGTGATGGACAGGAATGCTGCAGGCGACCAGGAGGGACCCGGGTAGCTGTGATATGACAGCAGCTGATATGGTAAGTGCGGCTAAGACCCCAATGTGTGACAGTCTGCAGCCAAAGGTGAATCTGCCTACTCAGATAATAGAAATTTGGCGATAGATAACTGTATCCGAGAGTTAGACCCACAGACTTATGAAGAACTTGCCACAGTGGTTGCGAGATTTGTGCTTCATAGCAAAAGACCAAAGCGCCCGCATTCATGCCAAAAGCAATGCCACGTCAAAAGTCAGACTTGACGATCGTTGTTACAGGGCCCAATGGTAAAACTGCTATTGAAAGCAGGGGTGGATCTAGACAATTGTTCTACCCGGGGCGATTTTAGGGGGAGCGATTTAGGCTACGCCCCTTTCTGATTTCCAAGGCTGCCGGTGGCTGCACAGAATGTTCAGGTCCGCGCGGCAGTGACAGTGTGCTGCCCGGCTGCTCTGATTGTGTTTAAAACACAATCAGAGCAGCTGGGCAGCACACTGTCTCTGCCGAGCCGACCTGCACAGTGTACAGCTGTCGGCAGAAAGCCCCTTCAAGGGGGGGCGATCTTCACGATCGCCCCTTCCTGGATCCGCCACTGATTGAAAGTGGGCTGGTTACAAAAGTTTCTAATCCAAAGTGCTTTGAATGTGGGGTACCACTTTCGGGCTGATTGTCCTAAACTACTGGAACCCATGGATGTTCTGTTGTGCATGTTGGGCCTGCTAATACAATCTGTTGTACAACAGGAAGTTCTTGTTTGTTCCGAATGACTGTGCTTATCAACTAAAATCTTGTCCTTGGATTTGGTTGACTTTGAGAGTGAGCTTACATTGATGTCCAGCTCTGCCCTGCCTGAAACCATAACTACTCAGTTGCCTAAGGTGAAGGTCCTTTGTAAACATGGGACGAATGAGGAGTATGAGAGAACTCTTCTGCCACTCAACCTTAAAACCCAAACCGTTATATCCACTTATTCTGGGGAGAGACTTCCCACTGTTTAAACAGTGTTACAAGCCACAGCTGCTCATCTGTTTACTTGGGAGACTGCATTCCGGCTATTACCCTGGCAGCCGGGTCGCTATATGTGCCCTCTTCGTCCTGACTGTTGCCCTGTATTCACTGCTGTGTCCCGGCCAGTTTGACAGCCAGGTGAGGCTGATTGTGGCCACTGTTTCTGAGTGACCCATTCTTGTATATAAGGCTTAGCCTCCCTGCCAGTTATAGCATCCTGTGTGTCTCACATTGCTGACCAGCTCTAGTTCTGTGGATACTCTGTGGATACTCTGCTGACTTACTATTGATACCTGTTGTGACCCTTGGCTTGTTTCTGGACCCTGCTTGAATTCTGATTGCCCCTGACTTTTGCTTGTCTATTGGTATATCCTAGCTTGCAATCTGCCCTGACCTCTGGCCTGTCCCTGATTATCATGCTTGCTACTGACCCTTGACCTTTGGACTATTCCTGGTATTGTCTCCTGTATTCCAGCTACCCTCCATCTCTGCGCTTTGGTTGCTATTGATAAACTTTTACAACGCTAGAATGAAGTGCTAGGGGCATCCGAGTACCTTTGAATACTACTAATTCTACGGGAAAGGCAGCTCTTAAAGGTGAAGACCTATATCCATCTGTTTAAAAGTTTATCTCGGTAACCGTTAGCCGTAACAAAGTGGTCCTCTGTCAGCAATTCCAGCTGGACATGCCGGCAACTGACTCAACGTTCGGAAGCCTGGTCTTAAAGGATCAGGCCAAGAAATCTTGATCTTTGGGAACTGCCAACCTGGAATGCTATCCAGGATCACGACAGGACTTCCGCAAAAGTGTCACCGTTCAGGGAAGCCTGGATAGTTGAAAACAGTGCTGGCTGGTGACATCACGAATGAGCGCTCCCCGCCTGTTGGTGAGGATACGGATTGGTCCCTAATAACAACTTTATTTCCTTTGCAGGACTTTGCTTGAGACCAGCTTAATAATGCAACTTTGGAACACACAATTAAAAATGTGACTATATATGAGGTAAATGGTGTAACAAAGATTCCGAGCTTGCAGAAGGTGTACCATCTTTTGTTGGTAAAAAAAAAAATCTGTATACAATTGGTGTACAAGCGGAAAAGTAAGAACAATTAATGGTACCTCAGGTTCATGTACCTCAAGTGCCAAAAGCAGCTACATATGTCTGTGGGGGACACCTGGGTTGGATAAAACACGGGAATGCATTCTGCTCAGGTTTTACAGGCCCCCGGCTACATATGGAAGTGAAAAGCTATTGCTGGTCTTGTCCCATTTGTCAGAGAACCTGTCTCAAACTCTTGTATAGGGCACCTCTCATCCCAAATACCTGTAGTTCAGGTCCCCTTTGAGCGTATAGTTATGGATCTTGTGGACCACTCAAGAAGTCTGCTTGTGGGCAGAAATATATATTAGTGGTGCTTGACTATGCAACCCGATATCCAGAGGCAGTTCCCCTTGCAGAATATAAAGTCCAGCACCACAGCTTAAGAGCTTGTGTTGATTTTTACACATTTGGGAATTCCCAAGCCATTCTCACGGACCAAGGCACCCCATTCATGTCCAATTTGATGGACATGTATCAGCCTTTAGGGGTGACAGCTCTTCACATCTCCATATAGCATCCACAAACGGACGGCTTGGTGGAGCGCTTTAACCACACATTAAAGCACATGTTGAGGAAAGCAGAGGCAGAAGAGAAATAAGATTGGGACACCCTAATCCCGTATTTGCTGTATGCCATCCATGAGGTACCTTAAGCCTCAGCAGGGTTTAGTCCTTTTGAGTTATTGTTTGGGAGACAGCCAAGGGGTATCTTGTTATGCTGAAAGAAGGGTGACAAGGACCCAGAGAGTCAAATGTAGTACAGTTTGTGACCCAAATGTATGAGATGTTGGGAAAAATAGGGCCCATTGTACAATAACATGTAAATGAGGCTCAGGAATGGCAAAAGTGAAGTTATGAAAAAACTGCTGTATTTCGATCCCTTAATCCGGGGGACAAAGTCCTGTTCCTGCTCCCAACCTAGGAAAGCAAACTTTTCACCCACTGGCAAGGTTTGTATGAAGTTCTAGAGGCTGTCGGTCCTGTCAATTACAGGGTGCGTCAATTGGGGAGAAGAAGAGAGGAACAAATATACCAACCACGTCAATCTCATTAAACCTTGGTATGATGAGGACCCCTCTCCATGAGTAGTGAGTACTCTCAATGAAAAGTCTGAAGTTCCCATAGAGCCAGCTTTATATGTTCTACAGCAGACTGAGAAAATGATACGCCGAAACAGGGATATTTTCTCTCCCATTCCTGGGCGCACTACTTTAACTGACCATGACATTGTCATTACTTCGGGAGATGACGCGAAGGTACTGCTGCATTCATGAAGCCAGACGAGTGGTGAGAAAAGACATTGAGAACATGGTCCAGCTGGATGTGATTGAGGAATCCACTAGTGAGTGGAACAGTCCTATTGTGATTATCCCAAAGCCCAATGGAAGTATTCAGTTCTCCAATGACTTTAGGCGGTTAAACAGCATTTCCTAGTTTGATACCTACTCTATGCCACAGGTGGCCAAACTGGTAGTAACTACTTGTCTACTCTTGACCTAACAAAAGGGGTATTGGCAAGTTCCCTTTACTTCCTCAGACAAGACAAAGACAGCATTTCCCAACCCTAATAGTCTCTTTCAGTATGTCTACCCATTGGATTGCATGGGGCACCTGCCACCTTCCAAAAGGCCATGGATAAATTGCTAAGACTCCATACAGCTATGCAGCCGCTTATTTAGATTACATAGTGATTTATATCCCAGACTGGAAATCACATCTGTCCAAAGGTGAAAAGCACTTAGCGTAATTGAGGTCCGCAGGCTTGACAGCACTTCTTCCAAACTGATGCATCCAGTGTTGACATAGTTGCAGTCTTGTCACAGGAAAAAGATGGAATAGAGAACCCAGTCCTGTATCTGAGTGGAAAGTTACTTCCAAGGGAACAGAAATATGCTACCATGGAGAAAGTATGTCTCACGATAAAATGGGCCACAGAAGCTCTGCTTATATATATATATATATATATATATATATATATATATATATATATATAGGCATTTGTGGGCTATCTTTGGCTGGGTCACCTGCATATTTTTCCTTTAAACATTTTCCTAATAGGCTGCTGAGTCGACTCTTGGCCCAAAGCCTACAATTTACCAGCACTCTCTCTATATATACATATATAGATATAGTCAAGGCAATTATGGAGAGATTATTGACTAATGGAGCCTCTAGCTCAGATTATGCATCTGGGTCAAGTGGTAGCTAGCTTTGCCATTGGATGTCACTTTACGATGTATTCACTCATCCTGCACACCACTGCATTTAAAAGAAAAGTTCAGAACAAAACAGGTCAGTTGCAGACTACATTCATTATTACTGTATATCATGTCATTAGCTATAAATCATTTCAAAATGTACACATACAGTGTAGATTGTTAAAGATGGTGTGACCAGGTGGGCTTACTTCACCAACCGGTCTGTATGGTGAAAGGAGGAGAGAAGTTCTTCCTGCACAGTTTATCCTGGTTTCCTTCTCACCATCAGTAATCGAGCATTACTGACCACTCCTACTGGTGTTACCTTGCCAACACACACTCGCTGACTGCGAATGCCAACTGCGTACTAGTTGTAGGAGAATTCGGCTGCCACCACTGGACTCATTTGCGGCGTCCAGAACCGCTTACTTCTGGGGTAGTTGGTATAACTGCTGTAATGCCTCTTTGCTGTTTGGCTGGCTGGAACCTCCTGACCACTTTTTATGGATCAGGGCTGCTGGGTAGTGGGCAGAACGTTGACACAGAGACACTGGGTACAACACAGGACAGCCAGGGAACGGATTAGAGTGTAAGCTCTTACCTTTTGGTCACAGGATACAGCAGGTAATAGTCGCAGGCAGAATCTTCAAGCAGTGATGGTTTATTGCTCAAGAGATCTGATAAGGACTTTTACACACCAGTTTGAGGTACTGTTGATCATCCAGAAGTATACAGATGGAATGATACATCACATGGTCAAACAGTCCTCCTTTTATACAGATTTACACACATACCCTGGCAGGAAGTAATCCAACCCGCCTGATTTTAGCTGGCACCGAAACATCTGATATTACATCAGATAATTTAACATCAGGATGTAATCTATTCTTGCATCTAACATAGTTTAACTTTCACATCAACCTGATTTCCTCAAATTTGCTGTCTATATTGTTAGGTTTCCTGTCTCTCTAACAAGACATGCTAACAGGTAACGACCCCCTGCCGCGCTTTCAGGCCAAAGCAGGTGTTTGGCACTTCTGAGATGAAAATAATTAATTAACTTAATTTAGTATTTCCTTTCCTCCTCTCTTACACAAACACATTTCCTCCACCATGGCTACTGCATCAGAAATCAGTACATTTCAAATACATAAATATAACACAGTATCAAACTCAGTACATTTGCAATTATATAAATTGGCACACTGCGCTAATAATTTAAATATATTTATACAATAATGTATTTATAAGTGATTTAGCCACAGTTGGTTTAACAAATTAAAATCAAGATGCACTGATATGTTATTGAGAGTTCATGATCACATTAAATGAACAACACAGATCTTAATTTGTGGTCTGAAGTTCAAACTTGTGCAACTTCTCTGAAACACTAGAAGCACTTCAGCAGGATGATCAAGCAACGGATAAAAGGAAGAAAACGTAAAGCAGAACGTCACTGGCGTAAATCTTGTGCCTCTAATGATTTCATCACATATACTGATATCTACCACTCCTACAGAAATGCTCTGAACACTGCTAAACAAGCATACTTCCGATCTCTCATCTATGCTCAGGCTTCTAACCCCAAACGCCTCTTTAACACATTTAACTCTCTTCTGAATCCTCCTGCCCCAAATCCTCCAACTAACATCACTGCACAGGCTCTTGCTTCCTATTTCAAGGACAAAATTGATAAGATCAGGCTTGAAATGGTATCATCTCCCTTGACAGGCAATCAATTCAGGCTCAATTCCTTTGTAGCACCCTCGGACATTCTCTCTTCATTTGATCCCACAAATGAAGAGGAAGTTTCTACTCTCTTCTCATATTCCTACTCTACCTCCTGTCCTCTTGATCCCATTCCCTCACAAATTGGTATGTCCCTGTCTCCTGTTCTCATTCCCCTTCTAACTAAATTCTGTAATCTCTCTCTTTCTACTGGTATTTTTCCATCACTATTCAAGCATGCAGTGATTACTCCCATTTTAAAGAAACAAATTCTGACCCTAACTCTCTTGTAAATTATTGCCCCATCTCCCAGCTCCCATGCTCCTCCAAGCTTCTCGAGAGAATTGCCTACACTCGCCTCACACACTTTCTTACAGCAAACAACCTATTGGATCCTCTTCAGTCAAGCTTTCGCTCTCAACACTCCACAGAGACTGTGCTGACCAAGGTTGTCAATGATTTGCTCACAGCAAAAAATAATAACCAATACTCTCTTCTAATTCTCCTGGATCTCTCTGCTGCATTTGACACTGTTGACCACTCTCTCCTCATTCAAACGCTACAATCCCTAGGTCTTGAAGGCACTGTCCTATCCTGGTTCTCATCCTACCTATCTAATCGCTCTTTCAGTGTTAATTTCTCTAGATCCTCCTCTGTTCCGCTTCCTTTATCAGTTGGAGTACCACAAGGCTCAGTCCTAGGTCCTCTGCTATTCTCTATCTACACCACTTCTCTTGGAAAACTAATAAGCTCCTTTGGATTTCAGTATCATCTCTATGCGGATGATACACAAATTTATCTATCCTCTCCTGATCTTTCACCATCTGTGTTGTCTCGCGTTACTGACTGTCTTTCTGCCATTTCATCTTGGATGTCTTCTCGCTAACTCAAACTCAATCTTTAAAAAACTGAATTAATAATAATCCCACCAAAAAACAGAAGCTTCCTGCCTGACATTTCAATTTCTGTTGATAACATGACCATAAATCCCACCCCGCAAGCTCATTGCCTAGGTGTAATCCTTGATTCACAACTGTCATTTATCCCCCACATCAACTCTATATCTAAATCAGGTTACATACACCTAAAGAACATTTCCAGAATACGCACATATCTGACACAAGACACTGCAAAAACATTAATTCATGCACTCATCATCTCCCGCATCGACTATTGCAATTCCCTCCTTACTGGTCTTCCCAAAGTCAGACTTGAACCCCTACAATCTATTTTGCATGCAGCGGCTAGATTGATTTTCCTTACTAACCGTTTTTCCTCTGCTGAGCCACTCTGTCAGTCTCTACATTGGCTGACTGTATTTCAACGAATCCAATATAAAATTCTTCTACTAACATACAAGGCGATCAACAAAATTGCACCGACATACATTTCCTCACTGGTCTCGAAATATCTCTCCACTCGACACCTCTGTTCTGCACAAGATCTACGTCTCTCCTCCACTCTCATCACATCCTCCCATTCTCGGTTACAGGATTTTTTCCGGGCTGCACCCACGTTGTGGAATTCCCTCCCTCGCACAGTAAGACTTTCCTCTAGTCTTCAAACCTTCAAGCGTTCACTGAAAACCCACCTCTTCAGACAAGGTTATTATATTCCTCAGCCACCATCTTAATTTCCCTAGATTACCCTATTACCATCCTCTACACAGCTAACGCAAGACAACAACCCTCTGACCTACACTGCAACACACACCCCCCACTCAATACTTTTACCTTTGCGTTCTAGCTGGTCCATTGTGCAATATGAAGTAGCACATGCCCTTGTGTTTCTAACTCCCATTGTCCTATAGATTGTAAGCTTGCGAGCAGGGTTCTCTTACCTCTCTGTCTGTATGTATTACCCAGTATTGTTTTATCAATGTTTGTTCCCAATTGTAAAGCGCTACGGAATTTGCTGGCGCTATATAAATAAATGTTGATGATGATGATGATGATGAAGCAAGTGCAATTTGCACCCAACCTGCTCTGTCATGACACTTCTTATGAACAGGGCTAATAGCAATGGCTACAACATGATAATGAATTGGAGATGGGGATGGCAATAATTATTTAAAATCCGCTTTTATGGAGCCCTCTCACTCCCAGTGTAGGAAGCCTCCTTGTCAGTAGTTGCCTCTTCTGCTCCATCCCAGCCTTGATTTAGTCACTCTTGCAGCCTTTTAACCCTTTAGCACTGTCAAAGTCTATGATAACTTTGTCAAATGATCCAATAAAACAAAAAATCAAGCATATTTAAACTATTTATGCTCATAAGCTGTAACTATGGATCATGCGAATGTCCCAATTATATTTATTAGTAACTAACAAACAAATCTTAAAACTCACAATGGATATGTAGTCACTGGATCAGTCTTTTTTCCTGTTGATCAAAACAGAGTGGAAAAAGACAGTCCGGTGCAATATAACAGTATTTGAGGAAGCCTGTTCTTTTATTTACTTTGCTTTTCTGGAAAAGCAGCCAACATTTATGCTTGATGTGTATGCTTGATGTGTGTACTTTTCAGAGTTTCTGCATTGCAATAAGGGCAGTATACTCATGAAGATTTGATCACGTCAAAAAACGATAAGTGACCTTTTTTGATCCAACTGGTAACCACCGCTACCAGAATTGATATTTATATTGCTTGTTTGGCAGTCTACACTAAGAAAGATTTCTATCTGGCAAAGGCTTTAAGCATGCGCAGTACCAGCAATCATTGTGGTGAATCTCTCAATTTTGGGCAGATAGATAAAATGATCAACTGATATTGGTAGGCAGGGATAGAGCAAGCCCTTGGCCAAGAAGCAAAAGCACATGAAAGTACAATCTGCAGCCAACTCTATCAGCATTAACCAAATATAGCACAGACAAAGCAAAAAAGCAATAGATTTTGTGCCACAAAGAATCTTAAAGTATTGATGCAAAGATGCTATTATGGTTTATCCTTACATTCTGGCTTACACGTGCTAAGACAAACTAGAACCGCTTGAAAAAAGCAGGTTGCTGGTGGGATTATTGATATCAAAGACTACCATAAGTAGTCTGTAAGTAGACTGTAAATCAGAGAAATAACAAAAACATAACATGTCCTATTCTCTTTGACCCATTTGCAAGTAGGAATAGGCACTGACATTTACTTACAGGAATTTGATTGTCTCTAAGGCCAACTGCATTTTTCAAGCAGTTTTCATGGGTTCACCAATGTGCCACCTCACCACAGGTACACCTTAAAGTGGAAACAAACCGTTATACAGTAGTATGGTTGACTGGAATGTCTTTTGATGAGAACAACTCCTCAGCTGAGTACATATAAGCAGAAAAAGCCAAGAATTGCTGTACAAATGTAGCTCGTAGAGCATTAAAAGGTTTTCTCTAAGAGGATTCATATTGTACCTATGGATTAGAATTCTAAGTTTTATCCAAATTACATATCTGCTAAAGGATCTGTGATTTTATTGTGTAGTGGGTGAGCTAACATTTAATGTTTAAGAAGACAAATATATTTTGCTATTTTTTTTTTTACTATAAGCAGGAGCAAACCTTGAAAGTGAGCAGTGTCAGGGGAATATCCGTGTGTTTTCAGACTGCTTGAGTGACATAAGGGGATCCGTTTCCAGTAAGGATTTCCGGTGACCACGGCTCAGGAGCAATTTAAATTACTTGCTAATTAAAGTAAATGTGAGGCATTTTATTTAAGCCCCCAGTGCACAAAAGAGAAGACACAATGATTGGTTTCTCCAGGTTTTTGCTCTTGCATCTCTTTGCTCAAGGCACAGCATCTCAGAACTGTTTTTTTCTGTTTATTTTGGTATGGACACTTTTCTACAAGGCTCGCTTACCCCTCTAAGTCTGGGGTGTGAGGGAACATGTGTTAGTCTGATCATTGGCTGCTCACGTAAGTTCAGCTGCTGCTTTTCAGAAGAGCGTCACTTTACTAAAGCAACTTTCCTCTTCAGCATCACCTAACCACACCACTTCCCTTGGCTGCTCTTGACTCTGTGTGGTACCATCGCTCTTCACCACTTAAAAGAAGACTTTTGAAACCCCCTTGACCTTTTGCTTAATCGTCACCCTTCTCATAAACGGTGAGTCCTTTGTTTTGGTGCTAAAATGCATAATATGGATTTTCTTTAATGTAAACTATGCAAGCATAACAGATATGTAGATACTCTACTCTTGACATTTGTCCTTTGCATCATTAGAACTTTTGCTTAGTGAATGAAATCTCCAATGTGACTTTAATTGTTTATACCATGCCAAAAGAAAGTGTTTTAAAAAAAATTACATTCAGTTGTTTTTTTTAATTGTCAATATTAAGGTTTTCTTCCAATTTAATAAAGAAAAAATAAAGAAAAAAAACATTTTAAGCCTTATTTGTGCCGCCTTGTGACTTGCTAGCAATAATTTGTGGGCATTCACATAGGTCTTTGTATTCTTACTTTTTTGCCCCATAGATGCAAATTATTTGCTAATATATATATATGTAGATATATATATATATATATATATATATATATATATATATATATAAATAAATGTACACTTAATAATGTATATAAATATATATAAACTTAATAATGTTTATATATATATATATATATATATATATATATATATATATATATATATATATATATATATATATATATATAAGTTTCTGAATGACAACCAACAAACCAAAACATCTGGAACCATAAAGGAATCAGCAATATAGTTATAGCATTTTAAAGAAATTGGAAATGTTTAATTAACCTTTTTTGCACCTTAGCTGATTGCAGAAAAGAACAAAACATGTTTAATAAATTAATGCATATGTAAGTTTATGGGAGACATTTCGCTGGATAAATTGTAGGGTGTTTTTTGCTAGTTTTGTGCTGCAATGGGACAAAGGACTCTTGCACTTTATTAGAAGAAAAGAAAGAAAATGTCACACCCCAAAGTGGAAAGTGAAATATCATTGCTAAAAATTTGATGGAGAAATAGCTCTCAGTTTTAGCTGTAACGATCACTGATCCCCAAAGTAATTTATTTGGGGTGGGATGCCAGCTTTAAAATTGATCACACACAAAACCGCAAAACAAAAATAGAAGTTCAAACTTTTTCTCCCCCTTGTAAATCTCCAAGCAGTAGGAGGCCGGGGAGTCCTAGAACAAGAGAAGAGTGATAGAAGAAAAGCGGGATAGAAGCGCCCTCCGAGCCGGCAGAGCGAGCTGCTGGCTTTTTTGTGAATAAGCCCTGTCTGAATCCGCGTGTGCACTGAGATGTGAAGAGGCGGCTCAGATTTCGTGCCTAGAGAGAAGACCCAATCTTTTCTTCTTCCCCTACCCTGCTTTCTTTTCTTTCAGTCTCAGAGCTGGTGTCTTGCAGAGAGGGAGGAGGGGGCCGGGAGAGGATTGTCTGAATTTTTTTTTTGTGTGTGTGTGTGTGTGTTTTGGGAGGGGAGGGGGTTCTGAGCAGATAGAGAGAGGTGCTGCTCTGCTCTTGTCTTTGTAGTGTCACGGTGGGGGGGCGAGGAAGGAGTTTTTTTCTGCTGTTCCTGAATCCAGTCACTCTCTGCCTGCTGCCTCGGAAGAAGCAAGGACAATCTCTCCCTTCCTCTCAAGTTTTCTTCCCATATCTTGGGAATATTTTCTTTTTCCCCCCCCCCTTTCCTGTATTCCTCCCACATTTTAGAGAAGTGTGTTCCACCTGCTCTTGTGGGATATCCAGTCTCTGGCGCAGACACGGACATTGTGTTTCGTCTGGAGGTTAAGCAGCGACTGGGTGCAACTGAAACTTCTACTCTTTATATAAGTTTTGTTGGTCCTCAGAATATCTGCATGGAGTCTGTCACTGGCAGTTCAGTTGCAGGAAGTTCATTTGAACGTATCTAGAGGTAAGTTTATGGAAATATAATTTTTGAGTTTGTACTCGTATACCAAAACGGACAGCTCGATCCTCATTCTTCCCTTTCTCCCCTCTCTATAGTCATACAGGTTAACATATGGGCTTTGTGAATGAATATATTCATGTGTGTATGTATATATGTGTGTGTGTGTGTGTGTGTGTGTGTGTGTGTGTGTGTGTGTGTGTGTGTGTGTGTGTGTATATATATATATATGTATGTGTATGTATGTGTGCATGTATATGTATATATATATATATATATATATATATATATATATATGTATGTGTATGTATGTATATATATGTATATATATGTGTGTTATATATATATATATATATATATATATATATATATATATATATAAAATATTCTCCCCAGTGTGCACCATATGCACAGTGACTCTGGGAGCAAGTGCTGTAAACGTGTTCTTACAGTAATCTTTGTTACACAAACGTCTGCAGCAGTGTTTGCCTAAAGCCTGCACATATTTACAGGTTCTGGAAGAAGTTTGGTAAACACTTTGCTTGATAACAAAGTAAATCGGTCACATTGGTTTCCTGTCAGGTGATAGAAACATTTCATGTCTATGATATGTTAATATAACTTTAAAAGACATAACATATGCTCAGGGCCCAGACTCGCCACAGTGATCATTGAGATTTCACAAGTGTAATGGTTTTGATGTGGGTTTTGTTGTCAAAGGAAAACTTGCGTGGTATCTGACTTGTGTATAACTTGCTCCTTGAACAATAAAGTAAGGAACCTTTAGTAAACCTCTTTCCAAGTACTTGGAACAATCTGAAATGTTGAAGTGATTTTTATTAACAAAATTTTATAAAAACATATTTGGATGACATTAATTTTAGCACTCCGAACAATTATTGCTTGAATAACAGGTTAGTTTTGGAGCACCTTAATGCAAACTGTTATTGCATATAAGTATAGTGTAATTTTATGGTTGTGAAAGGGCCATGTACTCGTGACTATGGCGGGTTTAGTGCAAATCTTGTGAGACCTGCCTGTCATATCCCCATACGCTAACGAGGTGACAGTAATCAGGGAATGATTGCTCCCATTATCTGTGTGGGTGTTTCTAAGTGTGTGCTTGGTATGTAAATATATGTAGATATGTTGGGAATATAGATGCCAAAATATACTTGCTTATTAGGCCAAATGGCAACATAATTTGCATTAACATATATATCTGCAAATACCTTCTACACTTTATTTTATTTTATTAGCATTTATTTTGTTCTGTGATGTGGGGGTGCTGTGCCTCTTAAGGCCACTATTCCAAGCCTGTGAGTGCGGCTGTGGTGGATCTTCTTTTCCATATGACGCTTTTGTGTTGTCTTTTCTCAGACACAACTTTTCTCTGTTAGTAAATGCTGTTGCCTTGGGAGTGGCATCTTTTGATATGTCTACTTACTGTACCCCTGAACATTCACTTGTTCTGTATGGGGCTAAAGCGGAGCTTTGCTTAACTGACCCCCAAATCATTGTACTACTTGGCTTCCTCTGGGAAAAAAAGTCTTAATTAGTCACTCATCCCTCTTAAGTGGGACATTTTTTTTTGTAGCTACCTCTGCATGACCTTTACTGGCTCAACCTTCATTTTATGGTCTTGGTACTAAAATTACTATTTCTTGCTAGAAAGCCTCTTGTGTGGGTTTTGTTTGTGTACTGTCGTCAGGATGGCTAGTATGCATTCCTCTGTTTGTATATAGGTTAATGATTACATGTATACATTAGAGAAAAAAAAATATCTGTATGTATACAAGTGCAGTTTTGTCCTATAAATATTGGAGGCTGTCTTTAAAACTTTTTATATATATATACATATATATATATATATATATATATATATACACACATCCATACATCCAGACTGTTTTGTATTTTTGTCTTAAATACACAATATTTAATGTGCAGATTTCTAGTTTGTAGTATGTGTGTTATGATTATATTAAAAATTATGGAATTTGCAGGCATAACTTTTCAAAGATGACAATATTCATATTGGTGTGCACAGGTAATTGTACTAACGTGTGTAATATATGTATATATATACACACATTTTCCAAAGACATACATATGTGTCTGTATATGTAGAGCAAGTGAAGATGTCTGGATACTATAACTTCACGCTAGAATGGGAGAGCATTGAATTTATGATGTCTGGGATGTGCAACTTGTATGTCTGTCTTCCTATTTCGCCTTCAGAGTTTTGTGTTCGTGTGATTGGGATACATGAACTTGTTTCCATATGTAACAATACTGCGCATTGTGCTCTCTTGTGAGAGCACTTTTGGGCTCTCAGATGCCAGTTGGAAAAGTCTGGGGCTTTATTGTTTCAGAGGATGTTGGGGAGTTTTTGTTGCTTAAAACAGATTGGAAAAGGAGAGGAAAAACTGCTTTGGGGTTCAGCAATACAAAAACAAATCCACAGCTTTAAATTTTAACAGTAAATAAGAAACAAAGCTGTGACATTTTTACTGATTTTGTCAGGCGTCTTGTGTGCCAGATTCCTGAACTTTTGTCTTTTTTCACTATCGAAAATATATTTAAAAATTCCTAAGAAAAAATTCTACTATATGTTGCATTAACACAGAAGTTATTTTACTTACAGTACTTGATGGACTAATATAGATAACCACAGGAGCTCTTCCAAATTTCCCTGGTGTAAAATTCTTAGTGCAGTGCTTGTGCAGTGGTATTTATTTGAATAGAACGTATTCACAAAGTAGCTTTCTGCGCCAATACTTCTTAAGTTCACTTCATGTGAAAGTAATATACTCACGGTAGCAGTGTATAATGATACTGGCAAGTAATCTGTCTGATCCATTTTCCCGATATCCTCTGATCTTCCCGAGAGCTGTGAATATCCAACTTATGTAGTATATGTAGCTAAAAATAAATGTAAAAATGATACTGCTATAAATATTGTAAAAAATATTCTTGCTGGTATAAATTAAATAATTTTCCTTTTTCATGACTAACAGGTAAAGCATAAAAAAATTGAATTATGTTTTGGAAGATAGAATCTTCTCAATATGTGAGCAAAACTTTTAATTTACATGTTTGTATTTACCACTAAAATAGGTCACATTCAATATTGTTTTATAGTATTTCTAAACAAACCCTTATTTTTATTCTCTATATATCAGAATGTTGACGTAAAATGTACACTCCAATAACACACACACGTGGTGTAAATAAGGAGCCTATGTAAATATGTGATTTTCTTTTTACAGAATAATTCCAGGTGCCTTACTTGTAGGTCTGTGAAAATCAGTTAATGTGTTGAAATCTGTCCGTCTCTTCCTACATTTTTCTTGGTCTCTTTACTATGTCTGTACACAAGCCTCATTGGCTTCTCCTCACAGTTCTTCATCTAACATGCCAGGTACTGTGTTTAGTCCCTGTCACTCATTTGTTCTGATCTGACATCGGTTTTGTCATTCCAACCAGTTTCCCAGACTGCTTTATACTAGTTCATGATAACAGTTTGTACAGTAATCTTCCGTTATTGAGAGATGGTTGTCCATATTAGTGCATTCCTCTATTGATGTGCTTTATGGATATTTTCATTGTTCATTTGCGTTAGGAGAGAAAGTTGAACACAGTGATATCTGTGGAAATCTCTGTTCAGAGCAGTTGCAAGATAATACACTAGTGTCTAATCTGGAACGAACCAACCTTCATTTATGTGACTGCAGATGTTTCTGTGGGCATATACTTTTTGTAATTGGTACCAATAGAACACCCCCCCTTCCCCCCTGAAAAAAGAAGATACATACAAATTAAATTCTACCAACAGTTTTTTTCGGGGGGGGGGGGGGGGGGGGGGATTTTTCTTATGCATATGTCATCGTCAAAGTATTCTTTGTCATCAGCATTTACGTTTAAAGCACTTTTTCATCATCAAGATGCTACATGAATTTTGTTGTTTACATTACATTTTTTTTTGTATTGAATTTCTGTAGTCTCTACCTTGTTTTGTAGAAATGCAAACGCTGTATAAATGAAACACCTGCTTGGTTGTATAGGTTAATAACGTTTTGTGGGGGAAATAAATAACACCTGTTGAATACAATGATAAGCTTCATATAAGTGAGCAGAGGTTGAATGTTTTCCTAAAAGTGTGGTGATCTTACAGCAACAAGATGAGCTCGGGAAATAATCTTCTGTAGATTGCGATAATAGATACGATTTATCATTAATTTTTATTTTTTTATCATATACCACTATTGTTTATCACAGATCTCTGCATGTTTGACCAAATGCTGCAAGTTTGTGCTTGCTACTGTTGTTGTTTTACTCGGACTATCTACACTGATTTTCTGTGGAGGAGTTCTTTTTTTTTATTCTTTCTGC
The DNA here is from genome assembly GCF_038048845.1 of Mixophyes fleayi. Classification (NCBI taxonomy): domain Eukaryota; kingdom Metazoa; phylum Chordata; class Amphibia; order Anura; family Limnodynastidae; genus Mixophyes; species Mixophyes fleayi. The sequence goes on from NC_134403.1 coordinate 258,904,784, forward strand.
TTTCTGGGCAGCTCTATTTCTTAGAACACCTTCCAAATTTGCAGCTATTAATGCTGCAGGACTGTTGCAGAAAACATATTTGTTAGACTTCAAGCGTGTAGATCTATAGCACAACTTCCACTGTGTAGAGCAGGAGAATGGCATAAGGGCAAGAGTTGTCTATAACTCTATCAAGGCCAAAGTCACCAGCTGCATATCCCTTTCGGAACTGGGAGGTATTTTAGGGGGTGAGGATGGGATGTTTACACAGCTGAGATCAGTAGGACTGAAGGGAGGGGGCCATGATACTGCACAGTCACCCTACTGCCAGGGCTCTCAGACCCCATAACTTTGGTGTGTAATGAGGCAGGAAATGTGCCATTAAAATCCAAGTGTGTGCAGTGAGGCCACCTTAGTTTTGTCTTCTGTAGCAATGTGTGACATTGTGTGGCTGATCCTGTCTGTGCTACACATTCTGTTTCCTGCAAGACTTTGTGCCACCGAGTGTTTTTGAACGACTGTGTGGCCCATTGTATGCAGAGACTGGTGACACAGTGTGTGAGAGTGAGACATTATATTTCCTTTCCTGCGTTTCTGCTTACCAATGTTCTGCATGTTCGAGGGCAGCGTGTTTGCTCCTGTGTAGTGGTGTGTGTTCTATTAAACTGCTTTTCCCGATTGTTTGCGTAGGACAGTGTTACAGAGACCGAACTACTGCCTTGCGCTTATTTGTACACTGTTCATTTTCTCTTTCGTTCCAAGTGTCTTTTAAATTCCTTCCTAGGCTTGCAAACCAGGGTTTTTTTAAGATCCTCTTAGCGTTACACTTTGTTTGCAGCAGCTTCACTCAGTCTACTTGAAATAATGGTACAATGCTGATTGTAAATTCATAATAGTATTCAACATCATCAACGATAAACTGAAGCAAATTGGATGAAAGCTGCAGTAGATGCCACCAAACCATCATTTTCAGACTTTGTTTTAAGGCTGTGCCTTTAAAGATTCTGTCTTTGTCTTTATCTATATCATCACTAGTTTATAAATGGTAGCATAAAGTTGTTTGAGCAGATCAGTGTGACACTATTGGTTTTGCATAGAAGTGAGAAATTATCTGTGTTCCTGCACCTCATAGTGACAGATGTCCTTGTACATCTGCTCTCTGTGTATTATGCATGTAGCTTTACCTTGTGTCTCTGTACATCTTTGTCATGTCTACTTGTATAACTTGTCATGGTCCTGACACTGCTGCAGAGGTCTTGGGTATCATACACCCTGGTGATATGCCACTCCTCTCATTAGGACAACATAAAGCTGTACATTTATATGGCTGTTCTTGTAGCTACCACATGAGTCAAATCACATTGACATGAAAGTAATCTGGGGGTCCGTATGCTCATTTGTAAATCTAGATGTCTGAAACTACATGGTGTTCTTCTCCTGGGCCTGTGTGACAGTAACTACAATGTTACCATATGCAGTGTCTAACTGTGACTGCTGTTGTGGCATCTGTACTTGTATGACTCTGTAGTACGTACTGGATATTGTTTCCCATTTATTAAAGCTGGAATAAGTGCTTATCAATAGAGACACTAATGCTTACTATTGCTTTCATGTCTCTTTTTAAACTTTTTTTTCTACTACCTTATCTGTGTTTACCAAATACGTACTTAAAATGATAAAATGACTGTCCAAGAATAGCCCCCCAGGACCTCCTCCCTTCTTTCTGTTACCTGAGCAGCTCGTACTGGGGCATTACAGTCTGCCCAGTCCTCTTCAATACAGCTGCATGGAAGAACAGTGTGTTCAGCATTTCTGCTGCAGGTATGGCAGGCAGATGGATGCCCCCGTTCAATGCATAAAAGGTCGCTATCCCCTATTATATATAATGTATGTAAAAGTTTTTTGGACAATATATGAAATTTAAAATGAAGTTCTAATGTGGAAGATATTTTCTTTGATGCACAGCACACTTCCTGTATTCAAATCCATTGAGAACACAACCAGTTGATCTCTTTGTCTGAAATAGGTGACAACAGAAATCAATAACTTGCACTCTGGCATCTAGCAATAGAATATGATATGGGAACGTTTACATATAATTTTGACATTGTTCTTTCATAGCTCTTTTATACAAGTTAAGTTTTGTTATAGACTCAGTGATCATTTAATAAAATAACGCTTCTTATTAATATAGTAAACTTTTATTTTGAGTCCAATTTAACAGGCTGAAGAGCACCTTGAGTCTGTCTGAAGTAACCACTGTTATAAAATCTTGCTCTACAACGGTGTTTAAAGCGTTAATACATATTTTGCTCATGCCTTATCTCTCTATATTGTATCTATAGATTTAAGTCTTGTCTCTGCATATTGTATTATCTCTGTATACTGACTGCACATCTGTTTCTTGTCTCTGCATTCTGTACTGTCCTTGTACATCATCCCTCTGTGTATTCTGCATGGGTTTATTATGTCTGTATGTTGTGTCTGTACATCTCTGTCATGTCTACTTTTATAACTTGTCTCGTGCCTCATAAATATGAGGCTGCTCTGGAGCAGATACCTAACATACCTCTTATAATCTGAATCACTCTTCACTTCATATACTTTCAGTTTTATATGCAGTATATGAACTGCCAGGTCTGAGCTGGGGATAAGGTTGTCTGATTAATAAATGTACAGTTAAAGTAATGGGATCAATGGACCTTTTATATTCTGTAGGAGAAATTAATATAGAAAATGTGTGCTCTATTTTAAACTAATGGAACAATACTGTTGGAAGATGGTCCAAATATTTTCAATTCATTCGGGATGTCACACTCGCAGGCATTTAAAGAAAAGCCATTTAGTCTGTCTACGGAGAGACAAATATATCCACTCTTATGTTAGTGAAACGCCAGTGATGTATTATCAAAATAATTATATTCTAAAGTTCTGTTTTGCTTAATTCAAGGAACATGTTTTTTATTGTTTATTTTCCTTTTTTAATCTGTCTTTGGCTTTGGAGGACTGATTATGACAAGTAATTCCAAAGGTTCCTTTATGCTGTACACGTACAGTTAACTAGCTAAATGGTTGCTTGCAATGTAAAAGACACCAATGTTTATGTTGTTATGGCAGGTCCACTTTAAAAATGGGAGCTACATGATTGATATGATCCCTCCCCAATAACAAACTTAGGCAACCTGTGGCTCCCTAGCAGTTGTTCAACTACAAGTCTCAGCATGTCATGACATAAAAGCATTAGACTAACACGGTTTACTGTGTCATTAAACAAGACAAACAGCAGTTGCTTTAAATAACCTTTCTAAATGCAAGGCTTTTCTATATTTGCAAAGTTGCATGGTTGAATTTACCTTGTTACGTACCTTGACGTTTGTCTAACTCTTTAAGTTCATCCGGCATTAAAGGGTAATTCACCCAAAATCTAATTTATTTATTTTAACTCCCACCAACATTGGCAAAAATCTAAGCAGCGTTCCTGTCGGACACAGGTATTAATTAAACAGAGATGCTTTTCATCACAGTCACGGGTTTTGTTAGAAACTAACAATGTGCTGTTTCTATCTCCCCTTCTGGCAGGGGTTAATTTTTCCAAACTAGGGGAGTCCCCTGCAAGAGGATCTCCATAGTTCTGCTAGTTAGCAGAAGGGTAATGTTGGCTAAAGTTAGTGTTTAGGTGGAAATAGTCTTTCATTTACAGATTCCCATTAGATAGATCCCTATTAACATCACGGTATAATAAAATAATGTAGAACTTGGGAAAAATGTAACTTGTATAACTCCTACAAATTGAGCTGTGTTCTTATCCACTTTTTTTCATTGTTTAACTCCTCAAAAAGCAATGTGAAAACTTTCTTTGTTTCGGTATGAATTTTTTTTTTGTTTTGTTCTTATTTTGGCTATTTTTTTTACTTATAAATAAAAGATAGGAATAGTTTTAACTCTACACTATTATATTTTCTTCCTTGCTTTACAAGTACTGCACCAATATCATCCCAGACTTTTGTCTACCTATATTTTTTGAATATTTTGGACGTGTCCCAATTTGGGCTATTTGGAAGCAGATTGAATTATTTCCAGACCTTTGTTGTAAATGCACAAATTGTCATATCAAGACATATTTATTCAAATTAATGTAGCATATTTAGATAAAGTCAAGGTACTCTTTCTTCCCTATAATTGAATAAGAGTAAAATATTATGGTACTTGGAAGAAACATATAGTTGAAAAAAACACATTTGCCTGCAGTATTTGAAAAACTGAACTGAGAAACACAGCAGACTCAACCCTGACTCGGATTATGAGTCTTCATGAAGTAACTGCTCAATTTGCATTTACTAGCAATGTAGATTATGTTTAAGGCCTTCTGAATGTACTGTATGTATGTTAAGAGTTTGTAGAAGTGTTCTATGTTGCTTTCTATGCAACCTCATGAATGAGATGATGCACTAAGCCATTCAAATTAGATAATTTTACTGGCTTCATTCCAACTTCCCACAAAGCCTTCACTTGCTTCCAACCCCATTTTCCCAGCTCTGTGCTCACATAGGGGAGATGGAGGGGAGGGGTACAAGAGTGGATGGAGAATGTGCTCTCCGCTCTGTTTGTTTTCCCTCTTAGGACATTCATTCCAAGAATTTCTGCATTTAACCTGGTTATCTCTACTCAAGTTCTCTTTCTTTGCTGTGTGCAATCTCCATTCCACTTTTAATCAAGCAGACCACGTAACATGTACCTCTTCTCACATCTTTTGACTGTAAAAAAACAAACCCTCTCTTCTTTCCCTAACAGAATGGTTTGTAAGTTATCCCAATGTCTTTACAATGACAGAAAGGAAAGTGTTATGTTTAAAGTGGAAACTACAGAAAATCGTCATCATAATATTTGTGTGGTTAATATGCAAAGCTTGGTCTTAGCAAGTGTGAATTTCTCAGCAACATTTTAGATTATTTCTCACTTGCTCAATTTATTTTTCAATCTCCAGACAGCTAGACTCTCCAATTGTTAACGGAGAATATTAAAAAAGATAAAAAAAAATCTTCATTTGTAGCGCTTCACAGAGCAGACAGCTGGAACCCTATTTATAATCATTTTACTTTCACTTTTTGTTTTATAAATGTTCGGTACAATATAAAGACCTGGAATATTTTTAACAGAACACTGTATTTCAGTGAATATTTGCATAACAAAACTGACCTTCTGTGTGGTTGAAAGCGATAAAACTACATCCATAAGTTTCATTGGATTGCTGCCCCCAGTGGTCATATTGTGTGGAAGGTGGTAGAGGTTTAGATCGTGCAAGCAATTATTTTTGAACAGAGCATCTTTAAGACATGGTATTATTTTTTCAGCACAAATAGCTCTACAAAACACATAACACATTCTATTTATAAAAATATGTAATGTTACAGTGTGCAAATGCTGTTTTGTACTCTGTGTGGCATGTACGATCATTATACTTTATCAAGGTTAGCCTTTATGTTTATTACATGCAGTGTAAGTCCTACATGTTTAACACCTTTTATTATTGCACATTTTAAACACAAAATTTTAGTACACAAAATAATAATGAATGTCATATGTTTATATTGTAGACACACATTTATAGTGATCTTGTAATACTCTGCACCAGTGAACATTAATGTCTGGGATAATACATTATTTTATTGCTGCAGAATTTTATTTCACTATTTATTTATTTTACTTATAAACTGTGGCTTTTAGTTCTATAATCTTGAGAATGTGCAATGGGTGCAAGCACAATGTTTACAGAAATTATTGACTCAAAACCGTATCTTATCAACAATTGTCAACAGCCCCTAATTATAAGGGACACCCAAACAGACCCAGGTTTTAAAGATTTATCCCTGAAATGTCCCTATATTTCATTACTGACCAACTGCACTATAACATTAATCTTTTTCTGCATGCCATATGCAGTTCTTCATATTTATTCTTATTATCTAATTATCCAATAAATGACATGATGGGAATTATAGTGATCCACCAAGACAATATCACGTGTCATGTGGTAAGATGCACGGCTCAGGTGCAAAGAGTCCCTGGAAACCATTTTCAAATCTTGGCAACAATATCATCATTTATCTATAAAGCGCCACCAATTCTGCAGCGCTGTACAGAGAACTCACTCACATCAGTACCTGCCTCATTGGAGCTTACAGTCTAAGTTCCCTAATACACACACGCACAGAGACACACACAAAGACTAGGGTTAATTTGATAGCCGCCAATTAACCTACTGGTATGTTTGTGGAGTGTGGGAGGAAACCGGAGTTAGTTTTGGAAAACTTTGGTTGAAGCGCTACTGGAAAGGCTGAAGTTTCAAGTGCCAAGGACATAAAACTAGATGTCCCGCCCTACTTAAGTTTAGTTTATTAATCTAGAAGTTAAAATGAGAACTGGTTTGATTGCAAAAGGTATGTATATCCAATGCAATTTAAATAGTTCAAAGTTGGACTCATATTTGGCAATATTGGCCAACTGTTGACTTATTGCCATGTTTAGCCACAGAATTAAAGCAGTGCTCAAGAACTATCTGATTGCATAGTTTGCGGGCATGTTGGTAGATATAGTCATAAGATGACTGTTATCCTCCTGTGTGTGAAAACATCATTACAGGTCTGCATGGGGATTGGTAGTACAGGGTCAAGCTGCAGAATCGTATCCAATTTGACCATTCACATGTGGACAGCAATATACTGGGGTCAAATAAAAAGATTCAGGGGACCATTTGAAGTTGAGGACCCCAGTAATTACTCTTTTTATCTTGTTCTAAAACCGGTTATGATGCTGACAGCTATGATTGCTGTCAGAAAGCAGAGCGCATAAGAATAATGTAAGCGACCGTATTAAGGCAGTCAGCATCTCCACATTTGTTTAATATTTGTAATTCCTGGTGATTCCTTTGGTATTCTGTATCTCTGTCTCTGCATGTATGTCTCTCTTCTGCTTTAGAAATCTGTAATGAGAAAAGTTTCCCATCCATTGTTTAATATTTAAAGGGGCGTGGGTTTATTTTTTTTTTAATTTTTTCATACAGATTTGCTACTCTCTTCTTACCCCCTCCCCAATTAAACGGTTGGAATGTACACGTTAAGCAAAGCGCAGTGTCCTTTGGTGCCCCTGATGATTTAAAAGGGATATTCATTTATGCTTTTAAACACCATGCCGATTAAAATCAGAAAGATTTTCTTCATCAAAATCTAACATCCTTGAAAAATTAATTTGATGCTTCTGTTATCAGTTAATTGAATCAGCTCAGGGACGAGGTTTGTGTGGAGGGTGATTAAAAGCGGCCTCTCTCTGGGCTTTCTTTTCCCTTTCTTATTTCAATCACTGCAACATTATGAAACCTTCCTTTTTATTTTGCCATTTTTCTACATTTTCAGTAAAATAAGAGATGAATAAGGATTGTTCCTCTTGTCTCAGGCAAAGCTTTCAAGCTTCAGGCATGGAAAAGTCCTGTCTTTTCTAAGATGTCCACAAGGCCACTGAATGATAAGGAGAAAGTTCTGTGTTAGGGAATGTTTGCATCCAGCATGAATCACCTGACAAAAGAAAATTAAAAGTAAATGCTTGTCTTGTTTATGGATAGCTGTTTATTTAGAATAAGCAGTTAAACTAACACTTTGAGATTATGGAAGCTCTATGGTATGTGTTGGGCGTTTCTCTCCTCACTCATTGGTTTTAACAATTTTTTGCCTAAACTATAACTCCACCCTAAATGAAACATCTAAATCTGATCTAAAGGAAACAAGTTTATTCCCTTTGAGGGATGTGCGTTATGCAGATGTTATGCAAATTTTTTATATGATAGAATTTGTTTTTTCTGTTTGCAGGAGCTGTTGTTTCCAATGTTTGGGTGAATATTGTCATCAAACAAACAACTGAATGATTTGGTTCCAAACATTCTAAATTTTAGGTCTTGCCTCTGTAACTGACAGAATGCAAATGATTCAGTGTTCATAGTTATCAGCAGAGATAACAGATTAAGTGATAAAGATGAAGTTGGTTGCACAAAATACAATTTTGTGAGATAATTATTTTAATTTTTTTGCCTGTACTGGTCCAGCAGTATAGAGTGGCCACTAAGCAATTGTTTTGCTGATCAGATTTTCATAGAGAAGGCTGAGTATTTAAGGTAGCTGATGATGTCATTTTCTTATTAGATTACATAGAGCCTTTATGGTTCTACCATATTGCCAAACACCAAGAATAACAAAATGTGGCCATCCAGCCTGTGGGCAAATCCCCAGGGTGTGGTGATCTGACTATAGAGAATTTGTTTATTTTAACCCCAACATTGTTTAGAAAGATTTCTGGGTTAATATGTTAAATATGGTGTACATGAGTCTGTTAATGTGGCTATCGAATTTGTAAGCAATACCATAATAATCTTACTACAGACTGTGTCTTCTCTATTAGCCCCATGAGCTGGCACTCTACAAAACACGTGCCTCTATAGTACTTGAGACCTCACCATGCAGGCACACGTCACAATTTAATTAGGCGACCCTAATTAACAAAACTTGGCACTCGCCTCTCTCCTGCCCTTGTCTTCTCTGGCTGAGAATCAATGGCTTTGATATGCTAATTAGGGAGTAATTTAATTTCAAAGGCCGCAATTAACAAGGGTGTTGTGGACATGCTGTAGTTAAGCGGCGTAATCTAATTTGCATTAGTAACAAGCAGGGACTAATTAGAAGCTTAATTAGACACTTAGCTGGCTCTCATGTTTACCTTTTTAATGAGATGGAGAAGATAAGCTTCCTCTTCTTGTACAGTACTTCTTAACTTTCAAGATCTCATAGTGTGGATCTGCGTAGGCCAGTTACTCCACTGCGAGAAAAGCAACCCCCAAAGAACTATTTTAAGTCTATCAATTTCTAATTGATTTGTCCATCTTGTAGAATATAGACTAAAGCAGTTATAGCCAACCTTATACAGATCAGGGGCCCTCTAATTTTCAAAAGGGCCACACCTTACATTTAATCTCAGTAATAATGTAAAACAACATATTTAGTCAAAGAAAGCTATAACAAATCTGACAATAAAGCTTGCAGGAGCTTTGGGCAGCAGGTGAAGGCTTATGTGTGTGTGGGGGGGGGGGGGGGGGGGGGGCACATGCAGCACTAGGACCACCTGTTGCCATCACTGGACTATCTAAATTTGATGGATGAAAGTCGTTCCAAAGTGTTGATCGACAGGTCATTTGGTTGGTCATACTGTTTAATATTTTCCGACCAATCATGTAGTGTGTATGCACTCATGCTCACGATCTCCATAGAGTTTACAGAGTCGGGCTCTTTTCAGGCGATGCTAACAATGAATGTTCCGGTGAATAAATGTAGAGAGTTCTGTAGAAGGAATAATTCATTTGTTCGTTCTGAGACATAATGTTTAGTTTCAGAGTCACAGAAGCTAACGAAATTCGTTAGGACATGTGGATAGCTATAACAAGGCGGTTTTTATCTGTGTGACAAGAATGAATGAATGAATGAATGAATATTGACAACTAGAGGACCAGATGTAGAGCACAGATCTGAAGGTAAATTCCGCCAGTGTGTATGCATAAATTGTCAGACTGATCAGACTTTCAGGTACAATCGTTTGAGATAACATGTCTGTCGTAAAATTCTTCAGTGTCTACCTAGCCTTAGTTTCAAGTATATGCACAGTGTTTGACCATGAAATGCAAGTTGCAGTCTCACAATATAAGGGCTTATTAACAACATGATGCAGTATACACACACATGCTGCTACTCATCGGATTCTGTCATTTGTTCTGTACAGTTACCATATTAAAACAACCAATTGAGAGCTACAGCACTTTTTCATGCACTTTGCACCATGTTTTCAAATCAGCCCAACAGTTGTTTATTGCTACTTATTGTCCTCCTACTTCCTAAAGCTGGGTATATACTACAGGGATTTCAGACGATTATCGGGCCAATAATTCGATAAACAACTGGCCCGATATCACATTAGTGTGAACACTACATTGATGAATGATTATCATTCCAAAGCACATCATATCATTTCATTTGATTTTTAAACCTGATTAAAAATCTCGTTCAATGATAGTACGATGTCATTCCAAGGGGATCTTGGACTCTAGTCAGATGTAGAGGCGTGAGAACACGAGACTGGGCATATCCAAAGCTCTATCTCAACTAATTTAATATACTTAGTAAATGTATTGCCTATTATTTATTACCACTGGTACTATACACTAACCAAACTCCTCAAAATGTTCTCTCCTCTTTCCCTGACTGTTGGTGGCGCTTTGGCCACCGGGACACCAGGGTGCACATTTGATGGACCTGCCCGGTTATTGCCCCCTTCTGGGACAAGATGCCACAGGGACGATGGATCCTTGGATATTTTTGCAGTGTTGCCCCCGCCTTCAAGATCTTGTAAAGTTATCCAAAACATTAGCTTCACACATACTGCCGGCTGCCAGGACCCTCTTAGCTTTGTACTGGAAAAATCATCTCTCTCCATCCCTCTCCGTTCTCAAAAGGCAGATATGGCATGTTGCAGCCATGCAGAAGATATCCTATTACCTTCATGATGGAGGCCATGTTTTTAATCAAGTTTTGGCGGCCTAGCTATTTGCGAAAATGTAGACCTCCGCCCCTCTCTTTCTGCTACCCACCTTTTCCGGTGCCCCATGTGTAGTGAATAACTTGTCCTATACACTCTTCCTTACTCACCTGCAGTCATCCCCAAATTATGTATATTGGTCCTCCACCCCTGCTCCTGTACCCCTCCCACATTTTCAATCTCATTTTTAAATAATGTTATATTATTGCTGATTGTAAACCTTTCAAAAATGGTCTTCTGTTGTGATTTGAATACATTTCAATATTTTCTATGTGTTTTTTGAAAGTTTAACCTTTTTATATCTGTTTAATCTTTTTTTTTTTTTTTCTTATTTGTATATTTTACTGAACACTCAAAATAAAGGAATATAATATATATATATATATATATATATATATATATAAACACCTACTTCTTCCTCCCAAGTGTCAAATACAATAAAGCCTGGATTTAGGCTTCTAGTTCCAGATTCAAGAAAATACCTTTTATTTAAAAACACAGGGAAAAATACTTTATTTTACTAGTAAAGCACTTTTTCCTTTGGGCACTCCAGGCAAATGCAATCTTGAGATCGCTTTAGCATTCAGAGGACAGGGGCGGTACAAGTAGATGGTAAATAGCATGGCAGGCAATGGCTACCACCTGCGATAGCTGAATTTAGGCCTCATCTCCCTTAAGATAACTAGACCCTTTAGAGTGAAAGTTCAAATTGAGCAGGGAGTGATGTTAATGATTCAATAGCTTTTGTACAGCGCAGTGTAATATGGTGGCACTATATAAATAAACAATAAATACAAAATTAAATCATATGACAGTTCATTTGAAAACCTGTTACAAGCAGTCACATGATTTTCTTAAAGGTGAACTCCCAATGGTTTTTTTTGCTGCCCACAATTAATAAGCTAATTTGTAAATCATTGTTTAGGTTCTCATTTGCAGTACAGTTAATGCTTCTATAATGTATCACAAAAAGGCCAGAGCTTGGCTGGCTATATAGGAGGATGTGAAAGCCCAGTCTGGTATCTTTTCAAGTTCATTTAACACAGGCCATGTGGATTCTACATCAGACAAGTAGACATAGGTATATTTAAAAGACATGTGCACTTTATTTTTATCAGAAGGCAGTGGGAAAATACAAAAGCAATGACTTGCAAATGATCCAATTATGCATATAAATTTAAAATAATGTGGAATTCCCTTTTTAATGTTGTACTGTAATGTACAGACCTGTATGCAAAGAATATTCTCAAGGGACAGAAGCCAGGATCATGGCATGTGGGAACTGCAATTTCTGAATAGATTACTAGGGAACTTTGCTCCGCAAATATCGACAAACATATTTGCAGAGACAAACTGCTGTGTATATAAATATAGACACACCTTACATATGGTGTAAACAGTCTTTGCACATATATACTGAAACATCTTACACAAGCACACATGTTTATGTTGAAACTTTACATATGAATTTATGCTTCTCACATATATACTTAAAAGTTTTACACATGCTTATGTTGTAGCCTTAGTGTACAAATTATTTAGGGTTTTTTTTCCTATATGTTGTATGTGTGAGTTTATTAGTGCTTTCTTATAGGTGTTGTGAAGTGTTAACACAAGTAATAGGCTGAGCACATTTTTCCTATCTGTGGGGTGTGGGAGGACAAGGTCCAGGACCCTTCACCCGGCTACTTGTGTCAGGTGTACAGGTAAAACAATAAGCGTTCTTCCTCCTCACCCCCTTCTTATCTCAATCATCCCCTCCCTGCTCAGTTTGACCTGTGCAGCAGAATGTGGATTGGCCACTTTTGTGTGTTGGCTGTAAACGAACGCCCTGCAATGTTTACTTACCAAGAGGGGCACTAATACCTTGAGCTAGCTGCCCCTAATATTTTCAACAGCAGCGAGCAGGGCAATGCATTCATACAGCTGACGGATTCCTTCTTTCAGGCAGTTTGTTTTTGGTCCGTCTACTTCTGCACTTCATGTGTGAGTAACAAGTTGTAGTAGTATACAACCTTCATGTCTGTGACACGTTCTGTTTTAATGTAGTTAGAAGAGTATTGTTTAATATATGGTTATACATTGTCTTCACATAAAATGTTGTGTGTCTATAAACGATTGACACATTTGTTTAGTACAGTGTCTAAAGTAATTGAAAGTATGTTTGTTTTTTTTATCAAATGTTTCTGTGTCTTATTTTGCATAATCTTTAACATTTTACTCCCTGTCTCCTTTTTCCAACAGCTTGCCCATTATAAAATACCTGAATTGTCTTTACACCTTTCTTTTCTAACAGCCTTACTCAATGCTAACAGGTTATTTGTCGCTTGGGTATCTGGGTGGTATATTGTAATGTTTACTCAACAACATCTAAGGGCCTCATTTAGAGCTGTGAGCAAATTTGCTCCTGGGCAAACCATGTTGCAATGAAAGTGGTGCAATCACATATATTTATTTTTTCAGGAAGCGACAATAGTCCTCTGCTTATGCCTGTAGCCCACAAATAATGGGCCGCTTTATTTGTACACTGCTATTTAGAGATGATAGGACACGCCCCCTCCCAAATAAAAATCTGTACGCACATTTTACATTTTCCCTACCCCCCTCTCTGCAGTGCCACATGGTTTTGCCAAGGTGTACATTTGCTCCTAAATGAGACACCTAAGTGTTCACCCTTTGATATTATGAATTGTGTTTCACAGACGTAGCTAGAATGAATAAAAACTAATTTTGTGTCTTCTCCCCAACACTACAAACCGTGGCACAATTTCAAGATCTATTGGCAAGACCTTAATGTATTCCTGCATTTCAAGCATCCTTTGATGTAAACATTCTTTCTTATACCAATAAGTGGGCTGATAATATGGAGAATATAAAGTTGGTAGTAGGAAGTTGTTGTTCCAAAGTAAAAATTTTTCTTGTGAAAAAAGTCAATAAAATGTAAAGGAAATGTGTAAATCTTTTTTTCTTTTTTTTTTTTTAATTCTCCTTGAACTGCAAAGATTTTGAACAAAACAGGGAGCTGCTTAAGTGAGCATCCGTTTGGGTAGCGCATTTTGCGTAATTTTGCACTGCGTATGCCCAGAAACCAAACTTTTGCAATTGCACGTAATTCATATCCGCACACATCTGACACTTACTACTGTTTACGTCTTAAGAGGCAGAATGGAGGAAGGAATGGGTGGACCAACGTAGGGGAATGTTCACGCAGATGCGACTAATTCAAATCCTGCGTTTAGCATAACTATGCTTGTTTTCAGCCATATCTTTTGCACCTGCTACAGGGCATGTGTAAATAAATGTCAGATGATGTTGATGACCAAAATGACATTATCTCTGTTTACTATTTGTTCATGCCTGTTTCTCAGTAACTTGCACAGAATAGCTATGTATTATTATTATTATTATTATTAATCTTCATAGGGCACCACATGAGCTCCACAGCGCCGTACAGAAGGCAAACAACAATACAGTATATGATATAACCATGCAATACAATAAACACTACAACACAGCTAATGGTAGCCTGAAAGAAAAAAGTTAGTTAATGAGTAAAAGAGGGAGGAGGGCCCTGCTCACTAGAACTTGCAATCTAAAGGGAAAGGGGCAGACAAACGATTTACACATGGGGTAAGCTAATTATAGCAGAAGACTGATTTTCAATACGTATTGTATGCACTGTAAGCATTGATGATTTATTTAGTTATTTTAAAATGGTAGATGAAATGGAGAAAAAATTGTGTTTTTATGTTTGTTTTTGGTTATTATATTGTTATATAGTTATTTAAGCTTGGGCATATAAAAGCTATGTGCATTCTAATGTGAATTCATTGTAAATATGCATTTAATAAGCATAGTACAAATGCTCCTAAAATATAATCCAGCCTGTATGTGTGTCTACATTTATGGAAAATACATACAATTTATACAGAGTGTATTTTCACTCCTGTTCGCATTGTATCTTATCTTAAGAAGCATTTGGTTTTGAATATGGGAGGAACTACGGAAAAGTTGCATACTCTTTGTCAATGTAGAAATTATGCCCATTTTGTATTCTGACATAAATCAGGCCGTACATTTGCAGCCATACCACATCAAGGAGAAGGGAGGTGACTATTTACTCAACACAAGTTACTATATAGAAATAATTGACCACATACACTGTAGACATATACATTTACTGTTCAGTGAACACAAACTCCATTTTTAAAATAACCCTTTAATGCTATTTAAATGTTTTTGGGTTTATTAGTTGTGGTTTTTTTGGGGTGTTTTTTTTTGGTCACAGAATGAAGTTTCTAAATGTTATGTAATGAAGTGCCATTTCGCAGCTTAACTATAGAAGCCACACACACTCATGTGTATCTACATTGACGGCTGACTGCGCCATTTTGGTGATTTCCTATCCACCTGATTGCTGCACTCCATATGCAAAGCTTAATGCTGTTGCAGTTACACATTTTTAAGGGAGTCCAATGACCTAATGATGTAACATTAACAGAGATTCACCCTGGTAGGGCTGGCCCAGGTAGGTGTGTGGAGATTTTTAATTTGGCCTATTGAACAAGGCAGTATCAGCATAACTCACCTGGTATCAAGTAATGCTCTACAAAACTGATGCACAGTGAAAATGTGGTAGTTAAGGTGCCATCTGGATATCTGTGTGTAAACGTAAACTGGTTTCCTTTATATAAACTGAAATATTAGAAACATTTACACTTAAGTCCCTACCCCTTTTGTCAAAAGCTCAAATATATAATACAATGAATCTATAGCCCCCAAGTTTGGCATTTAAATTTATAAATGTACATTGGGAAATTACTGTGTCATTTTTGTAAGTTGTGTAAGAGTGTGTTAATCCTATACCTATGTGTATGAGTGTGTTAATCTATACATATCTTATCCACATGGCGGTGTCTCATGAATGTTCTTGCGTCTTCCAGATATCAGTAATCTTTCATTTTAATTTTTTTTTTTTACTTAGGTTTTAAAAACAAGTCATGATGGTGGAATCCGCATCTGAGTCGATACGATCAACTCCAACCAGTCAGAATGGAGTGGGCAGTCTTCCAAACCAATCAGACGGAGGTGGAGCAAGGGAAGGTAGTGCAAGTGGGGATGCTAATGGAGAATTAAGTACAGCAGAACTCTTGCACTTCCAACAGCAGCAGGTAAAGAGCAAGCAAAAGAAACTAGCTGATAACCAGAAAAATGGGGTCACTTTAGAAGCCACTTTTTATAAACGTTCGGTCTGTGAGAACAGGAACAGCATTAATATTTTTCCAGACATCTATACTAGTGTTAAGCTCAGTGGTGTTCAGGTTTGTATAAACGTCTAAACTCCATACCAGTTTAGTAGGAAACCATATAAAACAAACATCTTACCACTGAGAAGGAGGGTGGGAGATTAAATTAGGACCTGCCCCATAGACCTGCGAACAAAAACCAGCAGATTTTTTTACTGTACTAATTAATAATAATAATAATAATAATAATTGAATCTCCCCCTTTAGAATGGTAATTCTGGAAGTTTTATCAGAGCATCAGGCAAGGTTCTTGTTTTGTTTGTCACCCACATCCTAGACATACATTTTAGATTGTTACGTTTTATGTTCCACATTTATAAAGCAGAAGGTTTGGATAAATGTAACTGGCTTGTTAATATGGTCTTCTTTCCATGGTGTCATATGTTGTTTTTCCTTGTGACCTTTTTTGTGCTATGGAGGAAAGCAAATGTGGAAGGAAGTGTTGGGGAAGACCATATAGGTAAAGGTGACAGACACAGTGTGACCTCTAGATCTTACACTTCCTGCTTCAGCAGAGATTGGAGATAAAGGGGATGGGTGATTAAAGAAAAATAAACAGTGGCACATTAAGAAAAGGAAGGGGGGAAGTCATGAGATAAAATGTGTGTGGTCATTAATATAAAAGGAAGTATGATACCAGTAAACGAGATTTAATTTGTTAAAATCAAATGAAAGTTAAAGCAGAAGGCAAGTAAATATTTGTTTTCAGGACCTTTGTCTACTATACAGATTGAATTTACGTATTTTTTTATCCTGTAGGCTTTACAGGTGGCAAGGCAGTTTTTGCTTCAGCAAGCGACAGGTCTAAGCTCCCCTAGTAGTACAGATAACAAGCAGACTTCAGTTCAGGTGAGATCCATTGGACAGGTGCATTGCAAGACAATGATGTCTTCTCATGAAGTCGTTGAAATTACATTATTTCCCCATCTTTCTCACAGGTCCCGGTTTCAATGGCCATGATGTCTCCTCAGATGATTACACAGCAACAAATGCAGCAGATTTTGTCCCCAGGACAGCTCCAGGCTGTTCTACAGCAGCAACAAGCGCTAATGTTACAACAGGTGAGTTCTGTCATTGATGTTGAGGAGAAAGAAATGGGACACGTTTGGGCTTATAACATTACATTGCTAGGCATCAGGAGCACAGTCCCTAAATCTCTGGTTCATTTTTCTCTTTTTTTTGTTTTTGTTTTTTTGTTGTTGCTTTAATTAATAACTTATTTGATGTAGTTACAATGTTACACAATACAAATACCTGTATACACTATACTATACCTGTGCTTTACAGACATTCCCTCTTTTTATTAGTGTGCATGGGGTGAGCACTACAAATAGGGTGATCTCAATTATGGGGCCAGGCCTGGATCTATTGGTACTTTTTGTTCATTGTTCTGTATGGTTTCACCCTGTATAGTCTACTGTTAGTACTGTGTGCGGCGCTGCGGATACCTTGTGGCGCCTAACAAATAAATGATAATAATATTAATAATCTCTCGGCAGCCTAATAACACCCATGTTTAACACTATAGAACACATTATAATTGGATCCTACAAGTGTATTTATAATTAGTCTCTAAAATTGTCAAAAGACACAATCTCCATGAAAATTATTTTGTTGATGTAGAATAAGGTTACACCCAGCTGAAATCCACATTTTCAAAATGTATGATTTAGGGTGTTGTACTTGGCTACATACATCTTCAATAACGTTTCAGCCATTGCTTCCTTCTTTATCTTGGCAGCTGCAGGAATATTACAAAAAGCAGCAAGAGCAATTACACCTCCAATTACTCTCCCAGCAACAGGCAGGGAAACATCAGCTCAAAGAGGTGAGTAACCTGCAAGTAGATTACACCTCATTCTGGTGTCCCCCAACTAATCCATCAGATTATATTTATTCACTTGCCAATGGTTTCATGTGGGGGGGAAATGCCATTTCAAGGGTAGTATCATCTTGCTGAATGTAATAACATGCTCAGGGGCTTCAATGAAGTTGCCAGTCTGTTATTTGAATTTTAGAATCGATCAAACCTGGATGCATTGAATGGATTTTAATCTGATGCAATCCAAACATTTATATGAATACAAGTCTGTGTTTAATTTGTATCTAAAAAAAAAAGTAAAGTACGGTGTGCCAGATCGAATATATATCCATAAATGTCATTGTCAAAGACATTGCCGTCTGTACTGGCCACAGTAGGCCAATATGTTTTTGTTTTACATGTAATTGGGAAGATATTGGAGGGTCGTGATAGACCACAATATGCCAAAATTGAAATTTTCAGATATAAACATGGAGATAAAATACATTTTTCAGTGTCTACGTGACGTTCCACCACAGCTTTGTTAAATGTAAAGTATCACCTCCCCACTCCATACTACAGCATACTTGGGATACAGTGCCTGTGGGATCTTATGCAGGTCAGAAGGTGACTCTGAGTTTTGTGACACCTTGGTCCCTGAGTATTAATCAACCAATCCACAAACCATAGTCATACTGCCTACTTATTTAGAGAAGTACAACTCTCCTAACATGGCAGACTGCTACAGCGGAGTGAAAGGGAGCACGGAGGACATATTTTGTTAAGTGTAAACACAAAACCTATTTGATGTATATTTTTAGCTCCATAATACATACCCATTGCTATAAATTAATGTCAAATAGTGGCTTTACTTACTTTCTAGTACATATTATTATATAGTAATATCCCCATAAAACAACATGGATTTATGAAAGACCTTGTGTAAAACAAATCTACTTTTAATTTATGAGGAAGTAAATAGAAAATTAGATAGTGAGTTGGGTGTAGATGTATATTTATGTTTTGCAAAAGTATTTGACACTGTGTCTATGCCCCTACAATCCCTGTGTTAGATGGTTACAAGGGAATGTAAGTAGTCTAGCTTCAGTTGATCCATCCGTCTACCTCTTTTATATACAAGATTTGCTTGTATATGAGGGATTGTCTTTGAGCATAATGCCATTTATTGCACTAGTAATTACAGTGCCCACTGCTAGGCCCCAAGCCTAAGTGGTCCGTTCTTGTAATGTTTATTATTAAGTTCGCTAGGTGTTTTATGGTATTGTTAAATATACAGGAAATCCTGGTTTTTACATGACTTACTTGTACCTAGAGATGAGTATTATGTATGTATCAATATCAGAATATCTCAGTTGCTGGTGTAGTCTTGTATAAAGTTTTTTTTGTTCCTCAGCCTTCTTTCTGCTCATGTACTTAGATCTCTGCTTTACAGCCTGCATTGGGGAATAAACAGCTAGCGTTCCAGCAACAGCTTTTACAGATGCAGCAGCTGCAACAACAGCACTTGCTAAACCTACAGAGACAGAGCCTGATAGGACTGCAGCCAGGGCAAGGATCAGTGACCTTGCCAGGCCTCCCGCAAGGTGAGTGTTGATGTCAGTACATATAAAAAAGATACCATACCTGTTTTTTCAATGTGTTGACAACCATATGTATACAGTACATATGAGAAATATAACACACAGCCAGCATTAAAGGATGTATTGCAAGCTAGGATGTCTTTGATTTGCAGATTAACTTATAGATGATTTTGGCATCTCTTCCTAGCGGTATCACCATCAGATCTGCAGCAACTCTTGAAGGAGATGAGTAGCAATCAAGAGGATTCCAGCAAGCAGGACAGTGTTGAACTAAGTACTACAATCACTACCTCATACCCATCTACCAAGGTGTCCCCTGCCACTGTTTACCCCTCTTTACCCAATGGGCAAAGTGCTCTACAGACCATACGCCGGGACAGGCAAGTGCTAGCTATCTCTTAAAAGTAAAGTTAATTTTACAGTATTCTCACAGTATTATGCTTGATTCTATGCCTTGCTATCTATAATCTACCGTAGGAACAGATATAACAATCTTCTATTCCTACTTTTCATATTAATTTTGACGATCTCCCTTTTAACTACGTGTTGAGGGTCAAGCCTCTATTCAGGTGTTTAAACTTGTTCATATTTCTGCACCTATGATAGGTTGCCATAAGCTTGGTCTTTAGTGCGTGATCCATTCCCACCAAGTAAACAGGCATCAGGAACACACATATTTGAGCAAAGTGTTATCTTTCTCTGACTGCGCTGCTTTCTTTCTGACCACAATGTACTTTTCTCACCCATTCTTTCTTTCTGCAGCTCGTCGCATTATGAGATGCCTCCAAGTTCACATCCTCTGTATGGACATGGTGAATGCCGGTGGCCAGGCTGTGAGGCTCTATGTGAGGATATGGGACAGTTTATCAAGTTAGTATCAACTGTCTATTTTTACATTTGTGTGTTTACATTACTTGTAGCACATAAAATGTGGTTGTTTTTCAGAGGTTTGTTTATTACAAGGCATATTTTTCCTAGTGATTAATTTTACTAAATTTGTTTAATAATACCTGAGCATATAACATTTTGTGGACAGAGAGCCACACTTTTATTTTTTGCATACTTGTTTTTATTATTACCATGTGGGAACTTCCATGCTTCTTAGCCAAGGTAAAGAAAGATATCAACCAAAGGCTGCAATAAAACACTGCTCCTAATGGGATGCTAATATAATGTAAAATTATTGGATTCTCTTAAGCAATACATTAATGAATGAGTAGCTCTATAAAATGTATTTTTGTGAATAACTAGCATTCCAACATAATGTCCCTTCAAGCATACTGAACATACCAGCCATGCATTCTGAACATTAGAAAAGTACTGTGCAAGAAAAATATAATATCTATATTAGGCTTTAAAAATTCAGAATATTTACCTAATTTAGAGATCCATCCAACTCAAAATTTGCATTGTTTCTACATCCGTCTTATGACAGTGTTACTAATAAATGCAAAAGTTGCATTTCCATGTAAAATGTAAACACTTCCACATTCGTTGTTTATCCCTTTAAAAATCTGGTTGGAATCTTCTTTCCTACAGTAGTCCAAATGGAAATGACAAATAAGTAATCCAAACAGGAAGCAACTATAAATATTATATAGTTGCAATGCTAATGACTGAAGCACTGTCAGCTGGAGAGATCAATGCACAGCCAATCAGAAGCGGCTAGATAGTGCTGCAAGTGGTTTCATCATGACTTATCATTACACCAGGGGGTAAATGTATGAATCTCCGGATTCTTCATCTCCGGCGTGTTCAGCCTCTTCAGCGCTTAAATTTAAAGCGGCGCTGCATTGTAAAGGGAAACTTCCCTTTACAATGCAACGCCGCTTTAAATTTAAGCGCTGAAGAGGCTGAACATGCCGGAGATGAAGAATCCGGAGATTCATACATTTACCCCCAGGTCTCCATTACCTGCATTTCCTAACAAGCATGTCTGGGGATGCATCAAAGTCTAAGTAGGTCTTTTCTCCAAGAGGCATGCTAAACTGATGTGTACATCCCATTACTGTACTCTATTGACACTTGCCTACCTTTCCAGTAGTAAGGGGCCACAAGTCTAAGATACTAACATGTACATACTGATGTATTTTGGTGAGCACATAAATTGATGTATGTCCAACACTAAATGAGGCCCTTGCATTACAACCATTTTCTCAGCTGAGGACAATGGAATTCGTGTGACCTGATTGATCCACACAATATATTTATTGTATTGCTAAGTAAATGTAGTGTTTTGATATTACTACCGTTAAAATGATATAGTCCTACATCTGTATCTTTTATACTTTAAAATTAAGGTTAGCCTTCTTTGTAACAGAAGGTATTCACATGGTCATAGCTAGTTTATAGCAACTGGGGCTATCGTACTGAATTAATTAATAAGGCTTAAACTGTAGCCTCGAAACTCGACAGCAAACTAGGCAATGTACTGTAAAACTGCATTTTCAAGACTAACTCTTAAACACTACAATGGCAGCACTATACTTTTAACCATTCGTGTTTTGTGGACTATGCAGACATCTGAACACCGAACATGCGCTGGATGATCGTAGCACAGCACAGTGCCGAGTACAGATGCAGGTTGTGCAGCAACTGGAGATACAGGTGACTGTCAGAGGCTGAGGTTTAGACCTCAACCATGTTTGCTTATTATGGATGAAATAGACCAGTAGACTATATGGACTTATAGACTATAATTAGGGTTTCCGTTTCCCAGTGTTTAATTTTGGGGGTACTCTGGGTTTATAACTGTTTGTTTTTTTTGTTTTCTGTTGACATGCAAAAATTAGTGTTTTGTAGTGTTAAGGAAATGCATATATAATAGAAAAATAGAAACAGGAGAGTGGATGAAGGAACTAGGTAAGGAAAGAGGATGTTGGGTCACAGGCTGCAAGTGTCACAGGAGAGAGATGAGATTCCCAAAGGAGATGGAACTAGGTGAGGGAGGTGCAGGAGGAGAGAGAGAAGGTCCCAAGGGAGATGGAACTGTGAGAGTGGCAGGCAAAAGGAACAGAGTAAAATAAATGTAGTATCCATGTATCTCTATATAGCATTGTAATGTTCCACCTTTCATTGTCTCCTTTATTTCATCATCTGTCTTTTTCTCTCTGCCTTACTTACCTGTCTCTCATATTTCTCTCTGCTGGATCTGTTTCTTCTCACCATGTGAGTGGAAGGTCGTCTTCACCATGCTGCTCCTCGTGCCTCACAGATTAAGCTGCACCAGCTTGGGAAGCAGCGTGGTGAAGTTTTTGTGCTGATCTGCTGCACATGCAGCAGATTGAGCTTCACCGAGGAATTGGATTTCTGGCCCTAAGAGGGCTTTTTGGTGTTAACTGCTAGTTATCACTATTTGTTTACAGTTTTATTTGTGTATTAATTTTGTAGCATAGTCTTACGTTTTTTATAATACAAATTGCATGACATTTTTTGTAATTGAATTTGCAGTTTTCACCGTGCAGATGATTAAAATGATCCTTGCTTGTATTTGTAATGCTAAATTTGATTTACCGATTATATTGGACTAATAAATCGTTTCTATGCTAGCTGGCAAAAGAGAGTGAACGGTTACAGGCCATGATGACACATCTCCACATGAGACCATCAGAACCAAAGCACTTCAATCAACCAGTGAGTCACATCCTCTTCTGAACCACTATCTTATATCTTTTTTAAAATGTGCCTTTTCTTCAGTTATTACCTGTCATTGGCTGAATACCTGTTCCTCTTTTATTTATTCATTTTTATTTTTTTGGTTTTATCATCTTCCAGCTCAACCTGGTCTCCAGCGCATCCCTTACCAAAATGTCCCCAGACACCTACCCTGATGGCTTACCTCAACCTCCAACCTCTGCAACAGCCCCCATCACTCCAATGAGAGCAGGCACATCTGTGATTAGCTCGTCAAGCCTGTCTAGCCTTGGTCCAGTGCGAAGAAGGATAGTGGACAAGTTTTGCACCCCAATATCCTCAGGTGAAGGCTATTTAGTCCAAACCTTCACATGTCTTACTTAGCACTTAGGCCTACCTAGTGCCACTAATTACTTTCCTTTTTTTTTCCATCTAAAACAAAAATGAATTGCAGTATGCCCTACATGATGGCACTATTCACCAAATAATACAAAGTGGTGCAGGACATTAAAATAAATTTCACTAAGGTCACCACAACACATAAAACACAAGTTGCTTTTAAAATGTATTCATAAAATACAAGAATATGTATTGAAGATTATGTAGTAAATATTTTTTCTTATCCCCATAAGACTTCATTTACAGTTAAGTAAGCCTATAGAAAGTAAGTGCAGTGAGCCTTTCAGAGTGTAAAGTGGATAGTTAAAAAACACAACAGTCTGTTTTCATGTACAAAACATGGTTACATACAATGTCAATCAACTTGGGCACTTTTGCAGAAACAGTTGTAAATTTAAGATGACATTTCTTATTAGATGAGCTTTTATGTTTAGTTGCACTTTAAACTGATAATACAAAGACTCTGTTTATTTGCCTTTAAACAAAATGCATGGAGATGCAACAGTCTCTCACTCTCTATTTAATAGTTTTATTCTGCTAGATTGTGCTTGTTTTGTTGTGGTCAGCTGTATGTCTTCCATTACATTCACAGCCTTCTTTACCTCTTGTTACAATTGTGCACTCACTTCTCTATATGTCCTTCTGTCTTTTAGAGCTTGCTCAGAATCATGAGTTTTATAAAAATGCTGAAGTCCGCCCACCCTTCACATATGCCTCTCTCATCCGCCAGGTAACAGCTCAGAAAGATGAGAGATGGGGATCATTAAGCAACTTTCTGGTGGAATATTTTAAATATTTAACCCACCTTTTGATAATTTCTTAACAGGCTATTCTAGACACGCCAGACAGGCAGCTGACTCTAAATGAGATCTACAATTGGTTTACTCGCATGTTTGCGTATTTTCGCCGAAACACAGCAACATGGAAGGTAAGGAAGAACAAGTTTACTGTAAATATTTGTATCTGTCATATGCCCCACTGCCTTCCATGTTGTCACTGTCTAATGAAAGGGGTTGAGGCCTATCCATGTATGGTAAATGTAAGCAACACAGTACTATTGCAATAATTAATATCACTAATGAAGTATTCTATGTTGTTCTTGTCATTTCTATGGATACATGTGATTTTCCAGAAAAAAAGGAACATTATTTATTTTTTAAATGTATTTTATATAAAGCAGTATATTCCATATGGCCCTTTTTGCCAAGTACTTGACAGATCCGAGTACTTGACAAGAATTTTCTTTATTCAAATATTCCTTGCTGATGCTTAGCAATCGCTATATCGTTTTTTGGGTGATTTGGCAACTGATCTATGTACTGTTGTAGTTTCGGCAGGCTAAGCAGTATGATAATAAACACTTGTGGGAACATAAACTTTCTCTATAAATTAAAACATATTTTGCAGATTTAACCAGTCAGTGCTTTGCTAAAGTTAATTTTATGTCATTCTAAAGTGGTGTTGTTATTAGTTACCACTAGGTATATTAAACAGTATGTACAACTTCTGGGGACTTATTTTTGGAGGTTTTATTTCAGTAAATGTGTTTTATTTTGTTATTTTGCTTGATTATTATAAAGTTTTGATTTTTTTTCCTCGTGATCTATCTAGTGTATTCATTTGTCCTTCCCTCGCTCTCATTTTTTCTCTCCCTCCCAATCTGTCTGAGCTCTGCTTGCCTGACCCCTTTCTGACCTTTCAAATTGCTGTTAATGTTTTAGCCTAACGAATTAGTCTCTCATCTTCAGCCAGGGCTTAGAATGAGAGAAGGGGGCGCTGCTTTGAAATTGGGGTCATATAATTTGTGTGTGGGAGCATCAGGAAAGGGTGGTGATATGTACATGCTAATATTAACTCCTTGGTAATCAAAATTGCATAGGCATCAGCTTGTGAGACTCTTTTTAATATACTTGGTTAAATTAGAAGCAAATTAGTTTGCGTTAAGAAGGAACAATGATTCATGTAGGCTGCCTGCTCACTGTCAAGATGGCTCTGTGGTGTAAATTAACCCATGCTTGACAAGCTGTAAATGAAAAATAATTTTGTCTTTTTATTTGGACAATGCATGGCATTAAACTGAAGCAGGTGATGATAATATGAACATTTACAAAATCATTCACTCTTCTACAGAATGCAGTTCGCCACAACCTTAGCTTGCACAAATGCTTTGTGCGTGTGGAGAACGTGAAAGGCGCCGTATGGACAGTGGATGAGCTGGAATACCAAAAGAGGAGACCACCAAAGATGACCGGGTATATTCTTAGAAAGCAGACCCATTTAATGTTAGCAAAATTGAGGTATCAATATTAGGAGCATACATTTAGTGGAAGTGGCCATATTAAATGTGTACAGTAGGGATCAGATCACTACATGAAAGTAGAATGCATGTGTATAAATGTTGAAAAAAAAAAAAGGAACTGAATGGATGAATATAATAGAACAGACATAACTCATTAGCTCTTTTTTTTTTTAAAAAAAAACTTTATTTCATCACTTTTACAGAATTTGTGATGCAATTTGGCAAAATGTGACTCGAAAACTCTTAAAGGACTTCTAAACATAAGTTGCCTTATATAAAACTGCTTAATT
This sequence comes from Mixophyes fleayi, assembly GCF_038048845.1. Classification (NCBI taxonomy): domain Eukaryota; kingdom Metazoa; phylum Chordata; class Amphibia; order Anura; family Limnodynastidae; genus Mixophyes; species Mixophyes fleayi. The sequence continues at coordinate 258,930,718 of NC_134403.1, forward strand.
AAACAGCCAAACTAATACAATAGGAAAGTTTTCCTAATGTTTGACACTCTATTTATATTTGCTGTGTATAGGCAGTAAACAAAAGATGGAAACAACAATATAAAGTCACTTTAATTTTTGCATAGAGTACTGTTCCCTGGCTGATGGTGGTGGAAAATGCTGTCACAGGTGGTGTTGGGGAGTATCTCAGAAATGCTCCATTTGGTTTAGATCTGGTGACTGGGAAGGCTATGACACATGGATACTATTAATGTCATGCTCAACAAACCATTGTGCGACCACACCTGCTCTGTGAAAGGGGGCATTGTCACCTTGTAAGACTTCCTTACCATCAGCCAAGAAATACTGCAACATGGGGAAAAGATAATCGCTTCTTCATGGTACTGAGTGATCATCTTTGACTATGCCTTCTAAGTGAATAAGTACACCCAAACCATGCCAGGGAAACTTCTCACAACATTACTTACCATCAGAACCATTCCTTTGAGACAAGCACTTGGGGTTGGAGCGTTCTTTAGAGCGCAAGAACATGATGAAGATTTATATGACCATACCACTTTCCTCCAATCGGTAGTCCATTGCACCACAGAGCTCACAAATATGCATTGTCAGATGTGATGAGCTGTTTATGCTCTGCAACCAGGCTTTGATAACCAGCGTTTTCATTGGACTTTTTTTTTTTAATGAAACTGGCTGCTTGTGGTACAGGTTGAAAGTTTGCATTTATCATATGATCTGCAGTTGCTCACCTGATTTCCATGCAGTTCGTATGAATGTATTCATATCACAGTCCTGGAGTACGTGCTTTTAGGCACTGCTGCCCTTTGCTGATGGTGGTTTTCCCCTCAGATCTCCATGCCGATAGCAACTTTGGATAACATTGTTCTTGAAATATTGGAAAGTTGAGCTGTCTTTGTCACTGAAGCTTCTGCCAAATGCATCCAAGTAATAGCTTCTCTTTCAAAGTCACTGAGGGGTGTCCACTTGTAGCCATGCTAGCCATAATTATAGGCCACCAAGGCAGTTCAGCATTCTTATGCATGACCCTGACATTACTAGGATATCATTTACTTTATTAGTGTCGGAGCCACACCTGCCTGAAAGCCCTTGCTTTTAATATGCGTACTGTCCCAGGTGTTTCCATTTTTGTGTCTACTAACTTTAGTGGAATACAAGCCATAGTACTGTTAATAGACATTTTCTGATGCAATGTGCTTTATTAACCTTACAGGCAGAGGGAGCCTTCTGTTTACAGGGAGGAAAAGAACTTCCCCACCAAATTATATCTAAAATAGTTACCGTCCTTTATAAGCTCTTAAAAATGTTAGATATATTTATGAATGTTTTTAGTGGCTTTTTTTTTTATATCCTTTATATTTTGGGGATTGGTCCTTTTTTAATAAAGGATAATTCCACTAAAAATTGAGCTTTGTGTGGTGTGTACTAAATACAACCCAGTCCCAAAAGCTAACGTGGTGTCCGTTGTTAAGGCTATCCCCTGGTTTTCTGCATTCCCCTCATTTCTCCACTTGTTAATGCACACTACTGCTCGTAGCACGTTGTCATTGGGCATCCAACTGCCTATCTGAAAAAGATTGGTTGTCTGGTACAAGGAGAAACCAATGATGTCTGTCAACCTGGTCTTTTGTCAGTTTTGAGTGCAATAATTAGCATTTTTAAGTACAATCTCATTTTGCTCAGTGTTTGAACATTGACTGAGATGCCTTAGATATTTGTTATATCTAGCACCCTTACCCATGATGGTTAAGTGTTTACTTTGTATTGTAATTTGAAGCAGTGGATCAAGAAATACACCATTAGCCATAGCATTGACATACGTTAATTTATTATGCTACACTAATCTCTTAAACCCCGCGGTTCCCAAAGTGTGCGCCGCGGCTCCCAGGGGTGCCACGGTGCTGTCACAGAGGTGCCGCGGGCCAGCCATAGAAAAAACAAACAACACATAAACTTACCAATCCGCGTGGCGCCGGGACCCAGTATCCTCCTCTCTCACGCAGCTTGCGTGAGAGAGGAGGATGCTATGTACCGGCGCCGCGCGGATTGGTAAGTTTATGTGTTGTTTGTTTTTTTCTATGGCTGGCGCGGGGCAGAGTGAAAGGGAGCGTGAAAGAGGGCAGAGGATGGGGACATTGTGACAGAGGAGAAGGACAGCGTGAGAGAGGGCAGAGGAGGGGGACATCGTGACAGGTGCCTTGAAAAAATTATGGAGACTCTAAGGGTGCCGCGAACTGCAAGAGTTTGGGAACCACTGTCTTAACCAATAATAATGTAGCAACTGTATTTCCTGCTAATAAAAAATAATAATAATGGTAACATTTATCTAATTCATAATTTCATAAAATTAAGTTTAAAAAAAGCATTTTATGCTACTTTGGCAATAACAATCCTCAAATAGCAAACCTCCTTCTGTCACACATATATTAATTAGAAAACACAATTATTACACTTTTACTATAGAAGTGTGTCTGCAGAAATGTTTTGTGATGGCACAAAAAGGATTATGAACTCTGACATAGGAACCTGGTGCAAAAATATAAATATGCAAATGAGGAAAATAGCTTGCGTTTCTTTATTATTTTGTGATTCAGTGTGTTACCTATAGTTGACATCACACATCAACATTGTACAGATTTGCTCTACATTGTAGCATAGACTTGTGATTCAGTCCTATTCTTTAACATAGAACCTTCTTAATTCGCAACAAAAATAATAGCGCCAGTGCAGTTTAATAGAGTAGGTGCATCAGCAGGTGCATATGAATAAAATGCCATCATACCATAAATCATCCATTTGTAAATGTACATTTGTGGTAGGCAACCTGATACATTTCAGGTTCTGCATGATTAATACTGTTGTGTGGTGGATGGGGATGTACCATAAAGCAAGTTCAGTAGTCAACAGATGTCACACCAGCAGATGTAACACCAAGCACTCCCAGCAGGTGGCAGCATAGATACATGTCTTCAATACTGCACAGAAAATGGTCTCGGTCACAGACTGTGAAGCTGTTGAAATTCACTTTAGCTTTCATTTTACATACCAAGCAGCCTACAGTGTAGTTCTACTTTTTCCAAATATTTCCCACTGCAGTAACCATGGCTAAATTAATTAAATGATGCAAAGTGTGTTTTCTTAAAATCAGTTAATTAATTAGTTCCATATTAATGCAATTAGAATGAAAAAGCAGGTCCATGCTATTATTACAGCAAACATAAGTTGGCATCAATGTGTTCTAGTTAATGTTTCCTATAATATTGGATTCAGGTCAAATATTTTTAGTTGTGTTTTTTTTTTTTTTTTTTTTTTTTTAACACATGCCTTGTGCTGGCTCCAGTTATTCATAAACCGGTCTTATAATGCTTCCACTGCTTTGAATTGCTGCAGGAGCCCAACCCTGGTAAAGAACATGATTTCAGGACTGGGCTATGGGGCCTTAAATGCCAGTTACCAGGTATGATATTTTATTTTGAAATTATATGTTTATATTTATTTGCCTTTTTTTTTTCTTCTGGGTAAAACAAAGGTCCTGTTATGTTCAGTATGGCAAACATTGTGCCATATTCATTGTCATTTAAGGGGTCATTATGGTTTTTTACCTAAAATTAGTAATTGGGTGCATCATATATTTTGGTGGAATCTATCACTGAATGTTTGTAGAAAAGGGGAAAATTACCACTACTTAAAAATTTTGGTAAATTATTTTATTTTTTTGTAAATAATTTTTTACCTTTTTATAACAGTTCTCTATTCCCACCCAGGCTGCACTCGCTGAGAGTAGTTTTCCTCTATTGAATAGCCCTCCACTTCTCAACAGCTCTGGCAGTGGCCTTCACGGTGGACATGATGATGTAACCAGCACCGGAGAGCCTGGAAACAGTAATGGTAGCAGCCCACGCCTGTCCCCCCAATACAGGTAATACTGGTTTCAGAAATTCCTATTCACACATCTGCTCCTGATGAGATATAGATAGATAGATAGATAGATAGATAGATAGATAGATAGATATGGAGATTTCAATATATATCTTTCTATCTATCTCTCTAATTATGTTTGGGTTTCAGGGGAGCTCCATTATCACTTAAGCAATGGATTGGCAATCTCATTTGCTTCACTTAACTATTCTTCTCTTTTCCACTGCAGTCAATCCGTTCATGTCAAAGAAGAACCAGCTGAAGAGGATGTCAGACCTGGCTCTCTCTCAGTCCCCAACCAGAATACAGTGCTGCCAGAAGATCATGACTTGGAACCAGAAACAGCTATGGAAGACTTGCCCTAATAGTTTCAGTATCCAAGAGTTACCTCCCTTGCCCCAAAGTCCAGCACTTCCATCAGAGACCAACTTGACCCTCTACCCCAAACCTTGTTCATTTGAAACTGAAAGAGACATGAACATGGCTAACTACCACCCCTTGGGTCTTCCTCGTTTTTGCAGCACTTCACTTCAGTGACTTATGGACAGAAGAGGGGTCCCATAATATTTTTCTCCCTAAACAGATATGGAATGGGCACTGATTCTTTTTATGGCTGGATATTACCAGGGAGGGGGGAACCACTCCTGTGTTCTTAACCCTTCCTGCACATTATGAGAAGTGTGGACTCCTACAGTTGCCTTTAGGAACATGCCTGGACTACTTCTGTCCCACAATGCATGCAGGACCGGGTGTCCCTCGTCAAGTCCCCTTTACTAGCTCTTTTGTCTGGTCAATTCTGAAGGTACCAAAAACCCAGACTTTTATTTATTTTGCTCTGCTTGTTTTGGATCAATGTTACTGCTGGCATTCCTCACACATACATGTGAGCATATGGTACGTACACTTACAGATGGATGCAGACACATCCAAAAAAAACAACATAAAGCACACATGTACAGTTCAACACACACTAATTTTAGACAAATGCACACATGTGGGACTATGAAGGGCAATGTTGCTTGTGCCTTGGAGGGGATATGTGCACTGCAAAATAGGACAAATGCTGCTTCATATGTGTACAAACTTTGCAACCCATCTGGACTCATCTTGTTTTCAAAATACTTTTACAAATATTTTTTTGTACCTGTGAAATATATTGCTCCATGAATGGTGCACATGAAAGAACAGCAAATTTTGGTTCAGCTCCAAATCGGCTGTTCATGCCCTGTTGTTTTGTTTTTTTGAATAAGAGCCTAGAGTGTCAGTTTATAAGTTACATACGCAAGGCACTTATATGGCTTACTGTGTTATATATAAGTACAGTTTTACATCACAGACAGGATCACTATTAGATTTACGAAACCCATTGCAGTCCACTAAAAAAAAGGATATTATTTGGGACCAATTTTGTTGCATATCATGGAAACAAACATTCCAATTCACAGATATATTAAACATGCCTCATTGTACACATACACATTTCACACCTACTTCCCTAGCACATAGATTGTTTTCAATGAAATGACTTACATACTCCATTTACTTCTACAACAACTGCTTCTTTCTCATGTATATTCTGCCCTGTCACAAAATTACACAGTGCTCCTGTACAAGTGAAGGGCTAGTAGAATGGACCCTCCCTCCTGTGTGCTGCATCCTCCTACCCCTCCCTGACCAAAGATACCTCTTCATGCCAAATAAACCAAAACCACCTCTTACTTTGGCTTTAGGTTCCTGGAACACGGAAGAAAATATGGAGGTCACCCCAAGCCAAAGGTACTAGTGTATCTGCAACAGTCACTGAGACTGTCTCTACCCTTCCCTGCTGGAGCCCGATCTCCCCTCATGCTGTATCTCATCTGTCTGTATACATACACTGTGAGGTTTGGCGTCTGTGTCAATAGTAACCGTCGTGCACTTTGTGCGGAAGTCTGTTGACTGTGAAAAGTTGTACGAGTGGGATTTGTGTGTGTGTGTGTGGTTAGCGAGAATATAAAAAGTATTAAGTTTGATCATGTAGAAGTCCTATAACAGTATGAATGTTGAGTGTGTCACACACATTGATAAGTGTGTGCAGTTACACTCTGTGAGTGTGAGCTTAAGTTGAAGATAGCGTGTTAGTGTTTGGTGAATGTCAAGTGGGTGGGAGTTAAAGTTTGAAGGGTACACACACACAGTGTGTGAGATGTGTAAATGGAACTGTGTATACAACAATGGGTGAGATTATTTACACACTGCAGCCCATACCTTGTGTCCTTTCCTCTGGATCTGGCCTTGTGTTGTCACTATGCTGCTGGTTGGTGGGAGGAGAAAGAGAAGAGGCAGGAATTGTTACCTCATCAGTGCTGTGGTCTCTGTATAAAGGATCCAACACTGTGCCGGCATCACGTGTGCACTTGGTGCAGATTCCTCGTGTACAATAGGTTCTAGGTGCATGAAACAAACATGTATGGACATTGGCATATAAAATGCAATAAATATCATTCTGTCACACATCCTTCTACTTGTGTAAGTGAAGAGAAGTAGTACATCTGTAAAGTTATTTGATATACATCTGTCTGATGATAAAAGACCTTAAATGCACTGCTCAGCAAACACTGACTTGTTTAAACATAGGTATCCTAAAAAATTACTGTAGCGTTTTACTATATATATAACTATATGTATATAAATATCTGTCTTCTATATTGTCATGTACTTATCAACCGTCCATCAGGCCTGAGGTCACTTCTTAACATTTAACCTAGCTTGGCTCTTATGGGCAAATGGTCTTAACTGGAATCACCAATTCCTTATTTTTTTAATGATGGAAAGATACAGACATAGCTGTTAACTATTATAAGCATAATAGATAATACAAACACTACATCATTTTTGTTTTTATCCTTTATTTATAAGGTTTTTTTATATAAAAAAAAATAAAATTAACATTTGTACAGAAAAACATAAAAGTAATGAACATCTAGGTCATCACATGGTGAATATTAAACAAGAAGAAATTCTGTCCTCTTGTATACTGCTTATAGGACTATTTTGTGTTGAATATTGCAAGGATTATAGGGCAGTATTAACAGAGGGCGTTGTACAAGGATATGGAAGGGTAGGGGAATGGGGAAAATAAATACTATCCAAATTAGAAATAAGAATTCATGTGAGTCAATATGTTCCACTGGGCAGAAGAGCTTTTTCTATATTCCTGAGAGTTACAGCATTCTAGCTATGTGGAACCACATTTGAATAGCAATTTGGATACTTGTTGTTCTAATGCAGGATAGGGTTCAGTGAAGTAATACTTGCCAAGAGTGTAAATAATGCTGGCATGGCACAATGTGTGCCAGCAAACAAATCAGAAATGGATGTAATGTATTGTTACTGTGCCCAGGTTTGTGGTGAGGCAGAACAAACCTCAAAAGGCGCACTATGTAAAAATACACGTCACAACCTCCTTTAGAACCACCCATTTCATTAAATAAAACCTCAGTTTTCCTCTAAATACTGTTCAGGTTAGCCTCATTAATGGATTCAATTAATCATGAGAGTGAGGGGACATTGAGAATGTCTTTATTACATGTGGCCTTCTGTGAGTTTGAAGCGTTTTTTTATTTTTTTTTCATTGTGCAAATGCCTTATCCAAAGCTTTAATTAATGTAATTGCTCATTTGTTACTATGCAGAATTAAATCTCACTTTTGCACGGCTCTGCAAAAATAGACTCAATGGTGCTCGTGCCCTGTACTGAGCAAGTAACAGCCATTTCTTCCTGTCAGCTGGTGCAAACACCATACGCTTACAGGCCCACAGCACCACCAAGAGAATTTTGCTCTTGAATCTTGGCCACTTTGTGCATTGTAAATGGTCTCCTCTGTGTACCACTATAAACAGAATCTAACAGGCTTGTTAGAAGTAAATAGTATTTTTTGGTGGTTAGGAAATATATACTGTACTGCCTAATACAAAATTTATTTATACTGAGTTCAGTTAACACACATCTTCCCTGGCTGCTTACTTAAGCCTGCTGTCAAATTTTACTAACGTTCTCCTATATTGCTTTGAACACCCCTGATGTAATATGAGGCACACAATCAGATACAGGAAATACCATACAAGTGATGCATTTCTTCAAACCTGTTGGTTTGTACAGAAGCCACTACTGTGTCATTCTTATTTCATCAAGCACTACCACATGCTTTTGTTTTTTATTATATTATGTCTCTATCCCCATCCATTTATTTCTCGGGGGCAGAGGTGTAGGTCTATATCAACTGCAAATTCCACTCTACCCCAGGCCTCCAGTGCTTAACATCAAATTATATTTTATAAAGAAAAGTCTTTATTGTACCTAAGTGTCACAGCTCTAATGAGCAATATTGTGCTAAGGTACTAAGGGGTGATATAAAGCTGCAACATTTCAGTTTGAGTAGACCAGGCTCCTGTATAAATATGCACAAATGCATGCAGCTCAAATTATGCAAAACAGTTTAGCTGCAAATAACATGGAGTAATTTCAGGAGGTACACAAAGCTACACACAATCAGGTTAGTTTTAACAAATATGCTCTGAACACAAAAATGAAACGGATGTTTTAATGGTAAAGCAAAATTTCATAATGTAACTTGCATGAATACAAAGAAGATAAGAAAAAAAAAAAATTAAACGTACATAACAATAAAGGGAGATATTCAAATAGCAAATATCAAAACCAATAACAGATTGTTGCAGAGCAAACAAGTAAGTAAACATTTGTAACACTAATTATTCAAGACTTTATGACGTTTTAATAACATGAGGTGGGAAGGTGGGGGGGCACTGGACGTCGCCTAAGGGGAGAGAGAGAAAAAACAAAGCGCAGAAGAGAATAATACCCCAATACTCGGGAGGAGGGGACAATTTCAAGAAACAGACCACCTATGAGCTGTTCGCCTAGCAGGGACCATTGGGAATTCATATAACAAAAAGGAGTTTGTGTAGGTGTTGAGGGCTTATAAGTAAAGCCATGGAACCCAAACCTGGTGGAATTTATCATCCTTATCATGTAAATGGCATGTAATCTGTTCCATCTGGGCAATAAACCAGATATAGGAGTGTAAGGACGTCATAGTAGGGGGCTCAACTTGTTTCCATGACTTAGACACTAGGCATCTTGCTGCAGCAAGAATATGGGAAGCTAATTTCGCAGACTTTCGTCATCAATCAGGGGATAACAGGAGAAAGGACCATGGGTCTTTCTGGACAGGACACGGAGGGAGGAGAGGAGGGCACTAACTCGGTCCCAAATGGAGGAAATTTTAGGGCAGGTCCACCAGATATGTAAAAAGATGCCATCTGGCCACAACCCCGCCAACATAACGGAGAACTGGAGGGGAACATTTTAATAAGTTTCTCTGGGGTGTAATACCACCTATAAAATATTATATATGCGTTCTCCTTGACCAAGGTGGAAATGGAGCTGGCAGCAACCTGTTCCCTTATGATCTCCCAGTAGTCCTCCGGGGGGGGGGGGGAGCAGATCCCTCTCCCACTCCCTCTTGTGTCTACCGCTGGGCGGTAAAAGTTCATAGAGAATTAAGCTATAGATATAGTAAATCGTGCCTCTACGCAGGTGTGAGGAGAGACATAAGGTTTCAAAGGGGGAAATAGAGAAGGAGGACCCCGGAGGAGAGAGCCCACAAAGTGCCGAATCTGATAATACTTGTAGAATTTAGGATGGAGATTAGGATACCTAGAACACAGATAATCCCAGGTGACAAAGGCACCTTGATATATTAGATCTCCAGCAAATCAGACACCTGCAGTAGACCAGGCATTACAGAAGGTGGAGGAGAGTCCAGGAGGAAAGGTAGGATTACCCCAAAGAGGTATAATAAGGGGAGAAAGAATCGGGACAATGACCGCAACTAAGAATAATAAAGTGGGGCATCGACGGGTAAGTCGCGATCTAACTTGTTTTGGGAGACCCCATATACTAGAAAGAATTGGGAGTTTAAGATAGGTGGATTCAATGTCAACCCATGACAGCGCCGCGGTGGGGGGGGGGAGTGCAAAGGATGCAACAATCTGACTCAAGCCACCCAATAATAAATTTTCAAATCCGGGAAGCCCCTACCTCCACACTTGGTGGGTCTCTTTAGGAGAGCCAGCTTGATCCTGGGAGACCTGCCGTTCCAGACAAATCTAGAAAGACATTTTTGGATAGAAGATAGTTCTAAAAGGGGGACTCTAACAGGAAGGGTCTGAAAATAATAAACTAGCTTAGGGAGTTGGTTCATCTTGACAGAAATTATCCTGCCCAGCTACGAGATAATCAATGAACGTCAGGAGAAAAGTTCTGACTTGATTTTAACAAACAGGCCCGGATAGTTCTCCCGGTAGAGGGAGTTGTAGGAGTTGGTGATAAAAATACCTAAGTATTTGATTTTCTTCTTTGCAAACGAAAGTTAAAGCAGGAGTTGAGTGCTAGCCCCACCCGGTTGGAAATATTGAGCAGAAGGGCTTCTGATTTAGCAATATTAATTCCCTGGCTGCTGGAGAGTCAAAAGGACATCATTTGCGAAGAGAGAAAGCTTACTCTCCAAGTCCCCCGTCAGCACACTCCCTATATCAGGACAGGCTCTCATGGAAGCAGCAAGAGGCTCTATAACGAGGGCAAAGATGAGAGGGGAGTGAGGGCAACCCTGGCAGGTGGAAATAAGGTCAGACAGAGAGCCATTGATCATAACTCTCGCAGAGGGTCGAGAATACAAGACTTGAATACCAGTAAGGAGGCTACATGAGATTCCAAACACCAACAAAGCTCCGGACATAAAGCTCCCAGAAATCCTGTTGAAAACCTTCTCGGCGTCGACAGAGTGATAATTGGAACCTTCCTGGTATTAATGATATAAAGCAGATCCACGGTTCTTGTGTTATCTCTGGCATGATAGCCCGGGATAAAGCCAGCCTGGTAGTAATGTAGAAGGGAGGGAAGGACTGATTAATCTATTAGCCAAGATTTTAGCATAAAATGTAACATCTGTATTAAGCAGGGAGATAGGGCGAGAACTGGCACAGTTGTAGACATCTTTACCCTCTATATGGATAACGGAGATCCGAGAATCCAAAGAATCTCTGGACCAAGAGCCCCCTGCCAGGATTGAATTGAAGAGAGTGTGCAAACGGGGGGACCAGGAGCCCAGCGAACCTCTTATAATAGACAGCAGTAAAGCCATCAGACCCCGGAGCCTTACCTGATTTCTGGGACTTTACAACCTGCTCAACCTCATCCCTAGTAATCTTGACTCCCAAAAGAGCACTAGACTGTGGGGAGAGTTTCGGAAGCTTAGCAGAAGAAAGAAAAGAATCAACTGGGAGTGTCGCTGGGAGACTAAGGGATCAGAGGGTCGAGGAAGGTTATAAAGTTTAGTATAGTAGGATTGTAAGGCATCACGTATCCGCTGAGGATCATAATGTAAAACTCCATCAGAGTTCCTGACAGCCAGGAGATTTCAGGCCACTATCTTAGCTCTAAGTTTGGTAGCCAGCAATCTATTGGCCTTTTTGCCCTTTTCATAAAAGCGCTGATTGAGCCACTTCAGCTTATTGGCAACCTGATGGGATAATAAAAGATTAAGTTCACCCCTAACAGAAGCCATTTCCTGGAGATCTAGGGGATCAGGATTCAGTTTGAGGGGTTGCTCTAGGCCCTCAACGAGTCTGACAGTTTTGGCCAGGCGAATTTGCTTAGTCCGAGGAGCCAATGCAATAAGCCCCTGAATGACCCCAAATTACAGCCTTATGAGCATCCCAAAGAGTCATAGGTGAAATATCAGGGGTGTCGTTCATCACAAAATACTCAGAGAGAAGATAATGAAGGTGAGTAGTGGTTTCTATGTCATGCAAAAGCAATTCGTTAATTCTCCAGGTAGCTTTGGGAAGAGTTGAGTCTAAGAGTGAGGTCGTGGCTGAGCAGGATCATATCAATCCTGGAGTAAGTACTATGGGGAGAAGAGAAGAAAGTGTAGTCCCTAGCCGAGGGGTCTAATACTCTCCACGAATCGTACAAATGTTGGAGTTTCAGAAAAGCCTGTAAAGCACCAGTATTAGGGTCATCTCTCCCCAAGGTAGGGGAAGAAGAGGCTGAGGAACGATCTATAGTCGGTGCTAAAACAGAATTGAAATCACCAGCGACAATAAGTTCACCCTGACGAAGACACGCAAGCAAAGAACCCAATTTTTTGAAGAATTTATGCTGACCAGTGTTGGGTGCATATATGTTCACCAGAGTGCAGGGGAGATTAGAGAGCCTATGAGGATCAGGAATCTACCTTCCTTATCTTTGTGGCAGTCGCGAAGTTCAAAAATTAGATGACGGGCAAACACCTCGTTTTTTCTGTCTAAGATCACATGCATGATATGTCGGGGAATTTTCTAGAACGGAGCTCAGGGTGGAGATGGTAAACAAAATGTGTTTCTTGCAGGAATATCAAGTTGTCTCTAAGAGTATTGAGAGAAAAATGGAGCTTAGCTCATTTCTGAGGGGAGTTGAGGTCCTTGCATTGTGGGAGATAAGGTTAAGGGTCATAGGTAAGCCAATGTTCGAAACATAGGAGACCAGAACAGATATGAGGTGTCAAAGAAGGAGGAAAAGAAAGAATAATAGTTGAGATAAGATAAACCAGGTGACGACCAGAGAGGAAAAGGAAGAAAGGACCAGAGGTTAAAGGTAAGAAGGGGTCGACATAGCGGACCAAAGTCTACTTGTCGCAGTTGCTGGTAAAGGACAGGATACGATGACCAAGTCATCAGGGGGACCAGCATAGAATGCTAGGCTCTAAGGGGGGGTGGAAATCTAGCAACAACCAATAATGGGCGGCCGGGGGACCAAATAGGAGACCCCGGGAGGCCTACTTAGGGTGTATGACCTATTGAGGAGAGGAGAAGGGGAAAAGGTGTGAGGAAATTACTGCACCGTAGAGTAAAATAGAAAAAGGAAAACAGGGGAAAGAAAACAAGGGAAGAAATCACCAGCATTAAACAAATTACATGGTACATCAGGTAACTCAATATCAAGACACATATCGTGATGCCCACACGTGAAGCATCTGGGCCTGGTCAGATGTAAGAGTTGTTAATGAAAGGACAAAACAGACCAACAACAAATACAACATAAAAATTAAACAGAACATCATAGTTACTTATCAGCGACAAGACAGGAGCTGCAGTCCACGCATCATCAATGATACATTGAGGTCACCTTGTGAGTCCATCAGAGCAGAATGAGGTGGCAAGCTCATGGAACGCACCTTGGAGATAAGGTGAGGAACAATAACACGCCTCACAGAACCATAGAAAACAGGACAACAGTCAACGGAAGGCAACACAGTATCTGGCGATAGCAGTAGTCTTGGAACAGTGAGAGAAGAAAGTTGAAGATGTGGCATCCTTGATATCCACACCCAGTTGTAGAACTATGCCAAGCAGCTGCAGGGACCACATCGGGTCACGTAGATGGGAATCCAGGTGCTTGTACTGTGAAGAAGTAGAAACAGGGACAAGCCAATCAGTTATCAGTAGATTGCAGTTTAGAATGGCGAGGGACAGTCGACCAATCTCTATGCGGAGGCCACTGAGCTCTTGGGGTGGAGGGGTCCGCAACATTAGCAAGAGCCATTGAGGTCTCTGGAGAGGCATGTTGATTCAAACCAATCTTGCGGAGAAGGTCACGTGCTTCCTCTAAGTTTTTGTCTGACAGTTGTTTTTTCTGGTGCCATAGATAAAGGGAAACCCCCAGCGGTATCTGATGTTAGAGTAGAAAAGATTAAAAAATAGTAGGTGTAGAAAAAGCAAAGTTCTCTTTATTCTTCCAAAAGGAGTCAGTCTGAGTTCAACAATTGAATCAGATTGACTTTTCCCTATGTGAAACCACATTATATGCAGATAAGCCCACCCCTCTTAACAGATATTAAAGTAATTCTATTGTTTTAAAATAAGCATTGCTCAATCAATTGTATGTGTTTCCAAAGCACAAAGTGATTTATTTTAGCAGATGTAAATAGTCAACAATTCAATACATTATTATATTATAATAAAGTACAGTACAGCCAATACCAAAAGATAAGTACATACCAATGCTATCGCATGCGCTCGCTGCGCACCCACGGGACCCGGTGGACAGTATATCTGTTAGAATACTGTGTCAGAGTTGACTGAGGCTGGGTGTGCAGCTATGATCATATATACACATTCAGTGTTACAGAGAACAATAGAGAGGACGTAGTTTGTTTCTATAGGTCCAGATGTTGGGTGGCTCCAGGGTAAACAGGTCATAGGCTGATTCAATCTAAGGAATCCAAAGGTGGGGGTCTTCTCTCCCGGGGTCTGCTCCTTTCATAGCCAGCATCATACAAAAGGTTTATTCTCTAATATCAATAACTAAAGTATGCAATGTGCGATCTCTTCGCCGACTGCACCGGACAGCTGCTGATGATTAGGGGATCAATATGATATCAGGCATGACACCTTTCCTATAAGCTAAACCTTTAATAACACTAAAATGTACATATAATCATATTATATATATATATATATATATATATATATATATATATATATATATAGACTAATAATAAACCAAATATTATCTGCTCATAAATTACAGTGTAACGAAACCACTATGAATATGAATAAATAACTAAATGTTGTAATGAGAGTGTGTGCATGCGTATTTTACCGTGCGATCGCACCACGCCACGTGTTATGTGGCGTACGGATCGCAAACGCACGGCAAAACAATATTAAACCAATATACTTTCGTTCATCCAATTATACGACTTCGACACAGACGTCACTAATCACTTCACATACTTTAAAATAATATACCATACAAGGAAAAAAAATCAGATGCAAATGCTCTTTACAGACATTTCATCAAACAGAAAATCCTATACCTTAGAGGTCAAGAGGCATATGTGACCCCTCACATTTCTAAGCCTATGTCCACATAGTACTATATCTGGTATCAATTTGAACATCCTGTTGAAAAAGAGGCCCATGTCTGTTGTAATATATACATAAAGAATTTAACCCATTGCACAGAATACATAGACAGACAATTGACCTACTATATTTTAAATACATATATACATTAATAATATTTTATCCAACTTATATTTGTACCATAATTTATTCCATTACATTCCCCTCTTTGTGAAAACTATTCACACACTATATATAACCTTTAACTAAAAAAACATTTCCACTACAAACAAAATCTAAACAAAGCAGAAGGATATTAATATCCTCTATTATAAAAACTAACTATCAAGAGAGACATGTTCATTTAAGTTGTGGTACAAATATTCTATTCTCCTTGACATTTTTCAATGCAATTGAGACATTCCCTTGTGATTCCATCACTACATTTATTTGTAAAGCATTTGTCCCAACCTTGCACAACTTTCCTAATATACCTGGAACACATTTTAAAAGGACATAAATTAATTCACATATTATTAAAAAAATAATAACATATTTTCCTAATGTCCAGAATAGCCCTTTCCACCACCCCGCTATATTGCAGAGAATATACCTGTAAACCAAGTAGAAGGATTCCACCAGGAATCATTTTCTGTATCAATATCATGACTTATTCTGAATTCATTTTTTAATTGTGAAATATGTAACATATATTTATCTATTTCTTCCTCTGGGTTGGTTGTATCATTTGAAATATAGGTACAACAATGGACACCATAAACAGTTTCTAATGTGTGACAATATCCACTACTTTGTGCAGTTAAGTAATCTAATATTAATCTATGTTGGACTAATTCAGTTTTATATGCTTAGCTCTTTGGAAACATATCTTAAAGTGGCATCATAAATTTCTGTGATGTTATCCAACAAATCAGCTAATTGTTTAATTGCTTCAATATTGTTTAAATATCCCACATGTCCATGAGTGAAATAATTTTCAAAAACCTACCCTTACTTTGATTGAATGTTCTATTTTAATAAGATGTTTATATTTAGTACTTACAGTTTTTGCAGATCTCCTCTTCCTGCGGTTTAAGTTTTGAGTGATCATGTCAATCAGATCCTAATGTTTCATGATAATTGTATTAGGAATTAATTCTCCAATATAACATATACCTTCGAGTTTTGGAGGTAGCCATTTATATGCTCGCCTTCCACATATGAAATACAAATTCTCAGGAAGTGTATATGGTATATCAGACATTAAACTATGAGCTGCCTCATAGCTCAATTCACAAGTGGTCCGATTAACAGAATGTATCATCCACCTAGTTACATTCCCACTCAATGTTACATTGATCAGTTCTTCAATTAAATTTAAGTTATTAAACTGTACAATTCTCAAACATTCCTTTATTGCTCCTAAATATATTTTTGGTACATTATAATTCACTCCTTTCTTTTGAACTGTAGGATTTGCAGTTTTATTATAACATGTTATATTTTCATGTATCACATTATAATACTTTATCAACTTTATATGTGGTGGCATTGTAGTACTATACTCTCCTTTCGTCTACCACATTTTTTTTCACCTAATTTACTCTCATTTATGGGAAACGATATAAGACTAACATTATGATGTCTACGAGGTACTTGTGTACAAACCAAACACCTACTGATATTAAGTTTCTTTCCTATCAACTGATGAAACACATCTATTGGATGTTGATCACTAAAAAAAATTGGATCATCTAAGCACCATTGTACGCATTGTTTTTCCATATGACGCTCACAATATTTACAAATACATGCTTGTGTTGGAGGTAAATCTTTACAATGGTCCTGTGATGTATCTCGTTTACCTCTCCTTTCCGGAACCGTTACATTATTGTTCTGTTGTCCATTTACAGGGCTGTAAACATACAGTTCAAGAAAAATACCAATTGCAAACATGATTAACGTTAATACAAATAGCAATGTCCATAATTTCAAATTTGGTTGTGGACCAGTCAACTCTGAATACCAGTTTCTTTCCTTTTCTTGTCTTCTCCTCTTCACAAGATTTTCATCCCCTGACTTCATCAAGAGGAGAGCATCTTGCCCTTGTAAAGGCTGAGACATTATTATGGTCTCAGAAATATCCCTTACTTGTAGAATAAAGGTGATAATTATCTTCTCACTTGTCCAGAATCGACTGCTTTTTTACAATGGGAAGCGTGTATCCAAGTGCTTTTTTCTTTGACCTTTATCGCTGTTGGCATCGTCAATAGCACGAGATATGGACCCTCCCACCGATCAGTCAATGAGCCGGATCTTAAGAAACTTCTTATCATCACCCAATCTCTCGGATTCAAATTATGACAGGCTCCGTCAATCGGAATTGATTGTGTGCCTATCACAGCAGCTTGAATCTGTCTCAACTGTTTAGTAAATGATAGAATGTAGTTAACAATCACATCATTAACTTGGCTTTGACTGGTATTGCAGTTCAATTAGTTAAATTAGGAATTTTTCCAAATAGAATTTCATATGGTGATAAATTGAGAGGACCTTGAGGGGTTAATCTGATAGCATGTAAAACTATTGGCAATGCATCAGACCATAGCATCCCGCTTCCTTGAATATTTTAGACAGTTTATTTTTAATAATTCTATTGTATCTCTCAACCTTCCCACTACATTGTGGATGGTACGGTACATGAAGCTGTTGTTTTATACCTAGCAATTCAAACATTTGCTTAAAAACAGATCCAATAAAATGAGGACCTCAATCAGAAGAAATTACCTGTGGTATGCCATATCTACATACAAATTCTTGTAAAATCTTTTTAGCTGTAACATTAGTGGTGGCTTTTGCAACTACATAACCTTCAACCCAAACAGAAAATTGATCAGCACATACAAATACATATTCTAACATACTACACTTAGGAAGTTGGATAAAATAAATTTAAATTATTTGAAAAGGGCCGTCAATTAGTGGCAGGTGATTAGGTATTGTTTTAACTGCCTTCTCTGCATTGCTCTGGAGACAGATAATACATGAAGCACAGTACCTGGCGGCCATGGCTGAAAGTCCAGGTGCATACCAATACATTTGGACTATATTCTTCATAGCAGTCTTACCTGCATGCGTTAATCCATGACTCACTTGCCAATGCTGGCAAGAGTACTTTGGGAGCTACAGGCTTACCTCCCATCCAATGCCACAGTCCATCTTTACCAATTTGACATCCTGCCATTTCCATTCGGGCCTTTTCCTGTGACATACAACCTTTTTGCATCTCAATTAGTTCAGTTTGATCAGGTATTACAACATTTAGAATTTCAGTATTTTCAACAATCTGTGCAATGTCTCTTTCTGCTGCTTTCTTAGCAGCTAAGTCAGCTCTATGATTTCCTTTTGTTACCTCATCATGTCCTGTCATTTGCTCTTGCCATTTAATAACTGCTACCTGTTTTGGTAACTGAATAGCATGCAATAATTAATTTACAATTTCATGATGAGCAACTGGTGTACCATTAGCTGTGATGAAATTTCTTTGTCACCATATTTCAGCATAATCATGAACGAGACCGAACCTCTATTTACTATCAGTGTAAATATTTACTGTTTAACCCTCTGCAGAATCGTGAGATAATAAGCTTTCAGAATATACAGTCATATTATCATCCACTATTGCAAATCCTGACTGCAATGCTCCTGTATCATTTGTCCTATGACAACTCCCATTTACATAGAAAATCAAATCAGGATTTTGCAATGGTATTTCTTTAAATCTGGTCATGATGCAGTAGTTTGCTGCATGTATACAACACAATCATGTGGTTCATGAGCAAAATGTGTAAAATTCTGACGTTCACTTTTATGTGTATTCTCCTCATCTGATTCACTAAATGCCAAATTATTACCATCTGTCAGTGCCGTAACTAGACCTTTTAGTGCCCTAGGCGATACAGGGAACTGGTGCCCCCCATCTAAGTGGGAGCGACATGTTCCAAGTGGGTGTGGCCAATCTAATGTGGGGGTGTGGCTAGCACTTTACTGAAATAATTCTGTTATACTATTTGCAAATGGGGGCAAGATGGAAGTCATTTTCTAACAGAATAATATCACTATAGATTATATAATAATAAATATCATCTATAGGTAACAATGATGTTAGATTTAATTTGATAGAGATAGACTGTATTTATTTTAGTATTAGACTAACCAACTAATAGATTCCAATAGCAGAGAGCACATTAAGAAAAGACAGATATGTTAACAACAGCCACTGTGTGTATCATTGAATGCGTTCAATGAGTACCCCCTGAGATTGATCAATTTTGATAGCAGCCAATTAGCCTGCTAGTATATTTTTGGATTACGGATGGAAACCTACAAAACACAGGGAGAACATACAAAATACAAGCTCCACACAGATAAGGCTGTGGTCGGGAATTGAACTCATGACCCCAATGCTGTGAGACAGAAGTATTAACCACTAAGCCAGCATGCTGTCCCATGTCACTGTCTTGTGAAATATCCTTAAATAATAATAAGGGGCCTGATTCATTAAGGATCTCAAATGAAGAGGATACTCATTTCAGTCTCTTGGACAAAACCATTTTACAATGGAAGGGGTGCAAATAAGTGTTCTGTTTTACACATAAGTTAAATATTGCCTGTTTTTTCATGTAACACACAAATATTTGATAGCTTATTTGTACACTGAAATTTAAAGTTGATATTTGTGTGTTACATGAAAAAACAGGCAATATTTAACTTATGTGTAAAACAGAACACTTATTTGCACCCCTTCCATTGTAACATGGTTTTGTCCAGGAGACTGAATTGAGTATCCTCTTCATTTAAGAACCTTAATGAATCAGGCCCAAGATCTTTTTCTCTATTTTCATTACATATGGATAAAACAGGTAGTCCACATTAGATATTTCTTACTTTGTGTTTCTGTGCGGATATTCACAGACCCTTTTCAAGTCACTATAGAATACACAGCAATGGAGGCATTTTGCCATCAGGATGCACACCAGAACAGTGCATTCACCAGGGAGCACACTTGCAGTGTATACAGCACTGGAGATGTTCAGTTGCCGATGTGTCCAGTGTCAGTGCACTCAACACTGGAGGTGGTCTGCCACCAATGCAAACCAGCATAATGTACACAACACTAGAAGTATTTCACTACCAGGATACACATGTATCAATGGAGCACTACATTTTAAATACTCCTTTTAAATAAATATTAGCTTCTAAAGCATTCAGAATACGAATAGACTGTAAGAAACACATCTAACATGCAGAGAAATAAGAATTATATTGTGCAATTTGTCTGTACTGAAAAACAAGGACATTTCCTGGTGCAAACCTTTAAAACTCTGCACTATACCTGGAAAGTAGGGACAGTTGGTGCAATGAGGATAGAATGCCATCATTATAGATAAACAATTTTAGGGAGGCTAGTAATCACCAAGTATCTCATTCCCTAGCTGCACTTTAATGTGCAGGTGAATAATCTCACAGGCAGGGGACAGCAGTGCAAGAAAGATAGCACATGGCAGTAGAAATCGGGATAATTCTGCCTTTATTACATGACCCAATTTCTCATTATCCGCCCCCACAGCTTAGATGTCTGTAGAATTACACGAACCACATCTAAAGTGCATGTAACAAGTCCCTATGTTTCATTAATAACACACCACAGCATCCAATAATTGTGTGTGAGGTCGTTTAACCATTTATATACATGAGCATAAATAATATGTATAACAGTTGTATGGTACACACCATGTACCTAGGAGGTAACAGATGAGTGACAGTGCATTTATTTACAAAGTACAGTCAGCGTACACCCTAGGGTTGGCAGTGAGCTGGTTAACAAATAACCCAATGGGCTAAAAATAGCATACCTGTTAACACAGATTTCAGAATGTCACTAAATGGGGAGGAGCTTATCGCCTCACGTGGTGTCCAAAAATGTAATAACACAAGAAGCACGCACTTCCCTATTCCAAACGACCAGAGCAATCAAACCCGCAACCATAAATTGTTAGTGACTAAGCAGCCAATGCGTTATCTGAGCTCGGCTTTTTCTGGAGACTGCTGTCGCGCTGGAGGTTCCATTTTTTTCTCTTTTCTTTATCATTAAACTACCCCTGAGGAAGGACGGGGGCCGTGAGGGGTCAGAAAAGTGTACGTTGAGTTGTGCACTGAGCAGTGACAGAAGTAATTGAGCCAGGGCACAGAGGCAGATAGCGGGCGGCTGCTGCGCACCCTTGGGCTTGTGCCCTGGGCGACGGCACTGCCCGCACCTCCCTAGTTACAGCTCTGCCATCTGTATTCAAATATACCTTTCCCCTCCCTTTGAATCTGATAAGATTCAATATCAGAAGCAATAGGCAACAGAGTAGCAGGGTTTAAAACATTACATCTGACGAGTGTAATATTTGGAGCATATGACAATTTAAAAGTGCAGCTACTGAATGTGGGACTTGTACTGTTACTGGATTTCCCAAAACTATATCAGCACATTTGTCTACCAAAAAAGCTGTGGCTGCAACAGATTTTAAACAATTTGGAAGCCCTCAGGTCTGGGGATATTCTCATGGGGCTGTGTCAAAACACCAGCCGCATGACCTGAATGTTCATGACAAAACAAAGTAAATGATAACTCATAATTTGGTATACCCAATGCAGGGGGCATCAAGAGCTCTTGTTTAAGCTGCTCAAAAGAGTTTTTGGTAATATTGGTATGAATGAGAGGTTCTTTATCACCATCAGTTGTAAGTTCATACAGTTAAACTTGAATAGTTTGATATGAAACTACGACAAAATCCACAACACCCTAAAAACCCGTGTAACTTCCTTTTGTTTAATGGCAAAGTTAAATCATGAATAGCTTGTATGCGATCTGGGGATAAATGTCTTTTACCTTTAGTTAAACAGTGTCCTATGTACAGGACCTGTGGACTGCACATCTGCATTTTACCCTTTGACACCTTGTGTCCTGAATATGCAAAATGAGTTAACAATTCACTAGTGTCTGTAAGCGATGCTTCAAAAGATTCAGAACATAGCAACAAATCATCCACTTACTGAATAAGCATACTTTGTTGTGAAAATTTCAAAGTCTTTAAATCAGCTGCTAAGGCTTGGCTGAATACAGTACCACTGTTCAAAAAACCCTGGGAAATTCTAGTCCAAGTATACTGTTCACCCTGATAAGTAAATGCGAATAGATATTGACTATCTTCATGGATAGGAATAAAAAAGTAAGCGGAACATAAATCAATGACTGAAAAAACCTGGGCTTCTGCTGGTATTTGCATAAGAATTGTTACAGGATTTGGAACAACTGGATGTAGGGGTTCAACTATCGCATTAATAGCCCGTAGGTCTTGAACTAGGCTGTAGCTCCCACCCGCATTTCTTTATCGGCTAAATTGGACTATTACAAGAACTCTGTGTTTTAATCAAAACTCCTTGCTGTAATAACGATTGTATTTCAGGAAAAATACCCTGCTCAGCTTCTGGCCTTAATGGGTTTTGATGTATTGAGGGAAGTCTTACATTTGGTTTCAATTTAACAGAGATTGGACTAAGCTTCATTTTCCCAGTCTCATTTGCATCCGTAGTCCACAACTGACTAGTTACATTTTCTAGCATGTCATCTACCGTTTTATTTAGCCCTGGTTGGTAGCACCATACGGGCTTAATGTCATATGTGTCGTGATAAGGCATATTAGCATCCATGTCAAGAGCTATCTGCACTTCATGTCTATTTCTCTCAGATATGTCTAAAAACACTCTATCCGGAGCACAATATATTGAACACCCTAATTTACATAACAAATCTCTACCCAATAAATTAGAAGGAGCAGTTGCTGCCAATAAAAAATAATGTTTCTCTGTGATAGGACCTAAAGTGACTTTAACTGGCTCTGTTTCTTTTAAAGAAATTACGTGACCAGCGACCCCTATAGCATTTACAATTCTGTCAGTAATTGGTAATGAAATTTCATTTTTTAATACTGAGCTTGCAGCTCCCGTATCAATCAGAAATTCATGTGTATTACCACTAACTGTCATGTTTACAGTGGGGTCCTTTACATCTGTTCTTAATACTGGACAGATGTGCACAGGAGCTGCTGGAGACCGTCAATATATATTATCTTGAGAAGTGGTTAATTGATCTGGCCTCCCCCTATTATCTATTTGTTTTCTAGGCTTCCTGCAATACTTAGCAAAATGCCCCCTCTCCTGGCAATTATAGCAAATCACTTGTGATCTATTACTTCTGTCAGGAGATACATTCACCCTTGCTTTAGGTCCAACCCCCTGAATTGTAGCTTTAGCTGCTTCCATTTGCAAATTCATCAGTTTTGTTTCTGCTTGCACTTTTTTAATTACCATATTATCCTCATGATGTGCAGCAATTGCAGCTAAATCATCAATATCTTTTATAGTCCAGAGACGGTCATGAATTTGAACTCTGATTTTTAAATTATTTTTCAACCCCTCCACAAAAGCACTAGTCAAAATACTTTTAAAATTAGATTTTGCAAACACATCAGAAACACCTGAATAATTTACAACTTCTCTTCTGAATCTAACATTATATTCTCTTACCCCTTCAGTTGCACCCTGTTTAATAAAAAAAAAAACGTTGGACCAATCTACTTTCAGAGGAAACATTTCTTTAAATTTTGCCATTGCAAGTTCCCACTGTGCATCAATATCAGCCCTTGCATCATTTCTTGGAGTTTGAAAAATAGCCTCATTCCACTTTCACTGGATATTTAAAGTAGTAAGTTCATCTGAGGTTAACAGAGCATGAAACAATTGCAGTATATCTGAAATTGTGGGACAATGTGTTTTGTATAATCTCTGCAATTTAATCATTACCACTGCATGTTTAGTTCTATAATCTGTACATTCCGTAACAATTGAATTCAATTCAGTTTGTGTCCAAGGGACATGAGCTACCCACTGTGCTCCCTGCTCTGTAGTTATAGTCCTTAAAGGAAGCATGTGGACCTCAGAGGATTTTCCAGGTCGTCTTGGAATACTGGAAATGTTATTTGCAGATATATTTGAATAATCTTTACCCATAAGGGGCTTTTTAACCTCTGTAACCAGATCTCCTACTGTTCCCCTTACTTCTTCCTCACTGTCCTCATCAAATATTTGATGCTCATCAGACCTTACAACAATTTCATCAACCCTTTTTGTTTTATCCACAATTTTATTTCCCTGTGGTATATCTATTTGATGATCCACATAGAGAGGTACTTGTGGTTACAACCTTCTTTGTGCTCCCATTACAATAGGTAACAAATCAGATGATGGGTCATTTTGCTCTCCTGGTGCACTAGGAATTTTAACTGGCATATATTGATCAATATATGGAGGCGGAATTCTAGCCTCATTTAACCATAATTGCAAAGCTTGCACTTCTTTACTTTTAGAAACACCCTTTCCTATTTCTCCTAAGACATTTAAATCAAAATTTCCCTTTCCTGTAAATTCAGGACACCTTTTTAACCATTTATGCACATATTGAACACACTTTTTTCCATATTTATAGAACATAACGGCAACTGGAGAACAAGAGGAAATTTTAAACCTATTATTAGGCTTTTGCTGTGTGGTTACATATGCTCCCATAATGCAGTTTATTGTTTTTACACTCCAGTCAGTCTGCATTATGGTAATAGGGCTACAACCACTATTTATAGTTATCACCCCCTTTACCGGCTTCAACCATTATTGGGGATACCACACTTTATCTCGTCAGATAAATCCTGGTCTTATCACACACACACACATGTTACACGCACTGCTATCTAAGACCTTATAGTGTACTTTTTTGTGTTTCACAGTACGTTACTTGGAGCTATTCTTTACCTCCTTCAAGTATTAACCAGAAGTAATACTTGAAATCAGTAACTGTCCTGGACACAGGTTTCGTAAAGAAAACCCTTTCACACTCACATACATGCAATCTTTCATACTATGGTTAACAAGGTAAAACAGTCTCTGAGCAATGAACAGCAAATGGAAATTCTAACTGGTTCCAAATCTATACTTATACATCTATACAAACATATAAACAAACAAATAAAAAATAAAAAAAATACGTTGGCAATTTTATACTTACAGAGATAATTATAAATACCTTTTCAGCAAACCCAGAGAGTGGGAGACAGAGGTATATAGTCAGAAAGATAAAAAATATATTACCTTTGTGACTGCAGTTGAATATATAATTAGTCTCCCCTCTTCCAGAATTGTTGGCTGATCGCTATTTACAGATGTATCTCGGTGGGACCTCCAAAATGTTACAGTAGAAAAGATTCAAAAATAGTAAGTGTAGAAAAAGCAAAGTTCTCTTTATTCTTCCAAAATGCAATGAATTGAGTCTGAGTTCAACAATTGAATCAGACTGACTTTTCCCTATGTGAAAGCACAGATTATATTCAGATAAGCCCACCCCTCTTAACAGACGTCACTAATCACTTCACATACTTTGAAATAATATGCCATACAAGGAAAAAAATCAATTGTAAATGCTTTTTGCAGACATTTCATCAAACAGAAAATCTTATACCTAAGAGGTGTCACCAGGAAGGTGTCTGCAACTGCAAGTATTGGCACAACTACACTAGGAGGCGCGGAGTCTAACACGCCGCCGATTTTCACCAGGGACCCCCGCAAGGAAGTTTGGACTTTGCGGTGAACAACGTGCAGGTCACGGCCCTCCCAGGTAGCTACTTGCGAGATGATGGAGGTAATCGATGTCGTACAGGCAGGAGTCAGAACCAGACGGGCGGAGAAGGTACCAAATCAGGAAGTGAAGAATAGTCAGCAGGCCGAGGTCAGTACTGGAATACTATGTAGAACAATAGGAAGATCCAAAAGCGAAGTCAAGGAGAGCCGGGTCGGTAACAGGAAACAAATGGCAGGAAGCTAATATACACAGGAACGCTGGAGGCTAGAATACTAGTTGCTCTTGCACCCTAGTGGTGTCAGAGCAGGAGTTATATAGAGAGTGATGGTCTCTCATTGGTGGGCAGTGGTTCGGCGGTCAGACGCGCTGACCGCCGACCGGAAGTTCCATTGCGCGTCCCGTCATCATGGTGAGGGGCGCGCATGCGCAGCTGACTGCCGGGGAAGCATCCCCGTTGCTTAGCAATGGGGCGCTCTGACGTGATCAGGCGTGTGTCCCCGCCTAGCGAGGAAGTGCGGGGGCGGCGCCTGATAGTACCTCCCTCCTCACAATTGGGGGAAACATCGGACAAAGAGCGCCGTTTAAGGAAGGCAGCCAATAATCGTGGGGCATGCAAATCTTCTTTAAAAACCCAAGACCTCTCCTCCGGTCCGAAGCCCCTCCAGTGTACCAGATACTGTAAACGTCCTCGGAATTTACGTACAGCAAGAACCTGACTAACTTAATATTCGTCCCCAATAGTGGTTAGAATGGCTTGAGGAACAGGAGTGACCTGAGAAAATTTGTTGAGTACCAGGGGTTTAAGGAGGGGGATATGGAACGTGTTATGGATCTTCAGCGCAGGAGGAAGTTGGAGTCTAACAGTAACTGGGTTAATCACCTGACTAACTACAAAAGGACCAATAAAGCGGGGTGCCAGTTTCATGGAGTGAACCCGTAGTCTCAAATTCCGAGTGGACAACCACACCTTGTACCCAACCTGGAGGATGGGCACAAGTCTTCTATGATGATCGGCGGATGACTTATAATGACGTCCAGATTTTAGCAAGTTCTGCTTTGTGGAAACCCATAGTTCAGCCATATCTTGAGTCATGGCATGAGCAGCAGGAACTGTGGGAGGTGGGGAAGAAAAAGTGGGGAGAATAGGATGGGTCCCATACACAGTAAAGAAGGGTGAATATCCAGAAGAAGTATGACTATGATTGTTATGGGCAAATTCTGTCCAAGGCAGCAAAAGACTCCAATTGGACTGGTTGTGTGAGGAAAAGCAGCGGAAAAATAATTCCAAGTCTTGATTTACCCACTCTGTCTCGCCGTTAGTCTGTGGGTGATACCCATAGGAGAATTTAAGAGCAATACCCAAATCTTTGCAAAAGGCCCTCCAGAACCGGGAGATGAACTGCACGCCACGGTCCAAGATTATCTCCTGAGGGCAACCGTGGAGGAGAAAGATCTCTTTGATAAAGGCTTGAGCTAATTTGGAAGCTGATGGAAGACCCTTTAGTGGAACAAAATGGGCCATCTTGGAGAACCTGTCCACTGTTACCCAAATGGTGTTGAAGCCACAGCTGGGGGGTAAATCAGTGATGAAGTCCATCGAAATGCTAGACCATGGATGATCAGGGATAGGAAGAGGTTGTAACAGCCCTGCGGGAAGTTGCCTAGGTACCTTATTTTGGGCACAGGTAGTACAACAGGCTACGAACTCCTGAACGTCAGTACGGACAGTAGGCCACCAATAATGTAAAGATAGCAGGGAGAGGGTCTTCTCAGTACCGGCATGACCAGCAAATTTAGAAACATGCGCCCAACGGAGCGCCTTCAGGCGTAGATGAGGTTCCAGAAAGGAGCACCCGACTGGAGGTTTACGAGTGATAGCCACAATGCAAGAAGGTTCAATCACCGGAGGAGGTTCAGTGGTAGGAGTAGTATCGGAGATGTCAAACGAACGGGAGAGAGCATCAGCCTTGGAATTCAGAATACCAGCACGGTAGGTGAGTTTAAGATTAAACCGAGCGAAAAATGAGGACCATCTGGCTTGACGGGGGTTTAGACACCGGGCATCCCGAAGGTAGATGAGGTTCTTATGATCGGTAAAGACAGTCACCGGGTGAAGAGCGCCCTCCAGAAGATGACGCCATTCCTCAAGCGTGGATTTCACTGCGAGTAATTCTTTATCTCCTATGCCATAGTTAGATTCGGAAGGGGAGAATTTCCTCAAAAAGAAACCACAGGGGAGTAGTTTTCCAGTGATAGATTCCTGCGACAGAACTGCCCCAACTCCAACCGAGGAAGCATCAACTTCGACTAGGAATGGTCTGTTTTGATCGGGCTGAGCAAGAACAGAAGCGGAAGAGAAGGCCTTCTTTAATACTTCAAAGGCGGAGACAGCCTCTGGGGACCAAACCTGAGGGTTAGCTGACCTCCTGGTCAGGGCAGTGATGGGAGCGATGATGGAGGAGAATAGTGGTATAAACTGTCGATAGTAGTTGGCGAAGCCAATAAATCTTTGAATAGCTTTTAGTCCCACAGGTCTTGGCCACTTAAGGATTGCAGATAACTTTACCGGATCCATCTGCAGACCAGCCCCCGACACAATGTAGCCCAGGAAGGGAATCTGTGGCACCTCAAAAATGCACTTCTCGAGTTTGCAGTATAGTTTATTTGTGCGTAGGCGAGATAGGACCTCTTTAACATGACAACGATGGTTAACTAGATCAGAGGAAAAGATTAAGATATCGTCTAGGTAAGCTACAACCGAGACGTAGAGGAGGTCTTGAAAAATCTCGTTAATAAAAGACTGGAACACAGCAGGAGCGTTACACAGCCCAAAGGGCATCACTAAATATTCAAAATGTCCTTCCTTGGTACAGAAAGCAGTCTTCCACTCGTCTTCTGAGCGTATACGAATAAGATTGTACGTCCCCCGAACGTCTAGTTTGGTAAAGATCTTGGATCCAGCGATCCTGTCAAAGAGTTCAGAAATAAGCGGCAGCGGGTATCTGTTTTTGACGGTAATGGCATTCAATCGCCGGTAGTCAATACAAGGCCGTAAGGAGCCATCCTTCTTCTTAACAAAGAAAAATCCTGCGGAAGCAGGAGAGATAGACTTCCTGATGAACCCACGCTGAAGATTTTCAGAAATATAGGTAGTCATAGCAGAATTTTCAGGTAGAGATAATGGATAGATTCTGCCCTTAGGGAGTGGTTTGTCAGGAAGAAGTTCAATAGCACAGTCCCAGGGATGGTGAGGAGGAAGGGTTTCTGCAGCGGCCTTGCAAAACACATCCTGGAAGGAGAGATATGGAGATGGTAAGTCAATCTGAGGTGACGTCAAACGACAGGGAACAGGGGACTGACCAAGTTTTAGGCCAGCCAAACAAGACTTGAAACATCGGAGACCCCAAGAGGTAGCCATCGCACGACTCCAATCGAATTGGGGAGAGTGAAGCTTGAGCCAAGGTAATCCTAGAATCACGGCATTCACTGAGCGAGGAAGAACCAGGAACTCGATGACTTCAGAATGTAGCACCCCTACTGTCAGCCGAATTGGAGTGCGGGTATGGGAAACGGACCCGTTGGAGATCCGATTCCCATCCACCGCGGTGAGGAATAAAGACTGAGGCAATTTTAGTGAGGATAATTGGAGTTGCGATGCCAGTGTGGCAGAGATGAAATTCCCGGCAGAGCCGGAATCCACAAAGGCAGAGGTCTCAAAAGGGCCGACAGGAGTTTCCAAGGAGATGGGCATGAGACAATCAGTGCCAGAAGTAGAGTAGGGAGTAGTAACTCCAACTCCTAAGCCGGCCTCCCCGCCACCGACTAGGAGGGGGCGTTTCCCGGTCTCTTGGTGCAAGAGGATATAACATGACCAGGGTCTCCGCAGTACAAACAGAGATTTTGCTTAAAGCGTCGCTGACGTTCCTCAGGTGTTAGTCGGGAACGGCCGAGCTGCATGGGTTCCTCCATAGGCACGGGATTCTGAAATAGGGGAGCAAGGCGAGTAGAAGTCCGTCTGGTGGCGGAACGTTCCAGAGTATGCTCCCGAAAGCGTAGATCTATGCAGTTGCATAGGGAGATCAAGGAGTCCAGATCCGCCGGAAGTTCTCGTGAGGTTTATTCATCTTTAACTCGATCTGCCAGTCCCTGCCAGAAAGTCGCAACTAAAGCTTCATTATTCCAACTGAGCTCGGAGGACAGGGTGCGGAATTGAATTGCATACTGACCGACTGTCAGAGATCCCTGGCGTAGATTCAAAAGGCTGGAAGCCGCTGAAGAAATACGACCGGGCTCATCAAAAACTCTTTGGAATGCCTCAATAAACGAAGAGGCACTAGCCAACAAGGGGTCATTCCGCTCCCACAGGTGGGAGGCCCAGGCTAGAGCTTGTCCAGACAAAAGAGATATAATGAAGGCCACCTTAATGCGTTCTGAGGGAAAGGATGCTGGATTGCATTCAAAGTGGATAAGACACTGATTAAGGAACCCTCTGCATTTCTTGGGTTCTCCATCAAATTTATCCGGCGTGGGAAGTTTTAACGAAGCAGTAGAGACCACCACGGGAGAGGATGAGGTTGCCATGGCAACAGAAGTCGTCACAGGCACGGCCTGAGTAGAAGCCACGGAAGTCTGAAGGGTCTCGAGACGCGCTGCGACTCCTTGAATACATTGCAGCAACTGCGCCTGCTCGGCTTCCTGTTTTTCAACTCTGTGTGCCAGGTGGAGGAGAATGTCCCGAGCAGATGGTTCGCCAGGCGTTTTGGTTGACATGGCCAGAGCAAACTGTCACCAGGATGGTGTCTACACCTGCAAGTATTGGCACAGCTACACTAGGAGGCGCGGAGTCTAACACGCCGCCGGTTTTCACCAGGGACCCCCGCAAGGAAGTTTGGACTTCGCGGCGAACGACGTGCAGGTCGTGGCCCTCCCAGGTAGCTATTTGTGAGATGATGGAGGTAATCAATGTCGTACAGGCAGAAGTCAGAACCAGACGGGCAGAGAAGGTACCAAATCAGGAAGCGAAGAATAGTCAGCAGGCCGAAGTCAGAACCGGAGATATTATGCAGGACAATAGGGAAGATCTTAAAGCGAAGTCAAGGAGAGCCGGGTCGGTAACAGGAAACAAATGGCAGGAAGCTAATATACACAGGAACGCTGGAGGCTAGAATACTAGTTGCTCTGGCACCCTAGTGATGTCAGAGCAGGAGTTATATAGAGAATGATGGTATCTCATTGGTGGGCAGTGGTTCGGCGGTCAGACGTGCTGACCGCCAACCGGAAGTTCCATTGCGCGTCCCGTCGTCATGGTGATGGGCACGCATGCGCAGCTGACTGCTGGGGAAGCGTCCCCGTTGCTTAGCAACGGGGCGCTCTGACGTGATCAGGCGTGCATCCCCGCCTAGCGAGGAAGTGCGGGGGCGGCGCCTGATAAGAGGTCAAGAGGCATATGTGAACTCTCACATTTCTAAGCCTATGTCCACATAGTACTACATCTGGTATCAATTTGAACATCCTGTTGAAAAGAGGCCCATGTCTGTTGTAATATACATAGAAAGAATTTATCCCATTGCACAAAATACATAGACAGACAATTGACCTACTATATTGTAAACACATATATACATTAATAATATTTTATCCAACTTATATATGTACCATAATTTATTCCATTACATCTGATATTGTTCTCCCTGAGGACTGAAGTGACAGGCTGGAGTTCTCGTCTCCGAGATAAAGTGGTAGGAGAGAGGTCCTGAAAGATTCGGAGGACATATCCTTCATAGGTTAAAGAAGGAAGCTTCCTGGCAGCCTACAAGACAGCTTCTTTGGCCGTGAAATTGTGAAGACGGAGGATAACGTCGACTGATCAGGTGGACAAGGTTTAAAAGCCCTGTGGGCTCTGTCCAGTAGCTTTTGGTGCAAGCTGCGAGAATAGCCTCCGGAGATAGGGATCCAGATGCACAGATTCAATGGACTCTGGGACGCCTTTAATTCGGAGGTTGTTTCTCTGGGCCCCATTGTCCATATCTTCTTGGCGATCATGGATAGTATTGAGCTCCTGCTTAAATTGAGAAAGGTCGTCAGCCGTAGATTTCTGAAATGAGACAAAATCTTCCATTTTCCTTTCAATATGGTCCGTAGGGAACGAGGAGAAGATGCTTGTTCGGTTCCAGAGACTGAGGAAGTCTTATTAGGGTAATATTGGGGGATACCCTTAGAGTGTAGTTTTTTGTTTTTCGGCATAATTAGGTAGAGCAAGATCAGAGTCAGGGAGGGTAGGTCAAACACCGTAGAAATCTTCAGAGTAGAAAATTCAATCAGAAAATGCCACTTGGGAATGAGATAACAGTTACATCATAGAAACATAGCAGTTGAGGACTCCGGCCATCCGATACGAGCCAGATATGGTGTTAAAACATAAGTAGAACCCATAGTGCCATATAGGGAACGGATAATAAGAACAGCCACAGTAGTCTGGGGTTCCAGCAGAATGAAAGGGAGCAGGTCCAATCTGTCAGTGTAGACTCACACAGAAAAGAAGCTTGGGGAACCGCTGCTGGTGAACGATCCCTGGAGACTAGCTGGTAATACAGAGGCCACCACTGACCTGCAAGTCCTGTCCAGCAGCGATCACAGCAGGCAGCGGGGGTTCAAGTCCAGGAACGCAGCGACCAGCAGACCAGGTAGGTACTAAGCGCTTGTACCTGCAGGAAGGCTTTTGGAGGGTCACCACCAGCCCAAGAGTAGGGGTTATACTGCAATAGGCCTCTTCAATCCTCCAGGCCCAAAAGAGGGTTCATAGGGCAGGTGGAGCTCAACAAGACATAGAGCCCACACAACCATAGGAGATCTCTTCCACAATTGCAGCAAGCCCTCAGTATTCTCCGGGGTTCAGCTGTCCCCAAGCTGTCACTGGCAGCAGCTAAGAGGGGACCAACATAGTAAACTAGCTGGATGCACCAGCAGGAGAATTCAATCCAGCAGCAGAGCACTGCTCGTCGGGGCCCAAAATCAAGGCCTGGGATCAGCTGTGTGAACTAGGCCTCAGGAGCCCCGGGGGTGGCACAGCGGTTACAGGACACCGCAACTTAGAGCTGGAGCCGAGCGGAGGGTGCCCGGGGAGCAACGAGGCACTCCGTATGCGGTTGTGCCGGGTTTCAGCGCCGGGGAGCCACAGATATTAACAGGCTCCATGGAGCTCTCCTAGAACGCGGCTGGTCTTGATGGCCGCCAAACCACACCCCTGTAACTTTTATTTTTAATAAAAAGGCGTTTGACCAAACATTTAGCAATCCAATATTGGGGACTACAGAACTGGCCAAAATATAGAAAATTGTGAACCATGACAAATTATTAAATGGTGCACTATGACCTGTGGAAATTTTCATCTAATCCTGGCAGAGATAAAAATGCCAGCTATGGTTTAAGTGAATGATACATACTGACATACAAAGATGTTTTAGTTCTTCAAAACAAATCTTGTGAACTTTCTTTATCACAATATGGTAATAATGCCCTCTGTGGATATGGGCAGTGACCCTTGGAATTAAACATCAAGTCAAGAAAATGAAAGCAATGGTGATTAAGCCAACTAGTGGCACCTACCAAATATAGTGGTACAGAGTCAGCCCAAAATTCTGTTGAGGAAATGAAATGGTAAAATCTCATGAACGATGGTGGGAGATATTCTGCACAGAAAGATACAGGAGAACATTAACACCTTAGTGTGCATACTTATTGAATATAAAGTACCTTATTCACCCCTCGGTGCCTCTAAACCACCACCCCTTGGAAAAAGTTGTGGGGCGCAGCATACACAATAATTTTGCCTTAGTAGATTTGGACTCCTCCCAAAAAGATTTATCCTGTGTTATGGATTTTATGAGGGGAAAAAAGAGTTCCAGGGAAAGAACAGTTGGAAGTAGCCTTGTGTTTTTATTTATAAATAAGCAAATACAGATCTGTAAGTCAGAATATCAAAATACAGAACTGACATGGGGTTGCCCCAGATTTTGTTTTTCTGAATTGTACGCTGCAAAATTATTTATGACCAATAGCATTTTAAACCAGTGGTACTGATCAGCCAATAGCATAAGTACAGATTGTTTAGTTTACATAAATGGTACACAGAGCCGTAACTTAGAATTCTAGTGCCTGCGGAAAGAAAGACAAATGCCGCCCCCCTAGCCCTCAATTTTAACCAAATGTACCTAAAATATTCCTAAATTGTGCCCCTCAGGTCACCCCTGTCGCACAGTCCTAGTTACGGTCCTGATGGTACAGTCAAAAGCAACTAATCAGCACCTTTGTAGGTAATTTTCCAGGACTCTGCAAGCAACAGAAGAGAGCTGGCAGCTGCCGGAGGTACAAGGAAAGCAAAAGGACTCATGAGTATCTGCAATGCACAAGTCCCAGGGTGCCAGGAGTATCAACCTCACAGCACCATCTCAATTATAACCAAGCAGACACTTGAAAACTGTTCACAGATACAATTTACTAATATATAAGTGACAAGGATCGAATTTTTATTTTACAATCTTCAGTGCAGTGTAGTCAGAAACTGTGAAATGATAGGTTAAATTTAATCTTAAAATGGCATAAACACCCCCTGCACGTGTTATTTAAGGAACAGAGTGGTAAAAAGACACAAGGTTAGTAACCATCTCAGGAGCCCAGTGGCTTCTGCTGCGCTGGCGATCCACACATTCACATCACTCACCACCGGTGGTCAAAGCAGAGCTGGTGGTAGATGTCACACTCGGACCATACCTTGAGACATATACACAGCATTTGTCCAGGGAAAGGTGAGATTGCAGCAGCTCACGGAAGGAGGAACCAGGGCAGGATTATACAGGAAGGAGAGGGAGAGAGTGTACAGTGGGAGGATATACTAACTCGGCACAATGAGCAGATGTACCAAATGAGTCGCAGCACTGGGAGAAGTGGCAATATGGCACCGCCATATATCAGACCACTTAGAGCTCTGACTATAACTTGAGATAGGTATTCCTTGCAAATATATATTACCAATAGACAGAACTGCCAAGAGGATTTTGGAGCCCCGGTACAGCAACTTCTTGAGGTCCCTCTATAGAGGACTAGGACAGATATTATGTGCTCTACAGCTGTGTTTCCCCCAAAGGGACATGGTGGCACTTTTTGGGGGCCCCCCCTTACAAATAAAACCCTGCATATACTATTGCCATGTGTGCCAGAGCCAGATTAAGGGGTCTATTTATGACCTAACACATATTGCTCACATTCATTATCATTTCTTATTGCAATGATAAGAAATGAATTAACATGGCAATTTATTAAACTTGATTAGCCAGGCCAGAGGCTCCGATCACTTTACTAACAGGTTCTTATGACCTTGGACAATTTGCGATGGGTAAGAGCCCAAACCATGCCGGGGAGGGATCTGAAGATCCCTCTCCTGCGATGCTATCCCCATTGATTAGAACGGCTAACGCCATCTTCAGGTAACATTAGCTGTTGGTGTCAAGCTTGCAATATGCGAGATACATAAATAAAACATTTTTTTGCAGTCCCTGCAGTTTTCGGGGATTTAAACCTTTTGTAGGTTCATAAATAGGCCCCTAATTATTCATGGTACCCTAGGCAAGTCACTGGTTTGGGTCCCCCACCTCCTGATTCAGCCTGCCAAAATGTATTTCCCACCACATTTCACTGCACCTTTCAACTATACCCCTCTATTTACTTACCCTTATTGATTTTCTTATTTTCAAAAAGAACTCCTTCCATAGCACTCTTTCTCTGTATACAGTAAGATGAGTCGCTATTTGTTATTTGTGTCGCCCATGCTATGCTCACCCCTCAGGGAGGTATGGTGGGTGGCATGTTACTAACGGCTTGCCCCCAAACCCTGTATACTTACTATTAATGATAATAATTAATTCAACCCCATAATTCACTGGATTTTAACCCGTTCATTAACCCCTAATCTATCCTTTTTGTCCATATGGTCCCTCCTGTGTATTGTCTGTGCCCCTTTCAGACCTTATGTCTATTGTATGCAGCTGTAACCTATCTTTTGTGTCTTTTTCTTCAATCATTAATTTCTTTTGGTCTCTTCTCTGCACTTTCTCTATGCCTGTAATAGGTTGGGTACGAGTGTACAATACTCATAAATACGACACACTATAGCTACAAAAGAATTCCAATTGCAAGAATGCTGATGAGAACGAAATGTAGAGTTACCATAACAAAGACATTGTAGATGACCGACATGCTTTCTATATATTTCGATAGGACTGAATGGCGGCAGTTGCAATCACTTATGATGCCGACGGTGAGATTTTTGTATTTAAAGCGGCAATGCCAGATGTGGGCTTGTTTCTATTATAGAAGGCTTTATCGTGAGTGTAAATTTAACCTTTACCATAATCCTAACCCTAACCTTTAAATTAGATTCTAAAGACATTAGGCCCTGGCATTGCCGCTTTAAGTACAGAAATGTCTCTGTCGGCATGATAAGTGACGGAAATTGCAAGTGGCGGCATTCACTGCAATCATAATATATAGAAAGCATGTCGGGCATCTACAATGTGTTTGTTATAGGAAGTGTGTATTTCGTTCTCATCGTCATTCTTGCAATCAGAACTCTATTGTAGGTTTACAGTGTGTCGGGGTTCTGATTATCACTAAAATGACTACCACCGCTTGTAACACAAGAGCTGCAAGATCAGCTGTGCCATAGAAACTGCACACAAGCTGTTCGTCATATTAGGAACCTGTTGTCTTGGAGTGTTGTGATCTGGCTGGTCTAAGAACTCACTCTTATTAGGCTTCCATGATAGTTTGACACAACTGGGTTTCTGTAGGCACGGCGCACTCATGCATGGAAGGCATTTCTTTAAACTCAGTAGGTCTTTACCATATCTACCGGCACAGGCAGGCCCATGTGCTGGTACTTTGTACCCACCACCCCTTGGCCTATATATCCAAGCCAAGTGAACAGACCACAATTATTAGCATTTGCACTTCATATTTTTCCTCTTCTCATAATTACTCTTATACAGTGTGCTATGTCATCCGCATGGCCAGGGATGAAACTGTACACTCTCATCTTATTAGCGCGCAGGAAATCTATGGCCATCCTGTTTTCTAAGGCTACAGTCCTGGTAGCTCTTAATTCCTCAACGTTTTTCTAAGGTGTCGGTTGTGTTTACTACTTTAATATTCCAGAGATTTAATATATGTTTTCAGTGGTCAAGTATGCACCATACATTGGGAACATTATACCAAATGCAATTTCTGTATCACCTAATATGTTCCTTTTTCTCTTAAAGTTCCTAAAATATCCATAGGGTAATGTGAAGGTGTGTCACATAGCAATAAACACATATCCTGTGTCACACTTGCCTCACCATCTCTTAAACAATGATTTATAAAAACCTTTGCTGCATATATAGAAAAATGGAGAGGGTAGGATTTTGCACTCTGGTTTATTAAACCGGAAAGTCCCTTATAATAAATATTTCAATGGTTCTCTAATATTGCATTAGCAGAGTGTAAAAGTTTTAACTCTTCCAGGTTCCACACCACCTGCTAGAATTGCAAAATGTATTGCTAAAGTATAGGTTGTTAAAATGTTTAGGCTCTGGGCCAACATTATTTTTGTGAGTGAATGTTTAAAAGGCAGACTGACAGTATTACAATGAGATACATGTATCAGGCTCCAGGAAAAACTCTGGGCAGTTTATTTAGACCAAGAGTCAGCAACCTTTTTCTATCAGTGTGTCGGCTAAAATCCAGTCAAGCTCAGGTGCGCCTGATATTTATTTTTGTATATGTAATATATATATATATATATATATATATATATATAGAGAGAGAGAGAGAGAGAGATACTTATTTATGTGGCATTGGACATGGTTTTGTTCCTGATTGTCCACATCACATCTGATCGTCAGCCACCAATGTGGCCTATCACATCCAGATGAGGAGGAAGGAAAGGTGTGAAAGTGTAGAAGTGAATGACGAGGGGGGAGTAGGTGTGGCGCAAGAGGACAGTGGTTGTGGGAGCAGATGGGAGAAAAAAGTGGAGGAACAGATGGGATTGGGTCACAAGGGAGACATGCACACGAAGACTGAGAGAGAAAGCAACAGACACTCATAATGTGGAGACAAATACACACAGTTTGGGCACACATGAGCAGTGGTGTCAGAGGCACAACTTGTCTTGGGGAGGGGGAGGCAGAGGTGCTCCTGGGCAGGGAAAACTGGAGACAGGAGAAGGCAGGGATGAAATGCATGTGGAAGGGCTAACTTACTGGTGCAGGTGCCTTTTTTACTGTGCACCACAAGGAAGGCAATCACATTTCTTTTTGTAAGGCCAGGCCAATGGTGGAAGCCAGAGGGAGGAGAAGAGGTGAAGTAGAGGTTGGGGTAGGCACACTTTCATGCGCTAGATGCTGCGCTCTGTTTCCTGTTTAAATGACCGCTCACCCTATCCAGCATACATCAATGCCAGCCCAAACAGAGAGTAGCTATTCCGGAGAGACCAGCGGCAGAAACTCTGAGCTCCTGCGATGTCTGGATGTAGTCGGAGTGTCACTGAAAAATGTCTAGCATGCATGCCAGGGGTTGCCATGGCCCTGATTTAGACAGTTCATTAACCCAAAGGGCCAATCGTTTTGGAGTTTAGTGTATTTTACCATCTGAATATACTCGTAAAAATGATGTTGTTTTATTCTAACCTGGAGATGCGGCTTGATAGTGTTCAGTAATTCACAAATAAATATGAATATAAATATTAAAGTGTTTATTAGGAAAAATATGTATTCTTTTCTTGTTGTGCTGTGTGTTCTTTATTTCTCAGATGTTACCATGTAAAAAATAATAACACAAAACATAGTGTATACTGTATACACACATAACACAAACTGATATGGAAATGATTAATACATCATTAATGAGGCTCGTCTTTTTATCGACCATTATTAACAGTGTGAATCTTTATATAATCATCACTATTTATTTATATAGCACCACTAATTTCACAGTGCTGTACAGAGAACTCATTCACATCAGTCCATGCCTCATTGAGGCTTACAGTCCTTAACACACACAGACTAGGGTCAATTTGATAGCAGCCAGTTAACCTACCAGTATGTTTTTGGAGCACCCGGAGAAAACCCACGCAAACACCTCACAGATAAGGCCATGGTCAGGAATTGAACTCATGACCCCAGTGCTGTAAGGCAGAAGTGCTAACCACTTAATCACAATCATAATTAATACACGTCAATGCCATGAATACCAAGATCATATACATTATGTACATACATAATATCTCCAAAACATGTATAAAAATCACAAAATCGGGTCAAAAATCAATAAATACAATAAATATACATACAAGGCATAAAATGCCCTTAAAAGAATGATAAATGTATACTAAAGCATATCTAAAAATTTCTTAACAAGAAATCAGAGCTGTATATTACTAAGAGCTAAGCCTAACCTTTTGAGACACAGCTCTAACCTAGAATAAGAAAGTAGTTAAATAATATAAATAATCAACTTTTAATACTGAAATAATAAAATACAAGAAGGGGATCTATATGGAGTTTAAAGGAACCATTTTAATTCAAAATGCTTATTTAATCCCTTAGGAATTAAAGTTCCAATTGAATAGATAAATTGCATTTCTGCCTCCACTAGTGATGTACCTAGATCTTTTTTTCTCCATTCCCCTCTTACTTTTTTAATACCACAAAATGAAATAATATTGTCTTTATTACATCTATGCTTTAATTTACAATGTAAAGATAATGCATGTAGAGGATAGCTTTTCTTTATTTTTGGTAAGTGCTTTGCCCATCTTTCTCTTAGCCTTCTTGAAGTCCAGTCTATATACTGCTTATTACAGCTACATTCTATAATGTAAACACAATTTTTAGAATTACATGTAATAAAATCTTTAATATTATATACAGAAGCTGTGGAGGTGGCTTCTATTTCCTTTCAAGTTTGGTGCCTTTATGTATATAAAATGAGGATTACTATCAATAACCTCTTTGATGCCTGGGTCTCTGGTAAGGACTGTACAATATTTTTTTTGAATTTTATGAATTTTTCTAAAATCAGAATTGTATTATGTTACAAACGAAACCTTATTTCTATAATTAGTGTTGATATCCCCTTTCTCCTTTGGGATCAATAAAGAGTTTCTGTCTAAATTTTCAACTTTATTAATGATGTTATTTAACTTCACTTCTTTATAACCCTTAGAGATAAATTGCTCCTTGATCATTTTTGCTTGCTCTTTATAACTTTTAATCTCTCTACAGTTTCTTCCAATTTGTAGAAACTGTCCACGTGGTATATTATCTAACCACTTCGCATAATGATTGCTATCTGTGTTATATACGAATTACAGTCTGTGGGTTTTCAAAAATTTTTTGTAAAAAGAGAATTATTTTTTACACAAATGTCTAAATCCAAGAATTGAACCAATACTTACTTACTTTGAATGTCAGTTCAGTATTCAGCAAGTTAGGAATGAGTTTTGGACAAAAAATTGTCCAATGATGTTTGATCACATCCCCATATAAAAATGTCAGTATATGAGGACTCCCGAGTCATCCCCTGGTGGAGAATCCATTGTCCACATCTCCACAAACCACAGAGGTGGAAGACATGAAGGCACTGTGCTAGAAGATAAAAGTAATAGCACGCACACTAGGCCTGAGTCATTAAGGCAAAAAAGGAGTAAATGTTCTCTGGGACAAACCATGTTACAATGCAAGGGGTGCAAATTAGTTTATTATTTTGCACATAAGTTAAATACTGGCTGTTTTTTCATCTAGCACAAAAATACTTAATAGCTTCATTATTACACTGAAATTTAAAGTTGATCTAGGACATGCACTACACCAACTATAAATCTGTCCCCACATTTTAAATTTACCTCCAATGCAACATGGTTTTGCCCAGGTGCAAATGTTACTCCTTTTTTATGCTTTGCTCTCCTTAATGACTCAGGCCCACTGTATTCAGCAACACCACCCTGTAGAGTAGGAGAGAGGGAGTTCTACATTAATCTAGGATCTTTCCCAATAGTTGCTGTTAAAATATTATTAGAATATTCCAATATTTTTGAGGATATTAGATATTTGAAAGAAAGAAATACAGCGCAAAACAGGAGCTGTGAGTATGTCTTAAAATTGTTAACTCAAAAAATAATAATAATAATGATGATGAAGGAACAGATCGTTAATGAAAAATGATGATTCGTATTTAATTAATACAATTATTAAAAATAAATACCACATTAATTAAGTCCAAATAATGCATACATTAAAAATATCCAACTATGTGCACATATCGATTCATTAGAATAAACACTTGATGGTCAATTATTAGTCATACAGTACACAACTTGGCAATATGGTGTACAAAACTACAACATACTCCACTAAAATGCGAAAAATCTATTTTTATTAAACTGGATTGGAAGTTCCACCACTGGTACCATAAAATAATTGCATACAATCATTCAATTGTTTGATATCCACTCAGATAGGATCCAGACCTCCTTGTAGATGCCTCAGCATAAGCTACCTCTAATAGAGAATTTCCTGCTGTATAATAAGTAGAAAGAAGATAAGTCAGACCTGGGAATCGGGTATCAGCACAACGAAATTTCCAGATGACAAGCTGCACATTAAGGCCTAAGTGAGTAGACTGTTTAAATGACATACACTCACAACCTCAACAGTTTAAACAAGTCTCACATCTCTACGCTGAAAGTTAAGTTCTCCCTCTGTGTCAGGATTTCCAAGGTAAGACCACGGAGAGAGGATAATTGAATGAAGTGGTTTATTAAGAAATCAAGATAAAAACTCAAAGTACTAGTAATTGGATTAATAATATAGCACAGTTGAATAGTAATAAGTATGATGAAGCATTAGCTGATCCGTTTAGATGGTAACTCAGAGCAACAGCAGATAAATTACTCAAACAGCAACAGTCCAATAGGAGCAGATATGTTGAAGAACAAGCTGATCCCTTTAAGCGATAACTCAGGACAACGGTAGATGAATTACAGCAACAGTTCAGCATAAACAGCATTAATGAAGACTTGGTTCATCCGTTTAAGTGGTAACACAGGTAATAGCAATTGAGTTACTGATACAACTTCAGTTCAGTGAAAACAGCAATTAATGAAGACTTAGCTGATCCATTTGGATAGTAGTTCAGCGCAGCAGGTGTAGTGGATTCCTGATGAAGTTGGGGTTACCATTGTGAAGCGGTGAAGTCTAATGAAACAAGCGGAGATGCTGAGTGCGGCAGTGAAAACCCGATAAAATGAGAGTTCCTACGAAAGTATCAGCAACCAAGAGTAATTTACACGAGGAGAGCCCAATCTTGACAAGAGTAAGTAACTTGAAGAACAGGATCAGAGCACTTGGCAATGCTGACAGGAACAGAGCACTTGGTAATGCTGACAGGAACAGAGCACTTGGAAATGCTGACAGGAACAGAGCACTTGGAAATGCTGACAGGAACAGAGCACTTGGAAATGCTGACAGGAACAGAGCACTTGGAAATGCTGACAGGAACAGAGCACTTGGAAATGCTGACAGGAACAGAGCACTTGGTAATGCTGACAGGAACAGAGCACTTGGAAATGCTGACAGGAACAGAGCACTTGGTAATGCTGACAGGAACAGAGCACTTGGAAATGCTGACAGGAACAGAGCACTTGGAAATGCTGACAGGAAAAAGGATAGTTACTGCTCAACGAGAGTGACCTGATGATCTGGCAAAGACTGTTTGGAGCAGGCAGGTTTATTTAGGCCAGAAGCAGGTGAAACAACCCAGCAATAATGAGTGAGGGAAAAATAGTCCAAGTAGCACAGTGTCCCCTTTGTTGGGCAGTGGTACTACAAGCGAAATAAATAGTCCAAGTAGCACAGTGACCCCTTTGATGTCAGCAGTACTACAGGCAGGATATAATATAAACAAAAGATCCAACAAAGTCCCTGCAGACAGGAGCTGCAGAATGCAAGTCGTGACACTGATCCCGCTGACATGTGGTGCGCTCCAAGAATAGCTGCCCGCCCAGAAGCACTGATACTTGAGGGAAGTTTCCCATGCCACAGGTTCCCACCTTGTAAAAGGATGAACTTGAAGGATGGTCTGCCGGATCCAAAATTAGAACATGATAGACTGGCTAACACGTTTCATCTGCTAGCATGCAGACTTTTTCAAAGCAATTGTAGCCATCATCTTTGACTTTCTTTTGCTTAATGACTAAACAAATTTTTTCGTGGGACATCCCCCCTTTAACGGTCATTTACAACGTACAGGGATATAATTATTTTACTCAGCAAGCAACATATCCTCACTATT
Organism: Mixophyes fleayi; assembly: GCF_038048845.1. Classification (NCBI taxonomy): domain Eukaryota; kingdom Metazoa; phylum Chordata; class Amphibia; order Anura; family Limnodynastidae; genus Mixophyes; species Mixophyes fleayi. The sequence goes on from NC_134403.1 coordinate 258,973,723, forward strand.
TCCTGAAAAAGTTATTTTACATGGTAAGTAGATTTGAATAGATCCCAATATTTAATAAGCAGTGATATCACTTGGGTCATATAACTCATTAAGAAGGTGTTTGTGTCTGTTTTGGGGGCATGGCATCCCTATTAACCCAGTATAAGGAGGGAGGGCCAGTTTCATCTACTACTTGCCTGGAAGTTTTAAGGTGATTGGGGTCTGTAAAAGAAATGATTGGTGCAGGAATGTGGCTACTGCCTCTAGCCACCTGGACTAAATGGAACCGTAAGCAGCCACTTTCCTTGTCTATATGGTTTCACCTATGCCTTTGAATTTGTTAAGTAGGATCCAACTTTAGTATCAAAGTCACAGAGGAACAGTTTCTCCTAATTCTACTAAAGTAGGAGAAAAGAACGGTATTTTGCCAGGCGAGTGATATTTACTTCATTAGTCTAAAAATGTGTCACATCGATTAATGTTAGATATCAAAAATGTATGGTGTTTCTTCAACTTCAGAAGTGAATATCAATCCAGCTTGAAGGCTTAGTACCACCTTAGATAAAATAAGATCATCTAGAGAGCGATGGTACAGGACAAAGTTCAGAAAGAGACAGTTGACCCAGAATTTGTAGATTTCCCAATAGCCTATAAAAAGCATGGCAAAACTTGCTGAGAACTTGGTGCCCATCACCGTACATAATTAATGGCATCCACTATATTTGAAGTTCTGTAACAGCATGTTATTTTGTGAGAGAAAAAAGATATGGTATTGGTAACTAGTTTGTGTCTAATGAATGTGTACTTAGCCTAGGGTCTTGACCATCAATTGTAATTAAAATCAAAACATTGAGAAAGACTGTATGTAAGAAAATCTATTCCTGAAATAATTGCCTTCCCAGGGAAATTGGTGAGACATTTATGGATTTTAGGCAGATTGTGCCAAATGCAGCCTAAGGAGTAATAATATCTGGGAGTTTAAATTCTTCTTTGATGCCATCTCCCATTGGGAAGAAAATTAAGACGATAAAAGATAAAGAATTTCCCCTTAAAGTCATTAATCTGACAGACATTGAAATGACTGAAACTCAAAAGAAATAACTCTCTAGACGTTTATTATTTTCACCTGTACATAGGTTTGATAGATATGAGGTGGAAAAAAGATTTACACCTATATATATATGTACGAAAGTTACTTTTACATAAATTCTTCAAAACTAAAGAACTAGAAAAAAATAGATCCCCTCAGTAAACAGATGGGTAGTAGGACAAATATATATTTTTTTCATATGAAGAAAATATATTAGATCTCTTCAATGAACAAGAACTGGAAGCTATAAACATGTTGGAAGAACTAAAATTGGATAATTCCAATTTTGAGACCAATATCAACTACAATTGAAAAACAACTAAATTAAAGAACATAATCTACCATACAATTAAATATATATCCAAAAAAGAAACAAAGGCTCTCAGAGAGATACAGAACTGGAAAGAAACTGTAATTAAACCATCAGACAAGGGTGGGAATATAGTTTTCTGGTCTAAAGAAACGCGACGAGATCACACTTATATCCGCAAGAAAACAATGGAAGGTTCTGAATAAACTTTTATATACCCATTTCTCCATTGTTTCTTTAGATTCTTTTACTAATAAATATAAAATTCAATCTTGCAAACTTTATGAGAGGTAATTGCATTATTAATTGTAATGACACCATTGTTAGATATGGTCTGACCATACCGATGTATAATAATGAGTATATTTCAATCTTTTTCCAGCTAATGGATCTAAAACCAATATGAAATAGTTAACATAGGAGATACATAAACCAACAATTTGGATGTGATCACTAAGATGCACAATTGGCTGGTGCAAGTTTAAATGTCCCGCTCTACTGGCAATTGGCTTGTCTTGACAAACCACTCAACAGTGAAACGCATGTTGGCGTGTACACTGGGAGTCTCATGTCCTAACCTTTATATGCTAAAGTAAATTCAGTGATATTAAAATCAATAGTGTAGAACTAGAATGTGGCATATCTCTAAGAGGGATATGCAGTTGATTATAATCTGGGGCAACTCTGTGTATAATACATTAGATACTCACATGGAGATAACCTGTGATCGAAATATTATCAGGTAACCCACGGTTGCCAAATCATTCCTTAATAATAGGAGCACTACATTTGCTCTTTAAATCGGACAATGAATCACTAACTACCAGGGATGAGCGATACTCGGATCCTTTAAATTCCCCGCTTGCCGCCGCCATCTTCACTCGGGCATTGATCAGGGAAGCGGGAGGTTGTGGTTTCTTAGTGGTGTCCTCTGTCCTGGTTAGTGCAGTGGTGCTGTGTCCTGTGCTCTGTCCTGCTGAGTCCAGTGGTGCTTTGTCCTGTGCTCTGTCCTGCTGAGTCCAGTGGTGCTTTGTCCTGTGCTCTGTCCTGCTGAGTCCAGTGGTGCTTTGTCCTGTGCTCTGTCCTGCTGAGTCCAGTGGTGCTTTGTCCTGTGCTCTGTCCTGCTGAGTCCAGTGGTGCTGTGTCCTGTGCTCTGTCCTGCTAAGTCAATTGGTACTGTAGTATATATCAACGTTCACTGTTCCTGCAGTCTAAAAAAATTAGTACTGCAATCTAACTACGTTCACTGTTCCTGCAGTCTAAAAAAATTAGTACTGCAATATTTAACTACGTTCACTGTTCCTGCAGTCCAGAAAAATTAGTACTGCAATATTTAACTACGTTCACTGTTCCTGCAGTAAAAAAAAATTAGTACTGCAATATTTAACTACGTTCACTGTTCCTGCAGTCAAAAAAAATTAGTACTGCAATATTTAACTATGTTCACTGTTCCTGCAGCCCAAAAAAATTAGTACTGCAATATTTAGCTACGTTCACTGTTCCTGCAGTTCAGAAAAATTAGTACTGCAATATTTATGTGCTCTTTGGGGCCTAGCTTTTGAAACTGCCATCCTGTCTGCCACTGCAGTGCCACTCCTAGATGGGCCACGTGTTTGTGCCGCCCACTTGTGTCGCTTAGCTTAGACATCCAGCTACCTCGGTGCAACCTTTTGGCCTAAAAACAATATTGTGAGGTGTGAGGTGTTCAGAATAGACTGGAAATGAGTGGAAATGAATGTTATTGAGGTTAATAATAGGGTAGGAGTGAAAAAAAACAAAAATATGGATTTTAGCACTTTTTATGCTTTTTAAAAACAAAATCAGAACCCAAAACCCTAAATCAGAACCAAAACCTTGAGTGGGGTGTTTTGGCAAAACCAATCAGAACCCAAAACCTGAAGCTAATCAGAACCCAAAACACGAAAGTGGCTGGTGCACACCCCTCCTAACTGCTACCAAACTAAACTATCTGTATACATCATTCTACTCTTATACATCACCTTAACAACATTTAACCCAATATTTTGAGGACATATTATAATGGACTATTTAGATTAATAATATTGAGACAACCCCCAGTGTACGATTTTAACTCACTATACTTTTTAACAATTCGCTGAGACTTCATTTCTATTTAGATTGTGATAAGATTATATTTTCAGTAAGTTCAAATAAAGTTGTGTTTTTAGACAATTGAGAACTATATTTTGTAAAAATAAAGATATTTCTTTTTGTTTGTGCACCACAAAACAACACTTGGGGATAAATTTATCAAGCTGCGGCTTTGAACAAAAGTGAAGATGTTGCCTATAGCAACATGTCTATCCCTTGGTCTTCTCCTTATGAATCTATACTAGTTAAAGTGGTAGCAACTCTCCTGTAACTATATATGGACATACATAGTAAACTGAAATATAAATGATTGAAAGGTTATAAAAGATTGAGATCTGCGAGTCAACAGAAATTTTTTATTTCGTTTAAATAAATCTAGCGCTGTAGTATTACCTTCTGTCTGCTCAGATTGTGGTACAATGAAGCTTGAGGAGTAAAAATATCTAGGAATTTAAATTCTTCTTTTCTGCGATCTCCCATCCTAAAGACCCTCAATAGAAGGTGTCCCAATCTATCCTGAAATTCACTAGCTGGGTTTTTGGAAAGTTTAAAAAAAGAATTCTTGATGATCTGTCTTGCATTCTTCAGAATTGGTAAAACAAATATTAATATAACTAGTTTCAATTTGTTTTCTGCATCTATCTCTATCCTCTTGAGGAAAGACATGCTGAAGAAAGGGAACAGAGCAGAAAAAAAAGAAAAACAAAAACAAAAACATGAGCTGCCCTGATTAGGAACATAAAGATATTAAAGAAATTAAAGAAGTTGTAACAAGGCATTTCCTATGTGTTGGTTGTGGATAAAAAAAGTGTATATGGACTTCCAAAGACGTCCGCTTTTTAGATCTGTTTCAGCTTGACTCATGGTATCCACTGCTATCTGGCGATTATAACAAAATCCCATTACCCTACCAACCGTAGCCTCGAGTCCCGAACAATATTGCAATTTTAGCCATACCAATGTTATAGGGAGTTGTAGTTGGGAACATTCCCTGAATCTAACCCTAGCAATTAAGTCCTATATTACCCTGTTTCTCCCTGGAACAGTGTGGCAGGTGGTCTACTTCTGCATATCAAATACTAATATTAATATCTGCATATCTATTAATATCTGCATACTACAAGGACACTATGCAAATCTACAAGAGATCCCTACCATTAACGTACTACTTACCACGAACAAGCATGGAAAATGGGCAAAACCTTTTCTCTTCCACTATCTGGCTAACCCAGCATATGGCCTAATCTCCCACGAAGAAAGATACCTTCCAAACACTGTTAGGCCAATTCAATAGATATACTGGCTACAAACTCAAAACTAAATTAGGCTATTCCAAAACATGATTTTTATGTGGGGGAACAAAAGATGAAAATATATTGTAGCAATTAAAATGATAATTCAGGAGTTATCTATACTAAAACTAAATTGGTAGGTCCTTGTCTCCTGTGCTCATTCCCCCTCTAACTAAAATCTGTAATCTATCTCTTTCTACTGGTATTTTTTCATCACTAATCAAACATGCAGTAATTACTCCCATTTTAAAAAAACTAAATTCTGACCCTAACTCTCTCGCAAATTACTGCCCCATCTCTCAGCTCCCATGCCCTTCCAAGCTTCTTGAGAGAATTGCCTACACTCGCCTCAAACACTTACTTACAGCAAACAACCTATTGGATCCTATTCAGTCAGGCTTTCGCCCTCAACACTCCACAGAGACTACGTTGACCAAAGTTGTCAATGATTTGATCGCAGCAAAAAGTAATAACCATTACTCTCTTCTATTTCTCCTGGATCTCTCTGCTGTATTTGACACTGTTGACCACTCTCTCCTCATACAAACGCTACAATCCTTAGGTCTTGAAGGCACCGTCTTATCCTGGTTCTCATCCTAACTATCTAATCGCTCTTTCAGTGTTAATAATCTCTGGATCTACCTCTGCTCTGCTTCCTTTATCAGTTGGAGTACCACAAGGCTCAGTCCTAGGTCCTCTGCTATTCTCTATCTACACCACTTCTCTTGGAAAACTAATAAGCTCCTTTGGATTTCAGTATCATCTCTATGAGGATGATACACAAATCTATCTATCCTCTCCTGATCTTTCACCATCTGTGTTGTCTCGTGTCACTGACTGTCTTTCTGCCATTTCATCTTGGATGTCTTCTTGCCAACTCAAACTCAATCTTTCAAAAACTGAATTAATAATATTCCCACCCAAAAACAGAAGCTTCCTGCCTGACATTTCTATTTCTGTTGATAACATGACCATAAATCCCACCCCGCAAGCTTGTTGCCTAGGTATAATCCTTGACTCACAACTGTCGTTTATTCCCGACATCAACTCTATATCTAAATCATGTTACATACACCTAAAGAACATTTCCAGAATACGTACATATCTCACACAAGACACCACAAAAACATTAATTCATGCACTCATCATCTCCCGCATCGACTATTGCAATTCCCTCCTTACTGGTCTTCCCAAAGTCAGACTTGAACCCCTACAATCTATTTTGCACGCAGCGGCTAGATTGATTTTCCTTGCAAACCCATCATCCTCTGCTGAGTCACTCTGTCAGTCTCTACATTGGCTGCCTGTATTTCAACGCATCCAATATAAAATTCTTCTACTAACATACAAGACCGTCAACAAAATTGCAGCGACATACATCTCCACACTTGTCTCAAAATATCTCCCAACTCGAAACTTCCTTCTGCACAAGATCTACGTCTCTCTTCCACTCTCATCACATCCTCCCATTCTCCGTTACAGGACTTTTTCCGGGCTGCACCCACTTTGTGGAATTCCCTCCCTCGCACAGTAAGACTTTCCTCTAGTCTTCAAACCTTCAAGCATTCTCTGAAAACCCACCTCTTCAGACAAACTGATGATATTCCTCAACCACCATCTTAATCTCCCTAGATTACCCTATTACCACCCTCTACACAGCTAACACAAGACAACAACCCTCTGACCTTTGCATTCTAGCTGGTCCATTGTGCAATATTATGTTGCACATGCCCTTGTGTTTCAAACTCCCATTGTCCTATAGATTGTAAGCTTGCGAGCAGGGTTCTCTTACCTCTCTGTCTGTATGTATTACCCAGTAATGTCTTATTAATGTTTGTTCCCAATTGTAAAGCGCTACGGAATTTGCTGGCGCTATATAAATAAATGTTGTTGATGATGATGATGATGATGAAGGAGAGTATATACAAATTTCAAGCCCAAAACTACAATCTCTTTAATGCTACCATCTCAGATCCTAATACTCAGGCAAACATCCCAATTGCTCTTCAACACAAAGAGTCCACAAACCACCAGGTCCAGATAGTTAACAATCAAATACTAAAACATTTGATAAAATAATAGAAAACCTACCTTTCTTTCACTATTTCAAAAAAATACACTGAACCAGACCCGCTTACCCTCATTTTAATGAAGCCTACTACACTCATTCCCAAATCAAATAAAGATCCCAGCTATGTGCATCTTATTGCCCAATAACACTTTTAAATCTAGACATTAAAATTCTTGCTAATATCATGTTCTCAAGACTTCAGTCCATCCTGTCTACCTTTCTTACTCACCATGAACTTCGATTTGTAACGGGTCATCACTCGGTAAAGAGCATTCGCACAACAGTGACAGCAGTAGCTCCATCCTCACTACAACTTCGACCTCAAATATGCTCCCTAGTTTAAGTGCCAGTAATGCCTTTGATACTGTTTTCAGCTCTCATTTATTCAATGTTTTAGAAACTACAGCATTGGGTAGCCTCTTCCTTCATCAATGGCATAAAAAGAGAAAAATTGAGATTGTCCATGGAGACACATCAGGCCTGTGCAATGTCACCATTGCTTTTCAATCTTTTATTACTCTTGAGGGATATCTATGTAGGAATAAATCTATATCTGCATTTTTTGCCGGCATTCTCCTTTACGTTTCCAACCTAAATTCTAATGGACAAAATTGAAACATTTGCGATAATCTGGGTCATGTGGGTCAGGAATAGTCCAATCAATTGTCATTAATTAGCTGGGCATACAATTGCTCAATAATCTAATTTAGTTTCTAAACCTAACCTAAACACTACTTATGCAATTAACTGGAAATTTTAGCCTGGGGGGAAGACTCGGTTCAGCAGCCTATTAGGAACATTTTAAAGGAAAAAATGCAGGTGGCCCAGTGACCCAGCTCAAGGCAGCCAACTATGGGACAGGTCCAGGGGGTAAATGCCCCCCTGCCTCCTCCTCCACAGCCCATCATCCCCTGTTAACGGCATAACAAAATAACTAGCAGGCTTGGATCATCTCCAGGTATCATTCGCAATTAGAACAAACCTAATTAAAATGATTCCTAAGCTAACGTAGATACTTATCAAACACAAAGACACATCCAAATCACAACAAATCGGAATCTAATGAAGGGATAACCACCTTAGATGCATCCTCAGTAGTGGTTTTCTAATCTTTACTTTGAACGTCAGAAGAAATAGGACTGAAATCTGGAACTGCAAAATGTGCATAGTGATGAATGATCTCTGTGTTTCTCTTTTATCTGTGCAGTACAGTGGAGAGAGGATGAAATGCATCTAGTAATGAATTCTTCAAGATCACCAGGATGATCCATACAAGCAACTTTGTCTTTCGTTTTATCATTTAACTTTAATCAAAACTGAAATTGACTGAATTCTACTGTACATGCCAACACAGGTTAACTTGGCATATTCTATCGACCTGTACTGGGAATCATCTAAATTAGCAGTCAAGAACAAACAAGGAAATAAAGCTTGGATTGCCTTTTTCCAGATTCATTGTAGCACAGACCAGGGCCTCTTCCTTCAGTAAAATAAGAATCAAGCCTAACTTTAGCAGATCTGTAGCATACATTATGGGCTTCATATGGAGAAGCCAGCAACATTATGCCAAAAATGGTCCATACTGTGAACTCTCACTCCCAAACTTTCGACTTTAGAATGGGGGACTCCAGGTCTGGGCAGTGGATGGGCGTTGGCTCCATAACGGTTATTAGTAATTGAAAATACTGAGTCTGCAATTAATCCATGTTTATAACATAACATAACATAACATAATATAACAGACATTGCAGTGGAGGCTCCAGCAAAGTCCATGTGGCCAAGATATTGTAATGATCAACAGAATATAGCAGCGAGATTGTCACAATCAGAGTCGGATTTAGACCACATGGGGCCCTAGGCAAGATACTGGTTTGAGGCCCCCTCCCTGAAAAAATCTATAGCACTATAGTTTTTTAGCATAACATATACCCCTATTCAGGGGCTGGCAGGAAGACTTTAGCCCGGGGGTGCAAGCATATAGCACTGGCCCATAAGTAGCGGCCCATTTTTAAAGGTTGGTCTCACCACTAGCCCTGGGAGGGCCCTCTGGGAACCACTGGGCCCTAGGCAATTGCCTAGGTTGGCTAATGGTAAATCCGGCCCTGGTCACAATGAAAACTATCCAACTACTATTACAATACATAATTAAATAAAAGCTTCAAAAATACTTTTATAAAGAAAATTATATGCAGTAGATAGATCAGCCAAGAGTCTAAGTAAACACTGTTATGTAGTAAATTTATTTGTGTCTATTGGCGGTAAGGTATATTTTTCCCCGGACATAACATAACCAGTTTCAATAGTAAATTCAGAGCAATAGTGGTTTGTTAGGTCTGCAATTATTTGTCTCCTTCAATATATACACCCCTTTGAGCGTTAAGCCTTACTATCCCTCTCTTTATTTTTTTTTACTCATTATCTAATTACTATTTTGTCACTCTTTTTTACTGACTGTTTAATCTTTCCTTCTGTTTTAATTGAAGTACATGCTATTGTTCTAGTCTGTTTTAGACTAGCATTATGCGATACTTGCCAACTTTAAGATAATTTTAGGAAGATTGTAAAAGCAACACTTAAGCACCGCGATACTGCAGAAGGGGCTAGCTCTGCTCTACCCCAAGAACGTGTCTAGTGCTGCCGAGGGGTGTGTCCACCACCACTAGAAGGACAATAGTGAAGTATTTGCCACACTGCTTGATAAATAATGTCTCCCATTCGAAGGCATGGGGGCCCAAACACTTGCGATAGTGGGGTGAATAAATAGAGCAAAACAAAAAAGCCCTATCACTGCTATAAACATCTTATTGCATCCATAGCTCGTGATAAATAGGTCCTACATTATATACATATATATATAGATATATATATATATATATATATATATATATACATACCTACATATACACTGTAAATACAAAATAAATAAAAAATGTGGTGAATTGTTAAAGGATGCAGATGATCCTCAGAAGTATACACAAGAAGAGCAAGTCAACAAGACGGTAGCCAAATTGGGTACACACAGGAGTCTAGAAAGTTCCACTCCTCTATCATGGAACGGAACTCAGAGGATCTTTAAATTCTATCCATCTAAGCTAGATTGCTGTGAAATCTGTGAAGTTTGAACTGAACATAAAGAGGTGGTCCATAGCCATGTGAAAATCAATTTTCACTATCGACTCTTTCTGGGAAAGGAGAGTAGGGGACCTCCAATGAAAAGGTAGTTGTCACGGGCACTAGGAGTCTTTAACCAGGGATCACCAGGTGGTAAGCTTACCAGAGCAATGTAGATGGTAATAGTGTACTCTGGTAGCAGGGTGATCACGGAACAGGCAATAGTAGATGATGAGATGCTCAGGAAAGTCTATGACTTGCAGCACTGGTAATATGGAGGTAATAATACACGAGGAACTGTATGGACAAGGCAAGTGGAGGTAGTCAGTGGTCTGCGTTAGCAAGTTGTACCACTGCTATAGTGAGGAGGAATGTCCAACAGAAACGAGGAGGTGATGAGAGTCAGCGGTCTGCGGATAGCAAGTGGTACCGCTGTCTGAGTGAAGGAATGGAATCCAAGTGGAGGTATCCGGGAAGTCAGTGGTCTGCGGTAGCAAGTTGTACCACTGCTATGTGAGAGGAATGGAACAGGTGATACCGGAACAGGAATCAGTGGTCTGCCTTCAGCAAGTTGTACCACTGAAAATATATGTGAGGAGGTGTACGGGGAGAGACTGCAACACAGGATGTACACGGGCACATTAAACACGATCCACAGTAATATGCACAATATATATAAATGACTGAACAGGTCTGCAAATGTAGGAAGTCTCTGAAGTAATCCAGCACAAGGTAACACAGTCAATGATGGCAAAAGACTCAGCGGATTGCAGACTCCAGAGGAGAACCAACACAGTCCAGCAAGATATGCAATACACCAGCACAGTCAATGAGAAGTATGCATACCGTGGTTCAGAAGGCAGTCAGATAGGAGTGCAGTGATACCTGGGCGGCAGGAGGCCGACAGGATGAGAAGTCCCTGGATGTAAGAGGCAGGAGTCTAGTAGGTGCAGCGCACAGGTAAGTAGACCAACAGGGACACGAATCCACAGGAATCAGTAAAACATGGAACTGGACTCATGGAGGACCCAGGAGAATGGAGATGATCTAGCAGAGGAGTAGCTGATGAGATACGAATCCAATGCTGACAGGAGGGTAGAGACCAGGGGAAACAGGAAGGCGTGGAGAGCGGATCAGCAGTAGATGGACGATAGGACTGGCAGCGGCAGCAGGACTCTGCGGACCCACGGGAGAGATGAGATGAGGCTGACGTGCACAGGAGCAGCGGATAGGAATCAGCTAGCAGTCACGATGATGAACACAGGCGAGTTGCCAGCTGGAGGCTGTAGTGCACGGAGGCAGCGGATAGGAATCAGCTCACGGTCACGATGATGAACACAGGCGAGTTGCCAGCTGGAGGCTGTAGTGCACGGAGGCAGCGGATAGGAATCGGCTCACAGTCACGATGATGAACAGGTGAGTGGATAAGGAGAGAAGGCTGTAGTGCACGGAGGCAGCGGATAGGAATCAGCAAACAGTCACTATGGAATATAATAGCGTTGAAGTGGTATAGGAGACTGTAGTGCACGGAGGCAGCGGATAGGAATCAGCAAACAGTCACAATGGAATATAATAGCGTTGAAGTGGTATAGAAGACTGTAGTGCACGGAGGCAGCGGATAGGAATCAGCTCACAGTCACGATGATACAGTTGATGGTAGAAGTGGTATGGGAACCACAGTAGTAGAAGTGGTTTGGAAACCACAGAGGTAGAAGTGGTTTGGAAACCACAGGAATCAGCAGCGCTGAATACACGAGGAAACACAGGAACACCTTCAGAGGCTCATGGGGAATGAGACTCCAAGATCCGGCAACGTGGTGTTGACCACAGGTGCTTAATATAGGGAGTGTGCCTGATCTGCCAATTGAGTTAAAGGGACATACACTGAAGTATAGGAAAGGGCTGCGCATGCGCAGACCCTCAGGATGGAGGACGACCACGGTTCCTAAATGTCCGGGAAGAGGCACTCACGGTCCGGTGAGTGACAGTACCCCCCCTTTTAAAGGTGGGCACAGAACGCCTGGAACCGGGCTTGTCCGGATTTTTGGAATAAAACTTCTTCAAAAGGGCAGGAGCATTAAGATCTTCAGCTTTGATCCAAGAGCGCTCCTCAGGACCAAAGCCCTTCCAATGAACGAGGAAACGGAGTACTCCTCGCGAAATTTTTGCGTCTAGTACCTCAGTAATTTCAAAATCCTCCTCCTGATGAACTTGAACTGGCTGCGGAGCTGAGGGAGGTTTTGAAAAACGGTTGATAATAAGAGGCTTGAGTAAGGACACATGGAAGGCATTAGAAATCCGAAGATTCTTAGGAAGAAGAAGTTTCACACATACTGGATTGATTACTTGAATGATCCTATATGGACCAATAAAACGAGGGGCGAATTTCATAGATGGGACCTTCAAACGAATGTTTTTAGTAGATAACCAGACACGATCTCCAATTTTTAGTGGTGGAATAGCCCGCCTCTTCTTATCTGCGAAAGATTTATATTTGATAGATGTTTTCTTCAAACAGGTTTTGACCTGAGACCAGATATTTTTAAAGGTCTGACAGGCCGTCTCCACCGCTGGAACTTGGGTGGGCGGGAGGGCAGGAAATTCCGGAAAAGACGGATGGTGACCGTAGACCACAAAAAATGGAGTTTTGGATGATGACTCATGGTACATGTTGTTATGGGCGAATTCGGCCCAAGGAAGCAACTCTACCCAGTTGTCTTGATTGGCTGAAGAGAACATCCTTATAAAAGTCTCAAGATCTTGATTGACACGCTCAGTCTGTCCGTTAGATTGCGGATGGTAAGAAGATGAGAGTGCTAATCGTATGCCCAAGGTTTTACAAAGGGCCCGCCAGAATCTGGAAACGAATTGTACTCCTCTATCTGACACAATCTCAGACGGACATCCATGGATGCGGAAGATCTCTTTAATGAAATGTTCAGCCAGGATAGACGAGGAAGGCAAACCAGACAGAGGGACGAAATGAGCCATCTTCGAAAATCTGTCCACCACCACCCAAATAGTGTTATGATTCTTACTAGGTGGTAAGTCAGTAACGAAATCCATACTAATATGGGTCCACGGCTTGGACGGAATGGGTAGTGGTCGCAGCAACCCTGCTGGAGTTCTGCGGGAAGATTTGAATTGGGAACATAATTCACAGGAAGCAATGAACTCTTTGACGTCTCTCCTCATTGAAGGCCACCAGTAACTTCGAGAGAGCATCTCAAAGGTCTTGTGTTCACCGGCGTGTCCAGAAAAACGAGAGGCATGGAACCACGAAAGGATTTTCCTCCTTAGAGTAGGAGGCACGAGAGTCTTCCCAAATGGTAGCGTTTTGGTGGATGAAGCAGCCAGTGAGATACATTTGGGGTCTAGAATGGTATGGTTGGAAACCTCTTCTATATCAGAGGACGTCACAAAAGCTCTAGATAAAGCGTCAGCTTTTTTGTTCTTGGCAGCTGGTTTGAAGGTTATTATTAATTCGAAACGGGAAAAGAAAAGAGACCATCTTGCTTGGCGAGGGTTCAAGCATTGGGCAGACTGAAGATATGACAAGTTCTTATGATCCGTGAAGATCGTCACCGGATGGCGAGCTCCTTCCAATAGGTATCTCCACTCCTCTAATGCAGCTTTGATAGCCAGTAACTCCTTGTCCCCGATAGTATAATTCTTCTCTGCGGGCAGAAGACCCCGAGAATAGAAGGCACAAGGATGGAATTTTTGCTGTTCAGAGCGTTGGGAGAGAATAGCTCCCAAGCCCACATTAGAGGCATCTACTTCTAGAAAGAAGGGGAGTGTCACATCAGGCTGTCGAAGGATTGGAGCCGAAGAGAAGGACTCTTTGAGTGTTTGAAAGGCTTGAAGAGCCTCAGGCGACCATTGCTTAGGATTAGCCCCTTTTCGAGTCAGGGCCACAATAGGAGATGCAATGGAAGAAAAGTCTTGAATGAAGCGTCTATAGTAATTGGCAAAACCTAAAAAACGCTGAATAGCACGAAGAGTAGTTGGCTGGGGCCAATGTAGTACAGCATTCACCTTGTCTGGATCCATCTTCAGGCCAACTCCGGAAACTATATACCCCAAGAATGGAATCTGGGGCAATTCGAATGAACATTTTTCTAATTTACAGAACAATGAATTTTTTCGTAGCCTGGAGAGGACTTCTGCCACATGTTGGTGGTGAGAAGGCAGGTCCTGGGAAAAGATCAATATGTCGTCCAGGTAGACGACGACACATACATATAATAAGTCCCGAAAGATCTCATTGATGAAGCCTTGAAAAACAGCGGGGGCATTACACAGCCCGAAAGGCATTACCAGATATTCGTAATGCCCGTCTCTGGTGTTAAACGCTGTCTTCCATTCGTCACCGGAACGGATTCTGATTAAATTGTAGGCACCACGAAGATCCAACTTAGTAAAAATACGGGCTCCCTTGATGCGATCGAATAGCTCAGTGATCAGCGGAATGGGATACCGATTCTTGATAGTAATGGCATTGAGTCCACGAAAATCTATGCAAGGGCGTAATGATCCATCCTTCTTTTTGACGAAGAAGAACCCAGCTCCAGCGGGAGAGGTGGAAGGTCGAATAAACCCACGCTGGAGGTTCTCCTGTATATACTCAGATGTAGCTTGAGTCTCAGGTAACGAGAGTGGATAGACCCGGCCCCTGGGGGGAGTCTTGCCAGGTAGAAGGTCGATCGGACAATCCCAAGAACGATGAGGAGGAAGGCGTTCAGACTGAGCTTTATCAAACACATCGGTAAATGAAGCATATTGAGGAGGGAGTCCCGGTGAGGTAGATGAGATGGAAGATTGCTGTACTTTGAGAGGAATAACTTGGGAAAGGCAACGATGGTGACATTCAGGCCCCCAAGACGTGACTTGAGGGGTGCGCCAGTCAATCTGGGGAGAGTGACACTGAAGCCATGGAAGGCCTAAGACAATCGGACTTGTCGTAACAGGAAGGATTAAAAACGATATTACTTCATGATGCAGGGCACCAATCTGAAGTGTTACTGGAGACGTACTCTGAGTGATGAGACCGTTGATGAGACGTGATCCATCTATAGCCGTCACAGTAATGGGTGTTTTTAAGGTAATCACTGGTAGAGACCATTGATTTACTAATGATTTGGAAATAAAATTTCCTGCTGCTCCGGAATCAATTAATGCCTGTGACTCAAAGGTTTTGGTAGCAGAGGAAATCGTAACATCAAAAGCGCAGACTTTAGATTTCATGGAAGATGGAGAGGACTCCAGGGACCCTAACTTCACCTCTCCAGAACTAGTTAGGGCCTGGCATTTCCCGATCTCTTAGGGCAGGAGCTGAGAATATGAGTGGAATCAGCACAATAGATACAGAGTCTATTCTTTACTCTTCGTTTTCTCTCCTCGGAAGATAATTTGGAACGTCCTATCTCCATGGGAATCACAGAGGGTGAAACTGGACGAAATTGAGGGTTAGAACGAAGAGGTGCTTTAGCAGAAGTTGTTTTCTCAGCCTCCCTTTCACGAAATCTCATATCAACACGATGGCAAAGAGAGATCAAATCTTCAAGTGACGAAGGAAACTCTTGAGTAGTCAGTGCATCTTTAATTTTATCGGAGAGCCCCTGCCAGAAGGCGGCAACTAGGGCTTCAGTGTTCCACTGAAGTTCAGAGGCTAAGATCCTAAATTGAATGACGTACTGGCCTACTGTATGAGGTCCTTGTCGTAGGCGGAGGATGCTGGAAGCAGCGGAGGTCACACGACCTGGTTCATCGAACACACTTCGAAATGTAGAAATGAATTTGGCACTATCTTGCAATATAGGATCATTTCTCTCCCACAGAGGGGAGGCCCAAGCCAGGGCTTGTCCTGAAAACAAAGAGATAAGATAGGCCACTCTGGAACGATGGGTAGAAAAATTTTGAGGTTGGAGCTCAAAATGGACTGAACATTGGTTAAGGAAACCCCTACAAGTTTTGGGGTCTCCATCGTACTTTGACGGAGTAGGCAGGTGAAGCGTGGAAGCTGTAGACACCTGGGATGGCACTGGGGAAACAAAGGAAAGCACAGAAGCCTCAGGAGTAGCTGTCACAGTCTGTCCAGATGTTCCTTGGGAGGTTAATGACTGATAACACTGAAGTAACAGCTGTTGGCGGGCATCCTGTTGCTCCACACGGCTGACCAGATGCTGCAGCATCTCTTTGGCGGTAGGTTCCGTATCTGGGTCTGTCATGGCCTGATCTTACTGTCACGGGCACTAGGAGTCTTTACCCAGGGATCACCAGGTGGTAAGCTTACCAGAGCAATGTAGATGGTAATAGTGTACTCTGGTAGCAGGGTGATCACGGAACAGGCAATAGTAGATGATGAGATGCTCAGGAAAGTCTATGACTTGCAGCACTGGTAATATGGAGGTAATAATACACGAGGAACTGTATGGACAAGGCAAGTGGAGGTAGTCAGTGGTCTGCGTTAGCAAGTTGTACCACTGCTATAGTGAGGAGGAATGTCCAACAGAAACGAGGAGGTGATGAGAGTCAGCGGTCTGCGGATAGCAAGTGGTACCGCTGTCTGAGTGAAGGAATGGAATCCAAGTGGAGGTATCCGGGAAGTCAGTGGTCTGCGGTAGCAAGTTGTACCACTGCTATGTGAGAGGAATGGAACAGGTGATACCGGAACAGGAATCAGTGGTCTGCCTTCAGCAAGTTGTACCACTGAAAATATATGTGAGGAGGTGTACGGGGAGAGACTGCAACACAGGATGTACACGGGCACATTAAACACGATCCACAGTAATATGCACAATATATATATAAATGACTGAACAGGTCTGCAAATGTAGGAAGTCTCTGAAGTAATCCAGCACAAGGTAACACAGTCAATGATGGCAAAAGACTCAGCGGATTGCAGACTCCAGAGGAGAACCAACACAGTCCAGCAAGATATGCAATACACCAGCACAGTCAATGAGAAGTATGCATACCGTGGTTCAGAAGGCAGTCAGATAGGAGTGCAGTGATACCTGGGCGGCAGGAGGCCGACAGGATGAGAAGTCCCTGGATGTAAGAGGCAGGAGTCTAGTAGGTGCAGCGCACAGGTAAGTAGACCAACAGGGACACGAATCCACAGGAATCAGTAAAACATGGAACTGGACTCATGGAGGACCCAGGAGAATGGAGATGATCTAGCAGAGGAGTAGCTGATGAGATACGAATCCAATGCTGACAGGAGGGTAGAGACCAGGGGAAACAGGAAGGCGTGGAGAGCGGATCAGCAGTAGATGGACGATAGGACTGGCAGCGGCAGCAGGACTCTGCGGACCCACGGGAGAGATGAGATGAGGCTGACGTGCACAGGAGCAGCGGATAGGAATCAGCTAGCAGTCACGATGATGAACACAGGCGAGTTGCCAGCTGGAGGCTGTAGTGCACGGAGGCAGCGGATAGGAATCAGCTCACGGTCACGATGATGAACACAGGCGAGTTGCCAGCTGGAGGCTGTAGTGCACGGAGGCAGCGGATAGGAATCGGCTCACAGTCACGATGATGAACAGGTGAGTGGATAAGGAGAGAAGGCTGTAGTGCACGGAGGCAGCGGATAGGAATCAGCAAACAGTCACTATGGAATATAATAGCGTTGAAGTGGTATAGGAGACTGTAGTGCACGGAGGCAGCGGATAGGAATCAGCAAACAGTCACAATGGAATATAATAGCGTTGAAGTGGTATAGAAGACTGTAGTGCACGGAGGCAGCGGATAGGAATCAGCTCACAGTCACGATGATACAGTTGATGGTAGAAGTGGTATGGGAACCACAGTAGTAGAAGTGGTTTGGAAACCACAGAGGTAGAAGTGGTTTGGAAACCACAGGAATCAGCAGCGCTGAATACACGAGGAAACACAGGAACACCTTCAGAGGCTCATGGGGAATGAGACTCCAAGATCCGGCAACGTGGTGTTGACCACAGGTGCTTAATATAGGGAGTGTGCCTGATCTGCCAATTGAGTTAAAGGGACATACACTGAAGTATAGGAAAGGGCTGCGCATGCGCAGACCCTCAGGATGGAGGACGACCACGGTTCCTAAATGTCCGGGAAGAGGCACTCACGGTCCGGTGAGTGACAGTAGTACCACTTTGTCAGCATTATTTAGATGTCTAACAAGCAATTTATTATACTGAGAGATTGGTTTAGTAATCAGAAGCTTAGGAACAGGGGCAGGCTAACATTTTTTCAGAGCACTCCTTAGCCCTGAGCCAAAAGGAGGCAAGTCTAAGACAGTACCAACACATGTGTAAAACTGTCTCGGTCTCTGAGCCGCACCTTACGGCGGTAGTCATTAAAACAATGATTGGAACTCCGACAACGGATACACCGACAGGAATACACTGAAGGCATATTACCCAACAGACTGCATAATTATAATAGTGACAGCTTGAAACACAGACCTGAAACATTGCTGACGAATGAAGATCTTGGCAGCCAGTGATGACGTCACTTTCAAGGTCCACACTATGATTCCTGCTGGCTGCCAGGATCTTCATTCGTCGGCAGTATTTCAGGTCTGTGTTCAAGCTGTCACTTCGGTGTATTCCTGTCAGTGTATCCGTTGTCGGGGTTCCAATCATCATTAAAAAGGTACCCAACCCATACCTCCAGCACATTCCCGAGACCCCTAGATGCATCTTTGCCAGCTGAGAGGGGCATCTATATGATCTAGACAGGACTATGAACTGTGTCTCCAGTACCAAGAGGCTTGAAGAATTTGCCTCAGTATATTGAAAAATCTTGGCCATAACTGGTCATAATCTGACCTAAGTCTTGCACACAAAATTTGGTATATCTCAGATAGGAGTCATAAAGGTTTCCCATAAGCAATTCATAGATAATAAATATGGTGTATTTAGGGTCCATGACAGGACATTGTCTCAAAAGATGTCACGGTCTTTCTCATTGCTTGTAAATTTTTTGTTGAGATTGAAGTGTCTAATCTGCAAGTACAACTAGAATTCATCTGGAGCCAGATTACTTTTTTCTTGCAGGGTAGAGAAAGCACAGGCCTTCTTACTTTCTAACAATTGGACGATCCTGACCTCCGTTCCAACCAGGAAGTAAACGTTGCAGGTAGCATTCTCGGGGGAGAATTCTGGGTTTTGTGACTGGGGCATTTAGGGAGACAGATGGGAGGAGATGCACTCCAAGTTACTTATTATAGCACCAACAGAGGAGAGTTGGACCAATCATGGGTTGTGACTTATGCGGAAACCTGGTGAGCCACAGAAAGATGCTAGATAGGATTGCCCAGCTCTTGGCCCTCAAGTACCACCAATTACTTGGAATCAGAAGACTGTGTTCATTCTAGTACTCTGGTGAGCAGTATCGCCTGATTTAGAAAAGAGAGTGAGCTGAAGTCCTCCCTAGGTCCGCTGTCTAGTTAGGATATCCTGTGATATCCAAGAAAGCTTCCTTGCCCAAACAAAGTCACGGACAAGTGACTGCTGATCCATAAAGTATTTAGGCAGAATGTTACTTGGAAGCATCTATAGTTGGTAAAGCACCATGGGTGGAGTGTATAGTTTAACAATGTTTATCCTCCCTAGCCAGAAGAAGCCGTGGGAACACCATTTGGGGAGCTCCGCACGTAATTTGGAAAGTAGAGGGACAAAGTTTGCTTTGAAAAATCCAGATGGTCTTTAGTAATTAGCACCCCCATGTATTTTATGTTTGTAGGGTGCCTGTTGCAAGGGAAGGCATATTGAATGCCTGGAAATTTTAGTAGAAGGAATGGAAAAGTTCAAAGCTACTGATTTGGAGTAATTCAATTTAAGTTAGATAGGCAGCCAAGTTTGAGAAATTCTAACATTAGGTTTTAAGAAGATTACAGGATTGGTAATAATAGCTAGCAAACCATAAGCAAAGAGGGCCAGCTTGTGGTTATTCCCCCCCACCTGGAAACCTAACATATGAGGGTTGCTTCTTATCGAGTTAGTTAAAGCCTCAATGCATAAAACAAAAACCAAGGGGTATAAAGGGCAACCCTGCTTATTCCCATTACAAATTAAAAATGGTGCTAAGAGGGATCCATTGAGTCTAATTCTAGCTGTGAGACTATTATACAGAATAATTCAATGCATACCGGTAGGACCCAATCCCAAGTGCTACAGCACACATGAAAGAAACAACCAATCTACTTGTTTAATGCCTTTTCAGCATTCATTTATAGAAGTAGGGCAGAAGTGGCTGATTTGCCAGCAGAGTATATCAAGTCAACGATCTTGGTGGTGTTGTCCCGAGCCTCGCTGCTTGGTACAAAACCAACCTCTGTGTTCTCCCCAGAAAAGTTTGACAGCCGGATGGCATTAAGCAGCTGGGTGAGTTTTAATATTTTTCAATAACAATGAAAAATGTTGGAGGTTATTGCCCATACCTGCCAGGACTGGTCAGACTGGTGTTCAGTGTTCTTACACACACTACTGGCTGCAGTGGTCATCTAGAGCCTTTCTTATAGGAGAAACAATGGTTTATTCTATTATAATAGGACTCTGTTGGGCTCCAAGAGCCGGGTGGCAAGTAATAACAGCCGGGTGGAGCACCCAGGAAAAATGTGCTGTGGAGAACACTGAACCTGAGAGCTGTGAATTAGTTATGGTAAGAGGAGCTTAAGGCGGTTGACAATCATTTTAACCAACAATTTTAAGTCAACACTCAACAAAGAAATTGGTCTGGAGCACAAAGTCGGGTCCTTCCCTTTCCCTTTGGATTGTGACATTGATTGTTGGAAGAAGCCTATCTCGAGATTAGCTGTCAGGATTAGGGAGTTTAACTCTGACCCAAAGGATTTATAATACGTTATGGAGAAACCATCCTGGCCCCGATTTTTACCTGAGAGGGTGGACGAATTTGCCACTTCCAGTTCTGATATGGTGAAAGGTTCATTTAAGGTTTCTCTAGCTTCTTCCAACATTTTTGGTAAATTGCAATGTTGAAGGTAGTCTGCTATTTCTGCTTTTTTGAGTCTAATATCAGTTGGTGAGGATGCCCCAGGTATATTGTAAAGTTTAATTGCATTGTGAATGTGGCATTCTTTGCCTTGATGGTCCTGTATGGTATGACTGAAAGAGGCTTATCTTTGGGCACGTAGGGCTCTAACCAGCAGGTGACCCGAATTATTCCCCCACTGGCAATATTTGTATTTACATTTCCTCAAGGTCAGTTTTGTTCTATCATTTAAGAGTTTAATAAGGGTGGATAGCAATTCTGTCAGTTCCATGAGAGTTCCACTGGCCATGGAGGATTTATGGCAGGTTCAAGTTTCTTGATCTTTAACAAAAGGTCCCCTTAAGAGCGTCCTTTTGCTTTTTAATGAAGGAACCCAAATGGATAAGTTTACTCCTAAAGACACACTTATGGGCCTTCGGGACAACTACTTTGGAGACATATTGGTCATTAAGTGTAATGTATTCGGCAATGGCAACCTCCATTTAAGATTTATAATAAGGGTCTTGGAGTAGTAATTTGTTCAGTCTCCATGTCCACTGCTTAGAATGGCTGTGGCTAAGGGACAATGTGAGCGAGACGGGATAAGAGAAGGTATAGTCTCAGTTGGATGGATGCAGGAGGTATTAGAAATCAGTCAATTGGAAGTTTTGAAAGATACATCTTACCTGTTGATGCAGTAGATGGGGATGTCTCAGGGTGCCTCTAGAGTTGTTGACTAGAGGTTCCATTGCCCAGTTTAGGTCACCACCCAAGACCACAATCCCCTCTACACAAGTTTCTAACATCTCCAGAGTCTCAGGTCTCAGACAAAAAAGCTGCATGGCCCTGGTTAGGAGCATAGAGCTCATAAAAATAACCAATGATGATAACTTGTAAAATTACTTAAAATACCTAAAAAGTCCCCAGCAGATTGCCTCACAGCACAGAGTCCTAGCAGGTACAAAGTCCCAACTATAACAGTCCATATAAGATAGTCCAAGTGGGTAAGGGGTTCTGGTCTGTAGGTAGGTATTTGTACCTTGAGGATCCCAGCCATTCCGCCAACTCTCCACCAGCTTGGTGGGACTATGGGTATAGTCTCCCTGCCAATGCAGGCTCACCAATTCCCCAGAATCTACGAGTGTCTCCCAATGGAGTGGTGACAGAATCAGTCCTAGCTGTGCACGCCGCTCTGTCTGAAGAAGCTCCTGCAATAGCAAAGATTTCTGGCCTTCAGAGAATATGGTTACTTTCAATAAGTCCAAGTCCTTGGTCTTTCAAGATTCTCCAACAATCCCTCTCTCTCCCCGGGCATCCCTTTTTGTCCCGTCTCAAAAGACACCCTATCCTGGCCCTCTCCCTGGGTCAACCCCAGCTCATTGTCCCCTTGTGATTGGTGGTGTAAAGAGTTTTGGTGGTAACAAAGGTGTAGAGAGAGCATGACATCAGTGGTCCCCACCTGATGTGACCGTGTCCTTCAGAGTTGAAGAGGTGCTGGAACAATAGTTAGAAAACAGGCTGAGTCAAACTCCTGATTTTAGGTAGAGTCCTGACCCTCCTGTTTTTAACCCCTTCCACTTTTTTATGTCACAGGGTCCACAGATGTTTCACCCTTTCTGTGAGCTGATATTCCCAATGTAAGACCCGGGTCTGTCATAGGTGCTATAAGAACTTGTGGGTCAAAGAACCAATAGCTAGACAATTGAATAGTAATAGAGAATAAGCAGTAGGCTGAGTGCAATTAACAATGGGAACTGGAAGTATAGAAAGTAGTAACATACTACAAACAGATGTTTATAGCAAGTAGAGGTAACATAATAAGTCAAAAAAACTAACCAGCATAAGTGGTGAGAAAAATTGTTTATAAGTACCTTCGTAGTTGACCATCTGAAGCTGGTAACTGGATATACGAAACAGAGCTCAGAGATCATGCAATACCATAATAACAATAGAACAAATGAGCAATAAGCAATTAGGATAATGAAAATGAATACCAGCTGCAATAAATGGAAGTAGGCTAAAATCGTGTTCTGTTAGGGGCAGCTTAAGGATGGCAGCTACGGGTCATATAGAGAGTCCAAGAGCAACAAATAAGCAAAGTCAGGTGTTGTTACTTTGGGTTCCCACGTGAGAGGGTCTTGGATCTTTTGTTTGCAATCTACACTTTCCCCCAGCTTTCTCGTTGCAGAAGAGGAGTCATCAAATGAGTAGACCATTTTTGCCAATCCTGAAGCGTGGGTTTCGGAAGATCCAATGTGGAGCAGAACTGATCGAGATCAGAAGGATCCTTTAGACGAGCCTGCTTGCCATTGCATGAGGCTTGTAAGCTGAGTGGGAAACCCCAACGGTATTTAATGTTGTGTTTGCGTAGCTTTTCTGTGAATAGCTTTATATTTGTCCATAGTTGCAGAGTACGCCAGGAGAGATCCTGGAACAACTTAACCTTGCTACCGTCAAAGTCAATCCCATCCAAGGACCTCACTTCCCACAGAATTTGTTCTTTGTGTGAATAGTAATGAAGTCTACATATTACTTTTCTCTGTCGCTCAGAATTAGGTCCTCTGGGACAAAGAACTCTATGTGTGAAATACAATTTGGATATTGGGATCCTGTTTCAGGAGTTCATTTAACAGTTTGGTGAGTACATCTTTGATACCTTGAGGGTGTATGTCATCCGGGATTCCCAGTATACAAAGATTATTGCACCTGCCCCTATTGTCAAGATCATCTACTCTAGCCTGCAGCTATATGGCTTGACGCAGTACAGACTTCTGGAGGTTGGTAACGCAATCCAGTGAAATGTCTTTCCTCTTCCAGGGAAGTAAGCCTATCAGTTAAAGAATAACGGTCATCATGGATGTTATAAACAGCTGGTGATACAGTTTCTTGCAGTTTTCGCTCCTTAGCTAAGATATCCTGTTTTATGGTCAGGGATTTGATGTGTTGTAGGATCTCGCTGATTCTTGCTTTATCTCCCAAATGAGAGGACGTTTCAGGAGAGTGTAAGGGAGAATCGTCCAGGGAATGTAGAGGCTAGGTCCCAGAAGATGAAGACGAGGATGAATTGTTGACAGGAGGATGCTTCAGAAATTGCATATCAGTTTGAGATGGGGATTTTGTACTTCTAGTAGATTCCCTGTTATGGGAAACTTTTTATTTTTACCCATGGAGGAATGGAGTTACTGGTAGCAATGGGATTGCTCCACAATACCGAAAGTTATCTAATTAGTTACATACATAAAGTAATGTTGTCGAACACTGCTCTCCAGTGAGATTCAAGCTTGTCAATACATTGAAAAGCATAACATAATGCTCTAGAAATGCAAATACCTGAACCTGCCTCTAACTAAAACAATATAGCAAATGTCAATGTCACTACAAAAAAACACACTAAGCCTATCTTCCAATATAATTTAGTAAAACATTAGTACATTTTGCTAGAAGCTGAATGATAGAGTTCACATGAGTCATAAGGATGACCACTGGATGGCAGCATAAGCACCAAAAAGTCAGTGGCACACAATACAGTATAATGGAGCCAAATGTAGTATCCAAGATAGCCGCTAGATGGCAGAAGGCACTCGGTGGAGATCATACAGTGAAAGCTTTACTTTGTATAACCCTTCAGGAGGATAAAAAGTGATGACAATCTGTACAAGGGAGCCCTGAGTGGAGCTAAATTACCAACAGGTGAAAGATGAAAGTTGTGATGGATGATGGATAGTCACCAGGTCTGTATTCCCCCCACTGCCAAGGTACTAAGATGGTGGAGGGGCACAGTCACATTCACCATACGGGAACCTCTGTTCTTACAACACTTGCAATGAGTCACCAGGATACAGCCGCAGACCCCTGGACAAAACACCACAGGATTCAGAAATCAGATTAGTAATGGGAAAAAGTGAGGGCAGTCATAGAAATATTGTGCATTTAGTTGCTCCCCTTGCCTTCCGCCGCAAATGGAGGAAAATGGTACCAATAGAGAGTGGGATGGAACCCATTGTCTAAGTTCTCTTGTTATCTAACACTCATTCTTAGAGTAAGTCAAGGGAGAAAAGTCTCAGTTACCATAAGATGGCCTCCAGAACGCTTTCTATTGCTCCTGCCACTGTGATTGGCCACCAGGACTATAAATCCCAGGGAGGGCTTAGCCACCCTGCGGATTATAGCATTTGCTTCTTGTGAAGCCTACTGTGCTCTGGTATATTGTTTTCTGATTACTTGTCACCTGACCTTTGCCTGTTCCTGGATATTTCTGTCTCATGCCCAGCTCGACCCTTGGCTTTGTTACTGGACCTTTTTTGTTCACTGTCTGCTCTGACCTTTGGCTACTTTTATTAGTCGCGGCAGCCGCAGCGACTCTCTGTGTACTTCTGCTGGCGTCCCGGCCGTCGTTATGTTGACTGGGACGTCAGTTCCGGTTCCTACGTACCGGTTGCCTGGGCAACAACCGGGCTGCTCAAGGCTCCCTGTCGCCACGCCCAGCCAGCTGGCTAATAGGTGGGTGCACGCGCACAGGGCTCTGGAGGTTGGCCAATCATGTATTTACTTGAAAGGCACGCATATGTCAGTCTGATTATTTATGCAGCTGAGCACTGCATTCCCATTGGCCACCAGCACTTCTCCTATTAGGCAGAACCTGGGGATACTTTAAAGACTTCTCCTGATTGGCTCCTAGGACTATTTAAGGCAGTGAGGACTGAGCCTCACTGCCGGTTATAGCGTTCTGTCCTAGTACTGCTGCCTGCTCCTGTGCTATTGTTTGGTGTTGAACATTAGATTTATTGCCTGTGTATGACCTTTACCTGTCCCTGGATTCTGAACCTTGCCTGTGATGCCGACTTATTGCCTGTACCCAGATTCTTAACCGTTGCCTGTGACCCTGACCTATTGCCTGTACCCGGATTCTGAACCGTTGCCTATGACCCTGACCTATTGCCTGTACCCGGATTCTTAACCTTTGCCAGTGACCCTGCGGGTACCTAACATCTCTTCCAGTGCTCCGTCCAGTCTGCAGATCTATGGCCTGCCTCCACTCCGTGGCTACCTCCTGTACCTGTACACGGCCGTGTGAGTGTAAACTTATACTACTTTGAGTTTAAGTCCTGGGGGCATCTGCGTACCTGTGAGCATAACCAGTCTCTACTGGAAAGGCAGCTGCTAAAGGTGAAGACCTCTGCTACTAGTTCTAAAAGTTTATACCAGATTGGTTGCGTAACAGCTACTAGAGGTTCTGTGGTGGAACCTAAATTAAACCATATTGCTTCTCTGGAGAACAGAAGTTATTGCAAATCTATAAAGAAGTTTGCAAACTATATTCCAGACACCACTTTTCCGAACAACAAAAAGTAGGGATCATAGTTTTGCTACTTCAAAGTGATCCACAAATGTGGGGTTTTGGTCTCAGTTCTAACAACCCAACACTAGCTTCCATTCATGCAGTTCTAACAACCCAACTCTAGCTTACATTCATGCATTCTTTGAAGCTCTCATTCTGTTTTATGAAGACTCTGGGTAGCCATCAAATGGGCCTTTGAGGAATTGGCTAAAAAGAGCAAATCATTCTATTATGGATCAAAAAAATGTTTTATATATTTAGTCAGCTAAGAGACTAAATTCAAGGAAAGCTCGTTGATCTAAAAACCTCAAGGCAGATATCTCATCTAGGAGCTTCCTTCTTAGCCACAAGCACATTTCTGAAAATGTACCCACAATTACTGCTACATCAATATTAGTTGGTCTCACACAGGATCTCTCTACTCAGTTACTGCAGGTTCAAGATCAAGCTCCTACTGAAACTCCTGGGGGTAAATGTATCAATGTGTGCATTTTGCAAGTCGCCAATATTCGGCGACTTTGTAGGGAAAATTTCAAGCGGCAATGGCTTTAAAAGTAAGTTTTACCTTTAAAGTCATTGCCGTATTACATTTTTCTTGCAAAATAGCCGAGTATCGGCAACTTGCAAAATGCGCACATTGATACATTTAGCCTCTGGTCTTAGAAAAACACTACTGTCTGAATTACCTTCTAGTAAAATTCTTGGTTCATCATGGTATTTTTAAGACACATAGGGCCTGATTCATTAAGGAAAGGAAAGCAAAAAAAATGGAGTAACTTTGCACCTTGCCAAAACCATTATGCGTTGGAGGGGGATGTAAATTTAAAATGTGATGGCAGATTTATAGTTGGGGTAGGGCATGTCCTAGATCAATTTTAAATTTTAGAGCAAAAATAAAGCTATCAAATATTTGTGTGCTACATGAAAGAACAGATAGTATTTAACTTATGTGCAAAGTAATAAACTAATTTGCACCGCTTGCATTGCAATATGGTTTGTCCAGGAGAAAACTTTCTCCTTTTTTTGTCTTACATTCCTTAATAAATAAGGCCTATGAACTATTGTCCAGCTTAGTGTGATGACCATCAGTAAAATATAACGTTAAAGAATTTGTCCTATCATGTGAGATTTGTGCCAGAAATGAGTCCTAGAAATGTTCAATCCGGTCAGCAGTTTCCTCTGTCTGTACCCAGTAAACCTTGGACTCATATCTCCATTGATTTTATTGTCGAATGACCCACCTCTAATGGTCATAATTCTATTTGGGTCATTGTGTATAGATTTAGCAAAATGGCTCATTTTGACCCGTTGACCACGTTAACCATTGCTAATCCCTTGTCCGCTCTGTTTATCCAGCATGTCCTTAGACCTCATGGATTGCCATCTGATATTGTTTCTGATAGGGGATCCCAGTCAGTGGTCCAATTCTGGAAATCTTTTTGTTCTCTTCTGTATATTACTCTTAGCCTGTCCTCTGCCTATCACCCTCAGCCAAATAGCCAGACTGAGAGGGTAAACCAGTCCTTGGAAAAGTACCTATGATGCTATATTTCTACACTCCATATTAATTGGGTTGATTATTTACCTTTTACTGAGTTTGCATATAATATCTCTTGTCATACTTCCTCTAATACCTCTCCATTCTTCTGTGTGTTTGGTCATCATCCCAGGGTGAATTCCCTGTCTCTTATCAGGCTCACAAATCTGCCTGGAAATACTCCTTTTCATCTTAAGTCTATCTGGAGAAAGGTCCATATTGGTCCTTTTCTTTCAAATCAAATATTTTTATTCAATTTTTGAAAACAATACAGAAAAAGAAAAATTAGAGACAGTTCCAAGAAATATGTCGTTTTTGATATAACAAATAAACATGGTAACACAACATATACCATATTGCTCTTTTATGTGATTCTTTTATTTAAAGTTTTTTCAGATCAACACCGCAGAGCATGTACTTTTAAACTGGGTGATAGAGTCTGGTTATGCACACGAAATACAATCCTTCAGACTCCAACAATCCTCAAAGAAATGTGACTGAGAGATATTGGTCTGTTCAAAATCATTAAAAAGGTGAATCCTGTTGCCTTCCATTTGGATTTTTCCAATTCATTAATAGTTCCCAACACTTTCACTGTTTTCTTTTCAAAGCTGTTTTCTATTCCAAAAAGTTTGGGTCTAGTCTCTACTAAACCAGTGGTAGAAGAAAAGAATTTTGGATTCTAAATGGGTTCAAGGTCAAATTCACTACTTAGTCCATTGGAAATATTACAGACCAGAGGAGAGATCTTGAATTCCTGCTAAGATATTACATGTGGAAAGACTGAAAAAAACCTTTTTATAAGCAATTACTAAATAATCATAGATATAAGGTTCTTTAACCCCTCCACAAATGGGGTACTGTTAAGAGCCGCTACGCTACTCGTGACGGCTCGCTATGTTCTTCCATCCTGGCTCATTGCAGCCAGGACACTTTCTGTTGCTCCTGCTGCTCTGTCCCAACTGGTTGCCTAGCAGCCAGAAAGAATGCTCCGGCCGCTATTGCGGTGAGCTGATTTTCCCTGCCGTTGATAGCATTTGTTACTGCATTCATGAACCCTGTTGTACTGCTGTATATGGTTGATTGCTGATTACCTGTTGCTAGACCTTTGCCTGTCCCTGGATAGACTTTGCCGTTTCGACCGTTGACATTGTTTCTGGTCCTTCTTGCTCACTGCCCGTCTTAAAAATTTGCATTTTCGACGGTTTTCTTGTGTACTCCACCTGGGATACAATTACTTGATTCGTCAGTTTCTACCAGGCTTTACACCGATTGACTACCTGGCACTAAAGATAAATGTTTACTACTTTAAGTTTAAGTCCCAGGGGCATCCAAGTGCCTGTGAGAATATCGCTTTTTACAAAAAAGGTTGTTGCTATCACTTTATTAGCTACTCGCTCACCCTCAGTTCTTTACCCTCCCTAGTGTCAAACTCATCCAAGCCTCCTCACAACCACAGAAATATCAACTCTATTGATCTTCAACAGTTTTCCACCTCTCTCCAACACCTTCTCTCCCCAATTTCTACATTTTCCTCCCCTGATTGGGCAGTACCCCATTTTTACAAAACCCTAGCAACTGCCCTGGATCAAGTGGCTCCAGCGACACTACATACTCCGCGTTGACTTCGTTGTCAACCGTGGCACACTAAAGTAAAATGAACTGTACAAAAACTTTCTCATAAAGCAGAACGTCACTAGCGTAAATCTTGTACCTCTAATGATTTCATATCATATACTGGTATCTACCACTCCTATAGAAATGCTCTGGACACTGCTAAAAAAAATACTTCCAATCTCTCATCTATGCTCAGGCTTCTAACCCCAAACGCCTATTTAACACATTTAAATCTCTTCTCAATCCTCCCGCCCCAAATCCTCCAACTACCATCAGTTCCCAGGATCTTGCTTCCTATTTCAAGGACAAAATAGATAAGATCAGAGTTGAAATGGTATCATCTCCCTTGAGAAGCAATCGCCTCAATTCCTTTGTAGCACTCTCTGACACTCTCTCTTCATTTGATCCCACAAATGAAGAGGAAGTTTCTACTCTCTTCTCATCTTCCTACTCTACCTCCTGTTCTCTTGATCCCATTCCCTCACAAATTAGTAGGTCTCTGTCTCCTGTGCTCATTCCACCCTCTAACTAAAATCTGTAATCTATCTCTTTCGACTGGTATTTTTCCATCACTATTCAAGCATGCAGTGATTACTCCCATTTTAAAAAAACAAAATTCTGACCCTAACTCTCTCGCAAATTATCGCCCCATCTCTCAGCTCCCATGCCCCTCCAAGCTTCTCGAGAGAATTGCCTACACTCACCTCACACACTTCCTTACAGCAAACAACCTATTGGATCCTCTTCAGTCAGGCTTTCGCTCTCAACACTCCACAGAGACTGCGCTGACCAAGGTTGTCAATGGTTTGATCACAGCAAAAAGTAATAACCATTACTCTCTTCTAATTCTCCTGGATCTCTCTGCTGCATTTGACACTGTTGACCACTTTCTCCTCATACAAACGCTACAATCCTTAGGTCTTGAAGGCACTGTCCTATCCTGGTTCTCATCCTGCCTATCTATTCGCTTTTTCAGTGTTAATTTCTCTGGATCCACCTCTGCTACGCTTCCTTTATCAGCTGGAGTACCTCCACAAGGCTCAGTCCTAGGTCCTCTGCTATTCTCTATCTACACCACTTCTCTTGGAAAACTAATAAGCTCCTTTGGATTTCAGTATCATCTCTATGCGGATGATACACAAATCTATCTGTCCTGTCCTGATCTTTCACCATCTGTGTTGTCTCGCATTACTGACTGTCTTTCTGCCATTTCATCTTGGATGTCTTCTCGCCAACTCAAACTCAATCTTTCAAAAACTGAATTAATAATATTCCCACCCAAAAACAGAAGCTTCCTGCCTGACATTTCTATTTCTGTTGATAACATGACCATAAATCCCACCCCGCATTTCACTGCCTAGGTGTAATCCTTGACTCACAACTATCATTTATTCCCCACATCTACTCTATATCTAAATTATGTTACATACATCTAAAGAGCATTTCCAGAATAAGCACATATCTCACACAAGACCCCGCAAAAACCTTAATTCATGCTCTCATCATCTCCTGCATCAACTATTGCAATTTCCTCCTTACTGGTCTTCCTACAAAGTCAGACTTAAACCCCTACAATTTTGCACGAAGCGGCTAGATTGATTTTTCTTGCAAACAGTTTTTCCTCTGCTGAGCCACTCTGTCAGTCTCTACATTGGTTGCCTGTATTTCAATGAATCCAATATAAAATTATTCTACTAACATACAAGGCCGTAATAAAATTGCACCAACATACATTTCCTCACTTGTCTCAAAATATCTCCGAACTCGACACCTCCACAAGATCTGCGTCTCTCTTCCACTCTCATCACATCCTCCCATTCTTGGTTACAGGACTTTTTTTGGGCTGCACCCACTTTGTGGAATTCCCTCCCTCGCACGGTAAGAGACTTTCCTCTAGTTTTCAAACCTTCAAGCGTTCTCTGAAAACCCACCTCTTCAGACAAGCTTATGATATTCCTCAACCACCATCTTAATCTCGCTAGGTTACCCTATTACCACCCTCTACACAGCTAACACAAGACAACAACCCTCTGACTAACATTGCCACACACATAGCATACTCAATACTTTTACCTTTGCATTCTTGCTGGTCCATTGTGCAATATGATGTAGCACATGCCCTTGTGTTTCAAACTCCCATTGTCCTATAGATGTAAGCTTGTGAGCAGGGTTCTCTTACATATCTGTCTGTATGTATTACCCAGTAATGTTTGTTCCTAATTGTAAAGCACTACGGAATTTGCTGGCGCTATATAAATAAATGTTGGTGATGATGATGCTATAGGTGAAGATCTATCAGGCGTCCAGTGCTACAGTAATACAGTGATATGGATGGCAACCAGTTTTCTCTTTGAGATGGTAAAAATGTTTGTAATGGGAAATTGATGGAAATAGAGGAAAGGAGGTGAAGAGAAAGAGGGAATGTGGGGGTCATATCAGATTTGAGTGCCAGTCATGCTGTCCAACAAAAAGAATGAGGTGTTAAAAGTCATATTGTAGAGGTAGAAGGGCTGTAAAGAAGGGATGTGGGGCCCATATTCTGAAGAAACTGCAGAGTTATTTAGTATACAGGTGATGTGCTCTATTTTATATGTGTGTGTATATATATATATATATATATATATATATATATATATATATATATTCCATACTTTCTTTATTAAGCAAAATCAGTGGAATACGGAATTCACAAATACAGTGCATAATGCCATACAAGCAAAAGTGGACAAATTTATGCACCTCTACAAAGTGGCCTGTTCTACAATGAAATTCAATTTGTGAAAAATTCTACTGCAACTTCGCTCATCTATAGTTAAGATTACTGAGTTTTTTCTATACCCAGCAGCCAAATATTGCTAAACAATTATGCACCTAATCACCATCAAAAAAGTTCAACAGTACAAAAACATGATCTTTCTAACAATAATTAGAAGGAGAATGAGAATCAACTGGAAAGTAGAGACATAGCTATATTATTATGCTCATGCTTCATAAAAAAACTAAAGATCTGCAACCTCAGCAAAACTCTTATACACATTCACACGAACACACACATTTGTAATTAGTACACATTAATTGTAGTTGCAACACATAGTTATTTATGTCAAAATAAAGCAGTATTTATGTTTAGTATTATAAGTTATATGCATATTAGTGAAATCAAAGGTTCAGGTTGCAGGAACTATGTCATGTTTAGTATCATTTTAATCCCCTATTCATCAGCAGTTGTCCGGTTCTTTCGCCGAAGAGATCGCACATTGCATACTCTAGTTAGTGATGTTAGGGAATAAATGTTTAAAGTGATACCAACTGTAAAATGCAAATAGACTAGTTGAAACTGGCTTCTTGGCGGGAAAGTCGGAGTACATCCCCTGGAGAGATGACCCCCACCTTTGGATATTTTGGTTTGAACTGGCCTATGACCTGCAGTACACTGGACCTTCCTGTAGCCTGGACCAATAGAAGCAAGCCACATCATCTGCATTGTTTTACTGTATTCACTGACTGCATATAAGCAGGGGCTCTGGGCTTAGTGACCAGTTGTCACTCACCGGACTGTTAGTGCCTCTGGTTTTGAACATGGGTCTCTCTCTCTCTTACCGGCGCCTGTTCTGTGCCGTGGCCGTCCGCCATCTTGACCAAGGATTGCGCATGTGCAGAAACCACGAACTGTGAAAACCTTGCTCATAGTCTCATTGGTCAATCAATCACCTCTCACTACTTAAGGCACCTTTTACTCTATTACCGTTGCCTGTTCTTGGTTCTCATTCCCTTGTGACTCAGAGGCGTTTCCGGTTTCTACTCGTGCTCGCTGTTTGCTGTGGAACATACCTGCGCCTGGACAAGCCTTCTCTCCATATCGTGGTACAACTTGCCAGCCGCAAACCACTCCACACTACCTTGTTACATACCTGCACCTGGACAAGCCTCTCCATATCGTGGTATAGCTTGCTAGTCGCAGACCACTCTATGCTACCTGGTAACATACTTGCACCTGGACAAGTCGTCTCTTCATATCAGTGGTACAACTTGCTAGTCGCTGACCACTCTACGCTTCCTAGTAACATACCTGCACCTGGACAAGTCGTCTCTCCATATCAGTGGTACAACTTGCTAGCCGCAGACCACTTCACGCTACCTGGTAATATACCTGCACCTGGACATGTCTTCTCTCCACATCAGTGGTGAGACTTACCGGTCACAGACCGCTGCACGCTATCAAGTATTATACCAGCATCTGCACAAGTCTTTACATTTACCAGCGGGAACACATGTCAGGAGCAGCTTACCCTACTATTTTGCATGGTACCTGTTATTAGGACTAAAGCCTATAGTGCCTCTGAAGTATAGCTGCGAGTCGCTGACTCTCCGGCTGCATTATTGATTGGTCCTTCCATAGACTTTATCCAGTTGTCATATATTGATCTGCTGTATGCTACCTGTGTGCTAATGCACTTTGGAACTTTCTCCTCCTTTTATTACTGCTCATCAGTCTACCGTGTTACCATTGTTTCCATTGTTCAAAGACTCTGCATTTATATCATTGACATTCTCTTTCCTATTCAGTTGTACAGTTCCGTATATTCACCACACTTCCCAGAGGGCCGCGACCTGCACAGTGGCAGCCGCTACAACCATACTCCCTTGCGGGAGTTCCTGGAGAAGACCAGCCACTGTGTTAGACTCCGCGCCTCTGGTAAAGTGAAATTCCACCTGGTGAATTCTGGGTAAAACTCCTAGTGCCCGTGACACCAGTCTTCTTTGACCACAGCCTTCAGACCTGATTGACTGTTCACTGGATCCAGAGCACCTGCGATAAGTAACGGCTGTACTTGTTTTATTTTGCATTATATTCTGCTACTTTTGGATCTTAAATTACTTTGTGTTTTGGAACCACAAATCGAGATTTGACAATCGTTATTGGATAGCGACAAAACGTGCATAACACAACAGAAGCCAGACAGGCCCTTACTCATATGCAAGGCTAATTAAGTCATGGGATTTTCACTAAATTAATTTCAATGGTTTCATGTTGTGAACAGGGTAAGACTGCCCTACTGGGGTACAGGATAAATCCCCGTTGGGTCCCACTGCCTGAGGGCCCCAACGGAATGTAATGTGTTAATGTAATCCATATGTTTTTTCTGTAGATATAAACTGTGCCCTTGCTGTTCACTGTGCTTGTAGTTAGTAGATTACCACTGCTCTATGACCTGTGTGAGGAAGTTTTTGCTGAGCTTGCTTGTCTACCCTAGAGCAGCATGTCTTCTAGCAGGTAGAAGAGCAGGGGGAAACATCGCAGTTAGCAGCCAGTCCTTGCTGCTTGAAGACAGTAATGTCCGCCAGATATCGCCCTTTGAATTTCTACTAACAATAGCATAGGTTAAAAGAGCCTTCTAGTATGTTTTAACAGTAAAGCCCATGAGAATACATCTGAAATTAATGACATTGTAGTATTGACATTTGCATTTGCAGTATGTGAGGATGAATGCATGGGTCGGCCTGGCTGAAACGCAAGTCTGAATTTAATTACCTTAATTTACTTTTTGCTTTTTGTGAAGTGAAACGATGAGAAAAGAGAAGAGGATGGAAAGGGATGGACAGGGCAGTTGTATTTTCCTGATTCTTAGGTATAATTCCATGCATTTGAGGACCCGTGTAGAATAAAGCAAGATTCACCAGTATTCAAGCAATTTGGAATGAATCTGAATCCTGCTCAGGTCAGCTCCTGTCACACTTTTTGTTTTACAGAATTTACAGTTTCGTTTACTACACCTCTTTTTTTTAACATAATACAAACGAATAAGTGATTGAATAAAACATTTCACTGTGCGATTTATTATTATTAACATTTATTTATATAGCGACACTGGCTTCTAGCGCATCTCTGCATGGTGGCGTAGTGGTTAGCACTTCTGCCTCACAGCACTGGGGTCATGAGTTAAATTCCCGACTGTAGCCTTATCTGTGAGGAGTTTGTATGTTTTCCCCCTGTTTGTGTGGGTTTCCTCCGGGTGCTCCGGTTTTCTCCCACACTTCAAAAACATATTGGTAGGTTAATTGGCTGCTAACAAATTGACCCTAGTCTGTCTGTGTGTGTGTGTGTGTGTGTGTGTGTGTGTGTGTGTGTGTGTGTTAGGGAATTTAAAATGTAAGCCCCATTGGGGCAGGGACTGATGTGAGTGAGTTCTCTGTACAGCTCTGCGGAATAAGTGGCGCTCTATAAATAAATGGTGATGATGATGATCTCCGCCAGTTAGTTTCACTCCCTCTGATGGCTGGCCACACCACTGCAGCTTCATAACAAGGCTTTGCGGCAGCACACACGCTATTTTATAAGTTGTGAATGTAACACGCTGCAAGAGACCTTGGGGTCTTTGCATGAAGCAAAAACTTACTTAAAAGATGCGGAAACGGCTGTTTCCACATCTTTTAAGTAAGTTTGCTATGTATTAACTGCCTAACGGAGAAGATTTCTCAATATTATTAACAATATCTACAAGAGAAGGCTGGTATATGAAGTAATTGCACCGAAAGGATGGCTTATTATAATATCCTTTATATATAAATGTGTGATAGAGATGCTATGATACCATGGTCCACTCACTTTACTTTATCCCCCCTGGCCAAACATTAACAGCCCTACCTTGATTATCTAATATCTGATTTTACCCTAAATAAACAGACATACAAATGTATCTGATTTTTCTAGATTTTTTAGCTTTAACGTAATTCACAGAACATTCAGCATTATTCTTATTATATGGCTGTTATTATACACATCACACAAGATGACTAATATACTCTTACAAAACACTTCATGCATATCACGGAGTCGTAGACACTATGAGAAAAACATCTCATCCTGAAAGAGTCAGTCAGTTTTTCCTCCCCCACACAGTATCTTAGACAGGCTCTCTCACAGAGAAATGCATTTTTGCAAAAAAAAAAAGTGATTTCCGAAAACTTGCAAAAACAAATAGAGAGTTGGGAGTGATGAGGTCATGTGACTGTGGCCAGCACAGGGAACAAAGACAGTTTTGTGAAAGTCTCAAAATACACAGACAGCTAGTGTGTACACTAAATTGCAGATCTGCGGGCGCAGCGTTATCCACACAGGAGGAGGCACTAGAGAGCACGATGACACCAAAAACCGTGCCCATATAATATAACACTAGAACTATACCACAATACAGCAGTAAACCTGCTTGTAAATATCAAGTGCTTCCGTTCACATTTACAAGTGCACAGAGATGTAAAGTGTACCTGTTACATACACATGGTCAGCGTCGGACTGGCCCAGCGGACTACCGGTTAAATAACCGGTAGGCCCGGCTACATTACGGCCACACACCCTTTTCACAGTGGGCGGAGCTTACCTGGAGGTCCTCACCAGGGTCCTCTCCGGCATCCCCGCTGCTTGCGATCGCCCCTCCCTAGTCAGCAATATGCAAGTGGACAGTCCCTGTGTGAGGTAGACAGAGGAAGAGAACACCCAAGAGAGCAGCAGTGATATAAAACAGAGGCGGAAGTTATAGTCAGGAGAGAAAGCCAGTCTCACAGTGTACTGATCACTGCCACAGAACCTTTTGCACTCCAGAGCTGCGCTGCCCGGCACAGAACGCTTCTCTTCTTTTAGGTGGGTCTCATAGCGCTACAACTATCAGGTGTATTTGCTTAGTGCCCAGTTACCAAGTAGACTGTATGCTGTCTAATGTATTTCAGGTTGTCGTAGGACTGGCTCGATGAGGAGGAGAATGGATATTGCTTACTGTATTAAATAACTTTAGAATGCAGAATGTTAGAAAACACATCTGTTTTTTGTTTTATGCCCTGGCCTCGGGTGTTGTTTAGAATGATATAGCTCCGACTGCCTGGGGATGTTTTGCATTAGAGGGCACCTTCTCTCCCTTGTACTTGGGAGCTGGTGATTGATTATTTCCTAGAGGATTCTGGGTACGGGGCAGAGGTCTGCACCCTGCCTGTCCGGACACGATAATCCCATTTCATTGTAGTGAAACTACTCCTCCTATTTCTTTTTCGCTCTTCCTTTTTATTTTGTAAAAGGCAGCTAACGGGTTTCAGTTGACCCATCATTAGAAACCAGTAGTAATTTATTTGAGATCCTAAATTCTGTTAGAGGTATGTTATGCAACATGCTTGGGCATTTATTATTCCAAAACAGAAAATCTCAGTTACACTGTTATAAATGAATGCAAATTCTTCAGTTGTCAGCTAAGAAACATTTTGTCATGCAAGTATGTTAAGCACATTTCGCAAATATATATATTTACAGGAATATGATTTTGCATATTGCTATAGGACTAAGCAGGTCTCTAATATTAAGACTTCATTAACTTTTTCCCCATTGAATTAATAAAATAAATCCATACATTATTAGGCTAACATCCACTGATTTGCTTTTGTGACAGTCAGCCTGAGTCTTAGTCAATGACTTCCTGGCAGACAGGCAACATTATTTTTATTTCATTGTGTTAATGCTGAGCTGAAACTTAGGCTTTATAAAGGAAGTTGCACACACAATGCTACAGCATAGTGATAAATAGCCAAAGGGAAATATTCAGGTTAAGACTGTGTATTCTTTATACACACACACTGTATGCTTTATATACTACACTATGGTGCTAGCTCTCCTTCGTGGACTGACCAGTCTCCCTCTAGTGTCAGGTCCTGCCTCTATGATGGCTGACCACACCCCCTCTGGTGGGCCCCTAGTGTTGCAGTTCCCCGGTGGGACCTTCATGCCCCAGTCCGACACTGCACATGGTGGAGGCTGCCATTATTAATTCTTAACCAATATTAAGCCTATGATTTAAACAGGAACTAGAGACATCATTGAGGCTTGTGGACCTTTTGTACCAAGCAAATTTATCCAAGGAATTGATAGAAAAAGGAAAAAAGGTGCGAGTGATCCCTGTGTGACATGTTTATATGAGTGGCTTTAGAGTGGTTTATTTGTGATTATATAAGTTGCTTTTTTGACAGGATGCAAACGACAGTAAAGCATTGTTGAAATGGTGCATCCTTATGTTTAAATGCTTGTTTTATTTACATGTTAGCTATTAAATGATAACAAAAACAAGACAAAACACGGGAGTCATGCATGCTTGCCACATTTTTAATCGCTGTCATGTTAAGAGCATATGTTTTTATACATGGGGATCAATGAACCCTAAGCCTGAAGCGTTTTAACAGTGCATTAATCATGTTTGCATCCCATTTGGAACACAATGCATGTAATTGCTGTCAAAGCATGATAAAACATCTCAAATAAAGCCCTCTATGTGGTATACTATGGAAAAGAGGAGGGAAATGATAAAAGCAGAGGGAAAAACTAGAAATATATGGGAACTGGCAGATTAGAGCAGCACGGTGGCTCAGTGGTTAGCGCTTCTGCCTCACAGCACTGGAGTCATGAGTTTGACCATGGCCTTATCTGTGTGGAGTTTGTATGTTCTCCCCGTGTTTGTGTGGGTTTCCGCCAGGTGCTCCGGTTTCCTCCCACACTCCAAAAACATACTAGTAGGTTAATTGGCTGCTATCAAATTAACCATAATCTATGTCTGTATGTTAGGGAATTTAGACTGCAAGCTCCAATGGAGCAGGGACTGATGTAAGTTCTCTGTACAGTGATGCAGAATTAGTGGTGCTCTATAAATAGATGATGATGATTAGGGCAATTTAGTAATTAAGAGATTAAAGCTGCCAAAGTTGTGACTGACAGTGTCAAATACAGAAAAGGCAGAGTAAGCACCATCTGACCAAGCAAATATACAGAAAT
The DNA here is from genome assembly GCF_038048845.1 of Mixophyes fleayi. NCBI lineage: Eukaryota > Metazoa > Chordata > Amphibia > Anura > Limnodynastidae > Mixophyes > Mixophyes fleayi. The sequence continues at coordinate 259,012,956 of NC_134403.1, forward strand.
GATAATGTCTAATAATAGCTATATGTAAAGCAAACAAATGATTTAACTCCACACAAACAACATATATATTAACACATGGAAATCTATACTTATAAGTATCTAAACATGTAAATTTACCTGCAGGAACAGTATAGTATTTCAGTTAAAAATAGAAATGATCTTGAAAATTGTTTTTGTGAAATTGGTGAAAACTTCAGGCTTGGTGCAGGGGATTTAAAATAGCCCCTTACATTTGTAAATACAAGCATATATTTATGGAGCTTGTTTGTAGAACCTGCTTATTAAAGTCACACAAACTCCCACATTGTCCCCAGAGAGGAAACTCACAGACAGACTCCAGAGAGACTTCCAAAAGCAAGGAGAGAGAGAGAGAAAGAGAGAAGGAGAAATATATGAACATTAAAAAGTAGGTAGAAGTCTTAGGAGCACAGAGATCCACAGAAAACTTGAAGGGAGCAAATAGAGATGAAGAAAGACTGTATATTGAATGAAGAACCAATCTAATTTAAAGGTATGCGAAAGGGGAATAAATTGGAATAGTCTGTAAGAAATTAATTGTAATTCAGAGTTGTGGGGGAGGGGAAGTGCTAAGAGTCAGACAGGCGCAGGGAGGGGGCGCGAGACAGGAATGAAAAGATAGAAATAAAAATATTGACATGTAGAAGAAAATAGCTGGGTAAGAGGTACAGAAAAAGGACAGAAGATGATTTTATGCAAAAGCTACCAAGCTAACGAGAATCTGAAGATCAGCAAAAGTTTCCGTGTAGATGAGATTGGCATCTTCAGGACAAAGATCTGGGAAGGTATGTGACAAAATAAGGCTGCAGCTTGGCATTTAATGCCCGTTATGTGTCTGGTAGAAATCACTTCTCAAATGAATGGATATATTTCACTTATACAAAATTTATGTGATAGAGAAATATGAAAATAAAATGCTGTACTAAACATGGACTAATGCTGTTTAATAAAGTTCAGCAACAAATTAGAAATACAAAAACATTTTTTGCAACTATTAAGTGAAATGACCCTTTTCCCCCAAAAAACAAACAAATTTATGCTTACTTTAACTATGTTGCATAAAGTGTGTAAACGGCAGGTTTTCAAACATAAACTACAGCATGTCTCTCAAAAAGATTTAAGGGTATATTTACTAAACTGCAAATTTGAAAATTTGGAGATGTTGCCTATAGCAACCAATCAGATTCTAGGGCCTGATTCATTAAAGATGTTAACTTGAGAAACTTCTTATTTCGGTTTCCTGGACAAAACCATGTTACAATGCAAGGGGTGCAAATTAGTATTTTGTTTTGCACATAAGTTAAATACTGACTGTTTTTTCATGTAGTAGACAAATACTTGATAGCTTATTTGAACACTGAAATTTAAAGTTGATATTTGTGTGCTACATGAAAAAAACAGTCAGTATTTAACTTATGTGCAAAACAGAATACTAATTTTCACCCCTTGCATTGTAACATGGTTTTGTCCAGAAGACTGAAATAAGAAGTTTCTCAAGTTAAGATCCTTAATGAATCAGGCCCCAAGTTATCATTTATTTAGTACATTCTACAAAATGACAGCCAGAATCTGATTGGTTGCGATAGGCAACATCTCCACTTTTTCAAACCCGCAGTTTAGTAAATATACCCCTTGGTGTTTTATTGCAATTTCTGGGTGCAAAGGGCCTGCATTATAGTTAGGAGCAAATTCAGCTAAAAGGTGCAAAGTTGCACCTGGACAAGCCATGCAAAGAGTGCAAAATTCATTTTTTTATGCTTGCAAGGGAAATACCTCCTGCTTTTCCACAATAATGGGAAGCTTTAATTTAACACTATGATTCAAAGTTGAGCTAGACTGCTCCCCATCCCGTTTCTTAATCTGTCCACACATTTTAATCATGCCTCCCCCTGTAGTGGAATATGTTTTTGCCAATGTGCAAAAATTACTGATTTTAGTCTTCTGAGTGAGTGGCGTGGAGGCCGCATTGACTGCAGTGTCTGTAATTCCACCACTGGTGCTATCTTTATTTCCCTATCCCTCTGTTGTTGATGTGGAGAGAAGACCTGGTGCAACATTGGTGTGGTAAGTTTTCTGTAAGCCGTAGCATGGGACTACCACAATATAGTTGGGGGAAGGGGCATATTGACTAAAAATTACCTTTGACTGGACATAACCAACAACATGCTAGTAAAACAAATGGATATTGAAAAGATGGTAAACATGGGTGCTCTATTTGTATTAGAACAAAAAAACTGCATCTAAAGCTGCTATTAACATTTAAGAAAGACTTATATCTAAATGGCATTGACATATATCTAAACCTATTAAATAAATTATTAATTAACATTCTGCTCATTCTTAAAAATGGGGATATTGCAGGCCTCACAACAAATCACCTATCATGTCAATATATAATAATGATTAGTAGCAAAGAGCTAATAGCAATAGTCTTATAGGATACATTATGGCTCACCATACATACATGTGTTATATTATTAAAACCACCTGGCTAATATTATGTAAGTTCCCCTTGTGCCATCAAAACAGCTCTGACCCGTCGAACCCTGGACTCCACAAAAACTCTGATGGTGCTCAATCGGATTGAGATCTGGGGAAATTGGAGGCCAAGTCAACACCTTGAACTCATGTTCCTCAAACCATCTGTTGGTAGGTGGAACGTGTCAAAGTAACATCCACATGAATGACAGGACCAAAAGTTTCCCAGCAGCACATTGCCCAGAGCATCACAATGCCCAGAGCATCACACTTGCCTTTGTCCCATAATGCATCCTGGTGTCATGTCTTCCCCAGGAAAATGACACACATGCACCCGGCTGAATCAAAACTTGATTCAGTAGACCAGGCCACCTTCTTCCATTGCTCCATGATATAGTTCTGGCACTAAAGTGCCCAATTTAGACACTTTAGGTGGTGAAAAGGGGTCAGTATGGGCACTCAGACCGGTCCGTGGCTATGCAGCCCCATACACAGCAAGCTATGATGCACTGTGTGTTCTGTATCAACTTTTTCAGCAAATTGTGCTACAGTAGCTCTTCTGCAGGATTGGACCAGACGGGCCAGCCTTCACTCCCCACGCACATCGATGAGCCTTGGGAGCCCATGTCCCTGTCGCTGGTTCACTGGTTGTCCTTACTTGGGCCACTTTTGGTAGGTACTAACCACTGAATACCGGAAACACCCTACAAGTCCTGCCATTATGGAGATGCTGTGACCCAGTCATCTAGCCATCACAATTTGGCTCTTGTCAAAGTCGCTCAGATCCTTACGATTGCTCATTTTTCCTGCTTCCAACACATCAAGTTCAAGAACTGCTTGTTCACTTGCTGCCTAATATATCCCACCCCTTGACAGATGCCATTTTAACAAGATAATAATTGTTATTCACTTCACTTGTCAGTGGTTTTAATGTTGTAGCTGATCTGTGTTTACTGTGAGCTATAATCATTTATATCAACAGTCTCAGTATTGAGAAATAAATCCTTAATGAAACACCGAGAACACTATGGAGCTAATGCAGAGTGGGAGGTATACCAGTTTAGTGTAATTTACATAAAATTGCAAAAGACGTGTTACATAAATACGGTTCATGTAGTAATACAGAAACATGCGTATATGCCTGTTAGGAGATGTATCTTTTACACCTTCTATAGGACAGGTGCAAATTCTCTCTAATGATGATAATGACATATTGTATACCAGGCATACTGTATATGATGCTAAAGCAGAGGTAGACTCATCTTGAGATGTTTACGACTCTACATTTGTAAGGAAATACGCTATTTGTCTATGTTTTGTTTTTTTAAATAATTTACTCCATACAGTAACCGACTCTGCATTATGGATCTTCATCAAGCGTGTTTGGCATTACCCTTTTCCTCCTTCACTCCTTATATACATATCTCTCGCTTATTCCTTTGATCCATTGGATCAAGAACACTCATTAGAATACTCTCATCTTATAGATACTTTTTACATTATGGTTGAGACCTTTAAAATTCCACCTGAGAAAACCTTTGTAGATTGGGCTAGACGGCAAACTCTTATTCTGGGCCTGTAACATCCTGGTTGTCAGGTACCGTCCCTGCAGTACTCCTGCTGCCAAGGACGGATGCCTGACTCCTTTCAGCTGCAAGCGTCTGTTGTCTAGCAACAGAATGCAGTGCCCCCAGCTGTCTGCTTATATACGCTAGGCGTCACGTTGCCGAGCAGTGGTGACGCTTCCTGTCTAAATCTGCGGGCTGTTTGCTTCGCATCTGCCTATCTGGAGCAGGCTTTCTCACGCTCCAATCAGGAGCACCCCGCCTCTATTTAAACCTGCCTCTGACACCACTAGTGTGCTAGAGTATTAGGCTCACACCTGATCTCCAGCGTTATTCCAGTCTTCTGTTCCTAGTATCCTGCTGACTCGGCTTGTTACTGACTTCTCTCTGGATCATGATTTGGCATTGACTCAGCTCTTCTGGTACTACTCGGCTTACCTGACTACTCTTTGGCTTCTGAAGAGTAGTCAGGATGCGTTAGACTTCTTGCTTCCCTGCTCAGTCGCGTCAACACCAGCAGATAGCCTCCATCACACTTCCATTGCGACACTGGTATTTTGAAAACCATGGAATTAATTGCCAGAACAAACTGAAGACCTGGTTTAAATAAGGGTGTTAAATATTATATCTCAGCTTGTCCAGTATACCTAAAACAAGAATCCTCACCATATTTCTGCTGGTTCTGCTGCTCCTCTACCAGTTACCAATAGGTCCTGGACTTATCACTGTACGGACTTTGTTACTGATTTTCCACCTTCTAATGATGCCTCAATCATTTGGGTTGTAGTAGATTCTCCCCCTCCTACTCCCCGCTCTGCATTCACATTCCGTCTCCTTTTTATGTCTAGGCCATTTGTTTGCGGTACATAATTATAATATTTTTTTAAAAATGTCTTCAACTTTAACATTTTCGTGAACTGATAAAATATACTCCTTCTAAAATTCATGGTTTGTGTTGTCATATTATGATGCTGGTGGTAATTCTACTTAATGCTGACAGCTAAAGGGCACATTTTTGTTAAATCTTTTTTTGTTAGTTGTCTTATATGAAATAGATTCTTTGGACATAATTAAATATTCTGCACTTGTGCTTCATACACCTCTTTAGTGCTGCAATTTTTTCACGGAAGTAATAGGCTTAGGACAGGCATATTAAACTCAAAACAAGTGCCAAGGACAAAAATGAGTGTGCAAAGTCCAGCAAACTTTTGTTATAAATGCTACATAATTCTTTGTGATTGTAGAATAACTTTATATTTTAACTGCTGAGTTTGTTATTATAGACAATGCATGATAAACAATATCAACACTTCTAATGAAACCAGCATTAGTACTTCTAATGAAACTCCGACATACTTACAGCCCCACTGTATATACTATACAGTGAGGCTGTATATACTTAGAAACCACAGATCTGGATGAGAGTCGTAAACTAGACTCGCAATACTCTTCTGCACTCATGAGATGCATTGCACAGACCCAAATTTTAAAAAGAATGTACTCTCACAAACAAAATTTACCGAACCTTTACATTCAAATTATGACACCAAGGAGGTTGGGCCTGGTAGGGAAGCTCTGTTTAAGATTTCTCCCCTGCCTGCCTATTTGGCATACTGACTACTATTAGATAAAGTCCAGATTCAATCTATTATTTTGGGCAATAGTTATTATTATTATCGTAGCTCTGTAAGGCGCTACAGTGCTTTGAAGCGAATTACAATAGGGAAAACAGGACATACATTAAATGGAAACATACAAGGTAGGCAAAAGAAATATAGACATGAAAACACTATTAGAGAGCTTACATTCTAATTGAAAGGGGGATCAACTGAAAAATGAGGCACAACTGTGACTCAGATGGAAATATGGATAGTTGGGAGGGTGCATTAGTGTGTATAGCATCATTGGGGATAAGGTACACTCTAAAAAAGATATGGGTTTTCAGAGAGTGTCTAAAAATTTGAAGGCTATGGGAAAGCCTGATAGCAGGTCTGGTAGGGAATTCAACACAGGTGTGTAGCAGCACAGGATAAGTCTTGTAGGTGGAAGTGAGTGGTGGTTACCAAAGATGAGACAAGGTGCAGGTCAGAGGTAGATCTAAGAAGGTGGGAGGGAGTGTATTTTGATATTAGATTTGAGTAGAGATGCTCTGGCTCTGTTTTCAGAAAACCGAGCCCACCCGAACATAGCCGATCCGAGTACCGAGCCGAGCCGATACTTTTGCGTGCCCTTGGAACTGAAAATGAGCCAAAATGTCATTGTCGCGTCGCAGATCTTGCGAGTTTTGGATTCTATCATTTCCAGCCTCCACAGAGAACTGGCGCCATTTCACAGAGAGACACAGAAGGGGTAGCAGGGTTCCTGGCAGTCTCCAGTGCAGTTGGGCAGTGTCATTAATGAAAGTTAAAGAGAAGGGTTGGAAGTGTTCTTCAAAGTCTCCAGTGACATTCTACTGTGCCATAACTCACCCAGAAACAGGAGAGGTGGCTGTGTTCAGTGCTGAAACAGAATTTCAAATAATTGGCACTGGCAGTGTTCTTAAAAGTCTCCAGTCTACATGTCATTGCTCATTGTCAGTGCTGAAAGAGAAATAATAGGGCTGGCAGTTTTCTTGAAAGTCTACAGTCACATTGTATTGTGTAATCAAAATGGATTCACATCAGTCCACAGAAGACCAGGAGCACCACGCAGCTGCTGGCACCAGTCATATTGATAGGAATCCCTCTACGTCATCTGCTAAAACCTACGATAAAGTGCATAGTGTTTTTAAGTCAGGGAAATAAAAATGTAAAAAAACACATTTTACCTTGGTAAAGAAAAAAACACCTGTAATCAAGGCAAAGTTTACTGCAGAAAAAAATAAAATTGCCAACATGCCATTCTACGCACACAGTGGCAAGTGAAAAATCAGGCCTTCATCTTTCTGGATGAGTGCTAGTTCTGCAAATGTCAGTGAGGCATCTTCTTGTAAGGTCAGTCATGATGATGCAAGACCTTGTCATTCTGACTCAAAAAGTGGTGCCCAAATACTTTTTCATGTAAAAGCCGAGCTGGAAGAAAACAGTAAGGCATTTCGAAGAAACTGTATGTTCAGATTCAGAAATTACACAAATCCCTGAGGAGAGTCTATCCACGAGTGCTATGTATAAGTCTGACCTTTCTGATACTGTACTCATAAAGAAGCCTCCTTTCAGCATTTCTGCAGATGTGTGGATGAGCAGCCCATGTGTAGCCGGTGATACACAAATTAAGGGATGCCACTTTGGAATTGCAACAGGATGAGGGGGATATTTGTGTTGCTGACGACGGCGCTAATGAGGATGTTGATGACGATGATGTTGTTTATGCCCTCTTCCCCTTAGAATGAAAGCTCTCTAATTAGCAGGGTCCCTCAAACCCTTTGTTTTCATTCATTTTGTATGCCTTGTCTGTTCTTGTTTTACGTATGTCCTGTTTTATGTATGTCCTTGTCTTCCCTACTGTACGGCGCTGCAGAGCACTGTGATACCTTACAAATCTACGATAATAATAATAATAAGTCCTGCACCAGTGGAAGCAGTTCTAGTCCTGTATCCAAGTTGCTAAAGCTAGATGACTCCTCCCCTATCTAGGATTTCTCAGAAGAATTCTTGAGCCTTAGTTCCACTGTTGCTGCTGCTGCTGCAGCTGCTGGGGGTGGATCTTCATCCCAAAAGTAGACCAAGAAGAAACTTGCCATTCTACCCACTGTACACTTAACCACAGATATGTGGACAAGCGGAACTGGGCAAACTAAAGATTATATGACTGTGATAGCCCACTGGGTTGGTGATTCACCTTCATCAGCAGGAACAGCAGCAGCATGTACCCAAGTACGTCACATTTGTCAGAGGCAGGCTACTCTGTGTATCACCGGCTTCACTAAGAGGCATACAGCTGACAATTTGTTACAAAAACTAAGGGATGTCATTGCAAACTTGGCTTATCCCGCTTGGACCCTCCCCAGGATATGTTATTTCTGATAACGCCACCAATATTGTGAGAGCATTACAGCTGGGTGAATTCCATTACATTCCCTGTTTTGCACACACAATAAATTTGGTGGTGCAGAGCTTTTTAAAAAATGACAGGGATGAGCAGGAGATGCTGTCTGTGGCCCACAAAATATCTGGACATTTCCGGCATTCCGCATAGCGTGTAGGAGATTGCAGCAGCTACGACAGCAATTTAATTTGCCCTGCTACCAACTGAAGCAAGAGGTGGTGACAAGGTGGAATTCCACCCTGTATATGCTTCTGTTGAAGGAGGAACAGCGAAAAGCCATACACGCTTACTCCACAAGCCATGACATTGGGAAAGGAGGGGGAATGTATTTTAGTCAGGTGCATTGGAGAATACTTTGCGTATTGTGCAAGGTGCTGAAACCATTCAAAGTAGTCACCTGTGAAGTGAGTTCAGACACTGCTAGCTTTAATCAAGTGATTCCCTTAATTAGACTTTTGGAAAGCAGCTTAAGAAACTGAAGGAGGAGATGAAACAAAGCAATTACGCTAAGTATGTTGAACTGGTAGATCAAGTACTTTATTCGCTTTGCCAGGTTCCATGATTTCTCAAAATCTTGAAATCGGATCACTACATTTTTGCGACTGTGCTTGATCCTCGGTTTAAGAGCTATGTCTTCTCTTTATTTCCAACTGCCCCTGATCTGAAGAGATGCAAGAAGCTCCTGGTGAGCAAGATGACAGATCAAGTGTTATGTGACAGGACGGCATCTCCTCCTTCAGTTTCCCACTCAACTGCTGCTTGGAAAAAAAATCGCTTTCCCAAGAGACCCAGGGATGATGCAGATGACTCAACACCAAATTTTGACATCTGTTCTGGTCTAAACGAATTGACCAAAAAACGTGACATCTCTGCCGTAACTCCACCTGGGGGTAAATGTATTATACTCCGATTTTTTCAACTCGCCGGAAATCGACAAGTTTACAGCTAAAATTTAAAGCGGCACTGGCTTATAAAGGCAAGTTTGCCTTTACAAGCCAGCGCCGCTTTAAATTCTAGCTGTAAACTCGCCGGTTTCCGGCGAGTTGACAAAATCGGAGTATAATACATTTACCCCCTGATCCTACTATCAGCATCCAAAGGATGGTGGAGGATTATTTTCACAACAACATAGAAATAGACACATCAAACTGTCCCTTTACATACTGGGAGGAAAAAAAGGAATTTGGAGACCCATGTACCAACTGGCTTTGCACAAGGAGGGCCTTTCCCACCAACTACATCAAAATACTGAGACATCTGTAATGGTGGATTCCAGCATTGTTGAATTAATAATGTGTGAGGATGATGTACAAACTGATGAGGGTGATGATGAGGCTGAGGATGATGACAACAACATCTTGCCACAGTAGAGTTCATTAACAGCACTGTTACCTTAGGTGCCTAAAGCCCATTGTTAGCTTGTTTTGTAGGGGACCAAACAAACCAAGCACTTCAGCCACAAGGAGTGGCACTTTTGGTTGAAATGCTTGGTTTGTTAAAGTGTACATGTCCTTTTTAAGATCCAACATAAGGGTGGTGGAAGGGCCCAAGGACAATTCCATCTTGCACCACTTTTCTTTTCTGCCACTGCTGTGTGCCAGTGTGTCCTAGATATGCTAGGAACTGCTGTGTATTTGAATCATTCCTCTGTCGGTTAGCATCAAGCCAGGTCACTGCAGTATTTGTCCGAAAATGTATGAAAATAATATTGTGACCTGTGAGGTGGTCAAAATTGAATGCAAATGACTTGAAATTAGTGTTTTTGAGGTTAATAATAATGTAGGAACACAAAAAGAGCAAAATTAGGTGATTTTAGCATATTTTAGCAATTTTTCTAAAAAATACAGATCCAAAACCAAAACCAAAACACACGAGGGTGGTTTTGCCAAAAGCAAAACACAAAGCTAATCCAGATCCAAAGCCAAAACCACTTCACTGGGGTCAGTGAGCATCTCGAATTCTGACAATAGTGTTAAGGTGAAGTCTACAGGTCTGGGAGAGCATCTGGATGTTAGAAATGAAGCATAGTGTGGAGTCAAATGTGACACCATGGCAGCGAGCTTGGGAGTCTGAGGAAATTCTGGTGTTATTGGCAGTGAGGGAGATTTGAGGGCAAGGAATGACTCTGGCAGGAGGTAAGATTATAAGTTCTGTTTTGGACATGTTGAGCTTTAGGTACCGTTGGGACATCCATGTGGAGATAGCAGAAATACAGTTGGTTACACAAGACAGTACAAAAGGGGAGAGGTCAGGGGAAGAGATATCGATTTGGGCCTTGCCACCGTAGAGGTGGTATTGGAAGCCTAATGAGCAAATTAGTTCCCTAATAGAAGAGGTGTACAGTGAAAAAAGTAAAAAGCTAAGAATATAGCTTGTGCAACCCCAACAGATAGTGGAAGTGGAGGGGAGGATGTGCCTAAAGTAAAAACACTAAAGGAGATGTTCAATCGGTAGGAAGGAAGTGAACCAGAAAAGCATTGTATCCCGAAGACCAATAGAGTGAAGGGTGTTTAGGAGAAGAAGGTGATCAACAGTGTCAAAAGCAACAGAAAGGTCCAGGAGAATGAGTATGGAGTAATGACCCTTAGACTTTGCAGTAAGTAGATTATTGATCACGTTTGTGAGAGCAGTTTCAATGGAATGTTGGAGTTTAAGCCTGATTGCAGAGAGTTGAGAATGGAGTGAGAGGAGAGAAAGAGAGACAGTAATCGGTCAAATTATTTTAAGGCAAAGGGGAGGAGAGAAATAGAGCAGTAATTGGATAGAGAGTTTGAATCGAGAGATGATTCCTTTAGAATTGGTGAGATGAGCACATGTTTAAAGGAGGATGGTAATGTGCCAGTTGATAGAGACAGGTTGAAGAGGTAAGCTAGAGGTGAGCATGTAGTGGGGGAGAGGGAGTGGGGAAGTTGGAAGGAAGTAAGTTTGAGGAGACAGTTTGTAGGGTGAAATGGTGAGATGAGTGCAGATACTTTAGCTTTAGTTACTGGAGAGAATTAATAAGGGTGGATTGGGGAGTGAAGGTGGGTAGAGTGTGTGGAATTTGGCATAAGGAAATATTTTGGCGAATGGCATCGGTTTGGTCTATGAAGTAGATGGCAAAATAATGGGCTGTTAGGGTTAAAGGAGGAGGAAGTGGAAAGGTCAAAGAGGCGATGTGGGTTAGAAGACTGGGTGCATATTAGAAATTTTAAGTATGTTTATTTGGCTATTAAAAGGGACAATGCTATATGATGAAAGGATGAATTTATAGTGGAAGAACTTAGGATAGGAACGAGATTTCTTCCTGTGGCGTTCTGCAAGTGCGGTAGCACTTTTGAGGTTAGCGGGTCTGTTTGGTGAACTCTGGTTGGGGTTTGGTTCATCGGAACTGCATTGTCTGGCGCTGAAGTGCATGTTTTGTTGTAGAAAGAGGCAGCCTGATTAGGGCAGGACAATACAATCATAGGAGAAAGTAGTTGTTTCAGTCAAAATGAGAAGCGTATTGGGTTAAGAGTAATTAGGTGTCGTTGTGTATGTTGGTATTTGAGTGCAGAGGTGAGGTCATGAAGTAAGTTGAAGCTGAAGGAAAGATGGATGTGGTTAGAGAGTGGAAAGGCTAAGTTGGAGAAACTAGAGATGGAGCAGTAGTGGGAGAAGACAAGGTCAAGGGAGTGTCAATTACACTGGGTAGGAAATTAGGTCCTCTGGGAGAGACCAAAGAAGGAAATAAATGAAAGAAGTTTAGTGACAATTGAACAATAGTTGAGACCAATTGGTGTCCTTTAGGGTCTCATCTCATGAACAGAAGTATTCATCAGATAGCACAGCACCTAGATTTCTAGTCCACATTTTGACAAAAAACATATTTACACAAAATGTACAAAAGTATTTGGCCACACCTTTTAATTATTGAATCAAGGTGTTTCAATCAGACCCGTTTCCAGAGGTGTATAAAAGCAAGCACCTAGCCATGCAGTGTCTATTTGCAAACATTTGTGATACAAAATGGGTTGTTCTGAAGAGCTCAGTGATTTCAAGCGTGGTACTGTAATAGGATGCCACCTTTGCAATAAGATGGAAAATTTAATTCCTGTTACATATACCATGGTCAACTGTAAGTGATATTATTAGAAAGTGGAAGCATTTAGGAACAACAGCAACTCAACCACGAAGCAGAAGACCACATAAATTCACAGTGCAGGGTCAATAACTGCTAAGGCACATGGTGCATTAAAGTCGCCAACGCTCTGCTGATTTCATAACTGAAGAGTTTTTGAACTTCCACTAGCATTTATGTAAGCGCAAAAACTGTGCGACGAGAGCTTAATGAAATGGGTTTCCATGGCCCAGCAGCTGCATGCAAGCCTCACATCACCAAGACCAATGCCAAGTGTCAGATGGAGTGGTGTAAAGCATACCAACACTGGACTATGGAGCAGTGTAAATGTGTTCTGTGGAGTGACAAATCACACTTCTCTGTTTGGCAGACAGTTTGGCGACCCTAGGTTTGGCAGATGCCTGGAGAACATTACCTGCCTGACTGCAACTGTGGAGTTTGGTGGAGGAGGGATAATGGTATGGGGCTGTTTTTCACGGTTTGGGCTCGGCTCCTTATCTCCAGTGAAGGATAAACTTAATGCTTCAGCATACCAAGTCATTTTGGACAATGCTATGCTTCCAACTTTGTAGCAACAGTTTGGGGAAGGCCCTTTTCTATTCCAACATGACTGTGCCCTAGTACACAAAGCAAGGACAGCAAGGACATGGTTTCATGAGTTCGGTGTGGAAGAACTTTACTGACCTGCACAGAGCGCTGACTTCAACCCCATCGACTGCCTTTGGTATGCACTAGAACGGAGATTACGATCCTGGCCTTCTCATCCAACATCAGTGCCTGACCTCATAAATTCTCTACAGAATGAATGGACACAAATTCCCAGAGAAACACTCCAACATCTTGTGGAAAGACTTCCAAGAAGAGTGGAAGCTGTTATCGCTGAAAAAGGGGAACCAACTTCATATTAAAGTATATGTATTTGAATACAATTTCATTATAGTCCATGTTGGTGTAATGATCAAGAGTCAGAATACTTTTGCCCATATAGTGTAAGTGTCTTCTTCCAGATAAGATGGGCTTGTGCAATATACTGAATACAGATCCACCAATTTTTTTTTTTTTTGAGGGATTAGAAAAATTAAAGTGTATTTGAAAATGATGTGTGTATTTTAGGGAGCCATGGAGTGACAAATTACCCCAACTCACACAGCCCAGGATGCAGGGACAAGTTTCTATGCTTTCAACTTCGGGTTGGTTGTCTCTGCTGTCTTTTGTGGGCTCACCATAGAGGCATCAGACCTGAACTGTCTCAGACATGTTTTTATAACAGCAGAGGGACTCCATACTCATGGTCTCCTTGTTATAGTGGAAACCAGCTAGTGCTGGTTAAGGATTTTGGTGTGCACACAGCCCATTTTTTAATTATTTATTTTTAGGAAACAGTACTCTACATGGGGATTGGTGAATGAAAAGCAGAAATTTTAAATATTACCTTATATATATATGATTTGTTCCACTGCAAAATTCCATGAAATTTCACCACAGCTATGCGTCTCCGATCATAGCTCTCCATAATGCCACTATAGGACCCCATCATTCTATCATGGTAGCCTCTTCATACCTCCATGTCAACCTTATGCATTATTAAGCTTCCATATAAGGCAATAATGCATCCACAGCCAAACAATTCCACAATGTAGCCCCATTATCCTCTGAAATATTCCCTTTATGTCTGACTCTAGAAGCATTGTGCCATCATACAGTCTTGTGCCCAGAATACTCAACCCTGGGTCTTAACGATGCTGCAGTTTATCTGAACTACAGGCTATTTATTAGGAAATATAACCTTAGCACTGTATAATCCATAAAAAAAAGCCTGCTGCATAGGAGTCATCCTCGACTCCTACCTCTCCTTCAAACCTCACATACAGTCCCTCCAAATCCTGCTGCTTCCACCTCTAGAATTTATCCAAGATGCAGGATTTTTCTCACAATGGAATATACCAAAACTCTTACTGACTCCCTTGTAATCTCTTTCCCTGCTTACTGTAGCCTCCACCTGTCTGGCCTAGCCAACTCCTATCTTGCCCCTCAACTTCAATGCTGCTTCCAACTTTCATTTTCTCTCTTGCACCTCTTATTCTGCTAACTCTGCCAGTGGCTACACTAACTGTAGCTTACAGAATGAAATTTAATTTTCTCAACCCTCACCTACAAACCCTTCAGCCATTTCCCCCTTACATCTCCAACATCATCATACACTTCCCAAACGTTCTGCTCTACCAACAGCTGCCACCTCACTACCACATTTATTATCTCTTCCCACTCCGGCCTCCAAGACTGCACCCGGCTTTTCCTCAGGTGTGAAATGATCTCCCACACCCTATCAGATTAGCCTTTACTTTCCAAGTTTTCAAGTGTGCCCTTAAAACTGTGTGAAACAATAATTTTTCTGGCTGCAAAAAGTCTTATCTAGCAGCACTATCTATTTAATATTTTGCACTACAAGTGCTTTGGGCTCATTAAAATGGATTCAAAGCAGTCCACATATGAGCAGGATCAGCAAGCAGGTGCTGGCACCAGTCCTGATGGTAGTCTTCCCTGTATGTCATCTGGTAAAGCCTATGTAAAAGTACACAGTCTTTTTAAATCAGGGAAAAAAACACACCGCGAAAAAATAAGTATAAGTATAAGTGTAGGGTGCAATCTATCCCCAAATAGGAAAGAGACTTGGGGCATTTCTATATCACATACAGTCTTGAAAGGCTGCTGTTTTGTCAATTTCACGATAAGGGTAGGGTGTCATACACAGACTGACACCAAACTGCCTTTGTCCATTTCTATTTATATTGTACAGTCTACACCGGCTGCATTGTTTTCTGTTTTAATACTAGTGGAGAGGGGGTCTGATGCAGACAGAAACCAAACTGCCTTTGTCCATTTCTTTTTATATTGTTCAGTCTATGCAGGCTGCTTTTTTTCTATTTTACTACAAGTGGAGGGGGGGGGGGGGCTGATGCATACAGAAACCAAACTGCCTTTGTCCATTTCTATTTATATTCTACAGTCTATACCGGCTGCATTGTTTTCTATTTTACTACTAGTGGAGAAGGGGGTCTGATACAGACAGAAACCAAACTGCCTTTGTCCATTTCTATTTAACGTACAGTCTATACAGGCTGAATTTTTTCTATTTAATTACAAGTGGAGTGGGGGTGCCTATACAGACAGACACCAAACTGCCTTTGTCCATTTCTATTTCTATTGTACAGTCTATACCGGCTGGTTTTTTTCCTATTTAACTACAAGTGTGTGGGGAGGGGAGGCTAACATAGACTCACACCAAACTACAAGTGGAGGGTGTAATATACACCCAAAGACGATGGCTACATTGCCAATAGTCAAAGATAGAGAGGAAGACAACCAGGTTTGTCTGTATAATTTGCAGGCAAGTGTTAGAATTAAGGAAGGCCTACCAGGGATTAAACTGTTTTTCTCATAATTTATTAGATTTAGAATTACCCTAACTTATCCAAGAAACAGGTGGAGCACTAAATTAGGTTATTTTAGACCAAAAAAATGGTATTTTTTACAAAAATAGCAAAACAAAACCAAACAAAACTAAAACCAAAACCAAAACACGCAAGGGCGGTTTTGCCAAAACCAAAACACAAAGGTAATCCAGATCCAAAACCAAAACCAAAACATGGGGGTCAGTGACCATCTCTAGAAGAAACATAAGTTGTCGAATACGGATGTAGGTACACTCTGCATATACGGCACGTTCGTTTTGAGACAGACATAACACACTGCAGGATAAGGACAATACATATATGCAATCTAAAGGCACAAAAGAAAGCACACAAAAAAGTATACAAGTATTGTCACCTGTTAATAATATAGCCATTAATGATCAAAAAAATATTGTATTTTTTTTCTCCATAAAATACATTTATTAATATGTCAATAATATATACTATACATACAATACATTTTTACACTTTCTCTTGATTACAAACATGTTCTAGCATGCATATGCGACTGTCATCACTATGCCCTGTAACAGACGCAAATGATACTACTAAAAAACACGTACCTTAGAGATACCCAAAACTTAAATCGGAAGTTATTGCGTTTGCTTGACCTTGGCACACCATGTGCATACACCCCTCCCCGTCCCACCCTTTAAATCGTAAGCAGTCAGAAGTGTCATTATGTGTGAACATGAATTGCGTTTTTGGGCGTATGTGTGAAAAAACGCAAAATACACAAAGTAAATGAACTTGCGTTCCTTAATGAATCAGGCCCCAAATGTGTAAAAGATGTAAAGAGGTACTACAAAGTCGGGAGTGATTACCAGAAAAAAAATGTAAAGCACAAGTGCATAAAATCTTTGAAAATCTGGGTTTTATTGTATTAAAAAAAAGAAACATTCTAGGAAAAAATGTCCAGGGATAAAACTTTAAAACTTGGGAATTTACCCAGAGATAATTGAATGATAGTGGTAAAAGACAACACATGAATGATATTGTGAAAACATATATTTAATCACTCCACCTACAATTAGTTCTTTTTATCTAACTTGGTTCTATGCAAGAAGCCCCCACAGTTTGAGAACTCACCCCTGCCAGTGCTTCCATTTGAAACTAGCTCAGTTCTGTTTTAAGTTGAACTTGAACTGTCTGATCTTGAATTGTCCCTGGCTGTCAATGCCAGGACATGAACCTCTGAGCAGGTTCTCCTGAGCTGTGGGAATCTTAAGCATGAATCTTTCACAGCTCTGCTATTTGTGCGGATGAAGGATTTTTCGAATAATAAATAATTTTAGTCGTTACGTTTCCTTTTTCACTTTCTGGGGAGGGTCTGCAAGAATAATATTAGGGGGGAGCAAAATGCAGGGAATTAATAAGTGCACATTTGTTTACCAAATTAATTTTAAGGTGCTTGCCCACTTCATTGTTTCTGTAAACACCCCTATAAAAGCAATCTGCACCTACTTTAGATTTAGTGGATGCTCCAGAAAACACACATTGCGAAAAACAAAATCTCACATCTATGTCCAACCTATTACCACTTTGCGAACACTTCCTTTATTCAAACTTTTTTGTTTTCCTCCTAAGATTATGCTCATGTAAGCCTTAGGTATGGCTTAAATTAATCATGAGAGTGAATATTACATGTGTCACTTGTTTTTTGAACCTTTTTATTACACTAGTTTGAAATTAACTATCCTACAAAAGTATAATCAAGACACATCAATCTGTAAAAAACTACCAACCTATTACTGGATGACAGACGCAAGATCTCCTTATCTGCAACAAGAAACACGGATGAAATTCTGGTATGGGCAGAACTGGGTGTGTTCGGAACATATAGTTTGGGTAAGGTACCTTTGTCACACACTGTTGCTACTGTGCTATTTAAACAAGCCTGGGCCTGGGGGACTACAGATGTTCTCCCCAGAAACATATTCCGCACAGGCACATTGCGAATGCGAGGGCAAGCCAGTAGTGTCACAACATGAATCCTACTCTCGGTGGATTGTACCAGCTCCTGTGATCGCAGATTAATCTTCTATAGCGCATACCACACTCACAACAAACTTACCCACAGTCTGCCAATAACATCAGTATAGCATGCCCTCAACACTTAACAGGCACAGTGACCCTAACAACAACTATGTGGTCACTATGCTGTGCAATTAACAACTAGGTGTTGTGCACTACCCTGACTAAATCTAACACCCCACAAGAAATATTGCCCAGTGCAGGAAAGCAGTAAAAAGCAACAAACAATCAAGGGTTATTCACAGGGGCGGGCTGGGCCGGACACAAAAAAGGCTTTTTTGGACCGGTACAGGTACCGTTCCAAGTTTCTATTACTTTTCTAATACAATAATATTGCTTCTTTAATATAATAAGAAATAAAAAATTGGCTCCATAAGTAATTATAAATTAATTGTGTGCCCATAATCAATACATAATGATTGAAGAAGTCTATAAAGGCTCCTCTTATGTTATGAATGGCACGATAGCTCATACAGGATGCTCTTTGAGCAATCTCGCCTCTCACAACCACCTCTTTTGCTTTGGCTGTTTTGCAAGCGGTTTCCTGGTGGTTTATCAAACTACAGCATAGCAAATCCGATGGTTTGTAATTCTATCATGTTAAAAATTGAGATGGCGATATGTAAAGTGGTATTTTGAAAAACTGTGGTTCTCAGGTTTTTAAACCGCTGGAGAAAACGCAGAAAACTGGTGGTTTCAGCAAATCACCCTTCATTTAATCTATCCCATGGTCTCTATTTTAGGGTGAGGATGGGGAATATAGATTGCATTATTTAATCTGTGCAGCTATGCGTACAGTTCTTAATCTGTTACCATGTGTTAAGGGCAGAGTAGGATGAGATCCTCAACTACTAGAACCGCTTTGTGAGATGTTCATCTTTAACAGCCCGCTTTCTGAGGAACTTGTTAGATCCCACGGTACTCGGATGTAACCAGCACTTTGTCTCAGGTAGTAGCAGTTCTTCTAGTACCTGCCCGATTGAGAGGACAAAACACAGTGGGAAGTAATGAGCAACCAAGATATATTAGCAGAACTGTGGAGTAGTCTGGCACTTGTCTGATGAAGTGGATGCATTGGTATGCTGCCAGAAAAAACGTTTATAATGGCAGCAGCGCCAATCAGAACTGCAGGATGATTATCTGCCTCAGTATCATAGGTAATTGCACACCTGAGGTTGCCAGACTGAGAGCTGAATGAAGCTTGAAACTATTTGCCTAGCAACCAGCGGAATCAGTGAACTGTAGGAATGATCCTACACATAGTAGTAGCATAGATGATAGATGAAACACCATGCTGATAGATATTGTGTGTAATAATTTTATGGAAGAGGAAATAATACCACTGGGATTTTTTTTCTTAAAGGGCCCTTGATGTTGATCTTTTGTTTTTACAGTAGATTTGCAAATTTGCAAAGACACTGAAGGGCAGTAGACAGAAAATCAGTCTAATAATTTGTTCCATATCCCATTGAAGTCACTAAGCCTTATTAAGAGGGTATTAAGGTATTGTGATATAAACATGGAACTTTGTTGTAAAATACTAGAACTAGTAGGATATATTCCCCAAGATGTATAACGAGGAGTAGACAGTAGTTAATGGTAGACATATAGATAGGTTCATTCTCCAGCTGTTTGTAGAAGGAGTCTTGCACCAAAATGCTTAACAGACAGGATACTATTTATACTCTTTCTCTAATGATTGTTTGCAAGTGCATTCAATTGTTTATACTATAATAATTTTGCTTTCAGCACTTGATCTATGTGAGGTTTCTCTTTCAGTGCTCTGCCTCTCATCCATTCAATAGCACAATGCATGAGAATGTAACGACTTTGAGTGTCCGATTTGACAGCCTTTAAAGCAAGTTTTACCAACTTTACATTTATTGTGGAGACCTTTCTTGATATCTACCAATAACCAGCATGTTATGTCTAATTGAAACAGTGTATAAAGAAAGTAACTTGTACACAGATAGCGTCATAGGAACATTTTTATAGATTTCAGGATGTGCCACTTTATATTCTATCAATTATCTTCTACACATTGCACCTGAAGATCTTAATTCATTAAGGAAACTAAAGAAAAAAAAAAAATCGTAACTTTGTACCTGGGCAAAACCATGTTGCATTGGAGGGGGGGCTCAATTTAAAATATGATTGCAGATTTATAGTTGGGGTATGGCATGTCCTAGATCAGCTTTATATTTCAGTGTAAAAATAAAGCTATCAAGTATATGGGTTCTACATGAAAAAACAGCCAGTATATAACTTATGTGCAAAATAAGAAACTAATTTGCACCCCTTGCATTGTGACATGATTTTGTTCACGAGAAAATATACTCATTTTTTTTACTTACTTTCCTTAATGAATCAGGTCCGAAGAATTTAAGATTGAAATGAACTATGTTCTTTTGATCATAGCACATGAAAAAGGAAAATGCAATTATAGCCAGGCGCTAATAAGTATGAGACAAATAACTGCAAAGTGAACAAGGCAAATAACTGGCTAAATTGTAAAATACCTAAGACCTAATTCTAATATATGCATTAAACGCAGACAACTTATGCAATGGACAACGTCAGTTGTTTCTGTTAATAGGTTGGTACCTCACTCAGTAAACATGGTGACAATCAGTAACTATGAATGAGGTTCACTTTTGAGAACTATTACAGCACAAAAAACAGGATTGTTTCCATTAACACCTTTATGAATGAAATTTACTCTTGCTGATCACTATTACCAAACCCTGATATTAAATTGTTTCTAATCCTGACTGCTAAATAATCAACAGGGGAATTTTGTTAATATTTATGACACTCTGGGCATGAGTCATTAAGGAGAGCAAAGCAAAAAAAGGAATAATTCTGCTCCTGGACAGACCATGATACAATGCAAGGGGTGCAAATTAGTTTATTATTTTACACATAAGTTAAATATTGGCTGTTTTTTCATGTAGCGCACAAATAATTGTTAACTTTATTTCTACACTAAAATTTTATTTGATCTAGGACATGCCCTGTCCCAACTATAAATCTGCCCCATATTTTAAATTTACCACCCCCTCCAATACAACATGGTTTTGCCAAGGTTCAAACTTAATTATTTTTTGTACTTTATTCTCTCCTTAATGACTGAGGCCCTCAATATGAATTCATTATTGTGGTTGAAAGAAAAATCTAGTATATTCAATTCTAGGGGTAAATGTATCAATCTCCGGTTTTGTCAACTCGCGGGAGTTCGGCGAGATGACAGCTTAAATTTAAAGCGGCGCTGCCTTGTAAAGGGAAGTACCCCATTACTGCGATAAGTATGATATGATTTATATTATTGTTGCTTATTCCTGCCATAAAAAATGGCTTAAAACCTGCATTTATGAAAATATTGCCATGTCAGCTGAATGTTACTCAGCTGCCCCAGTAATACTGGCAAAGAGCAGAAAGATTTAGCTTCCTATTTCGCTGGCCAGTGTCTATGTATTGTTGTGCTCATGGGTGAACCTGTTTGCCAGCTCGTGCCTGCTCAGTGGAACTGAAACCCCATATTTTGGCTTGTAATTCCACTAATGGGAAAAAAAAAAAAAAAAAAACATATTTTTTTTAAATGAGATAAACATCTATAGATGGGATAACTTACATGAATTAGACTTCCCCATGAAAAGGGGGAACTTAATGCCAGTGGGGTTATTATAAACGGTAATCCCTTTCATGTATTGGGCTATATGATAATGAGCCCTATCACTGGCGTAAATACAGTTTTTGTCAGCAGTGGTGCTTTTTGACCCTTAGTAACCAACTAACTGTAAATACTAACTTTAAATAGCGAGAACATCTAAGAGAGGCCCCAGACCGCTGTGCCCGGTCGGGCACAGTGACAAAAACTGCACAGAAAATAGAACAAAGGAAAGCATGATGGAGGTCAAAATCATTGGAAAATGAACAAGAGAAAATAATTTCAGTTACTCAAATATTAAAATACAATCATAAAAAACATAAAATATATACAGTATTTATATTTTATAAACCTACAGCCGTATCAAATTGAAACATCAGCATCTAAACCTCCCAAACCCTTCCCAAAAATGTGCTGTTTTTATCAAAAACCACAAAATGATTCAAAATAGCAGACAATTTTCCAAGGGTCTGTTGTGAAAAGTAAATGTGTGCCTGTCAACAGTTCCTAGTTTCCTGTGACAACACTATGTTTCAACTCCAAATAGGGATGACGCGGTCTCACCTGAAACAGGCCTAGTTTGGTAGTATTAAGAAGTATTTTGAACAGGAAGGTTGGCATGGAAATACATGTGATTTTGAAAAAGCAACTTTTAGCATAGATAGCAAATAAATTCTATATATAATCATCATACAACTGATTTATAAGGCTAACATTTTACTCTCATTTCAGCTATATTTCTGATGTCTAGGAAGACTCATGTCCTTCCTGCAGACCCTTGCAATTCCAGTTTGGACTCTGGTAAGCTCAGACTCACTACTTTATATAGTCTAGGTAGCTGAAAAATTGTGATTGTTGGCAGCTATGCTTATATTTAAATGGTGGGCAGACTTTATGCATTTTTTACTGCAATGTAAGCTATTAGTACCACAAAGGCTGGATAGCCACATTTCCTATCCATGACATTTAATGGCACTCCTGGGGTTCACAATTAAGCCATCCTCCAGGCATCAGAGGGCAGCAGATACAGCCCCACAATTAGGCCTGTCAGGATTCCCAATGTGAAAACCACCTACAGAATGTGAATGAAACAAAGTGGTTCATTTTAAACATAGGTCATACAGGTAAAAATGAGATGCAGTAAATAATAAGGCAATGAACACAAGTCCATAGAAATAGTTGAAACAGGCTACCAGAATTCCCAGGTTATCTGAGGAACAGAAGCACTGGATACCTGGCTTAACAAGTTAACTGCAGGTACAGGTGAGCCAGAGTAAGCAGGTTTGGCTGGCAAGCTGGAGACCAGACACAACTGCATGACTGCAATTATAGGATGTCTGAATTGCCAGGTTAAGCTAGGATGCTGGAGATTCTGGTTTTCCAAGTTTGACAGGTTACTGCAGGTATAGGATGTCTCGATTGCTAGGTTAAATTTGGAAGCTGAAGTCTCTAGTTTTCCGAGTTTTTACTTTTGACTTCAGGTATAGGATGTCTGGAGGCACCAGATGATTCACAGTGGAATCAGATAAAAGTAGGGTCAGGCAAACGAAGGGTCAGAAGTTGGTAGATCCACAGTAACACCAGATAGTAAGCAGGAGCAAGGTCACATCTATTACTAACAGGCACATAAAATCAAGCATTCATCCATGTAATCACCACAGACAAACATTAGAAGTACAATGGGCCATACTGAAATGCTCAGTGTCTTTCAGCGTGTCAGAGGATCCCACTTTTTTAACGAGTCAATTCATCAAATTTCTGCACTGCCTAATCAACTGTAAGTGCTATTATTGTGAAACAGCTAGGAGCAACAACAGCTCACTGTGCTGAAGGATGTAGCCTGTAAAAATCTTTTCCCCTTAGTAGCACTCACTACTTAGTTCCAAACTGACTCTGGGTGCAATGTCAGCACAATAACTGTTTGGCTCACTGCCATTGGACTCTGGAGCAGTAGAAAGTGTTCTCTGAAGTGATGGTTAACACATCGCCATCTGGTAGCCTGACACAATCTTTGTTTTCCTGTGCCAGGAGAATGTTTCCTACCTGAATGTGTAATGCCATGGTCTGTGTAATGATTCACAGTGGGCCTGATTCATTAAGTAAAGTAAAGCAAAAAATAAGTATCTTTGAACCTTGACAAAACCATGGACATTAAAGGTTGATTTAGGAATGCTCTACCCTAACTATAAATCTGTCCCAATATTTTAAATGTACCTTACCCTCCAATGCAACATGGATTTGCCAAGGTTGAAAGTTACCCATTTGTTTTGCTTTACTTTCCTTAATGAATGAGGCCTAGTGTGATTTTAATAAAGCACTTGAATCAGAAGTAAAAATTAGGTGAAATAAAAGTAAAGTTTATTCAGATAAGAGATGTTCACTGACCCTTGTGTTTTGGTTTTAGTTTTGGATCCGTATTAAATTCATGTTTTGGTTTTGGTTTTGGCAAAACCGCCCTCACGCGTTTTGGTTTTCGTTTTAGGTTTGGATTTGGATTTTTTAGAAAAATTGCTAAAATATGCTAAAATTACATAATTTTGCTCTTTTTTTGTTCCTGCATTATTATTAACCTCAATAACACTAATTTCCAGTCCTTTCCAGTCAATTTTAACCACCTCGCAGGTCACAATATTATTTTCATTTACTTTCGGCCAAAGACTGCAGCGAGCTAGCTGGATAGTATACGACAGAGCAATGGCACAAACACCCGGCAGTTCAAAGCACATCTAGGGGAAAAAAAAGTGGTGCAAGATGGAATAGTCCTTGGGCCTTCCCACTCACCCATATGTTAAAAAGCTTTAATAAACTCACACAGAAACAGGAGGGGTAGCAGGTACAGTTTAATAAAGCAAGCACTTCAGTGATAAGGAGTGCCATTTTTGTGCCTGAAGTGCTTGGTTTGTTTGGGCCCCCACAAAACAAGCTAACAATGGGCTTAAAGCAGCTAAGCTAACAGTGCTATTAATGAACTGTAAGACTGCATCAAAAGACTGGTTAAAGCAATGGCACAAACACATCAGCTTATATCACATTTAGGAAACATTGCCAGTGCCACACAGCAGTGTCAGGAAAGAAAAGTGGTGCAAGATGGTATTGTCCCACCCACCCTTTTGTTGGATCTTAAAAAGGACATGCACAGTTTAACAAACCAAGCATTTCAGCGACAAGGAGTGCCACTTTTGTGGCTGAAGTGCTTGGTTTTTTTTGGTTTAGCTTGGTTTTTCCCCCCACAAAACAAGCTAACAATGGGCTTAAGGCAGCTAAGGTAACAGTGCTGTCAATGAACTCTACAGTGGCATGATGTGGTTGTCATTATCTTCAGCTGCATCCTCAACCTCACCCTGTATACATCATCCTCACACAATATTAATTCATCACTGCTGGAATCCACCATTACAGAAGTCTCTATAACAAAAATGTAAAAAATAAAAATGTAAAAAAAAGCTTTTACTTTTTTAAAGAAAACAAAAACCTCTCTAATAAAGGTCAACATTTACTGTAGATAAACATAAACTTGACAACATGCCATTATACCCAAAATATTAATAAGCATTCCAGCAACAGCTAGCTTCCTTCCCTCAGCTAGATCCCACCACCTGCAATCTATACTCTCATAATCCTCACGCTCATCAGTGTGTACATCATCCTCACACAATACTAATTCATCCCTGATGGAAAACACATTTACAGAAGTCTCTGTACTTTGATGTAATTGGCAGCAAAGGCCTTCCTCATGGAATTTGTAGTTCATTTTGATGAACACCATCTTTTCCTCATTATTAGGAAGTAGCCTCCTATGCCGATCGCCGACAAGGTTCCCGACTGTGCTGAAAACTGTTTCCGAGTACACATTGGAAGGTGGGCAGCTTAGGTATTGCAAACTACCCCAGCTCACTGTGCTGAAGGATGTAGCCTGTAAAAATCTTTTCCCCTTAGTAGCACTCACTACTTAGTTCCAAACTGACTCTGGGTGCAATGTCAGCACAATAACTGTTTGGCTCACTGCCATTGGACTCTGGAGCAGTAGAAAGTGTTCTCTGAAGTGATGGTTAACACATCGCCATCTGGTAGCCTGACACAATCTTTGTTTTCCTGTGCCAGGAGAATGTTTCCTACCTGAATGTGTAATGCCATGGTCTGTGTAATGATTCACAGTGGGCCTGATTCATTAAGTAAAGTAAAGCAAAAAATAAGTATCTTTGAACCTTGACAAAACCATGGACATTAAAGGTTGATTTAGGAATGCTCTACCCTAACTATAAATCTGTCCCAATATTTTAAATGTACCTTACCCTCCAATGCAACATGGATTTGCCAAGGTTGAAAGTTACCCATTTGTTTTGCTTTACTTTCCTTAATGAATGAGGCCTAGTGTGATTTTAATAAAGCACTTGAATCAGAAGTAAAAATTAGGTGAAATAAAAGTAAAGTTTATTCAGATAAGAGATGTTCACTGACCCTTGTGTTTTGGTTTTAGTTTTGGATCCGTATTAAATTCATGTTTTGGTTTTGGTTTTGGCAAAACCGCCCTCACGCGTTTTGGTTTTCATTTTAGGTTTGGATTTGGATTTTTTAGAAAAATTGCTAAAATATGCTAAAATTACATAATTTTGCTCTTTTTTTGTTCCTGCATTATTATTAACCTCAATAACACTAATTTCCAGTCCTTTCCAGTCAATTTTAACCACCTCGCAGGTCACAATATTATTTTCATTTACTTTCGGCCAAAGACTGCAGCGAGCTAGCTGGATAGTATACGACAGAGCAATGGCACAAACACCCGGCAGTTCAAAGCACATCTAGGGGAAAAAAAAGTGGTGCAAGATGGAATAGTCCTTGGGCCTTCCCACTCACCCATATGTTAAAAAGCTTTAATAAACTCACACAGAAACAGGAGGGGTAGCAGGTACAGTTTAATAAAGCAAGCACTTCAGTGATAAGGAGTGCCATTTTTGTGCCTGAAGTGCTTGGTTTGTTTGGGCCCCCACAAAACAAGCTAACAATGGGCTTAAAGCAGCTAAGCTAACAGTGCTATTAATGAACTGTAAGACTGCATCAAAAGACTGGTTAAAGCAATGGCACAAACACACATCAGCTTATATCACATTTAGGAAACATTGCCAGTGCCACACAGCAGTGTCAGGAAAGAAAAGTGGTGCAAGATGGTATTGTCCCACCCACCCTTTTGTTGGATCTTAAAAAGGACATGCACAGTTTAACAAACCAAGCATTTCAGCGACAAGGAGTGCCACTTTTGTGGCTGAAGTGCTTGGTTTTTTTTGGTTTAGCTTGGTTTTTCCCCCCACAAAACAAGCTAACAATGGGCTTAAGGCAGCTAAGGTAACAGTGCTGTCAATGAACTCTACAGTGGCATGATGTGGTTGTCATTATCTTCAGCTGCATCCTCAACCTCACCCTGTATACATCATCCTCACACAATATTAATTCATCACTGCTGGAATCCACCATTACAGAAGTCTCTATAACAAAAATGTAAAAAATAAAAATGTAAAAAAAAGCTTTTACTTTTTTAAAGAAAACAAAAACCTCTCTAATAAAGGTCAACATTTACTGTAGATAAACATAAACTTGACAACATGCCATTATACCCAAAATATTAATAAGCATTCCAGCAACAGCTAGCTTCCTTCCCTCAGCTAGATCCCACCACCTGCAATCTATACTCTCATAATCCTCACGCTCATCAGTGTGTACATCATCCTCACACAATACTAATTCATCCCTGATGGAAAACACATTTACAGAAGTCTCTGTACTTTGATGTAATTGCCAGCAAAGGCCTTCCTCATGGAATTTGTAGTTCATTTTGATGAACACCATCTTTTCCTCATTATTAGGAAGTAGCCTCCTATGCCGATTGCCGACAAGGTTCCCGACTGTGCTGAAAACTGTTTCCGAGTACACATTGGAAGGTGGGCAGCTTAGGTATTGCAAACTACCCCAGCTCACTGTGCTGAAGGATGTAGCCTGTAAAAATCTTTTCCCCTTAGTAGCACTCACTACTTAGTTCCAAACTGACTCTGGGTGCAATGTCAGCACAATAACTGTTTGGCTCACTGCCATTGGACTCTGGAGCAGTAGAAAGTGTTCTCTGAAGTGATGGTTAACACATCGCCATCTGGTAGCCTGACACAATCTTTGTTTTCCTGTGCCAGGAGAATGTTTCCTACCTGAATGTGTAATGCCATGGTCTGTGTAATGATTCACAGTGGGCCTGATTCATTAAGTAAAGTAAAGCAAAAAATAAGTATCTTTGAACCTTGACAAAACCATGGACATTAAAGGTTGATTTAGGAATGCTCTACCCTAACTATAAATCTGTCCCAATATTTTAAATGTACCTTACCCTCCAATGCAACATGGATTTGCCAAGGTTGAAAGTTACCCATTTGTTTTGCTTTACTTTCCTTAATGAATGAGGCCTAGTGTGATTTTAATAAAGCACTTGAATCAGAAGTAAAAATTAGGTGAAATAAAAGTAAAGTTTATTCAGATAAGAGATGTTCACTGACCCTTGTGTTTTGGTTTTAGTTTTGGATCCGTATTAAATTCATGTTTTGGTTTTGGTTTTGGCAAAACCGCCCTCACGCGTTTTGGTTTTCATTTTAGGTTTGGATTTGGATTTTTTAGAAAAATTGCTAAAATATGCTAAAATTACATAATTTTGCTCTTTTTTTGTTCCTGCATTATTATTAACCTCAATAACACTAATTTCCAGTCCTTTCCAGTCAATTTTAACCACCTCGCAGGTCACAATATTATTTTCATTTACTTTCGGCCAAAGACTGCAGCGAGCTAGCTGGATAGTATACGACAGAGCAATGGCACAAACACCCGGCAGTTCAAAGCACATCTAGGGGAAAAAAAAGTGGTGCAAGATGGAATAGTCCTTGGGCCTTCCCACTCACCCATATGTTAAAAAGCTTTAATAAACTCACACAGAAACAGGAGGGGTAGCAGGTACAGTTTAATAAAGCAAGCACTTCAGTGATAAGGAGTGCCATTTTTGTGCCTGAAGTGCTTGGTTTGTTTGGGCCCCCACAAAACAAGCTAACAATGGGCTTAAAGCAGCTAAGCTAACAGTGCTATTAATGAACTGTAAGACTGCATCAAAAGACTGGTTAAAGCAATGGCACAAACACATCAGCTTATATCACATTTAGGAAACATTGCCAGTGCCACACAGCAGTGTCAGGAAAGAAAAGTGGTGCAAGATGGTATTGTCCCACCCACCCTTTTGTTGGATCTTAAAAAGGACATGCACAGTTTAACAAACCAAGCATTTCAGCGACAAGGAGTGCCACTTTTGTGGCTGAAGTGCTTGGTTTTTTTTGGTTTAGCTTGGTTTTTCCCCCCACAAAACAAGCTAACAATGGGCTTAAGGCAGCTAAGGTAACAGTGCTGTCAATGAACTCTACAGTGGCATGATGTGGTTGTCATTATCTTCAGCTGCATCCTCAACCTCACCCTGTATACATCATCCTCACACAATATTAATTCATCACTGCTGGAATCCACCATTACAGAAGTCTCTATAACAAAAATGTAAAAAATAAAAATGTAAAAAAAAAGCTTTTACTTTTTTAAAGAAAACAAAAACCTCTCTAATAAAGGTCAACATTTACTGTAGATAAACATAAACTTGACAACATGCCATTATACCCAAAATATTAATAAGCATTCCAGCAACAGCTAGCTTCCTTCCCTCAGCTAGATCCCACCACCTGCAATCTATACTCTCATAATCCTCACGCTCATCAGTGGGTACATCATCCTCACACAATACTAATTCATCCCTGATGGAAAACACATTTACAGAAGTCTCTGTACTTTGATGTAATTGCCAGCAAAGGCCTTCCTCATGGAATTTGTAGTTCATTTTGATGAACACCATCTTTTCCTCATTATTAGGAAGTAGCCTCCTATGCCGATCGCCGACAAGGTTCCCGACTGTGCTGAAAACTGTTTCCGAGTACACATTGGAAGGTGGGCAGCTTAGGTATTGCAAACTACCCCAGATCTCAAGAGATGCAATGAGCTCCTGGTCAGCAGGCTGACAGCTCAAGTGGTACATGATACGACGACGTCTCCTCCTTCAGTTTCTTTGGCAATTGCTTCTAGGAAATAACTAAGCTTTCCCAATACACCCAGTGGTGATGCAGATGAGTCAGCACAACATTTTGACATTTGGTATGGTCTAAAAGAATTGCCCAAAAATCGTGACAGCTCGTAAAATGAACTACAAATTCCATGAGAAAGGCCATTCCCGGCAATTACATCAAACTAGAGAGACTTCTGTAATGGTGGATTTCAGCAGGGATAAATTAGTATTATGTGAGGAGGAGGGTGAAGATGATGACAGTGAATATTGCAGGTGTTGGGATCTAGCTGAGAGAAGGGAGCTAGCTGATGCTGGTATGCTTGTTAATATTTTGGGTAGAATGGCATGTTGGCAATTTTATGTTCTTCTATAGTAAACATTCACCTTTATTAAAGAGGTGTTTTTGTCTTTAAAAGGGTAAAAGCTTTTATTATATTTTTGTTTCCCTGAATTAAAACTACTATGCACTTGATCACAGGCTTTAGCAGGTGACATAGATAGATTAGTATCATCATGACTGGTGCCAGCAGCTGCTTGGTGCTCCTGGTCTGCTGTGGACTGATGTGAATCCATATCAATGGCACAGAGCAATGTGACTGGAGACTGGAAAGTGACAAGAACATTGCTACCCCTGTTTCTGTGTGAGCAACAGCACTGAGACTGGAGAGTGACAAGAACAATGTGACTGGAGAATGGAGTGTGACAAGGACACTGCCACCCTCCTGTTTCTGCATGAGCAATGGCACAGAGCAATGTCACTGGAGACTTATAAGAACACTGCCACCCCTCCTGTTTCTGTATGAGCAATGGCACAGAGCAATGTGACTGGAGAGTGACAAGCACACTGCCACCCCTCCTGTTTCTGTATGATTAATGGCACAGAGTAATGTCACTGGAGACTTATAAGAATACTACCACCCTTCCACCTTCTGTATGAGCAATAGCACAGAGCAATGTCACTGGAGACTTATAAGAATACTACCACCCTTCCTCCTTCTGTATGAGCAATAGCACAGAGCAATGTCACTGGAGACTTATAAGAACACTACCACCCCTCCTGTTTCTGTATGAGCAGTGGCACAGAGCAATGTCGCTGAAGTCTTCTATTAAAGTTATTTCATTGCTTAACAAAAAACATTGTCCGCTGCGATTTGTGTGGTTCCAACGCATAATCAGATTTAATAGTAAAAAGTAGCAGGATGCAATGAATAACAATTCAATAAAATAAGTGCAGCCGATTACATACACAGCGCCCTGGATCCAGAATACAGTTATTTAATCCTGAAGTCTGTGGTCAAGAAGACTGTATGCTAGTCCCAGAGCTCAGTATATATATTTTGTTGGTGTTACATTGAAAACAGTAGAGATGATTTGGCATGTTTCCATAGGTTCAGGATTCAGGTCAGTCCAGTATAATGCAGGTCATAGGCCGGTTCAAACAATGCCCTCCATGGGTGGGGATCAGCACTTCAACAGCTGTATACGTGGCTTCCTGCTGAAAAACTAGTTTAAACTGGTCAATTTGCATTGCACACACAGTACCATTCTTATCAGTAATTCCCTATCATCCATAACTTGCATGCGCAAGGTGCGAACTCTTAGCCGATAGGAACGGATCTCTGAGGATAAATAGGGGATTAGAATGATACCAAACATGTTTCCTGTATCCTGAACTTTAGATCTCAATAAAGTGCTTTTAACATTATTATATTTAAATATAAATCCTACTAAATCTGACTATAAACGACTGTGTGTTGGACCTATTTTAAGGTGAACTATTTACAAGAGAATGTGTGAGTGTAAGTGTATGTGTGTGTTATTTATCCGTCCGATTGCGTCACAACACGTGGCGTACTAATTTCAATCGCCCAGTAAAACGACATTAATGAATTTGATTTACATCCAATTATTTGACTTCGACACTTGCCTCCCGTTTCAGTGTGAGCTATGGCACAGTATAATGTCACTGGAGACTGTCAAGAACACTGCCACCCTCCTCTTTCTGTTTTAGCTATGAAGCTAGCCAACTGCATTAGAGACTGCAATGAGCGCTGCTGCCCCTTCTGTGTCTGTCTGCGAAATGGCCCCAGATCTCTGTGGAGGGTGGTACTCATAGAATCCAAAACTCATGAGATCCGACGCTGCAACAATAATGGTTTGCCTTGTTTTCAATTACGAGGGTACGCAAAAGTACCAAGTCAGCTTGGCTTGGTACTCGGATCTGCAGTGTTCGTGTGGGCTCAGTTTTCGGAAAACCGAGCACGAGCATCTCTAATTAAGATTAACACACCAGTTGGAAGTATAGCAGAGCCTATAGGCTGGAGAGAAACAAATTATATTGCAAAATAAACAGTCCTGGTTATGGAATAAAAAAAAATAACAGCCACATCTCCAGGAAAACATGTATTTCTGTTACCATGAAGCTCACAGTCATGCATTTTCTGACAAATATAGTGACTTGTCTCTTGTTGCTAGTCACCCACTAAGGTAACAGACAAATATAATTACTGCACTATATTTCACTAGAAATAAAACAACAGTATTTGTTTGTACTTCCATGTAAGTGGTAGTGAATTTGTATAATCCTTTTTTCTTGACTAATGCTGAACAGATACAGTAAAACACACAGTCTCCCACATTCTCTATTCTATGATTTCCCAGAGTCCTAAAGTGCAGTACATGGGGGAGAGATGGAGCAGCCAAAGATAAAATTATCAAATGGGACGTCCCAATTGGGAGAAGCCATGGAACCCCTCCAAATCACATGTATGTATGTAACATTTTACCCAATTCCCAATCGTATGTCACGTATAAAGCATAATGTATTTTCATATATTTTTTTCTATAAATGTTAAGTAAAATATAAGGCCAGATGTTTTGCCTGTGTACATTTTAATTAACTCCACATTTGCACTCATTATTATGAGAGGAAACCGCCTTCTTGCTTTCACAGATAAGATGGAACCCAGTGGAACCGTGACACCTCAGTGGCAATGAGTGGCTTAACCAGACCTGCCAACGTTACAGTGTGACTGCTGTATGCTGTAAATTAGTGACACAATATTCAAATATTAAATTCGCACTCCACTAGAACAAATCTAATATATGTAATTGCATGCAGCAAAATTAATCTATTACACTAATGTGGCATGCAACATTTTCTATTAGCACTCCATTACAGCAATTATTATGTATGCAGTGTGCTGCTCTTGGCATGGCACATGGTATGGCAAAACAAAGATGTATTAAATGCAGCATAAAAGTGATTACTTTAAGTGCACACTATGGTTAAATGTTTATATATTTTCATAAAGGCAAATGTGACATATTTACTGTGCATGACATAGCAAAAGAAATACTGTGTAAACCAGGAAATCTTTTCTATATAAATTGCTAATATGCTTCTTCTATCTGTTGTGAACAGAAAGGGCTGATTACATTTTATTTCATAATACTGTGATGAGACCATTAGACCAATTGCATCCAAATTTCTCAACCAAGGGCAGATCAGTCAGGGATGGATATTTATATGACTGCGAGGGTCTGTCCCGCCCCCTGGTAAAGTGCACCAATAATAAACTGTTCTGTTGTAGTGATAACTAGCAGGGGAAAAAAATGTAAATAAATGTGCACAACTGATTACATTCCACTGCTGGAATTTCTGTATTTCTCTACATGAAATAGATGCATTTATTGTGAATGTAGTTTTCACCATGGCCTAATAACTATAAGTAGCTTTCTTATTACTATTTAACTGGTTGTATAGTAGATAACTCACAGTGTGCAATACGAATTGTTGTGCAGGGGTTATGCAGATTCAGAATGATTCCCCATATATAGTGATTCCAAATCAATACACAAACAGAAAACTTTTTTTGAAAATAAATTCTAGAAAAAACTAAAACCGTTAAATATATGTTTAAATGTAAATTATATATATTCTTTGTGATAGAGTCCCTTTCTGAAGAACCATGAAAATTCATCCTTATGCTACATCTCAACTTAATTATATGTAAATATTACAACATATTTTTAGAAGCAATGAAAACCAGGTGGAGCAAATCACTTTGATAGCCACCCTCTGAAAAATTGTGATTGTAATTTGCCCAAGCTTCTCGTTGCAGGTCCTTCTTCCTTGACGACTCCTGTGACTCAGGCTCCACAATTGACCAATGGGACACAGTGCCCCCCTTACCCAGAAGCTGTTCCCGCTCACAATGCCAAGAGCAGTTCTCAGAAAAAGTCATCTTCCCAGCCACATCTAGAAAAACAGAACAGCCAAGCAAGTAATGAAGGGCTTGAGCCTCCTTACCTTCCTCCTGGTGCCCAAGAGGGTATGTTAAATCTGTAGTCTCAATGTCCTTCAAAATTCCTTTAAGCCAATCTATTATTATTTCTCACATACACACAACAATGCATATATATTAGCTTTGTCCTAAACGTAAGGTCTTCTGGAATGAAATTAAGACTAAGATATACTCTAGTATAAGCCGACTCGAATATAAGCCGAGGAACCTAATTTTACCACAAAAAAATGGAAAAACGTATTGACTCGAGTATAAGCCTAGGGTGGGAAATGCAGCAGCTACTGGTAAATTTCAAAAGTAAAAATATTGGGGGATGGCTTCTATGCATTAGATAAATACATATACAGCTAGTACCATAATTGTGCGTATTGATAAGCACATATTCCAATGCATATCCTACACAAGAATGTCGACAACACTGAATGAGCCCTAATGAGTCACATATCTTGGAACTGGTTGATGGTTGCTATAAAAAGGAACCAGGGAGCTGAGATCAGTTGTTGCATGAACTGGATTGGCTGTGAATATGCTGTGTCAGTGCTAGTGGTAGGTTACATCATAGGAGACATATATAAGTGATGGAGGGGAACTAATATCTTACAGGTTCTGGTGGATCCAGCAGGACATGCCAGATAGGTTGGGAAAATTGGAGTCTAAGATCTCCCTGAATATGTTAAGTAAACTAACATTTAGTTCCTGTTTTTAGCAACCATTGTTACCAGCGCCTGAAATATAAAAAAATAAGCAAATTGATGCTGTAGTGATTAAAACCTTTCTGTCATTGAATGCTGATTGGTTGTGGGGGGCTACTAAAGTTGCTCCATCTTACCAGAATCATCCCCCAGGGTCTCCTCTATTGTGCTGTTGGGATCGCTGGATTTTTATAATGAGTGTCCAAAATTAAGAGTCCAATGTACAAATAGCCTGCAAGTCAATGCCCCAGTTCCATGTCTCCTCATTGCGCCAGTTAATGTCAATTACATTTGATACTATTGTTGCTGAGACCTCAAAGGTCATCAGCTTGAAGAAGTGCAATAAGTGATCAGGAGGAGGAGTTCAGCCTTTTACTTACCTCCGCAGTGGAACACATGTGCGTTCCACTGACAGGAAGTTCGGCATTTGGAACGCAAGTTTGCGTTTCAAATGCTGAACTTCCTGTTAGTGGAATGCACATGCGTTCCACTGCGGAAGTTAAGAGCTGAGGGACCAGTGAACAGGTAAGTTCACTCGTGTATAAGCCGAGGGGGGCTTTTTCAGCATAAAAAATGTGCTGAAAAAGTCGGCTTATACACGAGTATATATGGTATATTGCAATCAACACTACAATTAGATATCCTATTGGAATCCCTCACTAAAACATGGGAGCCCTGGACACCACACTATAACTGTTATTCCTGAAGTGATAGGGGCCTAATAACTACCATGGATCCTTTCACACTCCTTTCCCATTTATCTATTATCATAGGTCGCCACCCTGCTTTTCCTATTCTATCCAATGGCTGGCTGGGTTGGGGGGGCATCTGTCCCCCGGACCAGTCCCATAGTGGGCTACCTTGGGCTGGGTCACTGAGCTACTTGCATTTTTTTTCCTTTAAAATGCTCCTAAAATGCTGCTGCCTGGGCTAATATTTGTCATCCTGATCCTACCCTATCCTATCCATTCTCTCCATCTTTCTTGTTCCCCCCAAAGTTGTAAATTCAATCCATCATCTTTAGATTTCAGGTTTATTTATTTTTTATTTTATTTTAACTTTTATTTAAATGGTGGTGGAGAAAATAGCTGTGTACGACTTCCGCCAAGCAACCAGGAAGTCCTCGTATCAACCAAGGAACAACCGCAAAAAAATGGGAACTCTAACCCTGGGAGCACATATCTACCTCCAGGACACCTGCCCTGGGCATTACTGAACCTCAACCCCTCTGGGTTAAAGAAATGCACCCACAAGTCTACCCATAGGAGTGGTACTTGGACTGAGACTATAACCAACTTCTCTGATAGAGGCGAGATCAGTGTGCCCATTACCATACTGTGCACCCGACCACTGGGCATCGCCTCCACTGCATTTTCCGGGCTACGTCTGGATTCTCAAGAACCGCGGCCCGCCACAATAGCAACAGTTATCAATGCCAAACTCCTATAAACTTCTTTAATAAACAAATCCATGCCAATATTGTTCAAATGCACTCCATCCTGCCTATAGATAAAAGGGGTCTGAAATCGAAAGTGCGGGTGCTCAATCCGCAGGCCACCTAAAGAGCGTGTCAAACATGCTGTAACTGAATTAAGATAGATTAGCTACATAAGCAACGATAATTCCCTCCCCCTCCCGAAAAGAAATTGAAAATTGAAAATGATAAAAGAAGAAGAGACAAGAGAAGAAACTCAATGCAGCCAACACCAGAAGAACACCTCCAGAAAAGAGCAAACTCTCTAGATAAAAGAAGAAATAACAGGGGAAGCTGATAACACAAGCGAAGGTAAAACCATAAAACCTTGTGGTGCCAAGTGCCAATCAGGCCCACTTTTTAGAGGAAAGATGGACAAATCCCTTCACGCCCTGCATCCAAATGCAACAAGCAGCAGAAACCCTGTGTCACTGCAGCAGTAAATAGACAATAGACTATAGACAAGAAAGAAAGCTATAGAAAGGAGACAAGGCCGTATATATCGTTTATAAACATCAGTTTTCCATCTGCCTAGCTTGATAGCCAGCCCAGAGGCACCTGCAATCGCTTTAATTCGGAAAGAATGGGTGCCAAATTGAGAACCGTCTAGGCCAAGCACCACCAATGTCCTCTTAAATACCGCTGAAAACTGGTACCTGGTAAGGGGAAGACCATCAGCATGCACCAGCCAAGGGGCTGCAGACCCTGACCTGAGGCTCACAAATTCACAAACCACCGCAATAGGGCAAACTGGTAAACCCCTCCTTGGAACTAACGTGACCCAGCGACCTTTTCCCAGCTGATCCGATTTAGACCTCCTGACCTTACAACAAATTGAAGAGGGGGAAATCACTACATGTTGCTTAAGCATTGCAGAATTGGGAGCAAATCTAGAAGAGGTAATTACTTTGCTCACTCAGAAAGCCCCAAAGTACAGTATGACAAAACCAGCGCAAAAAAGTGCAGTTTCATATGCGTCCTGCGCAATTCCTGATATAGCATCAAGCAATCCCAGCCCTTCATTGCCTTAAACAAAATAAAACTCCGGGTCAAATCCAACTCCCCAGGAACCTGGAGAAGAAAGATAATCAAGTTAAGCACATTAACATTGTTGCCCTAGATTTACCGGCCTTGAACCCGGCCCAAATAAAGGCAAGCACGCACTTTGCTCACCTCCGCCAACACCGTAGCTCCTGAATTCGCACCATTGTTGCCATGCCATGTGATACCTCTTCTGTGTTACGGGTGCTAGGGATGATTCGGCCAGGCTCTGTATGCTGACTGGACTATCTGCCATAATCTATATAAGCGGGACAAGGGGAACCCGTTATGGAAGCCCCAGACGCCAGAGCCCTAAACTTCTCCCAATGTCTCCGCAATAGTGCATCCGTCAGCGCATTGTTAATGCCGGGAACATGCTGTGCCAAAAGCTAATATCATAGGACAAGCACCACAAAATCAGCCTCTGCAACAGGGTAATGAATTAATGGCCTGCACGATTCCCAGGTTATCATACCAGAAAACAATTTGTTTCCCTTAGAACCTGGAAGCCCACAACTCCACTGCAACCACAATCAGGAAAGTCTCCAAAAGTAACAGGTAAGCAGTCCAGCAGGACCACACCCACTTGTCGGGCCATGGGCAGCACACCAATCACCGGTGAAATAGGCCCCAAAGCCGAACCCCCCTGCTGCGTCTGTAAACAACTCCAACTCTCTACTGGACACCAGGAGTGCTAGCCACAGATGCACTCCATTAAAGTCCTGCAGAAACAGATCCTATACTGCCAAATCCGCTCGGATCTCGGTCAGAGAGATACGACAGTGAGGGCACATGCGTCCCGCTGTTGACCACTCAAGCTTCGGACAAAAATCCCTCCCCATGGGAATAACTTGGCAAGAGAAGTTGAAAAGCTCAAGCATGGATTGAGTATGCTTCAACGTCACACCTGTGGATACCTGCACCTCTGTTGTCAAAGTGCGTAGCTTCTGAACCTTGTCTAAAGGAAGCCGAGAAAGGCCCAAGACTATCAACCTCGATGCCTGTGTGACAACCTCATTGTAGGTTGTCACACAGGCTCACTATGATGCCTAACAACATGACCACCGTGGCTGTCCCTGCTCCGGGACCAGACTGGTGTCACTACCCCGTGCCTCCTACCTTTAGAACTGCTGGCAGATGCACGACTATGCTGAGAGGTGTGTTATGCACGTTTTGGGGCTATCCAATAACGATTGTCGAATCTCGATTTGTGTTTCCAAAGCACGAATATTTATTCTCAAAAAGTAGCGGAATAGTTCAAGAGAAATAATGATTAGTACAGCCGTTACTTATCACAGCCGCTCTGGATCCAGTGAACAGTCATTCTGGTCTGAAGTCTGTGGTCAATATGACTGAACACTAGATGAGAAGCTCCTGCTTATATGCAAACAGAAATACAGTAAAACAATGCAGATGGTGTGGCTTGCTTCTATTGGTCCAGGCTTCAGGAGGGTCCAGGGGGTTGCAGATCATAGGCTAGTTCAAACTAAAGAATCCAAAATTGGGGGTCATCTCTCCAGGGGATGTGCTCCTTTCTTCCCGCCAAGACTCCAGTTATAACTAGTCTATTAGCATTTCATAGTCAGCATCATATTAAAGGTTTATTCCCTAACATCAATAACTAGAGTATGCAATGTGCGATCTCTTCACCGAATGCACTGGACAGCTGCTGATATAAAGGGGATTAACATGATATCAGACATGACACATTTCCTTTAACCTGAACCATAGGTTTTACTAATATGCATATAACTTATAATATTACACATAAACACTACTATATTTCGACATAAATAACTATGTGTTGCAACTACAATTAATGTGTACTATTTACAAATGTATGTGTTTTTGCGAATGTACATAAAAGTGTAAAAATTGTTATTGCCACTTGTTGCAGCTGGAAACGCCCTTCCACGCCGTAGCGTGCTCTACGCATAATTTCAGACAAAGACAACCAAGTTTGCTCGATATTAATTGAAATGACTTTATCCAATTTGCTGACTTTGACAGCTCCACCCTTTGATAGTGTAATAAACTATCACATAATCACCGTCTCAAGTTCAGGATTATACAACACTTCTTCACAGACCATGATCTCGTTATCTCTCACCACCCTTTCAGTCTCGTTCTCAGTGTTTCTCCCAGAAGACTGTTTTCCACAATTCAACACAGTAGTAACACATTTGACACCTAAACCAATTGCTAAGATGACACCCAGTATAAGGAGGAGGAGCTTACCTACACTAGCAACCATTTCCTGTACCCACTCCCCCAGACCAGAGAACCATTTCACAGGGTTCAACCATGAGAACCAACCTGCCACCTTTTCCCCGACCTCATATAACGAAGAATTATGGTTCCTTCGAAATTCCCATTTCAGTTGCAGAATTTCATCCATCTTCCAGTCTATGACTTCTTTGGGGTCATCTGTATTATTGGTGATGTACGTGCAACATTTGACACCAAACTGGGTGGCCAAGGTCACACAGTACCCACCAGTAATAGAGGTGAGATAATTCAGTACCAACCTATGTTGCACCAACTCCTTCTTGTATGCTTGTAGCTCCCTTCCAGTATACCTGAAAGTGTCATCATACATCTCGTGATATTGTCTATCAATTTAGCTAGGTCTTGAATAAATTTAAAATTTAAAGTTCCCCAAGCGGTCCTGGTGAGGTCTAGAGCAACCATAACTTGAAAACCAGCGGTTTCACTAATCAATTTTGAAGCTATGGGCTCCTCACCAGGAATCATATTTCTCTTTCCACAGTGTTCATACTGTGTGTGTATGTATGGTGGAGATGTAGTCTTGTGAATACCAAGCATTTCTTCATGAGTAATAGTCATGATTTCAGGAACCAGTTTAGCTAAGAAACACAAACCCTTGGAACTCGGAGTCACCCAGGAATAAGCTTTTCGCCCACAAACAAAGTACACATCATCAGGGAGAACATAAGGAACTATGCCCATTAATTATATCACATAAGGTTTTGACAAAAATACCCATGCCTAGTGCCTCCATTTGTTCGAGACACGTGTCAGCATGGATGACATTCTTACAATTACCTATAGAGACCTTTCCAATGGATACTTTCTTATGTTTAGTTACAAGCCCTAATTTGTGGTGTCCATCAACAGTCCTGATTATTGGTGACCTTGCAAATCTCCCTCCAAAATGAGCGTGGCGAGCCATTGTCTGATCTGATAGGTTAACTTTCCAATTCTCCAGACGCTTTGCATGAGAGATATTTAGGCACAGTAAAGATCTGTCCAAGGAGTATTGCTGAAGCTTCAGACTAGGGGAACTAGTGTTATTGTACCTCCCTTCTATGGGCCTCCAACCCCTCAATTCTAATACCTCAGAGATGTTTAGTGGGAATGGCACTAGTCCTATGTTGTGCTGTCCCTGAGGCACGTGTGAGCACACCCAACACTCAGTCTGGTTTAGAACCTTACCCATTAAGGAGTGATAATCCTCCAGAGGATGTCCGCCCACGTCCAGATTACTAGTGGACTGACATCGCTGGATGCATTTCTCTTCAACTAGGGAGTCACAGAACTTGCAGATACAATACTCATCAGACAATAGCCCCTCACACTGTCTCCGAGTTCCCGAGCCAGCAGACCTTTTCATAACCCCTGGACCAAGCTTGATAATGGGCTGCTCTGGGTATTCTAGTAACTTTTCCTCAATCTCCATCTCATCGGTATCACTACCAGAACCTGCCTCTGTCCTCCATCCTGCTTCACAAAAATAGAGTGTCCTATAAAAAGTAAAAACAAGGAAAATCCTGGAACAAAAGAAAAACAAAAACTGCCACTCCATCGCTGGAAAGATAGTTCTGAGGCAGCGTCTCTGGTTCAGGTGTCTTGACTGCAGGCTTTAGGTCTCCCGGAACAGGTTTACGAGTGACAAATCGGTGTTGTCGGTCTCAGTTTTATCTTGCACTTTCTTCGGGTTACTGACTTTCCTGCAGTGGGTGGAATGGACCCAAGTGTCTCTCTCTGTAACCTTCAGTGATATGGTACTGGTCAGCAGCACTTTGTACGGGTCTTCTCAACGGTCTGTTAAACAACCTGACCGTAAGAAATTGCGCATCATAACATAGTCCCCAGGTTCAGCATCATGACAGTTTGTTTCTGGCATATCAGATGACAGCATTTTTAGTTTTTGTTGTTGTTGCTTTAGCTGTCTGCTCATTTTTATAAGATATTGTACAGTCACTTCATTATTACACTTTAAGTCATCTTGCTGACTCATGATCAAATGAGGCTGTCGGCCGAACAGTATCTTAAAGGGGGACAGATTAAGAGGAGGTCTAGGAGTGGTTCGGATGCTATGGAAGACTAGTGACAAAGCTTCAGGCCACGCCAACCCAGTTTTAGCCATTATCTTACCAAGCGTGTTCTTAATAGTACCATTTACTCTTTCCACCTTACCACTGGCTTGTGGTCGGTAAGGGGTGTGAAGTCTGCTACTGATTCCCATGAGCTTACACATATTTTGGAAGATATCACCAGTAAAGTGGGTACCCCTATCACTTTCGATGATTCTAGGGATACCGAACCTACACACAAACTCTTGTACAATTTTGTTTGCAGTGAACACAGCAGTATTAGTG
This sequence comes from Mixophyes fleayi, assembly GCF_038048845.1. NCBI lineage: Eukaryota > Metazoa > Chordata > Amphibia > Anura > Limnodynastidae > Mixophyes > Mixophyes fleayi. The sequence continues at coordinate 259,054,571 of NC_134403.1, forward strand.
GCTGCTGGATATGCTTCTACCCAACCGGAAAACACATCAATACATACTAACACATACTTTAGATTCCTGCAAGGTGGTAATTGGATATAGTCAATTTGTATTACCTGAAAAGGTCCGTCTGTAGGAGGGATGTGGGATGGCTTAGTTGGAATAGTTTTCCCGACATTTTTCCTCAAACAAGTAAGACATGACATTGTCTTCTTACCAGCCTGAGAGGAAAATCCAGGAGCACACCAGTATGCTCTCACTAGTTTGCACATACCTTCTTTACCCAGGTGAGTCAGGCCGTGTGCTGCTTCAGCCAGGCTTGGATAGTATGTTCTGGGAGCTACAGGCTTACCTTGTCCATCTCTCCAAAGTCCTTAGGACTCTTGACCACATCCCTTCGCCTTCCAGACCGCCTTTTCCTGCAGGGAACACAAATCTTGCATTTAAATTAATTTCTGCATGTCTAATGTCTGAAAAACCATCATAGTCTCGGTCGATACAGTCATAGGTTGCCCAGCTGCCCATTTAGCAGCTTCGTCCGCCCTGTTGTTGCCCAATGACACCGGGTCTTCTTCAGAAGTGTGGGCCTTACATTTTATGACGGCTACTGTCCTGGGTACTGTATCGCTGTCAAAAGTCCTTTTATGTGTTGTGAGTGTGCCACTGGCGCGCCTGCTCCTGTCAAAAAGTTTCTAAGACGCCAAAGGGCCCCAAAATCGTGCACTACCCCGAAGGCGTACCTAGAGTCTGTTTGCCAAATCACAAGCTCTACTTAATGCTACTAGTTCCGCCACCTGGGCTGAGTGAGGTGAGCCAAGGGGTCTAGCTTCTACAACATCCTGATCGTCTACAACAGCATAACCAGTACATAGTTCTCCCGTCTCTGTCTGTCTATGACAACTCCCATATGTATAAAACGTAAAATCTACTTTTTTTAAGGGGGTGTCACGTACGTCGGGCCTCGCAGTAAAGGTCTGGTTCAGGCATTACATACAATCATGCGTATCAGTACTCTTGCCAAACTCATCACCACACAGTGCCTCCTCACCTCCCACCCTTTGTGTCTCTTGAGACACATATGGAAGGTATGTAGCTGTATTTAAGGTGCTACATCGTTTGATGGTGATGTTGGAGGGTGCCATCAGAGCTAGTTCCCATTTTGTAAATCTAGCTAAAGAGACATGTCTGGTTTGAGCTGAATTTAACAGAGCTGATATAGCATGGGGTGTATAGACAGTTGAATCATGTCCTAATACTACGTCCTCGCTCTTACTTACCAGAAGAGCAGTTGCTGCTACACTTCTGAGACATGTTGGGAGTGATCTTGCCACAGTGTCCAATTGTGCACTGTAGTATGCTACCGGTCTGCTAGCGTCACCATGTTTCTGTGTGAGGACACCTGCTGCACAACCATCAGCTTCCGTACAGTATAGCTCAAAAGGCTTTTCATAATCAGGTATTCCCAATGCAGGTGCTCTAGTCAGACTATCTTTGAGATTAAAGAACGCTTGCTCTGACTCCTCTGTGTGTACGACACGTTCTGGTTTCGAGGAAGAGACTAGCTCCTGCAATGGTAATGCCAGAATAGAAAAACCTGGGAACCAGGATCTACAGTATCCACACATCCCCAAGAAGGTACGAATTTGCTTCTGGCTCTGCGGCAGAGTCATGTGTTGTATGGCCTCAATTCTGTCGGTCGTCAAGTGTCTTAGCCCCTGGGTGAGACAGTGTCCTAAGAATTTGACCTTAGTCTGATATGGCTGTAACTTGTCCTTTGCCACTTTGTGCCCTGTTTGCGAGAGATGGAGCAACAACAATTTAGTATCATGTAAACGTGACATAAAAGAATCAGAGCACAATAATAAATCATTCACATATTGAATTAGAACAGACCCATTGCTTGGCTGGAAAGTTTGTAAACAGTCATGTAAGGCTTGAGAGAAAATACTGGGGCTGTCAATGAACCCCTGGAGCAGTCTGGTCCATGTATATTGCACCCCCCGGTAGGAGAATGCAAAAAGGTATTGGCAGTCAGGGTGAAGAGGGACTGAGAAGAAAGCAGAACATAGATCAATGACAGTAAAATGACTAGCAGATGGTGGAATCTGCACGAGGATGACAGCTGGATTGGGCACTACGGGGAATTGGCTCTCAACAACTTTATTAATTCCCCTTAAGTCCTGGACTAATCTATAGCCCCTCCCCCCACTCTTCTTCACAGGGATGTGCTGGATGTACGAATTAAAATCACTTGTTGCAACAGCCTCTCAATAACAGGATATACCCCTAGTTCCAACTCCGGTTTTAATGGATACTGTGGGATTTTTGGAGCTATCCTACCACTGTTTAGATTTACCATCACAGGAGCTACATTTGCCATAAATCCAGTGTCCTGTCCATCTCTGGTCCATAGGGAACCCGTTATTTCCAGCAACATCCCCTTTACTTGAGATGGAGTTTGTTCTATAACGGTAGAGTGCAACATTAACCTTTAAGGGGTGTCCAAAATATCCTGTACCTCATGCACGACCTTCTCTGGTATATGTAGGAATACACCATCTGGGGTACAGTATATGACACATCCCATTTTACATAACAAGTCTCTTCCCAGCAAGTTAGTAGGAGCTGCTGCAGCCAAGAGAAACAAATGCTTGGTATGCAGGGGCCCAATAGTAACTTCTGTGGGTTTAGTTAAAGGATAATGTAACACTCTTCCCGTTACACCCATAGCTGGAATAGTTTTACTGGTCACCTGTAGATTAAAAGGAGAGGTTATCACAGATCTGGCCGCCCCTGTATCTACAAGAAAAGTTTGTTTCCTACCAGCTATGTCAACTATCATTGTTGGTTCTTCTCTCAGACTCTCAGTTAACCTCACTGGCTGTAGACTACAGGTATGACCTGACCCCTAGCGCTGACTATCGCTTTCCCTTACAGCATTTGCTGCTATAACGTGCGTGGGCCGGTATGAGTCTTCTTGTCTATGTGAATTCCTCTTTGGAGGATATTTATGTGACCCACCCCTATGTGTATTGAGTCTTTCCTTTTTACAATCTCTCATGAAATGTCCTTCTTCGTTACAGTTGAAACACCTGATTATTTTATGTTTCTTCTTATGTGGGTTGTATGCTGGTGGTCGTGTATGCATTCCCTCTAGAGCCTGTATACTTACCGTCATTAACCTATCACTTTTCTCTTCCTTTTTCCTAAAAAGGTTTTTGTCATGCTCCACAGCAGACTCCCTAAGAGAATCTACTGTGATTCCTCTCCAATTAGGTAATGTGGTTTGTACTCTCGTCTTTCAATTTTCCCTAAGGCCATCCATTAATACCCCTACAGCTACCTCTCTGTGATGTGGGTCCTCCCCTATGTTTGATATTCCAGTGAACCGTGCTATCGCTGTTAGAGCTCTAGTGAAGTATTCTGATGCTGTTTCACTATCTTTCTGTTTAATGGTGAAAATTTTACTCCAATTTACTACTACTGGAAAATAGATGGCTAAATGTGTGACAATTTATTCTATATTTTCTTGATTAACCTCATCTGTCAAGGTGTCGTCTTCCTCCAACAAACAATCTTTAATAAATTTTTGTATGTTAGTAACTGTTTTCTAGGATCTGGGAATTCAGTCATAATGGAACGTAATTCTGATCTAGTCCAAGGACAATGCATTGTAACATTTCTTAGAGGAACTACACCATCTTTATCCGCCTTCCCATTGGGAACTGATATTGTGCGGACTGGATACGTACCCACCGGTTCACTATCTTCAGGATTATCTACAGGAGTATCTACCTCAGTACTTTGGATGTTATCCCTCCTAGTGGTAACACTACTCTCACCTATCTCAGCCATTGCCCCCTTTTCATACTTACGCTGAACCTCTAGCATATTGACAGCATGGGCAATGGCTGAAATTACAGTGGGTTCATCTTTTTCATCCGAAACACTTGTTTTAAACTGACTTAAAACAGGATATAACTTAGCAAATTCCTTTTTTTCATTTTTAATAACGGCTGTACTTACTCCTCCCGCCACATAGGGTGGCGGGGGCGCGCTTGCGCGAAGTTCTCCACGCTTCTCAACGGCTACTTCTGCTGTGCGCGCTTTTCGCCATGCCTACTCCCGCTGTGCATTCGCTGCTCTGCCACGTGTTGCCTTCCATTTTCCACAATTTCAAAATATCATTATGTTTATTTCTTACTTTTGTTGACTTAATCAACCACACTTTATCTTTTACATTATTTAGTACCTCTGAATTAAAACTTCCTATTGTTGGGAAAGGCCTAACACAATCCTTGGTCATCTTGACCCACGTGTCGCAATAAACCATTGCGTATTCACCATATTTCTTACACATAAGAAACCTCGCTGAACCAATAGGCCCTTCCTTAGGCAGTACACTGGCCATCTCTAGCGTATGCTTAGCACCCATGTTGAACAGTACTAATCTATGTGGACCACAAATATACCGCAATACTTTGTCTCTTCCACAAACACTTTCAACCCTGTTGCTACAATCAATCTACCGCTAGAGATCTCTAATGGCCGTGGACGTATTTCCGCTAGTCGCGTCCACTCGCTTCTTCTCGCACCCGGCGAGGACCCCTAACACAGAAATATCACTGTGGGCCCCAGGACTATCAGCTCCTTGATATCCCTGCTCTACCACAAAATCTGTTGAGTTTATTATCGCTGGTAGCGCAAAGTCGATACAATCAACCTGCCTTTCCAGTATAATTCCTCCAAGCTGCTCTCCCAATTCACACTCACGGTTGTCCTTACCGTGCGGTCAGATCGCACCGCCTACTTATACTAATTATTAGTAAACCATGCGATCTATTGGGCGCTCTTGGCGAAAACCTCCTAGTTTTCGCCTTCTGTATATCTGCCTAATATACCGTTCACCAGTTGGGCACCTGCCTCGTCAGACAGCAACTGACACTCTATTCAACAATAGATCACAACTTTAGTGTATTGAAATCACAAAATCACACAACATACACCTTTTCTGCGCAGAAAATCAACAAAATTCCCAACAATAGTAATGTTTCAGAGGCTTTCACAAGTGATTATATTATGCGTATATAACAACTATCAAAACGATTGTTTAACCACGTGGCAAATCTACCGGAAGTTCACATACGCAAAGCAGGAAGTAGGCATATGTAAAGCACTGTAATACATAAAACGCATATGACAATAAAAAGAAACAGTTTTCTCTTTTGTCCCTATATTCAAGTTAGCGCACCTTAGATAATGCAAGAACGGATATTCGGTTTCACAACACAGAGTAAAAATCAGGTTTTGAACACATTGCGTTCTTACCTGTATATGACGCGTCTCCACCCTTTTTTTGCGGAACCAAAATCGGTTGGTCTTGCGTATCGTCCGGCAACGTAACCTCTGCACGAGCCCCCAAACTGTTATGCACGTTTTGTCGTTATCCAATAACGATTGTCGAATCTCGATTTGTGTTTCCAACGCACAAATATTTATTCTCAAAAAGTAGCAGAATAATTCAAGAGAAATAATAATAAGTACAGCCGTTACTTATCGCAGGTGCTCTGGATCCAGTGAACAGTCACTCAGGTCTGAAGTCTGTGGTCAATATGACTGAACACTAGATGAGAAGCTCCTGCTTATATGCAAACAGAAATACAGTAAAACAATGCAGATGGTGTGGCTTGCTTTTATTGGTCCAGGCTTCAGGAGGGTCCAGGGGGTTGCAGATCATAGGCTAGTTCAAACTAAAGAATCCAAAGGTGGGGGTCATTTCTCCAGGGGATGTGCTCCTTTCTTCCCGCCAAGACTCCAGTTACAACTAGTCTATTAGCATTTCATAGTCAGCATCATATTAAAGGTTTATTCCCTAACATCAATAACTAGAGTATGCAATGTGCGATCTCTTCACCGAATGCACCGTACAGCTGCTATGTAAAGCGAATTAACATGATATCAGACATGACACATTTCCTTTAACCTGAACCATAGGTTTTACTAATATGCATATAACTTATAATATTACACATAAACACTACTATATTTCGACATAAATAACTATGTGTTGCAACTACAATTAATGTGTACTATTTATGTACGTGTTTGTGCGAATGTACATAAAGGTGTAAAAATTGTTATTGCCACGTGTTGCAGCTGGATACACCCTTCCACGCCGTAGCGTGCTCTACGCATAATTTCAGACAAAGACAACTAAGTTTGCTCGATAGTAATTGAAATGACTTTATCCAATTTGCTGACTTTGACAGGTGGATTCTCTTTCCCTACCTAAAACCCCTGCCTGTGCCACACCCCTGCACTGTATCTCCTCCAGCTATTTCCATTGGCTCTGGGCCATATTCAAACCCTTGAGTTCGAATATGGACCCATTGCTGGGGGTCCCCCTACTCCCCCCAGCAACACCCTGCAGAATAAATCCAGCCTGCTGCATACCAGCCACCCCCTCCGCTTTATAACTTAGTTGAGGGGTGCCCCTACTACCACCAGGGTAACTGACCTCACAGAATCTAGCATCCCGATATGCAGCAGGAGGAGCCACCCCCCCAACTTCCCTACCTTCAGTCCGCCTGTGCCGGGATACTGTCGGCGCGTCCCCCCCCCCCCCCCCCCCCGGGACTGAGAAGCTCCCAAGGACGCTCCAACGGCAGAAAAATACAAGACAGTAAGTGACGCCGTCCCTTTCGGCGTAATGGCGCGGGCCACGGGAGGAGGAATATCCCTTTGCTGCAGACAGCGCCGGAGGACAGGACATGCGGCCACTGGCCCTGTGAGGGGGGGAGCGGGACAACGCTCTGCTCCCACACAACAGAGCTGACTCGGGAGCGGCGGTGGAAATGGGAGACTGGCCCAGAGGAGTGAGGGGACACACTGGGACGTTGCATAGCAGAGAGTGGTGGGAACGGACACAGAGATAAAAATAAAACGTAGGGGTTGAGGAGAAGGAAAAAGAGAAAAGGGAAAACCTGGGAATGAAAGGAAAGAAAGCAAAAGGGGACAGGTACACGCAGGGGTACAAAAAAATTAAAATAATTAAGAAAGGAAGGACAGATAGACAAAAAGCACTGAAAAACACAAGAGACAGGCAGGAGAGCACGTTATACTCATCCAACACCAGGAACTCAAAAGACTGATCTTATTTCCGCCCATTCTATTTAAAAACTATCTTCCCTCCAATGTGACATCAGATGGATGCACCCCTCCAGTTAAACTTTTGACCCCGAGGACTAACTAAAGCCTAGTGACACAGCCTCAATATTTTATTATCCTTCATGCTTATCTCAGCCCTCAGTTCTTATTGTTATTAAGAATTAGAGATGCTCACTGACCCCCGTGTTTTGCTTTTGGTTTTGGATATGGATTACCTTTGGGTTTTGGTTTTGCCAAAACCGCCCTTGCATGTTTTGCTTTTGGTTTTGGTTAGCTATTTTTTACAAAATTCCATTTTTTGAGGTAAAATTACATAGTTTCAGTATTATTTTGTACCTACATTATTATTAAAATTACTAATACTAAATTCCAGTTATTTCCATTCAATTTTTACCATCTCACAGGTCACAATATGCTTTTCATACACTTTCAGCCAAATACTGCAGCAAGCTGGCTGGATGTTAAGTAACAGAGCAACGACACAAACACACTGCAGTTTATATCACATTAGGAGAGGTAGCATGTACAAATTATCAAGCCATGCAGTTCACCCACAAGGAGTGCCACTTTTGTGGCTGAAGTGCAAGTCCAACATGGCCCTCCCTAAACAAGCTAACAATGAGCTTGTTAGACTAATGGCAGAAAGATTAATGGTGCAAGATTGAATTGTCCTTGGGACCTCCTACCCACCCATTTGTTGGATCTTACAAAAGACATGCACACTTTAACAAACCAAGCACTTCAGCGACAAGGGCTGCCACTTTTGTGGCTGAAGTGCTTGGTTTGTTTGGGCCCCCACTAAACCAGCTATCAATGCCCTAAAGGCATGCTAGATCAACAGTGCTGTCAAATGAATTCTACACTGTCAAGATGTTGTCGTCATCATCTTCAGCATCATCCTCATCCTCATCAGTGTGTACATCATCATCACAGACTATTAATTCATCTCCGCTGGAATCTGCCATTAGAGAAGTGTCAGTACTTGGATGTATTTGCCGGTAAAGGCCTTCCTCGTGGAAGATGTATTTCATTTTGATGATCATCATCTTTTCCACATTTTTAGGAAGTAAGCTCTTACGTCGGTCACTGACAAGGTTCCCGGCTGTGCTGAAAACTCTTTCTGAGTACACCCTGGAGGGTGGGCACCTTAGGTATTGCAAAGAGAGTTTGTACATGGATTTCCAAATTGCTTGTTTTCCTCCCAGTATGAAAAGGGACTGTCTGACATATCAGATAAAACAATTACTATTTTCCTTTCCCTATGAACAATCAGTAGTATTTGTGTTAATGAACGTAGCTAGGCAATATGGATGCCAACCACAAGATGGAGGCTGTCTCTGAGATGACAGTTAATTACAGTTATAATAGAGGTTCTGTGTGGCTGTGAGGTAAGAGTCTCTGTCACTGGACACACATCACACTTATCTGCTTTTATGCACGTGTACTTATTTTGACAGGATAGCACATGGATTTGCAGGCCAAGATGGAATCTTTTGTGGGGATGCACCAGCTTATGGCAGGAGTTGGTCAGATAGAGAATGTCACTTGTTAATATTAGTCATACACATGCAGCTAGTTTTGCATTTAAGTGGAAGAAGCAAGGTCTATTTAAAACGGTTCAGAGGAGAAGGCAGGCGTCCACATTAAAGTTGGCGCATATCCTTTTCCTCACTTTAAATGTACTTGAGGTGACAGATGCATTTTGCAACTGCTAGGTCTACTTCTTCTTAAAGGAGAACTTGTAGGCAAACTTCAACCAGTATAATGACAATCTTCTAATTAATTTAACACATAAATGAGCATAAGGGGCCTGATTCATTAAGGACAGTTAAGCAAAAATTTGAGTAAGTTCCCTCACTCAAGTTTTCTGGACAAAACCATGTTGCAAGGGGTGCAAATTAGTTTATTATTTTACACATAAGGAAAATACTGGCAGTTTGTCCATGTAGCACACAAATACTTGATAGCTTATTTGTACACTGAAATTTAAAGTTGATCTAGGACATGCCCAACCCCAAATATAAATCTGCCATCATATTTTAAAACGTGCCTCCCCCTCCAATGTAACATTGTTTTGCCTTACTTACTTATTTTTGCTTAACTTTCTTTAAGGAATCAGGCCCAAGGTGAGCAGTATTTTTAGAGAAAAGCTTAAGAGTTTAAATTAATAAAGGAGAGTGATCCTACAGTGGAAGGGGGTTGGAATATCCGTAAACATGTAAATGTGGGTGTATCTCCCTTTTATAGAGGTGGTCCTAAAGGTTGTGGGAGTACACCTTCAATGTACTTGGCTGACGAGTAGATACTTGTAGTAGTAGTAGTAGTAGTAGTAGTAGTAGTAGTAGTAGTAGTAGTAATAGTAGTATTAGTAAGAGTGAGCAGATCTGAAATTTTTTTGCTGTTCATAAATGACCCTTATAGAGTAATCACAGCTACTATTACCTATGAGGGTGAACTCCAAAAGGGAGAGGATGACCATTCCATTCAAAATCCGCAGGGGCTTTGAGTTCTTCATGTTTGGGAACTGCATTTCTGATGAGGCCCCTGGCACCAGTGTGAACTTGATTCACCATCCCGGAAGGGAAGGCCAACTTTCTAGTTGTCTGATTATTGCCTGAGCCAGTAGATTCTGTCTCCATGTTACAAATCCCTGAGGTTATAAGAGAGCACTGCTGCTATCTGATAGCCTATTTATACCAACATATGGGTGGCAGATCCTGACCTTTGTTAAAAAAAAAGTTACAAACTCACACTCAGTTATGGCCCACAATTGTATATAAAAGTACTAATTAAGTTAGTATAATTAATATCCATACAAATGCAAAAAGTCACAGATTAAGTTTAGGAGTATCATTTTAGGATAAAATTTATTGTGTGAAATTAGCAAAGTACTGAAATATGGTTTAGTGTAATATTTCTATTAATGATTTTGCAAACCTATGGTTTTGTTTCGTGAGTAACAGTTTATACACATTTTAATAGTTACGTTTATTTGGTATTTTATATATTAGATTGTTTGTATAAGATTTTTAACTGTAAACAATTGTTCTGTGCATTTCTTTTTTTATTACAAACAAATTTGTGGTCATCATTTGCTGGAGCGAGCATAGTGTAAATTACACAAACATGGATGCTAGTTTTAAATGCTACCCTGGGGTCTGAAACTCATGTTTAATTGGAGTTTCATTGGTGTATGCCAAAATAAAAAATAAGACCACCTGAGATGTAAAAAGTCAGCCGACCACTGACAACAAAGGTTTAACTCCAAATATAAACACTATACATTTGTTTTTTTTTACATTTTTTGCCAGTAAGTCCCATGTAATCTGTTGTACTTATGTTTTAAAATGTTATTTTCACACTCACTTCTACTCTTTCTCTGTGTTTCACTTCACTAATACAGTTTTCTTTTTGTCAGATTGCTGTGTACAATGTACCCTGGCCCTGTTGTTCTGTCAGTTCCTGTCCCTGTGTAACTTGCTGCTGGACATCCTGACATGTGGTTCCTGCTCGGCTGACTCTGCTGGATTTTGCTGCTCCTGCTGTTCTGCTGGTGACTGTCCCGATTGTGCGGACTCCTGTAGCACAGACTGTGGCATTGTAGATGCCTGCTGTGAATCGGCGGACTGCCTTGAGATTTGCATGGAATGCTGTGGCCTGTGCTTTTCCTCTTGAAGGGCAAATATAGAAATGGACATAAAATAACGTGAATAAAGTGCTGAGGTGCATTTACAGTTTGAAGAGATATTGTGAAGCTAAAAATTTACATCTTAAGAGACTGGATACAAATTACAGGCAGCACATGATGGAATGTCTGGAGTTCTTAAGAAAATATGCACAGCACTCGGAGAAGTGAAACAAACCTGAGCCATGTAAAGTAAATAATTCCCTGAGCCCTAACTTGAGACACATGACGAACCTTGTGACCAAGGAAAAAACCTGCTCTAAAGCTACTCCACCTTTAAAACTGTGTATTCTGTAGAAATACAAGTATGTCTGAGGTTTAAATGCAAAGGAAATTTAGGTATGAATAAAATATCTTGCTGTGTGTGTGTGTGTGTGTGTGTGTGTGTGTGTGTGTGTGTGTGTGTGTGTGTGTGTGTGTGTGTGTGTGAAGAAAGCCAGTGGTATAGTAAAATAGACCATATTAACGATGGTTTACTATCATGCCATGTGAACAGTATAGCCACCTTATGCTCAATATTCCATAGCTCCGTCATGTCCTTTGTACAGTATTATAGTCCCATTGACAATTATACAATATGGCCATTTCAAGTATACAGTGGGCCTCATTTACTAAGCTCAAGATGACTGGTGCACAGTGCAAAATCCCCTTTGGTGGTGATGTGTGCATTGATTGGTGCAGGTGCGTTAAAGCACATGGGTTTGTGAAGTAAGATGGTGGAGTTTTTGGAAGAGCAAAAATTTGCACTGGCTGATGGCAGTTGGATGGAACGAGGACGTTCATTTCTAAGGGCGCACAAGATTTATTTTGTCGGTCAAGTTTCTCAAAAGAATGGATGGATTTTTAGGAGGGTTCCTTCCCATGCACAAGAGTGCACAGCCACTTCACAGAGGAACCTGATCTCTGATTCAGCTTGGATTAGACAGAAATTAGGTCTTATACTCTTAAAATGATGCATTTTATGCCTTTCCGTCACAAGTCAATGGAGAATCGTATTTCTAAGTGCACTTTACCCAATATAGAAGAAAGCTTCAAAAAACACAAAAAATGCCACATGTAATAACGACAGCCCCAATGTCCCCTTACTCTCATAATTTATTTCAGACATTAATGAGGCTTAACAGAAAAAAAGTGGTTTTTTTATTATTATTTAATGTAGGTTTAAATTTAAAGTAGGAGGTTGGACATTTGATGTACCATTTATACTTTTGCACAGTATTACTCCACCTTTCATAAATATACACCGCTCCCCACACTTCTGGTTTGTGGAGCGGTTTCCTGAGAGCAGAGAGTCGACATGCACCTTGATTATATTAGCGCATCAGTACAAAACAAACATCCAGTGCTCTTTGTAAATTAGCTTCTTCCTATTGCCTGGTCTGGCTTTTCAGTTTTGCCATTGGTGCCACCATACAGGGCCCTGTAAATGAGTACTGTCTCCACTTAATGCCTTATTTTTTTCAAATAAAATGAATGGTGGAGGTGAGCACGTGTGTTGCGATTTGTAAAAGTTAGTGCTGCGTGTGCAGCCTATGAGGTTGTAACCGCATGGATCAATAGATGGCCACTAGCAGAGAGCTTGCAGCTTCCCATTTGTCTGCAGAATCACATCCCTGTGTGGCATACATATTCAACTGTTTAATACTTATAATCAACCAAGTAATATGGGATCCGTTTCACAGAAAAGACTCCTGAAATCTTGGGAATAATAAACCATCAAGGTCTCCATTTACAGGGACAGAGGAAGTATTTCCAAAAGGTTGTTGGCCATTTTCTCCCTCCACCCTTTGTATCCTGCCAGTTTGTCATACGATATTGCTTTGTTTATGATATGTAACTTGATATTTGTTTACGTGATAGCTTTCATATTGTGTTCACATTGGTGACTTTGTCATATGTTATGTATTTTTGTAATCCATTAATACAATTTGTTGCTGCATAGCTATTTGTGGGTGTTTATTATTACATTCTACATTAGATTTCTTTGTGTTGCACTAGGTAGCACTTATGCTAATATGCACCTCAGCTTTTTTAGTATGATGACAACTATCAGATGTGCCTCTCTAATAACAATTCTCTGCTTCAAATTGAAGCCCTGTTGCCCAGTACACACTTCTAACAAACTAAGATTGTTTATAAAACATAAGACACCTCTACAATGTAGGACCTTTATGGACATGCTTGAGATGTAGCTTGTTTTTTCTTAGACCTACCTCATTGATGTTATAGTAGCAGGAGAGGTCGGCTTTGGCAGTAGAACATAAAGGGTCACTCAACTAAAAAAATGTTTTTGCCTCATTAAAGTCATTGTGCCGGGTACTACAACTTACTTATTGTTATAAATTTAAAACACACTGCTGCTGCAATTCAACAGACATGTTATGTATAGCTGAGCATGTACTGTCCCCTTCCTTTTAATTGATTTGTGAATTCTTATGCAGCAATATAACTAAACCCTAGAGTACATGAACATGGGATGCGTGTGCATGGAGCACGTAATTGTAAGCATGTTGTGTAGTTTAGAGAGCTAAGCGTATATAGAGGTGCAATCAATGCAAAAAGAGACGGATATTTTGCACTTCTGCCTAGCCACCATATTATTTTATTGCAAAGTGACCTTGTTCCGCTTTTGTAGAACTTGAATTAGAAGAAAATTAAAACATGTCCAAGTAAGCATGCACTAAGATATGGGAAATTGTAAGTGCTATTGCCAAATCCTTTCCTTTGCACTGCTAATTTACTGAGCTATTATTGACTTCCTGCTTTAACTTTGATGATTTTACAGTAGGACTTCATGTCCTAAAAAAATTAAGTGTGCATAGGAATATTTGATCCTCCACAGGTTGGATTAAAGGCTAACTCCACCCTAAGCTTAAAAAAGTAAGATAATTAAAATAAGAAGATTCTACTTGCCTCCGTTCCCCTGATGGCAGTAGTGGTCCAAGCAGTGACCTTCTGTCCTACTAGGGAAGGCAGCTTTTCACATTCCTTGGGGTTTTGTTAAGTCCCTTTTCCTGTGAGCTGTCCCTTAGTGTGAATAGGAAGCCAACAAAGAAGGATTTCCTGCATAGACCTCAAGGTACCTGCTGAAGCAGATGATTGGGGAGCAGAGGCATAATTTAATTTATTTTACCTAACTCCACCCAACAGCCAATTTTTAGATTTGAGAAGAGTTATCCTTTAACAGCTCAGCCATATAAACCTAGACACACATGAAATACATATGTTGGAGGCATATAGTATACATGTAACCTATGTATTTCATATTTCTATGGAAATATAGCTGTCCCAGTAACATGGTCCACAGTATAAATATCATTCCAGAACTTGTGACTTTCACAAATCACTCTTTTAATACAGATATATGAATTTAACTGCATTTTTGTTTTCCAGTGATCTGTGATGTCTATGGAAACATAGTATTTTTATAGTCCGTTATCTAAGGAGTGCTGTTTACGTGGGGGTTTTTTTGGACCATGGGAAGAAACCAAAACATACTAGTAGATTAATTGGCTTATGTCCAAATTGACCCTAATTTATGCATGTCTGTAGTAAGATATTATATTGTAAACTCCACTGGAGCAGGTACTGATTTGAATGAATAAACATTCTCTGCTTGCAAAGCGTTGCACAGTATGTTGCACTATATAAATAAAGGATATTAACAACAGTACTGTAAATTTATTACGTTTGTATTCTCTCCAAATAAAAGGTGACGTCTTCAATCTCCAAAAACAGTGATATTCTCCACATCACTCCACAAAATAGGATTGTTGCAGCTGGACAGTTATACCCAGCTCTAAATGTAGCATCAATACGCCTTCACCGACTCAACACTTGCAACAGATTTCCTTTCGCTAATTACTAATTAGTGTTAAGCACCCTGCTAATTATGTTATGCCAAGTAATTAAGCAGCTAATTAGCTTAGTCTAACATGAGAATTAATTAGCATTCCCTATGAAGATTGAAACTGCATTGTTGAATACATGTCGGCATGGAAGACACTGATCCTGTGTGATAGCTGATAACCTGCAGAAGGGTGACACAAGTGAATTCATCACCTTTCACGTGCGGATGTGCCCATACTGACATTTACTGGTGGTAGCAAAAATTCCCTTCAGTCATTTTTGGATAAATCACAGCTTACATAGTAAACTACACAGATTTACAGCATGTGCAAAATGTTTAGCATGTTGTGTATTCATTATGTACTAAATAATCAAAACAAGGTACAATTTAATTCACCCTCCACAAAATAATCAGTGTACATTTTCCCTGAATACAGTCCATACATTGGTAATCAGACATGTTTTCCAAGGCGGTGCAACTTAATAGCCGTGACATCTAGATAACTGGTGGAAGTACTATTAATTCCGCTTTTCCCAAAACAATCAGTAAAATAAATCACCAAGGACTAAGACACAGCGGCCGATTAGAATATTTTAATTAATTTGTCTGCTAACAAGATACTGCATACCATCTTCCGGCCCAAGAACATGATGTGAATTTACTGATCTTTAAAAATCTTCCTATGTGTCTTGATGTCATGAGGCAATGTTCTAATAAACTCTAGATTGAACCTGAGGCATAAATATGGCAATTCTGAGACATCTGTCTATCTCTTGAGATACAAAGCAATTCAATAATAAAAACTTAATGTATGACACACTGTGTGACAGGTGGAGTGTCTATATATATATATATATATATATATATATACATATATATAGCAACAATAGGTGAAAATGGCGCTATTTCAGTTTCAAGTTCAATCAATATCAAATCATTAGATTATCCAAGACATGTCCGGATAGCAGCAGTGTGGATGATATAGGTGGAGGTACACACAAGCCTATTTTCAAGCGGCAGCCCAGTTTCAAATACCCAGATGGTCAATCCGGACAAGCAGTAGATCTAGGACAAGGAAACAACAAGGCACCTCATAGTGTACTATTATTAAATAATACAAGATGATTCCGTGTAGTAATATGCGTATCAGATAGAAGCTTGATCAGAGCTCATAACATATGGACATCATGTTGATGTACGGAATCTTCCTTCTGGATCTCACAGCATATGCAAAATATATGGAAATCGATAATAGTGTAGTATCACTTAGAACCACTAGGTCACCCAGTGCTATAATTCACTGATCACCATGTCAGCAGACACTAGTGGGTTTAACACACAAAAATTCGTGCTTGCAACACACCAATTGTGATTACACGTATCAGAGAGAAATAATATATTCGCTGGGTGACCTAGTGGTTCTAAGTGATACTACACTATTATCGATTTCCATATATTTTGCATATGCTGTGAAATCCGTACATCAACATGATGTCCATATGTTATGAGCTCTGATCAAGCTTCTATCTGGTACGCATATTACTACATGGAATCATCTTGTATTATTTAATAATAGTACACTATGAGGCGCCTAGTTGTTTCCTTGACCTAGAAAAAAAAAAAAAATATATATATATATATATATATAAATATATATATATTTACACATACACACATTACATACACACATACCGTGTGTGTATGTAATGTGTTCTGGCTTATGCAGCTGGTTTTCCTTGCGCTCCAAAGTATCTCTTACAGCCCCAGCTAAGAACCAGAAGAGTGAAGGAGGGTTAGCAAGGTGATTCAGACAACCAATCACAAGCCACAATCAAAAAATTGTGGTATGTGACTGCTTCCATCTCCACCCCTTCTACATGCAATTTAATGTTGGTTAAAACAATTGACTTGTATTACAGAACAGGCAGAGCCCCAGGCAAAATGGCTACATAGCAGGCTATGGACCACCTTAGGAAAAAAAAATCAAGGTATTAATGCATCTTTAAATCAAAGTTCAAACAATTTATTAATCATAACATTTTTAATGACACCAATTTTATGTATCGCAATGATTTAACATAGGCATGTTATACTCAATTAATGAATTATCAAGTCGTTAAATTTACATGTGATTCAACAAATGTTTGGGAACCATGAGCAGGCTGGCAGACTTTAGCCCGGGGGGCAAGCACATAGCACTGGCCCATAAGTAGCGGCCCATCCTTAAATGTTGGTTTTCTGTACAATATATATGTATCAAGTGGCTATTTTAGTGTTGTTTAACCAAGTGATACTTTATTATCATAAATTATAAATCTTAAAAAATGAAAATAATGCAACAAAAAACAAACCTCACTTTATATTGCATTTTATTTGATATGTTCCTTCACCCTACGGCACTTTTCTTTTTTTTTTTACACACATACCTGGCTAATTATAATGGGGTATACATCATATTGTATCAATAGATTATATAATAATGTTTTCTTACAGTACTGAACACAGGGGATGATTTATCAAAATGCAATAAGCCCTTTTGCTTTAAAAACCTGATGTTTTTGACAGCAAAAGGGCTTGTTTTTGCTTCACACTATATACTAATAAGGTTATTATTTGTTTTAGGGTTAATAATATGAGAGGTGGTACTGTGAGGAGGAGCAGAGCACTAGGTGTCAATCTGACACCCTGGCCCAGAGCTGCATTCAAGCTCAAGGGGGCCTGGGTAATTTAGACAGGGGGAACCCTATGATGTAACATGGTTATCATTTTAGATAAATTCACAGGCAATATTGGGCCTGATTCCTTAAGGGAGTTAAGCAAGAAATTGAGTACGTTTTCATACTTAAGTTCTCTGGACAAATCCATTTAGCAATGCAAGGGGTGCAAATTAATCTATTATTTTGCACATAAGGAAATTACTGGCTGTTTTTTCATGTAGCACACAAATACTTGATAGCTTATTTATACACTGAAATTTAAAGTTGGTCTAGGAAAACTAGGAAAGGTAAGTAGCGATGATCTGCAGGAGTTGCCACTAATGAGTGGAGCAGGTAATAGGTGATTGCAGCAGCAGCGTGCATGAGCTGCTTCCAGGCCAGGAGTCTGACGACAACAACCAGCACTGAGAGGTGCTGGGAGGAGCCTTATTAACGAGAGATAACCAATGGATGAGCGGGACAGGTGAGATCAATACCTGCGCATGATTGCTGGCCTGGCAGCCAGGAAAGAAGCAGGGAATGAGGAATGAATGATATTCAGGTTACCGGGTGGCAGCAGTGGGTGAGTGGCGTGTGACCTCCCCCTTTAAAGGTGGTCATCAAACACCTAGGACCAGGTTTCTTGGAAAATTTAGAATGATATTTCTTCAATAATAACGTGCTTTGACATCAGAGGAACGCACCCAAGAACGCTCCTCAGGAGCGAAGCCCTTCCAGTCCACAAGGTATTTGATACCGCCCTTACACTTCTTGGAGTCCAGAATCTGTTTGATCTCGAATTCATCAGATTGCCGAAGCTCGGGAGGGCGAGATGGAGTCACATGAGATGAGAAGCGATTGATGATGAGAGGTCTTAATAGAGAATTGTGGAAAGCAATCGAAATGCGAAGAGCAGAGAGTAGCTGAAGCTTGAAACATACGGGGGTGATTACCGGAGAAATATTGTACGGACCAATGTACCGGGGAGCAATTTTCATACAAGTTACTTTCAGCCGGATGTTCTTGGTAGAAAGCCATACTCTGTCTCCAACTTTCAGGGGAGGAACATCCCTGTGCTTCTTGTCAGCAAAAAGCTTGTAGCGAGTAGAGAATTTTTTTAATGCCCTTCGCACCTGAGACCTTGTAGAAAGGAAGTTCTTACGTAGATCGTTAACTGCAGGGACTTGGGTGGGTGGTGGGCTGAGAATTCTGGAAAGAGAGGGCGTCCTCCATATACAATAAAGAACGGAGTGGCAGAGGTGGATTCATGAAAGGCGTTATTGTGAACAAATTTAGCCCATGGCAACATATCAACCCAATTGTCCTGATTAGCAGAGGAGAAAAATGTTTCCAAATCTTGATTAAGCCTCTCGGTTTGGCCGTTGGTTTGAGGATGGTAGGAGGAGGAAAATTTTAGGCGGATGCCCAGGAGAAGACACAGAGATCTCCAGAATTTTGATATGAATTGGACTCCGCAATCAGAGATGATCTCCATGGAGCAGCCATGTAAGCAAAAGATTTCTTTAACGAAGTGTTGTGCCAATACTGCTGAAGAGGGTAAGCCAACCAAGGGGACGAAATGTGCTATCTTAGAAAATCGGTCCACAATCACCCAGATAGTGTTACATTTTTTGCTAGTGGGTACGTCCATGATGAAATCCATAGATATATGAGGCCATGGTTTAGTGGGCAATAGAAGAGGATGGAGAAGACCCAGTGAAGGCTGACGAGGAGATTTGTGTTGGGCACACACAGTGCAAGCGGCTACAAACTCTTTAACTTTGGACTGGTATTTAGGTCAGGTCAGCAGTACTGGCGAGAAATCAATTCACAGGTCTTACGAGTCCCTAGATGTCCAGAAAAAAACGTGAAGCATGGAACCATTTGAGAAGTCTTTTCTGAAAATAGGGAGGGACAAAGGTTTTCCCCGGAGGAAAAGGAGTAGACAACGTAGTCACTTGGAGGCATTTAGGGTCCAAGATGGGACGTTCAAGGAAATGCTCAGGTTTAGCATTCTCAAAGGCTCGATACAAGGCATCAGCTTTTTTATTTTTAAGCCCTGGTTTGAAGGTCACATAAAGATCGAAATGTGAAAAGAACAATGACCACTTTGCTTGACAGGGATTTAGGCACTGAGCAGACTAGAGATAGAGAAGATTTTTATGGTCTGTGAATACTGTGACAGGGTGACGAGCCCCCTCCAGAAGATAGCGCCATTCGCATAAGGCTAATTTAATAGCTAGCAGCTCCTTGTCACCTATGGTGTAATTCCTCTCAGCAGGTAGAAATTTCCGAGAATAGAAAGCACAAGGATGACATTTGCCTTGACTGGACCTCTGAGACAGAACTGCTCCAACTCCAATCGTAGAAGCATCAACTTCAAGAAGAAAAGGGAGGGACAGATCAGGTTGTTTTAGGATAGGAATGGAGGAAAAGGCTTCCTTGAGGAAGGAGAAGGCCTCGACAGCCTCTGGTGACCACTGATGGATTTCGGCTCCTTTCCTAGTGAGAGCAATTAAAGGGGCCACGATGGTAGAATATCCCACGATAAAGTGCCTGTAGTAGTTGGCAAATCCAAGAAATCGTTGAATGGTCTTGAGGGTATTAGGGTGAGGCCATTCCAGGATAGCCCGAACTTTTTCAGGATCCATCTGAAGTCCTGATCCAGTGACAATGTACCCAAGAAAGGGTAGCCTAGGAGCTTCGAAAGAACATTTCCCCAGTTTGCAATATAACTGGTTCTTACGACGTTGAGAGAGGACTTCGGCAACATGCAGGCGATGAGACTGGAGATCCCTTGAGAAGATTAAGATGTCGTCAAGGTTCACCACCACGAAGGAATACAATAGATCGCGGAAGATCTCATTGACATAGCTCTGAAACACTGCTGGAGCATTACAGAGTCCGAAGAGCAGCACTAGATATTCGTAGTGGCCATCCCATGTGTTGAACGCAGTCTTCCACTCGTCCCTGGCTCATATCCTGATGAGGTTATAGGCCCCACAAAGGTCAAATTTGGTGAAAATTTGGGCACCTTTGATACGATCAAATAGCTCAGTTATCAGTGGAATGGGATATTGGTTTTTGATGGTAATGGAATTTAAGCCCCTGTAGTCAATGCAAGGGCACAGGGTACCATCTTTTTTTCTTCAAAAAGAAGAAACCGGTTCCAGCTGGAGAAGTGGAGGGCCTAATAAAACCCTGTTGTAAATTCTCCTTGATAGATAAGGCGGTGGCCTCGGTTTCAGGCACGGAAAGAGGGTAGACTCTGCCTCTAGGAGGAATTTTCCCAGGTAATAGATCGATGGGGCAATCCCATGCCCGATGAGGAGGTAGTTTTTCAGAATATGTTTTATTAAAGACATCTGCAAATGAAGAATATTGGGAGAGAAGCATGGAGGTAGTAGGGTCCATTATGGTATGGTCCTCAGCAGTTTTACTTGGGTAAGGCATCTTCCTGAGCAGGCTGTTCCCCAAGCCAGAATTTGAGAGGAAGGCCAGTCCAAGTGCGGTGAATGCAGTTGAAGCCAAGGTAGGCCTAGAACAATAGGACTCGTAGCCAATGGAAGATTGAGAAAATATATTTCTCCCGATGTAAAGCCCCTATCTATTGGGAGAGTACATTGGTACAGTGGTGAATACGGCAATTTACCAGAGGAGCTCCATCAATCTGGTAATGACAATTGGTTTCTTCAGAGGCACAGAAGGCAGATCCAGTTGTTTCACTAAGGACAGTGAAATGAAATTCCCGGCAGCACCAGAGTCTAGTAGAGCACAGGACTGAACAGATCCAGAGGACCAACGTAGGGTGACCGGAAAGGAGCATGTATGGTTAAAAGAAAAATCCGGAGAGAAGTTAAATGTCCTTAGCATGACCTCCCCTGAGCAAGTTAAGGTCTGTCATTTCCCGATCGTTTAGGAAATGATTTGAGAAGGTGTCCAGGGTGTCCGCAATAAATACATAATTTGTTCTTAATTCTCCTTTCTCTCTCTCTTCCGGGGTTAGGCGAGAGCGGCCCAACTGCATGGGTTCATCGGAAGAAGTGGGAGATAGATACTGAGGTGCCAGTTCCCAGTGAGCGGTGATAGAGAACCTAGTACAGAGAAGGGCTTGCTGCCCCCTTGGTTTACCTTACATCTCTTCAAGTGTCACCACAGTATTTCCTTGCAAACAAGCCTTGGCAGGCTGCACAGTGCATGAAGCCTTCGGCATCCATTTCTTTGCCTGGAAGTTTGCATGGAACCAGAACGCCATGTCCTGTACTCATTACCTCAACATTGTGTGCTAAGTTGCCCCTATTGCAAAAATGTGCCAATTGCATGCACCTTTCTTTCAAGTGCTTGGGGAATTGCAAGGCCCAGGCTACTTCAATCTCATTGCAGTGAACATGCTCCATGTGCAGGGCTAATTTTGAGGGGATTCTGCCAGTACAGGCAGCACTGCTTTTTGTTATATGCTTTGGAGCCATCCAGATTTCTGGGTACCGATTGGACAGACACCACGTTGTCTCTCCGACCATCTGTGTTTAAAGACGCAGCTGCCAGCAGGTTGGGATTGACCTGCGTAGAACACAGGTACCTGGCCTTTGCTACACTGGCCGGCAATGGGACATCACCGCTGGTGTCTGAACTGCTCTCCTCTGAAGCGTCAGGGGCATACTCATCTCCACTGCTCTCCGGGCTATAATCTGAGTTTCCAGTGGGTTCTGTCACACTTCACTGTCCCAACTTTACTTTCAGCATCAGAGGGATGCGACCATTTCTTTATTCCCGTTGAGTGTAAAATGCGCAAGAGCACTGCAAGTGGCTTGTGTATGCTTACGTATGACTTCCAGAGGTGGCACGCGCACACACACTCTCCCCTTCACATCGGACACAAGCACATTGTTGTTCCGACAGAAGTGACGCAGGGATATGCCATATTTTTAAGCCAAGCATATTAGCAAGGTCCCCTGCATTGATTAGCCTTAGGAAGCTTTGTGGGGACCTAATTTTTTGTCCCCACTATGACTAAGGTCCCCACAGTGTTGGTGTGTAAACAGGTCAATGTCCCACACATGCATAGGAATGCAAGTACACACACACATACAATTATATTAACATACTAGCCACCACACACACACACACACACACTGGCCCCCTCACAGACATTATATTAACATACTGGCCCTCTCACACACACACACACACATTATATTAATATACAGACACACACACACGCTATTAACATACCCCCCTCCACTTATCTTGTTCCATCAGCGCCGTGCAGTCTTGTTTCTCTTCACACATGGGATGGCATCTGTCACGTGGTACGTATCTCATGTCACTACGATAGGAGGTAACACATAGTGGAAGGGCGGGAGGGGGGATGGATCCCGTGGCCAATGTGAGAAGGTTGCTAGTCCCGGAGGAGGGGCCAGCCACCAAGTAATAGAGACTAGGAACCAGCCCAAAAGACTTTTTTTCTTCGGTCCGAGGGGGCATTTGTAACCCTGCCCAGCCCGCTCCTGTTTGGGAACCACAGTTTTAATGCATTACTTGTCTCCCATAAGTTAGAAAAACTGTATAGTCCCATCAGCTACAAAATATTCTTGAGGTATTATAAAAGCATTCTGTTAAACTTGCTGTCTATCAATCATATATATATAATATCATCTCACATCTTTTCACAGATCGCTTTGCTTGAAAAAGCCGAAGTTTGCCACATTTGCCCCTTGTAGGGAAAGTATGTACTTGCAAGAACATTATTTCTGCAAGAGAAATTTACACAGGAGCCAAAAAAGCAATTCAACTGCACAGCAAAGCAACATGGGCCCATATGTGTGACAGGGTGATTTATGAATCGGAAAAACTGGTGACCTGCAGTAAATTTAATTATGTGCGTATATATATTTGTTGACCTACAACATACATATGAGCACAACCACTTTTGAGAACTGGGGGCCCAGAAGAAAGTGTGCACAGCTGAAAGAGTAAAAACATTACCAACTCACAGTCATATCCCATATTGGATTAGGACCACAAGCTTTTCTTATTTTTTTGTACCAAAATATAGCTCTGTCGATCTTCATTAGATTGAGGGGACATCAGGACTATCTTTATTTCATGTGTCACTATTATAAAGTGTAATGTTTTTACCGCATTGTGTAGAAATTACCAAATAAGAGACTCCATACTCCAGGCTTATTAAGCAGTATCTGTTTTATTTCAGCATAAAACAGCATAACACAAATGGTAAAGATGCCACGGCTTCCTGCCACACTATCTTCACCCACAAGCCCTCACTATTTCCGCTAGCTAGCCAGCGTTACCCTCCCGCCCACCAGATCCCAGTCCTCTTATACACAAACACACACCACAGCAATGACACCCATCTTGTGCATCTGTGTGTAAACTCCTTTCTCAAGGTAGCAGCAGGATCATTAACCTTGTCTGTATATTTCCCTGCTGGACAGGTCCTTTTGTGGTTACTTTTTCCACAATTGCCTTAAATGTGCCTATAAATGCGCTCTCGTAGAACGTGCACAAAAGGCATCTTATTGAAAGTACACACTGAAGCTCCATCTCTGTTCCCACCAACCACATGTAAAAGTTAAGACATTTTGCAGAGTAAAAACAGACTAATGGGCCACCTCAGCTGTCAGTCCCCATAGCACATGCTTCCTATGCCACTGATAACATCCATGCACTCTATTCTCTTCTGCCTTTTCAAGTTTTACACATGGATCACTCTGTGAAAGAAATATTCCAAGTTGGCAGGTCTGCATTCTGATGTGTCAGTCAGTCTAGGAAAAGAAATATATATCTAATGTCAAATTTATTTTCTCCTGGTCATTGCAACATGCCAATGGGTACCTGAGGAAAATACTCTGGCAGTAAATAAATTGGTTTACTCAATGCCATTGAATTTGCCACCTCACGGTCTCTGGAGTTTGTATGTTTCCTCCCACACACCAAAAAAACATACTGGTAGGTTAGCTGGCTAGTAAGGAAATTAACCTTACTGTGTGTGTGTTAGAGTATATAGATTATAAATAAATAATACTGGTTTATTATGAAATCACATAACAGAGAGGACTATGTAAAAAATTTGTTGAAAACAAAAAAGTCAACATCTAAGTGCTTAACAATGGGACTCACGGATAAGCGTTATATAAATA
The DNA here is from genome assembly GCF_038048845.1 of Mixophyes fleayi. Classification (NCBI taxonomy): domain Eukaryota; kingdom Metazoa; phylum Chordata; class Amphibia; order Anura; family Limnodynastidae; genus Mixophyes; species Mixophyes fleayi. Next base: position 259,079,117 of record NC_134403.1, read on the forward strand.
AAGGTTAATAATAATGACAATTTGTGGAAAATTCTGGAAATTCATCTTGATCCAGATAAAATTCTAAAATACTATGGGAAGAAATTTGTCATATGAGCAAAATACTGTCTTCCCTAACTAAAATACAAGGTAATGTTTTATATGTTGAGTGCCTGATGTTCACTCTATTGTGAACATCAGGCACAAAGCTTTTGTTATGAGGGACATGATTTTGCAAGTTAACTTCTTCAAGCTTACCTCTTCCAAGGACTCAAATGAAGGCTGTGCTAGTTCAGAATAAAAGACACATGGCAGGGAGGTAATCTTGAATGCTCTGGGACATTCCTGGCTAACCTGTTGCTCTCCAGGTGTTGGGAAACTACAAGTCCTAGCATTCTCTGCCAGCAGATAGGTAGAATACAGCTGGCAAGGTATGTTGAGACTTGTAGTTTCACAACACCTCTAGAGCCACAGGTTGGCCAGGCCTGCGCTGGGAGTTTCACCTTATACGAATCTAATTTTCCATGAATGTGTCCATTTTCGTTCCATTATGGTAAAAAAAAAAAAACATAGTTTTCAGCAAAAGGGTAGATTTCAATACAACCTGAAGGAATGCCACTAATGTTTCTGCCAACATCTGCTGTGGAATGTAGTTATTTTCTTTTAAACTCCAGAGGGTATATTTACTAAACTGCAGGTTTCAAAAAGTGGAGATGTTACCTATAGCAACCAATCAGATTCTAGTTAGCACTTATTTAGTACATGCTACAAAATGACAGCTAGAATCAACATCTCCACTTTTTCAAACCCAGTTTAGTAAATATACCTCCAGGTGTTAAATTGAGCATGGCTGCATTGGGTCAGTAGATGGGGTTGAAATTAATGTCCTCAGATGAACATATATTACCTGATGTAGGAATGTTGAAAAACAAAATCTGCTCAGCAACCATGAGACTATTAGAACTAATGCTGCAGTTTATATCCTTTTTTCAGGATCCTAAATATCACAGGTGTTAAGAGGAAAGATGTATTCTATCCATCCAATGGAGGGGAAACATATCTGTAAATATTGCTTTTGCTGGGTGCTTGAAGCAGTAGACTAGGACCTTGGCATTGCACAAAAATTTGGCCTAGACATAACACTTTAAACGTCTTCATATTGGATGACCATGCATGCTGTTCTTTTGAACACTGCTCCAGAGCAATGCTGTTATCCAAATACTAAAGTATTTTCTACATCTCAAATTGATTTGTTTTCTTGAAACATAACCGCCGATTGGGGTTCTTGTAACCTTTGTTCCATTGTTGAAGAAAATTAGCTTGTACTGTCCTCACGTAAGAATAAGGGCCCAAATTAATCTGTTGTGGCCAACAGTTTTCCTATAAATTTTTGCAAACCCTTGCAGTGGTAATTTGGTGTAGTATAAAATTGTGTCTGTATACCTCTGGAAGAGTAAATGCCTTAATGTCTACCACAAGGAATTTATAATTATTGCACTACCGTACGATGGGATACACCAGTATATAAACTCCTTGTGTTGTGCTATACATAACAGGGAGAGCTTGATGTACTATTCCAAAACCTGCTTGAGCTTTTATAAAACATAATCTAGACATATATCTGTATACCAGCTTTGCCTCCATTAATTTAAAAGGTTATTGGGGAGATTGCTAACCTGAAAGAAATGACATTGAACTAGAAATTTCTATTCAGAATGCAAAACCTCAGGTATGCCCTGTGGTCCTTAATTATCAGTATATGACGGTACACATCCTGCAAGATGACAGTGACCAATTCAATCTTCTGTACAAAGAACTTCGGCAATAGACCAAACTGGTTTCCTTCCAAAGTGTTTTCTGCTTGGAGAAAGGAATTGAGATATCACACTAGTAGAGTTGCACTGTACTCTTCTGATCAACAGCCACTTGGAATAGACTCATGTTCTCAGCTGTCTTCCGTATAGATTTTCAATGACTTGTTGAGAAGATCCTGAATTATGTTCTCCAAAGTTTGTCTTGTAACACATTGGGTTGGAAACCTGGAAATGTTGAACAGTCTTTGCCTGGGATTGTTTTAAATTCTAGCAGATAACCACTTGAAAATGCATCCTTTACCATCTATGCAAAGATACATAAGCCCACGCAGCCTTGAATCTTGTAAGTCCTACTCCCATCATTGGCTAATGGTGTCTCACCTTCAGAAGGTTTTGTCTTTAATAATATTTGGCTACTTTTTTATTGACTCAAAAAGGAAGAACTGCCAGAATTCTTAGAAGTATGGTCCTCCTGGTGTGGCTAACCTATTACTAGGACTACAATTTTCTGAACCTGCAAGGTGTGGTAGGAATATACTTCTGCCACAAGTATTTTACTTACAATTATCTAATCTAATCTAGGTCTGAAAAGACTTTATATCAACAGGGATATTGCACAAGTAGTGATTTGATGTCTGTAGTGATGCCATTGTCTGATCCATATTGTTCTCTTCACTGCTATAAAAGACCTAGAATTTTAGATGTGACCCTCAAAATGTCCATAGAGGGTACACAATGAATTAATCTCCCAACAGATCTTTTGCATGAAATCAGTTATCTTCTCACTTTGTGTCCCATTATACAGGACATTTTTGACCCCCTTGATCTAAAATCACAGCTCAAGCCAATTCCCTAGTGACTACAGGCTGCATAAAAGTCCTCTTCACTATTGTCTTGTCTGTGTTCCATAAGATATATTAAGAAGACCCCATCATTCACTGCAAATTACTTTTTGTAGTTGCCACCTAGGTGATTGCCATATCAAGTTTGGGGGCATTGTCCAAGAATTGTACTTTGGAAATATTAAACCGCTGATGTGGCTTACGTTTCAATGGAGTAAAGTCAGTGTCAATTTTCTTGACATTAGTTTACATTGAAGGAACCACCATACAGACAAAGACTTTTCACAAACAGACAGCTATCAACAGCTACATTGATCATACTAGTGATCACCATCATTTTTGGCTTGAAAATGTACCTTTAAGCCAAATGAAAAGAGTCAGACGTAACTGTACGAATGACCAAGTGTTCCATGAGCAAATAAAAGAGAAGAGAAATGAGTTCAGTCAGAAAGGCTATATGGAAGGGACTTTGGAAAATGCAGAAACAGTGGTAAAGGAATTGAGAAGGGGGGACCTTTTGGTTCCAAAGACTAAGACCTTAGAAAAGAACGATACCAAATACAAATGGGCCTTTATTTCGGGATAATTCCAAATATAAACAAGTGGAAAAGGTATTCCATAAATATTGGTATCTGTTGAAACATGATGTGGTAATAGGAAGTATAATTCACGATAAACCCACCTTTATATATAGAAAGGCCCCAAATTTAAAAGACAAACTGATCAGGAGCCATCTGCCAGAAGACAAGAGAGTATCTATCAGAACCAAGGGTTTCCATAGGTGTGCACAATGTGTGGCATGTAGAACTTGTAAAATGGAACAAAACAAAACAACTTTTTTAATTCTGAATAATAAAGAGATTCAAAATAAGAATACGTGAACACTTTTACAATATAAAAAGGGGATTAGAGACACATGCGTTGGCCCAACATTTTAAGCTTCATCACTCATGTTCAGAGGAGCATGTGATAGGTTTTTGGGGTTTACAAAAAATTGAAGCATGTTGGAAGAATATTGACATCCTCTCTAGATTATCCAGATCAGAGATGAGATGGATCTATGATATAGATACTCTTAATTTGAGCTGAAATGTTAATGCATTATATTCATTTTTATTCTTCTAATTTGTTTTAATGTATATTATGCATAAAGGTTGTCCTTTGAATAGTTTGTGATCATATACATTCTCTGTCTTTTTTATTTTCCGCTTTATCCGAGGGCAAGGTTTACCTCCGTGGACTTCAATTTCGGAAGATATCACACCAGCTGTTTTTGTCTAATATAGCTGTTTTTTGTATGAGTTAGACCAGGTCTGTCCAACCTGTGGCTCTCCAGGTGTTGTGAAACTACAAGTCCCAGCATGCCCTTCCAGCTATCAAATGGTTGTCTACCGGCAAAGCATGCTGGGGCTTGTAGTTTCACAACACCTGGAGGGTCGCAGGTTGGACAGGCCTGAGTTAGACGTTAAAGCTGAATGTGTTTAAAGTAATATCAAATTGTATCCACGTCTCGATTGGAGTAAAGAAAGACCGGAACTGCTTTATGCAAAAAAGATCCAAGCCCCGTTCTGATACACAATACGATCAGGAGACGGATATAAAAAGGTGGACACGAGAATTGAAATATAACCTTGATAAAGACTTTCATTTGTGAGTCGAAACGCGTTGGTTTTATACATCATTCTGAGACCGGGACTAAGGACTTTGAACCCGAGCAGACGGGACAGGTCGCGGTGAGGATATTGGTTGTTCCACTTACCTTGCATTGCTAGCGCTGATCTCTGGTACAAGTCCTATGTTTTTGGCTCTTCTTCTTTTAAATAAAAGATAATGCCCTAGATTGATATCTTTTTTCTCGAGTTTGAGATATCTATGTGACGGCTGAAGCTGAATCCACATCTTTCACTCCTGTTATGGGTGTTATATCACCTACGTTCTAGTAAGCACATACCCTATGGGGTTTCTACACAGAGTGAAAACACGGGTGCACATTAAAATATCAACGCACGGGAGTTCTATGGAAGTTTCTTTCTGATAGTTATTATTGTGGACATACTATACCATTATTGGCTCTGTGTTTACGATTTCACATTTCAGAGATTTGTTCGGAGGGATCCGTTGTATATGTCCATAACTACACACAGTGGGCGTGTAGGCAGCGCCATATGTATGTATCTATCTGCTTGCTGTAAGAATTGTACTTGTTCTTCTGTGATCAAAATATTTAGTAAAATCTGCAGGAAAGAAAATATGATTTTTCTGGTGAAACTGATTTATCTTGCACTAAAATGAATTGTTCATAACTGTGTATTTGGAGAGACTTTTCTTGCTTATGGAGCTCTTGGAACATCCAGTCATCTGCTAAATAATATTATTTGAGAGTCTTTGATTTACTTGATCAATGGTTCTACATTTTTTTTTATTATTATTGTAGTTGATTTGTACAACATCACAGTGCTCTGCTATTCCAGAAAGTGGGGAATACAGTGCCTACATAAAACAGGGACATAGAAGATACACAAAACAAATGCAGTTGTGAAACAAAGGGTAGTAAAGGCCATGCTTGTAAGAGCTTACAATCTAGTGAGAAAAGGGCAGAGCTGAGGCAAGAGGAACATGTGTGAGGAGAAGTGGGACAGCGTGGGTAATACAGGTAGCAGTAGGACAGTCTGTAGTAAAGAGGTGAGTTTTCAGAAAGCATTTAATGATATAAAGGCTGGGGGAAGAGTTTGATTAAGCGTGAAAGGAATTCCATAGGGTTAGGGTTGCACCACAAGGGATTTACATGGAAGCAAAAGGCGTTTATCATAGAAACTGCAAGGTATGTCAGAGGGAGACGTAAGAGGCAGTGAGGGACAGTAATTCAAGATGAGGTTTGATATATGAAAGGTTGGTGTTGTTGAGGTCTTTGTATAAGAGGAAGAGTAATTCCAAATGGATTCTGGAAGATATGTTGAGCTAGTTTAGAGATTTGCTGAGTGATGTGGCAGAAGTGAAGCAACAAGAGAGGAAGATGACTTTTGCCGCAGCATTTAGGATGAATGAAGCGAAGATAGAAGGGTGAGGGGAATGCTACATAGGAGGTTGCAGTAGTTAATGCGGGAGATGATTAAAGAATAGATTTTTGGTTGCATCTTGGGTAAGCAAAAGGCATATATTAGCAATATTCTGGACATAGAAGCTACATGACTGTAGGCGATTAGATGTAAGGAGTAAAGAAGGAGGTGGCATCAAGACTACCACTAACACAGCATACCATTGAATCGGTTCACAATTAAGTGGATTATTCTGTATTTCTTTCTAGAATTCTGGCTGTGGATAATAGAAGCCTGTATTTTTAAAGGAGCAGCTGTCTATTCAAATGTTAATTCTCACATCTATTTCTGTGGTGGCAGAAAAAAAATTCCTCCCTCTGGGGTTGATTTACTAAAATTGCATTTAGGTGTAAAATTTGCACTAGAACATATCAGACACTTTTTTCATTGTCTAACTTGCACTAGACAGATAAAAATCAATTAGTTGACTTGATTCAGTGCATATGTTGCACCTAAATGTAATCTAAAGTAAACAAACCCATCTGTTGTCATTTCACACATACATGTGTACAGTAACCAACATTTTTCTTACGGAATAAAGATTGAGACAACTTAAGGTGCTGCGATATATCACATCAAAATGTTTAATTGCATGCCTATGTCTTTTAATTGCATGCCTATTGCAGTTATATTATAAAAGCACAAACCTTCACTTTTGCACCTTACATACACTGAACACAAAGTGAAATACATGAAAAAAATAAAATAAAAAATAAAAACATGGCACATTTTGTTGGATGTCGTTATTTATATTGTGTTTGAAGAGGAGACTGCACACATGCTGGGAAGCATTAGCTATTTTGATATCCTATACTGAACCTTTCTTACAGAAACTGCTGCATTCAGTTCCATTTCATGTATGATGTTCTCTGTGCAGACACAATTGTCTGAGTAAAAGCCTTTCCCTGATCAATCATTTTGCAAGTATCTTTTAAGTAGTAATGATAATTTAGCAATCATAATACAACACTATTGAATGCAGATGGTTATATTTTCAGATCTTTAAATAAGTCAACATTTGTCATCTGCAGTATTTAATACAAGCAGCACCCTCTTGTGGATCTTGCTGGAAATAAGTGGGAAAAGGATTTAAAGGAGCATAATACAACTGCATTATAGATATATGTAAATATGAAGCATAATCCAGTTCATTATAAAACTAAACATGTGATTGAATAAAAAAAATTAAAAAAAATAGATTAACAGTGTTGAACACCTGAGAAGTGTGTGCAGTCCTTTGCGCCCCCAATTAAAGAGTGGGAATACTGTTTACAAGAAGCCCATATATGAAGGTTCATTACTCAGATCAGGCACTAAGGCAGGCTTGTTTCAATATCCCGGCACTGCTTTCGTTGCAGTGGAAGATGTGCATTAGAAGTGTTAATTGAAAAAAATATATAGCACTTGAAATCCAACAGGCCATGTATAGCACTTGATCTGTAAGTATAACTAGCTAGGGTTCTAATTGGTGATAAATTAAAAAGACTTATTGTAATGTTGCAAAAGTCCGTGTATGACCTTAGGCCAAAGTGGTTATAATTAAGTAAAAGTGAAACAAAAAGCATATGCTGAACTCTTACAAGTTATGTAGAGGACATATCTTGAATTAAAAGGAGGGCGTATTTTTGACACATTTTAATTTAAGTATATAGGATTTTCCTGTATATTATAATCCTCTCACACTTTTATATGGAGCCTCCATGAGGTTTTGATTATAGTTAGTCCCATTGTCATAAAGATATTCTGCAAAGTGTGATACCATTCTCAAAACAGCCCACACAGCTTGGCTAGCAGATACTTTGTAACAGTTACATTTGTAAGCATCAAGCTCTATGGGCATCATGTAGGAGAAAAAATGAAGTCTAAAATTTGTTTAGACTTATCATTCAATGTGTCAACCATCACCTTCTTCAGCAAGACAGGTGTAAAATCGATCTAGCTGAGGCAGTTATGTGTTCACACAAATCCTTAAGACATGACCTGTTGTAGACATGAGCAGAAAGTTGAGTTATAATATATAGGCAGTGTTTCCAATTCCTCAGGTTCTCCTATTGTAAGCATATGCTCCAAGTGCACAGAAACAATCTGAAAACACAGCAAACTATTTGGCTTCAGGAATGGACTTGGCAAACCCTGATAACGCTGCCCAACACCTGAATGCCTTAAACAAAATAAAATAATTCAAAGAACGCCTCACATGTCAATGGATATGCTGTCCTGAGTGTTTGGCAGAATTCTGCAGTCCAGTAGAAGCATTAAGGCATCTGGGTATCCCAGAAGTTACTCAATGCCAGACTGAGCCTTACATAATATCCTGGTAAAATAAAAAAGTGGTTACAAAAAACGATTATATATGTGGCGGCAGTTCCTGATTTTCTCCTTCTGTTATTGCTGTATACAGACAATGGCGATAGAGGCTCAAGCTCTGATCATCTGGTGGACAAAGGCAAAGACAGCACATGCACACACAGAATCATATGAGTGCACCCCCATGATAACAGCTACAATATGATACATAATGATAATCACTAAACTACACACATCCAAACATTCAAAGCAATGATATTAACACTCAGAATTGCAAACAATCCTTAATTTAAAAAGTTACAAACTCATACTTTCAATATATGTACACATTCACTTTCACATCCATTCACACCTACATACATACACACAGCAGCGCTCCGTCCACACAAGTGAAGGCACTTCTGGCTCTTGGCAAATTATCCTTGGAGGAATTAGAGGCAGTGACAAAGCTGTGCAACTCGCACACAGTTTAAGGGTATTGATCCTTGTTGGAATATAGTAACTGGATACTTCTTATGTGGATAGTCTGATAATAGCGTGAAGAGGTGGAATACAGGGTTTCTGAACATCTTGAACCATGCTCCCTCCACGGAGACGAAACGCTCAATACTTGTTGCATGCTTACCTGTAGATAATACACAGTCTGAACATATTTGCATATATTGCCAGTGCATATATTTTGTTAGTCATATGCATCTGTCTAAACTGTCCATAAATAAGGCAAAGTGATTCCAGCTCCAAGTCTTGAATGAAGTCACAGTCCAGTTACCCTACTGGGTAACATGGGGTCAAAACCCTTATAGTCCATGATGTCACAGGCCATCTACCTCATCAATGCTGAAACTGCTTCGTCGGCTGCTGGCCTTAGAGGTGCCAGGAGAAAGGGTTGACATAAGTGGGTCACAGGCCATTATAGGATCAGACGTTAACATGGTGTCCTCCATCAGCATGAGGTCTAGCTCTGTCCTAGAGAGAGCAGGAAAAGAGGTGTCTGCGCAGGCACTGCTTTGGTAACCAAGCCCTGCAGTGAAGTCCACCTGCTGTGGATATGGTGCTTGCTGCGGGGCTGTAAGCTGTTGCTGAACACCTGTCATGGCTTGTGTCTCATTCTGCTTCATGGAATCAGCTGGGCTTAAACCTTGAGGGGAGAGACCCTGTGCTTGTGTCTGCAATTCCAGCTCCTGGAACACAAAATATATAAGCTATTAATAAAGTATTAGTAAATGAAAGCGACAAATTCAGCTGTATATGCAACATTTGCAATGATGTACACATTCTGAAGGTATGCATGTAAAGTAATTTGATACACATAAGTCATCCTGCTGTAGATAGACTGTTGAACATTATGGGACTTGCAAAAAGTGATAGGCAGCGCTGTCACCTGGATCCGAAGCCATAACTGCTTATTAGCTTGTTCCAGCTGTTTGGAGTGGTTCTCCAAATCTCGGCTCCGCTGTTGCTCTTTCTGCATGTGTTTGATATAATCCACAGATGCCCTCAGAATGGTGCCCTTATTCCAGCGAGTATCACTGCTGTGGAAAACAGGCAAAATGCTTTGTTAACTTCTAGATGCTGGTTTCTGGACCACTGTGTTCATTACTCTGTTTCAGTGCTGAAGCTAAAGGTCCATGGGCCAGGGCACATCCACTCACACTTAATAACTCCATCTATGAGAACCACATACCTCTCACCTACTGTATATTGTTTACAATCATTTGTCTTCTTTCTTTTCTAGGGGCACTTCAACATTACCCTCTCGTTAAGTACACCTCTAGTCTTCCTATCTTTAGCAGACCTTGCCATGCCTGCCATTTTTTTATTGAGTTCTCCGTTTCTCTTATCTCTCTTCCCAGAATATTTGTATACCAGTTGTATAGGACTAAGTCCCAGGGCCTCAGGCTCCTGGTTTTATTATAATTATTAATATTGTTATAATGTTTTCCAATAAATAGGGTCAGACTTCCACCAAAAATACAAAAGAGAATCATACAGTGTACAATTTATGTTTTATGTCTTATGTCTAACATGCAATATAGTTTTGTCCCTTCACGTAGGTGTATTCCATACATATGTGATCTGTTGCCTTCCACATGAAGCATACACAGAAGCATGCATAGAAATAATTGGATGCCAATAATTCCTATACATGCACTGTTGCAAGGAACATGGAAACTGACTTTTCTTTTGTGTTTGATTTATTGTGTGAGCCATTATATTTAACACAGATAACAGTGTGGACAGTTCTTTGCTTTCTCTGTTCCCCAACACGATCACATTCAACTACACAGATTGAAGGTTTTCAGATTCTAAAATATTGTGGAAGCTCTGCAGCCTTTTATGAACAAAAGCTGAAAAAGCTGATGAATACACTGTGAGAACAGCTGTCAGCTCACTATCACCATTTGGCTCCTAGCTCTGTCACTGGACTCCAAGTATATCACTGACAGCTAAGGCTGGCCAATAAGGGCCGTCACTTGCAGCGTACAGCCACCCCCACTGTGATTTGGGCCCCCCTGAAACTAAATGATAGATACAACACTGCTGTCTCCTTCATGCCATCTCCTGTGTCACAATGGAGAAACAGAGACAACTGGTACTGGAGATCCTATAGGGTAAAAAGAAATTCGGACATCTCCCCTTTTACTACTTACTTATGTCTGCTATTTCATAACTGAAAGTAGTCTTTCAAAGCTTCATTACCCAAAACATCATAAGAATTGTAGTGATGAATATAAATTGTTGTTAGCAGGATTGGGTGAAGTAAAATTTCAGTGTATTTCAAGTGGGTATCTGAGCCCACAGTAGGCATACTGTGAATTAGATGTTCTGAAATCTTAATTTATGTTCGTATGATATAGGAAATGAAATATACACTTATGTGCGTAAATATATATATATATATATATATATATATATATATATATATATTCCTGTTTCTTTGTGTTAAGGATATCATATTATCACACATAACATGTTGTTCTGTAAAAAACTCACAGATCATTCGTTTTTGGAATCAAAGTACCCAGCTCCTTTATACGATCATTGATGTTAAATCGTCTTCTCCTCTCAACTAAAAGATAAAAGAATGAACAGAAATTGAAATTGGCCAAAGCTAACAAGACAACACTAGGGGCTATAGTTACTAAACTGCAGGTTTGAAAGAGTGGAGATGTTGCCTATAGCAACCAATCAGATTCTAGTTATCATTTATTTAGTCGATTCTACAAAATAACAGAAAGAATCGGATACAGGCAACATCTCCACTTTTTCAAACCCACAGTCTAGTTAATATACCCCTCTGAGGGGTAGGATGTATAGAGGTGTATTTCCTGGGGGATTTTAAAACCGCCATCAATCGGATCCAGTTTTCAAATATTAAAACACAGTATTTAGAAATCTGTGATTGGCATAAAATCAAATCAAATATGTAATAGATTTTTAAACCGCTCATCATGCAAACACCGTTCATTCCTGATTTAACTCTTAATTCTTTGCAATAAGCACAATTATGCCTCGCATGTATCTTTAGGATACATATTTTAGGAGGCATATCTTTGTGCATCCTATAGACGCCAGTTGCTGCTGAGTGCTCATATAAACTTTATATCTAAACGTATTTTGCGACTACTTTGTGGCTGCATTTTAGCAATCTATTGGACTAATCACACCAATGAAAAACCAGGTCTAAAAAACGTGCATCTTTTTGTATAGTTTCACACACAGCCGCTTGATACACATTACCATTTGTATAGATCCCACTTCACATTTACTTGAAAACCACACAAAAACAAGCATGTTAAATGACAGTTTGGAAAAACCACACTGATATATTCCTATCAAAAGTAAGAACTAGTACATACATACTAAAAAAAAAACAAAAAAAAAAAACCAGTGTTTAGAAAGTGCTTCTGAACACTAGGACTTACTCATATTATGTGTATCCTTCTTTTGACGTTCACGTACAAGAGCACGATTCTCTGCTTCTGGGTAAAAACACAGCGGGCTCAGTACAGCACACAAACATAATAAGGGCAATATATGAAGCTGTGAAATAGAGGACTTGCAGTGCAAATCACATGCCTATTCCAGTACAAATGTATTAATTTACACGCAAGCCCATGGTTTAGCCTCTGAAGAACATGCCATCTACGAGGTGCAAAATTCTGCTCCTTCTGAAAGAGCTGGGTGGATCGGGCTGTTCCTTTGTGAATGTAGCTAGAAATGCCTCAGTCTAGGCCAACACATAACAATCAGATTTTCTGTTGGGGGTTGAGCAAAGGATAAAGATTACACATTTACAGGCATTCCTGGTTTATCAAATGACTGCAAGACTTTTGCAGCGGATGGAATTTATGAATTTACCTCTTTTGCGCCTAGGAAGTGCACTATATACAGAAAATGCCTTTATATGCCGACAATACCTATGTTAGGAATACATTTAAATATAGATATGAACAAGAAATATAAGATAAAAAAAATAAAGTTCAAATTAATTGACGAGATGGTCTAAAAGTGCTAGAAGGCAGGACCTTTGCCAGCATTTACATATAACGCACAAAGAGTTTGCATGGGGATATGCGCCTCGTTACGCTGTTGATTATCAGATCTGTATGGTATAAATGACACAAAGCAGCAATGAACAAAAACAAAAACAAAAAGTGTTTTTTTTATTTTATTTTATTTAATTTAACATAGACCTTTGTGGCAGGCGATAAGAAGAATGTTGTAGTTACCATTATCCATTATTTTGTTTTTTTAAGCATAATGGTTTATGATTCTGGACTACCATGGCAACCACAGTCACATGGCACATGATGTAGGGGACATAGGGGCTTTGAGAAACCTCTCTGAACTCTGTCTGCACTAAGATAAACTCCTTCTCTAAGAGATGCGAGCTTGTGTCTCTGTAGCAGACTTGACTGTGTCTGACAGACATTTGTGTTTGCCAAACAGAGATCTTTTGAAAAGGAAATACATTTGTAGAAGGATAGCTAAAAGATAAAATGCATGCTTAAAAAGGTACTTAACTTGCTTTAAAAAAATAAATAAATCTTCTATGTGGGATTAACGTTTTACACATGCATTACAACCTACCGCATCAATTATTCTAGCCAGGGCCCTGGGGCTATAACACAAATTATAGCTAGTTCCTAGCCAGTCCATCGAGTGATTCCTTTCATGCTCCCAGTATATAACCTTGCATAATTACTTTTTCACAAAGTCTATATGCTATAAAAAACATATATCATAAAACGTAAAACACATTCTGCGTTAAAGATTGGATGTACTACCCTCCTCTTAATTTTGTTCTTTTTCAGTCAAGGGCTTGGTACAGTCCAAATTTTAAACATGCATCCCAGTGCAGGAAAAACAAAGAAATCTGTTTAGCTTTACAGGATAAGAGTTTTTATACTAATTATAAATACAGTATTTAAAAAGGCAATTATACACATATTGGATCCAGTGAACCCTAATTTTGGGTTAAAGGGCATTATATGTAGTTTTGCTTACAATGTATTGTTTAAAACTACAGCTATGATGGAAAAAACAGGTAGCGAACAGAAAAAGTAGCAAATAAAGGTTATCCTATTACCTGAAAGCTCCCTTTTTATTGCTAGGTCTGCTGGGCATGAATTGCTGGTGACACCTACAACAGTATCACTTAGCCGTGAATCATCGCTGTACAGTCCCAAGTGACTACTGGAAAATGGCAGCTACACAGAAAAAGAACAGCAGTAAGTTTGACGAGAAGGAGAAGGAGAAGGAGAAGGAGAAGGAGAAGGAGAAGGAGAAGGAGAAGGAGAAGGAGAAGGAGAAGGAGAAGGAGAAGGAGAAGGAGAAGGAGAAGGAGAAGGAGAAGGAGAAGGAGAAGGAGAAGGAGAAGGAGAAGGAGAAGGAGAAGGAGAAGGAGAAGGAGAAGGAGAAGGAGAAGGAGAAGGAGAAGGAGAAGTAAAAATAGATACCAAGTATGAAAATCAGAAACAAGTCAGAAATACATGCAATTTAGTCACTTGCAATCACTACAAGTAAACACAACATCTTGCACACGCACACACACCTACCGTATTTGGCATGGACAGGGCAGGCTCTGTGTATCCAAACATGTCATCTAGACTCATGATGCTATCGATGACATCATCCATCTGCAAAGGGGCAGTAGTGATTAAGTCACAAAACTGTCATAAATATTGATATAGTGCCCAAATAAACGTATAACATAAAACCGTATGCAAAATAACAAATACAAAACACACAATTTAGGGACATTGTATGTAAACACTGCTGAATTGAGATAATTGGTGCAATTTTTATTTTCATAAAAATAATAAAATAACTGTTAATTAATATTTCTGCATTGCCAACGTGAAATCTAGTCCGTAACCAGCAGACACCCATAGACCAAACACCTAACAACCTGGTACAAAATGCTATGCTGCCAAACACCTGCTTCATTTACTATTGCAGTTACCTATGCTAAATTAATAAATTGATGTTTAACAACACCCTTCTCATTCAGCACATTATGTGTAGTTAAAAAGGTTGAAAAAGACAAAAGGTCCATGAATTTCAATTTTCATAAATTTGAATTGTGCTCATCCAGAGTAAGGCAAAACACAACTTCCAGTGGGACAGCTGAAATGTATCTTCACTGAGGAAAGCAAAAACCTTTCTGACCTCAAAAAGAGCAATCCCATAATGTCCTCTACGAACTAGATTTACAATTTTGTTGTAAGAAAAGCATCCAATCAATTTTTAACTTCCTTTAAGGAATTTTTCACTGTCACCTCAATTCTAACAAAATTGATGATAACAAAACCTTCTTTCTTCCATTTACAACTGATCAACCCCTGTTTGTTGCAAAAACCTTATTAGACAATAATTAATTATATATATATATATATATATATATATATATATATATATATATATATATATATATATATATATATATATATATATATATATATATATATATCTTCAGATTGTGCTTGTAAAATCATTCCAGCCTTTCTTTAAATCGTAACCCTTCTATCCACTTTATTATTGAGGTTGTCAACCTCTAAACAAGTTCTGCTATTTTCTTGTTACAATGTTAGTGAACTTCCCAAAACTGTACCCCATATTGAAGATGTGGGGTTACCAGTGACTTATGGAAGGCAATACTATGTTTCTATCACATGCATTTATCCCCCTTTTTATGCATCCAAGGGGGTAAATGTATTAAACTGTTGATTTAAAGGCAAGTTTTGCCTGAAAAGACATTGCCGTTTTAAATTTACCCTGCAAAAGTTGCCGAATATCATTTACTTGCAAAATCCGCAGTTTAATACATTTACCACCAGGAGTTTGTGTGTCCTTTCAGCCACTGCATGCTGCTGATCAACTTTCTGTCAGCTAGTATTGCAAAGTCTTTTTCTGTTTCAGTTTTATCCAGCTGTATTTCATTTCATGTATAATAAGCAAAGTTATTACTACGATAGTGTACAACTATACATTAAAGTTAATCTGCCATTTCACATCCCAGTTTTCCATGTTTGTCTAAATATCTTTCTGTAGATAGTTCCTATCTTGCTCTGGGTTAATCATCCTACATATCTTAGTGTCATTACAAAATATGAACACATTGCTTTCTAGGCCATATACAAGGTCATTAATATAAAACCAATAATCAATGTTATTGGTTTTACTTTTCTTGCTGTTTATGCAATTCAAAATAGTTTTAGGATTAGACTTGTTCTTTAGCAATCTGCTTCCTTGCTAACATGATATCCCTTTTACAAATTTTGCAAAATACCTTGTATCTCCATAATGAATAGTTTTATACAAGACTACACTTCCACAGTCTACAAGTTTCGCCGTCTCTCTGGACTAATTACACTTTACCCCTCTACAATTCATGTTTTTTGTTGCGGTTACAAAATATTTTAATGGAACTCAGGTCATATGTTACAATGTTGTGATCACTATTAAATATATGCCCCTGCCCCATCTATACAACATCTGTTCTAGTAGATAGTAACAAGCCCAACAGCTCCTCTCTAGTTGGTTCTGCTTCCACTTGCAAAAAAATAGCTGCCTTTAAAATATAATTTTAATAAAATCCTAATAAAATATAATAAATTGTCTTCTTTTGCCAGTAACATTAACTTAATTGTCCTGAGTTATATCTGGGTAGTAAAATCACCCATAGAGAGGATCACATTTTTCGTTGATGTACTTTGTAATGATAAATGATTTTCACGCAATTGTTTGGGGTTTGTTGTAAGCCATCTAACACAATCTGTACTTTACTTGTGTTAAAATATATCTAATATTTTTACGGCCACTATTAATTGCATGCGTCTCTTTATCACTTATTATAAGTCGTCCAATCCACTTCTCTCCTATTTCCCTTGACTAAGCCCTTCTCCCTATGTTTACCATCTTGTACAGTGCTTCTATCCTCAACCTCTCAGCCACTTCCTAATTTAAAATCACCTTGACAATTTTGTTCTCAACCAAAACAGTGGTAGTCTCCCCATTAAGGTGCAGCCCATGTCTACTGTAGACACCGTAGATGAATGACAAATTGGTCCAATTCTTCAAAAGCCCCAAATCTCCTTATTACACCAACATTTCAGCCACTTATTCTATACTAGGCTTGGGATGTCTTTCAGGTGTAGCATGTGGTACAGACTGTAATCCTTAGGCCCTTGCTTCAAGATTACAATCTGAAATCATTTTTAAAGACCATCCATCTACCACTAACTTTGTCATTGGTACCAGTATGGACCAAGAACTCTGGACCCTCCCCAGCACTTCCCAACAGTCTATCGACTTGATCCACTATATGCCCGTCCAGAGCACCAGCTAACCGTTTAAAAGTCACAGATTACCTATCTGCCATCCTAATAATTCCATTTTTTTCCCACGAGCACCTGTCTGGCCTAACTACACTAGCCGTTTCCCCATCTAGCAGTGCCATTACCAATCATGGAACATACACGGACACAAATTTACTTAATAGTAAGTATTACGTTAAAACAAAAGTATTGAATATTAATTAAGTAGACTTAATGCATCTTTAGTGAAGTACTACCAACTATTAATAAAATAGAGGTAACGTACTAACAGACTACATATGCCTACAAAGAAATATTTTTAAATAAATAAGAACAAAATTTCAAAGAGAAAATAAGAATTCTTTACCACAAAAAAAAAAAAGCAAATTTAAAAAGGTATACATAGTTTTCCTATTTCATTGTTTTGTGCATTTATTAGAACAAATGCACTTTCAGACAGTTGCCAGGACAATTAGATAACCTGCAAAGCTCGCTTGATTTTGCACTTAACATATAGCCTCAATAACACACCTGTAGCACCTCAATTAATTTACCACAGGTAAGTGAAATTGATGTGTAACACCACTCTCATTAAGTGATTAATTCAGCACAAGTTACTGAAACAGTAAATTAAATGGGAGATGTGTATAGATGGAAGGGGTCATATACCTGAACACTCACTTCTCTTTCTGTGTTGGAGCACAAGTTCATTCTGGCCATAGGGCTGTTAGGTGCGCTGTTTCCTGCAGAGGACGAAAGACGTGCAGCACGGTGTGCAGGGGATGAAGGAGCAGGTGGAGGCTTTGGCGACAGTCTGAGTGGACTAAGGTGAGAAGCAAATTTGTTCCCAAAAGTGTCAGACAGGTAATCTCGAACCTTCTTGTCTCGGGACTGCTGCAGATGGTAAGTTGTTGGGTTCTCAAGGTGGGTCTGAACCTGGAGAAAAAGCCAGAAGATTTAGAATTGAAAAAAAAGACTAGATGAAAAAAAGAGGTAATGGTTATTAGAGGATTTGTACAGTAACACTAAAGTGACAACTATAAAGCAAAATGGTGGTACATATATGTACATTGAGCAAGGTGATTTCTAATACCCTTACAAACTACAATATGATAGATAGACAGACACACACACACACACACACACATACACACACACACACACACACATATCAAATTACATATAATGCTTTCTGTTGCAATGTAGAACCTTCTATTAGGCTTCTTAGTTCCATAGAGATAAAAGTTACCTTCAGGACCTCCATGGGGACTGGTGGCGGTGCCTGATAAGAAGCAGGGGTGCTGATTGCAGGTGACGTAGTGGAAGGCATGATGTGCTGTTGTTGCAGGAAATGTTGCTGATGTTGCATCTGTATTCGTTCACGTTGCTCTTCTTGCTGAGCCTGCTCTCGCATCAGCTGCATACGTAGTCCAATCCGGGACGCCATGACTGCAGGAAGACTGCGCACGTAGTGGTAAAACCCTACAAGAAACTTTTAGATATCAAAATGCTTTTTAGGAGATTAAATTATTCAACATAACATATGTATCAATAGCTAAATATCCCTTATTTTTCAAAATGGTTTACACTGACAAAAATGTAACCCACTTATTTAACTAGGATCTGAGGTGAATGGCAGTAGGAGGAGAAAAAGTGGTGGGAGTCTGGATTAGAACTAGAGATTTAGTCTGCTAGGGCCATTAAAGTGCTACATCTGGGGATGACAATAAGAGAACGGACATTAGGGTTTTGCCAGATTACTAATTTATGTCAAATAATGCATATACCAGAGATGATAAGGGATAATCATCAGCAACTGTCCCACAAAAGATCTGATAATTATTATCACAATTTATTTCTAAAGCATCTGAATTGTAAAGCGCTATGGAATATGTTGGCGCTATATAAATAAATGATGAGGATGATCTGACATACTGCATATTACTTTAGACCTGGGGAAATTACAGATAGTAATATACATATACACACTAATCTACAATTACACACTGGCAGAAACACAGGGAACAGAAACACACACCATCAAATCTTGGCAGAAGACATATTGTTATTTGTCAGTCAGCCTCTCATTGCATGTTCAAACATCCTAAAATAGTCCATCCCAGCCACCCAATGAAAAAAAAATAAAAAAAATTCCAAACTTCTGATATTTTTTTGAAAGTGTTAAATTGAAGAATACATTACAACTATTAAGTCACTGATACAAATAAGTGTTTGCATACATCTGTGCGTTTATATACATGTCTATTTTCACAAACTATTCAGAAAAAGGAGTATAGAAATTTTTTTTAGACGTGAGACTCCGTTTTCTAACAAGCATAGCATAATACAAATCTCTGAAGGAATGGAGTAGTTGCACCCCATGTGCCAAGTTTTGCATAGTAATGGAAAAACGAGATTTTAATTTGCAGAGTGATATTATGGATAAGATAATGGGATGAAGCAGGTGCATCTTTAAGGGCTCCTTTGCTGTTGGGAGGGACAAAGCAAAATTTCCACTCCGAAAAAGGACTTTTTTTATTTCACCAGCTCGGAGCGGGCAGAAATCCATTTTCATCATATCTTTTCAATGGAAAGCATCTTGCACTTTAGCAAAATGGTGCATTTATAGGTCTGATCTGCCAAAAGTAAAACAAAGATTCAAAAAGCATAAAAGTGCCACAGGTAAAAAATGAAGCCCAATGCCCTCTAACTCATTTATATGGTAAAAAGTAACGTTTACTTTTGCTTGCGTCGCTATGGGGCGCAAGCAAAAGTGAGCTGATATTTCAGAAAAAAAACAAAAACGAAGTGTAATATTTATTTACAATTGAATCTTCCTCACTGAGTACAACAGAACAGTTTTGCGTGAGTTCAGTCAACCTTCCAGTCAGCGTCACGTACGCTCAACAATTTTTCTTGTCTCCCTCCACCTACGCTGTATGGGGCCGCACGTAGTCAGAACAGTACATTTCTGTAATTCAAGCAAACTTGGTAATCTGTAACTGTGTGTGCTTAAAACATTATCATTAGTCGGTTGGTAAGTTGGTGCCAAATACATTTAAATTACAGTTTATCGATTGTTTATCAAATGTATTACTCATTTGTGCCGACCATTATTTCTTTTTAGTTTTCTTGCTGCCCACACAAACTTAAACTTTGACTATTTGGCCCAATTGGGGTTTTGAGTTTAACATGCCTGATCTAGGTGCCCAACAAAGGCAAGACTTCCTTCAGTATGTGACCCAGTGACTGTGATTAGTGCAAACAGAACATGTGTGGTAATCCATAACAACCAATCAGATATAAGCTTTCATTAGTCTAACCACACTAAACTGCTAAAAACTCAAATGTGATTGATTGATACTGTTACAGCAAACTATTCCTTGCACAATGCTATAAAAAAAAGCCCCTGCGAGTACAATTAAATGCATATGTTACATCCACAGCATCAGCCAGAGAACTTCCAATCACTGGAAAGTTGCTGTCAGAGCACAATGATGTAAATGTATTATACAGGTTTCTTTGTTGTTGTTTGTTTTGTGTTTTTTTTTTATTACAGTAATGTGTTAAAGAAAAAAAACTAATATTGGACATGCCACTGACCACAAAGATACTCATGGAATTGCAGAAGGAATCGGACAGTCCACCAAGTAAGAAACATATTTAGGAACTGAAAGCAAATCGTAAACTTCATGCTAAAACTACAAGTAATTATTGGATATCAATAATAACCACAACATGTGCTTTATTAAAACATATCCTAGTATCACATAGAAGCTTGATGTTAGTATAACAATACAAAATGGCCTATAATGCATACTGAAAAAAAAGGAAATTTAACCAATTTGCATTTCTAGTTCTTTATGGAAGATCTTTCATCAATTTGGCGACATCTTGTGGTAAATATCGAAAATAACATGATGATATATTTCTATGTATAAAATGCTGTGAAGTTAATATATTCTACCTGAAACGATAAGAGACTAAGGGCTAGATTTACTAAACTGCGGGTTTGAAAAAGTGGAGATGTTACCCATAGCAAACAATCAGATTGTAGCTGTCATTTATTTAGTGCATTCTGCAAAATGACAGCTAGAATCTGACAGTGGTGGATGCAGGGGGGGGGGGGGGGGGGGCGATCGGGGCGATCGCCCCCCCTAGCAGGGGCTTGCTGCCGGCGGCTGTACATTATGTGCAGGTCCATTCAGCAGTGACAGGCAGGGCCAGAGTGCTGCCCGGCCGCTCTGATTGTGTTTTAAACGCAATCAGAGCATCCGGGCAGCACTGTCCCTGCCTGTCACTGCTGAACGGACCTGCACATAGTATGCAGCCGCCGGCAGCCTCAGATGTCAAAAAGGGGGCGGGGCCTAAATCCCCCCCTACATCGCCCCGGGTAGCAGTATTCTCTAGATCCGCCCCTGGAATCTGATTGGTTGCCATAGGCAACATCTCCACTGTTAAATCACATACAATATAGTCATTTGCAAATTCCAAAAAATACGTTTTATTTTGTGTATCCCTTAAATTCATACCCATTCTAAAATAACATAATTTTGCTCATGATTTATGGTCTAATGATTTTTCTGGATGCAACCTTGATTTATAGAAAATGAAACGTGCTAAAGCTGGAACAGGCAGAATAAATGTTACAATACAATTGCACCACAGAATTAGTTGCCTTTACCGTTTTCTTAACATGCATCTCATTGGTTAAAGGAAAACAGAAACAGATAGCTGTGTTCCTGAAGATTAAAGCATAAAGAATAGGAGATGTCCATATGTAGTAGTTCTTAGAAAGCCCTCTGCAAGTTCTCAGGTAGTGTGAGAAGTATAATCTCAAACTCTAGCCCTTCACACCAACTTCTCCCATAAATACCCACAAAACAACTAAAGTAAAAGGGCTGCATAAAAGGATTTCATTGGTTGTATACATAAAGGCTTTTAATCTTTGCAGTTTATGAATATTTTCCCAAAATTGAACTAGAATTTTATTTTCTCATTCAAGAGCTTTCCAGAAGTTAATTAAACTAACACTCAAGGATATTGAAGAATAAAAATAGTGTTTTCTTCCTGGAATTTTATATTCATCAGAAAACTGTATTTACATTAATAGTATTTTCAAGTTTGTATTATACCTGGTGGTATTTTATAGTGAATCCCAGCAGTAGGAGAAATGCACAGGAGTTTGTTGTATAAATGGTTCTTTACTGAAAATTCTTCAGAACATAGAATGCAGTCTCAACAGTGTAAACTGATGTAAAAAAAGAAATATAAAGTCTTGTAACTTTGATACTGTAATGTCCACAATGGTAGAACATATAATCCAGTTTCAGCTGTGTAAACTGATGCATAAAAGAAAAATATTGAAAATATAAAACCTTAGGTACTGTAACATCCACAATGGTAGAACAGGATAAAGAAACCCCCAGAAATGCTAAGGGCAAATAAAGTTAGCAGGGTTGTTGTCGAGGAAGATGGCAGGAGGATAGTCATACAAGCCGAGGTCAATACACAGAAACAATACAGAGAGTAAGAATAGAAGGGCTCAATGCAAGGAAGCTAGTCCAATAAACAAGCAATTACTTGTATCCAGGAAGCGGTTTATATAGGGCTGACCTTCCCATAATAAGTCGCAGGTGTTTGTTACCTATTACAAGCAAGCACATCACTAAATCCTTCCCTGATGCAGGTTTGCCAATTGAGCTTGTGGCTCACTGCACAAATGCCTCACTGCTGTAATACATAGTGTGGCAGTTTGAATCCTGGAAATATAAGGGGCAATATTGAGAATGAGGCTGAATTAGCAAGTGGTCTGACACAAGAGAAACATGTTTCTGCACAATTTCCACGTGTCACGACGTTCCATTTCTTTTGACATCTTATCTGACACGATATATATGAAGACTATAGAGATCATTTATACTTATACTTTCTTTATCGTTAGTTCATAAAATGTATGAAATCCAACCATAAACTAATCATGCAGCATTCAAAATAAAATGCAACACTGCAGAATACTTCGAAAGTGGTTTCCTCATAAGTAGAAACCATTTGAAATACATTAAATGATTACACCCTAGGAAATAAAAACAATACATTCAAATACACAGAATTGATAAATAATAGAATAGATGTGCAAAAACATGTTTCAAATAATTTGATTGCATGTAGCATATTACACCACCTCAACTCAAACTTCTTCACCCAAGGAAAAATTGATTAGAGCATATAGGCCAGGGGTGACATAGAAGCAGACAGATTTAAAAAGAAGGAAAAGTATAGTAACATAATCGACATCATGACTTTTAGATAGGAGTCTTATTTACTGTATGCACAGTGGTCAAACTGGGGCATTAAAGGACGGTATATGTTACCGTCACTTTTCACTGCTCATCTAACAATACTTCAATACAGAAGCAACAATTTGTGAGTTATTTACTACTGCAAAGTGGATGTTATTTCTCAGTCCCTCTGTGTGTATTTGTCTGTCTCATGTGTCCGTGGCATGGGTGTCACAGGTTTGAGGCGGCTTTTTATTTTATTAAATAGCACATACATATATATATACGTATATACATACATATACACAAATTATTTGTATTGTTCCAATAAAATGTTTCTGCACTCAATCTGGTGTTGTCTGCTTCTGCTTCATGACTCTGGAATTTGGAGCCTTATGATTCATAAGTGAAGCACCCAGCAACTTCCCTAAAAGAGGAGCTCGGGATCCTGCCTACACTTTTGTACTCCTTGTTCTCTAGCCTATATCTTGTATAGCAAATGTATGTGGACAAATTACAAGCCCGAAACCCTAATAACTGTGCATAACACTATAGAAATACATGTTATAAATTCCATCATACTGTTCAAAATATTCCCTCTTCTACTTTTGATGTATTTCTGTCCTCCAAGACACACACATACCTCTTTTTTTTTTTGGTTGGAATAGAATTACCCACTAACAAATTAATATTCTCTTTCAGACATATTGTCTACTACAATGAAGGACTTTTTCTTTCAAGGTTATTAACAGTAATATAGTAGAGCATTAACCAACTAAAAAGTGACTGGCCAATACATACCAGCAATACATATCTCATTATCCTTGTTTGATGCTAGAACTGAATTTGAAAGAACTAAGAATAGACTTTTGAAATCAGTACTAATGTTCTTGAGCTTTTCATTTGTTTTTTTTTGCTAAAGTCATATTTTATGAAAAATAATAAGAAAATAATATGATAAATTGATGTCAGTTCTGTAACCTAGCACTGCATACATCCCAGTGAATAGGATGCACGTTTAACAGATGCTAAGATCTAGTATCTCTGGCTCAGTGGAAGAAAAGCACAGAACAGAATGTGACCTCACAGAACAGAATGCGCTAGACAAGTTACAATTTATCCAGAAGGTTCTTTCCCTGCTTAAGAAAGGAGAGAAAGAAAAACTTTGACTTGCTCAATGGACCAGAACATCTGCAGCTAAAACTGTTTATAAATACTAAATACATTTGAGGTGGACAATATTTACCCAAATTAAAAAACCCTGCTGTGTGTGTGCACATAGTGAGGAATATATAACAGACCTAATTTAGAAAAAGGAACAAAGTCTGCTAATGGCTGCAGATTTCAACACCAGATTGAACAAATCATGTTGTGATTCAACGGGTGCAAATGCAATGTTTTGTTTTTTTACATGAACGATACTGCGTGCTTTTACATGTAGCACACAAATACTGGGCAGCTGCAGCTAGAGTTGAGCGAGGTGACCCTTCCCAAGACTAAATCTATTTGCACATTTTAAATTTGCCACCCTCCCCCCAGCATTGCAACACGTCTTTGCTAAGGAGCAAACTTGCACCTTCTGGATTAATTCCTAACTTTAAATTAGGCCCAACGTGTTTATCTGGGAGCAATGCCATCTGCCCATGATGCCAGTGTAATGCTAACTGCTTCTCCTAATCAGTAGACGCCAACTGTGGGGTGGCTTACATAGTCACTAAGTATATCTTGCTCCTCAAGTGTGTATCTACAGCTGTACAGTGTGTTTATAGCTAGGCGGCTATATACCTATATGCCCATGACTTTGTATCAGTGTCAGTCGAGTCCCCCGGTGTAGGAGGGGGTTTGAGGCTATGGGTGGGGAATCAATGCCAGAAATAGTTCTCTTTTGCTTCAGCTCAGCTTGTTGGTGTGTAACTTCTGCTTTCTGTCTGACTCAGTATGACATCAGTGCATCAACAGACACTGTGTCAACTTTTCAAATCTGTGCATGATTCCCTACCACAACCACCATAAAAATTGGTGTATGTATGTATTGTCCTTCAAGCACATTGTTCACAGTCTTAACACACACATCATTTACTCTGATAATTGAGCAACAGAGCACTTCCTGATGTAAACATAACACGGCTTTAAAGGGGTTTATAAAAATGTGCTAACCAGAATCCTGCTAAAACTCCACTACCACCTAATACAAGTGGAGGTTTTTCCTGGGGCTCTTCCATAGCTCTTGCAGTTTTGGGCAAAAATCAGGAGAGGACCGAGGGGAGGGATTTGTGAGAGGTCCACACAAGCCGCAGTGAAGAGATTGCGGCTGGTCATTGGACTCCAGCTTACAACCCCCCACCCCCAGCCCTTGTGGTCATTTAAAGGTAGTTAACTTATTTGATTTGTCAGTTCTGCATTACAGAACATACAGAGACTGTGAACATCTGCTCCATGTAGTAATCCCTGGGGATCCAGCTAGAGAGAAATGTACTTCAGTAAAATATTTTAACTAGGTGGTACTGCAGCTTTGAAATGTGATAAGCCCAATAGCAATTTAAGGTTACTAGTACTCAAATCATTATTGGGAAACATAAGCTATACAACTTTACTCCTCTTTATCATTAATACTTTATGAATTATGTAAATAAACTGTTGGTGTAGGCTGAAGTCCCTATTGCACCTTATTTGCCTGCTCTACTGGAATGTCTGAGAGACTCCTGAGATAGTGGGTGCTTTCCTAGACTCCTGAGAGAGAGCCTGGCGATCTCCCAGAAGTCAGTGTGCTGGAGGGTGGTAGCCATGTTCTTGTAGCACATCTCCTGGTAAATACATTTTATAAGCTACAAGAAAATAGCTGCTACAATACAGTTTTTATTTACCAGATTATGTGCTACAAGAAAATGATCACTATAATAATATTTATTTACTAGGAGTGCTACTAGAAAAAGGCAACTGTTCTCCAGCGCAAAGATGGAATCATTACTTATTCTTCTCCCCAGTGTTTCCTCAGAATAAATGGCCAGTGAGATTGTCCTGTACACATAATTTAAGAGTGATATTCAGCTCTAGATCGAGGGGTGGTGAGAGGGTCTGAGTGTAAGGGGGGAGGAGAGAAAACTGGGACGGCTTGCGGGAAAGGGCCTGTGTCCTATATGTGTTGGACATGTCGCTGGAGGAAACTAGATATAAGCTGCCCATTTGTGCACATCTCCCTGGCATTATTTTTCAAAAGTAGGCGAGTTTGCACTAGCTATACTCATGTGATAATTCAGTATCAGTGTAGTTAACAGCTGGCAGCTTGATTTTGTCACTGTATGTTTCTCAAGAGCACAGTGAGCGTGCTCTCGCAAGTACATGGGATGTTCAAGCTGGCATGTAAAAAGGTGAATATATAAGAAACTATACAGATATAACACATAGTAAACATGTTTAGTTATGCGCTTTCTGCTCAGATATCTGTCTAAATGTTTGTAGTTGTGTGAAGGAGACAGCTATGCTTTAATGTACAGGGCTGGCATAAATGTGGCAATGCAGCAAGTAGAGGGAGGAAAAAAAACACTTTGGGCTTGATCCATCAAGGAACACAAAACAAATGTATTGTGTGTTTTTTTGTTTTGTTTTTTAAAAACTAGTATGCGCATGTCCCTATTCAACAAGGAGCGGATGAAGATTTCTGGCCTTTTCACCTATCTAACCTTGCGACAATCCATCTTATATGCTGCAGCAAAACTTATCTTTCTCTCGCCACATCCGCTGCACCACTATTCAAATCCGCATAAACTTCATAACCCAATTCAAGCTATTCACTCCGACCAAAGCTTTCTCCAACACCCACCCCTCCTACATCTCTGACATCCGTCATCAGATACCCTCCCTCAGGCCTTCTTAGATCTGCGCCTCACCTCTTCTCCGATTACTACTTCTCGCTCCCTCCCCAAAGACTTATACTGGAACTCACTATCCACCTAACCAGGCTCTCCCAAAGCTTCAATCATTCAACCTCCTGTCTCACATATGCCCTCATCTGTCAACCTTGCATGTCCTTGATCTGTTTCTTTATATGTTTTGTAAACCATTGATAATAAATCTTTCTACACCTTTCTTGTCACTACTGCATTAACCAAGTCTCCAGCAGATGTCCTCAGTAGAAAGGTGTACTGGAGACTGTTGCAACTCCCAAGGCAAAAAAATCTCATTGACCAAGCCCCTTGCTGATGGGCTGGAGTAACCAGTGATGGGCTGTGCAGGATCCCTTAAAATGCAAATTGCTATGTGCAATATAACCCTGTGATACTGGTTCACTACGGCAATGAGGGAAATTAGATGTGGACAATTAAATAAATGAAAAGGCTTTGAAATGGCCTGCTCAGTATGGCTTTACGAAGCTAAATTACATCTGCACCGCAGCCAAGTTTGGCAACAGGGGATAAACAGATATTAAAGTTATGACTTTTAGCCAAAAAAATATTCTCCCTTCACTACAGGAGATTCAAAACTAATCCCCAAAATTGCACTTTTCAAATGTTAACCACAAAGGTATAATGTGTTTCAGCGTTAATCTAACATTACATTTTAAAAAGTACAATATTATCTCCCCACTCCATTATAGCTGAATTCCCTCACACATCATTCTGAGGCAAAAAACGAAAAAAACAGTCATTTCAGTTGCTGTGATGTGACTGGAACTGTTCAAGGAGCACGAACGAATCCACCAACTCCCAAAGTGCATTTAAGTAACAATGGCATAAAACACCAGTGCAGAGCCTGAGGTCAAGGGAAAAAACATGCAACCCCTCGTATTCTAAAGAAATGTTCTGTCCATTTCAATGTCAAGCCTGAAGCATATTAAACAGTTTAGTACAGTAGTATAAAATATACTCAGAATGCTTATCTGTCTACTGCAGTCTGTTTTAAGGTCTCATATAAACACTGATTGTTTTCTCTTTAATATTTCAATAAAATAGAGATTCAATAACATGTCTTCGCTGCATACTTGAGCATACTTCATCTATATTATGTAAAGAGGGTCTGTTAGGTTTGATATAAAAGTACTTTTACATAGTGCCTTATGTATGTGGTAAAGAAAAACAAATACAGTCGCCCTGTGCTCTCTCCACTGGGAGAAAGCATAATATATTGTTCGCTATATGCAAATTCAGTATGCAGCTGTAAAGTCAGAGTCATGCTCACTCAGTTCCTCTGTAATCGCAAGGCTGGGGAGCTATGACATGTTTTTGGGACTTTCAAGATACTTGGAATGTTGCAAATAATTCAAACCTCAGTCCAGTTCAACATTCTTCTAAGTGCCTCTTGCTGTGGCTTATACTTTAAAAATGACTTTAAAAGAAAATATATTATATTTACAAATAAGGTTTAGGTTTAATTTCTAAGAACATTCAGAAAAAAAACAGAGCCACAGGTTATCCTGTACAGAGAACCTTATCTTTCAGCTTTTTTATATACTAAACCATTGTTACGGTACAATGGTATATCAATGGTCTCCAAAAGAACAGTAACCCCAGTGATCAAATAAGCAAAAATAATAAAATGCTTCATCGCATTCTAAGCAGTAACATCTTAACTCAGATGTGAATGCCCTTGTTCTACTAAGAAAGAGGAACAAGGTCAGCATATAGATTTCTAAAAGTGTCAGTTTTATACATTATAAACCTTTGTTTTTTTAAAAAGATGTTTTAGCATTAGCTGGATTCCTGGAATACATACTCTATTCACTTACCTTACTGTCACAGTCCCAGGGCCAGATGTCAGGCAGGATTGAGCAAGCATTTAGCAACTCCAGACCCTCATCTACCCTTGTCCTTGTAACACTAATCATCAACTGTCCAGGGTCAGGAACTAGCACGGTACCTGTAAACATCAACTGGCCACAGCCAGGAAATGGCGCCGTACCTGTAAACATCAACTGGCCACAGCCAGGAAATGGCACCGTACCTGTAAACATCAACTGGCCACAGCCAGAAAATGGCGCCGTACCTGTAAACATCAACTGGCCACAGCCAGGAAATGGCGCCGTACCTGGCCAGTACCAGGAATTAGCATTCACCCTGACTCTTCCTACTGCCAGACACTAGCACAGTACCTGTATCCACCAACTGCAGCCAAGAAATAGCACTGCACCTGTAAGCATCAACTGTCTGGAGGAAGGAACTTCAACAATGCGCTACATTCCACTAACTTTATGCATTAAGTGTACCCTACACCTCTTAAAGTGTCAGCTCATTTGGGCAGGGCCATCTTTACCTTCTGTTTATGTAATTTGTATCGTGATCTCCTCAACTTATAGTGCTGCACAATATGTTGCAGATTATAAATGATAATAATAATAGAAATTTCAAACTAATTTATTTGTGTTTGATTAATATTTTGTTAAATAAATTACAAGAATTGTTTCTTGCTTTCTGCCTTGTGCTAAACCTGGCTCCTGCTGGTTATTCTTCATCTTCCAGATTTTCAACCTCTTCATTCATTTTTACATGTTTGTGTCAGGATGTCTTTTCAACTTTCTACAGCAGTTTCTCTATGAGTAAACCCCACATCATAGACAGTCCCGCTTCCTCAATTTGTGTTTCAAAGAAGTCAGTCACAAACAAATCTGCACAAAATCCAAATCAGCTCTGTAACTAATGTTTTACATTATGATGATTTTAGCCAACAATAAAGATTCTAAATAGCTATTAGGAGATGAATACTACTTTATTAAAACTGGGTCCATCTTAGTTACATTGTCATTCTATTAGTTTTGTGACTTATCTAGCTCAAGAGTGTTTATTTCCAATGATGTCTGCCCTAAACACATATAGGGTGATGCAGAATTGGATGCAAAACAGGAGTATCTTGCTCCTTAAAAAAGAGCAGGGAAAACGAGCGCATTTCCTCCCACATGCAGAGCTGTACGCATCTCGTGTTGTGTCCACCTCTGTATCAGCATCATATGCGCCTGCTCTACGATAAGTCAACATCAAGGCCTATAGCAAGTGCAAAAACTATACCTCTTAAAAGGCGTATATGTGTTATTCTGCAGGTCTGCATGAGCTGTAATTGCATTAACAAGCCTTTATTATACTTGGCCCTTTCCCTCCTCTCCCCGTCCGGCCCACATTCACGCAAGTCTGCATATGAGCACATGCATGTGGCCACTTTCTGGTCAAACAATCTCATGCAAGATATACTACACAAACTGGCTTTCCACTCTGCATCAGCCACATTGTCTTGCCACTTTTTTTAACATTCAGATATTGGTATTTGCACCAAATTATGCACTCTCCTCCAAGGAAACCTTGAGTTCCATCTGGTAGAACACTACACTGCACTTATTCTACATTCTGTACAAATGCAGACCTTGATTCAACTTGGAAGATGTAGAATTACACACCTGTAGAAATTTACACGTCGCACTCAGAAAATGCAGTGTAATTCAAAAGTACCTAACTTTCTGAAGTGTAAGATAATGCATTTGTCTTCATAGGGAAATCAGATTTCCCTAAAAGGGTAGGCAGGGTGCTGAGGTTCTGTGTCTTGCTGGACAACCATGGTACTAGTTATCACAGACTGTGAAAGACAGGACAGTACTTCTGACTCATTGGCCCTATTTAGCACTGTGAAGGAAGCATAGAAGTTGTGTTTGTGTGTGTGTGTGTAAAGGAAAGGAGGGGGGTGAGAGTACCAAGCTTAGCTGTGAAATTTAAGCGGTGTGTTTGACAGCTGAAAGCAGGAGCACTATGTGCGGCGAGTGTGATCCTCAGTGTGTAACTGGGTGGGAGTGCTTGCTTTTGTTTATCAGTCTAGTGTAGAAAGCAGATTACAGGTGCACTTGTACTAACATAGAGTACAGCTATGTATATACAGATTCTTTTAGTGTATATTATTTTAATACAAAAATCTGTGTGAGCTTTATAGCAAAAACAGTTATACAAATCCAAGTGTAAAAAGTAATATTCATATAGGCAAAATTGTATATGATGGGTCCCACTCACACAGCTCTGTTGACCCATTACTCCAGCCCAATGCTGTAAATCAGACAATGTCCAATTATTAACACACTTCCAAGAGTCATTCTCAATGCCATCCAAAAGTCTCTTGTACAAAATTTAGATTTGTGACATTTTAAATGTAAGATTAATAATGAAACGAGGGGTGAAAATAATAATAAAAAAAATATTTGTGGAAATATTCAATTCTATCCATATTTTCATACTCGAATGCTACTGTAGTGCCAAGCACAAAAAAAACAACTATGTAGATAAGAGCTTGATATGGGACATTTTTCTTTTTAAGAGAATGATGCTGAATCCACCCCCCCTTTCCGAGATGAATAGTTATTGTAGCGTATGTGTATTTATGTAATATTGAACCAGGAAATGTTCTATTATCTTTACATATTCGCTTTACTTCAGTCAGTGCATTCTACAGTGAATAGCAATATACAGTATACTGATATTATTCAGAGAAGCTAATGTGCATTCCAACTTGAAATCATTTTCAAACCAGAAGATATGTTTAAAAAAAATAATGGTGCAATATTTAATAAGAGCTCTGATACCAGCGCTGCTTTAATAAAGTGTGCTCACAAACACCTATATAAAAGACCCATAATGACATCAAGTACTTACTGTGTGAATTCCCCTTTAAGTTTTTTGCTTTTTTTTTTTGGACAGCATCTTAATGGCGGCCCCTTAGCCCACACACATTAACTGGGTGTGTGTGAGAAGAGGGAGGGGGGGGCTTCACAGAATAATTCCAGTTCTGTTGCAATTATTGGCTCACTCATTGCACAATACTCCTGTTCTGCAAATGTTTTTCACATCTCCATAAACAAATATCTGAATTTGTTCTATTTTGTGATAAACAACATGAACACAGTGGAAAGAGCCACCTGCATCATACACATTTACACACAAATAGCCAACTTTAATCATGTCCTACACATCATGAGAAACCGACAGGACTGGCCCGAAACTCAAAATTGTGTTATGTAATCCAAACATCATATGTCCACAGGATAAGCTAATAAGGTATGCCACCATTATTATCAACATACAAGCTCAAGGGCTAGAACCTTGTAAAACCCAAACTATATTTCTGGCCTAGACACAACACTGGCAAGATAAGACAGTGAAATGTGAGGCTAGCTATGAAGAACATATTGTATACAGATGCAGGGATGCACTACTAACAACAAAAAAAGCACTCCTGATAAAAGCACTGAGGAACATTGTAATCAAATATCAGTCTCTGCACAATTATTTGTAATTAAATAAATGTTATTACACAAAACATCTAACCTAGCACTAATACAACGCAGGCACTATCCAAACTTACAGCTCAAGAACAGACATTGTATATGTCATACGGCTTCAACCACAAATGAGTGTATGGGGAACAATCAGACTATGGGCATCGTCAGACTATTATTGAAATATCCGGAGAAGAATATGAACTTACTGATTTTCCCAGACATCCCTGCTAACTTAATTACGTAGCAAGAAACATATATTTACTTTACTGTACCAGTAGTACAGATGAATGTCAGTTCTCAGAACCAGACAAGTACATCTAGGTAGTACCAGAACCAACTGTGACCCAAATAACCTCCTCCTAGCCCCGGATGTGTCCTTATGACAGGTGTCACCGGGGCTCCTCCCCTTGAGGCACTCCCCGTTACTCCCCCGGTGACTCCCGTACACTATGCTAAAGTGTCTTTGATGTATATACCCGGTACCCCATACCGGCTGCAATCTGCACTCACTCGCCAACTTCACAACTGGGGCGCATCTGCAGTGTCCCCCTGAAGGTCACTCAAAGTAGCAAAGGTTACCTGGCAAGTGTATCTTCTTCCTGATATCCCTAGACACTGGCAATTGCGCCCAGCAGCTTGGCCGGTGTAAGCCCCAGGGCCCCGTTCCGTGCACCCCTCACGGCCGACTCTCCCGCCCCCTGTCACCGGCTCCTGTCAAAACTGAGAAAGATTCAATCACCAGGGGGAGCACTCGAGCCGCGGAGGAGACTGGGAGATGGAGTTCCCCACCGCGGAGGATCATGGGAATTTGAAGATGTCCAGACGTCAAACCCTGCCATATTTGTCAAGGGCATCTGGCGTACTTAGTACGTCTTTCATCCAACTCTCATCGGTCCGTCATTTTTGCTAATATAATTGGTTAAATATGATGTTCACGCAACACTTGCGTGTTAAAGGATAACGTGTGTTTTGTGCAACTGACATAGTGAGAATAAGTGTATCAGCTTCTGTCTGCGCAACTTTAGTATGTGATACCAAACAATGTAATCCCCTAGAGGTGAACATGCTCTACAGCAGTAGTTTTTTTTTTTTTAACGTATTGACAAATACTATCAAAATAGCATAGTTTAACAAATGAGGGATTTAATCTTTATTTAAGAAACTGCATGAACATTCACATTTAGATGTCCCTGTTAGCCAACTATACATCCTTAACTAGGATTATGTGCCATATTGGCTTTTTATTATGTGATGAAGAAGCACACTTTTCCTCTTATTTCTTTTAGTATTAGGCTGGGTAAACACTACAAGTTTTTCACCCGATTATCATGCCAATCACATGATAAATGACTTAGGTCTTATAAAGCGTTAGTGTGTATGCTTCCACAATCATGTTTTATCGTATCAAAACATACATCATGTCATTTGATTTTATAACCAAACTAAAAATCTCTATATATGATGGAACAATGTCAGTGTCAGACTTCAGCCGTGGATTAGAGAGCAGAGGCCACTAACCGGTAATAGCACTACTGAACTAGCAGGTGCGGAGTCTAACGTGCCCCTGGTGTTCATCAGGGACCCCGCAAGGAGGTTTGGACTTCGATGCTCGAGACTCGATGCTCGAGGCACGCAGGTCGCAGTCCTACTAGCCAGTTGCTGGTGTAGCGGTAAGAAGAGTCAGACGGTCTGGGTCAGAAGCCAATCGGGAATGCGAGGTAACAATAGGAAGATCCAAAATGGGTAGTAAAAACAGGCCAAGGTCGCAGGAACAATATGGGGCAGAATGCAAACCCGATGAACCGCTGAGTAGCTTTAAGACCACATGATTGTGGCCAGTTGAGGATAACTTCCACCTTTAAAGGATCCATTTGGAGGCCGGAGACGAGGTAGCCGAGGAAGGGCACTTGGGGATATTCAAAGGGGCATTTATCAAGTTTGCAATACAGGGAGTGTTCCCGTAGTCGGGAGAGGACAGTCCTTACATGGCTGCGATGAGAGCATAAGTCAGGTGAGAATACCAGGATGTAATCCAAATGGACGATCACAGACTGATAAAGAATATCTCTGAAAATCTCGTTGACGAACTCTTGGAAAACAGCGGGAGCGTTACAGAGCTTAAAGGGCATCACCAAATACTCATAGTGCCCATCTCGAGTGTTGAAGGCTGTTTTCCACTCATCCCCCTTTCGAATGCGTACCAGATTGTAGGCTCCTCTGATGTCAAGTTTGGAGAAGATCTTGGCCCCTCAGATGCGGTCAAACAATTCCGTAATGAGGGGAAGCGGAATGCGATTCTTGATCATTATTGCATTAAGGCGACGGTAATCAACGCAGGGTCTTAAGGAGCCGTCCTTCTTTTTGATGAAGAAGAATTCGGCCCCCGCAGGAGAGGAGGATTTTCGAATAAACCCTTGCTGGAGATTTTCAGAAATGTACTGGGACATGGCTCCGGTCTCCGGTAAAGATAGTGGATATACCCTACCCTTAGGGATGGTCTTACCAGGAATGAACTCGATGGGACAGTCCCAAATACGATGTGGCTGATTTGCTGAATATATCAAGGAATTCCAAGTAAGGTTCCTGAAGCGTAGCCTGGGAGGAGAGCAACAGACAAGGCAGGTGAGTAGGTGGAGACACTTTAGAGAGACAGCCAGAAAAGCAGGAAGCACCACAGCAGGATACCTGGGCATGATGCCAATCAAACTGAGGAGAGTGAGTTCTCAGCTCAGCCAGGGCTTCGGCCGTGGATTAGAGAGCAGAGGCCACTAACCGGTATTAGCACTACTGAACTAGCAGGTGCAAAGCCTAACGTGCCCCTGGTGTTCGCCACGGACCCCCGCAAGGAGGTTTGGACTTCGCTGCTCGAGGCACGCAGGTCGCAGTCCTACTAGCCAGTTGCTGGTGTAGCAGTAAGAAGAGTCAGACGGTCTGGGTCAGAAGCCAATCGGGAATGCGAGGTAACAATAGGAAGATCCAAAACGGGTAGTAAAAACAGGCCAAGGTCGCAGGAACAATATGGGGCAGAATGCAGGAGAATGGTCGACAAGCTGGGTCACAACAGGGAAGCACACTCCAGGAGAATAGTCAGGAACGCCGGGTCAGAATCCAATAAACACACTGCGAATAATGCTGGAGACAGGAATCTGTTACTCTGGCACCCTAATGGCGCCAGAGCCAGGTTTAAATAGCAAGAGGAGGCCAGGGATTGGAGGAAGCAGGAGGAGGGACAGAGAGGCACGATGCGTGCCGACAGAAGCGCCCCGTTGCTAGGCAATGGGACAGGTCAGGGCGCATGCACCCGACAGCGGCGAGAGGCAACAGGCCGCTCCGGCCGAGAACCATCAGGCGTCCGTCCCCGCATAGCGAAGGAACAGCAGGGACGGCATCTGACAGTCAGTTAAATTTTGCAGTGTGTATGCACTCACGACCAGCAGTGTAGGTGGATCTCCATAGAGTTTACAGAGTCACAATCTTTTCTGCCAATGGTTATGACAGATTGAGAGCACAGATCTGAAGGTAAATCTTGTAAAACGTGTATAGTGTGTATACATGAATTGGCATGCAGATCGGGACTTTCACTCACTGGTAAAATCATTAACGATATCTCATCAGGACAAATTTTCTGTAGTGTTTACCCAATCTAGAGCTAGGTACACACTGGAGCATTTTCGTCCAATAATCGGTCAGATCAGCCGACATACGACAGTTCGGTCGGAAGTCGGGTTAGTCTGTATTGACAAACAGATAATGCTTCGCCTGCGCTCCTTAGGGGATCTGGGATAGGATATAGGAATGCAGCCTCTTCTTCCCAGGGATTGCCTAAAATATACCAAAAATAAATAGTGGAAAATAGATGTATGGGATCGGGTGCATATGGGGAAGGAAGAGACAATAGGTATAAAACTCCTGTGTCAAAGAGTTAATAGCAAATGTGAAGCAAAAGTAATATGAACAATAATTAATGTGCCATAGCCACAATGGCCAAAGCATCTGAAACATGCAATAATGAATAGCAGACTTGCAGATTCGCAGTCCTAGAACAAAGTCTCTTCCAAAAGGAACAGTTCAATATTGTGTATAATGGCATCCACGTTTAAGTGGTGAGTCTCTGTGGAGTCCCTGGTCTCCAAATTACATCATAGAAGGAGACAAGAAGAGATACGTGTGCTCCACTGGTGTAATATTGTAAAAAACATTTATTTTGAAAACAGATAAAGGTAAAATTACATTCGGTAAGTGGACAAATGCACATCAAGGTATCTTTGAGCTGTCTGGAGCTCTAAACGCTCGTGGTAGCAGCAGTAAATTTCCTCCATACTCAGAGATAGTGCTCTCCTTGTGTGGCGCTCCAATTACTTCCGGGTAGCGGTTGCCTAGTTACCGATCTCGGCTCTCATTGGCCCCTATGCGTTTCGTCGTGATGACTTCGTCAGGGCTTAGTCTGTATAGTGACACAATGGTCAAAA
The DNA here is from genome assembly GCF_038048845.1 of Mixophyes fleayi. Taxonomy (NCBI): domain Eukaryota; kingdom Metazoa; phylum Chordata; class Amphibia; order Anura; family Limnodynastidae; genus Mixophyes; species Mixophyes fleayi. The sequence continues at coordinate 259,115,967 of NC_134403.1, forward strand.
GTCATTCCAAAGTGTTGATTGTTGGCTCATTTAGTTGGTCGTACTGTTTAATATTTTCTGACCAATCACCTAACGATCATGTAGTGTGTATGCACTCATGCTCACGATCCCCTTAGAGTTTACAGAGTCGGGCTCTTTTCAACTGATGCTAGCAATGAATGTCCCGGTGAATAAATGTAGAGAGTGCTGTAGAAGGAATAATTAATTTGTTCATTCTGAGACAATGTTTCGTTTCAGAGTCTCAGAAGCTAAGGAAATTCGTTAGGACATGTGGATAGCTGTAACAAGGCGTTTTAATCAGTCTGACAATGTGACAAGAATGAATGAATGAATATTGTGCTGTCATTCTCTGACGACTAGAGGACAAGATGTAGAGCACAGATTGGAAGGTAAATCGAGTCAGTGTGTATGCATGAATCGCCAGACTGATCAGACCTTCAGTTGTAGGTACAATCGTACATTTAAGATAACACGTCAGTCGGATAATTCTTCAGTGTGTACCTAAGTCTCATATTGCCACAACGACTGAGAAAACATTGACATATAACTAAACAGTGGATTGATAACATGTTGTTTTTTTGCAAAACTGTCAAAAACGCATATCAAACATGTTAACAATCAGTCTTAGGAAATCTTTTTAAATAAGACTCTGTGGCTTTCTAGCAATTGTTCAAAATTGTGGTCATATCAGGAGACTGGCTTTGTCCCCACAGCATTGACATTATTCCTAGGTGTGATAATGACAGTGTTTTCTCCCTCTATGGTGAGACTGCTTTCTGAGTCACTTTCATAGCTCGCATCATGAATCTTATATTCCATATGTTTCTCTGTCCATAAGGTGTCTGTAATCACTCTCTCTCTCTCTCTCTACTGGTATCTTTCCATCACTATTCAACACGCAGTGATTAATTCTATTCTGAAAAAACAAAATTCTGATGCAAGCTCATTCTCAAATTACCGCCCATCTCCCAGCTCCCATGCCCCTCAAGCTTCTCGAGAGAATTGCCAACACTCGCCTCACACACTTTTTTACAGCACACAATCTATTGGATCCTCTTCAGTCAGGCTTTCGCTCTCAACACTCCACAGAGACTGCACTGACCAAGGTTGTCAGTGATTTGATCACAGCTGCTAATAAATTGACCCTAGTCTGCCTGTCTCTGTCTCTGTGTGTTAGGGAATTTAGACTGTAAGCCCCAATGGGGCAGGGATTGATGTGAGTGAGTTCTCTAGCGCTGTGGAATTAGTGGCGCTATATAAATAAATGGTGATGATGATGATAAGCTATATCTCTGTAGAATCTCACTGGAGCCTTTGAAGAATACTGCCACCGATATTATTTGTCTTTCAGCACTGAAAACTTCCACCTCTCCTGTTTCTGTGTGAACTATAACTCTGTAGAATGTCACTGGAGACTTTGAAGAACACTGCCACTCTTCCTCTTTCTGTTTAAGCTATGACACTGCCCAACTACACTGGAGACTGCCAACAACCCTGCTACCCCTTCTGTGTCTCCCTGTGAAATGGCGCAGGTTCTCTGTGGAGAGTGGTACTTATAGAATTCAAAACTTTCAAGATCCAATGACGTTTTGTGTCGTTTTCAGTTCTGAGGGCGCACAAAAGTACCGAGCCGGCTTAACTCGGTACTCAGATCAGCTAAGTTCAGGTGGGCTCGGTTTTCCGAAAACCGAGTCCGAACATCTCTACTAGTCATACAGACCACTCAGTACTTTTTACCTTTGTATTCTAACTGAAAAATATGCAATATGATGTAGCACTTACCCTTATGTATCACACTCCCATTGTCTCATAGGTTGTAAGCTTGCGAGCAGGGCCCTCTTACCTCTTTGTCTGTCTGTTTTAGCCAGTATTGTTTTATTACTGTTTGTTCCCAATTGTAAAGCACAACGGAATTTGCTGGTGCTATATAAATAAATGATGATGATGATGATGATGATGAAGGTGTCAATGTAGGACACTTGCTGCAAGTGTTAGATGGATTACATGTTCCATCACACCAGTCTCACATTTTCACAAATTTCAAACAGTCTTGTGCTCGTGCATCTACTCAAAAGTTACTCGGCTGGATATTCTCCAAATCTAAAATTGGGGTGCTTCTCCAGAGACAGGTATGGGACTTTTCTGTCTAGCTTGGCTTTCTTTTGAGTTAATGGTCTGTACCCCTCTCTCTGCCATTCTAAGATTAATAGGACTTGTTGTGGTATGGCAAAACTCCTATTGCTAAGTAAAAAAAAAATATTCTTTTGATTCTAAATTCTGGAGCATTGTCTGAAATGAGAAATTATGTAATTCCATACTTGACAGACTGTGATTTGATGTGAGTAATTGTCTAGTGGTTTAAAGTTTTCTGTGTGTCTGTCTTGCAAATCTGAAAATTATTTATCATATGCATAATTATGCAAGATATACCAGGTTAAAGGTACAAGATTCCGAAGTACCTTGGATGCATTTCAGCATTTGATCTCTCATTTTTGATGGGACAATGATTCTTTCACCTGTAAAAGTAATTCCATCCACTTCTGTGCTGTCATCTGTGAAGTTCCAGTAGCCCTGTAACTCATAGGTAAACCGGGGAAGGGGGGATTTTTAGTGCCTGGAAACCCTTCTCCAAGCCTGGGGCACTGTATAATTTAGGTGGCTGGACTCTGCCCCCACTTCACACGGCTTTGCTTGAAAAGGGAGAGTTGCGTGCACCTATCAGTAGTGCACGCATCATTGCCCATGTATATTATGGGGACAGGAATAGTTGGACAACAGCCAAGCACTGTATAAAATTATAGCCACACCCCCATGCATGCTTGTCATGCCCACTGGCGGCATGGTGTGGAAACCTCCCTCTATAAATCCTGCGTTGGCTCCTGTAACTCTTGTGATTTCTTCTATTTGGCCAGTCATTCCAACGTTAACCATGAGCTTTATTACAGTTTGGCCATCCTGTAAAGCTTATTACATTGTCTTTTGGCACAGGTAGATTTTCTTATAATGTGTACTTGTGCTTTAGTTTCTTCTTTCTTCCCTGTCTGGTAGTTATGCTCTATATCACAGCTTCTCAAATCCAGTGCTCAGGAAGCCCTAACAGTGCATGTTTTCCAGTTCACAAGTAGAAAGCAAGAATACCACCTCTGGTGTGCCAGTTTTTAATGAATACACCTGTTCTCCAGCAATGAATAACATGCACTGTTAGGACTCCCTGATGACCATATTCGAGAAAAACTGTTGTGGACAACGGCTCAGCCAGACGCTTTTTCTTTTCCTGGAATGCATTCTACTTTAAGGTGATGTTTCCGTAAGTGCATTAACAACCACTGCTGTGACATTGCTATGGGTATAATTCAACATTTTTTTCATACACAAACTGATGGAATCTTTCAACTCCAAAACCTATTGTCTGCATCTCTCTCTTTATTTCTGCAAATCATCTCTAGATGACAGTTTTTGAGGCGTATGCTACAGGCCTGTTGCCTTGAAATAAAATCACATGTAATGTAAGCCACTTTTAGAAACATCCACAGAAATTGACACTGGTGAATTTACACCATAGTATTTGTGCTTCAACAAGCATTGTTTTAAGCTTATTTAACGTTTTCTCATGTTGTTTCTCTAACTTCCATATAACATCATCTACGGTCAGTTCACAAAGTGATTCAGTATATTCAGATATATGTGGATTATATTTTGATAAATATATAATCATGCTTGGGAATCTGTCAACATCCAGTTTACATTCAAAAGTGGCCTTTTTCATTGCCTAACTTTTCCTCGGTCAGATTTTAATCCATCTTTGGAAAGGATGTGGAAATATTTTATTTCCATCAATCCATATTTGCATTTTTTTTATTCAGTTAGAAATTCCTTAAGTCCTATCCAAAATCCCTGGGGAGTGTGCCCAGTGATTTGGATGCCCTGTGCTGTCCCTAGCCCACTCCCCTAAATCTCTCCTTCAATGCAGCGCACCCTTGTTGGTGGAATGGTGAGGTGTGTTTTTTATTTTTACTTAAATCACCGTGACAAGCTTAAGAAGAAGTTTGGTAATCTCTATTTTTTTTGGTTTGTTTCTTCAGCCTATTATTAATTATGTATAATTTTCCACAGTTTCCACAGTGTTCTGTGACTACCGTGGCAACCACAGTCACATGGCACATAATGTAGTGAGCAGAAAAGTTTTGGAATGCCCCTCTCTCTGCACTATAGAATCCACCCATTCTATCTCCCCGTTCTGTATTCACATGATACTGGGTGTCTAAATTAGTGTGTGTGACTGCTCTGCCCTCCAGAGAGATTTTGAAAATGAGGTAATGATTTGTAGGAAAACGGGTAAGAAATGCATGCTTAAAATATACTTAAGTAGCTATTTAAAGAAAGAAAACATTATGTGTGGGATGAGTGCTTACTTTTCCTATTCCCTCTTATTATCCATTGTTTGGCTCTGATGTTTAACCTTACATTGATCCTTTAATCAACTGCATGCCAAAACATTTTTTTATGTAGCTTTATATGGGGGTATGTTGCATTCTTAACTATGCACCTCTTTCATTGGCTCTAAACCTGTTAGTTGCGGCCACGCTAATGGGCACCGGTTCCAGCCTGTGCTGAATATACCACTTGCACCCTAGGGGTTGTGTTATTTGTTTACTGTATTGTACCGTTATACTATGTATTGTCTTGTTATTTTCATTCTTTACGGCGCAGCAGACCTCATGTGGCACCCTATAAATTAAGGTTAATAACAACTATATTTAGTAAACTGTGTTTTATTTAAAGTTTCACTTTAGTCCACCTTTTTTTTCAATTTAAAATGTTGGGAGATATTGCCAACAGCAGCATCAATTTCAAGAGGTGTCTCTGAAAGTTTCTGGCTCTCAGGGCTTGATTATCCAATAGGCTGGTTAGGCTGTAGTTTAGGACACAAGGCTTTTGGGGGGTGCAACTTTTTGGGGGTGAACAATTCTGACAGGGATATGTGTAAACTGAAATTCATGTTAACAGAACAGTAATATTCTGAAAAAGAATGTAGTAAGGTTTGATGTATTCCCATGTTAAAGGCTGAAGACAATGAGTCACCTTCAGGGGCAGGCGATTGAAGATAAGAGAGGAGAAGAGACAAGACAGTGACGGGTGTAGATGCGACATTTCAGATCGCCTACACAGCTCTGACTTTAATGAAAACAAAAAAGGGACAAAGCTTGCCGTGACCCGTTTAAATAGCCAAGTGGAGCTGAGTTTCAAAAACACTTGAATTTAAACTTTGTCTGGGGTGGGGAGGGATGAAGAAAGACGGGTTTCTTTTTTTTACCTTTAGCCTAGTGGAACCCAAACTTTCTCAGTTCAAGGCATCCTTAGGGTCTCCATAATTTTTTCAATTTCACCCCTAAGCCAAAATAATTACCAAGTAGTCCCCCACCTTGCTTACCCAGCTTAACACCTGCCAAGGTCACGGTACCCCTGTGAGATTGCCACGGTACCTCAGGTAGCCACGGCGCACAGTTTGGGAACCACTGCTTTAGCCTGTTCTAGATGGCGCTAAGTGTATTAGCCTAGGGAGGCTTGAACCCTTGATCTGGCCCTGCTGGCTGTCAGAGTCCTTTTCATACTGACCAATAGTGGACAGTACTACTTTAGTTTAGAATGCTAACATTAAGAGAAATGTTTAAAATATTATTTAATCATATCTTACATGCAAACATGATCCATTTTACACAGGACACATACTTGTGTCCAGTTTTTTTCAACTGAATTAATCTGCACAGCATGTGGCGTTCTGACAGCATGATTGCTACAGTGTGTTAAGGGAGCAGCATACCTGATTCACTTCAATGATTCACATGACTGAACATATCCTCACTTTAGAAAGACATGGTTCCCTAGTTAGTAAATTACAGCGTTTTAAAACAGCCATCTGACACTGACCTTATTGGGGGGGGGGTTTCTAATCGGGATCCTAATTCAGCCCAATTTAATTCAATGAGGTACAAATTGGGATACATGGGAACAGACCACACAGTCACATATAAAATGCAGGTATGTTATATTGTGATCATTTTCATTCCGCGTTATCATGAGCCAGACCTGCAGAGATCTGTGTCCCAAGTGAATGTTCATAGAAATACAAATTTGTAGAAATGGACTTTCTCATGCAAGTCATGTTTGAATCCTCTGTAAATATGTAATCCATTGAGTACACCTCACTTTATGAGGTGTACTAGTATGACCACAGCAGTTAAACGGGACTGATGCAAAATTGGAGTAATTTACATTTAAAAAAGTAATGCTTAAAAATTGTGTATGTATGCCCATATGCTGAGCCATACGCATATTAAGATCTGTATAGCTGGTCACCAGTAGCATATGCTTCTGGTACACCCGGTACACATCCCACTTGCGCCGATGTTTTTATCAATTTTGTTTGTGTGCAACAAACAGATTCACTGTTTCTGTTTTTGATCTTTTTCCCAGTCTGCATCCGTTCGCATTTGCAATTACATGCCCTTACTTTACTCGGTTGACGCTAGACCGTCACCTGTCCCACATCTCCAGGCACAGGCTTGTGTAAGTGGCAGAATCACGCAAATCTGCATGGTTGTATATGCGTGGAGTAGTGGCGGAACTACCATTGGTGAGGCAGATGCAGTGCATCAGGGCCTATGGAGATAATGGGGCCCGGTGCATGGCAGATGCAGATGGTTGGGGAGGCCCGATTCCTTCCTCCCCACCTCCTTGCATTAGGGCCAGTAGCTCGTTAGGTCCGCCTCTGGCATAGAGAGATTTTATTCAAGTGTCGAAGTCAAATAATTGGATGAAGTAAATCAAATTGATTAATGTCAATTTACCGTGCGATTGCGATTAGTATGCCACGTGTTATGATTCAATCGGATGGATAAATAACACACACTTAAACTTACACAAACACATTCTCTTGTAAATAGGTCACCTTAAAATAGGTCCAACACACAGTCGTTTATAGTCAGATTTAGTAGGATTTATATTTAAATATAATAATGTTAAAAGCACTTTATTGAGATCTAAGGTTCAGGATACAGGAAACATATCATGTTTGGTATCATTCTAATCTCCTATTTATCCTCAGACGTCCGTTTCTATCAGGTAGGAGATCGCACCTTGCTTATGCGAGTTATGGATTATAGGGAATTGCTGATCAGAATGGTATTATGTGTGTAATGCAAATATACCAGTTTGAACCAGCTAGTATACATCTGTTGGAGAGCTGACCCCCACCCTTGGAGGGCATCGTTTGAACTGACTAATGACCTGCATTTCACTGGACTGTCCTGAAGACTGAACCTATGGAAACATGCCAAATCATCTCTATTGTTTTCAATGTAACACCAACTATATATAAGCAGGAGCTCTGGGACCAACAGACAGTCTTCTTGACCACAGACTTCAGGATTGAATGACTGTATGCTGGATCCAGGGTGCCTGGGTATGTAATCGGCTGTACTTTTACAGTGTACTTTTACACTTTTAGTGAATTGTTGTTTATTGTATCCTGCTACTTTTTGCTATTTAAATCTGATTGTACGTTGGAACAACACGAATCGCAGTGGCCAAAGTTTATTGGTAAGCGATGAAATAACTTTAATACAAGATACGATATTCAAACTGGAGTATGCCCCACTCTGCATGGGCCCCAATGTGCCTAAAATGTCCGTTTACCTAGCTACTAAAGTAGCAGTACCCTGCATAAGGATGAAAACAAGATATTTTGAGTACATTCTGTGATATATTTCTGCAAGCCCTGATTAAAAGTAAATTCAGATATACTTCTTGCCACAGAGAGAAAAAAATGCAGAATTATTGCTATATAGATATTCATTTGTTTATCCTTTTCATTTTATCTCTTTGTATATGTGACAGGACGGACCGCCTATTCCACCTTGTCTGTTGCTGCAGCTGGGCTTACTTTGCCACCATTCCCTTTCGTTATCCCAAATGCGCCCTCTCACTGCAGTAGGAAGGGCTTACAAATGCTGCCACCACTGGACTCCTTACCAGCATCCAGAACCAAGTTCCTTCTGGGTAACTGACGTTTCGAGGGTACCCCGTTACTGGTGTACTTGGGCTGGTACTCCTGACCTCTTCCTATAGATCAGGGTTGCTGTGGATGGATCCCTCCTGGCCTATCACACTGGCCAGAGCTGCTAGGTAGCAGGCAGAGCGGTGGTACTGGATGCTGGGTCCAAACTTCAGAAACAGCCGGGAATGGATTAGATTTTGGGTCTAATCTGTAGGTCACAGGATTTTCAGCATGGAAGACGTTTTCAAGCAGGTCTTTGAAGCAAGTGATCTTTATTTGCAGTCACACTGGTTGAAGGTACCAGTGATCAGGTCAGATGGAACCAGAAGGAACAATTTTCAATACAAGTCAGTGCTTTTTATACAGATTTGGACACAGCCTCAAAGGGTAAGTCAGCCCCTTGAGCCCTGAGCTATTTTTATAATCAGGATGCAATTTGTTTGCCCAAACATGGATTTAAATGCAACGCAAAGCTAACAATATTTACACTTATCTGTGATATCCTAAAATTTGTTGTGATTTCCTGCATCTTGTGCTGTACACAATGTTCAGACAGGTTCTAACACTCTGGACAAAAGGCCACACATTAATGACCCTCTGCCGGGCCTTCTGCCAGAGCAGGTATTTGACACTGCAGCTCAAGAGACTTAGTTAGCATTTCCTGCTATCAGACTACCTCCCCACATATGCCTAATTGGAGATTTTCTCTAGCAACCTTAAAACAAAAAACAAATTTTCTCCCCTGGTCTCAGAAATAAAGATATTTCCTTTCCTAAAATACACACAATATAAAAAATAAGTACATTTGGAATTATGTAAATAAGCGCCCTGTGCTATTTTCTTTAAATAAATTTATACCATAAGTTTCTTATAAGTGATCCATACACAGTATATTTTAAGTTTTCACATATATCTTGATTGTTGAGTGCCAATCATTCAACTAACAGCTCCGCTTGCTTAGGTTTTTTTTATGCTAGACAGATTTGGTTGCTTATAACTATTCCAAGCATGACTGCAAGAGACTGCCAGAGTGGAGGTTATATGTTAACACAGTGAAAATGTGCAATGACCTATTCTAACCAATATACAATTAGCTTTGATCAAGCTAATTCAAAGTAGACTAGTGATGGGCAACAGGTGTTCATCCGAGCCTTCACCTGCTCCATCCTGCTTTATTGTTAGATTCGTACTAGTTTGTAACACTTGTTTATCTTACATTAAATGCCTCCTGATATGTTATTACAGATAAGTAATACAGTTTATTAATCTTTGTGATATATTTATTTCAATAAGTAGATGTATCACATTTGCCATGGCTGATCTTGCAGTATCAGTGTCAGTCTCTGCTGTAAGATGACAGTCTGGGTGTCTTTATGCTGCCTGGGCAAAGCCCACCCTGTTGTTGCTCATGTCATAGACGGAGTAGTACTGCCTTAGAAACACATCTCCCAAGATCCAGAGGGGTTGACCATTCTGGGATGGGAGGTAAGTCTCCTCAACACCAACTGTACAGTAACCATTGTTCTGAAAGGAAAGAAAAAGATATTTAATAACTGTCACCTACAAGAAGCTACTGTAGATCTACATCATGGCTATCAGTGGATAAATATCACTAATAGTCACACATTTATTTAAAGTGGAGATGTCATTCCCATGTGAAATATCAATGATTTCTTTAATACAGCAACTATAGATTTCATTGTCATTATTTATCGTCGGTTATTGTGGCAATTAGAGAAAAAAATGCCTGACAAGGCAATTGAGTATTGCCCTGCGTGTGTTTGAGAAGAAGAATGGTGCCCATTGAGTAAACTTACACAGTGGACCTCCTCATTTTAGAAATTATAGTCTTCCTAAATAGGACTCCCAGGTAATTAAAAATAAATAATAAAATGTTCTATTATTAAAAACATATTTATTAGTAAACATGGTAGAAAATCATACATTAGTATAATAAAAAACAGCTTATCTGGAGTGCTAAATGTATAGCCAGTCCATCAGCAATGTTCCATAGTTTCCATGAACAGGGAATCTTAGATAGAAATACTTAGAAATACTTAGCAAATGCTTTCTTCCTCAGCAAGCCAGATAGTATTTACATTTCCTACATGTTTTGTCTAAAGTAATGACTTCACCAGGGATCGCTGGAAAGAGGAGGTCACCTGTGACTCTCTGATAAGCTTTGCTTTTTTATTTATTTGATACATGTTCATTTGTCTGCGTGGTATTGGCACAAGTTTACTCAACAATATGGGCGTCATTCATTTTTTTCTTATCTTCACAGATTTACTAAACCTGGATAAACTGCAAGTGTCTTAGAAGGCTGCCTCCTTTAAGTAAGAGGGTGCGATTCTATGTAAGAGCTTGCAATAGTGTTGTTTCACAAGGTGGACTTTATGCAGTAGATTGGTTCATGTTTCTGGATAGTGCCTAAAACACTTGAACCCCTACTTATATTATAATTATTTATAATATTAACCTGTTGATTCCATAGAGTTTGGGATCCTCCTTAACACAATTGAAAAGGAGAGCTGGATTCTGCCAGACAGGATCTCAGGAGAGTCCTGTGTTTGTGTGAGAGAGAGCGAGAAACCCAAATCTGCTATAGTGGCCAGTTAAAGACAGTAGGGTGGCCTGTCCCTGAATCACTTGAACCACGCCAAGTGATCACAGTGACGTCAGCAGTCCAAGGACTGTATCATTGTGAGTTATGCAACTACATTGAAAGTGTTAAGCAGCCTAGCTGCCCACTTGATACAAAGGGGTGAACAAGTAAATAAGCACTTCCTATGGGGACTAAGTTTACTGCAAGCCAGTGTTATTGAGCATTGCAGTTGTTTACCATTAAAGCTTATTTACATTCAAACTCTTTAACTATTGGAGACCCGTATTTTGTACCAGAGGTTCCATTATCCACAATAGCCTGGCAGCCTTGGCTGCACCACCCAGAAACTTACCAAAAAACTGTTTCTTTTGAGACCAATCCTGTCATAACACACATGTATATATAATATACTATATGTATATATCCTGTATACATCACAACCTACAGCAGTGCATCAATGAAATTAGAGTGGTGAGTGTTCACATAGCTTTCATGTGGTCACCATTGTGCTGAATATATAATTGCTGTATGTGTGTGTAGCATAGATACATAGAGCCCTAACTGTTGACATTTCACTGGCAACTTACTCATTCCAATTTCTTTTTATATATCGCCTTTATATATCCTCCCAGTTCATACAGGAAGCAAAGAATACAGCAGAGAGTTGTGGGATTATTGTTGTCTGGTGAATTTTGTTTTCACTTTCCATAAACTGGTGTAGTGAGAATACTAGATAGGGGGCTATGTGGGTGAGTAGGGAACAGTGAGCTCTACACTTTATGAATGGGCACCAACTGAACTTCGTTTTTCGGTTGGCTTCTATGTTGTTGAATATTCTAGCTATTTTGCAAACTAAATCCATTATGCAAACCTCCCTATTAATTTGATTTATTGTAACTGCATGAATGATTTGACAATTGGTTTATGAACAATGTTTTTTCTTAATCATGTAAAAACTAAAATAGTACTTTACCTGGATTATGTATCCAGATGGTGGAATAGGAAACTGAACTCCATTTATGGTGAAACTGATTGGTGGCAGGTTCTGTACATTGTTACAATTTACTAGGAACTAAGTAGAGAAAAAAGAAGTGTCATTATTTACCAATAAAAGTCAAAGGGCATTCAAAGGCATACTTTTAAGCTTATAGCTGCATACAGAATTCCCAAACATACCATTCCTTAGTTAAAACTCATTGAATGACCCAGCTTTGATCATACATTGATACACTTCATTAATAGTTTCTGAAGTGAAGAATTGTAAGGTACATAATATGATGAAAACTCACCTCTCCATTCTGGCCCTGTTGGGCTCCAAGATATTGCAAGAAAGTGCTCATATATTGCTGAGGGACAGTCAATGGAGAGGTTCCAGTATCCACAATAGCCTGGCAGCCTTGGCTGCACCATCCTGTTGCTTGACCATTGATTGAGAACCTGAATGGTACAAGAAATATCAAGAAGGCTAAACACCTGATGTTCAAACTACCCAAAGAGCTAAATGATTTATACAATAAGCCTAAAATACAAGTTACTTTATCTAATTAGTGTGTGCCTAAGGCTCAATAAGGTCTCATATAATATAAGCAGCTAGGTCTCATCAAAAATCCAGTTTGGAGAGATCTTTAAATATGAATAAGACCTTTTACCAGCACTAAAGTATGACAAATATATCTTTAATCATACTTTCCAGTGTTTGCCAATGCACTACACTCACTATAGAGAGCTTATTGCACGTTAGGCACACACACATATGTTACAATGGTTTAGAATTATACTTTCCTAAAATGGAAGAAACTAAATCTCTATAACACAATGGGTATATTTACTAGAGATGTTCACTGACCCCCATGTTCTGTTTTGGTTTTGGATCTGGATTAACTTCATGTTTTGGTTTTGGCAAAACCGCCATTGCGTGTTTTGGCTTTGAATCCCTACTTTTTTCTAAAATCCCTATTTTTTTTTTTGCTAAATATACATAATTTTGCTTTTTTCCCCCAAATATTATTATTAACCTCAATAACACTAATTTCAAGCCATTTGCAGTCAATTTGGACCATCTCACAAGTCACAATATTATTTTCATACACTTTCAAACAAAGACTGGCTGGATGCTAAGCGACAGAGCAATGACTCAAACACAAGGCAGTTCCTAGCACATCTAAGAAACATTGCACACAGCAGTGTCAGTAAAAAAAAGTGGTGCAAGATGGAATTGTCCTTGGATCATGAAATCAGTTATGATTCCTTTCATCGCTCCACCCGTTCCTTGGATAACTGTGGTAATTCTACAGCTAATACATGGCGATGAGCGCTGACCTTCCCCCCGGGATGCTGCTTTTATCAGAGCCAGATCAATCCAGGGTGCCAGACAATGCAATAAAAAGAGCCATTGTAATTCACAGCAAAAAGCAAGTTCATCAATGAGCTTCGAATCAGCCCCAATTCACAAAAAAATATAATATAGTTAGATACCTTTAACGTAAAGTGCAGATTACAAACACTTTGTGCAATACTGATGAAACAGCAGCAAAGTATTATTTCTATTTCAGCAATAACAATTAGCAATGGAGCTCTCCTCTTTGTATGTTACCTATATAACACAGTACAATGTGACTGCAGATTTAGAAGACCAAGCCTGCCAGACCTATTATTTCTATTTGAGCAATGACAATCAGCAGTGGAGCAATGGAGCTCTCCTGAATGTCACTGGAGACTTTGAAGAACACTGCTACCCCTCCTCTTTCTTTTCTACCTATGATGCTGCTCAACTGCCCTAGAGACTGCCAAGAACTCTGCTACCCCTTCTGTGTCCCTCTGTGAAATGGCACTGGATCACCGTTATAAAATCCAAAACTCCCGAGATCTGGCGGCGTAACAATGATGTTTTGCCTCGTTTTCAATTCTTAGGGTGCACGAAAGTACCGAACCGGCTTGGTTCGGTACTCGGATCTGCTAAGTTCGGGTGTGTTCGGTTCTCAGGGAATGGAGCCTGAGCATCTTTTATATTTGCTAAACTGCGGGTTTGAAAAGTGGAGATGTTGCCTATAGCAACCAATCAGATTCTAGCTGTCATTTTGTAGAATTTACTAAACAAATGATAATTAGAATCTCATTGGTTGCTATAAGCAACATCTCCACTTCAAACCCGCAGTTTAGTAAATATACCCCTAAGAGATGTGCCTAACAAACACTATATTACAATTTATATAATAAGTGACTAGTAGTTTTCATAGTTGTATATATTTCATAAATGTTTAAAAATTGAAGACATTTAAGAAAACACTGTATTTGTGTAGAAAACATTATTTAAAGCTGCAGAACAGAAAATTGTTTTGTAGGTCTATTGAAGGACATTACACGCAGCCACTCAGACTCACATGTAAGATTACTGGAAACATCCCATTTTATATTAGGCCTACACACACTTATATAATACTTGTCTCCTGCAACAACTTTTGCTTATTTGTGCTTCTTTTTTTATTTGCCTATGCATGTGTTGGAGTGACATCATGGTGTGTATTGCAAGAAAACAAAATATTGTGATTTCCAATGAAAGGAGCTGGTGGAACGTTGGTGAGTTCTCCTTCGCTCAATGCGATAATGCACCTGATCCAGAATTATAGGGCGAAAATGAAATTTAGGTTTGCAAGTTGAGATGTTCTAATAAGGTATAAGTGTTCGGAGAATATGCATTTAGGGAGGATTTCCTGGTTTACCCGTATTATAAAAGGAAAAGATGTAATTATTTCAAATCATAATCCAAGAGGGATAGTAGGTAGTACTTTGAGGTGGCATTTTTACTTTCGGTCTCAAGTGCTTTCGTATCATGGACAGCAATTCTGCAAGGTGTCTGTACAGACAATTACTAAATGAAATAGAGCCATTCATTACTAGTGACGCTCAAATAGGCACAAAATAAAACTTGGAGCACCTTCCCTTATTTTTATGATAATTATAAAAACACCCACAGACAGAACAGTGCTCACTTGCTATGGCAACATATATCATGATTATGGCTGTAATAACTATATATGCCCAAAAAATCTGTTCACAGCAGAACATTGAAATATTTTGTATTTTAGTTTTATTTTATTGCAAAATATCTACTTCCCATCACATATAATAGAAGAGTAGTTGCTGAATACAAAGTTATGAACCTGGGTGCACAGTTAGCAATTTATGTTAAATTATAGCAAAATCATAACTTAATTCATTCCTGATTATACTATATGAATATACAAAGGCCCTGCTGATTTGCGTTCACTTAGTAGATGTATCTAAGCAGGAGCAGGGCAGTATTAGCAACTTACGCATCGATTCCAATCTGCCAGTAAACTTCTTGAGTGACTGGAGCCCACTGAATTTGTCCAGAATACAAGTTGTTATCAACCCCACCGAAGATCACCTCTCCTGACTGACTATACATGGACAAAAATACAAGTGAAACACATTTTGTTATGTACACTTCTTTTAAAAACAAACATATAAATTTTAAAAAAAATAACATCAAATCTAAACTCTTTTATATGCAATTGAATGAATGGGTACACCATGTTTGAATGTCTATTTTTAATTGGAAGTTATGAGTGCATACATGGTATTTTGGTGCTTTTCAGTAAAGTGTTCTAGAGCTCAAAGGATCAATATGTGTGCAAAACTAAGAAAACTATTTATTTTTCTGATTTAATATATTAAAATGAGTGCAAATCCATTAAGAAACATACACCCTAATGAGCCAGTGGTGTCAGTTCTGATGTTATAGTAGGCTTGGGACCATTATTTAGGGTTTTTTTTAACATCTAGCCCTTGTCCAGAACATTATACCATTGCCTAACCAAAAATGTCTTAATGTATTGTAAGCTTCCACAAAAGATTTGTCACATCACAGCCTTTTCTCTATTTATCTTCCTGGTCACGTAATATGGTTTGAGAAATGAACATAATAGTACTTGTGTTGTGGTAGGGCACACTAACATTCTTTCCCAAATCCACTGTCTTCTGTCCTCTTTTCTGGTATATTATGTATTTAATTACCTGCTCATGTAGACACTGAAGATAGGATTGTTGAGCAGGTTCTGCTGTAACATTCCTTGCATGGCAGTGGTGGCACCTCCTGCAGACATGGCAGGGTATGCAAGTCCAAAGATCCCATCAAACTTGGAGTAGTAGAAACTGCTGCCACTCTCTGAGTAGGTCAGACCAAACTCCTGGTTAGTGAGGGTTAGTCCTTGGACCTATGTGGTGAAGTAATTTGTAGTTTAAAGCACTTTTATATTTATGATGCCAAAATCGATTACAGAGTACTCTTGGAGCTGCGGAACAAGATAGTCCACATATAACCTATATTTATAGAGCCAACAGAGTTTAATCTTGGATTACTCACAGACACTGAGTCATAACCAAAGACACCGCTGACACTGCCACTCCCATAGGACATGGTGAACTGTTGGCCATTGGTTGTATAGGTAGATGATTGGCTGGGGTTAAACACATTGTGGTTGCCTGCATAAAGGAGAAAAAATCCATTAACTATGGGATATTCTGAGCAGTAGTTTACTAATAAGAAGGAATACAGAAATATAACCTGATCGTTTACTCTGTATATGCATATTAAATATTAAATAAAATCAGTAATAAGAACAACATTTGTCAGATTTACATTCTCAAGATGAATTACTTTAAATTAGTTTGTAAAATCACATTTAAAGTCAAATTGTAATAGATTTTATAAAAAACAGAACTTTTGTATTGTATTTGTTGTGGTTGGTCAGTTGTTGTTTTTTTGTTTTGTTTTTTATAGCCAACAGTTACTGTTGTTCATGTACACATTTATCCTGTGTCTAAAAGGTCTCCACAGACAGTGGAGAAGGACTATAACTACAAAACAGGAGAAAAAATGCCCTGTCTACTCCCTGTTTTACCTCCCATTTTGCTTTCTGTACCCCCACCCCTCTATATGCCTTTGAAAATTTTAATCAAAATTATTGATATGTAAAAATAAAAGAAAGGGAAACAGGAAAAAATACTCAAAATTAGCTTTCATCAAATACATTGTAATGTTTATATATCTTTATGTAATAATCTAGGGCCTGATTCATTAAGAATCTTAAATGAAGAGGATTCTTATTTCAGTCTCCTGGACAAAACCATGTTACATTGCAAGGGGTGCAAATGACTGTTCTGTTTTGCACATAAGTTAAATACTGCCTGTTTTAACACACAAATACTTGATAGCATATTTGTACACTGAAATTTAAAGGTGATATTTGTGTGCTACATGAAAAAACAGGCAGTATTTAACTTATGTGCAAAACAGAACACTCATTTGCACCCCTTGCAATGTAACATGGTTTTGTCCAGGAGACTGAAATAAGAATGCTCTTCATTTAAGATCTTTAATGAATCAAGCCCCTATAGCTTAACTATTGTAATTTGATAGCACTGTACATTTATTATATAGAGACAAAAGCTCAATAGTGCAAGATAGAGTTCCGCTCACAAAATCTAAAATGGGTAACCAAATCCTTTGTCCTAAATGGACTTATAGATTACTATTGTTTTCATAGTCTGCTTTAGGTGTGTTTTAAGTTTTATGGCAGCCCCTTCAAATGAGTGCAGTCTCCCGAAATGGCCTTTGAACCCAAAAAGTTTGTGTATCCTTGAATCATATTGAACTGCTTTAAAAGCAAAATTCTCTAGCCTAATAAATTACATCATGATACTCACTGCAGGCAGAACTTTGACAGGAGGTGGATGGAACCCAAAGGTTGGAAGATCCAGTGTCAAACAGGACCAGGAAGTTTTGGGGTGGTGTTCCTATGCTGATCTCTCCGTAGTAATATGTCTAGATAAAGAAAGAAAATCTTAACTTGGCAATACATTGCTGTGAAATTAATTTTTCGTGTACACATATTGTTACACAACTCACATCCATGTACATGGGTTCATAGGCTACAGCAAAATCAAATTTTTGGTTGAAGTTGTATTTAAGTGCAGGCTCTCTTTTGTGTGTCTTCATATACTCTTCCAAAATACCTTTCTCCCGCATGTTATCCCGGGCAGACTTGTATCTTTTCAGAGGAACTCTAAAACAGAGAATTAGATGCTATGTTGTTAAATATATAAATGTAGTGCACCAGAGACTTAAAACAATAAGCAGCCCTGTACATAATGAAAATTGGATACAAAGAAAGAAAGAATAATACTCACCGGACCTGAAAAAAATACAAAAGTGATTTAATGCAGCATATGTCAACTTTTCAGATCCCACTGATAAAGATTTCAGTGGGAACCAAAACATTAATATATTATGCTCCATTAAATCACTGTATGCAGGAGTGCCTTACCCCTTGTGACATGTGAGACACCTTCAAGGACATATATATGAGCTCTTTTTGATTTACCCAAGAGTTTAAAAGTGTGCTGGGGAAAAAAGCCACAGACCACAAGTCTGAGAGGAGAGGAGAGCTTGACTGATGGGATACATTTCAAATAATGCCTGTTCTAGATTTGTACACCTTTGACTCGCTCAAGTGTTACTGATTGAATCCGACTGTAGTGTAAACTTGACATTGTGCAGAGAGTTGTTAATGTAATCTGAAGGGCAGAAGACTGCCAGTGTCCTAACTGTGAGTCGGGATGTGGGATCATGGGTGTTCACTTGGAGAGATGATAATGATGCCTGAGGATGCACTTGCCAGTGTCCTGAGTGTAGCTGAGAATGGAATGATGTGAACTGGTACTTAGCATGAGCGAGTAAGCTGGGATGACAGTCCCACTACTTGACAATACCAGCTCTTGTGCCAAGTATATGTACTGCCTAAAGCTGGAGTATGAAGTCAGAAGATGTAAATAAAGTCCTACGCACCACATTTATTATAATCAAGACAGATGTTCTGGCACCCATTTATTTCACATGGTAACCCCACACTGCTACAACTGCTGTTTCTGCAGTACATGTGCTTTGCTGTTATTATACTTGCATGAGCAGGGTCATCTGTTTGCTGATTGAGGCCTGATGCGAGAGAGACTAAGATAGAGCCAAGAGTGTTCCAGCATTAGCTGGCATTGTGAGAGAACATCTACACCACCCACAGAGCAAGCAGGGAGGCTTCATATATATTAATGTTGGTGCTAAATATTATTTTATTCCTATATTTCTCTGCTTTAAATGACTATTTGAACATTCATGTGTACAATTACATAGAAACCTGTGGAACTTAACATATGGTAGATGAACACAAGACAATTGTAACAAGGTATAGAAAGTAGTCTTTAAGCCAGGGCTGTAACTAGGGCTGTGCGACTGGGGCGACCGCCCAGGGCGCAACGGTGAAGAGGGGCGCAATTTAGGAATATTTTAGGTTAATTTGGTTAATTGAGGGCTAGGGGGGCGGCATTTGTCTTTCTCGCCCCGGGCGCTAGAATTCTAAGTTACGGCTCTGCTTTAAGCACAAGGTGCAAAACCTTTAACAGCCAACCAGACATTTGTTGTTTTTTTATTTGCAGTGCCTCAATCAAAGCTAATTGCTTATAACTTGCTTTGAGTTACTGCACATTTACGCATTAGCATTTTGTTAATAAGTATCCTCAAGAAAATGGTTTGGATTTCACTGACGGCTTCTTGTGACATAAGACTAGTCACTTTCTCCCTATGTCCCAAATTCAAGTTTTAAGTTCAATTGAGTAGTGAAACTATACATTAAACATTTGTGTATAGCTTGTGTGTGTGAGTGTGTGTGTCTGTGTGTGTGTGTTAGGCAATGTAGACTGTAAGCTCCAATGGGGCAGGGACTGATGTGAGTGAGTTCTTTGTACAGTGCTGCAGAATTAGTGGCGCTATATAAATAAATGATGATGATGATGATATATGGGCAGCACGGTGGCTAAGCGGTTAGCACTTCTGCCTTACAGCACTGGGGTCATGAGTTCAATTCCCGACCATGGCCTTATCTGTGAGGAGTTTGTATGTTCTCCCCATGTTTGCGTGGGTTTCCTCTGGGTGCTCCGGTTTCTTCCCACACTCCAAAAAACATACTGGTAGGTTAATTGGCTGCTAACAAATTGACCCTAGTATGTGTGTGTGTGTTAGGGAATTTAGACTGTAAGCCCCAATGGGGCAGAGACTGATGTGAATGAGTTCTCTGTACAGCGCTGCAGAATTAGTGGCGCTATATAAATAAATGGTAATAATAATATGGATGTTTTTCAAATGTGGTTCTCAGGTAAAATAATGAAAACAATTAAAGTATGTGGCTCCTTTAAAATGAATCAGTCACTAATTAATAAACCTGTGTTCACAATATATGATGTGAAGAACATACACTCTTATAGATTTTCTTACCTTCCAACTAAAATGCCTAAATTTGAATTAAAAGTATGGGCCTGAGTCATTAAGGCAAAAAAGGAGTAAATGTTCTCTGGGACAAACCATGTTTCAATGCAAGGGGTGCAAATTAGTTTCTTATTTTGCAAATAAGTTAAATACTGGCTGTTTTTTCATCTAACACACAAAAATGTAATACCTTTATTATTACACTGAAATTTAATGTTGATCTAGGACATGCCTTACCCTAACTATAAATCTATCCCCACATTTTAAATTTACCTCCCCCTCCAATGCAACATGGTTTTGCCCAGGTGTAAATGATACTCCTTTTTTAGGTTTTGCTCTCCTTAATGACTCAGGCCCTATGTGTCTATTTTTGGTTATTAGTAATAGTAGCTTATTGAGGATGAAAGCCAATTACAGAAAATGCATATTAGTAAGTTGGCATCAACGAAGGTATGACATTGAGTAGGAGTGCCACTGAGATAATTCCTGGCGGTTTTCCCTATTTTGGTAGAACATTTAACCTGTAAAGATTGGGTAAGTATTTAGGTAGAACCATGACCAAATATGTTTTGCTATTCAGGGTCCATTGTATGGATAATCTATTGCGTCGTGTTCTATCTTCTTGAATATCCAGCAATAAGGCCTAAGTTTTACTGAAATTTACCTAAAACCCATAAATCATACCTAATCTGTCCAGTAATATTTTGACAAACTCCACTCATCCCCCCTCCCCCCCCCCCTAGGATTAGACACTAAAAGAAAGCAAATGCTGTTACTCTCAATTTTATATTAATGAAAAATAATTTTCTCACTATACTACTAAAATGAAGACTTACTTGTTCTGAATAAACACAATTTGGGTAGAACAAGTAAAAAATAGTGTAGCTTATGCATGGCACGTGGACATAAAATAATAAGGGTATGATTTTATCAACCTAAGTTGCTATAATTAAATATAGTACATTAGCTACTGATCTAAATCATAATTATATAGATGCAAGAAAGGTCGAATAAAATATAGAAATATTACAATGCAACAATTCTGACACACAGTTAAAAACAAAGCCAAAAGTTAAAGGATGGTTACCCCAAAATCTAATTCCTCATAGTTGGCAAGAAAATTTGATTCAATACTTTAATGTTTAAGAAATCATATGCACATTTATGGAATGTAATTAAAATGTACTCTTTACTTAATTATTTCAACCCAGGAAGATGAAACCCAATGTATAAAGCTTACTGCTTTGATGAAATCATGAATTTTTAAATAGCCCTGCACACCAGGGTTGAAAAGAACTTCACTATTTAATATATAAAAATTGCATTGATAGGGATTAATTTTACAGTAAACCTTTCTGTTCCCAATTAACAGAATGGCTAGGACGCTATTTGGGAGGTACTTACCAGCTAATGCTTTGCTAATGCCACTGGTGGCAGGAACATTTTGGATCTCTGTACATCTGACACTTTGAGTCTGTGCTGCTTAGTAGGTGACTGGTCATTACAAAAGTGTCAGAAGCACCGATATTCAAAATTCTGCAAATGAATAAATCATTAGCTAAAGGATCAGCTGGTGAGTATCCCTCGAACAGGAAGCCTTTCTGTTCTCATAGTTGGAGTAGTTGGTATTTCATATATAATGACCCCAGAGTGAAGTCCTTCCTTAATATTAATTGTATCTCAGTGACTGCAATAATGATACAAAGACAATTAAAAATGTTTTATCACTAAGATAGTTACTCAGAATATACTTCTTTGTGATGTAGTGTTAAAGAAAGCTAATCCATTTACGTTTGAGACAAAGAATTTATAAAGTTCATTTAGAATAGTATGTTTGATATGGAAGTGTCAGAACTAGCAGAGACTAAGGTAGCAATAGAAAAAGGTCTTAACTGTAAAATGGAGATTATTTTTTAAGTCAATATATTGCAATTCTTATTGGCAAGTCATTGTTTTGTATAGGGTATACATTATATGGCTGGCACTCACCTTACCAGCCCCTGTGCCACCTGGAGGCAGATGAAAGTGAACACCACCCACTTCATGTTTTTCGTCTCTCCACGCTTAAGACGCATTGTAATGGCTCATTTAAAATGCCTTTTATATTAACATGCCTGTCCTCAGCTGTCCTTGACCACCCCATTTGTACCAATCAAACTCCGGATCTGACTGATGAAAACTTTCCATGTAAGCTTCCAGTTGATTAGAAAGATTTACTTGATAACAATAGTGGAACAAGAGTTGGCAGCCAGTAATCACTTATACTCTCTATTCACCTTGAGGTATTCTTGGTACAACTTCTCATTTATGGTAAGGACTAAAACATTGTAGTTATAGGTCTTTGTGTAACAGTATAAATAGTTGACACTGATTTAAGTCTAGTGTCAATTCAAAATGTTCTCTTTATGACGGAAATATGTCAATGGAAGATATCACTGAATAAAATGCATGTGATATGATGCTTGTTCAGGCCGAGCCATGTTTACCTTCAATTTTAATTGAAAGTAATTTGTTACTAACACAATCATTTGAATGTGCTGTGTAATATATGTTCTCTTTTAAATAAAGGATAATAATAATTTAAGGTGCACTGACCCACTCTTGCAGGATTTGGCCGAATCACAAATGGATTAAAAATCCTATTAAAAATGTTTTTATCCTTTCAAAGTATGCATACATTTATGGGACAATATATTATCGCGCCTCATACCTAACAAATGACCGCCATTCTCATACAGCACAAAGGCCATCATCCCCTCTCTGCATGGCTTCCTCACTTCTTATCTTCCAACATCCCCACCATCATCTTGGGGGATTTCAATGTCTCCCATTGCTAATCCATATTCCAATGCTGCTTCCAAACTACTCTCTCTAACCTCCTCCCTCAGCCTCTCCCAGTGGGTTCAATCCTCTACTCATTCGGATGGCCACTGCCTTGATCTTGTTATCTCTAGACCATGCTCAGTTTCTGATTTCGTTAACATGCCTTTCCCCCTCTTGGATTATCACCTTATCAGCTACACGCTCACCCCCACTACTTTAACCTCGTGGCTGTCAAGCCTCCTCATAATCGAATAAACCTTCAACAGTTTTCCACCTCTCTCCAACACTTTCACTCCCCAATCTCTACGTTCTCCTCCCCTGATATGGTAGTAACTTATTTTCACCAATCCCTAGCAACAGCCCTTGATCAACTGGCTCCAGCGAATACATATACTACACATCATCTTCGATGTCAGCTGTGGCACGCTAAAGTAACACAAACTCTTCAAAAAAATTACTGTAAAGCAGAACATCACTGGCGTAAATCTTGTACCTCTAATGATTTCTTAACATATACTTCTATCTACCACTCCTATCGAAATGCTCTGGACACGACAAAACAAACATACTTCCAATTTCTCATCTATGCTCAAGCTTCTAACCCCAAGCACCTTTTTAACACATTTAAAGCTCTCCTCTACCCTCCCAACCTAAACCCTCCAACTGCTATCAGTGCCCAAGAACTTGCTTCCTACTTCAAGGACAAGATTGAAAAGATCAGACTAGAAATGGTATTATCTTCTTCAACAACCAATCAGCTCCCTTCCTTCCCAGCACCCTCTGACACCCTCTCTTCATTTGATCCCACAAATGATGAAGTATCTGCTCTCTTCTTATCTTCCTTATCTACCTCCTGTCCTCCTCTTGATCCTATACCCTCACTAATCAGTAGATCCCTGACTCCTGTGCTCATTGCACCTCTAACTAAAATCTGTAATCGCTCTCTCTCTACTGGTAACTTCCCCTCATTATACAAGCACGTAGTGATTACTCCTGGTCTGAAAAAACAAATTCTGACCAAAAAGCTAAGCCTTCTCAGACAGGGTCTGGGATCTCTTGGTCTCACTACTTCCATGCCATGTGATTAAAGACCCTTCGACCTTTCTCCTTTGATACCTGCTTCAAGACAAGGACAGATATTGAGTTATCTTCACACATTTTGGCTGCAGTCAAATGCCTTATTACATAATTTTTGAAAAACCGAGTTCACCTCCCCTTTCTTTCCTTAAATTCTACATATGGCTTATCATACACATGGAAAGAATTGCCTACTACGTACATGGGCTACACAACAAAGAAAACACATTCACTTAGGTTTGCCCCCCTAGATTGTTCTACAGAATTAGCTTGCCAGGCCCCATGACCTACTGCTATTCCATCTGCCTCATTGCTTCAAAATTAACTAGTTTGAGTGGATTAATTAGCTCCCTTGAATTAAATAGCTATCCCATTCTTTGAAGAACTCTACCTATTTTGTTTATGTTATATTGATGTTATATTGTAAAACCTCAGATTATGTAACTCTACATATTGTATAATTTACATTCTCCTTGTTTCTATGTTTAGTATCTGAGTTGTGACAAATAAAAAATTAACAAAACATATACCATGGTAGTGTTTTTATTTGGTATGTCTTTATTCCTTTATGCCATTACTGAAGTGATAGTACACAGAAATAAGTCACATAAAAAATTATTTGGTTCCGGCATCACAGATCAATGTTGGCTAGTACAATTTATATGCTAAGATTGTTTTTTTAGTTTCACGCTGATCCAGAGACTATACTCCATACTGGTTATGGAGCTGTGTGTTATGCTCAGCATAGCACACTATAGTATATAATGGGCACTCTGAAATATGTACTTTATATGGTACTGTGTTATATACTGGCTATTTGGAACTGTATAATATATGATTACTGGGAGCTGCATAATATGGTGATCATTCACAACTGCTTAATACGTGCTGTCTAATATGCTCATATTCTAGTTTTGAGGATATGGTCAAAATGGTAATCATTGGCAGCTGCTTAACATATGCTGTATGATATATTCATGTGCTGTATGATATAAATGGCATTTTCAAGTGCTTTATTCTTTAAAGGTTTCATAGTAGTAGTTAAAGCACCACTAATTCAAAGCACTACCTCTAAAAAGCAACCTGAGAACCTTATGTTATGCTGGTCTGACTATACTCGTGTGACAAGCATAAATGTTAACAAAACAAAATGGTACCCTGGCTTGTGGTCAGGGTGCTCTGGTGTTGGTACAACTACAACAGTGCAACCAGTGCTACTGGTCCCCATAAGAGTCAGGAGTCAGATCTACTTAAAATAGCCATACTCAGAAAATGTCCAGCATGCTCTTCCTGAGTTCCACTGAGACAGTGATGAACAGGGGGTTTAATAACTGTTTTGCCTGGGGACATCTGTAATATGTAGTAAACTTTGTTGGGGTAAAATAAACACAACTCCCCCTTTCCCGTTCCAATTAGTGCATCACTTGAGCACCTACAACAATTTTGCACTGCTGATCAACAAAAATACTTTCTACTCATTTGTATTTTCTCTTTGAATCCCTAAATTTCTATGTCCTAGGGGCATTGAATTTCAGTAGTAAGGTAAACGTCACTTCAGTGTGTGTGTCAGACCAATGGCTGCATTGTGGAGCTCTGTTGGGCACCATTTCATATGTCAATATTTTCAAGTCAGCAGCATTTTCATCTTGCCAAGATCATATGTTGATATTAGATTCAAACTGCGCTGAGGCCAAAGGTGAGCGATAACATCTCAATTAAACCACAGATTATTTCCTTTTGATCACTGGCCAAACACTTGTTGCAGGTCACCTCTGGCAAAATAAATAATTAAATATAAAGTACTACAACATAAAGTGGTTAGCACTTCTGCCTCACAGCGCTGGGGTCATGAGTTCAATTCCCGACCATGGCCTTATCTGTGTGGAGTTTGTATGTTCTCCCCGTGTTTGCGTGGGTTTCCTCCGGGTGCTCCGGTTTCATCCCACACTCCAAAAACATACTAGTAGGTTAATTGGCTGCTATCAAAACTGACCCTAGTCTCTCTCTGTCTATCTGTGTGTATGTTAGGAATTTTGACCGTAAGTTCCAAAGGGGCAGGTACTGATGTGAATGAGTTCTCTGTACAGCGCTGCGGAATCAGTGGCGCTATATAAATAAATGGTGATGATGATGATGATGTACTTGCACAACACAGTTTGCACCTTCTGGGGGACACATCCATTTCACTAGAAGTTTTTCTTCCTTGCTTCTTTTTTTTATTGGACTTTTTTTTCACTTTGGACCTGAATTAATTAAAATATATTCACTATATACACAGTACTTTACACATTCAAAGATATGTTTTTCAATATGTACCTCACTGTTGATATTATGTTGTTATATATTGGATACTCAATCACATATATAAGTAAATCAATTGGATTTCATGTGCTCAGTTAGGACTGCAAAAGTTCTTTTGAAATATGTGCTTCATTATATAGGAAAGTCTTCTCTTCAGCATCTATACAGTTTCCTAAAACCAAATTGTCCTGATCTTTTATATATAATTAATTAACGGGGTAGTGTTTAAACTGGAGGTATTATAAATTGTCATAGTTAAATCCTAATCAGGATAACTAGGAAAATATTATATTAATGTTGTCATGAAGTATCCTAAAAGCTGAATGTACTTTAGTCAATTGGTTTCCAGCATAGAACGGTGTTAATGCATTTGAGAAAGGAAACAGACATACTTCAGGGGTATCTGTTTCCTTGCCTTGACTATTTACTCAGAGATGCCCTCTTGTCACAGAAGATCAAGCAACCCTTCTTTATTGCATCTGTCATCTCGCCGATTTCCGGCGACTTGTACAACCCGCACTATGATACATTTACCCCCAGGAGTCAGACGTACAGCAACAAACTTGTTCTGACACTGAACAAGTGTCATAGCGCAATTTATGAAGCCAACTAGTCACGTGAGCCAACTCCCAGACGTGCCGGACAGCAGCACAAGTGAGGACAGCGCTAAAACCAGGACGGGTAAGATTGTGACAATAATTGTATAACTGCTGAAAGAAAAAAAATAATGTGTCACTGGCCCCTTAAAGAACCTGTATGGATAATGTATCTCCCTAAGAATTCAATATAACTTAATCATATTTTATATGTACCGTATATACTCGTGTATAAGCCGAGTTTTTCAGCATACTTTTGTATGCTGAAAAAGGGCACTCGGCTTATACACGGGTGAACTTACCTGGTGTCCAGTCCCTCGGCTTCAACTTCTGCATATGCGTTCCAACACAGGAAGTTCGGCATTTGGAACGCAAACTTGCGTTCCAAATGCCGAACTTCCTGTTGTTGGAACGCATATGCGTTCCACTGCCGGGTAAGTGAAACGCTCTCTCTCTCTCTCTCAAGACTGTGCGGAGAAATTGTTTGACCTGGTGGATAGTTTTGCTGAAAGCAACAAACGAAAAGTAGCAGTGTGGCCTTTGCAAATAATTTTACTCGTTCTGTGCCCAGAAATTATCCAGGACATTTCTAAGGAAGTTGTAGACGAAAACAAAGTGAACAAGGTGAGAACCTGATACCTGGGAGGGATTTGCAGCATAGTTAACTTTCATGGTAAGATGGCGTTTTAGCCAATTGTCCCCATGCTTTTAGGCAGTTTATGTGGAAATAATCTGTCTGAATATAACATTTATATTAGGTTAACATGGTAAGTCATCCAATGTTAAGTTGTAGCTTTACATTTTTGACATATTCCTGGGTAAACATTACACATATAGGAAAATTGTAAGGTGTTACTCCAAAGCAAACGTGTCCTTTGTGACCTCCCACCTCAATCTGCCATGGTGGCTCACAGGGCTGAGGAATTCAATTGGTCCATAATACTTCTGTAGAATTCTGTTCTAGAACTGTTTTAGGATTATAGTACTGTACAGGGCGCTCTCTCTCTCTCTCTCTCTCTCTCTCTCTCTCACAGTGCAATTACATAATGAACAAACAATACAGCCACCATGTTCATACATTTATATCCCTACCCCTTTATTTAGGTTAGGTTGTACCCAATGCCAATGATTTTATAATCAATTATGAATGTTCCTTGTCATCTACTGTTATTTATGGTTTAGCTAAAAATGATTTCATAGATTGAACCTATCATTTTTATTTAGGTTTTTAAATTAGCGCTCTTTTCCACCCTAGGCTTATACTCGAGTCAATAAGTTTTCCCAGTTTTATGTAGTAAAATTAGGTGCCTCGGCTTATATTCGGGTCGACTTATACTCGAGTATATACGGTATATGTGTTAAAAATCATACCATGTTTAGTATAATTCATGCCATATATCTGCTATGTTACAGAAGAGTTATGATATATTGTAGAAACCATTATGAGAACTGTTCTTGAATAAAAGAACAAACGGTTGTCAAATAGATTAGCATACCAACACACCTCATCCATCATCATCATCATCATCAACATTTTTTAATATAGTGCCAGGAAATTCCATCGCGCTTTACAACTGGGAACAAACATAGCAATATGACATTACTAGGTAAAGCAGACAGACAGAGAGGTAAGAAGACCCTGCTTACAAGCTTACCTCTTTCAGTGATGTCACTGAGGAGGCGGGTTTGAGCAAGGAAGAAACTTCAAAAGGTAATGGGACAATTTGGAAAATTCCCCATTTTTGGGGATCAGTCTGCTACAATGAATCATCCATACTTTGTAGCCTTCCCCAGAAGGCAGATCATGCAAAAGAGTATGTGTGCGTGGTACAGCCATTTCTGTGTTTTAATTCTGTTTTATTTTAAAGAAACTGTTTTGCATTTATATTTCTGTGTCTGTTTGTTTTATGAAATCAAATAATGTTCTGTTTTTGTGTTCTTAAAGAGACAAGAACAGACTTGGTTTTTATAAACCATCATTTATGCAGGGAATTGTTTGGTTTGCTGTTTATCTTATTTGGGATAAGTCAGAGAGTGAACAACGACTCTTAAGTCAGGAAGTATGTGTCAGCTCGTTAACTAAATATTTTGGTGCTCAATAGTGAGTGTGAGATATAATATTAGTAAATTTTAGTAATTTTTTTAAAAAATTCTTTATTTTAAATGGTCAATCAGGAGTACACAAGACACATGACAATAAAAGGTGTCGTGCAAGCATGGCGAAAACAAAACAAATGGTACAAAGAAATCATCATATTGCATCCAGGTGGTTTACAAGCATTATTGAAAGACTAGACTGCGGAAATAGAGGGGAATGTAGGGGAACAGTTGGGCAGTAGGAGGGAGGGTGAGGGGTGACCGCAGAGTAGAATGAGAAGGGAATTCGGAAAGCGAACAGTGTGTAGGTTGCTCAGAGAGGTAGAGGGGGAATGTGTGAGGGAAGGGATATTGCGCCGCACATGGGTCGTCATGGGAAAGCTAAAGGCTGGGCGGGGAACGTGCGTTCTGCAAAGAGCCATGGGGCCCAAACTTGATTAAAGACATGGCCCCTGTCGTGTAGGTAATAGGTAATCTCTTCCATAGCTGCAACGTGCCAAATATACTTTTTGAGGACTGAGGGAGCAGTGTATTTCCAGTTGAGAGCTATAAGGGATTTGGCAGCTGTCAGTATGTGTGAGGTCAATTTCTTGGAAAATTTGTCAAGGTCTTGGGGGGTAGCACAGTAGGAATACCCAGGGGTCCTTCACAATGGGAGCCTCAAAGAGAGTATTTAAGAATCCATGAACTGCGTTCCAGAAGGAAGCGATAATCGGACAAGTCCACCAAATATGGATCATAATGCCCCTGTGGCCACATCCCCACCAAAAGTTGGGTGAGGAGAAGGGAAACATGCTGTTGAGATGGGTGGGGATATAATACCAACGTTAGTAAATTTTGTGGGAAGTCTTGAGTTTGATTGATATGGAGCTTTTGGCTATCCCTAGTATCATGTCCTCCCAGGCCTCGTCATCCAAGGGGGACCAAAGTCCTTTACCCAGTCAGCTTCATGGGACCCGGTGGAGGGAAGCGCAGTAGCAAGGAAGACATTATAGAGTTGGGAGATTGTGCCCCTGGCCATGGGGTGGTGTGTATAGATATTTTTAAAAATGGATGAGGTCTCGAAGTATATAGGGATGACAGCAGGGATCGTAGAAAGTGACTAATTTGAAAAGAGGGGCTGAACGTTTGGGATGGGGAGCAGTGTTGAAGTTCCACTAGTAGTAGCCATCAATCCTGCTTGGAGAAGTCTGACGGAAATTTAAGACCGAAAAAATGGGAGGCCAGATAGTATAACTTAATGTAGGGGAGACCCCTGCCGCCATCAGGGATTGGTTGTTTTAGAATATTAAGGTGAACCATGTAGGCTATTTCCTGAACAACCAGTACCATTTTTCATTAAATTAGTCCCCAGCCATCCTTAAACTGTTCTATATTGTTTTTTGGGGGATCATAATTCTATAAAATACTTTAAAGAACTCCAGAAATAACTTTACATTAAAACTCCTTACTTCCTTATAACAACAGTTATAACTACCACTAGTGCCTCACAGTTCATTTGGTTATTATCATGTGGTTTATTATCCTTCTGTGGTTGGTGGAGTTGTTGGTGGAGTAGCTGATTCAATGGCTGCAGCCACAGAAATTGTCTGATGTGTTCAGATTAAAAAACTTCATAAAATGTACTTGACACCAGCAATAGAAAAAACAGTGATTATTCCCCCCAAATGGGTCTCCTCTTTTCTGCAAAATCAGGTTTTAGTAAATTATTATTTTGATTTCTCCTCTAACAATCCAATTAGTTGTTTTTATAATGGTTTTATGTGGCTTTATTTAAACTTATGGATGATGTGAAAATGCATTCCTTAAATTTTGCGTATGTAAAAATTGCTTTAATCACCCACATTTGTAATATAAACTGTGCAGCCCCACTCTTAGACAATTAGTTATGTATTCCTTTTGAAAACTGTAACACACATCGAGACCTGATATTTTCATAGTTTATAAACAACACCCAATGTCTCCCCTTAGTTTACTGATCGGGAAAGATGGTTTTAGGAATCTTTTACAACTAATTCTTTCAATTCAGGTGCACCACTAGTCTGAATTTAAGGAAAATAAATTTTCAGATGACTGTCCTGAAAAATTATGGAACGAATGAGTCCTAAATCTTTAAAACAAATGTGTGATTACTTTTTACTGTTTTAGTGCATATTTTTACTTTTAAACAATGTTACAAATGTTCAGTGTGTGCCATAGTACACACCCCACACTATTACAACTTCACCACAATTATTTGTGGTGAAGTTGTAATAGTGCTTATATCTACAATGCGTATGCATTGTGGACATGCAGCGGGACTGATCCACATATTCATGGGAGGACTAGTTTATGATAAAAACTTGACGCAACAGGACGGGGCTTAAACAGACAAGGCAAACAATGTTTTCCAATACTCCTGTTTACAGTGTTTGTGTTGCAAATGAATGTCATTGTTTTTGACTGTCAGGTATATTCACTTGGCAGACCCACATTTTGGAAAGACACATATGTTGTGCATTCTGAATTGAGGTTTTTTTTTTACACCACTGCTGCACTTAGCTGTTGACTGTCTTTCACTATAGCCAGGACCTGCATCTGATCAAAGGGTGTATGTTAGCTGGATGTTATATGGGTTGTGGCCCATTCTCAATTATTGTCATGTATGAATAGTGTTACTGTTTCTGATACTAATATGCTGGTGTGTGGGACCCACTGTCATTGCACATAAGCACTGTTAGTTCTTGCCTACCTACTTTAAAAAGCATAGTCTGAAAATATGATGGAGTCACAGAATAAGCAGTCTACTACATAGCAAGGGAAGCTTCAGCTTACATACATTGTAAGACATTTCCATTATCAAAAATGTAAGCATTTATGATTGTAACCTCTTGTGCGCAGGTTATGTTATACGGTTTACCTCCAACTAAATGATAAGCTCTGTATAAAAGTAGCGCTTTATAAATACTGTATTATGCTTAATTGTTGTATGCCAATTTTTGTAGCAAATGAGGAGTTTGCAGACGTCAGTAAAGTGTTAAAAGATTGAAATGTTTCCCATTTTTGTGTTTATTTTTAATTTATTATATATCAGGATACCCTATTGGTGTCAAATGATGATAAATAGTTTCATTGTCAAGTCATGTAATTGTTTATATTAATTCATGGTGCTGTTTAGGAAACACATGAGTCATGATTCATTACTTGAAGATTGGGAATCCTAATGAATATCTGAGATACACTTTGTAGTTCTGTATGTGTGATATCGTAGGAGAAGTACTGTTAGTGATATTTTTGAGTAAGGATAAACAGAACAGTGACCCACCACAGGCGGCTGGTAATAGCAGTAATAACTGTGAATGTATACCAAAATTATGTAATTAATTCTTGTATTGTCATTATAGTGGTGATGGAAATATTTAAATGCTCGTATTATTTTGTATTACAATGTTCATTCCATATGTGTTTTGACTGACAACACTAAGGAACATGTAATAGACACAAGTGTATTCTGCATTATATATTATGACATATGCAATTTGGTCATTTAATGTTTTATTCAATATATTGACTTTATTATATTTATCTTTATTTGATTTACTGTTATGCTAGTTGTGGTATTTTCTCAAGGTATCTCAGAGTATACTATTGTTTAGGCCATGGCTGCAAAGCCAACCTGGTTGTTGCCAAAGTCATAGACAGAGTAGTACTGCCGAAGGAACACATCTCCCAGAATCCAGAGCGGCTGACCATTCCTGGACGGCAGATATGTTGACTCAAATCCAACAACACAATATCCATTGATCTGAAATAGATTATGACATATTGTATTTGTACAGTTATAGTGCCAGAAACATCTTACTTAATTTCATCTTGATATAGTTCTACTTACTGAATTACTCAAATTCCATATATTAATCCTCAAACTAATCTTTTTGATATTGCGTATCTACCTTATTTATGTACAACATAAAATGCAAATTTACATAGATTAAAAAGAGAACAGAAGTCGTTCTTAAGATACCTGAAGAATGTATCCTGAGGGAGGAATAGAGAACTGGTTTCCACTGATGGTGAAGCTGATTGGTGGCATACTCTGTATATTGTTGCAGTTTACGACATACTGTGCAGAGAGATAAAGGATGTCAACAATTTAGATTTATAGATGGTGTAATGTACAGTAGTGTTTAAAATCCAATGTGATGAAAATTAGAAGCATCAAGATTACCTCTCCGTTTTGCCCTTCCTGGGCACCAATATATTGTAGAAGATTACCCAGGTACTGCTGTGGGATGGCAAGGAGAGGAGTTCCTGTATCCACAATACCCTGGCAACCCTGACTGCACCAGCCACTTGCCTGCCCATTAACAGAGAACCTTAAGGGGTCAATAAAAACACAATTAAACTTGTGAAACTTAGGTCAATACACACACACATATAGATTAATATATATATATATATATATATATATATATATATATATATATATATATATATATAATATATTGGTCAAAGTGGGCTGGTGTGCCATACCACCACTTATCCAGGGACAGACTGGGCTGGGGAGTAGGGGGGCATCTGTATTTTTTTCTTTAAACTGTTCCTAATAGGCTGCTGAGTCAAGTTTTGCCCCCTGGGATAAAATGTGCCAGCCCTCTCCTGCACTTATCCTACTGACTTCATTTAAAACTATCTCTATTTAGTCACTCTATATACACATGGCAAGCATTTGGGTATAGTTAATTTATATATAATACTGTATGAAGATTATTAGTGCCGTATATGTTTCTTGAGATTCCGCTTATAGTTTCGGTTTGTGTGTGTTAATGAATCAGGCCCATAAAGTGCAGCTTTTGGCTACATAGAGTGAAGTTAACCATTTTGTAGATACAACCAATTTATTAGGAACTGCTGACATCATCATAAAGGTGGAATGTGGGAAAAATATAAATATCTCATACTCGATGTCCAAGGTAGGTAGTATCTATCCACTGTGCAACTTAGTATCAATGATCCAGGAAAATGAAGACAAGACTTATTATACTTAAATGAGATATTATAGCTCATAAACTACCAGGAAACCTACATTACAATAAACCTCATGGAAAATAGCTACTTAAAAGGTATATATTTAAACATTTTAGGAATTGAAGAAGGTTGAGATTCTGTCGTAGATTCTTTTTCCATGCAGATACAATGAGTAGTCTTCCTTTTTTTGTTTTTGGGCCAGTCCCATATTGGACTACCTTGGGCTGGGCTACCTGCATTTTTATTCCTTTAAAATGTTCTTAATAGGCTGCTGAGCCGGGTCTCGCTAAAATGTGACTGAACTTCCTGTTGGCAATTCCTGTTCCAAACCTTTTCCTAAGCATTACCAAAATCTTAATTTGTACATGCGATACTCACTCATCAATAGCAATCTGCCAATAGATCTGTTCAGTTACAGGGGTCCAATAGATCTGACCAGAATACAGGCTGCTGTCCACACCCCCAAGAATCACCTCTCCAGATTGTCTAGGGAGACAAGAGACAAACTTATCTTGCCATGTGTTTCTCTGTAATTTCTCCAGCCAATTATGCTGCCAAAGGGCATCATTTAGTGCTTTCATTTAACGCCTAGTTTTTAACTTATACTGTTTAAAGTATTCGTTATTTGTTATTTAACTTCTACACACCTAATCCTATCATCCACAGTGGATTTAGCGATGCTAAAAAATAAGCTTGTGTTGTAGTATTCACAATCCGTTTATAGCCATTTTTGTTGGAAATCATAGTTTTTTTGTGTGTGGTTTCCTCATTAGTCACAATTTCCTGAATCATATTCCTGCAAAGGGAAGGGTCACTTGTGGTCTATAGGTATTAATGAAGCAAACCACCTCTATTCTTCTATACCCTACGTATTTAACTTGTACACTATTCTACAGCAAAAGTCATATACACTGTGCAGTTGCTGATTGTAATTTACGCTTCCTTTTTTGCATACATACAGCATATGAAACATATAAAACATAGAGCTGTTTTCTACAGTACCCCGCAATATTAGAATCCCCATAAAATTCTGTGAATCCCTGAGGTTGATAGCATTAACAATTACCAGTGAAACACTGCTACTTTTTATGCCAGGAAAATATACCGCTTCCAGAAGAAAAAAACTGACTATATATGAATAACAATTATGAAAGCTAAAAAAAAACACTGTTATAATTCTAACTATTGCACTTAAACAATAGTGTTCCCTTTATTCACCATATGCCCTATTGTCTATAAAGTTAGCAAATCATGACATGTTTCCTAAACGTTTAGATCTGTATATGTACAACATTGTTTACTTAGTAAAATTACAAATTATTTAGGTAGCACCATTAATCATTTGTAAGAGTTGGGGAGTCTGCTTTAGGGACAGACATATTTGTTATTAATTGTGGCTTTTTGTGTTGGTTAGTTTAGAGAAAAAATACATTCTTATTAAGAGTTTGTTTACACAGGTTTTATATGCGTCTGTGGCCCATTTAGATTTACTGCACAATGTTGTGTTCTGTCTGTTCTGTTGATACACATCTGCAAATAGCCATATATGCATATAGCATGTAGATCAATGCTGTAAAAAGTCTCCATATACAGATGCAAATTTTTTACCATAAATACAAACGTACATATTTATTGAATGTCCATAAGGTGTCAGTGGGAAATAAAGCTTTGTTTGCATGTGGGCACCACTGTGGCTTAGTGGTTAGCACTTCTGTCTCACAGCACTGGGGTCATCTATTTATTTATGTCGACATTCTGAATGACGACATTATAACCCTGTAGACATTATGACAGTATGTACACATTTTTCATGTCAAAATTTTGAATGTGTAGACATTATGTACTTTTACATTTTAACTGTGTAGACATTATGAACATGTAGGCATGTTGTTGGACGATATTATAATAGTGTAGACATTATCAGTCGACATTATGGTCTGGACATTTTGAATTTCAACATTTCATACCAAACACTATGTGGGAATGAGTCCTGAATTTAATTTGCTTTGTTTTTTAAACACTGTACCTAGAAATCTGCTTCTCCACTGGAAGAGCGACACAAAGGTGCAACATGTGTCCAATTAGAAGTATAGGACAAGACCAGACCTCAGACTGGTTAGCACTTCTGCCTCACAGCACTGGGGTTTAGAGTTTGATTCCTGACCATGGCCTTATCCGTATGGAGTTTGTATGTTCTCCCTATGTTTGCTTGGGTTCCCTCCGGGTGCTCCGGTTTCCTCCCACACTCCAAAAACATACTAGTTGGTTAATTGGCTGCTATCAAATTGACCCTAGTCAGTCTGTCTGTATGTGTGTATGTTAGGGAATTTAGACTATAAGCTCTATTGGGGCAGGGACTGATGCGAGTGAGTTCTCTGTAGAGCGCTGCGCAATTAGTGGCGCTATATATATAAATAAATAAATGATGATGATAATACATTCAATTAGGATTGGGGCCCATTAAAAGGATCTTCATATAAATGTAATTGGTACTGGTTGCGGATGTAATAACTAATACTGTGTAACTTTTCATAAAATATTCTGTTGTACTTTTATATTAAATTTTACCCAAATACACTTTAAAAAAAAAAGACAGTTTATTGTTTACTATATTTTACTTTAAAACTTTAGCTAACATAAGTACATTAGTTTGAATTTCATAAACTGTCATTTCTCACCCTGTGAGATAGAAGCTGAACACTGGCTGCGGGATGAGATTTTGTTGTATCAGACCCTGCACAGCAGTTGTGGCTCCTCCTGCTGACATTGATTGATAGGCCATTCCAAAAATCCCGTCAAATTTGGCATAATAGAAGAAGCTACTTGGCTCAGTGACACTCAGACCAAATTCCTGATTTTGAATAGAGAGACCTTGTACCTACAATATATCAATGCATGAATGACACCAGTTAAGTACTGACACACCCACAAGTTATGCTATTATGAGCTTTGTATAAAATATGAATATGTAAAATCCATGGCTGCCTAGAGGAGGAGTCGTGTTGCAAATTAAATGATCCTCCCATTGGTGTCTGGAGGTCAGAGGATTATAGTCCATCCACAGAGGTTGAGCTAGTTTGTAGACAAGGGGAAGAGACCAATAGCTTCCTATTGGTCCGCATGGTCACACACACCCTTGTGCAATACCTGCTTTAGCTGAAGCTGCATGTGGGGGGAGGTGTACACACAGTCATGTACTCTCAGCTTTATCAAAGGCTGTGTATTAACCTTGTTAGGCCCTCAAGAAGCATCCGCACCGAGGCTTGTAAGACTTCTCAGTGGTCCTGGTAAAATCTACTAAGACTCAATAAAGGTGCTAATTTAGTGACATTTGTTATATGTTTCTATATTGCTAGAAGTGCTGAATGGACCTGTCACCTACATACAGTGGAGCCATCAATTGTGAAGGCTAAACTAATATTCATGACAATGTAGCCTGAACCTCATTAAAATAAGTCCTGGTAATGGAAGGCAAATTGATAGATGGGATACTGGTTCAGCCCACTAAATGGACACCACTGCTACATGTAGGTGACAGGTTCACTTTGAAGTGGAACTGGACAACCGATAAAATTTTGAAAAGGGGCTAAACAACACTGTTTATCCTTGAATGTCAGAACAGTCCCGTTTACCCTGAAAATGTTACAGATGGTGTTCACTGGGCAGGTTTTATTCCTGTTAAATTTCCATCCTACATCTAAGGTCACAGAAATATTTTCAATGTCACAGAATTTACTTTGCTCACAAAATATGTAGCATAGTATATATGTGGCCCCTATTTATTAATCTGTGATGTTAAGACATATTTTCTATCTCTGATTATCACAGCAATAGAAAATATGTTATCGTTGAAACTTATTATTAAAATATTGCTGGAGCAGTTGAGTGAAACTCAGCTGCACAACGATACTGGCCAGCAGCGGTAACGCTATACTTACCGCTTCACCGGGCCACTCTCAGTGCATATGTGCATGCGTGACCCAGTTAGCTACCTCACGCATGCACAGTCGATCTGAATGCCCTGGTTGGGCTTTAAGAAATAGAAGTCATTATTGCATTTGATTGAAGAAGTGAATCCTATATGGCATTTTAAAAGAGGGGATTACATTATTTGACATTTAGTTCCACTTTAAGCTTACATTTAAATTATTAATTATTTATCTACAATATTTATCCTAAAAGATAAAAGGCGTTAGACAACTCCTTCAGTTAGTTTATGGTTACTTACAGTGACTGTGTCATAACCCAACACTCCAGTCATGCTGCCACTCCCATAGGACATTGAAAACTGTTGATTATTGGAGGTATATGTGGATGACTGGCCAGGATTGAACATCGGGTGATTGGCTAAGGGTTAAGAAAGACATTTTAGTACGATAGGCATAATATTGAGAAATGTCTGTTTTTATAGCAGTCTTTTTCAGGTGAACAACTCAAATTGGTTAGCATTTCAAACATCTACTTTCTAAATTACAACATTTTAATGAAGACTCTATTAGAATCATTAATTTGCACCTAAGTGGACAGGAGGTTTGCACATTTTTGGGTGAGTTCAAACACAATATTTAGATTTTTTTCACACATAGAAAAGGTAAACTTGCAGGTAACACCATGACTTCTTCCAAAATCAGTTGATGGACACTAAGCATTTAATAAGTTATACAGCACTAATGTTGACGTAATAGGCTATTCCTTATTAAACAGATGCCTTTAAAAAGTTTTGGGATTCTAGGCTGGTGAATAAGGTGGTTTATTAAAAATTTGAACCCCATAATCCTACACATCATTATGATACGGTATTAAATACTACCTACTGCAGGCTGGACTTTGACAGTATGTAGAAGCAACCCACAGATTGGAGGAACCAGTGTCAAAGGCAACAAGGAAGTTTTGGGGTGGGGTCCCAATGCTAATTTCACCAAAGTAATAGTTCTGGAAGAGATGAGACATGACATGCTCAAATAATATTTGCATAATATATGTACAGTTATACTACATAAATAGTACATACTTACATCTAAGTACATTGGTTCGTAGGCCACTCCAAAGCTGCTGTGCTTATATAGGTTGTATTTTATTGCTGGTTCTTTTATGTGAGTTTTCATAAAGTCCTGTAGAACTCCTTTCTCCTTCATGGTCTCTCGTATGGATTTCAGTCTCTTGAGTGGGACTCTTCAAGTGAGAAGAGACACCGTTCTGTCACTATCCAAAACACTACAATATTCTTAATATACTTATTAATGTTCATTTTTTTCTGGTCACATCAAATATGGATATTTACAAGAAAGAATAATTTATGTTAAGCTTTTGATGGGTTGAATTAATATGCAGACAGCTTATGTATACCATTAAACTCTGGAACAAGACCCTACAGGAATGCCTTTAAATCTGTGCTGGGCAGATGCTAAAGGTATTTCCACCAATTAAGCTAAACCCAAGATAAGTTTAGTGTACTTGAATACAATATATTAAAAACAAGTAAGAACAGGATATTTTTTTAACTCTTTCCTGAGTACATATTTATGTTATTTAAGTTTCATAATTGTAATGTTAATAGACCCACCTTACTTGCCCCTCAGAGAGATGGAGACAAATGGATATGAGGATCATCCACTTCATGGTGACGGACTCCAGCTCAGCACTGTGTGGTGTGAGATAGCATGGCACAGGCCCCCTTTTTATAAAGACAAGACAACCCTGTGGCAGTAAACTTATCCCCCAACCAATGGGCACATTATGCTTATCAGCTTCATTTAAGTCCAAATCCTAATATTAAATCACAATTTGTGCCAAAAGTCATACAGATAAGAAAAACTTAGTGACAGGAAAAGCAAACACAGCCAGTGTTATAACAAATGTTTATTTATTGAGCACATTCATTTTGCTATAGAATCAGATAAGGAGCATGAGCTAAGGCCTGAATGGGGGACATTCTGGCCACACACACAACAATTTCAGTGTCAAAATCAACAAATTGTCCAAATATCACCTGTTTAGCCTCATCAATGATCGCCATGCCCATAAATCTGGTCAGCTGATGACAAGCTGTCCGTGTGTGGGACAGCATTAATAGGCCGGGATTTGATCCAGTCACCTGTCCTCAAAGCATATTGTGGGATCTGTCCAATGGGCCACCCAATGAATATATTAATGTTATTAACACAGTTCATGAAGGCAGCATAGTGGGTGCTGTTGGTACTTCAGCAATCCCAATATTTGTGATGCCATTAACCATGTCTGTACATGGAATTTTTTAGTCATATGGCTGGGGGTGTAATGTTACTGACTGTAAGAAGGGACCTCAAATAAACAGTAGAGAGATATAAAACAAATTTTGCCTCTCTGTCACGATGGGACAGCTTTATTTTTACAGAATTTTTAGAGTTGACCTAGGACATGGCCACCTTCAGCTCTAAATCTGTGCTCACATTATAAAACCACCACCTTATCTTGGAATATCCACAGCTGTCCTACACTTATTTAGAAATTGTTTTGTTGGAGCTGTTCATGGTGTTAAGACTTTCACACAGCTGACCTCCTTTGGAGTTTATTTGCATTCAAAAGATTACACTTTGTACATTTTGAGGTGAGTGTCATAGAGATATTATTCACTTAATGCTATTCACTGGACCATACACATTTTATATATTTTTTCTGGATCCATCTATGCCGGATTGTTCAGTCTTCATTAAAGAGATTATTGGAAGCTTCTTTCAGATCCTTGGCATCAAGAGCGGACTCATACAAACAGAACTTATATAGTATTTGGAGAGCTCCTGCCCATTTGGGCAGGGACTATATACAATTTGTTTACATTCAATGTGCATTAGGTACTTCAGTTTGTAATTATTTGGTCTGGGGAAAGCCATTGATGAGTAGGTAGTAGAGGAAGAGAATGCTGCTTTTAAACCAAATTGTAATAAATACAAGGGTGCAGCATGCTTAAAGTCTGATAACCCTTTGTCAGGTATACCACAATACAGGTATGGAATCCATTTGGAACTTGGTGTTTTACGGATAAAATGTTTATTCCATAATTTGGTTACATGTATAAAATATACAAAATTACATTTAAAATGTATCTATATCCTTCCACACAGCCTGTGGCATGCCTTACCTTACCAGTGACTATAGGAAGAGGTACTTGATCATCAAGTCTATATTTAAATTATTACCGAATAGCTGTAATTATTTCCTTTATTTTTTTATGATTGTTGAAATTTTTATGCTAACAGCTTTGCAGATAAAAGATGATATACCTGTGTATGCTGGGCAGTTTCTAAAATTAGGAAAATCTAGCAGTTGCCTAGGGCACCAGTAGTAAGAGGGCAGCTAAAACACTGAATGAAAGACACATATAGTCCCTGCCACTGACATGAAGGAGAAACAGCTAGCAGCTAGGGGTTGCAACAAAAGAGAGGGGGGGTAGC
Source organism: Mixophyes fleayi (assembly GCF_038048845.1). Classification (NCBI taxonomy): domain Eukaryota; kingdom Metazoa; phylum Chordata; class Amphibia; order Anura; family Limnodynastidae; genus Mixophyes; species Mixophyes fleayi. The sequence continues at coordinate 259,157,296 of NC_134403.1, forward strand.
GTGTCGTTGCTTTGGAAGGGTGGTGGTGCACAACCCAAGGCTTGCATCAGCCCTCTATATAAAGAAAGAAGACACATTCTAAAATAGTATGAATCCTATAGCAACTATTAAACACCTATCCATGGCTCAAAGAGCAATGCCGGTAACTGGTTAATTCCGCTGAGTGCAACAGCCAGAAAAAATATATAGAAAGCATTACATAATAGAACTATGGAAAAAAGTTCAAAACATATTCATATTATAGCAATTGAATACTAGCAAACTATATTAGTTACCATATTGGTAATGAGGATAGGATATAATGCCAACACATTACCAGCTCAAAACTAACTATAGCTTTCGGGGAAACTATATTACAAAACAAAAAGTGCAAAGTTCTTTTCTTTTTAGATGAGCAGTCCAAGTTATTAATCCTGACAGTACCAGATGCTTCATAATTGTTTTGACCTTTTGAATGGAGAAAAAGAAGGTAAATGGACAAAGTAACTTTAAGTTATAAAAAAATGATTAATTATTTTCTGCTGAACAGTGTCCAGTTTCATAATCCACTTCATTTCACACTTAATAGCAGTTTATTTCTATCACAACTTCTTAATGCACCTTTGACACAATTTATGAAGGGCATTATTAAAATATCTCACGTATATTTTCTAAAATGTTTCTAGTGAAAGGTTTATAATGATTTTATGTTTGTGAACTCTGACTTTAAGTTGTCTTCCCTTTATAGGGATAATGATGAAAGCCTACTATGTGGTTTCATGAGAGTCCAGAGGCAAAATTTATCAAGCTACAACTTTGTGGAGATTTATGATTCGCCGCACATTGACTGCAATTTTAATCAACTATCTGCCGGATGTATTATTGTGGGGTTTTGAGCATTAAGACTGAAGTCACCATCAATATTTGGCAATGTCCGCTGGATTAAAAGGCCCCGGTTTGAATGTAAAAGGGCCAAATGTGAAAAAAATAACACTTCTGAGCACAGAAAACATGCATGATTTTGACATCACCAACACTATAAAAGCATGTCTACTTCCTTATATTAGTTGACATGGGTTTCAGGAGTTAGCGAGAGTAGTTGATAGTACAGGAGATTGGTGCTTGCAGTAAGTGGATTGAATTTGGATTTTTGAGAGTTGTATTGTGTCTATCTTTTATCTTGTTCTTTTTTGTCTGATGTAATCTTTATTGTTCCCTGTGTATTTTGCTTTAAATTGTCTCTGTTATTTATGTGTGAGTGTGGTGTGAGTATTAAAGGTAAATAAATGGATGTTCATTCAGGTTGTGGTTCCAAAGCACAAAAAGCAATTTATTAAAAACAGAGCTTCGTTCAGAAAATCAAGTACAGAAATAACATTAAAAAATACTGCCAAAAGCCTGAGGGTAAAGCGCACGTGTAGCCAGTGCCATCACCAAGCTTCAATAATGAACGCTCTGCTGTCCAAAGGGCGGTTTAATTATGAGGAGAACTGTGTACTAGTTTCATGTATGCATACCATCCAACATGTGTCTCTCTGGCAGTGAGACGGGGGCATGGCCTTATCATAATGGGATGTGTCTAGCACAATTGAAGTGCTAGGCTGTCCCATACGCCCATCACCACACCTCCAAACACCATTTGCGGCACCTTTTCTTGCATGGAGAGCCACAGTTAATGACACATACTTCCCAAATTTCACACCCATAGGTCTAAGCTGTCCGGAATGAGATGGGACATTTGGGAGGTATGTTTATTCTTCCTATATATGAGGGACTTTTGGGCAGCCTAGCTGCAAAGACATATTTATCAAGGAAAAAACAGATGTGGTCAGGTGTTTGTTCTGCTGTTAATGTGGTTGACCCTATAAGAAGGACCATAGAAAAACCCTGCAAAACATAAAAAGAAGGGTGAAGAAGAAAATGTCTGAAGAGAGGACAGCTGCAGTTGGAACAGAATATAGAATACACCTCTTATGAGAAGGAATTCATGCAATTCAAGCAACTCATTCCAAAAGAAATTGTTAAAGGAATTAATGTCCTAGACACGGATAGGCGTCTGTCCCAACATAATGGTGATCAGTAATGTCTACGTTATAAAACCCTTTATGTAATATTAATCATGTTTCATTAAAAGAGCAAAGATACATTTTAATCAAAAGTCTGACACATGTAAGGATGTGATAATGCCATGTGAATAACATGCTTTTAGTTCACAGCCCACACCTAATTTTCTTATTAAAGATATTAATATCAATCTTGTTCCATTGCTTAATCCACAGGTTCATTACAAACAAAGGCAATGCAACCATCCCTACAGCCTGCAGATGAACAGGCATTAGAAGATGAGTCCACCTAGAATATAAAAGAAATATAAATAATTAATAAAACTAACATTATGTTTTTTTCTTAGTACCTAAACTACATAAAATATGATAGAAGATGTAAATATATTTAACATATAAAAACATTATCTTAAAACTTTTATGAATAACCTGAGCACTATCCTTCTGCACTTCAAAACAAAGTAATGCCCCTGATTTGGTGCATCTATCTATCCAAGAGATTCGGGAAGTACAATGCAATTTACTTGAATATCATAAATTTGAAATGAGGGAAATTCAAAAACAATTGAGCATAGGCATGAGATATCTCAATCACAATCAACAAATGCAACTCTGTACGTGTAATAGTCTACCACAAATGAATATAGCTATTAGTAGTCTAACAAGGGCATTGAGAGAACCTTCAGGCACATTAGATTCTGCCGGTGGACAAATGCAATGTTTTAAAATGTCACATTTATCTGGACAATCATCACCCAGTCAGACAACCACTCCACCTACATACATGCCACCTACTCTACAATGGTACAGTGTGTGTACCAGGTGAGGTAGACAGCATGGTACAACTGATAAATAACTGCCAGAAGATCATCCCTGTCATATACTTGAATGGATCTCAATAGCATTATCCAGTTGTATATGTTATTTTGGTAAGGAAAGAAAGGAACCCACGTTATCTCTAGTGGTTCTTTCTCAAGCAATGCCAATGTGCAAACTTGCATGTAGACTCACAATACAGAGATCTAAGGACAGAGAATAGAGCATATATGACTGATTAAACTCATGCCTCTCACAAATAGACCCATTATGACCAGTGCACCTTTCATTTGTTAAAGGTAAATACACGCTTCACATTAAAGTGTGTATTTGAGGGGACCGGACATTGCTGCTTTAAATTGTAATTTCTCTAGGTCGCTCTGTTCATTGACATATAGCGGAAGTGCCGTCTAGCAGTGTCTTTGGATTCAGTAGCTGTTTTCGGAAACGTCAGATGTCACTTTGCAGGTAAGCCTTGATTATCCCTGTTGTTGTAAAAGTCCCCTTTTTTTGTAGGATTCTACAAAAATGTTTCAGAAAGAAGTAACCACTTTTTACATTTTAAAAGCTGTTATTTAGATAGTTGGAAAAACAACATTCCAAAAGGACAATTCTTTAGGTTGGAGTGAAACGGCACTTCAGATGAGACTTTTTATCTACAGGCTGAATCTTTATTAAAATCTTTTTCAGAACACGGTTATCCAAAACGGCTTTTAGAGAGAGTATTTTCGTAAGTTAGAAATATTGATAGAAATACTGTATTCGTGAAAAAACAGAATGAGAATATTTTTGGAAGAAATGAAAAATTAGGTACCAAAGAACCTGTAATGCTCGTGAGCCAATTTAACTCTTATTCTAAACAAATTAAAGAGATTGGGAAAAAGAAGTTCTCTATTCTTGAGCACTATATATACAATATTAATGACTCCGATTCATAAGGACCCTAAAATTATCTTCAGAAAGGGCACTACATTGAAGAACAAATTGGTGCGAAGTCACTTTAAAAGAAAGAGTGAAACCAGAGAGAGAACTTTAGGTCAACCAATCAAATTAGATTGGCTTTCTGTAAAGCCAAAAGGATATTTCAATTGTGGAAAGAAATCTTGTATAAGCTGCACATTTCTTCAAAATAAAAAAACAAGCCCTTGTTCCTCTGTAACAGAAAATAAATATGAGATCAATGATTTCATGAATTGCCAGTCTAAGTTTGTGATCTATCTATTAGAATGCAAATGTGGTGTCCAGTATGTGGGCCGGACTACGAGAACTCTAAATGTGAGATTCCTTGAACATAAGAGAAATATTCTGAAAGGCAACAGTACACATAGCTTAGCAAGATATGTTATACAAAAGTATGAAGGCGTTTTAGATGGTCTGCAAGTAGTTACCATAGAACACATAAAAACAACCACCAGAGGTGGAGATAGATTTGCTTCCCTGTGTAAAAGGAATTCATTCTGGATTTTCTCAGTAGATTCTATGTACCCAAAAAGGTTAAATGATAGTATTTAGTTAAATATATTCTAAGGATAAATAGTTATGTGTGTGTATAGAGAATATGGATACATATACACATAACTATATCCATATGCTGGTTATTTTCTTTATTTTATTACTCTATTCATTTATTTTAGATTTATGATTATATGAAAAAAAAACTTTTTAGTTTTCTTTGTTTTTATGGATATTTAATAGGAGTATTATATAACTAAAATGGATAAATTCAAAGCTTGTATTGTGAGATGTATAACACTATGATGCAAGACAGTGATATCCATTGGTTGTATTATAATGTGCAAGAATGTAATACATCCATGGCTGAGTGGTTGAGAGTTTGAGTCCCAAGTGAGAATAGCCTATAATGAAAATATATAAAAGAAATAGAATTTTTACTAAATGATAAAGATTTCTATTTTTTATGAACGTCATTATTATTTAAATTTGGTCGATGTAGTATAAAGATTATTATTAGATAAATGTATGTGAATAGATGTTTTTTTACCACGATTTACCACCACAAATCGAAAGTAATTAATGTGCTTAATTGGATGCACTCTGTGAAAAATGCTAATTTCCTATCCATTTTTTTTATTGGATGGAGGTTGTTTAAAAGGAAGTCCAGCTCCTTGCAAAAGTATCTCTGATGAAACCACATTATATGTGGAGAAACGCGTAAGATTGGTGAACATAAGGACCAACTTCTGAATAAAGGCTCCTAGAAATAATGGAAGAAACTTTTTGACACTGAAATTTTGGATCGACTATCTAGATCTCTCATTGGAACAAACTGACTGTGAGTAAAATAAACTATTGCTTAATCTGACTATTTGAGTGTAGTGAACTTCAAGGGACTGGAAGCAGCTGTAGCCGATGGGGAATCTTACCGGCGACACAGTTACCAGGTTCCACCTTCAATTCCTTCGTCACGAAACGTATTGTATGTATTCAGGTTCCTGCAGCTGAAAGTTCCACATACAGAGTGAGACAATAAACAGATCCTAATAACAACTATATTGGTTATAATTCTTCCATAATTTTTTAACATCAATTGGAGCATTCACAATTTTTTAAATATAAATGTGGTTCATTTCCCTACAAGTGCACTGTAGGTAGTGACAGTATGTTATTAATACTAAGTTGAGTCCTTATTGATGGCCATTTGAATTGGACTTTTTAATATATTGTAATTTTTATGTATCTTTTTTATTATTTATTTTTAATATGATGAAATGTGTTTTATTGGTTGTTTATTTTTAGGAAATGATTTCTATATGATATTGAATTAACGTGTAGTGGTAAAGATTACTTGGTATCAGTGATTTGACCTTCTCAAATTGTGTTTTTTTCTATAAGACACTTAAGGATTGATACACAACAATCCTTTAGAGGAACAGCAATTACTGCTACCAAGTTGATTGATTTGTGGTTATAGAATTATAATTATTATTTATAGATTTTTATATTGGAATTGATCATTTCAAACAAATTTCCCTATTAGGATTTTATAGGAGCGCCCAATGCTATCCATCTTCTTGGATAGGATATAAAAATGTGGCTTTATATATATATTTTTTAAGTATATTTGAGGACCTAGCTAATTAGCTGCTGTAAGATGTTAGAGCACTAGCGCAGTAAAGCAATGGCATAAATCCAGTTTGTGAAAGCTGGATGTGAGTGTCATGTATCCCTTGGCACACTGAGCTAAAATGCTTTATTTAGAATGCATGTCTCTATTAGTTTAATTTTATACTATTCCTTACAGATCAAAAATTGAGCTGGACTGCACCATCACATTACTAGCGTGAAGCTTAGAATGATTTTAAATGTTACTTTCAGCAAATGTGCAATTTATATGCTATTGTTCCTGTTTGTCATGTCAACAGTAAAATAACTGCACATTTATCTGTAAACATACCTAGACATCATTTATTAATTTCAAACTTTTTGTATACATCCATTATATTTGATTTCCAGAATTATTAGTTTTCACGTTTTATATCAACAAATAAAGCTGCATGAGGCTGATATTCAACCCACTACCCTCAACACACAGATCTGTTCACTCCATACATTCCTTGAAGTTAAGTTTACACAACCTATTCAACTCCCTTGGAGGCTTTAGGAACCCAGATTTTGTTTGGAACAAAAGTATGTTGGACTTGGGTGTTGCTGTGTCATCACAACCTCATCCCTAAATTCTCCTTGAGATTGCTATGTGCAGTCTCCTGTCTATATTGACATAATGTTGATACCAAGTTTATATGTAGTCTCCTACCTAAATTAATGGGTTCCATTTTAAATTTTCTAAAGTTTTTCCAGATTTCATTAACAAGTGCACTCAATAGTCCCCATTCAGAGAGATAATAAATGCTTGTACTATTTAAACAGAAACTGTATTTAATCAGACTGTCAGACGGACATTAGGTGAGTGTTGCTGGGTAATAGGCATCAATTTCAAGGTAAGAAATTTAAATTCATAATTAACTCTTCTGTTTTTCATTTGTTTGACTTTTCTTACCCACCTGGGGACCCTCTGATATTAAGGCTTCACTTCTGCTCAACAGTAGCCACTCAGATCCTGATTATGAGTTAGGAATAAGGCCAGCAAAGAGATGCAAGCTTGCACTTGGACAAAACCATGTTGCACTGCACTGGATAGGAGGAAGGTAATGTATGCAGCCCAATTTGGAGCAGGAAGGGGCTGTGTCCTACCCAGCGCCGGTGCTAGGGTTCACGGCGCCCTAGGCAAAATAACGCCGCCACCGCTCGCTCCCCGCTTTCCGCCCCCTGCCCCCTGCTCCCCGCCCCCCGCCCCCCGCTCCCCGCTCCCCGCTCCCCACTCCCCGCACACCCCCCCGCACATCAGATAAAAGAATAATTAATTAAATGTTACTTACCTTTTCTTCCTCTAGCTGCTCCTCGCGATGCATGCTGAGAGGGGAGGGGAGAACTCAGAGGTGCAGCCGGACAGACTATCACATGATCACTGACGTCAGTCAGTGATCATGTGTGACTAGTGTGAGATGGCACCCCGCCGCCGCTGCCCTTCTCTCCTGAACCGCTTACTAGATTAGAAAATCTAGTCAGCGGCGCCCTGCAGGTCCCGGCGCCCTAGGCAACTGCCTAAGGTTGCCTAATGGGAGCGCCGGGCCTGGTCCTACCTCAACTACATCACAGTATAAAAATAAAGATGCACAGTAATTGTGTGCTGTTTGTAAAAGTATGCAGTCATCATTCAAGGTCAATAAGATAACAAAACTTTACCTCTCAACTGTCCTGATTCTATCAACTTTGGGGGACTGCCCGGCTCAGCCTGGCATTTGAGTAACAGTTGGCCATTCTTCACTTTTCTTAAATGCTGCATGAATCAGTTAGTGCTGTGTGCATCATTAAGGAAATAGTAGAGGGAGATGGAGGTGGTTGGAGGGAGGTGCTACGCATGCTCACCATGATTCAGGCCACACCCCCTGCAGAAGCACGCTGCTGCTCATAATAGGCCTTTCATGATGTTCACTTACAGTGTCAGATTTTAAATAGACAGTAGTGAAAAATGTGATAACAGACTTTAAGGGGGGAATGCAATTGGCTGCGTTACTGTAAAAAGTAATGCGGCCTGCGCACTATTACCATTATTGCGGTAATAGTGCGCTTAAATACTGTTATTATGGTAGATACAATGCTGGCTTTTTGCTCGCAGCTCCCTAAGCTGCGAGCAGAAAGCCGGGTTAAATTTACCGTAATAACGGTAATAGGTTTATGCTGCGCTGCTTTGGGGGGAATTGAATTCCCCCCTTAAACTTCAGAGAAAACTATAGGCCCCCCATCATACACCAATATCTGGGATGCACCAAGCCAAGTAGATTGAATAACTAACAGGACTTGAGATGTAAACTTGCAACCAAGTTACAAATCATGTTTCCTGCAACATTTGTGTTACTATATGTACAGTATTTTACATTCAGCTTTAATTTGTTTAATATGTGCAAACTGATTCCAGCTGCCATTGGGTACAAGTGAAGTGCCAGGCATATTAGGGGCATATCTGAAAGGTTTCACTCTACAGTCCAGTTCCAGTTCTGTTAATCTGTGTCTGTAATTCTAACATTGTTTGTGAGTGTCACAGGGGATATGTAGTGTGTTACCATGGTTAGGTAGGAGAAATTCCCTTTCTAGTATTATCAATAATGCTCAGTGGGCTACCTAACCATAAAAGAGTAAGAGCTTAGGTTTCTTTAACTTGTTTTTTGCAGCAGCCTCTATGAGCATTTCCCTGTGCTATTCCTTTTAAATAAACCCCGGAACATCACACACTTATGTACTATATTAGCCTTTGCTTTTCTTTTCCCATTATATTTATGAATTTTTTCTTTTAAATAAAATATGTTGTGGTTTTTTATAAGCTCCTTTTGTTTATTAAAACTTTTGAGCATTGGCACCATATAAATTGCAGCAAAAGCTCTTCTACACTTAGGAGCCTTTTACTGTACATCCTATGGAAGATGGCATCTGCAAGCACACTGTTCCTACCCAAGGCCTACAGCAGAGACCTGGCGGTAAATGTATCAAGCTGAGAGTTTTCCGGCGGGTTTAAAAAACCAATCGGATTCTAGCTATCATTTATTTAGTACATTCTACAAAATGATAGCTAGAATCTGAAACCACTTTTCAGATTCATACATTTACCCCCTGATCTTCAGGACCTTACAGATGGTGGAGAGTTCAAGGCCTTTTTTGGGGAAAAAAAGACTGTGTCCCCTCTTGGAAATGCTCATGTAAATGTTTCCCTTCCACCCCTTTATCTCATTTAAATAATCCCGATCTGCAAAATGAAATCCCATTTCCACACTTCAGTGCAAAACTATGTGTAGTCATGTGTCTAATCTGCACAATACCAAGATCGCCCTTGAGCTACACAACCACTGGTTAGTGCAAACTTTTGCATTCCACAGACGCAGCCATCTTGGCCTGTATTTCCACGCACTTCCCCATAAAGCTAGGTGCATTTGCTGTCATGTGGCATTACAATAGAGCATTTGGGCTTTTGTGGTTTGTATTTTACCCTTATTATAAGGTTACCATTCATTACACTGTTACACTGAATGATACAAACAATAGACATTTACACACAAATAAGTGTTCATGAAATGTTTTATTTCACGGAGCTGATTTGACACAAGTAAGGTTCCATCTAACTGTTAAATATGCACCAAGTATTACATGTAAAATTATGATATAATATCTAATGACCCGGGATAAGTGTATGATTTATATATTTCCAATCATATGTTAGTGTCAGTTTACGAGGGCAAAAAATGTGGTATCAACTGCAATGGTTTTCTTTCTTTTAATTCATCTGCAGTACTCCATTCCTTCTTTCAGTTTGCAACAAGCCTTCATTAGTATCTAACATTGTGTGAAATTTCTGTCCTATGTGGCAGTGTAGGGATAAGTGTGTATAGAATTGGTAGATGGTACCATTAACTTGATTGAGCACATAACTCTTTAAGTTGGAACTTATTGTTATGGTCTAGAATGTTGACAAGGCTCAGGACCGTGGTTGTCTATGCGGACTGTGCAAAACCAATCCTGTTGTTACCCATATCATAGACAGAGTAGTACTGCCGAAGGAAGACATCACCCAAAATCCAGAAGGGTTGACCATTTTGAGATGGCAGATAAGTCACCTCTACCCCAACAGTACAGTATCCATTATTCTGTAAATTAAAATAGGAAATTAATAAAATAGATTAGCTACTAAAGCACAATTACAGAGTGGAAAGACCACACAACAATACAATATAAGGTGGAGAGGTAGAAATAGAAAGGACACATTCTTCAAAAGAATTATAGGCAATAAGTCAATTTTAAAACAACATCAGTGGACACAGGGCAAAGATCACATTAGTGAGGCCCCCATTATCCTTGCAAAACAAGTGGGGTAACTTATATTGTGTTACTAACCTATAGTGTATTACTAACTTAGTTGCATCAGGTCTTAATTGTATCAAGAGAGCAGTAATTGTGGCAATTATGTTGATTAGGATAAGAAGTTCTTTTAGAGAACTTTGTCCATTTCAGTGGGCGAAGTGGACATTTAGATGTGGTGTTGCGGAAGATGTAAGTGAATGTAATTTTATAGTTTTACAATGAAGGCAGTAGGAGAGGTGGCAGTATGGCATACCACCCTATACTAGCCCACTTCCACCACTGGTCCATTTCTAATCTAATGGTGGGCCCTCTCTCTAAATAATAATTTTTCCTCTTTAAATTGGCCCTCACAATTGTAAGAAATACATAGTAACAGTAGCAGAAATATATGGTGGTGATGTGTGGTGTTAATGGTAGGTAGCATATGTAAACTGCATTTGGCTGTTATTTTTCTGAATCCAGAGTGAAGTATTTGTTTAAGACAGAGTGGTAAGAGTGATAAATCTCTTACAGTCAAACACAAGTCACTTTTGTTAAGTGTGAACACTTGAGCTTTGGTATTTTTTAGATTGTTAATGAGAGTACAGCATATTTTAGGCCCTTTTTATTTTTTATGTTACTGTGCCTTTAACATAGAGATGTAGTACCTGGAGAATATAGGCAGAGGGAGGGATAGGGAACTGGACTCCGTTGATGGTGAAGCTGATGGGAGGCAGGCTCTGTACGTTGTTACAGTTGACCACATACTGTGAGTGAAAAATTATAAGCATGTCATTGTTTTAATTTCCTACTGTAGATATATATTTACATTGTCACAAACTGTGAAAAGCCACTACTGATAGTGTTCATGATCATGGTGGGGTACATTTGTTTATATTTAGTTATGATCATACAAGGTGTTCAATCCATGAACTATATTTATTTACAAATGAAAAGTCACTGCAAATATTACAGGGTGTAAATATAGAGATATCCTATTCCACCATCTGCAAACCTCTTTCAGCCTATCCTTTCTGTACTTTTCTGACATTTCTCACCTCTCCATATTGGCTTTGTTGAGCTCCCAGATATTGTAGCAGAGTTCCCAAAAACTGTTGGGGTACAGTAAGGAGAGAGGTTCCAGTGTCCACCATGGCTTGACAACCCTGGCTACACCATCCTGTCGCCTGTCCATTGATGGAAAACCTGAAATATATTGGTAATGAGGATCACTTTTCACTACTATCATGAGATTTTCCGTAACTCACTATAGACGTTATCAGTTTACACTAAATTTAGTTCCCTTGGCCTACAAATTACTCACTCATCAATGGCAATCTGCCAGTACAGCTCCTGAGTGACAGGGGCCCAGTTTATCTGACCAGAATACAGGTTGTTATCAACTCCACCAAAAATGACCTCTCCTGATTGACTGCAAAGAAATTATAGATAAACATAGTTGTTAGGACTTTTCAGTTCAGATTTATCAGCATTATCAAACATGAAAATTATAGCTGCAACATAATATTAAGACACACCTACTCATGTAGACACTGAATATAGGGTAAGTGAGCAGGTTTTGTTGCAGCATGCCCTGCATGGCTGTGGTTGCTCCTCCTGCAGAAAGAGCAGGGTAGGCCATCCCAAAAATTCCTTCAAAGGCTGAATACACAAAGTTGGTCCCTGGTTCATTGATACTCAGACCAAGCTCTTGATTTGTGATGGACAAACTTTGTACCTGTGAAAGAAAATTAAAATGATAGTGAAAACAGATATCCAATGCTGAGGACACCATTAACAGATAACCTATGAAAACAGAATGATTTTAGCACAAATTAGAAGTGTGTATATTCTCAGTTAAGACCAAAAAATTTATTGCATTTACATGTAACATCAAAGAAAAAGCAACAGAATCATGGAAAAGCCAAATCGAGTTTTATCAACAGAATAGAAAGGTTCTTATGTTTATGGTATAAAAGTTTATTTTGTGGATGTTCCACCAAAGACACTTTAAGAAGCACGTCTACTCAACGCTCTAAGGAGACACCTCAGGAAATCAGAAGTGCACCTACGTTTACGAGGAAACATAAAAATTTCAAGTACAAATTTGTACTGCACAGTACAAATTGCAAACCACATCAAAAGTCCGCTTACTCCATTAAATAAAACAATTAGATTTTTCTCCTAATACATCATGAAAGTGAGGGGACATTAAGACTGCCTGGTGTCACTTTTGTGTGTGCTTGTTTTTTTTTTTTTTAATATTGAGCAAAGAATGCCTAGAGATATGCTTTTGTTCCAAAGTGCAACTGGAAGGTGCAAAATCCATCCCAATAAAAGTATTGGAGTGCAAAATCCAATTACTTTTCAGGAGTGGGAATACTTGTGCACCTTTCCGCAGAGCAAAGAATGTCCCTAATAATATTACCTCTCCACCCACTTATATCCTTTGTCTTATTTCAATAATTTTGCTCCACAAAATCAAATTTAATTTTTGCACTGTTCTTCAAAACTATGGGCACTAGCGTACCTACACTGTACTTAGGAAGGAATGTCGTCACTCCGCCCAACTTCAATCAGCTGAAACAAACTTTTACTGCTCTGAAAATGCCATTATCTTGCTCGCAAACCCATGTGCTTTGGAGGTAACCTAGGTGCATCTTCGCAAATCTACAAAGCATCATCAAAGAGGTTCCTGTATTGAGCTTCAGCTGTTTTGCTCTTCATAAACAAACACTAGTGTAGCCATCTCAACATTTCTTCAAAACCCATAGCTGTTAAAACTGCATTTGGCTGGAATTACCTTTTAAGCTTGATTCCCTATTAAGGTTTATAGGTTGGGATTTTTATTTTTTTAAACAGTAGTATAATTTAATTAACCACTTACGGTTACAGTGTCATAACCAAAGACACCAGTGAGACTCCCACTGCCATACTGCATTGAAAATTGTTGATTACTAGAGGTAAATGTGGAAGACTGGCTTGGGTTAAACAGTGGGTGGTTCTCTAAAGAATCAAGCAGAAGAAATATAATCAGTGACATTAACTGCAGACATGTAACTCACACCTTTCCCTCCAAATTCTGACACATTCATTCTGATTTTTTTGCAATTAAATTACATTTCATGAAAGTAAAATCTATGCTAGTTTTTCCCTAAGGGAAAAACATCTGAAAGTAGTGATGTGCTTTGCTTTGAAATAGGAGTCAAGTATTATATCTAGTGTAATATTTCATATTATGTGGGTGAAGCGGCTACATTTTCACACATGTAAAACCCGTTTAATTAGTGTTTTTAATTTTGCCTATCTTTGTTTTGCAGTCTATTTGGCAGAGGTGCGAAATGTTGTACTTTTAATCATTTTCATAATTCCACCAATATCTATTAAGATGTGTTCTTCACACTTTATGTTATCCCTGTGGATACTCACGGCAAGCTTGGCTTTGGCAGTAAGTGGAAGCAACCCAGAGGTTGGATGACCCAGTGTCAAAAAGTACCATGAAGTTCTGGGGAGGTGTTCCAACACTGATTTGTCCATAGTAACATGCCTGAAATAGAGAGAATACGTTATTTTAAATATACTTTGGATTAAAAGAACCAACTAAGAACAGTTATTTTTCCAAAATGTAAAGGATTCTTAAAGGGGACATTTCCTTTTAATGGAAGAATGTCCATAAAAAGAGGCTCTGTATTAGGACACAAGATAACCATGACATTTTATGGCTAGTTGATTTCATACCATGATAAGAATAATCCGCTTTGTAGGCTATGGAGAGTGGTGATAATTTCATCATGACAAACAACAGCCTAAATATTTTATTTTCCATGCACTGCTTATGTTTACTGAGATGTTGACTAAAACCAATAGGTAGCTGTAACTGTCATCTTTTGCCATGTCTAGCGAAATCATTTATTGTAGACAGCCTACACTTGGTTCAAAATCCTCAAGGTAATAACTCATTAGTGTTATACTTAAGTTTCTTGTACTCCAGTAAGAACTGATTTAAATTTTCTTGCAACCATCAGGATCTGAGAGATCTCAATCTGCTGACAAATTTACTGTTGGGAGGTGAACATTATTACCAACTGTCCCTAATTTACAGGAACAGCAACAGGTTTTAAAGACTGTCTCTGTATTTTTTTTGTCCTTAGAATATTTTTATATGTTGATAAGTGTGGGTAGAATGTTGAGAGTGAAATAGTTGTTTGGCCAGTACACTCAGGGCCACCATCAGGGGGGTACGGGGGGTACTGTTGTGAGGGGCCCGTAGCGGCTTTCTGGAGTGATGTCCGGCTAGTATCTCTTTACATTTGTCTCTGGCCCTTCCATTGCGGAGCTTGCGCAATGACGTCAGCGTTATCCGGTGGGACTGCCTGTAAAGTGTGCTGACATCTGATGTTCCTGTCTCGGCTGCTGCGCTGAGTAGAAGGTGAGCACACAGGGGGTTTCTACACTATGCAAATATGTACATGTAACAAAATTATATGAATTGAGGGTACTATGTGTGGCATGATATCAACTGGGTGTAATATATGTGGCATGAAATAAATTGAGGCACATCTGTGTGGCTAAATGTGAATTGGGGGCAATAATGAACGGCATAATATGAACTGTGGGTACTATATGTGGCATAATATGAATTGAGGGTGCTATATGTGGCATAATATGAACTAGGGTTACTATATGTGGCATCATATGAACTGTCGGTACTATGTGTGGCATGATATGAATTGAGGCACTACTGTGTGTCATGAAATAAATTGCAGGCACTACTGTGTGGCATAATGTGAACTGGGGATACTATATGTGGCACAACATGAATTCGGGGTACTATGTGTGTCTTAATATGGGGCCAATGTAATATACCCCGCACTATATATTGGGAAGGAGGGGCCCTGTCTCTTTCATTTGTACTGGGCCCCACATTTTCTGATGGCAGCCCTGAGTACACTTGTGTAAAATATGTACAGTATATGTTGGATTCCACACCTCCGACGTGATATACCCCAGCTGCTAAATTCCAAAAACACAGGGACATGAACAGAGAAAGAAACCAGAACTGTCCTGAAAATGAATATTGTAGGTATATTATTATAACAAGCTTTGTTATTTAACTAGTTACTTACATCCATGTACATAGGCTCATAGGCCACAGCAAAGTCATACTTCTGGTTGTAGCTGTATTTCATAGCTGGATCCCTCTTGTGTGTTTTCATAAACTCGTTCAGAACGCCTTTCTCCTTCATTGTCTCTCGTGTAGATTTAAATTTTTTCAGAGGGACTCTAAATAAATAATGTACAATGTGGTCACTACACTACACATTTTATATCATTCTTTTGGGATTCCACCCTTAATTTTTAAGCATAGTTTTTTTGTTTTTTTTTACTGACACTTTTACTTTAAATAACATTTACATACATTAAATTATTTACAAAAGCTTCAACCCAAGCATGTTTTTGCATAGATTAATAGAAGGTAGATTTACTTAAACTTTTAAAATATTTACTAAAACGTATAAAAAGTTCTAGTAAATCTACCCCTAGTCGAAGTCTAATTCTAGAATATGCTTGCTCTTTACTGTTGTATGGAAAGCTTCTCATTTGTATTACACTATGCAGAATAGCATTTAGTGACAATGTGCAACTGTAAGAACAATCAGAGCCGGATTTAGACCACATGGGGCCCTAGGCAAGATACTGGTTTGAGGCCCCCTCCCTGAAAAAATCCATAGCACTATAGTTTTTTAGCATAACATATACCCCTATTCAGGGGCTGGCAGGAAGACTTTAGCCCTGGGGTGCAAGCATATAGCACTGGCCCATAAGTAGCGGCCCATTTTTAAAGGTTGGTCTCACCACTAGCCCTGGGAGGGCCCACTGGGAACCACTGGGTCCTAGGCAATTGCCTAGGTTGGCTAATGGTAAATCCGGCCCTGAGAACAATCTTTACATTGATTGTCAGTTTCAAAACTCAAAAAAATCAAAGCCTAACTCGACAAACTCGGTCTTTTGGCCAAACCTATTTTTAAGATACCGAAATTAGATTTTGGATCAATCAACATGGTGTGTTTTTTATAATTGCTAGGCTGTTAACTTGAATTTTACGTTTGCGTTTGCAGTTTACATTTTAAGTATTTTTTTTCCTAAAATTGAATTTGAACAGCAAACATTACTGTGTTTTTGAGTTGAAATTTTTAGTCTACATAACGTTTTAGAATTTACCGCAAATATTCAAACTTTAGCAGCAATCTAATCTTATAACCTTATGTAAGGTTGTATAATGTTATATAAATATTAAACACTTTTGAGCATTTTTAGATGCTGTCTATTTTTACTGCATTATATTTTAACCTTTTAAAATAAACATCAGCCCTCTTTTAAACAAAGTCGTTTTATTGTATCGATTACTGTACCATACCTCCCAGCTTTTTCTTTATTTGGAAGGATAGTCCACTTACCTTTTAATCCAAATAACTTTGTCCCTATTTACATAACATCTACCCTCATTTACAATTGTAAAGGAATGTCATTTTCTCCACAAAAGCTATAATAGCATACACTATGTATTATTATTATTATTATTATTATTAATAATAATAATTATTATTATTATTATTATTATTATTATTATGTTTTAGTGTATTGTGGTGATTGTAGTCATTTATGACATTTTTATGATCATTTGTATACCAAAGTGTATGTGAATGTCTATGAATGCAGAAAAAAATGTGTTACATGCTCTGTATATAAAGTACTATTTAATTAATAGTCAATGATGCGTCTAAATGGAGAACCATTTGGAGGCATCATTGGCTTGGAACTCAGAATTCTGATGGGCTTTAACTAAACATTTCTTGTGAGTGGTCTCATTCTTTCTCTCTTATGTTATTAGTTAGGTGTATTTTTCTCTAAACAATTAAGCAGTAATCAGAATGTAAGCTCTCATGGGCAGGGTCCTCTCTACCTATTGTCTCATGTCTGTCTACTGTCTGTCTCCCTGGTATGTCATGTCACGTCTTTTGCTGCATTCTGTGTATGCATTACTCACACTCATATGTGCTATTAATAGATAATTACCTCATGTATTCATGATTTTGCTTACTGTATTGTCTGTATTTGTACGATAGTCCGTCACTACAGAATATGTACCGCCTTATAAATAAATAATAATAATAATTAACTTCTCCAACATTTGCTTCCCATTTTATTAATTAATATATAAATAAATGGGCCAGCCAACTTTGCGCCAGAATACCTACAATAGAATCATTTAGTGCTTGTCTTGACTCATAATTACACACACAATACATTTTCTTTAAATGTACTGGTTGTGAGAGAAATATGAATCAGTACCTCAGTCAGTTATTACTTTCATTCATTTTTGGTGGGAACAGTTTTCATTTGTTCTAGTCACTTTCTGTTTGTAGTGGAATGTTCACAAAATGCTTATATGTAAATGGTATTAAATGCCGAGCAGTAGTGGCATAAAGTAATAGATTATATTGAGGGCACAGAAGGTTTAAAGTCTCCACTTCCTATACTATGAATATTAAGAAAAAACAGATCCAGCCTCCAATCATCAACTCAGCAGTCTGTTTTTAAAGTGTTGAACTACTTTAAGATATAAAGCATTTTATAACAATTTGCTGGAATTTACACAAAATATAAAATATGTAGTTTTATTTCTTTTGTTTTGCGTTACTAAAGATCAAATTACAATTATGTTATTATGATTTATAAATATTCATGTTAAAGTATTATTACTCCACAATTTTTTGCAAAAAAAAAAAATTGTATTTACAGACCTGACCAAACCCTCTGAGAGCTGGAGACAAACCAGTGCAAGGATCACCCACTTCATGGTTTTGGATTTAGGACAACACCAGTGCTTGGGATGTCTTTGGAATTCAATTGAGAGATTCTCAGCATTGCCTCTTATACTTCTAAAGCCTCCTGGACTTACGTCAGAGCTCAAGGTGATTGCTCTGGAATATAACCTTCCACCGTTTTTTGACACATATTTACTTTGGAGCCCTCATGCATTTACTATCAACTTGTCACAAAGAGTTCTGTTAATAGTATTTTAATGGACTGAGAAAACCCTCTTACATTTTCTCCAAACTTCAGCAAACATGATTCAAAGAAAACAAATAAAGAAACTTTGCAGTTGCTATGTAGTACAAATAAAATTATTTTTCCAAGAACCAAAAATATTATAAATTTTAGAACAAGCATCCCTCCACGTGCCTCTCTGATTAGCTGATCCTAATCTGATCCTATTGAATCATTCCAATATATTTGGTTTTGTGTGAAAATTGATCAAAGTGAAGCACCAAATTACACAGATTCAATCAGATAGCAATTATTCAGCAAATTCATATTGCCATGGAAATTGGTTACCTTAGTATTTGAGAATCAGCCAATGACCTCACAAACACTTGTCATTGTCTAAGCTGATTTTTTACCTTTCAGTGAAAATGTCATAGTCATAATTTAGTGAAATTTAGCCCTTCAAAAGGTGCCAGTAGATTAGCAATTTTTTTTGAGTCGCTAAACCCTCCTTTTTAGAGGATCACTACCTTTTTATGCTAGATTTCACAATGCAAGCGTGTATTGTAGTGTCACAAGTTGAAATCTTTTCCTTTATGTTGATAATCTAGGGTCTTTTTTATCTTGGTTATCATGATCATATTCCAGCACTTTATAGGGTGATATGACCGGTTGTGTGTGGTCACAGCTTTGTTTATGATGGTTAAATGCATGTCAAAACATTGAGGGCATGCTCAAGTGTAAATGCATAAATCTGTATGACATTTTAACTTATTTAATGATCTTAAATGACCCTTAATGTATTCAAATACATTACTCTTTCTCTCCAAATCCCCCCACTTGGGAGATGAAAAACGTTTGCTTCAATGTTTTGCAGTGATGGGGTTAAATAGAAACAGCCAGGAAGCCGCCATTACATGTTATGAAATAGTAAATATAATTCAACTTTGGAATTTGTTCTACAAAATAATTTCTTATATATACACCTCTGCTCTTCCAATGTTAAACTAGATATGCTAGACATACTTTTATGCTATCCTTCCATGCAGGTTATAATCAAATTTAGGTAGTTGTGTTTTCCACTTGTTTCCTATATCTCTTATTTATTTTCAGTGATACTTATATTCGACAGTTACATGATCGACATATATATATATGGTGGACACCATAATATCGGCAGGGTTGGAAAGTCGACAATAATGACATTGACAGTATAAATAGGTTGACAATTGAATTGTAGACAATATTATTTGGTCGACAATTCGAATGTAGACAGTATTATTAGGTTTACAATAATATCCAAAAACCATAACCATTACCATATTTCTAACCCTATCCCTAATCCTATCCCTAACCCTGACCATTTAACACTGTCCATTTTAACTGAGAATTCTGCATTTGTATTTACAAGAAAAATAGCAGTGCCACGTTCCACGGAGATAAGTACTCAGGTACTGATTTACTAACCCTGCTTAATGCTAGCAGGCCCAGAGGTGCGAAGTTTAACGAGTTCCCGGTATTCACCAAGCACCGTTGCAAGGCAGGATGGACTTTGCTGCTGGGAACTCGCAGATCGCAGTCCTCTGGGTTTCTGCAGGGAGTAGTACTGCAAAGAAAGGAACTGTACTAGTGGAGTTCACCAGAGACGGTAGAGTGGAGGAAGGGTCACCCAAGCCAAGGTGGTACACGTGCAGATGGAGACTGGGCACCAGCAATAGGCAGGAGCAGAGTTGGGTGGAGGTCAGGATCAGTACACGGTAAAACAATCAGGCATGGTCAGCAGGCAGAGGTTTGGTACACAGGAGACAATCAGAAGGGTGGTCAGCAGGCAGAGGTTTGGTACACAGGAGGCAATCAGAAGTGTATCTAAAGGAAGGGGACTGGATCAGACACAGGGATCAAGACAAGGGGTCAGGAGCTGGCAACAAAGTTGCTCTGACACTGGACGAGTGTCAGAGTGCTGTTTAATAGCAGAGCAAGTTTGAAAAGCCCGGCCTGAGCTGCTGTCACGTGAGCCGACACCTGTAAGTGCCAGGCACTGGCGCGAGCAAGACTGCGCTGGAACAAGGACGGGTGAGTCATGACAAGCAGCTCTTTTACTGGTTCACAGCAGTGGTGCTGGGGAATTTTTCTCCGTATTTTTTCCTTTCTGGATAACCCCACCCTTTTAAGCACCTGCTGTGAGCTATAAATTGATTGACCAAATTATATTTCTATGTTGATGTTTGAGAGGCCTGTCTGGTATCTGTAGCTGATGGGGAGTGCTGGTCCTCCCTTGCCATTTGGAGGCTCCTGGGATATCTCTTGGTAAGTTATCTCTCAATTTAAAACATATGAATGTATGATTCAATATAGGGACTCTAAATTGATTGAGCACCTTCTATTTCTGTATTGGAGGAAAAGCAGCCAGAAGTTTCTTACCTGTGAAGCTACTGGCTATTGCTCTTTCGCTGTGGTGATGGGCTGGGGATGTGGAGGAAAACTGTTTTTCTCTAAGACTTAAAATCTAAAGGATGTTTAAAAGATGGACTTGATGGCTGACAGGGAGAAACAAAGCTGAGATTTTCTTTAATGGGTGAGCAACTCCCAACATTCCTATCGTTTCCATACTTGGGTTAGTGTATTATTTAACGAACAGCAAGATATTTCTGTTCAATAACTGAAGGAGAAGGGAATCCCAGGACAGGAAGTAACATCAACTGACAGGACTGGGGAATGAGTCACAAATAGAGTACAGGCCAGGGTCACAAGTCCAGAGCGGACAGTCATGCAGCATACCAATACAATCAAAATGGGAGTCAAAACTAGAAGTCAGTGCAAACATAAAGAGTACAAAGACTTGCTTGAAAATCTGACAAACTAAGAGCTCATAGTCATATTTGACTGTCACTATTACTATTGCATCCCATTCAGGAACAGTGGTCTCTGCCAGCGTTTAACTGTCAATGTTTTATAAATAAATTAATTATCTTCTGATGTGCACCAATATCCTTGGCTATATCTAATATATATAAGCCTAGCGGCGTGTGTTAGTGTGTGTGTGTGTGTGTGTTAAAAACTATTTTCTCAGAAAGGGCTCATCCAATTGACCTCAAATTTGGTATACTGACATTATTTGTCAAAAAAATTATAATAGTGAAGTCAGTTAACTTCCATCATCCCCCCTTCCCCCTGTGGGAGGGGTAGTAAAGGCTAAATTTACCAGTTGAGGGCTCAAACTCTTGAGGGCTCGACGATCAAAAGCATTGGTGGTCAGTGGTTAGCAACACACAGCCAATCGCCAGGCTGCTGATCTGAGGAGAGGAGCGACGCTGGCACAACTACAGGTAAGTGAAGGGGGGAACTGCCCTGCATATCTATAGGGAGGGGGGAACTGCCCTGCATATCTATAGGGAGGGGGGGAACTGCCCTCATATCTATAGGGAGGGGGGGAACTGCCCTGCATATCTATAGGAAGGGGGGGAACTGCCCTGCATATCTATAAGGAGGGGGGGAACTGCCCTGCATATCTATAGGGAGGGGGAGAACTGCCCTGCATATCTATAGGGAGGGGGAACTGCCCTGCATATCTATAGGAAGGGGGGGGAACTACCCTGCATATCTATAGGGAGGGGGGGAACTACCCTGCATATCTATAGGGAGGGGGGAACTACACTGCATATCTATAGAGGGGGGGAACTACCCTGCATATCTATAGGGAGGGGGGGGACTACCCTGCATATCTATAGGGAGGGAGAGGGGGGACTGTCATGCATATGTATAGGGGGGAGAGGGGGACCGTCATACAAATCTATAGGGTGGAAGGGGGGGCTGCCATGAAAATCTCTAGGGAGGGAGAGAGGTTGATATGTATGAAGGAGGGCAGAGGAGGGGGGCTGATATATGTGACTGGGGGAGTTTTGATGTGACGGGGGGGATAGCTACAGAGTGGAGGTAAGGAAAATAGCTGCAAGGGGGATGGATTCAGGGTGGGAGGTAAAGAAAATGGCTGCAGCAGGGGTTAAGGAAAATGGCTGTGGGGGGGGTTGTGGTTAAGGAAAATGGCTGCAGGGGGTTTTTAAAAAATAGAGCAGCTTTGGGGGGCAGAATCTCATGATTGTGTGGTGGTCACATGGGTGGTCTCAGCAATCACTAGAATACTAAATATTAGTGAGATGGGGCTGGTAGAGGTTTGTATTTGATTGACAACAAATATTCAGATATTGCTTATATATGCCTGTCCAATGGGGTACTTTTAGCTGGCCATAATGGAGTGTTTTGTTTCAACTAAAGGGCCTAATCATTCAGGGTTTGCATTATAATACCTTTTTGCATTTTCAAAACAGGACGCCAACTTTCCAGAAGCCAGCGAGAGGATAACAAAGTTGCAAGAGAGAAGAGCAAGAACAGGTAAGAGACAATGGCACAATCTATCTAAATTTGAATGCTGGAGAATACACCTGATCATTCATATTCAGGAGTGTTCCTATACACCTATATATTCAGTGGAGGGGGGGGGGGCGCTGCGGCCGTATTAGCCTAGGGCGGCCAGAACCCTTAATCAGGCCCTGTTTGCATGCTTTAATGAATCAGGTCCTCTATGTTCACCCAAATTCTGGTGTCTGGTGAGGAATGCCATTGTATGTATTGTGCCAACCTTGCCCAGGCCAACTTCTGCAGTGGAGTTCTGGAGAACACGGCCTGTAGCCATGTTTTTTTGCCAGACCAAATTAATTGCATCAGTCGGTTTTGTAAAGAGGAGAGAAAGGAGGGGAGACTCTAAAGCAGGCTTGTCCAACCCGCGGCCCGCGGGCCGCATGCGGCCCAACACGTCTGTGAATGTGGCCCAGCTGTGGCAAGGGGCAGCGCTGTTAATGTGAGAAAAAAAACTGGAAAATAACTTGCGGCAGGACCGGTCTGCCCGTTTGCCCTGCACAGAAGCGCCGGCATGTTTTTTTTTCATTCATCGCGCATGCGCACGATGACGTCATGATGGCACGGGGGCGCGATGACGTCACTCGCGGCTGCGCTTATGCTAGGAGGAGCAGTTCCAGCAGCGCGGGTGCCTTTAATGCCAGCCAGCAGGTAATTAATTAATTAATGGACAATTACTGTATTAAATACATTACTATTATTATTATTATAATTAACTACCTTCACTAACATTGTGCTTTACTATTAACTCCTCTGGGTTGGTCCTCTGCATTTACTCAGATGTGAACTGATCATGTGCCATTTAACCTCTGAGTACTTCTGTGCCACAGTCGAGCCTGATCGATCAGAAAGGAACTTATATCATTGGGTATCTGCACATTAGTTCATAAAAAAAGGCTAATGCCACTCAATTACTTTATATGCTACTCAAATACAAAATCACTAAATATACCCCTAAATCAGTACACCACTCTCCTAACTTACTAACACCATCATTTTACTTTATATGAAAATATAACTATAGAGACATAGGTCATCTGAATTTAAACTACTTATATAAAGCCAGATGTTTAGTAAAATAAATCCAATATGCCTCACCAACCCAATATCTAAGATCAATAATTGAGAGCAAGATTAATTCTTTAGCATAGGTTCTAAATCAGTGCTAAAAGACAGAATTAATTAAATTGAGTATTTAATCTGAGTTAATATATTCACAGTAGTTACAAGTACTTTATGTGCTAGTGCACATCTGCTGCCAACTGAAAAGCAGGTCTATATGACAGCTGAGTGTAACAGCAATAGTGTGTGTGGCTAATAGTGTGTCTGTGTGGCAAATTGTGTGGCTGTGTGGCAAATAGTGTGTGTGGCTAATAGTGTGTGTGGCAGACAGCCCTCATTCCAGCATCCTTACTCCCAGGTAAGCCACTTTCTGGTATTCTCCTGTCGCTCACCTCCATCCACATAGCTCCCTATTTAACCAAGATCCTCTCTCACTCCAGGTCTTCATTACAGCAGTCCTCATTCCAGCATCCATAAAGGCAGACAGCCCTCATTCCAGCATCCTTAAAGGCAGACAGCCCTCATTCCAGCATCCTTACTCCCAGGTAAGCCACTTTCTGGTAGTCTCCTGTCGCTCACCTCCATCCACATAGCTCCCTATTTAACCAAGATCCTCTCTCACTCCAGGTCTTCATTACCGCAGTCCTCATTCCAGCATCCAGAATAAAACTAGAACCAAAATATCTGATGAGCACCTTGAGAACTCACTGAGAATTGCAACAAGTTCCATCGAAGCAAATATGGAAGCATTGGTGGCTCAGAAACAATGTCAAACATCTCACTAACTTAATTTCCAAGTAAGTTTAATATGTTAACTATGTTTTCTATGGTTTTTTGGATGATCAGCTATCGTTAGTGTTAGTGTATTTTATGTGCGACCCAAACCAACTCGTCGTCTTCAAATGTGGCCCAGGGAAGTTAAAAGGTTGGACACCCCTGCTCTAAAGGATATGGTATGGAAAAGATACAAAAGCCTCAGATGGAGGTTCATCTTTACCAAGGGGATATGCCCAACATAGGAAATAAAGAGACCATTTCATGAGACCAGGTAATTTTTATACAATTGAAGACTGATAGTTAACCCAGAAGGGATTTTCGAATATTTTGGTGAGCGTGACCCTGACGCATTTCATCTGGTTGTCATGCCAGTTGAAGGGGAAGTTAAGTTCAAGTAGCTGTTTTCTTTTGGAGGTGGGGGTAAAAAAATCTAGTATTTCTTTGTGTTGGTCGTGTTTATTTAAAAATGAGATAACACTTAAAAGTGTTGAATCTCAAGGGAGAGAAAGAGTGATGGTTACCTGCACTCATTTACATGATGAATCAAGTTTATAGTCCATTTGGTGAAGTACGCAGCCTGACGGCCAGGGACAGGTCTGGCCTGGTCCACATGGATCATGGACAGGAGGACCAAGTTGAGCCTGTTGGCAAGGTCTTTACCGAAGATTTTGAGATTTACTTTTAGCAATGAGGTGAGGCAGTAACTACTGCAAATGGAAGGATCTTTCCCATTTTTGGGGATGATCTAAATCTTGGCCCTAGTCATATCTGGGTTCCTCTGTCCAGGATTGAATTGGAGAGAGAGGTCATTCTGGGGGCCAGAATGCTGAGATCATCCAAACGTTGGTCAAAAGCTATATTCATAATAGAGCATAAGGTGCCTACTGTCTATTATTCTGAGAGCTCAGAGTTGAGAAGGGTGACAGCTTCTATGGAGAATTTTGATAGGTTACATGAGTGCAGGTAGTCATCAATAGTTTGGTAGAGGTATTAAGGGAGAGAAGGGAGGTATACAGGTTATATAGGTTAGAGTTTACAGATCGAAATTCCTTCAACATTAATGCTGGGTGAGGACTTGGCCTATTGGGCTTTAGATTTGGGAGATTATATTTTGAGGTTGTCTTAGCCTAAGTTTCTTGTTAAGAAGTAAATCCACTTTATTGTTTTTCTCATAAAAGCGCTGCTGAACACATTTAAGAACCTGGCGGCTTATTTGCCTAGGACCGTGTTAAGATGGTCCCACACAGACGAGAGCTCTTTAATGTGATCACAGTTAAGGGGCCCTAGGGATTCTAGTCTAGCTTTAAAGGCTTTTTTCCCTCTCTATTTCGGGCAGCGGTAATGACAATTTTGTGATATTGTGAGGGAGCCATATTGGCTAGTAAAGATAGTAGCAATAATAGTAAAGAACTCTGTAAGGTTATCAGTAACTTCTAGACAGTTAGTAGGTCTAAGCAAAAGGGTATCATCCAATATCTAGGAGGATTGTCTTCTAGGCACATCGGCAGTGAGTACTCATACTATTTAATTATTTAATCAAGGTAGTCTATTTTAGTTTTATGCATCTATAAAATTAAAGATTCCAGTCATTGAAATTGAGATCTTTAACAAAGCCCTCAATCTCCACCTTTGTGTAAGTCCAAACAAGCAGTAAGTTGTATATATAATATCTATATAGTTGGATCTTAGATCCAATAGGAGGGGTGTTTTAAATATGTTGTAGATCCAAATGCCGTGAACAAATTGGCATATATAACTTTACTTCAAACACAAAATAATTATGGTTCAATATGAATCTAATTGCCTCTAATAAAGCTTCAAAAGGTTTACCTCCTGTCATAACCAACTCTGATTGTAATTGATTGCTAATGATAACTATTTTTCTGTCACGTGCAATGGAAGTAAAAAGTACTTGTGGATTTTGATAAATGTAGGTTTCCTGCCACTGAAAGTCTTCTTATAACTTTAAAGGTGAAGTTGAATACTTGGTATATGACTAACTTTGTGATATACTGTATACGGAGGGTGTTTCCAATGATTTGTGGATGTTTTCCAATGATTTGTGTGATAACATATGGGGATGATTTGATGTTTATAATAAAGACACTCAAAATTATCTTAATTTACAGGTGTAACTATCGCTGGGGTTACAGTCAAGTTTAGTGTATGTATCAGTATAGCCTAGATTTCTTCCATCTTCCTGCAAATAATCTTTTTGGTCCTGGATCACCATATATATTGTGATAGTTAGAGTTATATTGCACTAGTTTGCAACCTGATCACTATGGATATTTTGCCAAGCCTTTTAGGCTGTGTAATACACCAATGGTCTTTCAATATTTTTTTTTCACAAAACATTTTAAAAGACTTCTTTCATCAATTTTTTATTATTTATTTGGATTAGATCCTAATCTACTCTTATCACTCATGAAAATGAATTCACTCAAAGAAGAATGTGTTTAGGAAATGAGGAAAGTAACATTCTAGTGATACATTGTTTCAAAATCCAGACTCCAAATGGTCCCTGAGAATGTGTTCACTATTTTGAAATGGACTATTTTACTCAATATTTCTCACTTTCTCAACAAAAACAGGGTAAATTGTAAGCTTGCGAGCAGGGTTCTCTTACCTCTCTGCCTGTATGTATTACCCAGTATTGTCTTATTAATGTTTGTTCCCAATTGTAAAGCGCTACGGAATTTGCTGGCGCTATATAAATAAATGTTGATGATGATGATAAATCCTCAAGTTTGGCCAGCGTTTCCTACATCCCCTTAAGGAAACCTGTTAATTATCTACCTTTATTAAATTGAAGCCTTATCAGTTGGTGTGGAAGCAATGTTGTCCCATGTTATTCTATTGGAGACGGAGAGCTTTTGGATGTGAAATTGGCATCTTCTGGCAGGGGCATATCATTAACCTATGCGCGGATCATAAAAGTCTCCAGTACTTCCATTCTGCACAGAGGTTAAATTCTTAACAGGTTCAATGGGCACTTTTTTGTCTTGATTTGATTTTAATCTTGCCTTGTATTTTGCCTTGTTTGCAAAGCTATGATAGCAGATGCCCTCTCTTAATCCTTATATCTGTTGGGCAATGAAGAAAATACATATATCAATGATCCCTCTCATCTGTTATGTCTTGAATTTTTTGGAGGAGAAATAGTGTACCAACGATGGGGTTGGTACACCACAGTCCAGCAATCCTGCCTGGACTGCGGTGCAGCTGTGTTTATCAGTTATCTCTTTTGTCTTAATTTTCAATTAGATTTCATTTTACACAACACTTACAAATAACTAAAAAGTACTGACCGCTGTTTCAATATGTAAGGATCTACCTGCAGGCCTCAGCTTTACATGCTGCTTGCATTTGCAGCTGCTGCCTCCTGGATTTTGGATTATGTTTTATGTATTATCTGCAGTGCCTCTTTTCACCAGAGGTGCTGCTATTGTGCCTTCACTTTCATCACCAGGGGTTAACTTGTTGCACCAATTATGTCTTGCACCTAGGTGTCTCTCTTCTTATACCTGTCACTCCCGGCCAGCATACCATGCTGGTCATTGTTGTTGCTGTTGCATGTTGCTGTGCTGTTCCCTGCTGTGCTCCTAGTTCATCTGTTCCCTGGGATTTCTTCATATTACCTGTTTATCTGCATCAGCCGTGTTTCTGGTATTTGCTTTCTGCATCTCCCTGCAATCCTCATTCTATAGCTACACCATCTGGTTTGCACCATCCTGCAATAAACATTGTGTGTTTCACCATATTCCGGGCTCCTTAGCTGTGGTTTCTGCATCGAAGTGTGACAGTATGACCAGCCCAAAAAACAGCTTTGGAGCCGTGTGATAGACTCCGATTCAGATTTTTATTCCTTAGACTTTTTCTGCAATTGTTTTCATTCGCTTACTCCTGCAATATGTCTGCCTTACAAATCACTGAACTACCTCAGCTACAGTCTCTACAAGCAGATAAAAATGTATTACAATCTCAGCTGGCTCAGTTTTCTGTCTTATGGACCCATTCAGCAGACTGTCAGATTTTGTTTCTCACAATTCAAATACTGTTGATTTGCCTCAACCAACCATCTCTGCTGCAGAATCAGTGCAAACATCATCTTTTAATAGTACTTCTACAAATTTACTGTTTACCAAGAACCATGGTGTAACAAACTCCAGGATCACAGGTGGTCCACGAACCCATCTGATCAAAGAGGAGTGGCGGCGCAGAAGAACTAATAAATCATGTCTCTACTGTGCCAATAATATACACTTTTTGCAAGACTTTTCTCTCCGTAGCCCACGACAGCCTTCAGAACCGTATTCTATTTATCCCCCTTCTCATTCTGGATATGATTGCGCTTCACTTGTTGTTCCTACATTACAGCCTGTTCTGCTTCCCGGGTTGAGGCCTAGCTTGCCAGTTCCAGCCACCTGTCCTGAGGCACCAGTTCCAGCCACCTCTCCTGAGGTGCCAGTTCCAGCCACCTGTCCAGAGATGCTAGTTCCAGTTGGCTGTCTCGATATGCCAGTTTCTGTTGCCTGCCCTGAGGTGCCAACCTTTGTCACCTGTCCTGAGGTGCCAGCCCCTGTCGCCTGTCTCAAGGTGCCAGTTTCGTCTGCCAGTCCCAAGGTGCTAGTCCAGCTGCCTATCTCGAGATGCTAGTCTCTGTCACCTGTCCTGAGGTGCCAGCCCCTGTCATCTGTCCTGAAGTGCCAGCCCCTGTCACCTGTCCTGAGGTGCCATCCACTGTCGCCTGTCCAGAGGTGCCAGTTCCAGCCGCTTGTCTTAAGGTGGCAGTTTTGGCTGCCAGTCTCAAGGTGCTAGTTCCAGCTGCTTGTCTCGAGATGCCAGTCTCTGCCGCCAGTGCAGAGGTGCCAGTCCCAGCCGCCAGTCCAGAGGTTCCAGTTTTGGCTGCCAGTCCCAAGGTACTACTTCCGGCTACCTGTCTGCAGAACTAAGTCCCTGTCTCCTGTCTCCTGTTCTGAGGTGCCAGCCCCTGTCGCCTGTCCTGAGGTGCCATCCTCTGCCTCCAGTTCCGAGGTGCTAACCTCTGCCTCCAGGTCCGAGGTGCCATCCTTTGCCTCCAGTTCCGTGTTGCTGTCCAGTCCTGAGTTGCCAGCCTCTGCTTCCAGTCCTGAGTCTCCTGTCGCTGTCTCCAGTTCCGAGTTGCCAGCCGCTATCTTCAGTTCCGAGGCGCTAGCCGCTGTCTCCAGTTCTGAGTTGCCAGCCACTGTCTCCTGTTCCGAGCCGCCAGTCGCTGTCTCCAGTTCCGAATCGTCACCCGCTGCCTTTGTTACTGAGCTACAGCCTTCTTCAGAGAGGGTGTTGCCCCTACAGCTTGCTTCCGAGAGGACACTTTCTCTAAAGCCTGCTCCAGAGAAAATCCTGTTCCTCCAGTCCGCTCCAGAAACATTGACGGCCCGAGTTGCCGCCTAGTCCGGTTCAGCTAGAGTTGCTGCCTTATTTGGTCCAGCCTGAGTTGCCGCCTACTTCGGTCCAGCCCGTGTTGCCGCCTAATTCGGCTCAGCCCAAGTTGCCACTTAATTCTGTTCAGCCCGAGTTGCCACTTGATGCGGTTCAGCCTGAGTTGACATTTAGTGCTGTCCACTTTGAGGCTTCTCACTGTGCTGTTCGCTCTGAGGCTTCTCACTGTGCTGTCCACTCTGAGGCTTCTCATTGTGCTGTCCGCTGTGAGGCTTCTCACTGTGCTGTCCACTCTGAGGTTTCTCACTGTGCTGCCCAGTCCGGTCCTCCTGCCAAGTCGTCCTCCCATTCCAGGCCCCCTGCCAAGTCGTCCTCCCAGTCTGGGCCCCCTGCCAAGTCGTCCGCCCAGTCCGGGCCCCCTGCCAAGTGGTCCACCCAGTCCAGGTCTCTTGCCAAGTGTGCAAAGTCCGAGCCATCCTTTGCAGAGGGTGGCAAGTCTGAGTTGTCTTTTGCCGAACGTGCCAAGTCTGAGCTGTCACCTTTCTTTGCGGGGCACCTTTCCCAACCTATTGCCCTTCTGAGGTTTTGTGCTTCACATATTCCCTCTGTACCGAGCCTCATTAATGACCCTAAAAGACAGGTATTGGTCTTAATATCACATTTTAGAGGGGAAGCTTTGGAATGGGCAAACCCATTTATTGAGAAAGATCATCCCATCCTAACGGATTTGCAATCCTTTACTGAGGCAGTAATCGGCAAGTTTGTAACATCTCCCGCTATGCCACCTTGCAGGGCCACTGTACATTCGGCAATACCACCTATCTCATCTGGCCAAGAGATACCACTGTGCTCCACCCAATTGGTACAGGCTGCTGGTAATCCTCGAAAGAGGAAAAGGCGAAAGAAGACAACTGCACTCAGGCTCTACAATGTAGAAGGCGTAGTAAAAGGCCTTGTACAGCCTGCGCCTGCTTGCATTGCCCCTTTAACGGCTTAATTAGTAGTGCAGCTGTTAAAAGTGACGTCCATGCAGTTGCTGGGATCCTAAACTGCCGCAATACTTCCATGTCAGTTTTCTAAACAGTCGCAATCAAGACTTTATCGGGAAATTACATCTTCAGAATTAAGAGTAAATCGGGAATGTCAGTTTTGCTATTTCACTGATGGTGTAAGTAGTGACAGGGATTTCATCAACAGGATTACATACCCAACCACAATAAACTTTGTGTGTTTCACCATATTCCGGGCTTCTTAGCTGTGATTTCTGCATTGAAGTGTGCCAAAATATAAGCAAAATGCTGTGTTCAAAATTAATTGGATTTATTCATTAACATTAAAAGTAACATGATAACTTGCACTACGAAGAATGGTCTGGCATCCGGATGAAATTTATTAGCTTAAAACACAATAAAATCCATTATTCAAAGTCTGCATATAAATATGAATTGATCCTGGAGGTATATTAGGAACCCATCAGTTCATAGACCAGTGACAATGGAGTTAAGTCACTTAGGTCCATGCAAAATGGTTCACCTAGCTTAGTCAATCACTAGCCATGTCTCATCTTGGTATTAAGTGGCTATAAGAAATTGAATAAAGAACCACAGCTATAGGCATATAGATTGCAGCACTGATATATGTGAATGTCCCTTAACACAGCCTTTAAGACAAAAGCAACAATCGGGCTATAGATTATCTTTGTATATAATGGCGTCTATATGTCAGCATCATTCTCAAGATACAAGACTTCATAAGGATATTGTGTATGCACAGAAAATATGGAATAAGCCAGCCAGCAATTGAAGAAAATTTCTTAAGATATGCACAAACAATTTATCTTCTGTGTATCTATTCAGGCATTCAAATCAACATTTTGCTTTGTGATTCTCCCTTGATGAAATCACTGGACAATGGTAAAGAAATGGGTAAGGATATACAAATGATAAGTTAAGAATAGCTATACCAGACCAGGGGCAAGCTGGACTGGTGGACAGGGGGGCACATGCCCCCCGGGCCAGACCAAAAAAATCTATTTTGGGCCGGTTCTTAGTGTTTATTACTTGGTGGCTGGCCCCTCCTCCGGGACCAGCCACCTTGTCCTATTGACCGCAGATCCTGAGGATTCGAACCCCTCTCTCCCTTCCACTAGTGTGGCCTGGCTTCCTATTGATGTCACATGAGACATGCACCATGTGACAGGTGCCTTCCCATGTGTGAAGAGGAACATCCAGCGCGTGGTGTGGCTGGAATAAGGCAAGTGCCGGCGGGGCCTGGGAAGTAGTATGTCAGTGTATAGTGTGTGTGTGTGTGTGTGTGTCAGCGTATAGTGTGTGTGCATGTAAGCATATAGTATGTCAGTCAGTACATTGTGTGTCAGTACATATTGTGCGTGAGGGGACCACTACATGTTGTGTGTGTGTGTGTGTGTGTGTGTGTGTGTGTGAGGGGGCCACTACATGTTGTGTGTGTGTGTGTATATTTGAGCCACTACATGTGTGTATGAGGGAGCCACAACATGTTGTGTGTGTGTGTCCGCATATAGTGTGGGTCACCGTATAGTGTGTGTGTATATGTCAGCGTATAGTGTGGGTCAGTCAGTACATTGCGGGTCAGTACATATTGTGTGTGAGGGGGCCACTACATGCTGTGTGTGTGTGTGTGTGTGTGTGTGTGTGAGGGGTCACTACATGTTTGTGTGTGTGTGATGGGGCCACTACATGTTGTGTGTGTGTGTGTGTGTGTGTGTGTGTGTGTGTGTGTGTGTGTGTGTGTGTGTGTGTGTGTGTGTATGAGGGGGGCCACTACATGGTGTGTGTATGAGAGAGCCACCACATGTTGTGTGTGTGTGCGTGTGTGTGCGTGTGTGTGTGTGTGTATGAGGGGGCCACTACATGTTGTGTGTGTGTATGAGGGGGGCACTACATGTTGTGTGTGTGTGTGTGTGTGTGTGTGTGAGCGGGCCAGTACATGTGGTGTGTGTGTGTGAGAGGACCAGTACATGTGTGTGTGTGTATGTGTGTGTTTGTGTGTGTGTGAGGGGACCAGTATATTAATATAATGTGTGAGGGAAGGGTGATCATAATATAATGTGTGAGGGAAGGGGGATCTTAATATAATGTGTGAGGGAAGGGGGATCTTAATATAATGTGGGAGGTAGGCTATTAATTTAATGGTGGAGTGCAGGTTGGGGGCTAATTATGGGTGCGATTTTATTTGTGAGTGGTGGGGCAATTTAATTTAATAGCGTGGCCTATGAAGTTAAGATGGGGTGGTTTTAGAGCTATTAATTGAATGTGGGCTCTTTGGGGGAAATTAAGTTTATTTATTATATGTGATTGTGAATTATTTATTGCCTGGGATGGTTGTGGGAAATGGTATATTTATTAAGTGTAAATGCTATTTAATTTATTGCTGGGTCTGTTTTGAGGGAGGGAAATAGGTTTGTTTAATAAATTGGAATACTATTTAATGTTGGGGGGAAATAGGTCTATTTATTAAATGTGTATGTTATTAATTTAATGTCAGGGCTAGTTGAAGGGAAGTAGAGCTATTTATCAAATGTGAATACTATTAATTTAATTACGGGCTGGAGAGGGAGGCTTTATTATAAAATGTGAGTGTTATATTGATTTAATAGACAGACTGGTTGGAGTTTTCTAAATTTTATGTACCTTTTTATTTCCAAATAGGGCATCCAACATTCCAGGATCCAGACAAGCAGCAACTGATCTAAAGACGCCAGCAGACACAAGTGGTGAAAGTGACAAGGACAGGTAGGAGAGAGCAGGACAGTCTGCCAACTGTCCTGCATCTGTTGGAGCAATCCCGAATTTGGGTGACTGTCTCGCTTAGTCAGGATTTGGCCTGACTGCAAGGACAGTTGGGAGGGTATGCCCTGCTTCACCGTGTACTGCTCATAAAGACAGAACTGTGGGTTGTATAATATTTGTCTAAAATGATAACCATGTTACACCATAGGGGTCCCCCCTGTCTAAAGTACCCCGGGCCCCCAGAGCCTTAATCCAGCTCTGGGCCAGGGTGTCAGATTGACACCTAGTGCTCTGCTCCTCCTACCAGTAGCACCGCTAATATTATTTGTTTTAGGTTAACCCTAAAACAAATAATAATCCTATTAGTATATAGTCCAATGCAAAAACAAGCCCTATTGCTGGCAAACACATCATGTTTTAAAGGGCTTTTTGCATTTTGATAATTCAGCCCCTGTGTTCAGTACTGTAATAGAACATCATATAATCTATTGCTATAATATGTTTTATACCCCATTATAATCAGCAAGGTATGTAAAAAAAACAAAAAAAAAAAGTGCTGTAGGCAGAAGGAACATATATAATAAAATTCAATATAAAGTGAGGTTTGCTTTCAGTTGCATTTTTTGTTTTCATTATTTAACATTCATCATTTATAATAATAAAGTATTGCTGCGTTAAGCAACACTAAAATTGCCTCTTTTTATATTGTTAAATATATATTGTAACGAAAACCACCCTTTAAGGATGGGCCATTACTTATGGGTCAGTGCTATGTGCTTGCCCCCCAGGCTAAAGTCTGTTAGCCCTCCCCTGTACACACACATTATTTATTTGAAATGTGTTTTTACTTGTTAAAGGCATTGCAGTTCCTCATTCCTTAGCTGTTTTCTTATATATATTTAAATAGATTTTCTTACTGAGGCACTCCATATAAACACTGGTTTATTCTTTTGCATTTATAAATAGAGTTTGCTGATAATTCTCTTTCAAAATGTTTGGAACATTTGGAGTCCTTATTTCTTATTAACTTGTTTATCAGAGTAGAGATTTCTATTATACACATATATCATACTAACACTTTAATTATCACTATGACCCTTTTATATCATAGATAGATATGTTATTAATAACTGATTTATCGAGAATAATCAAATATACATGGAAAATAAGATAAGGTGATAAGTATTATATTTTTTGGAAGGAACAAAGAAATATGTCCTTTGAGAACTGAAAGCTCCATCTTGTTTATTTTCCTTCATGAATATCAAATTGCAAAGGCAGAACCATACACAATGAAGCAAAATGAATCAGAACATATGTGTATATATCATTTGTTGCCATTCTAAATGTGTTTTTGGTGGTATTTTATATGGTGGATATAACTGTTTAGTTGCTGATTAGGTTATGTGTACATGATGCCCAGGGTCTGATTAAAGGTTCTGCCCACCCTAGGCAAACACACCCCTAGCGCCCCCTAATCCACCCCAAATGTATAGGTGCATATGAATACTTCTGAATATGAATATTCGGGAGTACTCTCCAGCATTCTAATTTAGACAGATTACCTGTTCTTGTTATTCTCTCTTGCTTGTTCTTGCAGCTTTGCTGCCTTCTCACTTCTGGAAAGTTGGAGTCCTATTTTGAAAATGCAAATATTGTATTATAAAGTAAAATGTTAACAAACCCTAGACTCTTTAGTTTAAACACTCCATTATGGCCAGATAAAACTACCCCAACAAACAGGCATATATAAGCAATATCTGAACATTTGTGGTCAATCAAATACAAACCTCTACCAGCCCCATCTCACTAGTATTTAGTATTGTAGTGATGGCTGAGACCACGTCCATGTAACCACCACACATTAAAGAGATCATGCCGTCCAAAGCTGCTCTATCTTTTAAACACCCCCTCAGCCATTTCGTTACCACCTCAGCCATTTCCATTACCCCCCTGCAGCCACTTTCATTACCTCCCACGCTGCAGCCACCCCCCCCCCTGCAGCCATTTTCCTTATCTCCCCCCTTCAGCCATTTTCCCTATCTCCCCCCTTCAGCCATTTTCCCTATCTCCCCCTTCAGCCATTTTCCTTCCCCCCCCTTCAGCTATTTTTCTTACCTCCCCTTGCAGCTATTTTCCTCACCTCCCACTGCATCTATTTTTATATTACCACCCACCCACTTTAGCCATTTTCTTTAACCCACCCTGCAGTCATTGTCCCCCCTGCAGCTATTTTCCTCACCTCCCACCATGCATCCATGCCCCCCCTGCAGCAAGTTTTCTTACCTCCCACCCTGCATCCATTCGCCTCTCCCACTGCAGCTATTTCCTTCACCTCCTCCCTTGCAGCCATATCCCCTCCATATCCCCTCCAACCCATTCACTCACTTACCTCATTACAGTAGTTCCTCTTTTACGACAGGCAGCCTATAGGAAATTCACTTGCCTGTCAGTGCAGGGGCAGAGAATGTTTAGTCAAGTCTCGTGAGATGTCATGATCTTGCGAGACTTGACTAGGAGCTCTGTGGCGACAGTAACAGGCAGCTGACAGCATAGGTCATAAGTTCTTGGATGCTGCGCATGCACAGTCCATCAAGATGGCGGACGGCCACGGCTCAGGACAGGCGCAGGAAGGCTAGAGAACCACGCACCAGCACAGAGGCACTCACGGTCCGGTGAGTGACAGTACCCCCCCTTTTAAAGGTGGGCACAGAACACTTGGAGCCGGGTTTGCCCGGATACTTGGAGTAGAATTTTTTTAGAAGAGCTGGAGCGTTGAGATCATCTGCGCGGATCCAAGAACGTTCCTCTGGACCAAAGCCCTTCCAATGCACAAGGAAGCGAAGAACTCCTCGCGAAATTTTAGCATCTAAAATATGAGTAATTTCAAACTCCTCCTCTTGATGAACTTGTACTGGCCGAGGTGCTGAAGGAGGAACAGAGAAACGGTTGATGATAAGAGGCTTGAGTAATGACACATGGAAGGCGTTGGAGATACGAAGGTTCTTAGGTAATAGTAATTTGAAGCACACCGGATATATCACCCAAGTGATTTTATATGGACCAATGAAACGGGGAGCTTCAAGCGAATATTTTTGGTAGAAAGCCATACGCGGTCTCCAATCTTAAGTGGTGGAATAGCTCGCCTCTTTTTATCTGCAAAACACTTGTATCTGGCAGATGTCTTCTTCAGGCAGGATTTAACCTGAGACCAGATATTTTTGAAACTCTGACATACACTCTCCACTGCAGGAACTTGGGTGGGAGGGAGGGCAGGAAATTCTGGGAAAGACGGATGGTGACCGTATACCACAAAGAATGGACTTTTTTAAGATGACTCGTGATACATGTTGTTATGGGCGAATTCAGCCCATGGAAGTAAATCTACCCAGTTGTCTTGGTTGGCTAAAGAGAAGATCCTTATGAAAGTCTCAAGATCTTGGTTGACTCTCTCGGTCTGTCCATTTGATTGAGGATGGTAGGAGGATGATAGTGACAATCGGATACCCAAGGTCTTGCAAAGGGCTCGCCAGAATCTGGAGACGAATTGCACTCCTCTATCCGAAACAATCTCAGATGGACATCCATGAATTCGGAAGATCTCCTTGATAAAATGGTCAGCCAGAGTAGATGAGGAAGGTAAACCGGTCAAAGAAACAAAATGTGCCATTTTCGAAAATCTATCCACCACTACCCAGATAATATTGCACTTTTTACTCGGAGGAAGATTGGTGACAAAGTCCATACTAATATGGGTTAAAGGTTTGGAAGGAATGGGTAGTGGTTGAAGTAATCCCGCCGGTGTTCTGCGGGGAGTTTTAAACTGGGAACACACCTCACACGCGGTCACAAATTCTTTGACATCTCTCCTCATAGAGGGCCACCAGTAGCTTCGAGAAAGAAATTCTAACGTCTTGCGTTCACCCGAATGTCCAGAAAAGCGTGAAGAATGATACCACGATAATATTTTTTTCCGTAGAGATGGAGGCACGAGGGTTCTCCCAAATGGTAGCACCTTGGTGGAAGAAGTGGCCAGAGTCACACATTTGGGATCCAATATAGGATGATTAGGACCATCTTCAACGTCTGAGGACGCCACAAACGCCCGAGATAAGGCGTCTGCTTTTCTATTCTTGGAAGCTGGTTTGAAGGTTATGATAAGCTCAAAACGGGAAAAGAGACCATCTTACTCGACGAGGATTCAAACATTGGGCTGACTGCAAATATAAGAGGTTTTTGGGATCCGTTGTCAAAGTCGTATAATTGGATGAACGAAAGTATATTGGTTAATATTGTTTTGCCGTGCGATCGCAATGCGTACACAACGTAACACAGATCCGTACGTCACCTAACACAGCGCGTGGTGCGATCGCACGGTAAAATACGCACGCACACACTCGCATTACAACATTTAGTTATTTATATAATTCATATTCATATTGGTTCCGTTACACCATAATTTATGAGCAGATAGCATTTGGTTTATTATTAGTTTATATAATAAGATTATATGTGCACTTCAGTGATATATATGGTTCAGGTTGTGGGAAAGGTGGCATGTCTGGTATCATACTGAAACCCTATTCATCAGCAGCTGTCCGGTGCAGTCGGCGAAGAGATCGCACATTGCATACTTTAGTTATTGATATTAGGGAATGAACCTTTGTATGATGCTGGCCATGAAAGGAGCAGACCCCCTAGAGGGACGACCCCCACCTTTGGATTCCTTAGATTGAATCAGCCTATGGCCTGTTTGCCCTGGAGATACCCTTTGTCTGGACCTATAGAAGCAAGTCATTTGCATTGTTCTCTGTAACACTGAATGAATATATATATGATCACAGCTGCAGCTGCCAGCCAGTCTACTCTGACCACAGTTATCTAAAAGATATACTGTTCCATTGGGACCCATGGAAGCGCAGCGATTGCAGCGGTATGTATGTATTTATCTTTGGGTATTGGCTGTACTGTACTGTATCATAATATAATAATGTATTGAATTGTTGACTATTTACATCTGCTAAAATAAATCACTTTGTGCTTTGGAAACACATACAATTGATTGGGCAATGCTTATTTGAAAACTATAAAATTACTTTAATACCGCAAAAATAGTTACAGGATGACGAGCTCCCTCCAGTAGATATCTCCACTCCTCTAATGCTGCCTTTATGGCCAACAATTCCTTGTCCACGATAGTGTAATTTCTCCGCCAGGAAGAAGACCTCGAGAGTAGAAGGCACAAGGATGGAATATTTGTAGCTCCGATCTTTGAGATAATATGGCCCCTAGGCCAACATTAGAGGCGTCTACTTCCAAAAAGAAAGGAAGAGTTACGTCAGGCTGTTGAAGAATAGGAGCGGAAGAGAAGGACTTCTTGAGAAACTGGAAAGCTTGAAGGGCCTCGGTGGACCATTGTTTAGTATTAGCGCCCTTCCGGGTCAGAGCCACTATTGGAGAAGCGATGGAGGAAAAACCTTGAATGAAACGTCTGTAGTAGTTTGCAAAAACCTAAAAAGCGTTGGATTGCTCTGAGAGTAGTTGGCTGGGGCCAACGTAGTACAGCGTTCACCTTTTCAGGATCCATCTTTAGACCAACTCCGGACACAATATATCCCAAGAATGGAATCTGGGATAGCTCAAAAGAATACTTTTCCAACTTGCAGAACAAAGAGTTTTTCCGGAGTCTGGAAAGGACCTCTGCCACATGTTGGTGATGAGTAGGCAGATCCTGAGAAAAGATTAATATGTCGTCTAGGTAGACGACGACACAGACTTACAATAAGTCCCAGAAGATCTCATTCACGAAACCCTGGAAGACAGCAGGGGCGTTACACAACCCGAAGGGCATAACTAGATATTCATAGTGGCCATCCCTGGTGTTAAAAGCTGTCTTCCATTCGTCTCCAGACTTGATCTGGATTAAGTTATAAGCGCCTCGAAGATCAAGTTTGGTGAATATCCGGGCTCCCTTAATGCGATCAAAGAGCTCGGTAATTAGTGGAATAGTATACCGATTTTTGATAGTAATGGCATTGAGACCACGATAATCTATACAGGGTTGTAATGATCCATCCTTCTTCTTCACGAAAAAGAACCCCGCTCCAGCGGGAGAAGTGGAAGATCAAATAAATCCTCGCTGGAGATTCTCCTTGATATACTCAGATGTTGCTTGGGTTTCTGGTAGCGAGAGTGGATACACACGACCCCTAGGAGGGTTCTTGCCAGGTTGTAAGTCAATCGGACAATCCCACGTCCGATGAGGAGGAAGGCGTTCAGATTGAATCTTAGCGAACAAATCTGCGAAGGAAGCATACTGTGGAGGAAGGCCCGGTGGGCATGGTGTAATGGAAGACTGATTATTTTGAGTGGAACGAATTGAGACAAACATCTATGATGACAATCCAGACCCCAGGAAGTGACTTGAGGCGTATTCCAGTCAATCTGAGGAGAATGAAGTTGTAGCCATGGAAGGCCAAGTACAATGGGACTGGTGGTAACAGGAAGGACCAGCAAGGAAATTTTCTCTTGGTGCAAGACTCCAATTTGAAGGGTCAATGGAGCCGTACAATGAGTGATGAGTCCATTAATAATGCGTGAACCATCGATAGCAGTGACCGCTATGGGTGCTTTTAAAAGAATCACTGGTAGGGACCATTGATTCTCTAGAGAACTAGAGATAAAATTTCCAGCAGCTCCAGAAACTAGAAGTGCTTGAGACATAAATGATTTGGTAGCAAAGGAAACGGTAACATCAAAAGCACAGGTTTTAGCATCCAACGAACATGGAGAGGACTCCAGGGACCCTAACCTTACCTCTCCAGAACTGGTTAGGGCCTGGCATTTCCCAACCTTCTAGGACATGAGTTCAACATGTGAGTAGAGTCAGCGCAATAGATACAGAGTCTATTCTTCACTCGTCCTACCTCCATGGGTTCTACTGGAGGTGGAAGATGACAAACTTGGGATGCTGAGCGAACAGGCGCTTTGGAGGAAGTTACTCTTTCGGAATCTCTCTCACGAAACCTCATGTCTACACGATGGCATAGAGAAATCAAATCATCCTAGGAGGAGAGTAACTCTTGTGAGGTCAGTGCATCTTTGATTTTGTTGGCAAGCCCCTGCCAGAAGGCAGCTATCAGCGCCTCAGTGTTCCACTGAAGCTCGGAGGCAAGAATCCGAAATTGGATGACGTACTGAGCTACAGACCAAGATCCTTGGCGTAGTCGGAGAATATTGGAAGCTGCAGAGATAACACGACCAGGTTCGTCAAAAATTCTTCGAAATGTAGAAATAAACATGGCACTATCTTCCATTAAGGGGTCATTTCTTTCCCACAGAGGGGAGGCCCATGCGAGAGTCTGTCCGGAAAACAAAGAGATGAGGTAGGCCACTTTGGAACGATGAGTAGAAAAGTTATGAGGTTGGAGTTCGAAATGAATGGAACATTGGTTAAGAAAACCCCTACAGGTTTTGGGGTCTCCATCATACTTAGAAGGAGTAGGCAGTGTAGCGTGGAAGTGGTAGACACCTGGGATGGCACTGGGGGAGAAGATGGAGGTACTGGAGGGTCAACAGTAGCTGCTTCATTTTGCTCAGGGATTCATCGGGAGGCTAACGCCTGACAACATTGGAACAACTGTTGCTGTCGAACATCTTGTTGTTCAATCCGAGTAACCAGGTACTGCAGCATCTCTTTAGCTGTTGGTTTCGATCCTGGGTCTGTCATGGCCTGATCTTACTGTCACGGGCACTAGGAGTTCTGCCCAGGATTCACCAGTTGACTATGCTTACCAGAGAGGCGGAGTTTGCACAGCGGTCCTCTGGCAGCAGGGTGAATAGTGGAAGGTATATAACAGCAGATGGAGAGAGGATGCCAATGGAATTGATGATAGTCAATGACTTGCAGCTATACTGGTAGATGAGTCAGCGACTTGCAGCTATATTGGTAGATGAGTCAGCGACTTGCAGCTATATTGGTAGATGAGTCAGCGACTTGTATCTATAGTGGAAAGGCAGGTTTGAACCACGGAGACCAGGGTGGACGTGAGCAGGTGAAGGAAGGTAACGGGAGAGTCAGTGGTCTGCGGATAGCAAGTTGTACCACTGCTGTGATGGGAAGACTTGTTCAGGTGCAGATAGGTAGCGGGGAAGTCAGTGGTCTGCGTACAGAAAGTTGTACCACTGCTGTGACGAGAAGACTTGTCCAGGTGCAGGTAGGTAGCGGGAAAGTCAGTGGTCTGCGTATAGCAAGTTGTACCACTGCTAGTAAGTGAGGAGTTGTTCAGGTGCGGATGAATGGAGGCATGAAAAGAGTCAATAACTGTATGAAGACAATGAGAGCACAGGGGAACTTGTACAAACATATATGCAGCGTTACTGCTAATAGTCTATGACGGTATGTATACCGCTGCTGAGTAGAGAGGCTTGTACTAAGCGGATATGCGGGATAATAACTGATAGTCAATCACAGGTATACATATCGCTGCTGAGTAGAGAAGCTTGTTTCAAACAGACATGCAGCGTAACAACTAATAGTCTATAGCGGGTATGGATACCGCTGCTGAGTAGAGAAGCTTGTCCTAGCCGGATATACAAAGTAACAGTTAATAGTCAATAACAAGTAAGCATACCGCTGATGAGTAGAGAAGCTTGTCCACGAGGATATGCAGGCACAGCAGGAGCGCTGAACGGTAGTAGCGGGTATGAGAACCGCTGATGAGCAGAGCAGGTAATCCAGAAGCCAGCTGAGGACACGAGCAGGATACTGGAATCAGTAGCGGGTATGGGAACCCCCGATGAGTAGAGCAGGTAATCAGCAGGAAGCTGAAGACACTAGCAGGACACAGGAGACACCTTCAGAGAATCACAGGGAATGAGACTCAAGATCAGGCAACGATGTATTGAGTACAGGTGCCTTAAATAGGGAGAGGTGCCTGATCCACCAATTAGATTAAAAGCAAAGGTCATAAGTTCTTGGATGCTGCGCTTGCGCAGTCCATCAAGATGGCGGATGGCCGCGGCTCAGGACAGGCGCCGGCAGGAAGGCTAGAGAACCACGCACCAGCGCAGAGGCACTCACGGTCCGGAGAGTGACACACTCCTTTCCCACTCTTGGATCATCACCTTATCACCTATAAGCTCACTTCTAACACTTTGACTTCTCCGCTGTTGAATTCTGCCACGACTCCTCATAACTGCAAAATTTTCAGTTCTATTAAGTATCAACAATTTTCCTATTCCTCTGCAACAACTTATCTCCCCAACTTCTACGTTCACCTCTCTTGATATGGCAGTACCACTTCTTTACCAAACTTTAGCAAAAGTCTATGATCAAGTAGCTCCAGCTACTCTTCACACATTTTGAACCGACCTCGATGTCAGCCATGGTAAATTAACACAATGCCTTCAAAAAATTTCTCCCATGTAGAACATCATTGGTGTAAATCTTGTGGTTCTAATTACTTCCTCACATATACTGCTACCTACCACATCTATAGAAATGCTATGGACAAAGCCAAATTTACATACTTCCAATATACCATCTCTCCTCATGCTTCTAACCCTATATTCATTTTTAATACATTTAAATCTCTTTTCAGCCTTCCCACACCAAATTGACTAACATCAGTGCTCAAGATCTGGCTTCCTACGTCAAGGACAAAATTGATAGGGTCTGACATGGAATGGTATTCTCTTTCTCGATCAACAACCTGCTCAATTCCTTCCCTGCACTCTTTGGCATCTTCTCTTCATTTGATCCCACAAATGAAGTTGAAGTATGTATTCTCTTCTTATCTTCTAGCCAGCAGAAGTTACCTACCTGACATCTCTATTTCTGTTGCCAACACCACAATAAACCCTAGCCTTCAAGCTAGCT
The DNA here is from genome assembly GCF_038048845.1 of Mixophyes fleayi. NCBI lineage: Eukaryota > Metazoa > Chordata > Amphibia > Anura > Limnodynastidae > Mixophyes > Mixophyes fleayi. The sequence goes on from NC_134403.1 coordinate 259,200,933, forward strand.
GTACTGAGTGCACTATTGCACTTTGCTGGTGGGGGTGTTGGTTTGTGTGAGTTGCTCCAGCTAGTAGAATTAGAAAAAAGTTATACTTATCTGTATGTAGCTGTGAAGCGCAGGTTGTAGTAGGTCGCTACACGGCTATGTACATAAAAGTTTAACTTCCCTCAAGCTAGCAACCCGGGTGTTATCCTTGACTCAGAAGAATATGTTGTTCCCCACATCCAATCTGTATTCAAATCCTGTTACATACATCTAAGAAACAGTTCCAGAATATACACATATCTCACACAAGATACTGCAAAAGCTTTAACTCATGCACTCATTACCTCTGACATTAGCTATTGCAATACCATTCTTAGTGGTCTTCCTCTAACCAGACTTTCACCCATACAATCTATTTTGAATGCAGCGACTATACTGATATTCATTGCAAAATGCTACTCCACTCTGTAAGTCCCTACATTGATTGCCAACAATGTAGCACATCATTCCCTATCTAATGCCCACCTCCCACACAGGGCCACTAAGAGTAAACTCAAGCCCCAGTGCAGTCACTTTTGGGGCCACTCCTAGACTGTGCGAGCAGCCTTAGGTCCACATGGACCAATAGGAAGCTACCATAGAAGGCGTCAGAGTTCTATCACCACCCCCCCCCCCCCCCCCACCATGCTCACCAACCACAATGGAGGTCTGGGCCTGGGTAATTTGTACTCACCCCGCTTTGGGTCCCTGCTCCCACCCTACCAGTCTGAATAATTAGAGTAGCTGAACTCCTCCAGTGCAGGATATCCTTGCTCCTTATACTGTAAATTGTATTGGCCACCTGCTGGCACATGGAAAGTTGCAGGTTTCCAAGGTAGAAACCCCATAAATGTCCTGCATTGGTAGTGTAGTTAATAAAGAAGTGGTTCTCACCCCAAGATGGATTACTGTTTTCAGACAAATGTGTAGGTTCTCCCAACTTTGCATACTGACAAACCTATTTATTCATCTCTGCTTCTTATTAATATCAGTCAGAATTGATATAAGGTTTATTGTTCTCAACAGCCATTTTTGTCTAGGTTTATGAAAAGAGAAAATGAGGACAAAACAACGTGTTTGGGCACCAAAGAACAAGATTTATCATTCTACCAATAATTAATAAATGCCAATATAAAAGACATAAACCACAAAAAGGCATTTACACTAGAAAAATGTTTAAATCAGTGATAAATATACCTCCTGTACTCATTGAGGTTGCAGACATTACAATAGCTCTCTCTGCCCTCCACCTAATCTCTATTCTCTACAACCTGTTTAAACTCTGTCTAAACATCTGGGAAAAGCTGTGTGGCTCTGTTAATTCTGGGTCACATGGGATTTTTTTTATTATAGAGGCTTTGGGAATGACCAGCAGGATAGTACAGTACAAATATATACAGTAGGTTGAACCTTTCACAAAAGGTGACAATGATTATAATAGGCTCAACCTGATTAGTGGTAGCCAGGGATGCCAATATCTGGTAAATAGTGCTTCCCTATTCTCAGCTATATATTTATACACCCCAATAGACTCAGACAGCACCTCTTTCTTGTGCTGGCAACCAACATTTGTTGCTTTAAGACAATATTTAATCCCTAGTTTACTATGTAGAACTTTAAAAGTAGTACTATAAAAGTCTTATCCCAGCTAGGAGGGGAGGGCAGAGATGTTTGTCAACCTGCTCCAAACTTTGCACTTCTGAGCAAGTGCATGTGCCAGCAGATGTGTAGTATTTTAGGCTTTCAATTCCACTGTGATAATTCTTAAGAATAATTATAAAAGTTGAACTGGAGTTGCATTGTGTATTCCCCAACCCCTGTAAATGGTCATGAGAGCATAACAGGGCCTCTGGAGCAGTAAGTAGATATGATTGCTGGGCCCTCCAAAAAATGGTTATGTGGCCCAGTTATTGCTAGCAATGCCAGTGGCTTCAACATTTAGACTTTTAAAGTTTCCTAGAATACTTAAAAGTGTCCCCGTTTCGGAGGGCCATTTCACTGTCCTGTGCACAGCACTAGGGTTCCTAGGGCAATCCAATGTATCCTTCACTTTTCAAATAGATGGACGTTCCAGAATTGGCAATATACAGTACTTATGAAGCATCATGTCCAGAATGTGCACCTACTAACTCCTTTTCTGGAGCTCAGATGTATTGGAATGGAGACCCCATAAAGAAAGAGTGAAGGAAACATCAGGCTGCCCAGGGATAACTTGTGCAGAAGGCAATCTGGAAAATTTTAAGTATTCAGGGATACTTGTGAGATATGAACAACTGATGCTTTCATTGTACTTAAATTGAAATTCTACATGGATAATATGGGATTAGATATCATCTTGCAGAAACGAAGCAAAGAACAACAAAGAGGTGCAGTCAGATATACTTGGGTATACCTGCCAGCATAGTGGGGAGGGTGTCTGGTGACAGCCCTGAATGTGACTCATTTTTTGCCTTTGTTTCTAACAAGGTGTAAAAAGAGGGAAAATTGTAATAGAACCAATTTTCAGTCACACAAATTTGGATTACGATGGCTGTGTTGTAAGTATGAGAGCAGTGATGAAATATGACAAAATCTCACTATAAACATTGCACATTTAAATGAATCCTAGTCACAAAACTAATGTGGAAAAATGTTGGCATAGATAATGGAATAGAAACCATTTGATGTTTTCCTGTTATTAGCTCTCCCTCAGTCAATGACTATAGGAAACAAAACAAAATTTCAATTTTGTAGCCAGTTTATTGTCAGAAACAGTATAGAAAGATAGTAAAGAAAATAAATCCTCAAAGTAATTTGTGATATGATAGGCTGTTGTATCATGTCAGGGATCATGATGTCATTTTTTGTTTCACCCCATGGTGCTAACAGCAGGCAACCTATGCCACGGGAGCAAAGCCAACCTGGCTGTTTCCAAAGTCGAAAACTGAATAGTACTGCCTCAGGAACACATCTCCCAGAATCCACAGGGGGTCTCCATTCTGAGCTGGAAGGCTGATGTCTAGGAAGTTGGCAGAGCAGTATCCATTCTCCTAGAATGATTAATATTGTCACCATAATTATTTTATTTAACAAACTGTTACACCACTGTAAATAGGTATAAAAATGTTGCTTAGTTAAGACAAGTTAGGTATCAAAAGCAAATGCAGCTTACTTGATGAATATATTCAGCCTCTGTCATATAACTAAGATATGAAATATGTGAATAGTCGTACATTGCTCAGCTTGGAAAATAAAACAAACGTTGCATCTGGGCAAACTACATTGCGATGCAAGAGGTGCAAATTCAGTTATTTTTGTATGCATGCATAGTAAATACTGCCTGCTTATCCATCTGCCACACAAATACAGGGCAGTTTGTTTTTACACTGTGGCATATTTCATCCTCCAGTTGAATTTATTATTAATCTAGATGTGGAACTGTAACAGTTGGCAGATACTTTAACCATGGATTATGTATTATATGCACGTAATATTAAAATGACTTACCTGAACAATGTAAGCAGATGGAGGCAAAGGGAATGAAACACCATTGAGGGTGAAGCTGAGAGTTGGCATACTCTGAAGATTGTTGCAGTTAACATAATACTAAAAAGGAAAACAGGATAAAGTAGAGATACAAATACAAACATGTTTATTAATAATTAAGACGTTATTAGTATAATCTCAGTCATTTAAAAGGCATCTATGAAATATGTGTATAGTGACAACATGTAAGCTATGCGCAACACATTTCTCTCAAAAATACAGAGGAACAGAGGAAACAATTACGAAGCGTAAAACAGCCGTGCTGTGGAGTAAATGCCACTTTGGACTCTGTGCGCCTAGATATCCTGAGCGGTAACAGACACTGTGGACCAGACACCTGTACAAATTGTAGTGCTAGTTATATATTATGTATAGATTTTTGTCTTCTAGATGGCCACATTTGTAAATGAGCATCAGTTTACATAGGCCGAAGGGTAGAGTGGAGGTGTTGCCGGTGAAGTACAGAGTAAGCACACTGTTGTACTTTTTTATTTTGCAGAACAGTAGCAAAATGAGTTTTCAATTTGCAGAGTTAGATTATTGTCATGAGACAAAGTGGTTTAGGTGGGGGCATCATACCCATTTCCACTCTGCAAAAGGACTTGAATTTTGCACCAGTTCAGAGCTCTCCTCCTATAATAGAGATTGCACATGTAAATTTACACTTTCGCACAGTGTGCTTTGCGGCTCACTCCCAGTTCGCGGATGTGTCACATGAGAGTGGAGAGTCAGCATGCAACTCAAAGCGCACTAGAACAACTTTCTAGGCACACTGGTGCAAAACCAAGCAGTTTTGCTATGTCCATCATGTGCGCTTTGAAAATGACCTTCAGAATATTTTCATCATGCTCACTCTTACTCACATTTGTTCATTATTTGTTCAATAGCAAAGTGTATCTAAATATATTCTACACACTGAATTGAAAGACATTTCCAGAACAAAACAGCGATAAAGCTTGTGTTTATAAATTCTTTAGACACTGCAAACATTTCAATCACAATAAGAATCATTTGTGTATTAGTAATATGACTATATAATATCCAAAATTAAAATGAGTCTTCAGATATTACATTCTATAGCATTATTACAGATTGAAATACACAACTGATTCTCATTGTGATTAGTATGTGTATATATTTGTCTGGTGTGCTTTATGGTGGCTTGAAAAACAGACCCTATTGGTCTCGAAAGTCGCAAGTTGTTGTTTGTTTGCGGGATGCAGGAGACTTGCCTGCTCTCCCGGGAGTCTGTGAGACCGACCCAAATTTCGGGAGTCTCCCGGACATTCCGGGAGAGTTGGCAAGTATGTCCTATTTTATACTTACTCCTCCATTCTGAGTCTGTTGAATGCCCAGGTATGGCAGCAGCTGTTGCATGTATGTCTGAGGGATATTGAGCTGGGTGGTTCCAGTATCTACGATGGCCTGACAACCATTGCTACACCAGCCAGTTGCTTGTCCATTGATGGAAAATCTGGAAAAATACATTTTATTTCAGTAAAAAAGCAAAATACTGACTATTACAGCACTAAAAATATTGTTTATAGCAGGAACATGTTTTACATTTATACCAGGGCTGGAACAATGCAGTTTCCAGGAGTGCAATGCTGAAAATTGCTGGAGTTACCCTACAAGTACTGTAATATTGGCGTCAGCCCACATGCAGAGTGAGAGAGAGCTGTTAGGCACTAACTACTAGTTTAGACTATTAGACACACTGGGAGTCACTTTTTACATAGTCTCTAAGAAGTGTCCATTCCTCCCAGACTGTGCACTAACTTGTAGTAAAGGAATGCATGTGGATGTTATCTACACATTCAACATTGTAGATTGACCTAAGCTTTTGTCCAGTGGCAAACCACTGATTTAGTGCAGGGAAAGAAATATTATTACATGGCAAAAGAAAAGCAGTAGATTCCAGAGCCCAGTTACACAAACACATCATATATAATATGCATTGTACAAGCTATAAATTTGCTTATTTACATTAAAACAATTATCATTTAACATCATGTCAGCCCTGCTATAATTTAACCATGGTGGCGAATACAGTGGGTGTGATATTTAGATTTTTCAAAGCAGTATGCCATGTCCACAATGCAGCCTACTGGGACCAGAAGAGAAACAGGTGCTTGAACCAACTACTAGTTCTGTTGTAGATTCCTGACAAAACACCAAAACCCTAAGGGGTTAGATCTTTGAATGACCTCACTCATACTGACCTCTTCCCTCAATTCTCTGATATTTAGGATAAAAAATTTCTACCAATATCTACAAATTCGAAAACCTTCATAACACAATCAAACACCAGCTCTCTGGTCCGCTCACCTCTTGCGATTCTCTCTGCCTTGGCCAGTGGTCCATGGCAGGGCTAACATCTACACTCTACTTGGAACTTTCCCCTATCACGCAGAGCCAGAACGACCCCCGTGAATTGGCCTGGGAGAGAGACATAGGGGAGGCCCTTTATGCTGAAGATTGGTGTGACATTCGCAAGAGTGCTGCTTCTAGTTCCATATGAGTGACAATTAAAGAAAATGTCTACAAAGTTGTATTTTACTTGCCAATTTGCCAATTTGTCTTAGAAAATGCTACCCACTGCTTCACTGGTGCTGGAGGGACTGGTCCTTGAAAAGAATGTTCCTTCATTTTTGTTGAAGCTGTATGAAGCGGTCTTGTTTCTGGCTTGATCTGGCTAATTTGATAACTGCTGTCTTACAGATTAGTATTCCCATGGAGCCTAAATTCTTCCTTATTCCGTTAAGGATTCCTGAGGTCACACATCATCAGAATAAGCTCATTTGACTTATCCTCACAGTGGCCACTTGCTAGCTCGCAGATGACTGGAAACAACAGAAATCACCCCCCCCCCCCCCTTCCCTCCATTTTATAATCAATGGCATGTTCAGCATAAGGAATTTATGACCAGCATTCAACTAAATATGGACACCGTGGTTATCCTTCTTCAACTTCTGCTCTCTCTTTAGCTAAGAGAAGTTCCTCTCCTATCCCTAATGTTTATATAGGCACGGACCTTCTGACCGATATCCTTCCTCTCCTATTTCCCTTCATTCTTTACACGGTTCTAGCTACACCATCCACCCTCCTTATCTTCTCTACCCTCCCTCCCTCTTTAGATTAAAACCTGAGTCACCTGGTACTTATATGTTCATGTTTGTGTTACTTCTCCCCGTTAGTTAGTTAGATGTATATTTTGCCATGTTGATGATATATCTGACACTGTTGCATCAGCTTTTATTTTGTTTTGTACTGTTTTGACTCTTCAAAAACAAAAAGTTTAAAAAATTAAAAAAAATAAAGTATTCTTATAGCTTCACTTCATATTGTCTCTCTCTTTCCAGAACACCAAACCAGTGTGAATATTATATCTAACCTGCCTGAATATGAAAGAGACCTTGAGAAACCCTTCTAATATCCTTCTCCCTTGTGGAAATTTCTTGATGTTGACCCAAAATGGTGGTTGTTTACTATGCAATTAACTTAGAATCTCCTCAACAACCCCTTAGGACTGTAGCTGCAGTTCTGTTCCAAAGTGGAGATAAAATGGCTGAAGCAGCTGGAGCTTCTTCTAAGCTGGATAGGAAGGTATCTTAAGGAAAAAATAAATAAATGTGCGGAAACTTACTCCTGGAGAGCAATTTGCCAGTAGAGTTGTTGTGAAAGTGGCACCCAGTTGATCTGACCAGTGTAGAGGTTGGAATCCACTCCCCCGAAAATAACTTCACCTGATTGGCTGCAGAAAAAAAGAAGGATAAGTACACTATAGTATCATAGCAAAGTATGCCATACATTATGTTAACTGTTGCTATAGAGTTAATAATCCCAAATAAATAAAAGGACACACATTCACTTGAAAATATAAAGATACAATATATTTCATAAAAATATAATTTTTTTCTTTCTCATAGAGGAAATATATTATTAGAATAGCTTCCATAATCGTGGTATACTTGTGCACTTTGCCATGCCCGCAATTTTCGTTATGAATAACTGTTAAATTATAGGTAATTTGGGTCCAATGCCAAAGACAAGCTTGACACATTTGCCTCTACCAAAAGTACAGGCCATAAAAGATTTTAAGTAAAGTTTAATATTTCAATACATATCCTTTACTACCCTTTGTCAGTTTGTTGTTTTAATTTTTCACCTTGGCCTCTGTATTGAAATGTTATATGTGTTTGTACAAAATGGCAAGTCTTGTGTTTAAAAGCTAAGCCAAAGAGTTATGTATTTTAACTGCTTTTATCGATGGGCTCTCTATGCAACTCCCACTCAAAGAATAACCTAGCCCATCATTCCTTGTTCAAGTGATTGATGTTTCTCTGCCCAACAAGAGCCTACATGCTGCCATCAGTCATGCTTAGGAGATGGGTACAGACAGTTGCTTTTGCCTTTCTGAAGATAGCAAGAACTTGTATGAAAACTGTTTCAGCCAAATACGTACTATGTAGCCTCAGTGAAATGAATGAACAGTGCAGCCAAGTCCAGATTTGAGGAAATAATTAAATATTCTTAAATTATTGTCAGTAGAAATATGATTTAATAGATTCATTAATGTTGCTTTTCAAAAACGAAATGTGCCTAAAATCAATATGTATGCTTACAGTAATGTAAAAAGCACTGATTTATATAAATTGGATATTTTAATATTGTTAAAGAGTCCCAGATTGGCTGCCCTGTGGAACATTCAGGGGCTAATGAAGAGTTGTGCATATATCTGCTTTATTTGCATAAAATATGCATTGCCATACATATGCAGCAAAAATGTGTATGTAGACATCTGTATGCAGAGTTTGTTGCATCTTACATTTATGACTCCAGTGTGACTAACAGCATCCAAAGGTAGAAAGAGGATAACCCTTAGTGCTTGTACAGCAAGGCGCTGGTTCCAAGTTTTAAGAGGACGGGTAATGTTGCCAATGGCAGGAATAAAATGGTTCATTTTTCTTGATTAAGGATCTCCACGGTTACATGCAGGTATAGCAGAGTTTATTGCAGTGAGAGTGCACCATGATTTATATTGTTTCAATTTTTTTTTTTTTACAAACAAATCAGACAACCTGTATTATTCACAATCATATTAATGAGGGATCTGACTTGAGATAGCTGGGATCACCCCTTAATTGTGAGACTTGATGCACTGTTCACTGTAGGGACTTCTACTCCATCTATAAACCTCCTTTAATGCATATTAACAAGCAGAAATATTCGTTATACCTGCCAAGGTAGACACTGAAAATGGGCTGATTCAGGAGATTTTCCTGCAGTATTCCTTGCATAACAGTGGTAGCTCCACCCACAGACAGACCAGGATAAGCCAATCCCAATATTCCATCAAATGGGGAATAGTAGAAGTTTCCGCTGGGTTCGGTAATGGTCAATCCAATTTCTTGGTTTGTAATAGTAAGGCCTTGAATCTAGGAAAATATAATCAAAGGAATAACCTAATACTTAAAAATAAACAGTTTTGGAAATGTCCCATGCAATGGCTAAGCTGGGAAACACTGTAATGTCGGCAGCAATGAGAGGCAATTGATCTAATCCCACAGCTTGTGAGGCCTAAAACAACCCCAATAACTGATAATAAAGCAATCAAAATCCAGTGGGAATATAAGACAAATCTCCTAAAAATTGGCCACCTACCTGTGTGGCCAAATTGGATACTGATTCTGGTGTGTAAGCTAAACAGCAGGATCAGTCCTTGTGTGGCCTGCTTTAGTATAATATGTCTGTAAATACCATGATAGATAGATAGATAGATAGATAGATAGATAGATAGATAGATAGATAGATAGATAGACACACAGATAAAGCTACTTACATAGACAGTATCGTATCCAAACACTCCAGTGACACTGCTGGCAACATTTCCACCCCCATATCCCATGGTAAAGCGCTGTCCATTGGAAGTGTAAGTGGAGGACTGGCTGGGGTTAAATACATGATGGTTTGCTAAAAGAAGAGGATATTACCTGTTATAAAAGTACTTTTACTACTGTGGCAGTTATCTAATAGCCTATGGTCCTTTCATTTTTAAATGCTTGGACATCCAGTCCATGTACATACTTTTCACCTGTCAGCATCCAAACTGTTTTGAACAGACTACGCATGCTTTGTATGCTGAATGTAACTGAAATCTTTAAATTAGCTAGAGAAGTGAAAATGCTCAAAACAAACTATATTCAATAATTTTTGTTGTTATTATTAGTGCAGCCTCGTCATAACTGCAAGAATATTGGTGGTATCATTCCTCCAAAGATGAACCCCAAATTCCCTCCCCTATTTTTAAATCCTTATTAGCCTGGAGAATTAAAATGCTGTTGCAATGCAATAGACACATGCAAAATGTGTCCCATTAAAAGTAAGAGAAGATTTGAACCCTTGTGCAGATTCAAACTGTTCCTAGTAACAAAAATTAAAATTACTTCATCATATAAATTCAACGAGTGGTAAACCAAGGGCACTGTAGAAAATGATTGAACCTGTCCCTTTGATACTCACTGCAGGCTGTACTCTGGCAGTATGTTGATGGGACCCAGAGGTTGGAGGATCCTGTGTCAAAAAGAACCAGGAAGTTTTGGGGAGGTGTTCCAATACTTATTGGTCCATAGTAATATGTCTGAAGAACAAAGATATGTCACCTTATTAGATAATTGTAACTTCGTATAAGGCTCATGTTTTTGTTACTTGTTACTGTCAGTAGGACCACAGATTACAAGTGCCTGCCAGGCAATATTGTCTTACTGCTAAGAAAATGATTAAAATTATTTGTTCCAATTATAATGATGTGGCAATATAGAGCCTTCCATTTAAACAACATATTTATTTTACAATTTTTTTGTAGAATATACTAGGGCAGAATTCATATATTCTATAGTGTGTGATTTATATTATACTGTATGTTATATTTATGCTGTGTGTACATAAAAAATGCAATTACGTAGACCAGGTATATGCAGTTGCTGCCAACTCACATCATTAGTCTGATGACCATGGTTTGAAAAACAAAAGTGCTTTTATAATTTAATTAGTGCCCTGACTTTAAAGAAATACAAACATATATGTGTAAACAAAAATTAAGAGCTCTAATGACATACATCAAAATACATGGACTCCGAAGCGACAGCATATCCCTTGTATCTATCAGACAGATCAATCTTGTGAGACTGCAGATACTTCTCCAGCACTCTAGCTTCCCTCATATTCTGTCGGATGGACTTACCCTTACTCAGAGGAACTCTGAAAATGAGCATAAAAATGATAACTGTAATGTGATGATTATCACTATCATAGAATATTTTCCATACTTGGAGTTATCTACAAATTCTAGCTGCATACAGTTTGGTGCAAATGCTAGATAACCACGGTACTGAGCATGATTCCACACAAACCAAACAGTGGATATTCAATGTAGCCCTCCACAGTAGTGTGCTCATTGTATTAAACTATTAACTTTTAGGGGGGTATTCAATTGTTATGAAATCCCGCCGCGTAAAAACTACTTCCGTTTCAGATCGCGGCTCAGGGAGCTGCGAGCTGAAATCCAGCGAGAAAATTACCGTAGTAACGGTTTTTCTGTGCACTATTACCGTAATAATGGTAATAGTGCACGGACCGCAGGATTTTCGGCGTTTCCGCCGACAATTGAATACTCCCCTTAGAGTTCCAGAAAACACAGTGGTTATTATGCAACTGCTATAGTTTTATGTATTACATAAAATCTATATATATATATAATAAAAGTCTGCAACTAAAAAGGTAGTATTTGGCCACGTGTGGCAGCTCAAATTTCACAGATTACACAATACTGCATTGATCCAGTACGCTTAAATTAAAATGGATATTGGCTGCACATGCTTCCCTATTATCTAGACAGAGGTGCTTAAATCCAGTCCTCAAGAGCTATCAACGGGTCATATTTTCAGGATTTCTGTCTGTTGAAACAGGTGGGATAATTACTGACCCATGAAAATAGATTAACTCACCTGTGCATGATTAAAGAAATCCTGAAAACATGATCTGTTAGTAGCTCTTGAGCACTGCATTTGAGTACCTCTGAGGTATGGCTAATGACACGTAACACAAGAAACACCTGTGTGAGGTGATTGCATCTGATCTTCAATCCTGCCTCATCCAGGCTAAACTCACTAGATGCAATATGGTCTGGTTTTGATTGTTTAGGATGTCCACACACTATACAAAGGTCAGTCAACTTGGTTGAATTGAACAAACCTGCCAACTAAATATTTTATTTTTTTAAAGAAACACATAACACATGTATTAAACAAAATACATATAACTCTTTTTTATTATAAATATTCTTCATATGATGGTACTCACCTCACAAGCCCCTCTGAGACATGGAAGCAAACAAGAGCAAAGATCAAAATCTTCATGTTTGTGGCTTTCCTCCAACCTCACCAGTAAAAACCCGGCTGATTTCTGTAATGTGGAATCTGCTTTTATATAGTGCAACCAGTTACATTATCTGCTAATACCAATCTGTAATCATGCTGCACCATATTTATGCCAAGTCAACATTGCAGTAAATTTGGCAATATGTTGAATTGCTTCAGATAAGAGATTTACTTAAGTGATATAAACTTCCATTTTCCATAAAGCAATACACAGTTTAATTAACCTTCAGGTTTTTATACCTGTCGAACAATTTTTGTTAACTTAGGCTAGGTACACACTGAATTCTTTTTGACCGATGTGTTATTTACAATTTTACTAACGACTGAAGGTACGATCGCTCGGGCGATTCATGCACACACACTAGACACGTTTTAAACGATTAAAAAAAGACTGACCGTCCGAGCAGCGACTTTACACAGCCATCTCCTTGTGTTAAAAGTTTTGGATTTCGTACACACTAAAATGACATATGTAGTAATAGCCCCAAGAAATTTAAATAATGGACCAAATCTTTATTTTATACTAGAGTGCCTAAGGGGCATAATTATAGAGGCAGACATATACAAAACACATATATAGAAAAGAAAGCTACACGCTTTTCTTGTAGACTGTACTGACAAAAGTGTATAATTAAACAATCAGATATGCTATAGACCTTAATACAGTTGAAAGCTACTATAGCTTTAACGTTAGAAACACCTAATTACCAATTGACTGACATGTGGACACCAAACCACGTGGAAAACGTACAGGCATCAAAAATTTACATACACCCCCCCCAAAGCAGTCATAGCTTGAGGAACTATCGGTAGTTGTTCGTGACGTGGATCGATCGGAAATTTATACACATTACATGACCGTAAGATGATTGGAACAAGAGTATTAAACTTGTAAGACCAACCAAGTGAACTGTGGAGCGACTTTCAACCATGTTATAATTATAAACACTAAGTCGACATCCGAACGTAAGGTTTTATGTCGGCTGTTTTGCATAATGATTGGACGAAAAAGCTCCAGTGTGTACCTAGCCTTATTATTATTATTATTATTATAATTATTATCATTTATTTATATAGCGCCACTAATTCCGCAGCGCTGTACAGAGAACTCACTCACATCAGTCTCTGTCCCATCGGGTCTTACAGTCTAAATTCCCTAAGACACACACAGAGACAGACAGACACACACAGAATTGTTAGCAGCCAATTAACCTACCAATATGTTTTTTGGAGTGTGAGAGGAAACCAGAGCATCCGGAGGAAACCCACGCAAACACAGGAAGAACATACAAACTCCTCACAGATAAGGCCTTGATTGGGAATTGAACTCATGATCCCAGTGCTGTAAGGCAGAAGTGCTAAGCCTTAGTCACCCGTGTTGCTATCTAAGAAGACTATTTAGTCAATGACTAAAGTTCTTTAGAGACAACAATAGCAGTCTTTTTCAAGCTATATACCATCATATATACCGACAAGGATCATTGTTATTTTAATTATCTTCTGATAATAATCTCTGTTAAAGCGAAGGTTATTGTTAGCAGAATTTATAAAAGAGACATTTATTTACAAAAGGGGTGGCTGAACCTTAGTGATATGGAATGCATTTATTGTTAATTCATTGTACTGTGATCACTTTATTTAAAATGATATGGTACTCATATGTGGCAATGGACAACTATCAAAGGCTTAGCGCTCCACTAGACAAGGGGCCTTGCGCACAACCTGCTAAGGGCCTGGTGCCCTATAAACTAACTAAGGGCCTTGTGTTCTGATCACTAAATGAATTGGCCTCGCGCCCAGCCTAACTAAGGGCCTTGTGCCCCCTCATTAAACTAACTATAGGACCTTGTGCCCCAGTAAATATTGGGCCTTTTTCCCACTACTTATTGGGCTGGAGCCCAACTAATCCTAACTGGGCCTTGTGCTGATTTTAGCCCACAGGCCTTGTGCCTGACCTACAGGACTAGTATAAATACCTGCTTGCCATCTTTGGGTCTTCCAGACCCTCCAAACAGCGGCTCCTCTTCGGAGCTGGGATCCCGATGTCTTCTTGGCAGAGTAGCTCCTGGCACTTATAGGATGAAAATGATGGGAAGCCGGCAGAAGCTCCATAAACTGTAAGGTAAAAAAATGCACCACTTAGTGTGTCTGATACCTGCCACTGTTTCGATTATCCAATATTTGTCAAAGTTTTGGGATAGAATGCTTTAAAAAGTAATGGGTTAGTCATGTCATTTCCTGGCAGTCTGCTCCGGGAATCAAGAGATGGGTCGACCTAGAAAACGCACATACACCAGATCACAACCTGAATTCGCTCCCCTGGCTCCCCAGAGTTCAAAGGTACTCACACCCCTCCATACAGTTCACACTCAACTTGTGGGACAAGCTCCATAGAAAGTGGGAGCTTACCTCATATCCTTTTCCTTTTACACCACTGTGGCATCACCCGGATTTTCCGGCAGGAATTATGCGGTCATTCTCGCGCCCCTGGCAAGAGGCGGGTGTCACTCAGTTTACTCACATTATGGGAGATTTTGCCCCCCGGACTTTCCCGGATCTAAGAGAAAAAAAGGGCCTTCCTTCGTCCTTACATTTTGCTTACACTCAAATCCGAGGCTTTATTCAATCACTCTGTAGATCTTCTAAGCTGCATAGCCTTACTCCTTTTGAGAGGAGCTGTGTGTATAGGCCAGGAGCTCCAGGACTAATATCTTTAGTATATCATAATTTCCTGGAACCAAAAACTGACACTGCGGTATCGTTTGAGGCGGCATGGCTTCGGGATACTGGTAGAGTTCTGGATTATCCCAAATTGGGATAAAAAGGACTTTGTCTTGTGGATAAGTGTTGCGAGTTGTTGTATGAAAACTCTGCCATTGGCAGAACATTAATCCAGTCATCTTGCAGATGGCAAATGTAGCACCATAGGTATTGTTCCAGGATCTGGTTGGTGCGTTCTGTCTGTCCATTGGATTGGGGATGGAAGGCAGTTGATAATTTAATATTAATATTAAGAGCACTACAAAACTGCTTCCAAAAACGTGAAGTAAATTGTACTCCCCGGTCAGAGACTACATCATCAGGAACTCTATGTAGACGAAAAACTTCCCTGGTTAGTAATTCTACTGTTTCTTTTGCAGAAGGAAGTCCACAACAGGGCACAAAGTGAGCCATCTTTGTGAGTCGGTCTACAACCACCAGAATTGTAGTCATAACCTTGAACGATGGTAAATCCACAATAAAATCCATGGATATTGAACCCCATGCACAAGAAGGAACCTTGCAAAGGTTGTAAAAGTCCAAGTGGAGCAGTGCATGGAGTCTTAAATCGGGCACAAGTAGTGCAGGATGATACAAACTTTTAACATCCTTCTTATATTTCGACCACCAAAAGCAATGAGATAATAATTCCTCAGTCTTACAAACATCCTTGTGGCCTGCTAGTCTAGAGTCATGAACAAATTGCAGTACTTTTAATCGTGCTGTTGCTGGTACATACAAGCGGTGTTCATACTTCCATATGTTATCTTGATATATTAAGTGCAAATCTAAAGGGGGATTTAAAATGGTCAGATCCATACTGTAACCCTCCTTGATGTCAGACAACAGCTCCATAGTGCCAATAGCTCCCAGGAAATTTGACTTAGAGAGGCTTGTCTCTTCTGGCTCTACCTGTTTTGAGTCTTCTATGTATGCTCTGTATGCTTTGTATAGAGCATCATCTTTCCCATTCCAGGATCTAGGTCTATAAGAGATAATAAAGTCAAAATGATTTAGGAATAAACTCCATCTAGCTTGTCGAGTACAAAGTCTCTTTGCAGATCAAACAAACTCTAGATTCCGGTGGTCAGTAAGCACTTTAATTTGATGTGCAGCACCTTCAAGCAAATGTCTCCATTCATTAAATGCAACAATGGCTAATAGTTCTTTATTCTCTACGTCATTATTCTTTTCTTTCATCTATATAATCCTTAAGGACCTTTAACTCAGATTCGGCCAATGAATAAATGAGCCCAAAGGGTATGGCAGCCCTGTGAGGAGGTAATTTGTCAGCATTCTTCTTATTACAGACATCAGAAATGTCTTTGTATTGTGGAGGTAGCTGGTCCAAAATATGAGGATGGGAATTATATAGCACGCTCACCTCTTCAACAAAGGGTTCAGGTTTAGTCTCGGGAGCATGAGTTTCTTGTGAAAATGAAAGGGTCTTTGATTCCCAATTAATGGATGGATTTTTTGCACCCAACCAAGGAATTCCCAAAATAATAGGGAACTGGGGAGAAATAAGAAAGTCAGAGTCTCATGGTGATTTGGCTCAATTACAAGGTCCAGGGGTTCAGTCTCAAGAGTAGCTGGACCGGAGGTCAAAGGTGAGCCGTTCACAGTCTCCATTAATACGGGTATCTGTTTTTCTCTGAACTCAATCTTGTTTCTGGAAATCCAGTCTGTATAGATCTGAAATTGAATTGGAATTGAGAAATGTGAGTTATTATTCCCCTTATTCTTCTCAGTTGATGCTAAGGAGGACAGACAAGGAATGATTGCATTTAAATTAGAGATGTTCACGTGTTCTGGTTTTAGTTTTAGTTTTGGATCTGGATTAACTTCGTGTTTTGGTTTTGGATCCTGATTTTATTCTAAAATCCCTATTTTGTTTTGCTAAAATCACATAATTTTGCTTTTTTTTCCCCTACATTATTATTAACCTCAATAACACTAATTTTTAAAGTCATTTGCAGTCAGTTTTGACCATCTCACAGGTCACAATATTATTTTCATACACTTTCAAACAAAGACTGCAGCAACCTGGCTGGATGCTAAGCGACAGAGCAATGACTCAAATACATGACAGTTCATAGCACATCTAGGAAACATTTCCACACAGCAGTGGCAGAAAAGAAAAGTGTTGCAAGATAGAATTACCCTTGGATCATGAAATCAGTTATGGATCATTTGATTGCTCCACCCGTTCCTTGGATAACTGTGGTAATTCTACAGCTAACAAGTGGCGACGAGTGCTGACTCCCCCCCCCCTCCCCCGGGATGCGTGCTTTCATCAGACTCAGAACAATTAAGGGTGCCAGACAATGCACTAAAAAGAGCCATTGTAATTCACAGCAAAAAGCAAGTTTATCACTGAGCTTCGAATCAGCCCCAATTCCCAAAAAAAATATAATATAGTTAGTTACCTTTGACATGAAGTGCAGATTACAAACACTTTGTGCAATACTGATGAAACAATGGCAAAGTGGAAGGTAATACATATACACGTCTATTTAAACATCCATAATTACAAGCAATGTTGATCTTTGTTAATAAAACTGTTGCCTTTATACTGTTCAAAAAAATTTTAAATAATTCTCCACCCTTCTTTCGATGTTGATAGTTGATAGTAGGATTAGGTGGAGTTACAACTGAGGTGTCACTAATTCTGGTCAATTCTTTTACAGTAGACAAGACCAAATGTCAATATGTTGTGCTGAGTCATCTGCATCATCAATGGGTGTCTAAGATTTTTGCAAAGCACACAACAGTATATTGAGGCTGATGTGCTTGGCTTGTTTTGGGCCCCCACAAAACAAGCTATCAGTGGCCTTAAGGCAGCTAAGGTAACAGTGCTGTTAATGTACTCTAATGTGGCAAGATGTTGTTGTCATCATCCTCAGCCTCATCCTCACCATCATCAGTTTGTACATCATCCTCACACATTATTAATTCATCACTGCTGGAATCCACCATTACAGAAGTCTCAGTATTTTGATGTAATCGGCGGGAAAGGCCTTCCTCCTGGAAATTGAAGTTCATTTTTATGAACATTATCTTTTCCACATTTTGAAGAAGTAGCCTCCTACGCCGATCGCTGACAAGATTCCCAGCTGTGCTGAAAACTATTTCCGAGTACACACTGGAGGGTGGGCAGCTTAGGTAGTGCAAAGTACATGGGACTCCAAATTCCTTTTTTTTCCTCCCAGTATGTAAAGGGTTTGTCTAATGTGTCAAATTCAAAGGTGTCTTTAAAATAATCCTCCACCATCTTTTGAATGTTAATAGTAGGATCAGGTGGAGGTGTCACGTTTTTTGGTCAATTCTTTTAGACAAGACCAGATGTCAAAATGTTGTGTTGAGTCACCTACATCATCCCTGGGTCTTTTGGGAAAGCTAAGTTTTTTCCTATCAGCAGTTGACTGAGAAACTGAAGGAGAAGATGCCGTCCTGTCGTGTAGCACTTGAGCTGTCAACTTGCTCGGCAGGAGCTCCTTGCATTTCTTCAGATCTGTGTCAGTTGGAAACAAAGAGAAAACATAGCTCTTAAACCTAAGATCAAGCATAGTCACCAAAAGGTAGTGATCAGATTTCAAGATTTTGATAACTCTTGGATCCTGGTGAAGCGAATAAAGTACTACAAGTCCGACATACTTAGCGTAATTGTTTTGTTTCATCTCCTCCTTCAGTTTCTCAAGCTGCTTTTCCAAAAGTCTAATTAAGGGAATCACTTGACTCAAACTAGCAGTGTCTGAACTCACATCACAGGTGACTACTTCCAATGGTTTCAGCACCTTGCACAACATGGAATGTATTCTCCACTGCGCTTGAGCAAAATACATCCCTCCTCCGTTCCCAATGTCATGGCTTGTGGAGTAAGCGTGGAGGGCTTTTTGCTGTTCCTCCATCCACAGAAGCATATACAGGTTAGTTAGTGGAATTCCACCTTGTCACTACCTCTTGCTTCAGTTGGTAGCAGGGCAAATTAAATTACTGTTGTAGCTGCTGCAATCTCCTACATGCTGATGCTAAATGCCGGAAATGTCCACATATTTTACGGGCCACAGACATCATCCCCTGCATGTCCCTGTCAGTTTTTAAAAAGCTCTGCACCACCAAGTTTACTGTGTGAGCAAAACAGGAAATGTGATGAAATTCACCCAGCTGTAATGCTTTCACAATATTGGTGGCGTTATCAGAAATGACATATCCTGAGGAGAGTCCAAGCGGGATAAGCCATTTGCAATGACATCCCATAGTTTTTGTAACAGATTGTCAGCTGTATGCTTCCTAGTGAAGCCGGTGATACACAGAGTTGCCTGCCTCTGAAAAATGTGACGTACTTGGGTACATGCTGCTGCTGTTCCTGCTGGTGAAGGCGAATCACCAATCCAGTGGGCTTTCACAGTCATATAATCTTTAGTTTGCCCAGTTCTGCTTGTCCACATATCTGTGGTTAAGTGTACAGTGGGTAGAATGTAGCCCAATAATTATATTTTTACGAACCTTCTGGTAGCGGTGAGGAAAAGCTATTCTAGTAAAATGGTGTTGTGATGGAATTTGGTAACAGGGACACAAGACCTCAAGTAACTATCTCAAACGAGCTGCATTAATAGTGGAAATTGGATGCGGATCTAATACTAACATAATCGCCATGGTGTCTGTGATCTGCTTTGCAACTGGGTGACAGCTTTCATATTTGCTTCCTCTTGCAAAGGATTGTAACAGTCAATTGTTGTAGACTACTAGTAGTCTTCTTCTTGGTCTGCTTCTAGGATGAAGATTGACTCCCAGTAGCAGCAACAGGGGGACTAACGTTCAAGAATTCTTCTGAGGAATCCAGGATAGTGGAGGAGCCATCTAGCCTGAGCAACTTGCATTCAAGTCTAACTCCGACCGCTACTGAGGATATTGATGAGGACTGTGTAGTGGGTGAAGAGAGAAGAGACCTAGCTGATGATGAACTGCTTGTTATTTTTTTAACATAAGTTTCTGATTTTCCAAAAAGCTTGCCATGAACTCGCTTCAAATGGCGTAACATGGATGAGGTTCCTAGATGGTTAAGGTCCCCACCTCTACTGACTGTGGCTTTACAAACACTACAAATGGCTAGACAGCTGTTGTCAGGATTTGGATAAAAATAATTCCACACATAAGAGGTGGATTTTTTGGTCTTATGCTTAGGCATGACAATGATTTTATCACATGCAAGAACTGCTTCCACTGGTGCAGGACTTACACAAACAACATCATCCTCATCAACATCTTCATTAGCTCCCTCATCAGCTACACAATTATCCCCCACATCATGTTGCAATTGTAAAGTGGCAGCCTCAATTTGTGTATCACTGGCTGCTTGGGCTGTTCATGCATACATCTGCAGAAATGCTGAAAGGGGCCTTCTTTATGGGTACACTATCAGAAAGGTCAGGATTACACATTGCACTCGTGGATAGACTCTCCTCAGGGTTTTGTGTCATTTCTGAATCTGAACATACATTTTCCTCTAATGCCTTACTGTTTTCTTCCAGCTTGACTTTTACACGCAACAGTATTGCTTGGTCATGATTGACCTTACAAGAAGATGCCACAGTGACAGTTGCAGAACTAGCACTCATAGAGAAAGGTGAAGGCCTCATTCTTTCCTTGCCACTGTGTGTGTGTAGAATGGCATGTTGGCAATTTTATTTTTTTCTGCAGATAACTTTGCCTTGATTACAGGTCTTTTTTTCTTGACCAAGATAAAAGGTGTTTTTTTACATATTTGTTTCCCTGACTTAAAAACACTATGCACTTGAACATAGGTTTTAGCAGATGACGTAGAGGGATTACTATCATCATGGCTGGTGCCTGCAGCTGCTTGGTGCACCTGGTCTTCTGTGTATGCTGTGAATCCATTTTAATAACACAGTACAATGTGACTGTAGATTAAGAACAACACTACCAGCTCTATTATTTGTATTTCAGCAATGACAATTAGCAATGGAGCAATGGACCTCTCCTCTTTGTGTGTTACCTATATAACATCGTACAATTTGACTGCACATTTAGACCAAGACTGCCAGCCCTATTATTTCTATTTCAGCAATGACAATTAGCAATGGAGCAATGGAGCTCTCCTCTTTTTGTACAGTGTAGTACAGTACAATTTTACTACAGATTTAGACCAAGACTGACAGCCCAATTATTTGTATTTCAGCAATGACAATTAGCAATGGAGCAAATGAGCTCTCCTCTTTGTGTGTTGCCTATATAACATAGTACAATGTGACTGCAGAGTTAGAAGACGAAGCCTGCCAACCCTATTATTTCTATTTCAGCAATGACAATTAGCAATGGAGCAATGGAGCTCTCCTCTTTGTGTTTTACCTATATAACACAGTACAATGTGACTGCAGATTTAGAAGACCAAGCTTGCCAGCCCTATTATTTCCATTCAGCAATGACTATTAGCAAAAGAGCTCTCCTCTTAGTGTGTTACCTATATAACACAGTACAATGTGACTGCAGATTTAGGAGACAAAGCCTGCCAGCCCTACTATTTCTATTTCAGCAATGACAATTAGCAATGGACCAATGGAGCTCTCCTCTTTGTGTTTTACCTATATAACAGTACAATGTGACTACAGATTTAGAAAGCCAAGCCTACCAGACCTATTATTTCTATTTCAGCAATTGTAATTAGCAATGGAGCAATGGAGCTCTCCTGAATGTCACTGGAGACTTTGAAGAACACTGCTACCCCTCCTCTTTCTTTTCTACATATGATACAGCCCAACTGCACTAGAGACTGCCAAGAACTGTGCTACTTCTTCTGTGTCCCTCTGTTAAATGGTGCTGGATCGCCGTGGAGGGCTGTACTTATAGAATCCAAAACTCGCAAGATCCAACAATGTAACAATGACGTTTTGCCTCGTTTTCAATTCCGAGGGGCACGCAAAAGTACTGAGCCGGCTCGGTACTCGGATCTGCTAAGTTCGGGTGCGTTCGGTTCTCGGGGAACCGAGCCTGAGCATCTCTAATTTAAATGCTGAGGGATATCGGAAATCAAAGACTCCTGATCTGAAGAGTCTGCCTCTGGTATGGTGGCCACTGCCTTCTGAGTTCTTCTAGGACAATTTAAAACATAATGTCCTGGTCTGCCACAATAAAGACACAAGTTTTCTTGAAGTTGTTATTCCCTTCTCTCATTGAAACTACGTTTGTGAAGTGTGTCTACTTGCATGGGTTCAGACTCACATTCCTTAGTGGATTTAATCTCAGAATTCCCATAATAGTTAGAAGTTGTGGGTTCACAATAACTGGGGTACATCCAGGCTAAGTCCCTCCTTTCTTGTCATCCCTCACTCAATCATGCATCAATGCGAATGCAATGTTTGATGAGAAGTTCAAGTATAGTTGGTGCCTCTGCTTGGGCTAATACATTTTTAATGGTCTCAGAAAGTCCCTTACGGTAGACAGGCAGCTGCGCCTCAGAATTCCAAGTAGTGTCAAGGACCCATCTTCGAAAATCTTCAGTATATTCCACAACTGAGTGTCTCCCCTTACGTAATTTCAACAACGTTTTTTCAGCAGTATCCTTCCAGTTCGGCTAATCAAAGGTTTGTTTCATTACTTTGTATCAAATTTCTCTAATATTGGACTAGAAGTCTTGATATAGGGTAAGCCCATGCAAGGGCGGTGTCTTTAAGTAGCAAAAGCATACACCGGACCTTTGATTTATCAGACTGGAAATGGGACTCCTACAATTGGAAATACAACTGGCATTGATTGATAAATCTGCAAAACTTTTGAGGGTCCCCTCCAAACCAAGCTGATGAGAGAGGGACAGCAGCAAGGGATGGCTATGTTACAGGCACTTGTGCTGACCTGAGCCTTTTGTGAGGACTTGGAGAATGCAGATTGGCTGATGGTTTATGACCCTTTACATTGTGCTATATTGAAATATGTTGATGTTTCTGATAAGGGCCATATACACATTTGTCTGGAATCAGGGAAAAGACTGTGTTTCAGAGCTCTGAGAAGGAGGACAAAAACTTGCTACAAACTGCTATGGTCAAGCAGGCAGCCAACAGACAACAGTTGTTGCAAGCTGCCGCAGGTATGAAGGAAGCCACTAGGGTGCAACAGTCAACCCTTGAGGAGAGCCGAGGCAACAACGGTTAGCCCTTGAGAAGAGCCAGAGGCAACAACGGTTAGCCCTTGAGGAGTCCTTAAGGCATCAGCAGTTGAATATTAAGGAGTTCCAGAGGCAACAACAAAAAGAAAGCATACACCGGACCTTTGATTAATCAGACTGGAAATGGGACTCCTACAATTGGAAATACAACTGGCATTGATTGATAAATCTGCAAAACTTTTGAGGGTCCCCTCCAAACCAAGCTGGTGAGAGAGGGACAGCAGCAAGGGATGGCTATGTTACAGGCACTTGTGCTGACCTGTTCTCCAACTTTGCGATACGTTCCTCATGTTGAGACAGTTTAATTAGAAATTCCTGGAAACCACTATGTGTGTCACAAGCCTTTTGTGAGACAACTTGAATTTCTTACTTAACCTGTGATTCGAAAGCCAGAAAACTGTCCTTCAGGAATTTCAGCTCCACCTGGTATTCAATTAGCATGGTGGTTAAACTTGCCACACGCCGCTTAATTGGTATATCTTCAGCAGGCTCCATTTTAAGGCTTGAGAATCCTGTAACAATACTGGTGGTATTATTTGAAGCCCAATAGCCAAGTAGCTATCCAGCGAGTAGTCAGACGTTTGCCGGTTCGGTACACAAGAGGGTAGTTAGACGTTTTCCGGGTCGGTACACAAGCAGGTAGTCACAGATGCAAGGAAGTAAAGCAAGTAGCAGGAGCTTAGCAAGAAGAATACTCAAGCACATGTCTGATCCAGGAAGTTCCTATTATAGGCCCAATCAAGAAACAGGATCCAAGATGGTTTTTTCTTGATGCCATTCTGGCCATCTTGGATAAGGGCAAATCTAAGGGCAAGTTACAAATACAGAGACTTCTAGTTGTCGGAGGTGCAAATATCAGAGTAATTCCTTACACAGACACAGTGAAGAA
This sequence comes from Mixophyes fleayi, assembly GCF_038048845.1. Taxonomy (NCBI): domain Eukaryota; kingdom Metazoa; phylum Chordata; class Amphibia; order Anura; family Limnodynastidae; genus Mixophyes; species Mixophyes fleayi. Next base: position 259,224,745 of record NC_134403.1, read on the forward strand.
AGATTTGTGTTTAAATGTCTGTGCATGTTTTGTGGATAATTGCAAATAAAAACTGAACTGTTTGTGCTCAGCGACAGTGGAATAACAGAAGTGAGCAAATGTGCTGAAGTTTAAAGGAAAACATTTTCTGCTCTGCAAAGAAATCAAGTGTTTTCTTGGACTGAGTTTTGTTAATTGCTGCAAAGCATGTGTGTGAGTCTGCAAGACACAAGTTGGGTGTGACCTGGACCTGTGCAAAATCAAACAGCAAGGAGAGTTTAAAAATAAATATATTGCGACATATGCTGGGTCTTGTAGTGCCACGCCTCTTTAAGTCAAATGAGATGCTTCTCCGATAAAGAAAGTGCTTAATTTGTATAAAGATAAATTGGTTGTTTTTCCCGGCTTCAATGAGCAAGAAAAAGCAAAATACTATTGTGTCAAACCAGAAAGAGTGCATACAGGTTTGTCAAAGTGTCAATATGGAGAGAGACAAAAATCAGGACTTGGAGAATGCAGATTGGCTGATGGTTTATGACCCTTTACATTGTGCTATATTGAAATATGTTGATGTTTCTGATAAGGGCCATATACACATTTGTCTGGAATCAGGGAAAAGACTGTGTTTCAGAGCTCTGAGAAGGAGGACAAAAACTTGCTACAAACTGCTATGGTCAAGCAGGCAGCCAACAGACAACAGTTGTTGCAAGATGCCGCAGGTATGAAGGAAGCCACTAGGGTGCAACAGTCAACCCTTGAGGAGAGCCGAGGCAACAACGGTTAGCCCTTGAGAAGAGCCAGAGGCAACAACGGTTAGCCCTTGAGATGAGCCGGAGGCAACAACGGTTAGCCCTTGAGGAGTCCTTAAGGCATCAGCAGTTGAATATTAAGGAGTCCCAGAGGCAACAACAAAAAGAACGTGAAGTCCTCCGTAAAATGGTGAGTTCTTTTCAAGAGGGAACACTCAATGTCACTGAGGAAGAAAGGTCTCAGGAGCAAGTTGTAGAAATGCCCATATGTGTGAGACAAGAAAAGGAAATTGCTGAAACAAGATTTGAAGCTGCACAAGCGAAATGTTCAAGATGCCAGCAGCATATAGAGCACATGGGGAAAGAAATAACTGAGCTACAAGAGGCTTTAAGTACAGAGAGTGAAAAAGCTCTGGTAACTGTAAAAACAATAACCCAGCATACGTTGAAACTGGGTCATGAAATACAGCAACTTGAAGCCAAGATACAAAAGCTTGAAACAACTTTATTGCCATTGCAAGAATCTAACACTGAACTCCGTGAGAAAAGTAGGATGCTCACTGAAGAGATTGGAAAGTTGAAAACTGATATTGCAATGATAAATACAGTTCAGAATACAAGTCAAAGTCAATGTCAGAGTGGAAAAGAAGAAGCAGCAAAACTGAGGAGTGAAAAGGAAAATCTGCAAAAAGAACTTGGTGCCAAAGTCACAGATATACAAGAGAAAAGTAAGACTATAACCCAGATTGAAAATGTGGGGAAACGATACAAGGCTCAGTATGAAGAGCTAAAGATTCAGCGTGATAAGTGGGGTACTGAGATCTTCTCAGCCCAGGCAGTACAAGAGTTAAGGGATGCTCATGTCCAGGCATAAAAAACAAATATATCAGCTTTTGAAAGCCGACAAAAGTCTATAAGTGAAAAAGACAATGAAGTTAAGTCTCAACAGGAGTAAACCTCAGAAATTCCGTCACAGTTGTCAAAAGTTCAAAAAGACCTTCAGTACATTTCTAAAGCTTGTCAAGAAAATGTTAAGCAGGTTAATGAGGTTCTGTAAGAAAACATCAGCAGAATACAAATTGTTAAGGATAACTGGGAGAGGTTTGACCATGACTTTGAGACGCCTTACACTCGGATTTCAGGAAAAGAAAAGGAACAAAGTGATCTAGAATTATCCCAGACTTTACTGGAGCTTCAAGTCACAAGAACTCGGAAGTTAGTAATGTTCTTCAAAAAGTGCTGCAGACTGTGAAGGTTACCAACCAGCCTCTGCAGCAGTTGAAGGGGCCAAAAAGTGCTGGGCGGTGGAATGAACTGAAATGTACAGAGACTGTAGGCTCAGAACCTAAAGATTGGCCAGTTATGCCAAAAAGGTTCCAGCCTCATAAGAACTATAGTAGAAATATGATTACCTGTTTTAGTTTTGGTGGGTTAGGCCATATTGCGGTTAATTGTACACGTGACTTTGCAAGGTGATAATTCTTATGTACCACTCAGAGTGTCATTATATGCCCAGCTAGCTTGTAATGCAGAGAAACAGGCTGACAAATTAATGTGTAAAGTCACTATAGAAGGTAAAAAGGTAAAGGCTCTGCTAGATACGGTTTCTCTTGTGAAAGCAGACTTGGTGAGCCCCTTTAAATGTCAAGGAAAAACTGTTGATGTAACATGCATACGGGGATACACTGCATTCTGTTTCCACTAAAGTGAACATGAAAACATAGTGTGGTTTTGTTGTAGTCACGGTGAGATTGGTTCCTGGTTTGAGATTTGATGCGATATTGGGGAGAAATATTTCCCACTTCTGGAAGTTATGGGAAACCCAGCTAATTGCAAAGATGAATAACTCAAAAATGCTTGGTAATGTCCCTAATGCAGTGGTAGAGGAAGTGTTCACCAAGTCAGAAGCGTTCCCTTCTTCTAATGTGATTACAAGGGCAGCAGTAGAGCGTAGGACGTTGTACCTTCTACTGAAGTAGGAAATATTGTTGAACCTGTTAACTGTATGCCTGTTGGTAAAATAAGGAATGATGTTGTTACCTTAGAGCAGTTAAAAGTTCCCACCCTAAGAAGGTCAGAATGAACCTATCAGGAGAGGTTTATGAAGCTGTGAAAAGCTAGTGCAGCTTTGGCAGCTAGCCCAGTAACCGCTATCCCAGTGAGTCCAAAAGGAACCTTAGCCAGTGCCCTTGCACCCCATCCACATCTTGAGTCGTTGGTGATAAATTAAGTCACTGGTTTGAATGGCAGGTATTAAAGTCCCATGCTGTCTGACTTGTACGCTTTTAAACCCAGGGAGATTGCTACGTATAGGAAGCAGCACCCAAAAGAAAGTTTTTGGCTTTAGGAAAAGCTGTTAAGAGTCCCTGGTGTTTTGTATGGAGAGAGTAGGATTGGCTCCATGCAAAAAGCCCAGTCTGGGTCTTTTGGTCTGCAGGCGCACAGCAAACTAATTAGGAGCTGCAGTTGATTGATGGCTGTAAAATACTACAGCTATGCCTCAATCTCACTCTCAGACCTGGGTAGGAGGTTAGTTGCCTCCTAAGAGACTCTGCTGTGGTAAACAATAATATGTGTTGGATTTGTGTATGGGACATAAGGTCCTTGAGAGAGGGTCTACGTGAAATGTGTAGTGAGTGCCAAACAGGCAAGGCTTTTCTGTTTATGTTTTGTTCATTTAAATGTGCTAACAAAACTGACTGAGATCAGTTACACTGCCAATAATAGACTGGTATGACTTTAGTGCTGCAGTTTGTTGCCATCTACCCCGGGAGATGGTACCTATTCTTCCACACTGTCAAAATAAAAAAAAATACAATATATATATATATATATATATATATATATATATATATATATATATATATAGTCTCTGGTCACTATTATATTAATAATAGCAAATTTTATATAAATGACAGGGCACAGCTTTACCGGACATGTCCTATCTCTCCAATGGTCTCAGAAGAACGGCAGAAAAGATGAACTTACGGTCCGTGCATGCACAGTAGCGCAATCCGGACAGATGGAGGCTGCCCCACTTTCTATACTCACTAGACCACCAGGGAATCTCAAAGGAGATGGAGCATGGTGCTACCTATTAACAGTTATGTCCCAGAATACCTACAGACAGCTTGTTTCATACTTGTTCAGACTCCTCAGTGTAGCATAGGATTTTATGTGGAGACACATTTAGAAGGAGTACCTATGAAAACAAACAAGTATTATTGGGATGAGGACAGTTTATGCAAGAAAAGTCACACACTCTCTTAGATCAGTTTGCAGTGTGATTTATCAGTAGTGAGAAAAATCCATTCAAACTCCAGTTAAAAAAAGTAATTTACAAATCACAAAAGTGGGAAAAATGCAGCACAAATGCAATTTGTGAAGTCACATACCCCATACTTTTACCCAATTACACCTGGTTTTACATAGAATAATTAAAGAAAAGATTTACAAGAAAGAGAACAGATTTCATTTTGTGGTATGAGATAAACTAGTAGCATGGTGAGATTATATTTAAAGGGGTGTTCCTTGCATAAAGCCATGATTTTTCCAATACCTTTGAGGTTCATCCGACACTTTAAATCGGGTGCTTTTTGTAACTTCCACTTCTGTATGGAAGTGTATATAATAAAACACACAAAAGTGACAAATGTAATGAAAAAAAAATTAAACACATGGAATTGTCCTGCAATGGTAGTATGACATTTTTACTATTTTCTCCACTATCAAGTGTATACACAAAGCTAAGGATAGATTGATTTTCCAGGGCTACTCCAAAGAGCATGAAGAGGGCAGATAAGTAGGTGCAATTGCACACTATGCCTGGTATAACTGCCTGTTTTTTAAGGTAATAAAAAACTGTCCATGAACTGGTAGATTTAAGCTAGATAGCCAACCCTTCATAGCAATATGAAACTATTGACTGTTGGAGAGATTGATTAGAAATTATATTCATTTATCAGCAGTAGATAAGTAAATTGGGCCTGATTTATTAAGGAAAGTTAATCAAAAAATTGAGTAAGTTTTCTTACTCAAGTTTTCTGAACAAAACCATGTTGCAATACAAGGAATGTAAGTTAGTTTATTACATACTTGCCCACTTTCTTCCGCTCCCTTCCGGGAGCCAGCCAGTGGAGAGGGCGTGAGGGGGGCGGGACGGCCAAAATCGCGTCATTTTGGCATCGCCCCTGTGATGTCATGACGCAAACGCGTCATTGGACAGCAGGGGGCAGGGCCAAATGCCGCAATTCACCAGGAATCGCGTCGTTTGGGATCTAATTCTGCCCACTTCACGAGGAAGTGGGGCACTTCCTCGTGAAGTGGGCAGAATTCGAGAGATTGACACACTCGCCTGGGAGTCCGGGAGACTCTCGCAAAATGCGGGAGTCTCCCGGACATTCCGGGAGAGTTGGCAAGTATCGTTTATTATTTAGGAAAATGCTGCCTTGTTTTTCATGTAGCACACAAATACTTGATAGCTTATTTGTACACTGAAATTTAAAGTTAATCTAGGACATGCCCAACCCCAAATATAAATCTTTCATCACATTTTAAATTTACCTGCCCCTCCAATGCCACATGGTATTGCCTTACTTGCTTAATTTTGCTTAACTTTCCTTAATGAATCAGGCCCATTATCACTATTTGGGAAATTATAACATAGGGTGTTAACATAGAGAGATGAGGATGATTGAAACCAATCTAATGGTTCACATAAGGCCACTGTTCTTTCAGCTGAAGAACTATGCCTTATTCTGGCAGTGAATGCATTGTCTACATTATCATTAAGTCCCATAGATTGTAAGCTTGCAAGCAATGCCCTCTTACCTCTCTGTCAGTCTGTATTACCTAGTATTGTCTATTACTGTGTTTGATGATAATAATGAAATACCAATAAGAATAGTGATAGTGATGCTGTTGCTTTGGAAACAAGGGGTAGCTGACTATCTTAGTAAATAGGTAACCATCTGTATAGTTAGCAGAGTGAGTAAGTTCTTTATCTTTATTAAGATAGAATGAGATGGAAATTAATTCGGTAGAACACAGGGTTATTGAGGACTTGGAAAGCGATCAGGGAATTCAGTATACTATTAAGAACAAAAGGTTACTGAATTACAACACTATCAGTGGTTATCACATCTTTATTTATTACAAATAATGTTGACTTTTTCTAATCTATGCTTATATTTGCTAGATTCTTGTAATCAGATTTCAAAGAAAAGTTTATTCTCCATTCACCCTACAAAATAAATGACAGCCCTGAAGTGCCAGTTGCAATCAATAAATCAATTTTATTGAATATGTGTGGATTTTGACATTTCTATCAATATTCTATTAAAATATACTTCACATTTTTTATTAAAAGTCAAAGAGGTCATCATGAGTAAAACCCATAACTTAGAAGGAGTAGCAATAGTTCAACAGCTGTGGGTTTGTGCTGACAGATATTACTGACACTGAGAAATGTGTTGCAAACTTTTCAGTTTGAGATCTCCCCACCGATTTTCAATAATATTCACGTCAGTGACTTTCAATTGTATTCCAAAAACTTTATATTTTGCTCCTGAATGTACTTAATGGTTAAATTTGAGGTATGTTTTAAATCGTTTGGTAAAATAGGATTTATTTATATATACTGGCATCCATTCTTCCATCCACCCAAAAAATACCTGTTCCCCTGGCTGCCACACAAAGCATAATGAATCCGCCGGCAGGCTTTGTGGTTGGTAAGGGCATCTTTTCTTCAAATGCATCATCTATTTTTCTCAAAATGTATGCTTTGTGGCTGTTTAATTTTAATTTTGGTTTCATCAGTCCACAGCAATTTGCTACATAAAGGCTTATCTAAGGCTAGGTACACACTATAGGTTTTTTCAACCAATTGTCAGGTCAAACACCCAATAGACCACCTTTCGGACAGATATCGCATTAGTGTTTATACTTACAGTATGAATGAGAGTCATTCCATAGTACCGATCATCGTCTCATTTGATTGCTCGTCCTGTTTAAATAACTTGTTCCACCCGCTTTCCGATCCTGCAGTGTGTATAAATTCACGATCAATTCCTCAACATCAACTCCTTTCTGGCATGTGTGTGTAAATTTAAGATGTGTCTACCTCTCCCGCATGGTGCATTGTCAGAACATCAGGCAAAAGGGAATAAAGTGCTTTTAATGGAGAAGCAATAGTAAACCTGTTTTACACTCTCCATATATTATTATTATTATTATTATTATTTATTTATAAGGCGCCACAAGGTTTCCGTAGCGCCGAACACAGTACAAACAATGGACAGTACAGGGAATAACAGTACAGAACAATAAACAACTAGTACCAAAACTTCAGAGGCTCCAGGCAAAGCAGATGTAATGGAGTAGGAGCAGAAGAGAAGGTAGAGAGACAGGAGGGAGAAGGGCCCTGCTCATAAGAGCTTACATCCTAAAGGGAGGGGAAACAGACGGCCGGCACAAAGGGAGTCAGAGGGGGGGGGGAGCAAGCGTGCACCCCAACAGAGGAGGAACAAGGGGATGGGAACGAGCATGGAGAGAGGGTTAGGTGGAAGGCTGGTAGGCTTTAAGGAAGAGATGGGTTTTGAGTGCCCGTTTGAAGGAGCAAAAGTTAGGGGACAAACGGATGGAGCGTGGGAGGTCATTCCAGTGGAGGGGGGCAGCTCGGGAAGAGTCTTGAATTCTAGAGTGGTATGAGGTGATCAGAGTGGACGAGAGGCGACGGTCATTTGCCGAACACAGGGACCGGGCGGGAGTGTGGATGGAGAGGAGGTTGGAGATATAGGGGGCAGTAGAGTGGGAGAGGGCCTTGTAGATGAGGGTAAGAAGTTTGAAAAGAATACGGTAGGGGAAGGGGAGCCAGTGAAGGGCAAGGCAGAGAGGTGAGGCAGAAGAGGAGCGGCGAGAAAGGAAGATGAGCCTCGCAGCTGCATTGAGTATAGAACGAAGGGGGGCGAGGCGAGAGCGGGGGAGGCCGGTGAGGAGAAGGTGCAGTAGTCCAGCCTGGAGATGATAAGCGCATGGATAATGGTTTTGGTTGCTTCATGAGAAAGGAAGGGCCGGATGCGGGCGATATTGCGAAGTTGGAAGCGAGGAGTCGAGGGTGACGCCCAGGCAGCGGAGTTGGGGAACAGAGGAGATGGTGGAGTTATTAACAGTTATGGAGAGATCCAGAAGGAGGGATGAGGATTTAGATGGAGGGAAAACAATGAGTTTGGTTTTAGCGATGTTAATTTTAAGAAAACGTGAGGACATCCAAGAAGAGATGGCAGAGAGGCAGTCAGATACACGAGAGAGGAGGGGGGGGGGAGATCAGGAGAAGAGATGTAAAGTTAAATATCATCGGCATATAGGTGATATTGAAAGCCGAATGAGTTGATGAGAGCACCGAGGGAGGAAGTGTAAAGTGAGAAGAGTAGAGGGCCAAGAACAGAGCCCTGAGGGACTCCAATTGAGAGGGCAGAGGGGGGGGAGGATGAGCCGGAAATGGATACAGAAAAAGAACGGTTGGCGAGGTATGAGGTGAACCATGTAAGGACAGAACCAGAGAGGCCGAGAAAGTGAAGGGTCTGCAAGAGGAGGGGGTGGTCTACAGTGTCAAAGGCTGCAGATAGGTCTAGGAGGATGAGCAGGGAGAAGTGACCCCTGGATTTAGCAGAGAGGAGATCATTAGTTACAGTGGTCAGGGCGGTTTCAGTAGAGTGGAGGGGGCGGAAACCAGATTGGAGGGGGTCAAGGAGGGAATAGTCAGAGAGGTGACGGGTGAGGCAACTGCAAACAATTCGCTCGAGAAGTTTGGAGGCATAGGGGAGAAGAGAAATGGGGCGGTAGTTGGCGAGTGAGGTGGGGTCAAGATTGGGTTTTTTGAGAATAGGGGAGATAAGGGCATGTTTGAAGGAGGAGGGGACAGTGCCAGTGGAGAGAGACAGGTTGAAGAGGTGAGCTAAGTAGTCGCAGACAGTGGGGGAGAGGGAGCAAAGAAGGTGAGATGGGATGGGATCGAGGTGGCAGGTAGAAGGGGGAGAGGAAATAATGAGGGAGTGTACTTCTTCACCCGAAGTGGGGCGGAAGGAGCACCAGGGAGGGAAGCGGGGGGAGGGAGGAGCGGAGAGGGGGGCAAGAGAGGAAAGGGAGGAGGAGATATTAAGGCGGATGGCCTCAATTTTGGAGGAGAAAAAGGAGGCAAAATCAGTAGCAGACAGGGAGAGTGGGATAGGAGGAGGGGGAGGGGTGAGGAGAGAGGAGAATGTGGCAAAGAGGCGGCGGGGGTTAGAGGACTGGGAAGAAATGAGGGACTTAAAGAAAGATTGTTTGGCAAGGGAGAGGGTGGAGCAGTAGGAAGAGAGGATGAATTTGAAGTGAAGGAAGTCAGCCAGGGAGGAAGTCAGCCATATAACATTTATGTGCTGCTGTATGCCAGTGTATAGAACGTGTATTCTTACCACATGTGAAAAAACATATTCTCATTACAGTATTATGTGACATTATATTTTAATTCTTACTATTAAATGTAATTATATTTAAAATAAAACAACATAATATTCCTATATTTGTGTGTATTGATTTTACATATTATATTCAGCAATTTATTTAAATTTCCTCAGCATATCACTGCAGGGAGCCCATATATCATTTCAGTGTGTACGGAATCACAATCTTTTATCTTTTGAACCAATGTTATGCCTGTCAAACCGCTGGGTGGACGGTTGGTCTTTCAAAAATCCTTTAAAATGTGAATAGTGTGTACGCATGAATGGACCGACTGTTCGGACCTTCAGTCGTAGGTACAATCGTTGTAGATAACACATTGGTCGGATTATTCTGGAGTATGTATCTAGCCTAAGTATTGTTTTCAATACTGAAGATGATGACTTTAATGATAAGGTTGTAGGGAAGGCTTCCTTCTGACAACTCTTCCATAAAGATCATTTTTATGTAAGCAACATTATACTGTAGATCTGTGGACCACTACTCCTTTGTCAGCTATGTCATTCAGCAAGTCTTTTGCAGTAATATATGGTTCTACTTTTCATATCTGAGTATTTTATGAGCAACTCTATGAGATATTTTCCATATCTTACTTTGAGTTCAATAGTTCCCCTTAATTTCCCCTTAATTTGTATTCCTTTATGAAGTTTCTAGTGCATTAATTCCTATATGAGAACTTTTAGATATTTATAGCTTTCTTCTGCTTGGTAACAGTGAATTATTACTATTTCCCATCTACTAAATTCAGCAAATAAATAGTAATTATGCATTGCAATATAGAGTAATAGGTTCTGTTTAAGTTTGTACCTTGCAGAGGTTGCCTTGAGTTTCCTTAATTTAGACATCCGATGATACATCCAATTTGGTATGTCCAAACTGTGTGTATTTAGTGGTGTTCGTAAATAAAACAGGAGGACACTAAGGGGTATATTTACTAAGCTGTGGGTTTGAAAAATTGGAGATGTTGCCTATGGCAACCAATCAAATTATAGCTTTCATTTATTTAGTGCATTCTACAAAATGACAGCTAGAATCTGATTGGTTTCTATAGGCAACATCTCCACTTTTTCAAACCCGCAGTTTAGTAAATATACCCCCTAGCCTTTTTATAACCAATTTTAAAACCTCATTGTGGTACTTGAGCCTTGATCAGTTCTTTCAATGGGATGAGTTTAAAACCATGTAACTGCATTTCATAATCATCATCATCATCATCATCATCAACATTTATTTATATAGCTCCAGCAAATCCAGTAGCGCTTTATAATTGGGAACAAACAGTTAAAAAAACAATACTGGTTAATACATACAGACATAGAGGTAAGAGGGCCCTGCTCGCAAGCTTACAATCTACGGGAAAACGGGAGTTTGATACACAATACATAATATTTCATATTTTTCAGCTAGAATACAAAGGAAAAAAGTATTGAATAAGACAGCAATGTTGGTCAGAGGTTTGTTGTCTTGTGTTAGCTGTGTAGAGAGTGTAGAGAGTGGAGAGTGGTAATAGGATAACCTGAGGAGATTAAGGTGGTGGTTGAGGAATATAATAACCTTGTCTGAAGAGGTGGTATTTCAGATAACACTTGAAGGTTTGAAGACTAGAGGAAAGTCTTACTGTGCGAGGGAGGGTATACCACAAAGTTGGTGCAGCCCGAAAAAAGTCCTGTAACTGGGAATGAGAGGATGTGATGAGAGTGGAACAGAGATACTGATCTTGTGCAGAGCTGAGATGTTGAGTTGGAAAATATTTTGAGACAAGTGATCGAGATGTATGTCGGTGCAATTTTGTTGATGGCCTTGTATGTTAGTAAAAGACTTTTATATTGGATTCGTTGAAAAACAGGTAACCAATGTAGATACTGACAGAGTGTCTCAGCAGAGGAAGAACAATTTGCAAGGAAAGTCAATCTAGCCTCTGCATGCAAAATAGATTGTAGGGGCTTGAGACTGATTTTGGGAAGACCAGTAACGAGGGAATAGCAATGCGGGAGATAATGAGTGCATGAATTTTTTGCAGTGTCTTGTAAGAAATATTTGCATGAAGTTTTTGCAGTGTCTTGTATGAAATATGTGCGTATGTTTTTTAGATGTATGTAACATGATTTAGATATAGAGTCGATTTGGGGAACAAAGGATAGTTGCGAGTCAAGAATTACACCTAGGCAGCGAGTTTGCAGGGTGGAATTTATGGTCATGTTATCAACAGAAATAGAAATGTCAGGTAGCTAACTTCTGTTTATGGGTGGGATTATTATTATTAATTCTGTTATTGAAAGATTGAGTTTGAGTTGGTGAGAGGACATCCAGGATGAAATGGCAGAAAGACAGTCAGTAACGCGAGACAACACAGATGGTGAGAGATCAGGAGAGGATAGATAAATTTGTGTATCATCCAAATAGAGGTGATACTAAAATCCAAAGGAGCTTATTAGCTTTACAAGAGAAGTGGTGTAGATAGAGAATAGCAGAGGACCTAGGACTGAGCCTTGTTGTACTCCAACTGATAAAGCAAGCGGAGGATGATCCAGATAAATTAACACTGAAAGAGTGATCATATTGGTAGAATGAGAACCAGGATAGGACAGTGCCTTCAAGATCCTGGAATTGTAGCGTTTGGATGAGGAGAGAGTGGTCAACAGTGTCAAATGCAGCAGAGAGATCTAGGAGAATTAGAAGAAAGTAATGACCTTTATTTTAGCTGTGATCAAATCATTGACAAGCTTGGTCAGCGCAGTGTCTATGGAATGTTGAGAGCAAAAGCCTGACTGAAGTGCATCCAGTAGGTTGTTTTCTGTAAGAAAGTGTGTGAGGCGAGTGTAGGCAATTCTCTCAAGAAGCTTGGAGGGGCATGGAAGCTGAGAGATGGGGCAGGAATTTGAAAGAGAGTTTGGGTCACAATTTTGTTTTATCAGAATAGGAGTAATCATTGCGTGCTTGAATAGTGATGTAAAGATGCCAGTAGAGAGAGAGAGATTACAGATTTTAATTAGAGGTGGAATGAGTACAGGAGACAGGGGCCTACCAATTTGTGAGGGTATGGGATCAAGGGGACATGAGATCCCATACCATAAGAAGATGAGAAGAGAGTAGAAACTTCATCTTCATTGTCAGATCGAATGAAGAGAGAGTGTCAGAGAGTGCTACAAAGGAATTGAGCTGATTGCCTGTCGAGGGAGATGATACCATTTCAAGTCAGATTTTATCAATCTTGTCTTTGAAATAGGAAGCAAGATCCTGGCCACTGATGTAATCGGCGGGTTTGGGATGAGAGGGTTTAGAAGAGATTTAACTGCGTTAAAAAGGCGTCTGGGTTTAGAAGCCTAAGCATAGATGAGAGATCGGAAGTATGTTTGTTTTGCAGTGTCCAGAACATTTCGATATGAGTGGTAGAAAGAAGTATATGTGATGAAATCATTACAGGTACAAGATTTATGCCAGCAATGTTCTGCTTTGCGAAAGAGTATTTGTAGATTTTGTGCTACTTTTGTGTGCCACGGTTGACAACGAAATCTATGCTGCGTATGAAGAGTCGCTGGAGCCACTCGATTAAGGGCAGTTGCTAGGGTAGGGTGAAAATGAGTAACGGCCGTATCAGGGGAGGAGAATGTAGAAATTGGGGAGAGAAGGTGTTGAAGAGTGCTATAGCCTGGTCTGCTTACCACTAAAGCAGGGGGACAGTGAGCAAATGGTCCCCCTGTAAAAGTGGTAACCAGCATCAGCCTATAGTCTTACTGTAACCTGCAGAATAGGCTCCCCCTGTCATATTGTGGAACCAACCCCAGCTTAGAGCTGAAATATCTATGTAAATCAGGCTTGCAAAAGATGTGCTGTACCTACCCTATCACGACCACCACCACCACCACAACCAGCCCCACACTGAATAGCTCTAGTGCTTGGTAAAGGAAAACATAGATTAATTATTGTGGAATGTATTACCATATAGGTAAGTGTTTAAATAAGATGACGTCACCTTAGTCACTTAGCAATGAATACACCTTTTCTGCCACCACAAAGGATTTATTATGGTGTCCTTTCATTCACCAGAACCACTTATTAATGTTTCAAACCTAAATCACATACACCTGTAACATGAGCCTCCCTGGGCTTCGTAAATTCACAAAGAATCATGGAGAATACACTAGATTAAATTTATTTAATCTGAAAAATGTTTCCAAGGCTTAATTGCAAAAATTAATAACAAGACATACAATATGTTACACAAATGAGTTTCAGAAAATAAAATAGGAAATAAAATCAGAGTTACTACTTACTAGTTAAGACCTGGGGGTAAATGTATTAACCTCCGTTTTTTTCAACTCCCGCGAGTTCAGCATCTTCAGCGCTTAAATTTAAAGCGGCGCTGCCTTGTAAAGGTAAGTTTCCCTTTACAAGGCAGCGCCACTTTAAATTTAAGCGCCGAAGACGCCGAACTCGCGGGAGTTGAAGAAACCGGAGGTTAATACATTTACCCCCTGATGTGTAAGGGAACAGGAAAATGGGACATTTCAGTCTTGATAGAGCTTTCATGAAAATGCGCAATCTGATGTCTAAAGCAGAAGATTTTAAACCCTTTTTCCACATAGCCCTCAGATAGGGATGTCCTGAGATTGGAATGTTCACAGGGCCTTGAGTTATCACCTCTGCTCCTTCTGTTTTGCTACATGGTTTACAACTTTGGGCTTCAAACTTCTCCAAGATCCATATCTATCCTTGGTCTGCCTAATTTCAACAGACATTGACACTTGCATAGGATTCAGACTCATGTCAGCTTTAGGTTTAGGGTTTGGGTTAGTGTTAGGATTAGGTTAAGGATTAAGGTGATAAGAGTTATAATTACAATAAGAATAAAGGATACATTACAGAGGAGCTGGTCTGGGCCTTGCTGCTTTAAATCTGGAAATGTCAGTATCGCCATTTTAATAGACGTTATTTGCAAGTTGTGTGATTTTCTCCATTCGGAAATTATAGCAGCCTTGTCGGGGATATTGTTTGGTTTTTTTCACAGTAAGTCTACATTTTCTGCCTGTCGGGATTATTGTAATCGTCATTCTTTTGTTGCCATGGCCATTGTCGCAATTATGGCAATCGCTAAAACCTACTCCACCCTTGCAGACATATATGTTAGACATGTAAGATATATATCTATATATATATATATATATATATATATTCAGGCCCGGCGCTCCCATTATGCAATGTCAGGGCTCTGGAGGGCGGCACTGAAATGGGGGACCCAGTGATAATTAAATAAATGCTACCGCTCGCCCGCCCGCCCACTCGCTTGCTCGCTCGCCCGCCCGCCAGATCGCTATAATGCGGTGCTGCACTGTAGCAGCACCGCATTTTAACATTAACCCGGCGCCTGGCAGCGTCGTGACGTCACGACGCTGCCAGTGAAGAGGAGCTGACAGAGAAAGAAGACAGAAGCGAGGAAGAAGAGAAAGGAAGGAAAATGAAGAAGTTAAGGTAAGTACAGGAAAGAGGAGGCTACAGATAACATGAGAGGACAGGGGACGGATGCTATACATAGGGGGGAGAACGGAAGCTACAGAAAGAGGGGGGAATGGAAGCTACAGTAAGGAGGGAGAATGGAGGCTATACAAAAGGGGGAGAATGGAGGCTATACAAAGGGGGGAGAATGGAGGCTATACAAAGGGGGGAGAATGGAGGCTATACAAAGGGGGGAGAATGGAGGCTATACAAAGGGGGGAGAATGGAGGCTATACAAAGTGGGGAGAATGGAGGCTATACAAAGAAGGTAGAATGGAGGCTATACCAAGCGGGGGGAGAGGAGGCTACAAAGGGGGGAGAATGGAGGCTATACAAAGGGGTGAGAATGGAGGCTATACAAAAGGGGGAGAATGGAGGCTATACAAAGGGGGTGAGAATGGAGGCTATACAAAGGGGGGGAGAATGGAGGCTACAGAATGGGGGGGGGGAATGGAGGCTATACAAAGAGGGTGAGAATGGAGGCTATACAAAGGGGGTGAGAATGGAGGCTATACAAAGGGGGGAGAATGGAGGCTATACAAAGGGGGGGGAATGGAGGCTACAGAAAGGGAGGAGAATGGATGCTACAGAAAATTGGGGGGGGAGGAGGAGGAGGCTGGAGAAAATAGGGAGACGGGGGATTACACTTAGAAATGTCCTTGAGTTAGAGACTATGGGGTCTTTATACTAAAATAGTGCCGTGACAAAATGCAGCGATGCATAATGAAGCACCGCTTTAATTCACCTTGCTGGGGCTACTCTAGGATAGTTAAGGAACCATTTATGTGTATTAGTATTTGCCCTCTATTTGGCTCTCCTTTGTTGCTTTCTATTAGTATAATTAATTTTACATCTGCAGAATACATTAACAAATGCAAATAAAATAGAACGGTCTGGATTATCTGTCATTTAGATTACCTTTCTCTATTTATTTGCATGTGTTAGTATATTTAATATATCATCTACAGAATACATTAATAGACAGCAACAGAGGAGAGCCAAGTAGTGGCCAAATACTAAAAAAAAAAGCCAAGTAGTGGGCAGGGGGGCATGTGAGTAAAGCTGGTGTCGCCTATGCGGCTGGCATATGTGACACAAGCTGATGGGCAAGGGTTGACATATGTGAGAACAGCTAGTGGGCAGATGGGCATGTGTGAGTGAAGTTGGTGGGCTGCGGGGTACATGTCAGTGTGTTACAGGTGAGTGATGTCATGTTTTCTTTTCTTTCGTTTGTTTTGTTCTGAAGTCTAGCATTTGGAGCCTCCCCTCTAGATATCCTGTGTTTGCTCCTGGGCAGCAGTGAAGCCTGGACAGCATTCTGCATCAGACATCAGTGCTGCGTCAGACATCTGGACTGCATTGTAGCCAGCCAAGAGGAGGTAAGAGTTATTATTTTTAAGTGTGTTAGTGGCTGGGAAATTAGATTTTTTTTATTGGGGGGGGGGGGGGGGAGGCGGCAAGCATAAGCTTTGCCTAGGGTGCCGGGGAACCTTGCACCGGCCCTGTATATATTAATACTTATATGGTAAATAGAATAAAGATAAATATATGATTACACAACAAATGATCCAGCAAGGCCTGGCAGCATTTCACTTCAAAGACATGCTGGTGCTTGTGAAATTACATGTCCTAGCAGTTCCCCAATAGTACCTAAGAGTAAAAAGAAAACACAAACACCATAGAAAAAGTATTTTAGCCAATATAAAAACTGAAACCCCTTGTTTACCTTTTTTTTTCCTTTAACTCCTAAATTCATAGGGAATCTGCTGTCTTTGTTCCATAGGGATTAAAAATTAAATGAAAAGGGGGTCAATAACAATCAACCAATCAGAGCAGCTTGCGTTATAAAACCATTCTGATTGGATGTTCTTGTATTAACTGCTCATGGTCAATTAAGTTAATTCATTCTTGTCGCGATAGAAACAAGTCTTTTTGCTCAGTTATGCATCTTTATTTTTAATCACTATAGACTAGTTAAAAAATGAAGACAGAAGATTCCCTACAGATTTAGGAGTCAAATAAAAAGGTAAATGTGGGTGTTGGTAGAAAGTTTTTCTGTTGATCAAAATACCTTTTTCTTTGATGTTTGTGGGTCTTTTCCGCTTTTTTCCAAAGAGAACAGAGGTCAAGGAATTATTGGGATGGACCTAAGAAAATGGGAGAACAGACAGCATGTGAAGTGAGACGGGGGGTCTCAGGGAGTGGAGGGTCAAATAAACCCAATAGAGGAACCTGCCAAATTGTCATATTCAGATAGAGGCAGGATTTATGTTTGTCTGGTTTTAACCAGACTGAAGAAAAGAGATCAGAGAATTGCTCCTTTTTGGATACATGGACATAAAAGGCCTAGAAGGCCTTTGGGTGTTAGGTCTCGATATACTATGATGAGCAATTTAGTGGAATGGATCCCACCTAGCATGGGGTTGGGATGCCCTGGACTTTAGCCTATGAATAAGGTTGAGCTTCCTAACAAAACGATGACAGTGTCTGGGGCAAGAGGGGATGTTAGCTACAACAATGAAGTGTAGCAGTTTAACAAAGGTCAGTGTAATTGTGACCTATCTAATAGGTTTAGACAGAAATGCTTGAGACATGAGCCACCCACTCACAGGGTGTTTTAAGGGAGAAAGACAAAGCAGGCAATGAGACCCTAGGAAAAAATAAGACAACTATGAGAATACACACAATGCGTCCCTGACTTAGGAGATACCCGAACAGGTGGGGTACATTGAGCATTGTTCCCAAAGACAGGCAAGGAATCCGAATTTTAACTATTCCCAATCATCTGCTAGGGTGCATGTGGGAAGAAAGCATTTATATGAACAAAAGTCTGCCTATAGGATGTTCAATATAATGTACCTCCTTTGAGACTTTCATTTCCTTCTTAGAATAGGTGCTAAGGGGAAAAAACATTGATTCAGTCATTCATTATCTGTATCATTTTTTGTTCATGGGTCCAAGGGATTCATCATCATGTGCAGGATTGCTGAGCTCTATGGAGCAGCAGATTGGGGTACTCTTACCACAGAATAAGACAGAACACCCAAATGCATATATGAAATTCCTGGGGATAGAGCAAGTTTGTGGCTTTAAGGGCATCACTATACAGTGTGTGCGACACATAAAGTTACTTTATACCACCTACAGTCATATCTGGTTATGGCAAATTCTGCAACCTGGATAACCAGTATGGGAAAGTTTTTTAGCTGCAAGTTGGCAAAAGAAAGGTCCATATGGCAAAACAACAAGGAGGTAGTGAATAATAGATTTTGTTCATAGACCCAGCAACATTATTTTAAAGAAACAGAATAAAAGTTATTGAATTTTAATATACTAAAGTGTCCTACTGTACACCATATATGGGCAACCTCTTTTGTTTTTCCTCTTTGGTTGTGTAATTATGCTTGGTATTCCAAATTAGCACCTCCCCCATATATGACTCAAATATGCTTATCCAAATCTATATAAGAGAGTTGTTGGTAGTAATGAAATTCCGCTTAGTAAGTGCAGTTAAATACCTTCTTTCTTACCCAGCTTTGTTTTAACTAGAGATGGTCACTGACCCCCGTGTTTTGGTTTTGGATTCGGTTTTGGATCTGGATTACCGTCGTGTTTTGGTTTTGGTTTTGGTTTTGCAAAACCGCCATTGCGTGTTTTGGTTTTGGTTTTGGTTTTGTTTGGTTTTGTTTTGCTATTTTTTTGGAAAATCCATGTTTTTGGGCCTAAATTAACCCAATTTAGTGCTCCAACTGTTTTAGAGACAAGTAATCTAATTGTTGAGGTAATAAATCATCCAAAAAAACAGTTTAATTCTTCGTTGGTAGGCCTATTCTACACACAAAACAGATTGTCTTCCTCTCCATCTATGCATATTGGCAATGCAGCCATCGTCTTTGAATGTATATTACACCCTACACTTATAGTTAAATATGTAAAGAAATGGAAAAAGCCAGTTTGGTTTCTGTCTCTCAAGGCCCCCCTCCACTTGTATAAAATACCAAAAAATTCAGCCATTATAGACTGTACAATATTAATTGACATGGAGAAAGCCAGTTTGGTTTCTGTCTCTCTAGGCCCCCCTCCACTTGTATAAAATACTAAAAAATTCAGCCATTATAGACTGTACAATATTAATTGACATGGAGAAAGACAGTTTGGGGTCACTCTGTCTCTCTAGGCCCCCCTCCACTTGTATAAAATACCAAAAAATTCAGCCATTATAGACTGTACAATATTAATTGACATGGAAAAAGCCAGTTTGGTTTCTGTCTCTCTAGGCCCCCCTCCACTTGTATAAAATACCCAAAAATTCAGCCATTATAGACTGTACAATATTATGAAAAATGGACAAAGCCAGTTTAGGGTCACTCTGTCTATGACACCCTACCCTTAAGGATAAATTGCCCTAACAGCAGCCTTTCAAGATGGTATGTGATATGGAAATGCCACAAGTCCCTTTCCTCTTTGGGGGTAGATTGCACCCTACACTTACATAGAAAGTTTTAAAAAGATGTTATCGGCATCATCTTCAGCTTAATCCTCACCCTCATCAGTGTGTACGTCATCATCACAGACTATCAATTCATCGCCGCTTGAATCCGCCATTAGAGAACAGTCAGTGCTTGGATGTCTTGGATGGTGAAGGCCTTCCTCGTGGAAGATGTAGTTCATTTTTATAAACATCATTTTCTCCACATTTTTGGGAAGTAACCTTCTACGGCGATCACTGACTAAGTTCCCTGCTGTGCTGAACACTCGTTCAGAGTACACACTGGAGGGTGGGCAGCTTAGGTATTGCAAAGCAAGTTTGTACATGGGTTTCCAAATGGCCTGCTTTTCTTCCCAGTAAGGAAAGGGACTGTCTGACATTTCCATATCAACTACCTCTTGAAAGTAATCCTCCACCATCCTTTGCATGTTTATACTCATATTGGATGGAGTTATGGGCAAAGTGACACATTTTTTTGAAAAATCCTTCAAACCAGCCCAGATGTTAAATTGTTCTGGTCTGCCCCCTGTGTCTTCCCTGCTTCTTTTTTGGAAATTTAATTTTTTACGAGCAACAGCTTGAGAAAGTGAAGGAGGACACGTCGTCAAGCCGAGGCCCAGTTCAGCGGCCAACTTGCTGAGCAATAGCTCCTTGCAAAAGTTCACATCTTGCTCATTTACAAGTAAAGACTCAATGTAGGTTTTAAACCTTGGATCAAGCACAGTGGCCAAAACGTACTGATCCGAGTTCAAGATCTTAATAACTCGAGGATCATTGTGAAGCGAATTAAGTACTTGATCGACAAGGCCAACATACTTTGCTGAATTGCTTGCTTTCAGCTCCTCCTTCATTTTCTCAAGCTGCTTTTCCAATAGTCTAATTAAAGGAATGACTTGGCTCAAACTAGCAGAGTCTGCACTGACCTCACATGTCACAACTTCAAATGGTTTCAGCACCTTGCACAGCACTGAAAGGATTCCCCACTGTGCAAGAGTGAAATACATCCCCCCTCCTTTCCCAATGTCATGACTTGTGCAATATGCTTGGATGGCTTTGCGCTGTTCCTCCATCCTCTGAAGCATGTACAGGGTGGAATTCCACCGAGTTACCACCTCTTACTTAAGTTGGTGGCAGGGCAAGTTAAACTGCTCTTGGAGCTGCTGTAATCTCCTACATGCTGTGGCTGAATGCCTGAAATGGCCTGAAATTTTACGGGCCACCGAAAGCATCTCCTGCACCTCACGGTTATTTCGTAGGAAGCTCTGCACCACCAAGTTGATGGTGTGAGCAAAACAGGGAATATGTTGGAAATCACCCAGCTGTAATGCTCGCACTATATTGTTGGCGTTATCTGAAATGACATACCCTGGGGAGAGTCCGAGTGGTATAAGCCATGCATCAATCACATCTCTCAGTTTGCGTAACAAATTGTCAGCCGTATGCCTGTTAGTGAAGCCGGTGATACAAAGAGTGGCCTGCCTGTGACAAATGTTACGTAGTGGTGTACATGCTGCTGCTGTTCCTGCTGGTGAAGGTGAATGACCAACCCAGTGGGCTGTCACAGTCATATAGTCTTTGGTTTGGCCACTTCCACTTGTCCACATATCTGTGGTTAAGTGAACAGTGGGCAGAATGGCATTTTTCAGCGCAATCTCTACATTTTTACACACTTTTTGGTATAGTTGTGGAATAGCTTTACGGGAGAAATGGTGTCGCGATGGAATTCTGTAATGCGGACACAAAACCTCAATTAACTGTGAAAAACCAGCTGCGTTTATTGTGGAGATTGGACGCAGATCTAACACTAACATTGCAGCCATGGCGTCTGTGATTCGCTTGGCGACTGGGTGACTGCTGTCATATTTGCTTCCCCTCGCAAATGATTGTTTCACAGTTAATTGCTGAAATGTAGGACTGCTCATTTTATTAACCTGCCTCTGGGATGACGATTCACCCCCAGCAGCAGCAACAGCAGCAGCAGGACTAACGCTTTCTTCAGAGGAATCAATAATAGTGCCGGAGTCATCCAGCCTTAAGTGGGATGCCGGGCTAACTCCGAGCGCTACTGAGGATATTGATGAGGATGGTGTGGTGGGTGTATTTTGTAGCCGTCGGTATGTCGGTGAGCGGAGGGTCTTAGCTGATGAGGGAGTGCTTGTATTCTTTTGGGAAGAACTTTCAGCTTTTTCCAACACTTTGCCATGAACTCTCGTTAAATGGCGTAACATAGACGAGGTTCCAAGATGGTTAAGGTCCCTCCCTCGACTGACTGTGGCTTCACATACACTACAAATGTCTATACAATTGTTGTCTGGATTTGGGTAGAAATAATTCCACACATAAGAAGTGGATTTTTTTGTTTTATGCCCAGGCATGACAATGGCCTTTTTCTTGTCACGTGCCAGAACTGCTGCCACTGGTGCAGGACTTACACAAACAACCTCATCCTCATCAACATCCTCATTAGCGCCCTCGTCGCCTACACAAATCTCCCCCTCATCCTCTTCTAATTCCAAAGTGGCATCCTCAATTTGGGTATCACCGTCTACACTCGGGCTATTAAGGCACACATCAGCAGAATGCTCACGATTAGACATCCCACTGTTGGATGGACTCTCCACAGGGATTGTTGTCATTTGTGAATCAGAGCAAATATTCTCCTGTAATGCCTCACTGTTATCTTGCAGCTCGGCTTTGACGCGTAACAGTAGTTGTGCACCAATTGTAGGCTGGGTAACTTTTTGGGATCTGCCACTAATAGCCAAAGGTGAAGGCCTCATTCTCTCTTTGCCACTGCGTGTGTAGAATGGCATGCTTGCAATTTTTTTTTTATCGTCACTTAACTTTTGCTCAGTTACACTTCTTTTTCGCTTCAATACAGTAAAAAATTTTTTGGTTTTTGTTTTTTGCACTAATTTTAAAACACTCTGTTGTTTGACATCGCCTTGGCCAGATGACGTACTGGGAACACTAACATCAGGACTGGTGACAGAACCTGGTTGCTCATTCAGATCATATGTGGACTGCTTTGAATCCATTCTGAGCGCAAACCACTGGGGAGTGCTAAAAATTATTTAGTAGATACTGCTGACAGTTATGACTTTTGACAGCCAGAAATATTAATGCACAATTAGGGAGGACACCCCAAAAGTACTGAGGAGTGCTAAAAATTATTTAGTAGATACTGCTGACAGATATGACTTTTGACAGCCAGAAATATTAATGCACAATTAGGGAGGACACCCCAAAAGCACTGAGGAGTGCTAAAAATTATTTAGTAGATACTGCTGACAGATATGACTTTTGACAGCCAGAAATATTAATGCACAAATAGGGAGGACACCCCAAAAGCACTGAGGAGTGCTAAAAATTATTTAGTAGATACTGCTGACAGATATGACTTTTGACAGCCAGAAATATTAATGCACAATTAGGGAGGACACCCCAAAAGCACTGAGGAGTGCTAAAAATTATTTAGTAGATACTGCTGACAGATATGACTTTTGACAGCCAGAAATATTAATGCACAATTAGGGAGGACACCCCAAAAGCACTAAGGAGTGCTAAAAATTATTTAGTAGATACTGCTGACAGATATGACTTTTGACAGCCAGAAATATTAATGCACAATTAGGGAGGACACCCCAAAAGCACTGAGGAGTGCTAAAAATTATTTAGTAGATACTGCTGACAGATATGACTTTTGACAGCCAGAAATATTAATGCACAAATAGGGAGGACACCCCAAAAGCACTGAGGAGTGCTAAAAATTATTTAGTAGATACTCCTGACAGATATGACTTTTGACAGCCAGAAATATTAATGCACAATTAGGGAGGACACCCCAAAAGTACTGAGGAGTGCTAAAAATTATTTAGTAGATACTGCTGACAGATATGACTTTTGACAGCCAGAAATATTAATGCACAATTAGGGAGGACACCCCAAAAGCACTGAGGAGTGCTAAAAATTATTTAGTAGATACTGCTGACAGATATGACTTTTGACAGCCAGAAATATTAATGCACAAATAGGGAGGACACCCCAAAAGCACTGAGGAGTGCTAAAAATTATTTAGTAGATACTGCTGACAGATATGACTTTTGACAGCCAGAAATATTAATGCACAATTAGGGAGGACACCCCAAAAGCACTGAGGAGTGCTAAAAATTATTTAGTAGATACTGCTGACAGATATGACTTTTGACAGCCAGAAATATTAATGCACAATTAGGGAGGACACCCCAAAAGCACTAAGGAGTGCTAAAAAATATTTAGTAGATACTGCTGACAGATATGACTTTTGACAGCCAGAAATATTAATGCACAATTAGGGAGGACACCCCAAAAGCACTGAGGAGTGCTAAAAATTATTTAGTAGATACTGCTGACAGATATGACTTTTGACAGCCAGAAATATTAATGCACAAATAGGGAGGACACCCCAAAAGCACTGAGGAGTGCTAAAAATTATTTAGTAGATACTGCTGACAGATATGACTTTTGACAGCCAGAAATATTAATGCACAATTAGGGAGGACACCCCAAAAGCACTGAGGAGTGCTAAAAAATATTTAGTAGATACTGCTGACAGATAAGACTTTTGACAGCCAGAAATATTAATGCACAATTAGGGAGGACACCCCAAAAGCACTGAGGAGTGCTAAAAATTATTTAGTAGATACTGCTGACAGATATGACTTTTGACAGCCAGAAATATTAATGCACAATTAGGGAGGACACCCCAAAAGCACTGAGGAGTGCTAAAAATTATTTAGTAGATACTGCTGACAGATATGACTTTTGACAGCCAGAAATATTAATGCACAATTAGGGAGGACACCCCAAAAGCACTGAGGTGTGCTAAAAATTATTTAGTAGATACTGCTGACAGAAATGACTTTTGACAGCCAGAAATATTAATGCACAATTATGGGGGACACCCCAAAAGCGCTGGGGAATGCCAAATATGAAGAAAAAATAATAAACCTCTATCCTCCTCTCTGCACTAGCGATTTTTGATAGAGCAATTGCAAGAACAATATTGTATTCTCTGTCCCTGCTCTAATTAGCCTATGACTACACCCTGCTCTCTCCCTCTGTCAAATGGCGATGGATTGCTGTGGAGGCGTGTATTTATAAAGTTGAAGTATCGCGAGAACCGAGCCCCGAGATCCGACGACGTCACAATGACGTTCGGCCTCGATTTGGATTCGGAACGGGCGGGAGAGTACCGAGCTGCTCAGCTCGGTACTCGGATACCCAAAGTTCGGGTGGGTTCGGTTCTCGGAGAACCGGACCCGCCCATCTCTAGTTTTAACACAGCAATTTACAGATCAGTTAGAATGCAGATCTTCCAACTCTAAATCTATCCAAACATTTTAAAATTGCCCCACCTTGCCGTGCAACATTGCACCTTCTACCTGGAATTAATGCTAACTTTAAATTAAAGCCCATAATACACTTTTGTTTATAAAGTTTCCCTGTATGGTAGAAAAGATCATTGAAAGGCTACTGAAATAAGCAACACCCAATCTCTGAAACTTCAGAATATGTGTAAAACTGAAGTCGGTAAACTGGCCAAACACTATACAGGCAATACATTTCTAAATGTACAATCTGATATTTTTAAAGGTCATTTAAATATCTTGTTCATAGCACTAAACCTTGTTTTTGTATTTGCACACCGTATGATTGCTCACTAGAGATGTTCACTGACCCTCGTGTTTTGGTTTTGGTTTAGGATCTTTATTAAATTAGAGTGGTTGGCAAAACCGCTCTTGCGTGCTTTGGTTTTGGTTTTGGATGTGTATTTGTCTGAAAAATTGCTAAAATATGCTAAAATCCCATAATTTTGCTCTTTTTTCACCCTACAATATTATTAACCTCAATAACACTAATTTTCAGCCAGTCAATTTTGACCACCTCACAGGTCACTATATGATTTTCACACCGTTTTGGCGAAAGACTGCAGTGAGCTATGACAAAAACACACAGCAATTTATATCATATCTAGGTAACATTTCCACACAGCAGTGGCAGAAAAAAATGAAAAGTGGTGAAAGATGGAATTGTCCTTGGAAAATATTTTAAAAAGGTTAAACAAACTCACACAGAAGCAGGAGGGGTAGCAGGTACAGTTTAACAAGCCAAGCACTTCATCGACAAGGAGTGCCACTTTTGTACTTGGTTTGTTTGGGCCCATAAAACAAGCTGACAATGGGCTTAAGGCATCTAAGCTTAAGGCATGTAAGCTGTCAATGAACTCTACAGTGGCTAGCCCTGCACCAGTGAAAGCAGTTCTTGCCAGTGATAAGAAGAAGGCCATTGTCATGCCTGGGCATAAGACCAAAAATCCACCTCTTATGTGTGAAATTATTTTTACCCAAATCCTGACAACAGTTGTCTAGCCATTTGTAGCATTTGCAAAGCCACAGTCAGTAGAGGTAGGGACCTTAACCATCTAGGAACCTCATCCATGTTACGCCATTTGAAGCGAGTTCATGGCAAGCTCTTGGGAAAATCAGAAACTTATGATAAAAAAATAACAAGTAGTCCAGCATCACCTACCTCCCTTCACTCAGCTAGATCCCAGCGCCTGCAATCTACACAGCGAACCCCTTGTTATGCACGTTTCGTCGCTATCCAATAACGACTGTCGAATCTCGATTTGTGTTTCCAACACAGAAATATTTATTCTCAAAAAGTAGCAGAATAATTTGAGCTAAATAATAATAAGTTCAGCCGTTACTTATCGCAGGCGCTCTGGATCCAGTGAACAGTCATTCAGGTCTGAAGTCTGTGGTCAAGATGACTGATCACTAGATGAGAAGCTCCTGCTTATATGCAAACAGAGATACAGTAAAACAATGCAGATGGTGTGGCTTGCTTCTATTGGTCCAGGCTTCAGTAAGGTCCAGGGGGTTGTAGATCATAGGCTGGTTCAATCTAAGGAATGAAAAGGTGGGGGTCATCTCTCCAGGGGATGTGCTCTGTTCTTCCCGCCAAAACTCCAATTACAACTAGTCTATTAATATTTTATAGTCAGCATCATATTAAAGGTTTATTCCCTAACATCAATAACTAGAGTATGCAATGTGCGATCTCTTCGCCGAATGCACCGGACAGCTGCTGATGTAAAGGGGATTAATATGATATCAGACATGACACATTTCCTTTAACCTGAACCATAGGTTTTACTAATATGCATATAACTTATAATATTGCACATAAACACTACTATATTTCGACATAAATAACTATGTGTTGCAACTACAATTAATGTGTACTATTTACAAATGTGTGTGTTTGTGCGAATGTACATAAAAGTGTAAAAACTGTTATTGTCACGTGTTGCGGATGGATACACCCTTCCACGCCGTAGCGTGCTCTACGCATATTAGCAGACAAAGACAACCAAGTTTGCTCGATATTAATTGAAATGACTTTATCCAATTTGCTGACTTCGACACCCTTCATCATCAATATCCTCACTAGTGATCAGAGTTAGTCCTGCATCCAAGTTGTTAAGGCTAGAAGACTCCTCCTTTATCCAGGATTCCTCAAAAGAATCCTTGAGCGTTAGGATGCTGCTCCTGCTGCTGGGGGTGGATCTTCAACCCAGAAGCAGACCAAGAAGAAAACTACTAGTAGTTTACAACAATTGTCTGTCAAACAATCCTTTGCAAAAGGAAGTAAGTATGAAAGCTGTCAATTAATCGCACAGCGAATCACAGGCACAATGGTGACTATGCTAGTATTAGATCTGTGTCCAATATCCACCATTTATGCAGCAGGTTTTAGACAGTTAATTGAGGTCCTGTGTCCCCATTACCAAATTCCATGTCGTTGTTATTTTACTAGACAAGCAATTCCGCACCTCTGCCTAGAGGTTACAAAAAACAAAATTATTGTGCTAAAAAATGCCATTCTACCCACTTGTCACAGGCACTAGGAGTCTTTACCCAGGTATCACCAGATGATGGCCTTACCAGAGCAGTATATGTGGTAATATGGTACTCTGGTAGCGGGGTGATCACGGAACAGGAGACAGCAGATGGTAAGAGAATGCTCGTGGAAAGTCTATGACTAGCAGCACTGGTAATATATAGATAATAGTACACGAGGAACTGGATGGACAAGGAAACGTGAGGGTAGTCAGTGGTCTGCGGATAGCAAGTTGTACCACTGCTATAGTGAGGAGGAATGTCCAGAAATAACGAGGAGGTGATGAGAGTCAGCGGTCTGCGTATAGCAAGTGGTACCGCTGTCTAGGTGAGGAGATGGAATCCAGGTGAAGGTATCCGGGGAGTCAGTGGTCTGCGTTAGCAAGTTGTACCACTGCTATGTGAAAGGATACTGGAAACAGGTGACTCAGGAAACAGGGAACAGTGGTCTGCCTCTAGCAAGTTGTACCACTGAATATATATATGTGAGGAAGAGCACGGGGAGATAAATGCAATGCAGAGTATACACGGGCACACTGAACTTGATCCCACGATGATATGCACAATATTAATAACTGAACAGCACTGCACAATAATACAAAGTCACAAGAACTATCCAGGCAAAAGGTAACACAGTCAAATGATGGCAATAGTCTCAGCGGATAGGCAACTCCAGAGGAGAACAACTCAGTCCAGCAAGATATGCAATACACCAGCACAGTCAATGAGAAGTATGCATACCGTGGTTCAGGAGAGCAGGCTGTCAGACAGAAGTGCAGGGATTCCTGAACGGCTGGAGGCCGGCAGGATACGAAGTCCCAGGAGGGTAGAAGCGGTAATCAAGTAGGTGCAGCGCACAGGTAGGTAGACCAGCAGGGATGGAAACAATACTCAGGAAGCAGTAGTATATAGAACTGGACACCTGGAGAACACTGAAGAGTAGAGATGGTCTAGACGAGATGGAAGCAGCGGAGCGTTGATCCAATGCAGACAGGCGAGTTGACACAAGCGGAGACACTGTAGAAGCACGGAGAGCGGATCAGCGGGCTGCAGACACGAGGAGTACTGGAGGGTTGCGATGAGCAGGGTACTGCAGATACACGGAGGCAGCGGATAGGAATCAGCTGGAGCAGTCACGATGAAACACGGGAGAGTTGAGGTGAGCAGGATACTGTAGATACACGGAGGCAGCGGATAGGAATCGGCTGGTGCAGTCACGATGAAACACGGGAGAGTTGAGGTGAGCAAGATACTGTAGATGCACGGAGGCAGCGGATAGGAATCAGCTGATGCAGTCACGATGAAACACAGGAGAGTTGAAGTGAGCAGGATACTGCAGATACACGGAGGCAGCGGATAGGAATCAGCTGATGCAGTCACGATGAAACACAGGAGAGTTGAAGTGAGCAGGATACTGCAGATACACGGAGGCAGCGGATAGGAATCAGCTGGTGCAGTCACGATGAAACACAGGGAGTTGAAGTGGTCTGGAAACCACAAACGAACAACAGGAATCAGCAGGAGCTGAACACACGAGGAAACACAGGAACACCTTCAGAGGCTCATGGGGAATGAGACTCCAAGATCAGGCAACGAGGTATTGACCTCAGGTGCTTTAAATAGGGAGTGTTGCCTGATCAGCCAATTAACTAAAAGGAACATGAACTGAAGGTTTGAAAGGGCTGCACATGCGCAGACCCTCAGGATGGTGGACGGCCACGGTTCCTAAACACACGAGAAGTAGCACTCACAGTCCGGTGAGTGACACCACTGTACACTTAACCAATATGTAGACAAGCAGAACTGGCCAAAGTAAAGATTACATGACTGTGATAGCCCACTGGGTTGGTGAATTGCCTTCAGCAGCATCTAACAAACAACGCCAGATCTTTCAGAAGCAGGCTTTTCTGTGTATCACCGGCTTCACTAAGAGGCATACTGCTAACAACCGTTTCAAAAAACTAAGGGATGTTATTGCAACATGGCTTATCCCGCTTGGACTCTCCTCAGGATATGTTATTTGATTTCTGATAACGCCATCAATATTGTGAGAGCATTACAGCGGGGTGAATTCCATCACATTCCCTATTTTGCTCACACAATCCAATTTGTAGTACAGAGCTTTTTAAAAAATAACAGTGACATGCAGGAGATGCTGTCTGTGTCCCGAAATATTTCGGGACATTTTCGGCATTCTGCAAAAGCATGTACAAGATTGCAGCAGTTAAAAGATGAATACAACTTGCTCTGCCACCAACTGAAGCAAGAGGTAGTAACTGGGTGGAATTTCACCCTTTATATGCTTCTGAGGATGGGGGAACAGCGAAAAGCCATCCACACTTATTCAACAAAACATGACATTAGGAAAGGAGAGGTAATGTACTTTAGTCCAGCTCAGTGGAGAATACTTTCCGTGTTGTGCAAGGTGCTGAAACCATTCAAACTCGTCACCTGTGATGTATGTTCAGATACTGCTAGCTTGAATCAAGTCATTCCCCTAATCAGACTTTTGGAAAAGCACCTTGAGAAATTAAAGGAGAAGATGAAACAAAGAAATTACGCTAAGTATGTCGGACTTGTAGTTCAAGTACTTTATTCGCTTTGCCAGGATCCAAGAGTTATCAACATCTTGAAATTGTATCACTACATTTTGGCGACTGTGCTTGATCCTAGATTTAAGAGCTGTGTCTTTTCTTTCTTTCCAACTGATCCAGATCTCAAGAGATGCAAGGATTTCCTGGTCAGCAAGTTGACAGATCAAGTGGTACTTGACACGACAACGTCTCCTCCTTCAGTTTCTCAGGCAACTGCTGCTAGGAAAACATAGCTTTCCCAAGAGACCCAGTGTTCATGCAGATGAGTCACCACAACATTTTGACCTTCGGTCTGGTCTAAAAGAATTAGCCAAAAATCGTGACAGCTCTGCTGTAAAATGAACTACAAATTCCCCAAGGAACACTGCTATCCCTGTTTCTGTGTGAGCAATGGCACTGAGACTGGAGGGTGAGAAGAACAATGTGACTGGAGCCTGGAGAGTGACAAGAACAATGTGACTGGAGACTGGAGAGTGACAAGAAAACTGTCACTCCTGTCTCTGTGTGAGCAATGGCACTGAGCAATGGCACTGAGACCGGAGAGTGACAAGAACAATGTGACTGGAGTGACAAGAACATTGCCACCCCTGATTCTGTTTGAGCAATGGCACTGAGCAATGAACTGAGACTGGAGAGTGACAAAAATAATGTGACTGGAGACTGAAGAGTGACAAGGACACTGCTAGCCCTGTTTCTGTGTGGCCAGAGGCACTGAGCAATCATGCTGAGACTGGAGAGTGACAAGAACAGTGTGACTAGAGACTGGAGAGTGACAAGGACACTGCCACCCCTCCTCTTTTTATTGAAATACAAGAAACATGTGTCAGCTTCATATCTGAAGATTCAAGACTAGATAGACAAAACCTAATAAAGATGTCATTCCCAAATCCAAAGTGGACTAAAAAAGCCTACGCTTTCTGATAAAAGCCAGCAGAACCAAATAACAGGCATTTTGAGTTTCCCTGAATTGTTACAAATAGGTACTGACCAAAAATGTTTAAATTACTTTAGTGCACAAATGGAGGTCGACTTGGTGTCAACCCTGTCAGATGCCAAATGTCCTAGGTTCTTTTTGAGAGAGGGGACAAACACCACTTTAATGCCATGTAAATGCTGTGTAACTTTATATTTCCTGTTCCCATCAATACCATTGATTCTTCCAGTGGTATAGAAAGCGACAGGTGATCAGGCAGAAATAATTCTGCTGTGGCCATTCTCACATTCTCACTCTTGGTTTTCCTAGTTGATATAGATAACTAGTGCCAGATCTTTTTTAATTCCACTACTCTGGGATCTCTTGATGCAGAACCATTTTTTTCATCTTGTTGCAGATGGCATTATTGGCTTGAAGACAGAAGGAAATCCTTCTGGGTTAACTGTTTGGCATACATTTATAACACCTTATAACTGTGATCCAGCTATGGTCATTACTGCTGCAGTCCCTGCACTGCACCCAAGTCCTTACTGTAAGCAGTTAAAGTTACATAATTTGATGAAGGTCCTAGGATCTGGCTTCCTCAAGCCTCATTTATAGCTGACACTAATTATAATGTGCTATACTGTCGTAGCAGTCTAGCATTGCTCATATAATAAAGCCTGCAGCAGTAGTGACTGTTGGATATGACTGATAATAAAAATGAACAAATACTAGAAGGTGTGGAGAATGTTTTGTATTCAAATGTCTACATTTAAATATAAAGGTATAAAGGATATATTTTATGCAAAAATTTAAATTCAGCAGCTTAGGACAAATAGCATTTAAGTAGATGCATTATTATAACATGGAAATGCAGAAGCACTCCTACTGGATAATTTTAGACATTGGAGATCAGAATTAATGTCAAGCATATATGCCTTATTAATAGCTACTATTGCAAAACAATTAATAGTAAAACAATGGACATTCCCATCTACACCTCTTCTAAGCACGTTAAAGACGGATTTATTAGACACATTCTGTTTTTACAGAAGATCCACCCTTCCTGATATAGAATCAGGAATAAAGAAAAGTGATTAAAAGTGTGAGTCTCGATTGTAAAGTCTCTGGAGGATAATGTACAAGCTGATATCATGAGAATCTTTGAATCTCCGGAGTGGTATTTACTTAGACAAGTGTGTATATTTACTAAGCTGCAGGTTTGAAAAAGTGGATATGTTGCCCATAGCAACCAATCATATTCTAGCTGTCATTTTTGTAGAATGTACTAAAAAAATGATAACTAGGGGCCTGATTCATTAAGGATCTTGGGCCTGATTCATTAAGGATCTTAAATGAAGAGGTATCTTATTTCAGTCTCCTGGACAAAACCATGTTACAATGCAAGGGGTGCAAACTAGTTTTCTATTTTGCACATAAGTTAAATACTGATTGTTTTTTCATGTAGCACACGAATACTTGATAGCTTATTTGTACACTGAAATTTAAAGTTGATATTTGTGTGCTACATAAAAAAAACAGTCAGTATTTATGTGCAAAACAGAATACTAGTTTGCACCCCTTGCATTGTAACATGGTTTTGTCCAGGAGACTGAAATAAGAAGTTTCTCAAGTTAAGATCCTTAATGAATCAGGCCCTAGAATCTGATTGGTTGCTATAGGCAACATCTCCACTTTTTCAAACCCGCACTTTGGTAAATATACCCCAAAGGCTCTTACTTGTTGCTATTTACAACATTTATGTTAGTACTTGTATTTTAGGATATGTTTATCCATACTTATATGTTTAATAGTGAATGTGGTTCTATGTTTAAGTTCTTTATATTTTTTGTTTTTGTTATTATTTTATTTGTGCTATTGGTCTTTAGGTAACATTACTTGCAGATTTCATTGTGAGGTCTTGTCATCCATATCAATGTCCTTTTCCAAGCCTCTTAATATCATCATTCATATCATAATGTAGTACACATCAACTGTTGAAAAAAGAAGGTATGTTAAAGAAATATAATTACAAAATATTGTACACACGCTTGATGGAATGCTTAATATTTACTATGTATTTGTTGTGAATTTTTTTGTATCTTATATAATAGAAAAGAAATATAAAAAAATTACTGAATGAGTGACGTTAGGTCATTTATTCAGTGTTTTAGGCGACCCCCAACAATTGCACCTTAGGTGACCGACAAGGTTTGGCTAATGGTAGAGCCAGCCCTGTCTATGGAGCTTTCGAAGATGCTTTGGGCCACAAAAATGTTATGGAAGGGTGAACTCTGTCCCATTGGAGAGGTTATATCCATATATATTACAAGTTAACCCGTGCATGATACTCATGCATTCTAGTCAAATCAAGCTACTTAAGGTGTTAAAAAGGTTCTTGTCATGCATTGGGCCATAGCCCAGGCCTTAACCACCAACCACTCCCCACTGTCACCCCCGGCAACCACCAACCACTCCCAACTGTCACTTCTCCTTCAAGAAATATATATATATATTTTTTTTTAAAATCTTTATAAACACTTTTAACAATTAACAAACTAAATTAACAAATTAAAAACATCTTAGTATACCAAATTTCAGCCCTTTCTGAAATTTTTTTCCCACACATACTAAGAATTTAGTAGGTCAGTGTATAACTCCGCCCAGCAGGTGGCGCTGCAGCTTGGTTTTATTTTTTCCACACAGACACACACACACACACACAGACAGACAGACTAACACATGCCACTAGACATTTATATTATAGATCTGTGGTAAATTGCTGATGGTATATTGTATATCTAGGCTTTTTACCTTACAGCAGAGATCATCTTTGTAATTATTTAACTGGTAAATATTTTTTCCTCCATAGGAGTCGAATGTACAATGCTCCTTCATTATACCACCTAGGGTAAAATAGTTAAACTGGAGCACATTACAATGGTCCCACCTTGTATCTCTCTACCAGATACTGACTTTTGCCTGTACCCAAACACTGTTTCTATCAGCCTCATTATGTTATCCAAACACAACAGGTCGCTGTCCTAATCACATTGAGATGGAAAAGAAGAAAAGGTTAATGTTACCCTACCATGTAATCTAAAATGTCCCTACCCTGATCTGATTTCTTTGTCAGGTCTGTAATAGGGGCGGTGCAGCCACCAAGGACACAAGGCCATGGGAGCGACGTGGTGGCCCACTATTTTTCCCAGACCCAGCCTCCTGCTCCCCGACAAAGAGGTTAGCAGCTAGGTCTATTTCAGCTAAAGTACTGAACAACATAAGTATGATGGCTGCAGTCACATGGTACAGAATTGTGCCCTGCCTGTGCATGCTGTAGCACACATGAGGAGAAGTATGTCATTAAAATGGTCAATGTGGGAAACAAGATGAGGAGTAGACATGTGAGGGAGAAGCTTGTGAGCCAGATGGAGCATGTGAAAGAGAAGCTGGTGAGCAGGAGGGGGTATATGAGGGAGGATTGGGTCCCTCACTTCCTGCTTGTTACAATACTTTGATTTTTCACCTCCAAGATCTCATTGTGTCCCTCAGATCTCACATCAAGAATACTACTCACATTTTCAAGTCATTGTTAAGGAGGGATATTGGGCGGTAACTAGCACAATTATGGACGTCTTTACTCTCCTTATGGATCAGAGTTATCCGAGCCTCCAGAGATTCTTTGGGCCAGGGGTTGCCCTTCAGGATAGAATTAAAAAGAGTGGAGAGGCGAGGGGCCAGAAGAACAGCAAACTTCTTATAGTAAGCTGCCGAGAACCCATCAGGACCAGGTGCCTTACCTGTTTTCTGAGCCTTAATAACCTGCCCTACCTCCTCTAAGGAAATGGGTTCACTAAGATCTGCAGCATGGGGAGTAAGCTTTGGAAGACGAGTGTCTTCCAGGAATTTATCTATATGCTCTGCCTGTTCCCGATGGGCCGAGGTGTTGGGGGGTTGAGGGAGATTATACAGTTTTAGATAATAGTTCTGGAATTCCAAGCAAATTAATTTTGGATCATAGACCAGAACTCCTGAGGAATCCCTGACAGCCATAAGATTACGGGCCGAGACTTTGGTCCGCAGACGAGTGGCCAAGAGCTTGTCCGCCATATCACCCTTTTCGTAAAAGTGTTGGTTCACCCATTTCAGCTTGTTGGCCACTCGGTGGGAGAGAAGCAGGTTAAGTTCACCCCTCACAGAAACCATCTGTTTGAATACAGCAGGGTCAGGATTAGATTGATGTTGTTCCTCCAGCTGCTGGAGGCCGTGGAGAGACGCATAGCTTCGGCCATTCTAGCCTTTTTGGCATTTGCTGCCAAAGCCATTAGGTGACCTCTAATGACCGCCTTATGAGCATTCCAGAGAGTAGAGGGTGAGATATCAGAAGACTCGTTTGTTTAAAAATATTCGGATATTAGGGATTTAATATGAGCTACTGTGTTTTGGTCGTGGAGAAGGGACTCGTTGAGTCTCCAGGAAAAGGTAGAGGAGCGAGAAACTAGGGAGGAGAGGTCCGCCGAAGTTGGGGCATGGTTAGACCATGTAATTGAGTGAATATTAGAGTTGGTGAGTTTAAGGGTCAGGTCGTGGCTGAGCAGGACCATTTCGATTTGGGAATAGGTGTTATGGACTGAAGAATAGAAAGAGTAAACTCGGGCCAAAGGGTCAGAGATTCTCCAAGTTTCGTACAGATTGTGCAGCTTCATAAAATCTTGCAAAGCCCTGGAGTTCCTACTGTCCCTCCCGTCGGAAAGAGCAGCTGAGGGGGCAGATCTATCCAGATGGGGGGTAAGAACCGCATTAAAGTCTCCACCCACTATCAATTCTCCCTTACGAACCTGAGAAAGTGTAACTCCTAGGCGTTTAAAGAATTTGTGCTGATCTTGGTTCGGGGCATAAATATTCTCTAGCGTGCACGGGAGATTGTTCAATTTACCCACTAGGATAAGATATCTACTTTCTTTGTCTCTGTGTGTGTCTGTGAGATCAAAAACAAGATTACGCGAGAAAAGGATTGCCACCCCGCATCTCTTCTTGGCAGAGTCACAGGCATGATAAGTGAAGGGGAATCTTTTGGATTTAAGTTCCGGGTGCAAGTGCTTAATAAAATGGGTCTCCTGTAGGAATATTAGACGTTCCTGATGCCAGAGGAAGAGGCGGAAGGGGAAGCCCCACCGATAACGGACATTATGATCTCGTAGAACTTGCGTTACTGGGGCGAACTCCCGACGTCTGGCCAGAAGTGAAGTCGTAAAATGACATCTCTAGGCTGGTTCTGGTCGGTCGATCTGGGCTTTAGGGCCCTATGGGCTCTGTCCAATAGTATGTGGTCCTCTGGGACCTCAGGGGCCAATTGGGAGAAAAGCTTCTTCAAGTATTGGTCCAGATGAGCAGATTCGACTGTTTCCGGAATGCCCTTCAGACGCAGATTATTCCGCCTTGCCCGATTGTCCATATCCTCTTGATGTTCCTGGACAGATGTCAAGTCACTACGAAGGCGTACAATATCCTCCTCCATGCCTGTCCGAGAGGACACCACCGTCTCCAATCTTTGTTCAACTTGGTCAGTACGGGCTCCAATTGAAGCCACCTCCGCCCGTAGTGAGTGGAGGGCAGCTTGCACTTCTGAGTGGATGGAAGATTTCAGTTCGTTCATTTCTTTGATTAGCGTTAGGAAGTCCCGTCTGGTTATCGGGGACATGTCATCTTTCTCTGAGTCAGATTCAGCAGAACTGTGAGGGGAGTCCATCCTCGCCCGATGCGGGGTTGAGGTTGATTGCTTCAAGAAATATTGAGGGAGTTCTTTAGGGTGGGATTTCTTACTTCCCTTAGGCATTGTGGAGGAACCTCAAAAGCTGGACTTTTAAGCAGCAGGAGGGGCGGTATGTCTCACACTAACCTGTCTCCTATGAGCTTGGGCACTGGCAATGGCTGGCTTCTCCGGTCCCCTCGCCAGCTCCACTTGTCCTCTGTCCTCAGGGAGCCGAACTTCGGCCACAGCCTCTGGGCTAGCAGATCAGCGCTGTGTCTTTCACCAGCTGCTGCAGGGGGTCCTCTTGCACCGCTGTTTGTCAGAGAGATGGATTAGATATCCTCAGCAGAACACGTTTTATTGACTGGAAGTGTGCCTGGTGATTGACGGCTAGCAGGCCACTGATGGTGGGGGCCCCGATTTCTGGCCCCGTTACAGGCCCCAGATGAAGGCCCTCTTATAAATGTAGACCCAGCGCAGGGAATTCCGGTGCGGCCCGCCCGACCGGAAGTTCCGCAGCGAAACCGGAAGTCGAGGGGGCTGCCGGGCAAGTCCCAACTCGAGCCCCGGGTCTTCGCCGGAAGTAGGCCTCCGGTCCCCGCTCACCTCTGTCTGTAAGCAAAGCCTGCCTCGTAATGTAGTGCAGCCGCACACCCGAAATCACCTCCGCTTTCCAATGCCAGCGATTCCGGCCTGAGTGTGAGTAGGCCGGTCCAGAGGTGACCTCGCCGACCCGGTAACGTTGCTTGTGACTTTGACTTTTGCGGGGCTCAGTGGGTAGCGGGCCTCCGCTTAGAGAAGCCCCAATGGGTTGTGTGGGGGCTTATATGGGCAGCCAGGTGCCGGATAAGGCTTAGCGTGACGGGGGCCAATTGTGGTGTCACCGGGAGCGGGAGACTGTTGTCCAGCTGCCTCTGGGGTAACCAAGGCAGATTCCCAAGATTCTGGTGCAGATTAGAGGGATTATATCCCAGATTATTCCACAAATTAGAGACCTGGAAGCAGGAGCTGGTGTGATATTCGACCATCCGAAATGGCTGCCTAGCCACGCCCCCACTACTCACATTTTGAAGTCCCTAAAGGATATAGTGTTGAAGTTCACTTACTATTTCCTCACTTTAGATGTAGCAACCCTATATACAAACATCCTTCATGATAGGGTTGCTGAGACTATCAAAGATTATTTGATATCCAGTGGGGCTTTTTTGGTGAGACAACAATATTTTATTATTAGTTCCATTACTTATATTTTAGCACATATTTATTTTATTTTCAATACACAGTTTTATTTACAGGTCACAGGACGGCCAGGGCACCAAGTTAGCCCCGAGTTATGCTAACATCTATATGGGCTATTTTGAACAAAGATATATCTGGGATGGACCCTTTGGGGTGAACTTGGTGTTTTATGGCTGTTACATAGATGACCTGTTATTTGGGAAGGGGATCAAGAATCTATTCACCAATTTGTTGAGCATCATAATCACAATTCTTATAACAACCTTCACTTAAACTTTGTCAGGAGTCAGTGAATTTTTTGGATCTGAACCTTTCAGCCCAAGAAATATGTATCACTGCTGCGAATTATCAAAAATTAGTGGACTCTAATAATTATATCTGCTTTGATAGCAGTCATTAAAAGCTAGATGATTTGTTTCATTAGTGAGATGATTATTTGGATATGAGGAATGGAGTGTGATCTGATTGTCAGACGCCGTCTCCGCGCCTCCTTGCTGGCCGGGGACGGACGTCTTCTCCCTGCCCTTCTCTGGAGTAAGAGGCCTAGCCCAAACCCTGAAAAACAGCCCCATACCATTAACCCTCCTCCACCAAACTTCACAGTTGGCAAAATGCAGTCGGGCAAACCCAGACTTGCCCATCTGACTGCTAAACAGAGTAGTGTGATTCATCATTCCACAGAACACGTTTCCATTGCTCAACAGTCCAGTGTCCATGTGCCTTACACCACTCCAGATGATGCTTGGCATTGGTCTTGGTGATGTGAGGCTTGCATGCAGCTGTTCGGCCATGGTAACCCATTCCATTAAGCTCCCACCACTTACATTGTCGCCATTGGAAGTTCGGAAATCTTCAACTATGGAATCAGCAGAGTGTTGGCAACTTTTATGCACCGTGCCCCTTAGTAGTCATTGAGCTTGCTCTGTGATTTTACGCAGTCTTCCGCTTGATGGCTAAGTTACTGTTGTTCCTAAACGCTTCCATTTTCTAATAAAATCACTTAAAGTTGACCGTGGAATATTCAGCAGGGATGAAATTTCATGAACATCTAATTGCAAAGGTGGCACATGCTTGCAGTCACTGAGCTCTTCAGAACGACCCATCTTGTATCACAAATGTTTGTAAATGGCAAACTGCATGGCTAAGTGCTTGATTTTATACACCTCTGGCAACAAATTTTATTGAAACACCTCAGTTCAATAATTAACAGGTGTGTGGCCAAATACCTTTCTCCATATAGTGTATGAATTTGGATTTATATATGCTATATATTTTCACACTATGGAATAATTTATATTACAGTTAGGCATGTTGTTTCATTAGTAATTATGGCTGAATTTAGTCCGCTCAGTGTTTAAGTTTCTCTAATTTTCATAAGCATCATGGTTTGACCCATTTGCAGACTACTTGGATCAATTATTTGAATCATTTGTTATCATTGTTAGTTTTTTATTTTGCCAGTTTTGATTGCCCATTTTTAGTGATAGTAATGTAATTTATTTTATTATTGGTTTTGTAACTAGTCATTCCGTAAATAGAAATTCCAGCTGTTCCCAGTCATTAGATGTGTTTATAACTGGTAGCAGTGACAATGAAGGATTATTTAAATACCCATTCCTGAGATCTAACCTCTATCTTTGAGAAAGTCACATACTGATGAACAACGTCAGATTATGTGCTGCTACTGTGAGTTGGATTTACTTATGAAGTACCTATCTCTGAACCACACAGGATTCACGGACCATATCTCTCACCTGTCACAGAAAAACGGCATCTGAATCAGGACAAGCCAGTGGAAGTTCCAATGTAAGAAATTTAAATATATTTTCTTTTGGCTAACTCTTTTCCAACAGAGGGACGGGAGGTCCCCAATCAGCTGTTTGTTCTATTTGTACTGGACTGTTATCTGCTTTGGTGTCCAAAGGTGCAAATATTAAGTGAGTGTAGTGATTTCCAAAGTATCTATATCTATATCAATTACCAACTACTGCTGTTTTTAAAGGGAGAGGAAAAATATTCTGAGAAGCTGGTGGGCATGGAGGGGGCATGCAATGGGGAAACTGGTGAAGAGGAGAGGGCATGTGATAGAGAAGCTGAACATGCAGCATGTGAGGGAGAAGATGGTGGGTAGGAGGGAGGGGGTATGTGAGAGAAAACTGGTGGGGTAGAGCAGGCTTGTAATGGAGACGCTGTAGGTAGGAGGGAACATGTGAGACAGAAGCTGGTCGGCAAGGGGGGCGTACAAGAGAAAAGTCAGTGGGCAGCTGGGGCATGTGAGAAAAGTTGGTGGACAATATAGGGCATGTAAGAGAGAAGCTGGTGATTATAAGGGTATATCTCACATGCCCCTCCAGGTTTTCCCTCACATGCTCCAAAAAGTTGATATTTCATGTCAAATGTTATAGGGTTATTTGACCACTGGACCAAAAATTGCCAAGAGCGGAATGTATTGCTGTTGTGTAGTAGTGGTATATATTGCTATAATGTAGTGATGGTATGTATGCTGTACTGTAGTTGTGATATATAATTAGAGATGCTCACTGACCCCCGTGTTTTAGTTTTGGTTTTGGATCTGGATTACTGTTGTGTTTTGGTTTTGGTTTTGCCAAACCGCCCTTGCGTGTTTTGGTTTTGGTTTTGTTTGGTTTTGTTTTGCAATTTTCTTTAAAAATCAATGTTTATGGGCATAAAATAACCTAATATAGTGCTTCACCTGTTTCTTGGATAAGTAAGGTAATTCTAAAGCTAATAAATTAGGAAAAAAAACAGTTTAATCCCTGGTAGGCCGACCTTACTTCTGCACACAAACCTGGTTGTCTTCCTCTTCATCTTAGCCTATTGGCAATGCAGCCATCGTCTTTGGGTGTATATTACCCCCTACACTTATAGTTAAATATAAAAAGAAATGGACAAAGGCAGTTTGGTTTCAGTCTCTATAGCCCCCCCCCCTCTACTTGTAGTTAAATAGGAAAAAAGCAGCCTGCATAGACTGAACAATATAAAAAATAAATGGACTAAGGTACTTTGGTGGCTGTCTATGACCCCCCCCCCCTCGCTCTCCACCTGTAGTTGAATAGAAAAAAAGTAGCCAGCATAGACTGTAGAATTAGAATATAAAAATAAATGGACCAAGGTAGTTTGGTGGCTGTCTATGACTCCCCCCTCCCTCCACTTGTAGTTGAATAGAAAAAAAGCAGCCTGCATAGACTGTAGAATTAGAATATAAAAATAAATGGACAAAGACAGTTTGGTATCTGTCTGCATCAAGCCCCCTCTCCACTAGGAGTAAAATAGAAAACTATTCAGCCTTTATAGAGTCTAGAATATAAATAGAAATTGAGAAAGGCAATTTGGTATCTGTCTGCATCATAAACATCAACAACATCATTAGTGCCCTCGTCGCCTACACAAATCTCCCCCTCATCCTCTTCTAATTTCAAAGTGGCATCCTCAATTGGTGTATCACTGGCTACACTAGGGCTGTTAAGGCACACATCAGCAGAACTGCTGAAAGGACCTTTCTTTATGGGTACACTGTCACTAACAGAATGCTCACGATTAGACATACCACTGGTGGATGGACTCTCCACAGGGATTGGTGTCATTTCTGATTCAGAGCATACATTATCCTCTAATGACTTACTGTTTTCTTGCAGCTCGGCTTTGACGCGTAACAGTAGTTGTGCACCACTTTGAGACTCCAAATTACTTGGTCTTGCTTGGTCACGAGTGTTCGTACAAGAAGAAGGCTCAGTAACGTTTTTTGATCTGCCACTAATAGAGAAAGGCGAAGGCCTCATTCTTTCTTTGCCACTGCATGTGTAGAATGGCATGTTGGCAAAAAAAATTTATCAGCACTTAACTTTTCCTCAGTTACACTTCTTTTTTCGCTTCAACATGGTAAAAAAAAAATTGGTGTGTGTTTTTTTGCCTGATTTCAAAAGACTGTGTAGTTTGACATCGCCTTTCCCAGATGACGTACTGGCAACACTACCATCAGGACTGGTGACAGAACCTGGTTGCTGATTCTGCTCATATGTGGACTGCTTTGAATCCATTATAATGAGGCCAAAGCACTTGT
This sequence comes from Mixophyes fleayi, assembly GCF_038048845.1. NCBI lineage: Eukaryota > Metazoa > Chordata > Amphibia > Anura > Limnodynastidae > Mixophyes > Mixophyes fleayi. Next base: position 259,266,482 of record NC_134403.1, read on the forward strand.
AGTGCTACAAATTGTTTTAGATACTGCTGACAAATATGACTTTTGACAGCCAGAAAAATAACAGTAATACACTGGGGAATATGGGACACGCCAAAAGCACTTGGAGTGCTAAAAATTGTTTTAGATACTGCTGACAAATATGACTTTTGACAGCCAGAAAAATTACAGTAAAACACTGGGGAATATGGGACACCCCAAAAGCACTTGGAGTGCTAAAAATTGTTTTTATACTGCTGACAAATATGACTTTTGACAGCCAGAAAAATTAATGCAAAAGAATGGGGAACAACGCAAAAGCACTTGGAGTGCTAAATATTATTTTTTTTTGACTGCTGACAAATAGGACTTTTGACAGAGAGAAAAATTAATGCAAAAGAATGGGGAACGCCCCAAAAGTACTTGGAGTGCCAGAAATTGAACAAAAACCCTCCTCTATCCTCCTCTTACTGCTGTAACAACTGGTATTAAGATTAGAATGGTATTGAATAGAAACAATAATGTGTCCAATTACTGCTCTGTCCCTGCGCTGATATAGCCTGTGTGACCTAACCCTGCTTTCTCCCTCTGTCAAATGGCGATGGATTACTGTGGAGGCTGGTATTTATGCTTTTGAAATCTCGTGAGAACCGAGCTCAGAAATACGAATACGTCATGATGACGTTTTGCCTCAATTTTGATTCCGAACTGGCAGGAGAGTACCGAGCGTGCTCGGCTCGGTACTCGGATAGGCTAAATTCGGATGAATTCGGATCTCGGAGAACCGAGCCCGCCCATCTCTATATATAATAGAGGAATATTGCTATAGTTTAGTAGTGGTATGTTTTGCTGTGGTCAACAATGTAATTAGAGCAATGCAACATGTGCCTACAATTGCTTCCACCGAAATGTGGGACCCCAGTGTTCTCTGTCACCCATAGCACTAAAATGTTAAAATATGGCTCTGCTCTTTGCCATAAGAGACTAAAAGAGAGGGACCCAGAGGGCGTGGAGGGCCAGAGAGCTGCTTCCTTGGTTAGCACAGTATAAAAATTAACTAAAACCACCTTGACCAATCTTAATGAGATGCTGACAAACAATGCCAGAAAAGCGGTGGAAGCTATTCAAATGCACATTTGAGTGAAAGTACAGTAACATATTCACTATGCACAACAGGAGTGAAATACACCCTTTATGGGATTTGGTCAGCGTAACATATTCAATGAAATTAGAAAGGACATTTATCAGCACTTGCAAGCACTGTAAATTTACATATTATCAACCAGCTAACTAGAGGAGAGTGGGAATGTTACCTGGCCTCATAGGGAGGGCACTAGAAGCCTACAATGCAATCAATACAGTAATCATCAATTATGAGGCCGCAAAAGAGGCTCACCCAGGTTTTCATCAATCCATCATCATACTGAACCTGATGTTTCAACGGCATGCAATTACATCACTACAGTTAGAGATGGACAAATGGGAGGGAGGCCCTCATGTGGAGAAAGTGTTGGATTTTGTAAGCCCAGTTAACATCAAAAGTAATTATTTTCATTACCCAAAGTCAGAAAGTATAAGAGTAATGGAAAAACATGCTCTAAACTTGCACCAAAGTACTGACCTCTTCAAGACTGCCCGACCTCAGTTACAAGCAACCAAAGGTTCTAATTAGACTAAGAGGACCAAAGCATGAAACATTTTTGTGCTTGGCAAAGAGTTTATGGGCATGTCATATGGGCTTGGAGGTCCTGGAAGCTAGATGATGCTTGACTATGTGAGATTTTATAGGTTTACTGATATAAAAAAAATTGTTGACTTAGAGTACTGCAGATAGCTGGACTTTTGGATGGATCTCTATTTGCTTCCATTTCTGTATCTGTGCTATCACTTGTTTCTCTGGATCTGGCTCTCCATAGGAGTGCAGCACACTGCTGTGATGATAGCCCTCCTCTCATGGAGAGCTTCTAGCATGACAACAAAATGTTTGGGGGGCTCACTTTGTATACGCTTACATTTAAGTAAAGGGTATACCCTAGACCAAAGAGCCGAGAGAGCAGTCAACACATAATACCCTATTCATGCGATTCAAATTCAAAGTAATGCCATTTGAAATTAAAAACAAGGAGTTAATCATCACAAAACTACCTGGCTTGCCTCAAAATGATTAATATCCCAAATGATATTTCACTCTCACTATCTTTGTAAAAAAAAACTGCCACCACTAAGAGTTATTTTCAAAACTATCACTTTGTGGGAGCACTTAGGTTCTCTGTATACATTCAAACTTTAATTTACCCAAAGTTATCATTAGCTTAACATTGCCCTCTTTTTCAGTTGTGTAGTATTTAGGAATGCCCATGATTAAGTAGTTTGTTAAGAACACAAAGACAGAATGTTATTAAATGGAATATGACAAAAAAGTTACAATACTTAAGGTATAAAAAATAAGATACCAAATTGACACGCAGTAATGTAAAGTTATGCAAATATGTCTAAAAGAAAAGAAAGCAGAACCCCAGAAACCCTTGAAAAATCTTATGCAATTTCCAATCTGTTGCAAGATACAGACGGGCCCTCAAGGAATAAGGAAATTTCTTACAGTTTTTTAAGGAGATTTAAACACATTTTTGTTCTACCTGCAACCCCCCTCATTGTGAGGTCACTACAAAAGGCTATGTGTATGCTAATGACTCTTTTATTACCTTTATACACAAAGCACTTCTTAGACAGGAATTCTTCTACATGCTATACCTTTTATCTGACACATCACAGAAATATAATTTTACCTTCAACAAACAGGTCATAACTTCCCACACAATTGTATGTGAAATATGACATTATTTTATCCAATATTCAGGAAGATACTTGATCACTATGGTTTCCTTAGGAGCTTAGAATTTAAGCTTGACGTAGGTGATGAGCCTCATTGTAATCATCCTAAATATGTATAGAGACCTTCCCTGATGTGACTTCATAAAAAGTTCTCTTTGATGTATATTTGTTTCTATCGAAACATACTGTATATCACAGCTGGCTTTTTGGTAACTTCAAAGAGACTTCAGATCTCCTTGCTCTCTGGACCATAGATCTATGTGACAAGTTGTTCTTATCTTTATACATCCTTGACTAGACTTCAGACATCTTTAAACAGTAAATAATCTCCAACTCCGGGGACAAATTCCACACTTTTATGGCACCAGACTCCTCGCAATCTAACATACCACAGACTTTTGAAGTAGCATTTAGCATGATTTAATTCTTCGGGTTTACACATTCTTACTAGGTGCTAAATACAGGTTCCAGTATCCTTCTGTACCTTGTTACCTGCATGGATTTGACCTCGGACTGTTCACTACGTTTGTTCACGTTACCTCGCTGGTGGCTACCTGGGAGAACCGCGACCGACATGTCTCAGCAGCTAAGCCCATAACTCCTTGCGGGGTTCCCTGGTGAAGACCTGGGGCGTGGTTAGACTCCGCGCCTCCATGCGTAGCAGCGCTAATACCAGCAGGTAAGGCCTTCCAATTACTTTGTTTGTAACACCAGTCAGCTACGGATACCAAGTCTTACCCAACATAAAGGAGAACCTTTGGCAAAATAACTCTTCTTATGCCTGCCATCTCTTTTGGGTGCTACATTTACCTCCAAACTGTAACAATACTCTGACCTTATTTTCTTGCAAGGTTCCATCTCATTCACTTTCATATCTATAATATTCAGAATATATGTATTTACCCAAACTATGTTTGCTAAATTTCTGAGGTCACATCTAATATCTGTAATAATTGATTGTAGGGATATGTTATTCCTTCTAATACACAAGTTTAATAATAAAACAGCCTACTGACACACATCATAAAGAATTGACATACACTGAAACAAAACACGCACACTAGCAAACAGTGCTACATATATACACTGCCACACAAACATCGTTTTACATAGACTTTTTGAAATGTATATTCTTTTTACTCCTCACTTTCCCCCTACAATGAGCACACTTTTCACAGAACCCAGAGCTACTAGTAAAATACTCTTGACAGCTTGGCGGTATGTGAAAAGCTCACATGATGTTAGGGCCAGTTGGTACTTTAAGTAAGAGAAATTTAAGTGGAGAAACTGGTAGAGACCCAGCACATTCACTGATAGAGAGGTTATAACTGGTAGCATTACAGTTAGTAACATATATAATCAGTGTGTCCTCAATGTCATAATGCACATTTATATGTCACAAAAAAGTAGATGAACAAGACTTTAAACTGGAATTGGTAGTTTTATTCTAAGTGGTCAATAGTGCCACAATGATTTATGTGAGGTGGAAAAATTGAAATGATTGTTTATACAAAATCGATTTCATTAAGGTTTGCCCAAAAAAAAAAAGTTGTCATTGATTCAATCTGTTAAAGGTGCTCATCTTAATAAAGCTCTTAAAAAGTGCTGACGAGTCCAAAATATCTTATTATAGAAAGAACTTTTGTATAAGTAACTGAAAACACTTATTTTCTACCACACATTCCACCATTATGCTTCTACTGCAGTCAGTTACTCTCTAAGTTTGGGATACAGCAGTCCTGACCACGGATACATGCAAATGATAAATACAAATTTAAAAAAATCTTTAAAAAAAACATAGCAGACAAATTATGTTGATTACACTACTTTTATTAATGGTAAAGCATCAGGCATCTAAAACATTTTCCAAAGATTTGGTTTACTAAGATTTGTCATGTGAACATTTTGAGATCATGACACCCAAGGATTTCTACTGAAATATCACATTGGCGTAGAGCGAATCAGGCAGCTAGATCAGCAGGTAGGTCTATGCAGCAGTAGCAAAACCAACTTGGTTGTTTCCCAGATCATAGACAGAATAGTACTGCCGAAGGAAGACATCACCCAGGATCCATAGAGGCTGTCCATTCTGAGAGGGCAGGTAAGTTGGCATGATGCCAATGGTGCAGTATCCGTTTTGCTACATAAGAAAATCATAACATAAATGTGTCAATGGGTATTTTTAATTCACTTATGGTAGATTTCAACTTTCAAGTTTGTGAGGTGTTCTTCTGAAGGAACATAAGCCAATACTAGAAGATAACCTACCTGAAGAACGTAGGCAGATGGTGGAAGTGGGAAAGAAACTCCACTGATGGTAAAGCTAATAGTGGGTAGACTCTGGATGTTACCACAGCTAACAGCATACTGTAATAAAAAATGAAAACAATTAATAATACTAAATCTCACACAAAATGTAAAAGAGCTATATTTATTAATCCAGCTGCTATTTTAAATCTTGTGAAAGACTGTGTTTCGCTAGATTGTGATTATCATCAATAAATCACAAACTCCTAATGGAACAGGCTAAGAGAACACTTTCATCACTTGAGTAGGTTCCACTACATTTAAAGGGCTACTAAACCTAAAATATAAGTTGACATATATAGAGCTACTAACTTTCACAAATATATATGCAAAAGTATCAATAGCGTAACAGAACTAAGAAATTTAAGATAAAGTTTTAATTTGTGTGAAGGATACACTTCCTCACAGTAATCTCATTAAAGAACACTAGAGTAGCCTCTCCAAGCCACCTTATCCCATATGGCTGGTAAAGTAGAGTAACAGCTAGCATTCAGACGCAGAGCAAATTCAAATATAATGTAATATATCTCAAGTTTTGTAACAGTATAGGGACTTGTTCCTGGGTAAATGTTATTAGTATCTCTTTTATATAAGAAAATTTGTATTAGGATTTGTCACCCTTTACATATGCTTTAGTCTCAAAAGTTTATTTTGCTTAATCATATTTTGGACTGGTCAGTATGTGAGCAAATTATGTGGTTTTGTTTGTATGCCCAGACAGCAAGCTCATGCTTTTGTGTATAATATTTCAGCCCTCAGTACATGTGGTTGTAATGCTGGCCACACTGATATTGCAACTTGTGAGGCCTGCAAATGACGTTGCCCAATGTTTAGATCAAAATGAATAGTATCATTATAGGGCATGTTGGTAAATTTGCTAAAAGGATGAGCGTCATCATACTGTGTGTCCAGAGATGAGCACATTAACAGGCCCCATTGATGATCAAAGTAACCTATGTGCACCAAAGTGTAGCCAATTGGGCATGTGTGGCCTGTTTAACAGTAAATAGTGCTTACCATGGCAAATGAGCCACTAGAACATTACAATTTAGGTTATCATTGCTTACATGCTCAGATAGATATATATATATATATATATATATATATATATATATATATATATATATATATATATATATATATATATAGAGAGAGAGAGAGAGAGAGAGAGAGAGAGAGAGAGAGAGAGAGAGAGAGATGGCAACGGAAATTAACTCAGCGGTTCACTTACAGTGTTACTAAATGCATGTCACATTTGTAATCTATATATACATGTACATGAACATGAACATGAACATTTTACTGGAAGTCATAATGTGACTCTCCTCAAAAATCTGTGATTGCCGCTGTTGTTTGATTCCAGAGTTCTTCTCACGTACCTGTCCATTCTGATCTTGTTGGGCACCAATGTCTTGCATGAGTGAGGAGAAGATTTGTTGTGGGGCAGTCAGCAGAGAAGTTCCAGTGTCCACAATACCTTGGCATCCTTGACTGCACCATCCAGAAGCTTGTCCATTTATGGAAAACCTGAAAGAAATATGTTTATGAGTAGGTGAAGAATTGTTGACATAATGCTCTGAAATAGAGGACAGCACCACATCCAGATACATCTGTCCTTTAAACATGTTTAAATAAATACAAAGATTTGGGGAACTACCCTTGAATTCCAATTTGCCAATATGTTTCAGATGTGACAGGAGTCCAGTAGATTTGTCCTGAATAGTAGTTTTGGTCAACTCCTCCAAATGCAACTTCTCCACCATCCTGACTGTTCTCATTTCTGAAAATCACATATAAAAAATTATACCAAAACAGAAACATTCACTTTAAATTAAGCAAAATAGATTAAGGAAAAGCCAACATTTTCAAACTGAATAGCAATCTTACCCGCTCAGGTAGAATCCAAAGATAGGTTGATTGAGGAGGTTCTGTTGAATCATTCCCTGCATCACAGTGGTAGCTCCTCCTACAGCAATGGATGGGTAAGCTAGACCCAAGATGCCATCAAACTGAGCATACACAAAGTTTGTTCCAGGCTCATTCACACTTAAGCCAAACTCTTGCTGTGAAATAGCTACATTTTGGATCTGTAAAAATGGAGAAAGCAAAATCTATGAGCTGGATGATACTAACATTTCATTTAGCGGTTTCATTTTTTTATTAACTTGAAATCAGAATTGTTCATGCTTAAAACCTTAGTAATTTGAAGCAATCAAACTAATTTTTTAAATCTGCTCCACAACCGGGTAAGGGTAGCAAAATCCCCTCTCCCCTCCAAGCATAAAATACCATGTAAATTTTAAATACATGAAATACACCTAGAGGAATTATCTGTAATGTCTACCTCCTCCACAGAATACACTATTCAATAATGCATTCAAAACCCAAACTGGAACTGAAAGCATTTTCCTAAATTAGAGGGGGTGGTTATTACCAAATTATTGTTTTCACAAAGTAATATATGTTTCTCAATGTGGTTGTTTATTACTACATTTTATTCATTAAAATATGTGTCCTTCAGAACATGTGTAAGTCTCCCATACACATAACACTGAATGGGAAACAGTGTTTCCTAGTCACTTCCATATTTGAGAGCTTGGGCTGCTCTGCAACTCTTATATGTGTTTGTGACTATGAATCATTCCACAGCTCCTGAAGGACGCATTATAAAATTACCCGCATTACACAGCCCTAAAGGTAACTAACTTCATTTCTAGAATGTAAATTTACACGTACAGTCACAGTGTCATATCCCAGGATTCCAGTCAGACTGCCAGTCCCGTACTGCAGAGAGAATTGCTGCTGGTTTGAAGAGTAGGTGGAAGACTGGCTGGGGTTAAACAGAGGGTGGTTGGCTAGGAAAATAAATATATGAGTAAGTAAATATGAAGGTCATTAAAAGAATATTAAAATAAACAGCCCAGTGATTCCTTCAAGTCATAAAATGCTTTATCATCAGACAAGTGTTTTATGGGCTTGTTTCTCAGGTGATTTGTGTTTATCTTGGAGACAATGAAGCGTGGCTTTGTATCTGTAGAAATTAATATATCAGCTATACTCAGTAAAACAGACTTGTTTTCTTAATACAATTTCTTTAGTGAAATACAAATAATATTGTATATTTTTTCTAATTTAGCTTATAAATTGTAAAACCTAAAATGTTGGTTTTATCCAACTGTTGAATTTTTTAAATATGTGCAAAATTGTATCCAACTGAATATTGCAATTTTATTAATTAGAAAAACAGAACCGTTTTGATTTGACAGCAATAGAAACAGTGACACTAATAGAGGCAGATCCAGTTCTAAAAAAAAATCGCAAGGTTGTGTCCTGGAATGGCCGAGAGACACTACATGGCAATTTTTTTCAGTGAATGTATCGCTCACTTTTGCTCGTGCCCCATAGAGGTGCGAACAAAAGTGAGTGCTACTTTTTACCATATAAGCGTTAATAAAGAACATCACGGCTTATTGAATCTGCTGAATAGTTAGCATACTGGGCATTTCAATTCCCCCAGACACAACGCCGTTCTAAGTCTACTACCGTCAATACAGTATTTTAGCACAGATTTCTGCTCTTGGCTCAGGGAGCTGCGAGCAAAAAGCGCCTTTGAAATTATCGTACTAACAGTAATTATGTGCACTATTACCGTAATATCTTGAATAGTGCGCAGGCCACGTTACTTTAATACTTTTTACAGTAATGTGGCCAATTGAATTTCCCCCTGTATGTGTTGATAGCTTTTTCTAAACAGTGATAGATGCATCACAGGTAATCCTTACACATGACAAGAGTAAGAATAAAGAAAACAGGCTTAAATGATTGAGGGGGAGGGGCTAGGAAGAAAATGTGTACAAGACGTTAGCAAGAATTTCCTGCACTTTGCACTACAGAGACCACAGAAATTAAGTTATTTAATGCATACTCACTGCATGCCTGGCTTTGACAATAGGTTGAGGCTACCCACAAGTTGGAAGATCCAGTGTCAAACAGAACCAGGAAGTTCTGAGGTGGTGTTCCAATGCTGATCTCTCCATAGTAAGACATCTACTCAGAAAGGAAAAAAAATCATGTCTTTAAACCTTCAAGCGTTCTCTGAAAACCCACCTCTTCAGACAAGCTTATAAAATTCCTCAACCAGCATCTTAATCTCCCTAGGTTACCCTGTTATCACCCTCTACACAGCTAACACAAGACAACAAACCACTGACCAATATTGCTGTGTGACTGATCACACAGCCCACGCAATACTTTTTACCTTTGCATTCTAGCTGGTCCAGTGTGCAATATGATGTAGCACATGCCCTTGTGTTTCAAACTCCCAATGTCCCATAGATTGTAAGCTTGCGAGCAGGGCCCTCTTCCCTCTCTGTCTGTATGTATTACCCAGTATTATCTTATAAATGTTTGTTCCCAATTGTAAAGTGCTACGGAATTTGCTTGGCGCTATATAAATAAATGATGATAATGATGATGATGATAAGTATATATTTTAACAATGTATCTGTTTTATACAAATTAATTTATTAAGTATACTACGTTAAAGTAAGACTGGACACCCATTACAAGATATCATATCTTATAATTCCTTGACTTTTAAATGATACTGTATTAGCTTTCCATGCTAAATACCTTCTACATTCAGGAATATATAAAGATAAACTCTCAAGTTCTTAAAAACCTCTGCATTAGGATTTGGTTACTCCAAAGAGCCTTATCAAATTGAATTTACTTGTCTGTTTTAGCTACATGTATTGATTAACAATTGCCTGTATGAAGGAATGAGAAATTATAAATTTAAAGATCATATCACTATAGGGCCAGTTGCCTTTGAAAACCTCGGTCAAGTGCTCGTTAAACTATAGTAATGAAAAATATAGTATGCTGAGGTTGTACAAATGTATATATGTACATATGACTGACTACAACATGCATGGTAAGTATGTTTTCAGTAAAGGGAGGAGGGTAGAGGAGAAGAAGCTTGAGGTAAGAACCCCATTTAAAAAGAGCACATTGGGCATTTTGCACTTGGCTAGACAGGACCTATAGTCCCTCCATGGCCATTTCTGTTATTTCAGGTAGAGGAGTAAATGTTTTTCATTGATGAAGTAAATTTTGACCATTGTTCTTTGCTACTCACATCATTGTAGTTTGCCAAAGGTTCAAAAGCAGTGGCATATTTGCTGTAATACTTTGTAGCCGGATCAACTACTGGGGCCTTGATACCATGCTCCTTCATCACCTCCCTCATGGACTTAAACCTCTTCAGGGGGACTCTGCAAGCAAAAAATCACCGTTATTAAAGGGGAAATAGTCACAATTTATTTTCACACTCTTTTTCTGAAAATTTAAAAGCAGAGTTTATAATGTAGTGAGAACAAACAGGGAGAACCGCTGCATTGCTCTTCTGATACCCGCATCATTAAAGTGGTGGTGTTTCATGAGGCCATTATGATCCTGTGGCCCACCAAGCCCAGAGTACGTTTACCCCTATGCAGTTTGTAGTGGGTTTTACACCAATGAGCTATGCTTCATGCAGAGCCGGATTAATTTCCCTTAATCTGGCCCTGGCTACAGGGCATTTCGTACTGTGATATCTTCTCATGTCCAATTTAATCAGTAGTCTTTGCTTTGTGAATCTGCTGCTGCTAATCAGGCCTAAATAATGCTTCTCTGTAAGTTAAATGCGTGAATCCATTGTGGGATCAATAGCCAAAAGTGATAGTAGATGGTCACAACCAGAACAAAATCTAATATATTCAAACCTAAATTGAAAACTCTTGGACAGTAATAACTTCTGTAAAAGACATCTCTAAGCAGTCAAGATGCCTTAGCTACCTTTGCAAAAACCTATTATATGAATATATGAGGATAAGTGATGGCGTTCTGCTATATTATTCTACATGGAATCTCAGTGGACGCTGTACATTAGCACCGTTGCCCAAACTATTTTATTAACTTTATGTTTTTCCTGACATAACATGTATATGTAATAAAGGTTGTACATAAGCAGTCTCAAATCTTAAAAGATGACAGGCTCTTCAGCTTTGTTACACAGACTTGTCCAAACTAAGCTCGTTTGTCAGAATGCACTCACATAACCTCTTGCTTGTTTTTACTTTGACACTGCAAGACACTCATATTAATATCAGTTACTAAACTGTGAAGCCAGGGGCACAATCTCCTATCTCTGTGAGGTACAAGTTGAAACCTGTAGTTGAATAATATCTATATATCATGTTCTTGACATTTTTTATGCAGTCTTAATGTCTCCCTGTATGTGCCATCAACCATTTCCCCTTAACAAACCATGGACATATTGCTATTCAATATTGTTTGTTAGTACTTGTAGGTTTTGAAACCTATATGGTTTTATTGTAGATTTTTGCTTTTAAAACCGCAGAGAATGTAATCAGATGTTGTTTTATGAGATTAACTTGATATTAAAACAAATAGATTATAATGGCTAAATATTAGAACTCATGCTAAAGTTTCATATAAAGTACTTTGTTTAAAATATATGTTCTATGTAGCCTGCAATTAGGCTATATGTTTTAACAAAATACTTATGCATTTTGAGATTGTCATTCTTTTATAATGAACAGTAGGTGTACACTCCGTTACAGTAGCTGGTGAAATTGGAAATATACAGTAAATTGGTAATGAGGTCTGCGTTTGTTAAGTTAAAAAAAGGCTGTATAAATGGTGATGACTTCAAAGTATACCTATGAGTCACCGACTTCCACAGTATAAACAAAACAAAAATAAATGATGCACATCACCATAATATCCTTGACAATTAAAAATACATACATAGCACCGTAAACATAACATAACTTTTATTCTGTTGTTAAAACATAAATAAATTATTTATACTTTATGATTGGGTTATTTGGTCTATAATTACCGTAATCAAATATTTATGTTAGAGTGATCATCAAGTAGTATTTTGCAGTACAAATAATAATTATAGGTCATCATAGGTGTAAATATACTTTGTTTGTGGAAATATATTTGCATTCCATGCTATATCTTCTTCAGTCCCTTTCTGAAAGGCCAGGAACAACTCCCGTTACGATTCAGAAAGCAATTTGCCAAAACTGCAGTGATCTGATTGTGCATGGGCCACGCTGAACAACTTGAAAACAATACAGGCATGGGCTGCTGCATTTCAGGGTCAAACAATGTCTGATTTGTTGCCAAGTGATAATGCATATTTGCACTTTGGCCTTGCTATAATTTTAGTAACAATATTTAGAAAGTAGTCAATACTCTCGCCTGTTTCCTGGTACTAGTTTACTCACCACTGTTCTACAGTCTTAACAGTTATCCCTAGCTTTCACCTATCTATTGATTCCCTTTAATCATATCTGAGCCCTTGGCCAACCTTAGTACAAAGCTTGCTGTAGGGTCCAGTTCATATATTGATATTTGTGTGCTTTTTCAGTAAAAAGCGACTGCTTGGGGCAAAGAATATCTCATTGAAAGTATCGGCCAACACCAAGGGGTAAATGTATCAAGCTGAGATTTTTCCGGCGGGTTTGAAAAACCAATCAGATTCTAGCTATGATTTATTCAGTACATTCTACAAAATGATAGCTAGAATATGATTGGTTGCTATAGGCAACATCTCCACTTTTTAAACTCGCCAGAAAACTCTCATCTTTATACATTTACCCACAGAACTCTAAAGTGTAAGGTGTGAATCCAGTCACACAATTTGTTTCTCTTCCTTGCCATGCTAAATGAGAGTTAACCACATGTAATTTGACAACCAAAGTATAAGCTTTCTAATACCACACCAACTGACTAAATAGCTTCCACCACAACTCCAAACCTTCCTACAACCATTCAATAAATACATCCAACCCAGAACCCAACCGTTACTGTCTGTCGACTCTATATAGGCCTTCATACTTCTATTCCATTTTGTCACGAGATACAACTGAGTCTCATGTCTCCTATTGAAATGATAAATGTTCCAATGTCCTTTTTGATTATTTTTCTGGACTTCTCTATCACCTAAGGTTATGGTGCACCCTCCAACTCCTTCTTAGAACAATGCAAGATCATATAGTCTTCACCCTTGGCCATAATGCCAACTTTCTCCAAATGTCAACTCTGATTAAAAAAAACCTGTTTATGTATTGCTTGTTTAGAGATAGACAAGCTTGCTATAAAATTAATAATTTATATACTCACTTAATAATCCCCTCTGAGAGCTGGAGACAAACGAGAGCAAGAATTAGGCACTTCATATTGATGAACACCTTCCACTGGTCTGTGGATACCTGTCTTATGTGAAGCCTTTACTGCTTTATATACTCATAGAGAGCTTGGCCTATCTTATCTATAAAAAGTGTTATTACAATGTCAATGTCATTAGGTACACTTATCTATAATCGCCTGTTCTCAAAATCTCAAATCTACACTTGAAGCTGATAACATTTACAGCTTATACATGGTTTGGAAACTCATTGGAAAAGTTGACTAGGGAGATAACTCCAATTAACAAAAATAATAGCTGGATGCAGTGTGTGGAATTGTTAAGGTGTGGAGACTCTGAAGACGCATTTAGAAAGATAACTCTGCTATAGATTCCCCTAAAAGTGAATTTTAATAACAAAGAAGGAGGCCTGTTGGAACACAGATTCCCAAAATATCACTCATCAATGTGTGCATTAAATAATTGAATGCCTTATTAATGAAAGTGATTGGTGGAATATGTAATCAGTTGCCCTAGAACCTTGACATTCATTGCTCATGCTAACTTCCAATAAGGATAATTTAGTTGGCTTTCCCAAGTGTCTACTGAATATTAGTATTGTAACCATGGTTCCGACTGATTCACAACAGCATCTTATGGATGTACAAACTAAAAATTATATATGATGTTGTTTATGTGTGCGCTTTGTGTGTGTGTGTGTGTGTGTGTGTGTGTGTGTGTGTGTGTGTGTGTGTGTGTGTGTGTTTTGTGTTTCTTATGTGAAAAAAAGCACTAAACCACTTTAGGCTTAGTCTTAAGCACAAGCAGATTAATCATACTCCACACTTGATTTGAGTTGAGGGTTCTATTTATCAATCTTCACTTACAATGTGTAGCCAGGTACCAAATAATTTTTCCCAATTATCACTTTAAACTAAAAAACTAAAATAAAGCAGATGGGAAATTTGCCTGTCTCCAAAGTAGAACATAATTGCCAACTCTCCCGGAATGTCAGGGAGACTCCCGAATCCCAGGAGAGTAGGGCATCCTTCCACATCCGCCCACTACCTAGTGAAATGGGCAGGATTTGGAGCCTCCATGACGCGATTCGGGGAACTGTGCAGGTTTGGCAAGCTCCCGCAATAAAATGATGCATCATGGTGTCGCGGGGGGGGCAGAATGATGCAATTCACCGAGCTCTGCCCCCACACGTCCATCTCTCACCCGGCTGCCAACATTTAAAAGTTGGCAAGTATGAACTATATTACAGTGGGATAACATTATTAGCGACAAGGCATTTAAGAAGAAAATCATGTTTGTTTAAGATGCATGCATTTTGCATATTTATTTAGTTTAAAAGGTTCATGGCAGACAATCGGATAATAAAAGTTATCATGATTGGTTGATATGAGTTACAACACATTTGTAGAGTTTGTAACACATTAAAATGAATTGATCCTGAAAGTGCACATTTAGTATAGTTCCTCATGGCTTAGGAAGTTACTATGCCTCCTCAAAGGCAAGGTCTTTATGGTCTCCTCACATGCATAGTTGCAAGCAATTTAATATAGCTTACAGGAATACTTAGCTAATGAGTAGTCGGTGCGTGTGAGAATTGGGAATCAGAAATGTAATATGGGGCTAGAAATAATGAGATAGTCACAATGCTTAGCAGAACTGTGAGGGAGAAAGGAAGTCGATTTTTTCAAATCAAAAACTCCAGAACAAAAGCTGTTGTTCAGTAAAAGGTTGGCAGCAATACCACAGTATCCTGTATGGCTTTTTAATCAGTGTTCACTTCATCAATTGTTATTTTTTCTTGTTTAAAAAAAAAAAAAGATATGAATTTATTTATTTTGGTAACCGACTGGCACATGAAAAAACAGTCAGTATTTAACTTATGTGCAAAACAGAATAATAATTTGCACCCCTTGCATTGTAATATTGTTTTGTCCAGGAGACTGAAATAAGAAGTTTCTTAAGTTAAGATCCTTAATGAATCAGGCCCCATGTTATTGCAATGCTAACAAGAAGCGTATGATCTCTATCCTTTATCATTTACTCCAATCTGTTATTGCAGAACTTCTGTTGGGACCTTTCATGGGAAAGGGACCTGGAACTTCCGATTGATGAAGACATGTTGAACAGAATTAGGGTCAGGGTTTCCATGGCCTCTATTTTCACTCAAATTAAAGAAAACTCATAATAAATATATAGAAGATGGTACCTGGTACCTATGAGATTCCATAAGATATGTACAGTTACTTCTCCCTTATGCTGGCAGGGCTGTGGGCATAGAGGTGAATTTATTCACATCTGGTAGCCGTGTCCAAAGATTTCAATATTCTATAGAGAAATTCAAACAATGCTTGAACAGATATCGGACACCAAATTTCACTCTCCCCCTGGTCTGTCTCTTGTGCCTCTCTGTCACTGATTTAGGACCACAGTCCAGTAAAATTGTCTCTCATATTTTGAATGCAGCCAAATCTTTTATAACTAAGTACTGGAAAGACACATCTACCTCTCCTCCAGCATGTTAAGGATAAAATTTGGTGTATCGCCTCTGCGAGGAAAAAAAATACCTTTCACCTGCAAGGAAATGCAGATAAATTTGTCCCTACAACTGAGCGTCGGACTCTACTTCTGTAAATTAGAGGACATGATGTATAATTTACTTCCTTATTTATTCTTAGTTTGCGCTCTGTCTTATTCCCTTTCTTCCCCTCTTCCCGCACCATCCCAATCAGGGAACACGAAGGATGTAATCCAAAAACACCTCAAGTTTGCGCTACTTTTTCGCAGGGCGCAAAGTCTAATGTGAGACGGTTTTCAACAAAGCCCACCGCAAAGCATGATGATATTGGCTGCATGCACCACATGAATCTTGAGTGTGGTTTGTGTGTGGGAACGGAGCAACACCGGACTACAGTAGCATGCGTGAGGTACTGGGATTAAGGTACAGGCAAGGCAATGGCAGAATGAGGTACTAGGACTAGAACCATCCGGATACTGGTCCAAGAATATCGTCCAATGCACGACACTTCTCGCTTTATTTAAGTTTTAAAACTGGTAAAATTACATACTGCCAGCTCTTTCTTATTGTTGTCTTGCTATTATTGATTGTTATATTGTTGAACACTTTGTTTAACTTATTTATTCTGTTTGCATAAATAGCCATTTCAAAACAAAAATATAAATTTTAAAAAAATATATGTTTTATAACAAATGTCAGGTCAAACAAATGTTGTAGCTACAAACAATAACAAAAACAATTCTGATTTCTGATTAGAATTCTAAACAATTATAACAATGTTCTCAACAACAAAATCTACAAAAGATCAACAGATAATGATCAAAATATATTTGTATTTTCTAAAAATGAACATACCTCCTCCAAGATTTACCTACGTAATTCAGAAACATTATGCCTTTATTTAAAATGTCTAGTTCCTTTCAATGTTTATCTTCTCTGCGCGGCAATATTTTTTGCACTTTTCACCTTCAAGCGATTATGTACTCATACAGGTGCGATGTTCATTCAATCTAATCGTAATCTCCCTGCTGGTTTGTCCAGCATGAGCCAAACCACATGAACATTTGAGAAGGTAAATGACATTTGAAGAATTGCAAGAAAATAATCCCTCTATAGGAATCCTGTGAGTGATGAAAAACATATTCTCCTTTAATGTTTGCATTGAAAGTCTGACAATTTAGATAGACAAAAATGTATTTTTCCCTTGTGCTTAGAAAATGTTGTTTGCCCAATCTTTTGGAGTCCCATATTTGTTGTTACTGCACAATTACCAATTGACTTACCACTTTAGTGTGAAAACATAGGATGTTCTCTAAATAACCTTCCAAACTTAGGATCAGCCTGCAACACTTTTCAGTGCAAACTGATAATATGCTGAATCGCCTTCAATTTAGTATTGAAGGTACTAATACATTTCAGCCTATGTAGCCAACCATTCAATATTTGTATGATTAATACTACTGAACCTTATGAGTAATTTCAACAAATTCACTGGGATCGTAGCCAACAACATTCTTTAATACTAACAATTATTATTATCTTTTATTTACAAGGGCCCACAAGGGGTCTTCATACATAGTCTAACCCTTAAATGTCACTCAGGATCACTACTCAATTTTAAATACATTTATGTGTTGATTGTTTTGAGTCTTGACATATTGTGAACTGTCTGTACTACAATTCCATCTCTTTTACCTTTAGAGACCTACATTTTTTTTTCTGGGGGGGGGGGGGTTTATTGCTCACAAGCTCTCTTCGCTGTTCAGGGGAGAATTGCTATGGTGAAGGAAAGCATTCCTAAAAGGCAAAGGCCCCTTTGTACCGTAATCTGTTGAACTTGTATTTGACAAGTCAAGGACAGGATCTTACTGCATCTCTGTTTTGCACCGCCTCTATTTAAAGCCCCAGACATTTTATCTGTGATGGAACTAGATGACTTTTTTCCTTATTTATAATCCAGCCGTGTTCCTGCAGAAAGGTTATTACTTGAGCTATCCTAGTTTGGACAATGCGCTCTGACTTCCCTGTCACTAGGATGTTGTCCTCCAATGTAATTAGTACTTTGATGAGAGTCCTCGGGGATGTTGCCAGACCAAAGTAGAGATGCTCAGGCTCAGTTCCCCGAGAACTGAACCCACCCGAACTTAGCAGATCCAAGTACCGAGCCAAGCCGGCTCTGAACTTTCGCACGCCCTCAGAATTGAAAACGAGGCAAAAAGGTAATTGTTACGTCGTCGGATCTCGCAAGTTTGGAATTATATAAGTACCACCCTCCACAGCGATCCAGAGCCATTTCACAGAGAGACACAGAAGGGGTGGTATGGTTATTGGCAGTCTATAGTACAGTTGGCAAGTGTCATAGCTAGAAAAGAAAGAAGTGGGGTAGCAGTGTTCCTCAAAGTCTCCAGTGACATTCTACTGAGTTATAGCTCACACAGAAACAGGAGAGCTCCATTGCTTCATTGCTAATTGTCATTGCTAAAAATAGAAATAATAGGGCTGGCAGTGTTCTTCAAAATCTGCAGTCACATTGTTCTGTGTCATAGCTCACCCAGAAATAAGGGAGGTGGCAGTGTTTAGTGCTGAAACAGAAATTCAAATAATAGGGTTGGCAGTGTTATCAATAGTCTCCAGTCACATTTTACTGTGCCATAGCTCACACAGAAACAGGAGGGGTGGCAGTGTCATTGTCACTCTCCAGTCCTCAGTCATATTGTTCTATCACTCTCCTGTCTCAGTCATGATGATACTAATCCCTCTACCTCATGTGTTAAAGCCTATGTTCAAGTGCATAGAAGTTTTAAGTCAGGTAAACAAAAATGTAAATAAAAAGCCTGTACCTTTTTAAAGAAAAAAACACCTCTCTAATAAAGGTGAAATTTTACTGTATAAAAACATAAAATTGCTAACATGCCATTCTACCCAAAATATTACCAAGCATACCAGCATCAGCTAACTCCCTTCTCTCAGCTAGATCTCAGCACCTGCAATCTACATTGTCATCATATTCACCCTCATCAGTTTATACCTCATCCTCAAACAATACTAATTCATCCCCGCTGGAATCCACCATCACAGAAGTCTGTGTACTTTGATGTAATTGCCGCTAATGGCCTTTCTCATGGAATTTGCAGTTCATTTTATGACAGAGCTGTCACAATATTTGGGCAATTCTTTTAGACCAAACCAAATGTCAAAATGTTGTGCTGACTCATCTGCATCACCAATGGGTGTCTTGAGAAAGCTAAGTTTTTTCCTAGCAGCAATTTCCAGAGAAACTGAAGGAGGAGACGTTGTTGTGTCATGTACCACTTGAGCTGTCAGCTTGCTGACCAGGAGCTCATTGCATCTCTTCAGATCTGATCAGTTGGAAAGAAAGAGAAGACATAGCTCTTAAACCTAGGATCAAGCACAGTTGCCAAAATATAATTATCCTGGCAATGCGAATAAAGTATTTAATCTGCAAGTCCAACATAGTTAGCGGAATTGCTCTGTTCCATTTTCTCCTTCAATTTCTCTAGCTGCTTTTCAAAAAGTCTAATTAGGGGAATCACTTGACTCAATCTAACAGTGTCTGCACTCTCTTCACAGGTGACTAATTCGAGTGGTTTCAGCACCTTGCACAACACGGAAAATATTCTCCACTGCGCTGGACTAAAGTACATTCTCCCTAAATTCTATTCTTCTTGAAGCTGCTGCATTCTCCTACATGTTGCTGCAGAATGCCGAAACTGACCCTAAATATTTCGGAACACAGACAGCATCTCCTGCAAGTCACTGTAATTTTTTTAAAAACCACCAAGTTGATCGTGTGAGCAAAACAGAGAATGTGATGGAATTCCCCCCGCTGTAATGCTTTAACAATATTGGTAGCGTTATCAAAAATCACATATCCTCAGGAGAGTCCAAGTGGGATAATTCATATTGCGATGACATCTCTTAGTTTTTCTAACAGGTTGTCCATGGAATGCCTCTTAGTGAAGCAGATGATACACAGAGTAGCCTGCCTCTGAAAGATCTGGCGTTATTTGTTAGATGCTTCTGCTGTTCCTGCTGCTGAAGGCAATTTACCAACCCAGTGGGCTGTCACAGTCATATAATCTTTAGTTTTCCCAGTTCCGCTTGTCCCCATATCTGTTGTTAAGTGTACAGTGGGTAGAATAGAATTTTGTAGCCCAATAATTTTCTTTTTTGTAACCTCCTGGTACAGTTGAGGAATTGCTTGTCTAGTAAAATGGTGTCGAGATGGAATTTGGTAACGGGGACACAGGACCTCAATTAACTGTGTTATTCCTGCTGCATTAATGGTGGATATTGGACGCAGATCTACTACTAGTATAGTTGCCATGGCGCCTGTGATCCACTGTGCACCTGGTTGACAGTTGCCCTATGTGACTGGATCACTTATAAATAACTTATGGTATAAATTTATTTAAAGGAAATAGCGCAGGTTGCTTATTTATATAATTTCCAATGCACTTATTTTTGATATTGTGTATATTTTGCTATAGGAAATCCTTATTTCTGAGACTAGGTAAGAAACTCGTTTGTTTTAACCTTGCTAGAGGGAATGCATGATTGCTTAGGTCAGTGGTTCCTGGGGTGACTTGGAGATCTCACATGGGTGCCTCAGCCAGGACCAGTGGTAAGCAAGGCAGGGGACTACTTGGTAATTATTTTGGCTTAGGGGTGCCTTGAAAAAAATTTGGAGGCCCTAAGTGTGCCTTGAACTGGAACAGTTTGGAATCCACTGGTTCAGGTATATATTTGATACAATGAGCCTTTGTTTAGAAAGTCTTTAGTGTATCGTGTTGTGGGGAAATGACTTCTTTGGGGTTTGTACCTTTCTTTGAGAATGTGTATTCTGCGACTGTCTGAAGAAAGTATTCATGTCAATTAGACCTTTTGACTTGCTAATAGATTTCCTGTATCTAAAAACAAGATGCAGGACATCACAGAATTTTTAAGATATCACAGATAAGCATAAATATTGTTAGCTTTGCAATGCAGTTAAATCTATGTTTGTGTAAACACATTGGATCCTGATTCTAAAAATAGCCTGTGTCCAAATCAGTATAAAAAGCAATGTCTTGTACACTGAAATATATCATTCTGATGTTCCATCTGACCTGATCACCTGGTACATTCAACCAGTGTGAGAGCAAATAAACATCACTTGCTTCAATGACCTGCTTGAAAACATCTTCAATATTGCTGTAATACTGTGAACTACAGAACAGACCCTAAATCTAATCCGTTCTCTGGCTGTTTCTGAGGTTGGACCCAGCTCTCCAGTACCACCACTCTTCCACTACCCAGCAGCTTTGGCCAGTGTGATAGGCCAGAGGGATCCATCCACAGCACCCTGACCCACAGTAAGCTGTCCGGGGTAGCAGCCCAAGTGTACCAGCACGGGAGTATACTCGCAGCGACACTCAGAAGGAACGTGGTTCTGGGTGCCATAGAGAACCCCAGTGGTGGCAGCAGACTCCTACTACTGCGGCAGGAGAGGCGTATTCAGAATAACAAAAGTGGACGGTGGCAAAGTAAGCCCAGCCAGTTCCCAGCAACAACAGACAGGGTTGCATAGGCCGTCCATCCTGTCACACCATACTTGCTTCCTCTTGCAAAGGATGGTTTAACAGTCAATTGTTGTAAACTACTAGTAGACTTCTTAATGGTCTGCTTCTGGGTTGAAGATCCACCTCCAGCAGCATCAGCAGCAGCAGTGAGCCTAATGCTCAAGAATTCTTCTGAGGAGTCCTGGATAGGGGAGGAGTCATCTCGCCCTAGCAACTTGGATGTTGTGAGGATATTGATGATGAAGGTGTTGTGGGTGTAGATTGCAGGTGCTGGGATCTAGCTGAGAGAAGGGAGGTAGCTGATGCTGGACTGCTTGTTGTTATTTTTTATCATAAGTTTCTTAATTTCACAAAAGATTTCCATGAACTCTCTTCAAATGGCGTAACATGGATGAGGTTGCTAGGTGGTTAAGGTCCCTAACTCTACTGACTGTGGCTTTACAATGCTACAAATGGCTAGACAACTGTTGTCAGGATTTGTGTAAAAATAATTCCACACATAAGAGGTGGATTTTTTGTTCTTATGCCCAGGCATGACAATGGCCTTCTTCTTATCACTGTCAAGAACTGCTTCAACTGGTGCATGACTTGCCACAGTAGAGTTTATTAACAGCACTGCTTGCTTAAGTGCCTTAAGCCCATTGTTAGCTTGTTTTGTGGGGGCCCTAACAACCAAGCACTTCAGCCATAAAAGTTGGACTCCTTGTTGCTGGAGAACTTGCTTTGTTAAACTGTACATGTCCTTTTCAATATCTTACATAAGGGTGAGTTGGAGGTCCCAAGAACAATTACATTTTTCACAACTTTTCTTTTCTGCCACTGCTGTGTGGCAATGTTTCCTAGATGTGCTATGAACTGCTGTGTGTTTGTGTCATTGCTCTTTCGCTTAGCATCCAGCCAGCTCGCTGCAGTCTTTGTCCGAGAGTGGATGAAAATAATATTGTGACCTGTGAGGTGGTCAAAATTGACTGGAAATGACTGGAAATTAGTGTCATGAGGTTAATAATAATGTAGGAACAAAAAAAGAGCAAAATTATGGGATTTTAGCATATTTTAACTAAAAAATCCAGAACCAAAACCTAAATCAAAACACAGAGTTAATCCAGATCCAAAACATGGGGGTCAGTGAACATCTCTAGACCAAAGGCAAGACAGGTGAACTGGAAATGCTATCCCAGGACACAGAACAATTTCTGGTGATGAAGGAAAAAGAAAAGGAATATGAAAGTAAGCATCCTGAATATCTATGGATATGAGAAAATTTGCTTTGCAGTGAAATGGGAGAATTATATTCATCATTCATTTACTTTCCTTGAAGTAGTCCATGGCAGCCTTTACAGCGGGTTAATTCCCTACTCAGTTGAGTGTAGAAAGGAAAATATAAACAAGGTTACTCATCCTCCATATATGTGCAATAACATCCTTGCTCCATCTTGCCAAGGTAGGTTTTCATGGAGCACATCCTTTCTGAGGAACTCCAGAAAAAACAAGGAGGTGTTCTGTTCACCTAAAAAATTTTGTTCTTGAAAGATAGATATCGCTCTAACCAAATTTACAGTATGAAATTGTTCTTCTCATTAGTTGGATTCGAAAAGAGAGACGGCAATATTATCTCTTGATTAATATGGAAGAAAGCACAACGTTGGGTAAATAAGCAGTATTAGTCCTTAAGGCTACTTTATCAACATAGATATTTAAAAATGCTCTTTCACCACTAGGCATGTAGATCTCCCACTCAATGAGCAGATGTGATTGCTATTAAAAACAATATTTTAATGGTGAGCCATTTGAGAGGAATATCTTACAGCGGTTCAAATGGATTCGAATTGAAGGCATCCCAAACAATATTGAGATCCCAAGGTGCCACAAGAGGTTTAATTCTTTTTACTGCTTGAAAAAGTTGATAAATAAGACTTTAAGAAGCCAAGACCCTAAACAAAACCATCTTTAAGAAATTCCAAAATAAATGGGATACTGGCAGATACAGGATCTTTTATCCTGTCTTTAGACCATAAAATGAACCTATTCCAAGATCTGTAATAAATGACAGAAATATATTATTTCTTGTTTGAATCAATATATTAATAACATCATCAGAGACATCCTTGTGTTTTAAAAGTGACTGCTCAATCTCCATGCCATCAAAAAACGAGTCTGTACTCAAGTGAAGAACCGGATCTTGATGTAGAAGATGTGACCTGCATGGTAGAGGCCAAGCTTGTTCTCATATTCTCCAAGCCACTGCAAACCAGGAACAGAGAAGCCAAGACAGAAGGATTGCTACTATCTCTACTACCTCTTTCTTGATTTTTCCAAGCATACAAGCAAAAATAGGAAAAGGAGGGAACACATATCCCAGTTTGAAATTCCATGGTACTGATAGGGCGTCTATTTTGAGTGCCCTGTTGTTGATGGAAATAAAACTGGGACACCTTGGTGTTCTGGGCTATTGACATAAGGTCTATATTGGGGAATCACAATTTCTAACCTAGCAGGTAATATACTTTTTTGCTTAACTCCCATTCCCCTGGGTAGATCTGTCACCTGCTGAGATAATCTGGTTATGCAATTGTCTTTGTTTTCTGCAAATGACATCAGAGCTGTCACTTCTGACATCATTGTCTTGCGCTTGGTGCCTCCTTGCTTTTTTATGAAAGCATCATGTTATTTTTAGATTGTATACTGTAGGCAGGACTAAGAGTGCTGAATTACTTTCCAAACTGCTCTCATTTCTAGAAAATTCCCTTAGAGATGTTTTTCCTTTTTTAGACACGTGCCTTGTATTATTTCTGTATACAGATGAGCTACCCAACATATAGACCTGGAAACTGTTGTAAGCAATATCCACTCCGGCTCTGAGAGTCATGTCTTGATTATTTAATCTTGGATGTTGGAACCAGTTTAGTGACGTTTTGTGATCCTTGAAAGACTGAGAAGCCTCTAAAGAATATATAAATGTTTTGATAAAAATATGAACGAATACCTCATGTTTTCAATTTGCTAGATACACACAGATATGCAATGTAAAAGATAAGCGCTGACAACCGTCTTTTTGTTTTGTATACATATATGGCCATTTACATTGCCACGCAGCTGGTACCATATATAATATCATCATCATCATCATCACCATTTATTTACAGATAAGGCCATGGTCAGGAATTGAACTCATGACCCCAGTGATGTAAGGCAGAAGTGCTAACCACTTAGCCACCATGCTGCCCAATATGGGATATACTAAGCGCGGGCTTGTTTTTTCTCTGGTTTTGTTTCAAAATATTGCCTTATTGTCATAGCAGCTGTTCGTCAAGTCCATTTAAGGCACTAGTGGTCCCAAGGTTCTCTCTTCCTGGTCCTCTAGCTCTAAATGTGGTGTGCACACAAATAGCAGCTGCGCTGACATGTGCACAATTTTCAAATTTGAATACAGAAAGTCCATTAAACAGTGTTTGCTACTAAAGGTAGCCAGCCCCTGATAGACAGACTTCATGCCTGGCTTATACCAACAGCCGTGCGTTGCTGGCACCATTGTAGGAGGTAAGTCCCTACATACAGGAAACAAATACCCAATACCTGCCCTATCTTCAGCTGGAAACAGGAAGAGACACAGGGGAAGAGGAGGTGCTGATCTATATACTACTTGGGGTCATTTCTATTTTTGCCTCTACAGAATACTAGAAACAGACCAACCCTTTTCAATGGCTGATATGGAGGATTTTAGAGAATAGTATGCATCAATGTCCACTCCTCGTTTCAAAGGGCTCTAATAAACTTTGCCAGTGCAGCCTCTTTTATGGGTTCTTGTTTGGAACCCTATCTTGGGCTCTTATAGATCACATCACTGTTATGTCTAACTGATATTGAATTATGTGATTGGAGCATGGTTATGTTTACATCACTCACTCTACAACTTACCCAGAAAGTGACATAGAAATATACTTTACTCTTTCTTCTGTGACTTGGCCACTGCTGTGATGGCCTTGAGGACAACTGATGTATAAGATGCCAAAGGGTATTTTGTAATTCAACATCATTTTCTGCCTTGTGGCCTACTTAAAAAGATCTCTCACTTACCTCTTGATAGTACATCAGCCATTGTATTAGCAGATTGTTTCTTTTTCATTCAACATTGTCACATATTTATTATACTCCAGTAGTCAAATACAGAACATAAAGTAACCATTGTGTTGAGTATATTTGGGATTCTCTATAAAATAACCCATTCATACTGCACCAAAAACCCGGGTTTTTGCAGAGGCACGCTGAAAAACCCGGGTCTTAGTGCAGTATAAATAGTCCAACCACAAAATCCCGGGTCTAAAATCCCGGGACTTAGCGAGGGGTAATTCCCGTGTTGGACCCCACTCGCCTGCAGTATGAATGGTGCAACCCGTGTAATTCCCGGGTCTCACCATTCATACTGTAAAAAAAAAAAAAATTGTGAAGTAAAAAAAAAAAAAAAAGATTTTAATTTATAAAAAATAAGAAATGTTTACCGTATATACTCGAGTATAAGTCGACCCGAATATAAGCAGAGGCACCTAATTTTACTACATAAAACTGGGAAAACTTATTGACTCGAGTATAAGCCTAGGGTGGAAAAGAGCGCTAATTTAAAAACCTAAATGAAAATGATAGGTTCAATCTATGAAATCATTTTTAGCTAGATGACAAGGAACATTCATAAATGATTATAAAATCATTGGGTACAACCTAACCTAAATAAAGGGGTATATAAGGGGTAGGGATATAAATGTATGAACATGGTGGCTGTATTGTTTGTTTCTTTATGTAATTGCACTGTAAATTAAACAAAACAAAAAGGGGAGAGAGAGAGAGAGAGAGAGAGAGAGAGAGAGAGAGAGAGAGAGAGTGCGAGGGACAGAAAAAGAAAGGGGTAAAAAGGGAGGGGGAGAGAGAGCGCATGTGGGTGAGAAAATAGAGATGGTGTAAGGAATGAGGGAGTGAGAGAAAAAAATGAAGAAAGAGAATGGGGTGGAGGGTTGTATTTGTAACTTGAAAGTCTTATCCTAACTCAGCCCACAGTTTTATTTCAATGTCAATCAAACTGACTTAAGAAATGAACATATTTTAAGTATGGTACTTTTTTTTACTGAACACAGAAATTGCTATTTGCATTTGAAAACCTTTTCAAACCTGACAACCTATATATCTTTCAGGAACTTGCCTTACAGTTTCCCTTTCAGAGCAGGTACTGTAGATCTTCATTGTACTGACATATCTAGAACTATCGAACCAACCCGAGTAAGATACTGAGTGAGATCATCAGACCTATGTTGAGAGGTGATAGAACTTCTTACGCGCATATTAATAGCTAACACGATAGGAAATAAACGTTACCATGTTCTGGTAGAAGATGGGTGATGGCTGGGTGGGTCCTTCCGGGAAGCACAGATATTGATTCTGGAAGACGCTAATGCTGGAGTCTGTGACAGTGACAGGTTCAAGAGTGGCATCCAACAACAGCTGATTCAAATAACTTTCCTCCTGAGCTTCATAGACTGGAAACTGTCTGGTCTGTTGGTAGCTGGGTACAGATGGTGCAGGTTCACATGCTCTATACATTTCTAAGGATTAAGAAAAGGCCACGGTTAGTTTCACTTACCCGGCAGTGGAACGCATATGCGTTCCAACAACAGGAAGTTCGGCATTTGGAACGCAAGTTTGCGTTCCAAATGCCGAACTTCCTGTTGTTGCAACGCATATGCAGAGGTTGACAGCCGACGGACCGGACACCAGGTAAGTTCACCCGTGTATAAGCCGAGTGCCCTTTTTCAGCATACAAAAGTATGCTGAAAAACTCGGCTTATACACGAGTATATACGGTACTTAACTTATTTTCAGCCAGCGGTGTCTCCGGTGCGTTGCCGGCTGTCAGGGGGACCCCTGGGTACTAAAATGACGTAATTTCTAATGGACTAGAAATTACGTCATTTTAGTACCCAGAGGTCCCCCTGACAGCCGGCAACGCACCGGAGACACCGCTGGCTGAAAATAAGTTAAACATTTATGTATTTTTTATAAATTAAAATCTTTTTTAACACTTTTGTTTTTCTAAAACCCGGGTCGGGCAGGTGCAGTATGAACCCGCCCGACCCGGGAATCTTGTATACATACCGGTTGCATCTAGAATTGTGGCTCTGCATTATCAGCAAATACCAATTGTGTACACGTTTGCATAAGCCCTTTCAAACTGCCTCCAATAATCTTTTTCCCTTACATTATTTTTTTTAAAGAAGAAATATTATGATGCAGAAAAGGTGTGTAGGATCCAGATTTTTATCCAATTATACAATTCTTCAACGCCTAAATTGGAGGGAGACACGTCAAGTATTCTCAGTGCTGGTTCCATGTCAGCATCAGTTATCCGTAGAAGTTTGTTAGGAGGTTAATTTACAGATAAGCTGGGAGAGAAGATAATGTCTCAACAGATGAGGGATTCATCAGTATACAGCTTTCAATGAAAGCTACTTTTCACAATATACTGGTACAGTACTTGGAACTTCTAACCGCCAGGTAACTGTGGCTGTGTGTAGGCTCTTTGAAAAGATGAGGGCAGGCTTCTTTTAAATACCAGAAAACATGTAAATAGGATGGCCAAGGTCAGTGTTTCCCAAACCCAGTCCTCATGAGCCCTTAATACTTGCAGGTTTTCCAGGTGACAATTAGTACCACCTCTGGATCAGTTACAATGTGTCAGTCAGTAATGAATACACCTGTGCCTCAGGAAGGTGAAATGGAAAACCTGCACTGTTAGGAAGCCAGGACTGGAAACCCTTGTCTAGATAGCAATTATTATTGGCTGTAGAATAAATGAGAACATTGTTTACCAACTATAAAAGTTTAATTAATCTGAAAAACCGTAAAAGTATCCTACTTGTATGTACACCCCTTTCCTTACTACATAGTAGATAAGGAAGCTATTGTTTAGGCTTATGGAAAAACACTAAAATTATAGTGGGTTTGTTTTTATGATCAGTGTAGTGACAAGGTTCATAGACCAGTCCATAAAAGCGTCATGTGTCGAATATGAATATAGAGGCGGAGTTGCTCTTTAAAGGATAAGTCCACATTTGCCATTTTCTTAAACGCATGGGGACCAATTCAATTGTTAGTATTACACAGCGGAAAACAATTCCAACGCTATTTAGTGTGATTTCAGAGCACGATAATGCTCCCCGCAATTCAATTGTCCATCAAAGTTTTTGTATTTTTTTATTTTTTTTTTACGGAAAACAGTGTATCTCTGCAAGTTAGAGCCTGATATAAAAAGGTATAGGCTAAAGCACAAGTGAGCAATTCAATTATATGTTAAATAAGCAGTTTTACCTAGCACCTCTCCTGGTAAATAATTGTAAACCTCCTAAAATTAATGACAAAGTATATATTAAAAATGTGATAACTGATTGTAATTTTATTTAAAAAAAAAACAGAAAGCACACAAATATTTTTTACAAAAATTGCAAATCTACCCTATTATGTATATATGTCTGTAGTAATGTGTTTTGAGGTACTTTGGTATGAATATAACTGGAAATTAGTGTAGTGTAATTAAAATATAATAAAAAAAAAATGGGTAGTGTAATGTAATGCAATGCAATTTAAATTTTCACTGCAAAAAATTGCTAGATACTATGGAGTCACAAGGGAATCCCCAGAAATCCCAGAGACGACAGTGAGATTGCTGGAGATTTTTGTTATGCCTTCAGCATGGAAGCGTTAACCCCTCCCCTCTCCTCCAATAACATTCGCATTCACCTATGTTTAACGCGCGGGGGAGGCATTTATAGTTTTTTAAATTGAATTGCACTATTTTGAACACAGCGGAAAGTGAACACGGCAGCGGGTTCCAAGTTAATGGAGAGCGGTTTTTTAAGCATAGCGTTACAAGAATGAATTGAATCGCCCCATGGAGTACCATAAAAGTCTGAAAGGGCCTATTTTGCCAATACAAATTCCTACATGTAATTTACAGTTTGTTACATACATATTAGAACATATATTTATCCAACACAACATTTATCTAAATACAGTCCTCTGACTACCCTCATCTCCCACAGCTTGTCATCTCCTCAATGTCATTTTAAAACTACTGAAATTATGTAGGTGATGTGATGGTGAAGGCCAGCAGTATGCAGACGGCTACTTACGATCCTTCCCAAGTGAATTTTCAGATACTCTGCTAGAGAGTGTATCTAATGTCAACAGTATCTATCAACACTAAAAGAACTCAACTAACCAAGAATAAAATAAATTAAAAAAAAAAAAAAAAAAAACATCCTTTAAATCTAAAGCAGTAAAAGAAAAATCACATGATTCAACAATTATTATTTCTGCATTTTCTTTATTCTTTATACACTCCAAGTGCACATTAAGACATTAGCTTTCTCTAGTTAGAAATCACTGGTCAGTTTTATTTTGCATTAATAACTTCATGAGATATAAAGAGGTATGGAATGGAAAAGGTTCCACGCTGAGCCTGAAATGGAATTGCAACAGGAAGAGCATAAAAAAAAATAATTCTCCACCTGTATCAGAAATATTCAATACTTAAAACGCACAACCACGGATAGGTACAACAGAGTCACATAATTTATCTGGGAATGCCCAGTGGGCCATTAATTCACATGTGTGATTGGAATTGAATAATAAAAATAAAGAAAAGAAAAAAAGAAAATGATACACACATTTTAGAGAATGTAAATGTACAATATTGCATAAATGCAAACACTAGAGAAAGAAGAAACAAAATTCTTCAAATTCACAAGCCACTCACAAACCAAAAACATTTGGGGGTAAATGTATGAAGCGCCGGGTTCTTCAACACCCGCGAGCTCGGCGTCTTTGGCGTTTAAATTTAAAGCGGCGCTGCCTTGTAAAGGGAAGTTTCCCTTTACAATGCAGCGCCGCTTTAAATTTAATCGCTGAAGACGCTGAACTCGCGGAGCTTCATACATTTACCCCTTGGTGTTGGTGCACTGTCCTTGCTCATCAGTTTTGCACAATAAGTGAGGCACCTGTCCAATCCTTTTTACTGTTTGTTAGGCCTTCACAAAAAAAAAAAAAAAAAACCATTTATCTTGAACATTTTCCATACCCCAATTTCTTTAGTTATGGTGTGGATGGAAACAAGTCTGCCTCTGAACATTCTCAATGTATAGTGGAATAGCAATGAAAACAAAACTGGTTTACATTTGACTAAAAACACTTGGTTAAAAGTACTCTCTTGGGTCACAATGCTGTTAACCCAATATAGCTATTGGAATACTGTGTTTAGTATGTAAATGCACAGTAGTTAGGTCAGTCTGAAAACAGATTTTTTTTTTTTTGTTTTTTTTAACAACTTCACTACATATAAACTAATAACCATGTGACAATAGTATACTACCCTATAAAAGAAAATGTCTTTAGAACAAACATGGAACAAAATTAGCCCATGTAGTAAGAGCTCCTGTTCCATCTACCTAGCCTAATAGGATTTTAAAGCTTTTAACCCAAACATAACCACTTACCATTTATTAAGTATTCCAATATCCTTCCCTTAGTACAAGTGACAGAACAACAAGCTAACATGGATAAACTGCTTTTCTTCTCAACATCTGAACACATAACACACAAGAGGCAATTGTACAATTCTCTAATAAATGAGTATTACCGGTAATAGTATTTATGTCATTGCATTCTGTTCAACCTGCATCACCAAAAGAATGATGTAATTAAGGGGTATACAACCTGAGGCTCTATAGTTGTTCAAATAGAACTGCTAGATTAATAGCTGGACAGTCACATCTTGCCTAGATGAGATTTAACAAACAATAAAAGGCTCAGATAGGCCAGGTGTAAAGTGCGGCGAATACTGTGCTCCAGTAAGAAAAGACTCTTACACCAATTTAATCCCATTGTGGAAACAATTACAATATGGAGATTAACAGCTGCTCACAGCACACATATTTAAGTGTTATGTCACATTAACTTATAAGTACTGCATTAGCTTTTACATTTAGAAGTTGCCGAACAAGTCCTACTTGAAATTACAATTTTTCTGTTTTGTTTTTTTTTTGCTTTTTTGTTTTTTTTAACTGTGTTACAGCTCCTGTTAAAGTGCACTAGATTGCCATACGTGGTACACAACATCAGCGGGATGAAACCATTCTGTTTGCAACAACAACTGCAATGGAAGTATACATTTGTAAAATGACCATACCTGGATGAACACGTTACTTTTGCTTGCACTGGTGAACTTGTTAAAGTATATATTGCAGAATATAAAAATGAGATCAACGGCCTACAACCTAAAACTCAGTTGTGGAAATACTTGTTTTTGGAGCTTGTAAAATACAATAACAAATTGAAGTGTAACAGGATAAAAACTATCTTTTGACATCAGTGTAAACAATCAGCGACAGACTGCTTCACATTCAAGTCCTTATATGCCAAGCTTAAGGTAACAAAATGGTGAACTATGCTGATATGTGTGACAGATAACAAAAAACAAAAATCTTTTCCAGACACATACTAACTTGAACCAGAATGGTCAGTATAAAGAAGATAACAAATAAATGTAGCAGCATCTGCCACCTCTGGTTTACTACAATCTCAATAGTCCACACAATTATAACGAAAAAAAATAATAAATTGCTGTAAACCTATATGTTAACATTTAACAAATAATGGTAAATGTTAAATACACAGAAAAAACAACCTGCATTTTTATTTATGTATGTACTGTCTTACCCACTTCATTGTTTGGCTAGTTGTGCATGTTGACGTGTTTAGTCATCGCATTAAGAAAAAAAATCCTCAAAAGCTGGGAAAAGTAGCACAAAGGAGCATAAACAGCTGCAGGGTCTCATGCCTATTTTTCTTCTGGCCTTTTAAGACTTTATATTACATTGTATTTTATTTTAGACAACCCACCACAAGTTATTGACGTCAATTTAGCCGTTTAATTTTAAAATGAATGACAGCTTGAATTATTTGTCTTTAGAAAGACTGGCTCACAATGCTTATAAAGAGTTGTGTAAATTATAGAATAACTATGACCTACAGTGCTGTGTCAGCAAGACTTACACTGGCCACTTCTCAATTTGTACACTGGGAAATCTAAACCATCCATGAGGACTTCTGTTAACTGTGTTAATTAACAATATATATTTATCTAGTTTAACATGGCACACGTAGAAATATTTGGCACTTTTCATTCAAGTAAATGCATACAATATGGGCTTGTTAATAATCCCAATATCCTTCAGCATCTGAAACTTGTTAGTTTCCTCTCAAATATATTATATATATTTATAAGTATAGATTTTTCTTCTTTTAAAGGCCCATCATCTCTCAATATTAGCACCTACACACATCCTAGATTCTGCAAAAATGCAATAAAGGGGTATGTACAATTTCTTACTTCATGACACATGCTAATGTCCTGGTGGTATCACATGAGGTACAAGGTTCAAAATCAGTAATGTGCGTCAGTCAAGAGAAGTGACCTTGAGCATCTGCTCTGATGCAGGACTGAACAATAATTCCTTAGGGCACAATATGGCATGGAATGTTTAACAAAAATAAATAAGAAAAACAATAAGTTAAATAAATTAATCAACAAATGCAAAAATTTTATCTACAAAAAGGTAACTATTGAAAGATAAAAATAAATAATAATAAAAAAAAAAAAGTTTTCACACTGATCATTTTCAGAAAGATGCCATCATGGCCATAGCTGTCAGTAAAGCGTTTAGCTGGCCATAGCTGTACAACAGTGTATTCTCTGCGGCTGTCACAGATTACATTTTTTCCTCCTAAAAAGCTAGACTTCACATTCTATGCAGTGCAAGAAAGTTTGCTCCGCAGAGGGTCACAGCCAAATCTGGAGTGGCAAGAGTACGAGAAGTGGCAAATAGGAACCAAAGAAAAGCCTGGGTAAGAGCCGCAGAAATGGCTTTGTAAAAGAGAAAGACAAGGTTAGAACAAGCAGCTTTACAGGGGAAGGTCTGTGCTGTTATGTCTGGTTTTTCTTGATGTGCCATCATCCCGAGGCATAGCTCTCTGTAGGCTGGACATGGCAGCTGTCTTTTTAAGATCAATGACAGCATAAGAGTCCGCACGGCGGGCTGGGTGATTTGGAGCAGGGGTACAGGTGATCTGGGGTATCTGCCTGCCTTTTCCTTCACTCTTGCCCTCCAGCTCCACCTGGATATAGTTGAGCTGCCTCTGCTCTGTGCGTGGCCGTCGAAAGTCAAAACTGAACACATTGGGTGGACAGCTTCTACGTGGCTGGCAGTCTGGATGATGGTGGTGGTACCCACCACATGCAGTGGCGCTGTCAGCATTCATGTAATTCTGCACAGGGTCATCATGGTACCCATTAAGAGATGGAGTCATGGCATCAGTGGAATCCTCCTCCTCTTCATCGTCATCATCCTCTTCATCATTCTGCAAGGACTGGCACTCCCAAACAGGGGGTAGTGGGGGCAGATTCTCATAGTGTAACATTGCTGTCCTACGATGTGAGCAGCTGTTGTATGGCAGACCTTCTGCCGACAGTTTGAGGCCTCTGTTGGCAGGACCCCTGCGAAGAGCAATGCTTCCTGGTGGCACCAGGCCATTGATGTTCTCATAGGCACACTTGTGTGAACCCCACTGATCCTTGCACTCATTATTATTGTTATGTGGTGGCAAAGGATCTCTTTCTCCTGCACAGACATGGCTCTCACAGTCCCTGTGATGACGGCAGAAGCTCTCTCCTCTCAGAGGCAGTCGTCTATAGGCTGGTGCTGGACCAAGCACAAACTTCACTTCCCCTGGCTGTAGAAAGACCTGGGGATTCCGCTCTTCCATGGAGCAACCTGGGCCAAGCATATGCCTCGATGGATCATGGTATGATGCATGTGCCTCAGGCAAGGAGTGCATGCAATGTCGACCCCGCATTTCCTCTTCCCCGCTAGCTGTATTCACATAGGTGTGAGACTGAGAAGAGATAAGATTTTAAGAGATACATCAAAGGTATGATCCAAATAAAATATACAATTTATAAAGATCAGTTTATACTTATTTAACTACATGAGTGTTCTTTACACCAGCCTATTTTAAATGCTTATTTAAATTTCACAATTAAATCTAAACAGTAAATACACTTCTGAAGCAGAACTGGGATCTCAAAGTAAAGCAACACTACACCTACAATGATATAACATAATAGAATTCATTAACATAACTCTAACAGTTCACTGTAAAAATAGGATCTCTAAAGAGTTTACTCATCACCTATAAAGTGTAAATATGTTCTTATGCCAACATGGAACATTTTAATTAAGAATGTTTCCTTTTATAATCAGTATATATCCATGACATTTAAAAATTAGCTAGAAATATTTAATATATCAGAAATCAGTTTATAGTATTGAACTTGTACATTTCCAGAAATATTTAGTCACTTATGAAGTATATGGACCAGTTTTTAGTATTTATATACTGCAGACACTACTGCAGCAACAAGCATTGAGAATATGCATTTGAACAAGAGGTTTTATTTACATTGGATACATAATGTGTGACATGCATGAACACCATGTTCTATATAATAGAATAGAAGTATAGTAGTTATTTCATTTCTGTCACATCCATAAAATAATTAGCAAGGAATGGTGCACACCCATTTAAGTCAGGGTTAAGCAACTAAAAAAAAAAATGCTTCCTGGCAACAAGTCTTAAGTCAGGGCTATGCAAGATAGGAGAATCCATTCCCAGTACTAAGCGTGTCTGCTTTCATCAAAGGGATGGGACAAGGAACACATTGCTTATATAACATTTACAATAATTACATATTTAGTTCAGAAATATACAGGCTTTCATATAAACTAACGTACAATGTATTCATCTGTATGTACATAAAAACTTCATAGAACCACTTCCCTTCTTAATTAAGAACGGAGAAGTTACCCTTTTTCGATGTTAATTCTTAAGTCTCAGCTTATAAGATGTCTGCATTTTATTAACTTTTCTGTTGGAGAAATACGACAATATTTAAGAGATACGGTGGGGAAAGGGGGGAGGGGAATCAACATCCAATCCCGCCAACCTTATTCCCATTCCCCTGTCCTGTGCACTCTGGACTGCAAGATCTGTCTGCAACGAACTCACTCCCATTCATGACCGCTTCCTTTCCCATTGCTTTGGTCTCCTGGGCTTGCAGAAACGTGGATCTCCCCCCCCCCCCCAGATAGTGCTTCCCCTGCTGCACTCTTCCACGGGGGTCTCTCCTTATCCCACTCTCCCTGTCCTAGGGACAGGCAAGGTGGTGGTGGTGCAGGCAGCACGGTGGGTCAGTGGTTAGCACTTCTGCCTTACAGCACTGGGGTCATGAGTTTGATTTCCAACCATGGCCTTATCTGTGTGGAGTTTGTATGTTCTCCCCGTGGTTGCATGGGTTTCCTCCCACACTCTAAAAACATAATGGTAGGTTAATTGGCTGCTAACAAATTGACCCTAGTCTGTGTCTGTCAGTCTGTGTGTGTGTGTATTAAGGAATTTAGACTGTAAGCTCCAATGGGGCAGGGACTGATGTGAGTGAGTTCTCTATACAGCGCTGCGGAATTAGTGGCGCTATATAAATAAATGATGATGTTGTGTAGGTGCTCTACTGTCTCCTGGCTACACCTTCGGCGTTTATCCCCCTGAACCCTCCCTCTCCTTCCCCTCCTTTGAAGTTCACTCCATCCACCTCTTCTCCCCTCTCCCCCTTTGTGTTGCTGTTATCTACCGTCCCGCCTTCTTCTCCCAATTTCCTGGCTTTCCCGTTATCCTCATTGTGGATTTTAACATCCTACTGACTCCGCTGCCTGTAAACTCCTCACTCTCACTTCTTCCTATGGCTTATACCAATGGACAATGTCCTTCCCAACGTGAAGATCACTCCTTGTCACAGAGCAGGAAGAACACTAGGTCCATCTCCAACTTTTCCAATTCTGTCTTCCCTCTCTCTGACCAAAATATCCTTTCCTTTATCCCTTGCACCTCATTCCACCCAAAGTCGCTCGCACGCTGTATCCCATCACTGACCCCATCATCTTTGCATCCTACAGTTACTTGCTCCCATTTCTTCCCTATCATGTCCCAACGCTGCTGTAATCCCAGCAACTGCCCTTCGTCCCCGCCAATCTAAACCCCAACCATGGCACTCCCCACTTACTAGTCTCCTCCAGTGCTCCCGCTCCTCTGAAAGCCAAAAGAAGTAAGTCTTGCTCCTTTGCTGACTTCAACCACTTTAAAATCATCCTTTTTTCCTTTTATTCTGCCCTCTCTTGCCACACAAACCGATTTCACATCCCTCATTTCCTCCCTGACCAATAAATCTTAACACCTCTTTGCTACCATTAAATCTCTACCCTGCCCCCCCCTCTCCCAGTCCATCACTGTTCTTGACTTTGCCACCTGCTTCAAATACAAAATTTACTCTATCCACAATTATATCTGTTCTTGTCAGACTTGTCTTCACCCACCTGTCCTCTCCATCACTTACTCTGCAACTCTTGGCTTCTACCCTCCTGTAACTGTGCCCGATATCCTCTTCTCTCCTCTTCTTCTACAACTTGTCCTCTCGATATTGTCCCCTCAAAGTTCCTCTTCTCCCTCTCTTCCAAGTGCCTGTTGTCACCTTGCTTACCTTTTTAACCTCTGCCCGCCCCCCAGCCCACCCCACCCCAGTTTCTTCCCCTCTGCCTTCAAGCATGCTCTCATCTCCCCTATTCTCAAGAAACCGTCCCCTGACCCATCCTCTCTCTCTCCAACTATCGCCCCATATCTCTGCTTCTCTTTGCTTCTACAATTCTCGAACGACTTGTCTTCAATCATCTGACCCACTTTCTCTCTTCCCACTCTCTTTTTGACCCCCTCCAGTCTGACTTCCAATCTCTTCACTCAACTGAAACTGCCCTCACTAAAGTAACAAACAACTTACTATCAGCAAAGTCCAAAGGTCATTTCTCCCTTCTCGATCTGTCTGCTGCTTTCGACACAGTAGATCGTTCTCTTCTCCTCACCAGTCATCACTCCCTAAGTCTTTGCGAAATGGCTCTCTCCTGGTTTGCCTCCTACCTCTCTGGTCGCTCTTCTAGAGTGTCTGCATCCAACTATTTCTCTTCTCTCCCCCTCTTCCCCTTTCTATCGGAGTCCCACAAGATTCTGTTCTTGGGCAATTGCTCTTCTCTCTCTCTACACCACCTCTCTCAGTGAACTCATGCAATCATTTGGCCTCCAATACCAAATCTATCTTTCCTCCCATGACCTTTCTACTGCATTCCTAACCCAGGTATCTAGCGATCTCTCTGCTGTAACTACCTGGATGTCACATTGCTTCCCCAAACTGAACATCTCCAAAATCGAGCTCATCATCTTTCCTCCTGTCAATGTTGCGATCCTTCCCAACAAACTCCCTCTTGGTTGACATCACCACCATCTCTCCTGTCACCCAAGACCACTGCCTTGGAGTCAACCTTGAGTCAGCCCCTCATATCCAGTCCCTCACCAAATCCTGCCACTTTCTCCTCCGTACCATCATGAAAATCGGTCTCTTCCTCTCTCAGAAAGCAACCAATTCTGAATTATTCACTCATTATGTCTCGTCTTGACTATTGCAACCTCCTTCTCACTGGCTTTCCTGACCTTTCTGACCTTCAATCCATATAGAATGCTGTGGCTAGGCTCATCTTCCTCTCCCACCACACCTTTTCTGCTTCTCCTCTGCGTAAATCCCTTCATTGGTTCCCATCAGTTTCAGAATTCAGATCAAGCTCCTTACCCTCACTTACAAAGCCCTTACTAAAACTTCTCCCCCTTACCAGCACGCAATAAAGAAATAGAAAAATACCCAAAAGAAACAAAAAAAAAAAAAAAAAGATACATTACAAAACATTTCCTGCCCATTGATCGTTTCACTTTCCTATTTAGAAATGTTGGATCCAAGGTAAGTAATGGTTTGAATTTTTAATTTATGCAATTCCAAACAAAATCTTTTGAGAACTGGAGATTTCCATTGACAGGTGTAAACTCATGTTGAAAACATATGTCGAAGCTCTCCCCATAACCCCCTCATCCATTTACACTACAATAGAGCTTAGCAGGTAGCTAACAGGGACTTTTATTGCAGAGAATCCATAGCACTTCAGAAACATGTATAGGTCTAGCAGTTATTGAACCACAATTCAATAGAATAATGGAACGAAAGGGAGGGTGGAAAAAAAGGATGTTAGCAGATAATTTCATAATTGGGGAAATCAATCTTCTTTAAATATGCAAGTATCCGTATTGCTCTCTATTTGTGTTTTCAAATTTGTAGGACATCACTTGCAGCATTTTCTATTATATTGCATGGGGTACAAGATAGATCTCTATACCTGTACACAGACACACACACACAGAGGTATTTTAGGTACCTGGTCATCGGGTGTTATCAAGCCATGTGTAGATTCCTCCCCTGCAGAAGGATGTCTGAGGTTACCCATTGATGGGTGACGTACTGAAGGGTAGGATGGTCCATCACGAGGAAAATTGTGAAACCCGTTAGGAAAACCAGTGTATCCTAAAGCTTCAATGTGAGAGGATATAAATACAAAAAAAAAAATTCAGTGCAAAATATATTTTAAGCACACACATTATTTATATGTCTATATACACTCCCCAGTTACCTCACTAATAGAGTATCTAACATTTCTCCACCATTTACAAAAGGATTTCAAATGTGAAGAAATTATATAAAAGGACTGTTGTACATCACTGAATGTTTCAAACAATGAAAACAAAACCTAATAAAGTGGTGTGCCAATGTCAGGTGACCAATGAACATGATGCAGCAGGAGGTGGATGGCACTTATCCATTCCCTCACTATTGTAGTATTTTCATATTAAGTGTATCAAAGCAACAATTCATTTCAAGTCACTTATTTAACAAAAATTACCCAAAGGGACTTATCCATATATATTCTACTTTTCCTTCTAGGATAGGATACCAAGAGATTTCGTTAGACCTAGTTGTTTACAGGGAACATGAAAATGTGCTTCCGTGCAAGTGTCTCTATAATAGCACAACATTTACCCATGTGTTATGACAATATCCACATTTGATAACGAACTATACTGTATGAGCTGAAGAGCAAAAAAAAGCATAGCCGTTTTGAAATTTTTATACAAAAATTGGTGCATGTAACTGATATGTAACTTAGGGTTTCTGTTGCCCAAAGTCAATCAAAAATATTTTAAAATTACTAGATTGCAACTTGCACTCTTATACTATGCAACCCTTATTCTTGCACTGAAGATAAAAAAAAAAAAGCCATTGGGCTGAAGCTTGCTTGTCACAAGCGGTTTTGTGTGGAAAATGCCCATCTTTCACAATGTTGGACAATATAGCATTTTACTATTACTTATTCTCTTCAGATATTTAATGGCCATATGGCCCTTCTGGCAAATGCCAGAAGGGCCGATGGTCATATGGGCCAGTCCCGGGCAGTCCGTGCATGGTGCAGGCTTCCAGAGAAAGGATGCTGTATAGTCCATAATTATTCCTAATGAATATTTATATAAACTCACAGTTTATACAAAGATAATTTAGTGGTGTTAATATGTTTACTGTGTTGCATCATATGATTTGGGGGCACCACTGTGTGGCATCATATGATTTGGGGGCACCACTGTGGCATCGTATGATTTGTGGGCTCTATGTTGGCTTAATATCAATTGGGGGCACGTACTCAGACATGAGGGAAGGGGGAGAGTGTCAAGATAATGTGAGAGGTAGGCTATTAATTTAATGCTGGAGTTTAGGTGGGGACTAATTATTTAATTGGTGCCATTTTATTTGTGGTATGATGTGGGTCACTTTAATTTAATATTGGGCCTAGCAATTTAAGAAGGGGTGATTGGACCTTTAATTTAAGGCTGTGGTGGTTTGGGGGCCATTAATTGTAAGTGGGTCTGTTTGGGGGAAAAACAACATCTATTTATTAAATGTGAATATGAATTATTTAATGGCAGTAATGGGTGCGGGAAATAAGTATATATTTTTTTTATTTTATTTTTTTTTAAAGTATATTTTATTGACATTTTTACAGTATCAACAGCATACAGGTTAGACTGTAAATCAAACAATTTGTTAATAAAAGTAAACAAATAAGAACCTTGTTATAACGGTACATATCAAGTGAATTGAAGGTGAAAAGAAGAAGATAGAAAGAGAATAAAAAGTAAAAGGGGGGAAGGGGGAGAGGGAGAAGGAAACTCAGCCCGGCATCCTGATGTCAGCAAAGTGTTCAGTAAACCATTTGCAATCGAGGTTTCAATATCTTACTTTTCATTTAACTTAAACTCTGATTTTGATTGGTGCCTGGTAGATCTGTTGCGTAGACCGCCAGACAAGGTTGCCATGTGTTTTGGAACTTAATAGGTTTATCATTTATTATACTTGTAATGTGTTCACAGCGATAAGTCTGCCATATCCCGTTTATGATTTCAGCTAGAGTGGGGGGGTTCTGCTTTTTTCCAGTTTGCTGCCACTGCAGTTTTAGCGGCGTTCAGAATGTGGCCCACAAGC
This sequence comes from Mixophyes fleayi, assembly GCF_038048845.1. Taxonomy (NCBI): domain Eukaryota; kingdom Metazoa; phylum Chordata; class Amphibia; order Anura; family Limnodynastidae; genus Mixophyes; species Mixophyes fleayi. Next base: position 259,307,527 of record NC_134403.1, read on the forward strand.
ACTGCCGCTTGTTTGCCAGTGCCTGGGTCAACTCTATGTAAGAGTGTATAGGAAGGACATGGGGGTAGTTGTAGTTTAGTTACTCTGTGTACTAGATTATGGACTTTTTGCCAGAATCCCACCATTTTAGGGCATGACCACCATATGTGATGGAAGGAGCCCTCTTGTCCGCAGTTCCTCCAACATAAGTTAGAGGAATCAGGGTAAATAGCTTTTAGGCGAGTGGGGACCAAATACCATCTATAAAGTCATTTGTAAGCATTCTCCTTAGTCTTCACACATATAGAGCTCTTGGCGACACGTGCTCTAATCCTAGCCCATTCCTCCACCTCTAATATCTCTCCAAGGTCTTCCTCCCACTAAGTATATATATTTTTTTAAACGTAAATGCTATTTGATTTATTGCTGGGATTATTTGGAGGGAGGGAAATTTAATGTGAATAATAGTATTTTAATGGTGAAGCTGGAGGGAGGCCCAATTATAAAACATGGGTTGTAATGATTAAACACCATGGCTAGTTGGAGTTTTCTAAATTACATGTACCCATTTTTTTTCCAAATAGGGCCTCCAACATTCCAGGGTCCAGACAAGCAGCAACTAGACACCAGCAGTACAGGTAGGATAGAGCAGGACTGTCTGCCGAATTTTGGGGACTGTCTCGTTAAGTGAGATTTGGTCCAACTACAAGGTCAGTTGGGAGGTATGTCCCACTTCACACTGTACTGCTTGTGAATGCAGAGCTGCATGCAAATAACAGTATTGCACAACAGTATTGCTTGTGTATTTATCTAACATTTGTCTAAAATGATAACCATGTAACATAATAGGGGCCCCCGAGCATTAATCCAGCTCTGGTTAGGAGGAGGGAGCAGATAGCTCCTCCCAGTCCCTGGATAGGACACAGCCTGCAGAGCAAGCTGAGGAGCTCTAAGTCTCCCAAGATTTGTTAATCTTGTGAGACTAAGAGCTTCCCTGCTCGTCTACAGGAAGTTCTCAAAATGATGGATGTCAGCAGCACCAGAAGCATAGATATGTACAGTGGGCTGGGGGTGTCAATGTGCCTGGGGGGATGGCGTGATGTGGCTGGGAGGGCGTGATAAATGTAATGTTTTATTATAATGTATGTATCAATGCCCCATGTTGGCCACACCCACAACACAATGTGGTCACGCCCTTTTCGGCGCACAGTTTCTTTCCTGCCGTTACTAAAGTGGGCCTGTGTAATTTAAAAGCCAGGACCGATTTTTAGTCCCAGTCTGGCCCTGTCTGCTGCACAGATCACCTCTTGCCCTGTATTTATTCCACTGTTATACCACTACATTTTAGCTTGCAAGGCTGCCTGTACCCTTTTCTGCCCGCAGATGTCAGTGTTCTATCAGTCTACATCAAATCTCTAACTAGCATACAGGAAAACATTTATTCACTTTTAAGGGGGGTATTCAATTGTTAGCGAGATCCCCGGAAAAGGAGCGCTCGAAAAATATTACCGTTAATACGGTAATTACTCGCTGAAATCCAGCAAGTAAATTACCGTATTAACGGTATTTACGCGCATATTACCGTATTAACGGTAATATTTTTCGAGCGCTCCTAAGAATGCTACATATGGTTATGAACATCCAGGAGTGAACAGGATTATCTACATGAGCATCATTTTTAATTTTGGGGGGGGAGGGATATGGGAGTCTCATACATGGTGTTGTGTACATGAATTGTTACCAAATGCTATGTTTCTGCAAGTGTAATTTCTTTTCCACTCTAATGACCTCTAATTTCGCTGTTCCAATTTCTCAAAATATGTGGCTATTAAATTTGTCTCTGGCTCACCTCCAGGAGTCTGCGGGGTTCGGGGCAAGTCAAGTTCTGCTGGGTGGCCGGCCCTGGTGATCATGACTGGTTCTTCGACGACGCTGATGCTGTTCCGTTGCATTAGTTCCTGAAGCAGGTTGAAGATTTCTTCAGCACGAGAGCATTTAAATGCAAAGATACCTGAGGGGGAAAAAAATGGAATTTCAGAAATGAAGAAGAGCCCGAAACTTAACTGGAAACAGATGATGGCAGAAGGAGCGAAAGAATGATCAATATTCCATTAAAGCAATTTTCCCCTATCACATGACTTATTGGTTTGTATATGCTAAACTACAACTTTCATTCAGTATAAAATTCTACCTTTCTTCCTTCCTTCTGTAGTTCAGCATTTCCAATCTATATCGAACATATCCAAAATGCTCTCCCCAGTTCCTCATGCCTTTGAGCCTCCCTCAACTCTGCCCAAAGTTTTACTCCACACATCCAGCCCCACATGCTGTCATATCACTTTCTAATGCAAAATATTACCAGAATATACTTTTTATTCACTTTGGACATTATTAAAACCCATATCCATTTTCACATTATCTGCTACCTTGAATACTAAAACCTCCTGCTATCCGCACTTTTTGCAAGCTTTATCTGCTACAATCTGTTCCAAATCTTCGGATGAATCTGTTATTCTGCTGCTGGTTCACAATTCACTGCACCACTCTGTAAATCCCTACAGTTGCTCCCCATTATCTCCAGAATGCTATTCAAACTAGCCATCCTGACTTTAAAAATACCTCAACCAACATCTTCCTCTTAATCAGTTCTAACCTCCACACATTTTGGCCAGGGCTCTAAGAGGCATGGAGGGGGAAGGGGCACCTTAGTAAAATAATTTACAAGGTAGTAGGACAGTATTAAAGTAAAAGTCCATGTAGTATTTTTTTATTTTTTTTTATAAACAAACTCCCTTCCCACCTACTAGGAAAGTCATGGTGGCTCCACTGCCAGGAGCAATCTGTCTTTTTTAGGTTAGTGAACTATATTTAGTGTATGTAAAATAATTCCTGTCGAAAAGATAGGACAAATCCATACCCTGACCAGTCTGACAGCGCCGCCCACTCTCAAAGGAGAAGAGATTGGAGTCATATCCATAACGGCGAAGACAGAGGTATGGCCATCTCACAGCATCACGCTTCCGGGTGTGTAGGACCAGTTCAATCTGTGTCAGCTCCATAATTCCTGAACCCAGCTCCGTCCCCTCATCATCCACATTGGTGACCTGCAAACAAGTAGATATAAGCATTGCTTTCCAATTTAACTTATTTGTTAGTGTGGAAAATCCCTTTAAATAGACCCTTCTAACTTCTTTTTAAACCCTCCTTTGTTACAGAACTACTTTGGCTGAGAATCTCGCATATACTGGGAATCTCTGCAGTTCAGCTTCTGACTAGATGCGGGCATAAAATAAAAAAAGTTTGTAAAGTGGAACATCCCTTCAATTAATAGGTCTAGAAATTATTGTAAAAGACAATAACTACCCTTATAAAAATAGCATTACATTTCAGTATACGGTTAGAAAAACAATTCAAAGAAAACCTGACATGTACCACAAGACCAAACAGATCTGTTTTTCCATTACCCTTTGATATAGACCGATCAGCCACAACATTAAAACCACCTGGCCAATACAGCACTGACCCGTCGAGCCATGGACTCCCCATGACCTCTGACGGTGTTCTGTGGTATCTGGTATCAAGACATTAGCAGCAGATCCCTTGGAGGCCAAGTCAACACCTTGAACTCTTTGTTGTGTTTCTCAAACTATTCCTAAACAATTTTTGCAGTGTGGCAGGGAGCATTATCCTGCTGAAGAAGGCCACTGCTACCAGGGAATACTGTTGCCATGCATGTCAAAATAACATCCACATGAATGCCAGGAGGAAAACCCAAGGTTTCCCTCAAGAACATTGCCCAGAGCATCACACTGCATCCGCCAGCTTGCGTTCTTCCCATAGTGCAACCTGGTGCCATCTCTAACAAAGGTAAACGACACACTGGCCATCCATACAATGTAAAGGAAAACATGACTCATGAGTCCAGGCCACCTTCTTGCATTACTTCATGGCCAAGTTCTGGCACTCACATGCCCATTGTAGGTGCTTTCTGACACCTTTCTATCCAGCATTAAGTTTTTCAGCACTTTGTGCTACAGTAGCTCTTCTGTGGGATTGGACCAGACGGACTAGCCTTTGCTTCCCATGCACATCAACGAGCGTTGGGCGCCCATGATCCTGTCGCCAGTTTACCTTTCTTGGACCAGTTTTGGTAGGTACTAACCACTGCATACCGGGAACACCCCACAAGACCTGCCGTTTTGGAGATGCTCTGATCCAGTTCTCTAGGCATCACAATGTGGCCCTTGTCAAAGTCACTCAGATCCTTACGCTTGCCACTTTTTCCTGCTTCCAACACATCAAGTTCAAGAACTGACTGTACACTTGCTGCCTAATATATCCCACCCTTTGAGAAGAGCCATTGTAATGAGATAATCAATGTTATTCACTTCAATTGTCAGAGGTTTTAATGTTGTGGCTGACCAATGTAAATTTGCACCAAAACGTCCATTTCACACAAAGCAGAGTTTGAACATTGTATGCAATGTAGTATTTTACTTTGAACTTGGTGGGATGATTGTCTGGGAGTCCGTCTCGACAGCTGCAGCAGCTTCCCATGATATTAGCACATTAGTTTTCCTCTACAACGAGAAATATAAATACCAGTATTTTAAATACAAAAGATATTAATGTCATCTTTTTTATACACATGAAGCCCTGGGCTGAATAGATATGCTTTAAAACGTTATAATCAATAATATAGCAATGAATACATTATGAGTTATAGGCTCACCGATTCTAATGCCTGCCACATAAAGTATTACAAGGTCATTACTCAGTATGCTATTCCAAAACAATAGTTCACCTGCTTAAAATCTGACTGGATGGATCAATTAACCAATTTTTAAGACAGACTTGAAAATTACTAATATGGTGAGTCATATTGCATGATCTGTGGAATATGGTTGACCAAACTGACTATAGAGCCATTGGTTTGGTGATCAAGTACAACAAACGCATCTAGTTACATGTGGTGAGCATAACAATGGTGACCCATTTCAATTATTTTTGGGTATTAAACAAAGACAGGGTACAGAAGTGAATAAATGGCAAAGGAAAACTGCACAATGCCAGACATATACTGGGCAATCCTACCGATTGGCTAGGCTGCAGCACCAAGCCACCAGATCATTTTCCAAAGACGCCCAGGTGCTTTTTATTTTTTTTTACCTTGATGAGGCCATGGGTGAGGAATCTTCTTAGTGTTCAGGGCCCATAAATCCCACTCTGTTGCATCACCTCCCTGCTTGTTGACATGGAACCAGTCAGACCACCAAGGGCTACATGGCATCCATCAGCCCAAGTGTCACCTGTAAAAGAATCACAGCATTTAACTATAGCTCAAAAAAATGGAGTGTTCTAAGGTAGAATATAGTGTCTATGAAAGCACTAATCAATTTATACATTTTAAAGGACATATGTAGTGGTTATTTTCACTTTAGTTTTCTATAAACATTCATGCAGAACGTCATATGACTCAGTATATATTAATAAGGAAAGGGGAGCTGTCAAATTCCTTGCTTGACCAACACAAAATGACACATCTTCAGAAAAATTACACCAAAACATGCTTGTATTTACCAACCAAAAACTTTTGAAAACATTAGCACCCTTGCTTATATTACAAAAAAAAAATCAATAATCTTTGCAAAACATTAGCAACCATTTTTAGATGTTATATTAGTGCTCTTTATAGTGACAAATTGCAAAACTTCATTCAATGCTATTTTGATAACAGCACAATTTCTGCAGCAAGAGCATTATTTCAGTGCTTTGTCAGTGTTATGAAGAAAGGTGGGTATTGACAGATTGCTTAAGACATAGCTGCATAAAGCACATGCCATGTGTGTGCGAATATATATATATATATATATATATATATATATATATATATATATATATATATATACACACACAAAATCACACTCACATTAACACACAATCATTCGCATAAGCAATGATGCGTTTATGTACAGCCACGAGCATATATTGTTCTCCATAGACATCTGTACACGGCTATGTATACACACGTATACATACATCCATACATGTCTCCTGTCATTTCCAGCCGTTTTCCCCCTGCGGCTCCGTCTTCGACGGGTTCACCCTCACAAACAGCTCTCATGGAGCCGCTTCCTCCCGTGGTCACATTCACATCACATTCCCGGAGTCCGTGCTCCCCCCTCCAAGAAAGCGCAGGCCTCCCCGTCGAGGTCAGAGGTTACAGACGGAGGATCAACAATACGAGCTCGGGATAGAACGGCTCCACCTGGAGGACCGGCCGGCACAGGCTGCAGTGACGTCACTTTCTCCACTGCTCACACCTCCACTTGACGTCAGAGACGTGCACATTGGTTTGGTGCTCACACGTATACATTGATTAATATAGGTTTAGATCGTTTATACCATCGTATACTGTACCAACAAAACATGGTCAAACATTGCTCGAAGAAATGGCCTTCATACACATCTAGTCATCAATTTGCAGCTATCATAGGTGATTGTCTTAAATTCAGCTGCAAATACACAAGAGAACGTACACATTTTTCACTTATAGTCTTAGAAGTTTTTTCTTTTTTGCTTCATAGTTTATCTGCTATATATTAGATTACCTTGATTTTCTCGTATTTTCACATGATTATATATTTATATTTCTCTGGTAAAGCTCCCTATTTGTACAGGTTATTCCCTAACAACTGAGTTACCAGGGAGATATATCATAAAAGTACATAGATAAAGATCGCATATTGCAAGAAAACAAGCTTTTTTTCTGCATTTTTTTTATTTTATTGACAGTGCCAATTTACTTCTTTGGGCCACAAATATTTGGACATGGATGTCCAAAAGCAGAGAAGAGAAGAAATGTCACGTGTATTGTATTGCACTGATTCTGAGTGAGACATACTCCATTTGCATAGCGTATCTTTGCATTATTCACACAGAGCATGCTCAGAATGTAAACATAAGCAGGGCCGAGGGAGGGGGGGGGCGCCGACGATTTTTCTTTACATTTTTTTTTTTTTTTTTCAAAACTAATTTTTTTTTCTTCTTTTTTTTTTTTTTCCGGCGGGGGGGGGGGGGGCTCGGTCGTTGGTGGGGGGAGCAGGGTAGTTAAAGGTAGTTAAAAAAAATCAAAACCATACTCACGTGATTGCGGCGCCGGCGTCCCTCTTCTATGCTGCTCTGTGCTCCATTGCTCCAGACTGACTGAGTGCCGGGTGTGACATCATCATGTCACTTCCAGCATTCAGTCAGTCTGGAGCAATGGAACACAGAGCAGCAGAGAAGACAAGAAAGAAGAGAGAAGTGAAGGGAGGAAGACCGGGGGGCAGCATGACACAGAGGGGTTAAAGAAAGGAGGGACAATAGCAGTATGACACAAAGGGGTTAAAGAAAGGAGGGACAAGCAGCATGGCACAAAGGGGTTAACGAAAGGAGGGACAATAGCAGTATGACACAGGGGGGTTAAAGAAAGGAGGGACAATAGCAGTATAACACAGAGGGGTTAAAAAGAGGGACAAGCAGCATGGCACAGAGGGGTTAAAGAAAAGAGGGACAAGACAAGCAGCATGGCACAGGGGGTTAAAGAAAGGAAGGAGAAATGCAGAGAAGCACAGGGGGTTAAAGAAAAGAGGGACAAGCAGCATAGCACAGGGGGTTAAAGAAAGGAGGGATAAGCAGCATGGCACAGGGGGTTAAAAAAAGAGGGACAAGCAGCATGGCACAGAGGGGTTAAAGAAAAGAGGGACAAGACAAGCAGCATGGCACAGGGGGTTAAAGAAAGGAAGGAGAAATGCAGAGAAGCACAGGGGGTTAAAGAAAAGAGGGACAAGCAGCATAGCACAGGGGGTTAAAGAAAGGAGGGATAAGCAGCATGGCACAGGGGGTTAAAAAAAGAGGGACAAGCAGCATGGCACAGGGGGTTAAAGAAAGGGGCAAAGGCAGCATGGAGGGCGCAGTGTGATCATAAGGGGGCATAGCATGGTGATGATAAAGGGGCACAGTAATGTGTGTGTGATGGCACGGAGCTTTTGGCAATGTGTGTGTGAGGTAGATGGTGGCTAATTAATGGCTGCTATTTTGTTTGCGGGGTAATGGGAATACTATTTTAATGTTGGGGCTGGAGGAAGGCTAATTATTAATCATGGATGTTATTGATTTAATGGTGGGGCTGGCTGTAATTTTCTAAATGTAGCCATTTTTTTTCCAAATAGGTCCTCCAACATTCCAGGATCCGGACAAGCCGCAACTTAAGAAACCAGCAGCCACAAGTGGTAAAAGTGAGAAGAACAGGTAGGACAGAGCAGCATAGTGTGTGAAATGTTGTGATTCTAGTAGGGACAATGCCAATGTTTGGTGAGCCCAGTGGGCGCAGGCCAAGACTGAACTCTTTCTGTACACACTGCATTCTTCCTATACTACACAAGGGTGCTAGATGTCCTGAAAGTCAGGAGTGCTTGGATAAATGTCACGCTCCGGGGAATTCAGGACCTAGTGATTTTATTGTGCTAGCCACGCCCCAATGGTGCATTGCCATGCCCCTAATTGTGTGACCATACCCATACGGCCGCGCAAATTTTTTTTGCTTACTCAACTATAAGGGGGCTCCATGAATTTGTTGTACCGGGGCCCTGAATTTCTCTTGGCAGCCCTGAACATAAGCAACTGCGGCTATGCAGATCTGCGAATTTTTGTCACTTACGCATACTTGCCAACTTTTCCTCGTGGGCTTCAGGGAGATCCCGGGGGAGGTAGGTGTGCGGGGGCGGGGCTTGACAAATTGCATCATTTTGCCCCCGCCACCCCCAAACGATTGTCACAATTTTGGCCAATTACAGCAGGGGTAGGGGCTAAGATGACGCAATATTTTTTTATATATAAAATTCCTGATTGCAAATAATGGAATTTATTTGAATTATTCAATTATATATGGCTTATGTGTTTTATCAGGGATTATATATATATATATATATTTATTTTTATTTTATTTTTTTTTATGTTTTAGCTTGTGTCCTGTCCGACAGAATACATGTTTTGAATATATTAGGATTTGCCAAGCGTGTTTTAACAAAGATTAAAAAAAAAATGTTTTATTTGTATGCACATATGCACGTAGGGAAGTTGTTCTTGCTGTTTTAGCTGTGTTATTCAAGTTAAGTGACGCTTCATAGCAATTGCATTCTAAACATAAAAATAATTGGTTTTAATACATATTAGCAAATTGAATTTAAGTGTCTGAGGGGCGTGTGTGTTGTCAAGCAGACGCTTCTGCTCAGTGGAGGGCTGGTAAATTTTAACCTGGGGGCGAATACTTGTTACAGCAGCCTATTTTAATGGGAAAAAGTGCAGGTGGTCCAGTGACCCAGCCCAAGGTAGCCCACTATGGGACTGGCCCAGGGGACAGATGCCCCTCAGCCCAGCCTGTCCCTTCATCTGGTACTCAGACCCAGATACATCTTCAACTCTGAATACACACGCCCCCTCCTGCACTTGTCACCTGACCTCCCCTCCGGGGCTTTAAATTACATGCATGAAACTTAAGGTACAAACATTAATGTTAACAGGGGTATTCAAGTAATAGTATTGGGCAGCACGGTGGTGAAGTGGTTAGCACTTCTGCCTCACAGCGCTGGGGTCATGAGATCAATTCCCAACCATGGCCTTATCTGTGTGAAGTTTGTACGTTCTCCACGTATTTGCATGGGTTTCCTCCGAGTGCTCTGGTTTCCTCCCACACTACAAAAATATACTAGTAGGTTAATTGGCTGCTATCAAAAAAATTGACCCTAGTCTCTCTCTCTGTCTGTGTGTGTATGTTAGGAAATTTAGACTGTAAGCTCCAATGCGACAGGGACTGATGTGAATGAGTTCTCTGTACAGCGCTGCGGAATCAGTGGCGCTATATAAATAAATGGTGATGATGATGATGAATATTCTAACCATGATATCAATTGATGTGCGCCAAGCAGTATGGAGTTGTGGAAATAGCATAGTTAATTAGATATCTTAGAAATTGTCTACATAGACATTTGCCATTTTGGAGACATTTTTTAGGCCTCTGAGGTACTAATAAATTACATGTTATATTTCCCCATGGACTTCAGTGGGATTTAAAAAACAAACAAACTTGAGTGCATGCATGTGTTTCTCTTGAAAAACTAGTTTCCCCGAATGAAAATTTATGTCGGCATAAATTCTTAATGCTCCTGGAAGCTGTGAAAATAATAACAAACAAAGAAAATATACTTTTCCTATGGCTGCAGAAAAATAAATAACAATGTTAGGAAATCATATTATTATCAAATTAGAAATGTCATATACTTTACCTTGGTAAACAAGTATATCTGTAGTGTGCCAAAAAAGTAAATAGTATAGTCCAAAAATATATTTTAATTGTGCTATAAAACTTATTTTCCACCATGGGAACCAAAAATTTCCCAGAAAAAATAAGACGATGGGTCCAAATTTTAGAAACGGGTGATCTACTGCAAATGCACATATACTGTCAGCGCCCCATGATAAGAGGGGCAGATTCAGCAACATTGTAGTAATGTAAAATACACTACACTTTAGGAACATGATTGGAGAGGTAATTTATTAACAAAATAGACAAATTCTTATTTGATGTTTTAAATACTTATAGGGGGGAATTCAGTTGACCGGGAGATATTTTTTAACACCGCGTTAATCCATTTTAACGCGTTTTTTTTGTCATTTTCGAGTGGGTTAACATTTTAACGCTCTGTTTTTTTTCATGAAACAGTCCTCTCGCGCTCCAGTAGAAGGTCTATTGAAAGTATGGGGTGGTTCAGAGCCCGCCGCGTTAAATCTATTCAATTGTTTTTTAACGTGGTGCGCTAAACAGGCCTAAATGCTCTTTTATATCGCACCTCTTTGGGGTGTTCTAAACATAAAAAACCTAAGAAAACTACTTGAAATCATGTAATAATGAAAAAAAAGATAGACTATGTTTATCAGTAATGCATAACATGTAAAAGTTGATTTTATTGTGAAAATACAATGGGGGAAAAACATAAAAAAATAAATAAAAATCACTAATTAAATATATATGTGTGTTTTTGGTACAAATAAACGTACTAATGTGTTTTGACATGGTATACATGATTCTATAGTAAAAAATAGTGAAATAAAAAAATATGCTAAAGTAAGTACTGTAATGTAGAGATTATCAAATAGAATGGATGTGTAATGCAATCTAATGTATGAAAATGTATGTCAATCCTTTTTTTGTGTTATACATTACCGCGTTAAACACTCCCCTAAGAACTCACAAACACCAATAATTAACGCGCGGGGGCAGCGTTCCCTCTTTTTCAATTGAATTACGTGAGTTTTAAGGCTGCGGTAACTAAAAACAGTCGCTATAGCAGTTAAAAACCCGCATATGATTTTTTTTTTTTTTTACGCTGGAAGGGGGGGGGGGAGGACTCGTGGTCAATTCAATACCCCCCATAGTGTTCTAATCAAAGAATTGCTTTCTGGTTTCTCCAGTAACCTGCAAATTAAGTTGTGACTGTATACTAGTGACCTGTAACTCAAGGGTCAATGCACTGTAGTAGGGTGGCTAGCCTGCTCTGGTGAGCAGAAGGCAATAAGTTAAACTTCAGAGAGGCCTTACTCTTAAGTACTAACTCTTTCATTACCTTACAGTGGTTGGTTGTAACACTAATAGCAACTAAAGTCAAATTACAGCATGCATGCTCTAGAACGCAAATATGCAATTATTGACCTTTCTCAGGCACAGCCATCACTATATTCCCATTTATTTACTCCATTAAAAGAACAAGGGATCAGTGCATAAACAGTTATATACACTCATTTACAGTTAGAAGCAAATCCAGTTTAAAGGGTGCAAATTTGTACCTAGACAAACCGAGTTGCATACCTCCCCACAATTTAAGATTTCTAAATCACAATCACGGTTCCTCCCCCGGGGGCTTGTCTAGAACTTCTGAAGCACTAGACCATCCCTAACCTCTCTTCCCTCCCCTAAAAGCACCCTTGAATTGCCACATGCTCCAGAAGCACATGTCTCTGGTGTGTGTGGTAGCCACTCATCATTGTCACTGGGGACAACTTCCCATGAATCAGATCAACATGCCGAATCTTGAAACCCCTCAAATCAGGATGGTCTGAACTAAATCGGGACAGTTTGGTGGTATGAGTGCAGTTCAACAGGTGCAAATGCAATTTTTTGCATTCAGGCAAAAGCATGTAGCATCAAATAGAGGGCAGCTTTATTTTTACATTGCAATTTAGAGTTGATCTAGGATGTACCTCCCTTCCCAACTCTAATGGGTATATTTACTAAACTGGTTTGAAAAAGTGGAGATGTTGCCTACAGCAACCAATCAGATTCTAGCTTTCATTTATTTCGTACATTCTACAAAATGGCAGCTAGAATCTGATTGGCTTCTATAGGCAACATCTCCACATTTTCAAACTCGCAGTTTAGTAAATATACCCCTAAGGGAGGAATTCAATTTGCTGCCGGATATCGCTGTGAATCTTTGCTCATTTTCAGAGATCTCGATGGACTGTTCCAGAGACACATCGTGGCACCTTGTACCAATTTGAATTCCCCCCTAAATCTGTTGATACGTTTTATATTTTCCCCACCATACTGCAATACAAGGTTTTCACAAGGTGCAAAATTACACATTCTAGGTGGATTTACTTCTAACTCTAAATGGACCTATAGGTGCCCATGTCCCTAACTTCCAGGGGACTCTTCCATGTTTTTAGGGTTTTTTTCTGAAATTATTTTTGTGTGTGTATTTTGTAATGCTTATCAATAGTTTAGCACTGTACAATACATTTTATTCTGCAGGCTGGATGGTTTCAGCATCTATCTTCTTCTATATAATGTATACATTATAATTGTTAAAAATACAATATGTCCAGTGGCAGTTTCATGTTGTGAGATGCAGTGCATGTGTATGTGTTCAGTGCCACAACAGTCCATTG